>NC_087442.1:3757500-5007500 GCF_036321535.1 Camelus dromedarius
ACGTGTCTACCGAAGAAGAAACCCTAAACCCGCATTTGGTCATTGTTACGCATAACAGGCAGGAGAGGACAGAAAACCGCTCTGGCCGAGAGATGCTTGGGTCTTCGGGACGTTTTGGAGAAGGTGCTGTAAGTGCATTTTCAAAGGGAGTTCTGTTTTGATGTTTTCAAAGCTTCCCTGGAGGCTGGCCCAGGCACAGAGCTATTTGCGTACTGACTGTAAACAACAGTGGGCCCTCACGCCCCGGGAATACACCATTACCGGGAAGTGACCCGACCCCCTGGCTGCTGTCCTGCTGTCCTGACGCGTCCGCTCTCCTGGGACGGGCACCGTGTGCAGGCTCCGAGGGAGGAGAGGCACGGGGTTTGGAACCACCAGAGAGGACGAGGAACAGGTAAGTCAGAGCAAAAGCCCGTGGCCCTGGCACCTGAGACGGTGCAAAGTCTGCCTTGTCTGCAGACTCGGGGATACCCGTCCTCAGCAGATGGCTGGGGACAGAGACACAAGACGCTCTCTGCCAAAATCAGGAATCGGACCCAGAGACAAAAGATCGCGGTCAATCCTGGGCTCATGGGCAGGACCAGGAACAGGAGACAGGGATAATTACCCACTCAGCTGTCCAGCTTGGGGCATTTGCGCCTACAGTGGTTTCCATTTCCTCTTCAAGAAGGTGACGAAATAATTTACGGGAGACACTTATGAGAGTAAAAGTTTGCGCCGTGAACAATTACCCCAGAACCAGGGTAAGTCTGCACACAGTCGCCCTGCGGTTAGAGCGTGTCCCACCTCCTCTTCCCGCAAGCAGAGGCCACCACGATCCACCTGCACACTCCCCGTCCTCAGTCACGTCACCTCCTAGTCCCAATAACTAACCAGAGCCTGCCTTCCCATCCGGCCAAACGCAGGCACACGCATATGTCCACAGACACAGACTTGCACGCGGGCACGTGCACACCCATGCACACACATGCACGCGCTCGCTTGCTCGCGTGTGTTCCAGGCACATCCTTCCCACCCATCCGAGCCAACCCGTTTCCCGCGCTCTTCACGGTGGACCAGCCCCACCTCCCCGCGCCAATCCGGCTTCATCTGCCTCCAGCAGAAGCGCTCTGAGGTTCCACCAGACGCTACAGAACTGGAGAACTGGAGACCCTTTACTCCTCAGCTTCCAAGCCAGCAGGCAGGTGGGAGGGAGACCAGCAGGTGAGGGAGAAAAGCACGAGGTGGTGACGGGGAATGTTCCCCCCCCCCCAGCAGGCTGTCAACACCTTTCTTTTCCCCGAGTGCCCATCCCACCTCAAAGACATGCCCTTCCTCGCGGCTGCATGTGGACCACCCACTCCCTCCTGCCCCGGGCAGGTCCCCATGCACGCACCTCCTGGCAGGATCCTGGCCATCATAGGAGCCCCCCCAACCCCCGTCCCAGTCCCCACCCCACCCTTGGTTTGCATTGACTGAACTTCAAGTCAGGAGTCACATCACCAGAGACCCTCCTGACCTTGGACCCACTCCCCTCCTCTGTAAAATGGGTGCAGTCCACCTGCTAGACCTGCCTCTGGAGGTTGTCAGGAGAAGAAAACAAAGACATAGAAGATGCCAAGGCAGTCTACTGCTGCGCAGCCTCGGTGCTGAGCCGCGGGGCTCGGCCGCCGGTCCTCCCAGCTCGGTCCTGCCCCCCGCCCCCAGCTGCAGTGGCCGGGAGGCACCGCAGGACCCGGAGGGCGGGCGGAGGTGCTCCTGGTAGCCCTGGGCTGGAGGACTTGGCTGGTGGTCAGCCCAGACGTGCAAGCAGAGGACAAGGCAGGGCTTTTAAGCCAGAACAAACACTTGGGATTGGAAACAAGCAAGGTGAGTCCTAAGAAGTCCAAAGTCCACCTTGCTTGGATTTCTCACTGCCGGCCTCTAGGTTGCTTCCCTTTCCAATCCTCTTCTCCCAAATAATCATAAATTAATTGCAAGTTCCTACCATCCCGATCACAACTCTTGAAAGAAAAGCCTGGAATGAATTGTCATGTCCCACAGAACACCTAAACGAGCTCACGGCGGAGTCCACTCGGGTGCAGTGCTAAGCGAGCTTGGTGTTTGATGAGGAGAGTTCAGTAATATTTATCCCCTCGCAGCTGCCTTCCGTTGGCAAATTAGATCTGAAAGGCTGGTAAGATGCTGACCACTCCTGAGGGACACAGAGTCCCTGCCGCTGAGTCACCACCTTTTCCAAAATACTCAACGCGATTCAGTTTTGCTCGGAGAGTCGCTCGCCTCCCCACCTGGGATCATCTACGACTCCCAGTACGGCTGGAAAGCTAAAGGTTTGCGGTTTTGTTTCCCAAGCATCTTGAATCTGTAGCAGTAGGTCAACGTGATGGAATAATCTGGCCTTATTTTGTTTTTGGTTTTCAGGCTTGGGTACTGAAGAGTTTGATCTCCCTGCGTTTTCAGTGACGCCTGGATCCACTGGAGGACGCGCCGTCCGATGCGTGGTGAAGGTGGGAGGGGAGGCGGCGCGGTTCCGCTCTCCCGGAGGCGCCGCTCTTCCTGTTGCTGGATCGGCGGTGAGTGCGTCCCTGCAGCACGCCTGCCCTCACCGTCCGCGCCCTCTCTGAGGGGCCGTCTTGTTCTGCTTCTGGACCACCGCCCACCCCACCCCCTTCCCATCACCGAAAGCCCTCAGTGGAGTCAGCAGCTTCCCGTCCCCTCAGTCCTGCTTTCCGAATGCTAACGCGGGGCCAGGTCGACATAATCGTCTCATTCCTCCCAGAGAGCCGGTTGCTCAGACTTAGATCTCCTCCCTGTGTCTACTGCCCAAGCACAGGGAGCGACTCAGACACCAGGACCGCCAGCAGTAATCCCAGCCGGGGGCAGAAGGGTGGAGGTGACTATGGGCATGGCATTGAGAAGAAGGAAGAAGAGCTTTTTATGAAGAAACTGAGAGGAAAGATAAACGAACTAAGAAAAGAAAAGTAAGGTGAAGCCGGAAACGAAGTTAGAAGACAGGGCATCCCCTGAGAGCCTGCTGTTCAAATCTCAGGGGACCCTCACAGCAAAGCCGAGGGGGAGACGCCATTCAGGGGGTCCCCCAGGCAGAGCCGAGATGCCTCCCTGGGAACCGGGACCCACAGCCGCCGGCCAGTCTCTGTAAAGCCCACTCCTACTCTTTAGTGTCCAAGGTGGGGCGGGCGGGGGGCAGTGGGCTGTGATGATGGGGGGAGGGGAGGGGAGCACAGGAGCCGCTGACCTGGCACAGGCGCTCAGGGGACTCCAGGAGCACGACAAAGGCACATGCCTGCCAGCAACCCGCCTGTGGACGTGTGGGTCTAAGGACAGAAGGAAGAAACAGGGACGTTTAAACGCATCACTCAGATCATCAGCACCCCGTCATGGGAGCGGTGGGGGGAGGGTACAGCTCAGTAGTAGACGGTGTGCTTGGCATGCACGAGGTCCTGGGTTCCGTCCCCAAGGCTGCCACTGAAAACAATAAACAGACAAACAAACAAACAAACCTAATTACCCCCCAAAAAATTTGAAAGAGGGAATTCCATCATCATCACAATCACAAGAAGTCAGAAACCGTCCGAATTACCTGGCCCAGTAATCTCACTGGGCCAGAGAATTTCATAAATAAATAAACAGATAAAGCATGGCACTTGAAGGTACCATGAGACTTTACCCAGCGTCATCCATTAGAAAGAGGCAGGAGGGACAGAGGTGTCTGATGTCCAGCTCATTACAGCCCCTCCTAAGACCTTGATTCCACTTTCTCACTGGCTAATTTTGGGTGATTTAAAGGCAATCAAGACACTGGAAATTATTACCATTCGGATAAAGGCCTATGGAATACCCTCCCCTAGTCAGATGAGGCCTCGGGCCCCAGATTAACATTTATTTACTTCCAGATACAAAAATACAATAACTAAACAAACCCTTTTTTTTTAAAGTTCCCTTGCACTCTTGCGAGGGTCTTGATTCTTGCATCACTTCAGAGTGGAGATCCTGAGGGAAGCTCATGGGAAAAATCAGAATCCCCCAGGAGGGACCATCCGAGGTGAGTCCTTTTCCCAAATTTCACCCTCTCCACCCCCTGTAGAGCAAAGGTCCCAACAGGAGGGGTGGGTGACTTTGCCCCCCCCCCCCGGGACGTTTGGCAGCGTCTGTCAGCACTTCTACTGTCAAGTCCTGGGAAGAGGAGCGGGGGCGCCTGGCATCCAAAGGATGGAAGCCGGGAGTGCTGCTGGACACCCTGCAGTGCACAGGACGGTCCCCACGGCAGATCGTCCAGCCAAAAGCGTCAGTGGTTCTGAGACTGACACATGTGTCACGAGAGACGGCGGGAAGCCTGCGCACTCGGCTCGTGAATGGGGTGGGCAGGGGCGGCAGAGTCCAGCTCGGGAGTCTTGGCCAAAGGGGTGGAAAGACTCCCCCATCTGAGCCGAGCTGAGGGGCAGCTGAGAACAAACAGAAGAACCTGGAAAAGGTGAAAACGAATCTGGGTCATCCCCTCCCCCACTGCTGCTCATGCTCCATTTTCCTCAGAAGTTCCAAGAACCCTTCCACGAAGGGAGAGAGGATGGAAGAGGGGAACATTTGCTTTTCATTCTCCTTAATCCATAGTTCTCCCTACAGCTTGAAAGAATGTTGCTATATTCTCCTTCTGAAAGTAATTCAATATTAGTGCGATGGAAAGAAAAACTCTCCTGCATGATTCTGATCTCCAAGGAGATACGAAACACCCACGTAAACAGAATGGCTGCGAGCTGTACGGATGTGTTTACCCAGGGTCTCTGGCACCCGTTTGGTTGCTCATAACAGAAACATGGCTCAAACTAGCTTAAGATGTAAATATAATCTCTCCTGTTCTTCAGCTGGAAACCCATGACATGCCTTGATCAATGATGTCCTCAAGCCTCTCTCCCCCTCTGCCTTCATTTTAAAGCTGGTCCTCCTCGCGGTCACATGATGGCTGCTCGTAGTTCCCAAAGATATAAGCCAGGGGTGACCCTTAACCCACATCCCAGGAAAGGCTCCGAGGTTTACCCCGATCGTATGGAACCTGCCCATCCCTGACCCAATCACCGTGACCACCAGAAAGAGATTAACTGGCTGTCACTGAGTTATCATCAATCCCACACACACACACACAAACCTCACAATGAAGGAGGGCGTGGTTTCTCAAGCCACTGGGGATATTATTCCATATTATTATTTCCAGAAAGGACAAGGATGGCTCCTGGGCAGCGAAGACAGACGCGTGGTCTTCCCGCAGGCCTAACCAAGCGCCAGGTGCGTGCGGAGCCCCTGCCGGGCCCCCAGCGCGGCGCTCTGGGCGAGGGGAGCAGAGTGGTGGAAGCCGTGGTCAGTGGCCGCGAGACGCTCACACTGTCTAAATGGAAGGGTGAGCACACGTGGAACAGTGTGAGAATTATCCAGGAAAGAAGTTAGCTGGTGCCAAAGTGCACAGCACCGACCGCAAAGGGTAGAAACTCACACGCGTTCTGAGGGGAGAGACTGAAGTTGGCCTCGGGAGGGGCACGGGGTTTGTCTCAGGGGCAGAGGGAGTGGCTGCACGCTAAGCAAGAATGAGACGTGAGTGAGACTGGAGACTTGCCTGCCTGGAGCCGAGAGCGAGTGAGAAACGGAACCTCCACCTCCAGACTGATTTCCTCGACTAAGCGCCTGGCTGCCGCCACCTGCGGTGACCATGCCTCCTTATTTATTCTGACAGGCTCATTGAATGTGGGCAGAAGGGCCATCTCATCGAGATGGGAAAGATGTGGGTAGCCAGTTCCTTTTCTCACGTTTCCCTTGGAGGGGAAGCGTTCTACCGATCACTTTTCCTCTTCAAAGCCATCACTCAAACAGCCAGAAAGGGAGCCAGGGCTTCTGCGGTTGAGGCTGGTGACAGACGAGGGCATTAATTTCCCTGAGCAGGCACCTTGGCTCTCCATTTGCCTAACCAGCAGCAGACAAACAGTGTCGGGGATAATGTCTTTCAGGTCACAGTGGCCTTGAATGGGCGATACCTGAGCGTGATGAGAAACGTTAGCACTGCGGACTCGAAGAAGGCGGCCCACCACGAGGGACTGCTTCTGTGCAAACCCGCGCGCTACTGCAGAAGTGGGACTCGCAGATCCGCTCTGACCACTCTGCTTAGGGTGAAGGGCACCCGAAACCCTGCCTCCTGAGTGTCTCCCACAAAGCCCTCCTCCACGCAAGGACAGGCGGCGGCCCCCTGGCCCCTGGTGGAATGCAGGCAGAAGCTTTCAGATGAGTCAAGGGCCCCACCGGCTGACTCCAGCGTGAAGTTCAAAGCCTTCACGCGGGTCCTGCTGGCACATGGGTGCTGCCCACGAAGACCCTCCGTCAGTTCAGGCAGGACAAGGCGTCAAACGCTGACCTGCCTCAGGGGAGAGGGATCCTAGCAGGAGCAACAGCAGCGCCGAAGTGGGTCACCTCCTGGGGACGCCTAGGCCAACGCCCCGCAGGCAAGTACTGAGAGCTCCCCAAACCCAGGCTGTCCGCTGGAGCCGGTCAGCTGCTCCAACCTGTGGAGGAAGAGGCATCAAGTTTCCCGCCACGTTTGGTGCGGCCTTGCTGTTCAGTCCCTTTTGCATCCGCTCTCCTGCAGGGACGGCAGGAGGGTGTTTCATTTCATCGTGTTTCATGGAGTTTTAGGCTGTAGCTCGTTGACCTCCGTCGACGTCTTAATGACGGCCGGTGGCGATAACATTGCCAAAACTCACCCAGGCTGGACATACATAATTCCTCCCTGGGGAGCTGTTCCCAGACGCAGTATTATTCATCCTTGAGTTGGCAAGACATCTTGGAAATACAGGGAAAAAATGCAAAAAAAATCTGTGAATTCCACTTGCCCAGTGTGTTCCCCTTCCAGCAGGCCTGGGTTCACCCCACCCAGCCCTCAAGTTCCGGGGTCCTCCCCCTGCCACTCCCTGTTCTGTTGGACTGTGTCCCTCCCCCTCTAGAAGAGGTTAGAGTCCTAAACCCCGTGCCTGTGAATATGCCTCTTCTTGGAAAGAGGGTCTTTACAAAGCTAATAAAGTTAAAATGAGGTCATTAGGGTGGGCCGGATTTGTCCTTATAAAAAGGGGAAACTTGGACACAGAAGCAGTCATGCGCACAGGGAGCACTCCACGTGCAGATGAAACACAGACGGGGTGATGCGGCCACAGCTAAGGAAAGGCAAAGAGGGCCGTGTCACTGTCAGGGTAACTGCCATTCCCACTGTGGTTTCAGAATAATTTCAAACCTGGTGCTCATCTCCCTCTTCTCCTGTGCAGTGTTTTTGTTTTGTTTTTAAAGCAGACCGTCACTGCCCACAGCAAAGCTTTGCACAAGAGCCTGAGAGATTGCTTACTGAGATTTTATTTTATTTTTACTTAAAAGCAACGTGAAGCTTGTGTATTCGTTGCCCTTTGGTTGTGCCAGCGTCTCGGGTTTTGCGTGATTTCCCAGGCTCTTCTTTTGTGCTGTGGTGCGACATGGGTTTAGGCACTGCCGCTGCCCCCAGCCACCCGGGAAAACAAGAAGGATCTCTGAGAGCTCACTGTCAGTCATCCTGACTTAAGCTTTGAATTGGCAACTTGTTAATTATAAGGCAGTTAATTTGAAAAGGCATTAAACAACCAGATTCAGAACTAGCCTGATTGAAAACCTCGTAGGGGTTTGGATAAGAGGGTAACTTTGGCAAGACAAGGCACAGCACAGCGGTTACGAGGGCAGGCTCTGGAGTCAGACTGAAGTGGATTGGAATCGCTTCCCGGCTACTTACCAGCGGTGCAGGCTCAGGTAAGGCTGTTTATGCCCATTTTGCAGATCGGGAAGCTGAGGTCTAGAGAGTTACTCACACGCCCGCTGTCACAGAGCACCAGCAGCCAAGGGACACAACGCACGGGCGGGGCCTTGTCAGAGCGCATGGTGCGTGGCGGACGTCTGGGAAGTGTTAGCCGTTATTACTAACAACGTAACAGCAGAAATTAGGAAAGCCTTTGCAGGTGGTAAATGCTTAATTTGTACATTCAAATGTAAGCGATAACAGTGGGGACAGATTCCTGGGAGGATTATTACGAGCAAAGAGGCAGGAATGATCCTTGGGCTTGAAGTATTGGGAAGAGGAAGTGACAGACAGAGTTTCAGAAAAGTGAGACGCCCCTTCTCCCCGTGAGGATTTACGCGGGAAGCAGCGGCAGACAAGGTCACGCGGACTTGGGGGCCTGATGACGGAGGACGTGGGGTTCACTTAATCCCGTTTCTGGAGAAACTGATCTGGCTACTATTAATAACGTGCCCTGATGAAAACATGTTCCGAGTCTATACACATTTGGGAAAATTGGATTGCATGAAGCTAAACTCACTTCTTTCTGTCAGAAACGTGCTCTGAGCTTTAACATACTGGTTTGCAGTATGGATCTTCAACACAGGGATGTCTTATCGAGCAGTACTTCTCAAATTTGAGTATAGTTTGTGAAACTTTTAGTATAAAAATAAAATAAAACACTCAGATCCCAGTCTGAGCAGGGCAGACAGAGGACTCAAGCCAGCCTGA
This sequence comes from Camelus dromedarius, assembly GCF_036321535.1. Taxonomy (NCBI): domain Eukaryota; kingdom Metazoa; phylum Chordata; class Mammalia; order Artiodactyla; family Camelidae; genus Camelus; species Camelus dromedarius. Next base: position 3,766,058 of record NC_087442.1, read on the forward strand.
AACCTGGGTCTGTGCAGGGAGGCTTCTGGGGACCTGCCCATCGCTCTTCACCCAGGAGAGACTCTAGAGACCGAGAGGACACGAGACCTCATTATAGGGCAGAAGGTTTGACCTGGTTGGTCCCCTTTCCATGTGAGGAGGGTGTCACCCACTGCTCTGTGCCTGCATGGCGGGCACTGGAGGTGTGGGAAGAAGCTGACTTGCCTGCAGTCTATAACCGTCTTTGGTCAGTGGTCCATGCAGATTCGTGTTTGATGGTCACTTCCACGCCGTCTGTATCTTTCAACAGTTTCTTGCCGTTTCTACTCCATGCGTTCGTTGTGTGCCTCCCTTCCAGCAAGCAGGACGGGCTTCTGTATTCTTGGGACCCCGCGGGGAGAATGGGCTGCGCTGTCCCGTTCCTCCGTCTTCTGCGACACCTGCACCCACCCCCTCAACACACACACCTTCCCAAGCCTCCAGTGCACCTGAGCTTCTGCACCCCGGGCGTGTGTCCTCCTTATAGGTGAATCTGTTGTGAAGTAGTCACATTTCCTCAAAGAAAAGAGCGTGAACATTCGAGCTGGTGTCATCTGCAGTGGCTGCTTTAGAATGGCTTCAAACCAAGGCCAGAGCCCCCCGCCCCTGTCATCTATGGGGGTCTGCTGTTCTCCAAGGTACAACTTTTCACATGTGCCTCTATTAGTTGAGTGTGTATCCTTTTGCCTTAATAGGTGGCTCTCAGAATCTGCAGAAAGAACTCACATCCGTCTTCCCCAAAGCCTGCAATGTGTCAGCCCCGACTGAAACTCATGGGGTGGTCCTCGCCTTTCCTGGCCACCAGAGCCTGAGTGGGACCCATGGGGATCACATTCTCTCTCTAGGAAGACATCTGAGTCTCTTACAAATTTATAGTCTGATGGAAGGGTCTTAAACATCACTATAAGCCTCTCCTGAAATCCGTAGATAATTTAATGCCATCAGCCAACTCCAGAAAGACTATGTTCACCTTGTCATTTCTTCTGTCAAACACCTGCATCTGCCTAGGGTCTGGAGAGCATCTGAAGTCCTCCCCCAACTCAGTGTCATCAGAGACGACAGCAGGAATTTTGAGAAGACAGGTCATCTCTGTCTGTCTATGGGCACGACTTTAAGGGGCTGTCATCCACCAACGTGACGCTTAACCACTTCGCAAGCATGTTTATGGATGCTGGACGTGGTCACCTCCTGCAGCAGCTCTGAACCTCATAAATCTCCATAAGCTCAGGTCAACAACAACAAAACTCCCTGGGTAAACCGGCCTGATTACTTACTGAGGCCCCCAATCCAGAAGTTCAATTCTTTTCTGGGTCCTCTCATCTCTGTGGTGTTTCCCAGGGTATTCAATTCTGAAGTGTGTGGGCATTTGTGGAGGAAAGAATCAGCTCATATGTTTCTCTGGAGAAATAGTAACATTTAATTACAGGAGCTGCTGAGGATGTAACATTGCAGTCTAGGCAGGGAAATAGCTAACCAGGAAAAACATTGTATTCCAAACCACATGCGGTCTGAGGGCTTTGGATAGAGGAGTATGTAGTTCCTGTCCACTCATGCTGTGGTGGGAAGTTTTGATATTAGCGATGATTCAAGATGCAAACACTAGGAGATTAGCAAGCATGTTGTGCTTACCACGGATCAGGGACCGTTCTAAGCCATTTACATGTGGCAGTTTATTTATTTACTGCTTGCAACCTGCAAACATTTGCATCTTAAATCATCACCATCACTGAAGCTTTCCAACCACATCAAAAGTGACTTCCAACATTGTGGGGAAGCAAAAACCAGTGAGTTGGAGGCTACGTGTGTATGTGTGTTTGAGATGAAAACTAAACACATAAAATAAAATTTACTGTCTTAACAATTTTTAAGTGTGTAGTTTAATAGTGTTAAATATATTCACATTGTGATGCAGCAAACATCTGGAACTTTTTAATCGTGTAATATTGAAACTCTATACCCACTAAAGTTTAATTATTTCTTCCTTCCCCACTCAGGCCTTGGTAACCATTCTATTTTCTGTTTCTATGATTTTGACTACTTCAGATGCCTCATATAAATATTTGTCCTTTTGTGACTGGCTTATTTCACTTACCATAATGTCTTCAAGTTTCATCCATGTTGTAGCAGGTGTCAGAATATCCTTCCTCTTTAAGGCTATATAGTATTCCATTGTGCATGGGTGCCACATTCTGTTTATTCATTCATCTGTCAATGAACATTTGGGTTGTTTCCACCTCTTAATTGTGAAGATGCTGCAATAAATATGGATGTGCAAACATCTCTTTGAGATCCTGATTTCAGTTCTTTTGAATGAATACCCAGCAGTGGGATTACTGGGGCACATGGTGGTGCCATCTAGAAATTTTTTAATTAACTCCATACTGTGTTCCGCATGACCGCACCATTTTACATTCCTCCCAACAGAGTACGGGGCTCCAGCTTCTCTGCCTCCTTGCCAGCACTGGGTACTTTTTGTTCTTTTGGTGGCGGCCATGCTGAAAGGTGTGAGGTGACCTCACTGTGGTTCTGATTTGCGTTTCTCTAACAATTTGTAATGTGGGGTGTCTTTTCACATGCTTATTGACCATCTCTGTGTTTTCCTCAGAGGACCATCTATTCTAGTCCTTTGCCTATTTTTAAATTAAGTTATTTGGGGTTTTATTGTTGAGTTGTAGAATTTCCTTATACATTCCAGCTGGTAACCCTTTGCAATTATCTTCTTCCATCCCGTAGGTCACCTTTCACTCTGTTGATTTCTTCCTCTGACATGCAGAAGTTTTTAAGTTTGATATAGTCCCATTTGTCTATTTTTTATTTGGCTGCCTGTCATGAGTTAGAGGTTTAAAAAAAAATCTGGAAATCGATTTGGGAAGCCAGTGCCCTTGTGATGAATTAGGAGCAGAGGAATATCTATTGATGCTCAGCTCAGGATGTTTCATCAGTGGTGCGGACGGCTCCTGCACAAGGGGAGTGTCGAGAGCTGGCTTTTATCCAGATGAGGAGGAGAGGCATGGGGAGGGGAAAGGCAGACAGATGGCCACACAGGGGGGAGCCCCCAGCTCAGAAAGCTCGCCCGCCGTTTCTGTTTTAAACGACACCGCTCAGTCACTGCTGAGACCCAGGACTAGTAATAACAGGGCTCTCTTGGGAGGCTAGACAGGGAACCGCCAGGTCAAGATTTGGGAGCAAGTGTGGCGTTCCGTTCTGAAGGCCTCCCGGGGACAGGATGCCCAGGTGCGCCCCGGAATGTGCTCCTTGCTGAGCTCCTTTCCACAGTCAGCGAGTGTTGAAGGAAAGCAAATCCACAGGACTCAGCTTGTGGACTGAGCAGTCCAGCAGCTTGGATGGTCTGCCCAGACGCTGGAATCGTGGTGAATCAGAAAGGAGCAGGGGGAGGCGAGCAGGGGGAGGCAATCAGAGAAGAGGCGTGGAAATCAACACAGGAGGTGTCAGCTCGGCTGTGCTTTGATTATTTTAGAACCTAGATCGCCCTCATCATGTTTTCCGTAACATCGAGGAACGTAGAAGGACCTGGGATGACATTGGGACCATCTTACAGTTTGCAAAGCCAGAACAGGCGTTTTCCTGGATATTTAGGAGTTACACACGCTGGTGTCGCTGGATGGGTGAAAGGAGGTGGCGAAGCAACAAAAACAGCACCGGCGACACCCTGTTCACGTGATTGTTAAAATGGACAAGGGACTTTGATGGCCAGTGAGTCCTAATAACCCCACATCCAGTTCCACTGATGCTGACGCCCAGGACAGTGCGTAACGGGCCACAACGTGGGGGGCAGAGCCTGAAACAAGAGGCTTCTAGCCCTCAGAAGGTGCTCAATAGCATATGTTTGAGCTGAATTTAACACAAGTGAAAAATCAGCCTTACCGGTGAGATGCGTCGTTCATACTTTGCCGGGCATCGTGGAAAGAATGATAAACTAAGTCCAGGGCCACTCCTGCCACATCTTTGGAAATTCACAGGGCGGGACACTGGAACAACTTCCCCGCAGCTCTACTGCCCAACCAACAGTCTTAAGAAATAATTTAATACTACAGAGACCTAAATTGACTTAATGAAAAACTATACAGCACACATAGAAATGCTTAGATACTCTCTCTCCAACTTCTAAGTCAATGCGTTAATTTTGCGTCTCAACCCCGTTTTCACTCCAGGCCTAAATAAACTGCTTATTTCAATTATCAACTGAATCTTTGTGGGTTGTGTGGTGGGAAGACTGTACTTGAATTCATGTGTCTGAGTTTTGGTCACTTCAGAGCACACCCTTTGGTGCTTCTAAGCACACCCCTCTGGTGCTGCCAACGGCGCCGTCCGGGTTTAAACTTCCTGTTGGAACAGCCCTCAAGCCACTATAGCATCTTTCATGGAGCCAAATCCTTGGGCTTTGAGTGGATACGTGATCTTTAGAAGCAACCAAAAGCCATTCTGAGTTGTTTTAAGGTAAACTAATACCATATTTGGTCCAAAATTAACTAGTAAAACTGATTTGGTTTAAACTGTTTCTTAAGAAAACATCTAGAGTTCTTTCTTTAAAAGATAAAGCCATTCTTTGCCTTGTTTTTGGAAATTTAGCACCCCTCCCTCAGAGAGGACCCTTTTATAACTATCATCTATTTCAATGGGATGTTATTTTTTTTAACTGAAGTATAGTTGATTTACAATATTGTATGAGTTTCAGGTGTGCAGCAAAGTGATTCAGATATATATAATATGTTTATATATATACATAAAACAACTCAATCAAAAAATGGGCTTATCAGCTTATCAGAAGATCTAAATAGACATTTCTCCAAAGAAGACATACAGATGGCCAACAGGCACATGAAAAGATGTTCAATATCGCTAATTATCAGAGAAATGCAACTCAAAACTACAACGAGGTGCCACCTCACACCAGTCAGAATGGCCGTCATCGAAAAGTCCACAAACGACAAATGCTGGAGAGGCTGTGGGGAAAGGGAACCCTCCTCCACTGCTGGTGGGAATGTAAATTGGTACAGCCACTGTGGAGAACAGTGTGAAGGTTCCTTAAACAACAAAAACTGGAGTTATGAACATGTAGTTCTGATAGTCTGTTAGAAACCCTGTCACCTCGCGTCTTTTTACTGCTTAGTCACGACCGTGAGGCCCGACGCCTTCCACCAGGCGCACACTCTCCTCCTCCTGCGGCTCTCAGGTTCAGGGCAGCACCCTCCAAACGGCCCTGGGCTCTGGCTTCCACCTCAGGCTTCAGTCCGCTGACGGTGAGAAAGGCTCCTGTCTGCCTAAGTTTCCTCTTCCCCGCTTCTATTTTTATTTGAGAGGAAAAGGGGGGACATCCTATTCTTTTGAAGTAACTGACAGCATGCTGCTCATTTCCACAGCCCCAGATGGCTTTGAGCCAGCACAGAGGCGCCGGCCCACCTAGGATGAACCGAACTGCAATCAACGGCTTGCACTTTACAAGGTGGGCCTACTCGTCCTCAGCAAATGCTACAAACTAAGTTTACACAATGCGATGCCTGTGCAACGTTTATACCCGGTAGCCAGTTCCACCTGCATTAGCAGGAAGCTTGTGGTTATAAACTGGCCAGGCTTGCTTTAAATTTTTTTAAAAACAAAGTTTTGAAGCAACGCTGTCAGGGGTAGATTCTCCACACCAGATACAATACTGGAACACAAAGAGCCTCACGTCTAAGATTTGTGGTTGTTCTGTTTGAGTCGAGAAGGAAGAATCTGCTGCTGAAAGTGTGATACTTTGTCCCCTAACACACTTTGATTTATTGTTCTGCTGTGTTTCAGGCAAGACTCTAAGTAGGAGCTGTTCATCAAGGGGGGAGGAGGAGGAGTGAGGGTTTACGCGCTTGTTGTCTCTTCTAGTTAAGAATATCATTATTTCCCATGAAGTGGGATCCTCTCAGCTCCAGTGCAGGAGTGAATTGAGCACTTTGGGAAATCATATTTACCCAGGCACATTTAGTCCATTACTAATCCAAAGCAATAACGTTAGCATGAGACAGTTTTCAAAATTAATTAGAATGACAAAATTCTCCCTGAGCTGAAAATTTGCTTTGACGCGTCTCATATTTATTACGGCAAGTACCTCCCACTCCCTCCTCACTGGCTGGTGCGCTGGCTGGTGCTTCGAGAGAAACAATCTCAACATCTAATGTCTGCTAAACTCCCAGCGCTCATCGCAGACCCTGATGTGTAGTAGCTGCACGAAAAACGTGTGGAATGAATTATGCAAGACGCTGTCCTAGATAAACACAAAGGAAGCGGGTTGGAGGCAGAAGTGGGGATGTTGAAGACAAAAAGGCATGCAGCTGGGTCTCTGCTCCCAGGAGCTTATAATCTGATTGGAGGGATAAGGCAGCACATGTGTGAAAATTAGTTAATTTATATCGTATTTTCTCCAGAATCCTTCTCGAAGTCCAGAGAAGGAGAAAAGCCTAGCCTCTGTAAGGAATAGAAAGACACCCCGAGCCTGACCCCAGCGCAGTGCCGAGTTTGAGAGCATGAGACAGGTAGGTGATGGAGGGGCCACCGTGAGGAGCTTTCACTTCATCCTAGCTGCAAGGAGCCCCTCTTTGAGAACGTGAACGATGTAACGTGATCTGATTTGTGTCCGTGGAAAGTGACGGGGTGGCTCGTGGAAGAATGGTTGGGAAGTGAAGGAGGAAGCAGGGAGCGAGTGACTGTGTTACTCCCGGGAGAGGGGGTTTGGACCTGCGAACGAGAATGGAGAAAGCCAGTGGAATAGGGGTCTGCTTGGAGGTGGAACTCCGACTGGATTTTCAGATGGATTGGGTGGTCAAAATAAGGGAAAAGAATAATAACGAAGGGTGTCCTGTAGATGTTTAGCTTGACAACTGGTTACCTCCCACCCAAACCCCAAACAAGCTCTCTCCAGCCTCTCCAGCCTCTGAAAAATGGCACCAATAACCATGACCTTCACTTGGACATATCATGCTGAGATGCTCATTCCCCAAGCGGGGAATTCAAGCCAGTGGTTGCACATACGTGTCAGAACTCAGAGTAGTGGTCAGGCCTGGAATCCCCAGCAGCCAGAGGATTTTAAAGCAACGGAACTGGATGAAACTGCTAGGGAATAAATACAGACAGAGATGAAGTAAGCCCTCAGGAGGACGCTGGAGGACACGCCAGCGTTCACGGGGCTGGCAGCTGAGAAGGAGCCGGCAAAGGAGACCGAGGAGAAGGGACCAGAGAAGTAGGAGGAAACACTACCAGGGGTCAAGAATGAAACCAGTTTCAAGGAAGGAGCCACCACCTGGGTTGAATGCTGCTAAGCTGTCCTGAAAGATGAATTTAAAACGTCATCAGCTTTGGAAAGACTGAGGTTGCTGGTCAGTGAGTCAAGGCCGGGTTCTGTGTAGTGATGGGAATGGAGGCCACTGGCAGTGTTGGTGATGACGTGGACCCAGACATCCCCCACTTCAGCCACCTCTGAAGAGAGCTGTGCAGTAGAGAAGACGGGGTCTTCCCCTGAGCACGCACTGCAACTTGGGGTGACAGCCTTTGCCAATTCCAGGAGGTGTGGAATTTATGCCCCAAAAGGCCAAAAGCTGGCATGGAACTGCACCACAGGACAATCTCAGCACATGTTAGCCATGCACGTTCTATACCAGCAGTTATCCATCTGGGGCCGGTGGACCTATGGGTTTAGGAGAGACTACATGCAGAATTATGTGCCAAGACATTTTTCTAGTGAAAGGGTCCATAGCTTTTATCAAATTCTCAATAGGTCCATGCCTTCTTCTCAAAAAAAAGAAGAACTTTGTTCTACACCAAAGGAATTGTATGGCTCACCAGACTGAGAAAGACCTTCTCCGAGATCAGCTCCCCTTTAAAGCACCATCTGTCACCCCCAGGGCAGCATCTGCAGCACAGCCTGGAAACTCCGAACGGTCCAGCAGCCCAGTAAATCACCGCCCGTCACATCGAGCGCTCCTCTTTTAAGAGCTTTGATTCCAAGGAAATGTCACTTCTGGGCATGGAGCTTCAGGGGCTGATAAACGCTCAACGATCCATCAGATTGTGCGAGGACAGAGCTTCAGTGGGGGCCACACTGCGTTCTGCCTAAAGACCCCTTCCTGGCTCAGGGCACAGAGTAGTGTCTGACAAAGGTCCTCCCAACCCAATTTCTGAACTCCGCTCCCGTCAGGGACCCCTGAGTGGGTAAGATACGGTCGCTGGCTCCTAAGCGGTACTTGGCATTCGGGTTGGGTCACCGCCATCTCAGGGGCTTCGCTCCACTTTGAACACGTGAGCTCCGGCTGCTGGAAATGTCCAGCGACGGTGCTGAACCTTCTTCTTCTGAGAACGTAAAGGGATTTAGGGCGTTCTGCTCGTGAAAGTCCCGGAGGCGGAGGCTGACCCGGCGCTCCAGTGCGCTGCTTGCAGGACACCGTCCTGTCTGATGGAAACACCTGACCTCGCACCAAGTTCAAGTTGAACTGCTCAGCTGCCACCACCACATGTGGTCACTGCGGAGCCAGAGCTAGTTAAGAACTCGACGTTTAGTCACGAGTGGAAACCTGGTTGTCTCTGCTCTGGAATACTCTCTCAGGATCAGTCTCAGTCTTGCAGTTAAAACACAAAGAGGTCCAAAATATTCAGCGCCTGAGGGTGTGGCAGGGGCTCGAGGCAGGAGTTTTCAATCACTGAACTTCAAGACAACATGTAGTTATTCAGTTACTTCTCTTTTTCTTTTTCTTTTCTTTTCAAAGGATATCCTTTTTAAAAAAATTTTTTTGTAAGGGGAGGTACTTAGGTTTATTTTATTTATTTATTTTTAATGGAGGTACTGGATATTGAACTCAGGACCTTGTGCATGATAAGTACATGCTCTATCACTGAGCTATACCCTTCGCCCTCCGCCATTTCTCTTTTTCTTCTTCAGTCCCCAGGATCCAGCGCAGCGCCTGGCACAGAGAAGCAAGACAATTACTTTTTTTTTAACAATAAATAAATTGTAGAGAAGCCAGATGAACACTGTATCAGCCAGAAAACAAACCAGCGTAGGGAATTTCATACAAGAAATCAACACAGGAATTGGAAGAACTGAGATGCTGAAAGGGGGCGATGAGGTTACGCAGATCTCAGCACCGGCAGGTGCCACTCCCCCCCAGGCATCAGGCGGGTCCCCCAGGGCAGGAGCAGCATGAGCCACAGCCCGTCCGCCTGAACAACGCAGGACTGCGGTGGGAGAGGCGGCCCCGCAGGAGCAGAAGCACCAAGGAGATGCTGCCGGAAATGGAAAGTGGGTATGAAGACCCCGCTTCTCCTGTCCTTCCTCCTTCCCATCCTGCACCAGACTGTCTGCAGGCAGAGGGCAAGGGAGCCTGAGAAAGGTACCCGTCCTGTATCCAGGGCGGAGAAGAGGGGGCGGAGAACAGGCAGCTGACTCTGCTCTCTGAAAGATGCAGAGAGCTCGGTGGTGAGCTCCCCGCCCCCAGGAACCAGCGGGCCGCCCACCTCTAAAGGGCGGTAGACGTCTGCGCGAGTGCCCGAAGGGCGGCACACACAGCGAGCACCCCAGTCATTCAGAAGAGGAGAATCATTTGCTCCTCAAAGGGCAGGCTGGGGTGTCCGCGGCTGTGTCCCAGTCCACGGAGGACATTCTTCCCAAAGCTGTTTATCGGACTGCTTGCTGGTGTAGATGAGAACGATCTGAATGGATTTCCACAGAGGACAGGAAATGAGCTCTTTCCTTTAAAGATGAGAAGAATTAAGTTGAAAGGAAAATACAGACGTTGTAGAATGGCGGGCACCTCAAAGCAGAGGCTGAAATGCAGAGCAGAGATGCAAACGGCTGGAGCACAGCCTGGCCCTACTGAGCACGTGTGAGTGAGTCTCGCTGTGATTCGAGGTGCTCTTGCGGTCTCCACGCTGAGAATGTGAAGTCTTTGGAGGCAAGAATGGTTCTGCCCATTGTCTTCTCCCGAGACTCCCAGTCACAAAATTGATGATCAACCCTGGGTTTCACGTCCTCTGTCTCCCCCGACATCTCCCTCCCATTCTGCCTCTCACCCTATCACCTTTTCAGTCCAAGAAAGTGGGCTAAGTCTAATGTTTACAGCTTCCTAAATCCCCTTGAGATAAGAGAGATAGATATAAAATCAGAGCAACCCAGAGCTCACTGAAAAACAGGAAGGGTGCCAGCTTGGAAAAATGTCTTTGAGAAATTTCTGGATCATGCAAAGATGATGGGTGTAGACAGCTGGGAATGAGGATTCCAGGTCAGACGACACAGCCTACATGGTACCAGCTGGACAGGTGAGGGAGGGAAGGGAGGTCTGCTCGCCCCGCATTTGTGCCTTGGCTCACAGTGAAGAGACTCCGCCAGTGAGCGCTCACTTGAATCTCCTCCTCTCTCCAAGGGAGGGCGGGGCAGTACTGTGATTGTCAGGACCGGACCCTCCTAGCTCACTGGGTCTCAGAAGCGAGAACCAGTCGGGCACCCCCACGCCCTGGGCAGCACAGCCGCCGCCCCTCTTCCCTCCCTCCGTGGCCCCTCTGCCCAGGCGCCAGCCACCTGGAGGGGGTCTTCCTTCCCTCTCTTCCAGCATCTCTGATGGAGTCACCAAATCCAGCGTGGATTCATCAGATTAGGTCTTCAGTTTAGGGACGTCCCAGCTACATTCAGGGCTAAACTGCTTCTTCAATCCAGTTTTTCTTACTTTTTAACGGAAATATAACTATTCCAAAAAATACACGCTTTGAGACAGTTTTAATCAGAGAGCCCTGTCACTGTAGACAAAGTGGGTGCTTGTTGTGTTGTTCTGCCCGCTTTTTCTCTCTGTACGCGCACTGCACCAGCTAAGACCCGGAGGGGTCCCCGGGCGCGGGAGCCCCGGCCGGCCTTGCTGCTCTCCCCGGCCGGCTCCTTGAGGGAAAGGCTCCCTGCTGGTGCATCCTCCCCTCCAGGGCGAGGTTTACCCTGGGGAAATGGAGCACTGACTTTCACGGTTCCCAGGATAGTTCACACCAGATGAATCCAGATGTGTAATTTTAAAAATGAACACATGACAAAGAATCACCAGATATTAGATTAAAATGGCCACAGAGAACCAATTTCAAAACATGCTCCATCACCAGGACCTGTTACTGACACCTCCTAGAACATCGTGAGATATATATAAAAACCTGTCACGCCAGACATGTGGAGGGGGCACCCCACAACAGTGGCACAGTAAACAATTCCTCAGTTCCACGTGGGGCCTGTCATTTTAGGCAGAGCGGTAGATTCTCAGTTAAGTGAATGCAACTGTTACTTTAATGCAATATGGAAGAGCTGAGTTCTAAATTAATGTCAATGGAAGAAAAACTGGTCAATAACCAAAATTCCAAATGGTTCGTAGGACATCTTTCCAAGCTGACAGGAGAGAGGGGGAAACAGGCTGAAGGTCCCAGGAAGGCAGCTGTGGGCTTTGCTCAATATCCTGCTTTCCGTGTAGATTTCTGTCTCTCCTTATGTGTCCTTGGTCGGTGGAAATCCTTCTCTTTCTATCCCTTAGGAATTTAGAACTTTTACATCTTATTTCCATTGACCAGTGGTTTTTCTTCAAATTTTAAACTGAAGACCTAACAGTAGGGTCAGTGGAATAACGTGACCTATTAGTAATCTTAATAGGTTAAACTCCCCCATTAAAAGCCATATTCTGACAGTTCAAACGCATGTTGTTTACAAGAGACTCGTCCAGAACTAAATGACGCAGGAAACACCGATAAATAAAGGAAGAAACAAATAAATAAAGGAACAGGTGAGACACATTTCCTTCTAAATTTCCAAGTATCTCTTTTTTAAAAAAAAGCATGTATAGTAATACTAACATGAGATTTCAAAGCCAGCATTCTTAAATGGGACAAAGAAGTTATTTGGTATTGATTACAGAGCTAATTCAGAAAGAAAATATAATAGTCATGTACCCTGAGACACATGATAAAACATCAAAATACTTGCAGTGGAAGATACGTAATTTCAAAGAGAAATGGGAAACTCCAAAACACATTTCTCAGAAATGGATTAAATAATAAAAACGAGGTTTAAGAACTTGAATAACACAACTAACAGCATTGATATAACATTTAATAACTGCATATAAAATTTTTACACATGAAACTAGAATAAACATTTTTAGAGTGCTCATGGAACATGTAATAAAAATTTCATTAGTTGCTGACCATGCTCTCCATATGGTATCCCTAAGACAGAGATCATTCAGAACATGCTTTCTGACCGTTGTGCAGTCAAACCCGAAGCAGACAGTCACATCTAACCACTTAGAACACACGAAACACTCAGAAATAACTGTGGGGTTAAAGAAGAAATCAAAGCGAAAATTGCAAACCATGGGTTCAAACAAACAAAAACCCAAGAGCCTGTTCGGCCACAGCCCAGCAGCAGCCCTGCATCGGCTCTCTGTGCGCGTTCGCCTGTGGCTTGCCTGAGAGCTGCTGTCCCCTGAGCCTCTGCGGCCAGGCTGCCTTCTCCCTCCTCGTGAGGCCGTCTGTGAAGTGGGGAAGCTTTCATCACTCGAGCTCCTGTGTCTTCTTCCGGTTTCTCACGCCTGCTTTGACTTGCTTTGTGGTGTCTTTGCACATTCAGACATTTCATCTCCTTAGGTGGCTAAGACCATCTGTCTCTTCTTCACATGATGGAGTTTCCAGTCTTACTCAAGCAGGTCCTTCTCTTTCCTCCAAGCTATCAAAATATTATCCTAAAATTTCATATTTTCAAGGTCACTGATATTTATGTCTTTAATATATTTGAATTTGCTTTTGAGGATGACTGTGTAGGAGGCCTAGCTTCTTCTGATAAAAAGCCAGTGACGTAAGGTTGAACAGCTTGGGTCCTTTTCCCAACTGATCTGCACGGCAGCCTCGGTCACAGACTGGGCTCTGTCGTCACCCCTCCCCCCTCCTCCTCTGCCGCCCTCCTCCACCTGTAAGGACCCTGTGATCCGTGGGGTCCACCTGGGTAATCCAGGACTCTCTCTCTATTTTAAGGTCAGCTGATGGGCACCCTAGTCCCCCCACCACTAACCTGACACACCGCCGGGCTCCCGGGGGAGGGAGGGGGAAGGAGGGGGAGGGAGGGGGAAGGAGAAGGAAGGAGGGAGAGGGAGGGGGAAGGAGAAGGAAGGAGGGAGAGGGAGGGGGAGGGAGGGACAAGGAGGGGGAAGGTACCTCCCTCACCACGGAGCGCAAGGTGGGCTCTTTCGTTCCTTGCTCTGGAGCTGGAAGTCAGGGTCAGGTATGTGGCGGTGAGGGGGACCCCGCCCGGGCCTGTGAGCTGGGGGCTTGCACGCTGGACGTGGAGGGGCCGGAGAGGCAGGAGAGGGGCGGGGAGCGGAGGGCAGCAGGCCCAGCAGGCCCAGCAGGCGCAGGCACGGAGCCAGTCTGGGCGGCGCCGGCTCCTCGCGCGGCGGAGGAGGGAGAAGTAGGGCAGCGTGCCTCTCCGTGCGGAGGCCGCGGACATCGGTCACTTGCCCCTTTGCGCACAGCTCCGTCCCTTCCGCTCGCCCACGTGCTCTGTATTTCCGGGAACCCCGTTTCTCAGCCTTCTTGGCCCCCCGCTTTCTGGTGCCGTTGGCCGATGAGAAGCTCCCGTGGACACTGAGGAGACAGGAGGGAGGAGGCCGCGCGCTTGTCCCCCGCACTCTGCGGCCTCACCGGGAACCCTCTCCCCACGTGCTTCTAGGACCTGCCACGCGGCCCCGGCTTCTGGATTCCGGTAGCGCTCCGACCCTCAGTCCTCCCCCCGGACGTGGAAGGACCCGTCGTGCCCCCTGCCGTCAGCCTTCCCGCTGCTCCCAGTCGCCGCCCTGCGTCCCCGTCCCAGCTGGCTTGTCTGGTCTCTTGCTGTTCGCGCGCCCAGTTCCGTGTGGAATTCCCTCTGTTCAGAGGCCTAGGGCGGTTTGCTCTCTTACTGGACTTGGACTAGGACACCGCAGCGAGAGCAGGAGTGTGAGGGGCTGGGCCTGACGTCCGAAAGAGCTGTCGTTAGTCAAGGGTAAGTAAAAACAGTAACGGGAAACTGACAGAGCTCAGACTCGGAAAGATTATCAGAGACAAGAAGTCTCATCGCCTCTGAGGTCCGAATTCTCAGCATAGAGAGCATCCTGCTGCCTCCTTGAGAACCATTCTCGGTGATTCCCAGCAGGCCGGTCCACTTGAGCACTGCCGGCCTGTCTGTAAGCAGAGTTCACATATGTCAAGGAACAGCTACGCTATGGATGTAGTGGCCTAGCTGTGGTGTTTACACAAACCTAGGGAGGCAGTTAAAAAAGGAAAATGCATGGGGAGAGGGAAGGAGCTGAGTGGTAGAGTGCACGCTTAGCGTGCACGGTGTCCTGGATTCAAGCCCCAGTCCCTCCACTCAAAAAAAAAAAACCAAAAACCCAGATTGATTTTCATTAAAATTGAAAATTTATGTGTCCCAATTCTAAAATTTAGAAGGTCTGGGTGTGACCCCTGAGTCTGCATTTTGGAACCCCAGATGATTCTGATACGTAGTCTGGACTCTGTGCTGAGAAACCCCAGGTGTGCTCAGCGCTCTCTGGAAGGCGGCTTCAACCCGCTTGCCGTCAGCTTCCCCCTCGCATATAGACAGTGTGACCTCAAAGAGACGCCATAAGGATGAAATGAGGCGCTGCTAAGCGTCAAGGATGGTTGAAGGGAAAGGGGTGGGATGTACCTTACAAGTCGATTTTTGCTGAGTGTTTAGAACAAGCCTGTGTCTTTGATATTTTTACTGTAAAAACATGTTTTTATGCTTTGAGGTGTCGATATTCTAGACACTGAGATCTAGACTGTGTGTGTCCCAAATTCTTTTAGTGGATAGGGAATAGAAATAGTTAATCCAAGACCAACATCAACTTAAACTGGGAAATCTCTACTTCAAGTGGAATTTTTAAAGCTCTCTGAGGGACAGGAGATACTAGCTTAATTTTTTTAATGCTTCTTAACTGTGCAATCTGGGGCAATGAATGAAACGAAGAGAAAACACCCCAAAACTCAGTTACGGTACTTAATTAAGACTAGTTGAGTTATTTGTGTTAAGGGAGTCAGCCTGGAAAGCCCAGCAATGTTCTAGGAGCTACTTCTGGCAAATCTAGCTGTAAAATGTTTAAAGCTCCGTTGCAGCTCTTTGAAAACTGAACCTCGCCATCTCCTGCCTTCGTGCCCCACCCTCAGAAATTAGCTGATTAAAGAACCAGCTGATAGACACAGAAACATAGAGACCCCTTGACAATGCAGCCTCCACTTGTTACTTAATCATCGTTAAAATGGTTTTAAGTAAGTTAATGTGCTAATAGCATCGATGTTAACGAGCCACATTTGTTTTTCACATTCTGTGAATAATTAGTGGATAGAGCTTTCTGGATGGGCTTTGTTGCCTCACTGGGTATATATCGTGCAAATTCCATCCACTGCACAGTTATGCCACACTTTTCTGCAGAGTGCTGGGGAGCTGGGGCAGGGGCAGAAAACAAAAGCCATCCCGCAAATGAGCTTGGAGACACAAAAAGGAGGGGAAGAGAATCACAGGGGATTCAAGAAAAGCAAAATGTAAATCAGTTGGGTTTGATTGGAATCTATGAACCTGAATACATTGTACAAACCAGGCAATGTTTCCAGCAGAAAAGAAAGAAGTTTAGTAGATCAGTGTCTGGGAGGAAGTTGGATGCAAAGGCACCAGGAAAATCTGGGGATGACCACCACACCACGAGTGTGGAAACAGAGAGTGGAGCCGCTGCAGGTGGTTACAGATATCATGAATTGGGGAAAGCGGCTGCAATAATCAAGCATCCAAGGACACTCCGGTCCAGCTTAGCCTTCCACAATGAACACGGACAGGAGCAGCACCCTCACAGGGCCCACTAGGAGGCATCTCCGGCTGTTGCATCACTGCAGATGCAGTCATGCACCTAAGCGCTCCCCTCCCTCTGCCTTCCCTCGGACTGGAGATGCCCATTGCATGTAGGGAAGCTTCTCTGATTCTGAGATCACAGATCAAGAATTCCAAAGACCAAGCCAAAAAGTTTGGGTTTAAATAAGAAAAGTAAGAGAAACTGCTACAACTAGATCAGGCAGGTTGATGAAACTAGAAAATTAAATGTCAAAGAAATATACAGCACATGAAAAGATGCTCAATGTCACTGATTATCAGAGAAATGCACATCAAAACTACAATGAGGTATCACCTCACACCGGTCAGTATGGCCATCATCCAAAAGTCCACAAATGACAAATGCTGGAGAGGCTGTGGAGAAAAGGGAACCCTCCTACCCTGCTAATGGGAATGTAATCTGGTGCAGCCACTGTGGAAAACAGTATGGAGATTCCTTTAAAAACTAAATGATCCTACAATCCCACTTCTGGACATATATCTGGAGAAAACTCTAATTTGAAAAGACACATGCACCCCAATGCTCATAGCAGCACTATTTACAATAGTCAAGACATGGAAGCAACCTACATGTCCATCAACAGATGACTGGATAAAGAAGCTGTGGTATATTTATATAATAGAACACTACTCAGCCATAAAATAGAATGAAATAATGCCATTTGCATTAACATGGATGGACCTGGAGATCATCATACTAAGTGAAGAAAGTCAGAGAAAGACAAATATTACATGGTATCAGTATCAATGTATGAAAGTCTCATTTTTTCTTCATTCTTCCCAGAATTTGGTGTCATTGCTATTTTTTATTCTATTTTAATAGATATGTAGCCATATCTCATTGAGGCTGAATTGCATTCCTTAATGGCTAATTAAGCTGAATTTCTTTTCACACCCTCATCTGCTACATTAAAGAGGATATATGTGTATCTATGTATATACATACATGATGAAATGTCAGTTCGTGTTTTTTCCATTGTTTGTTTTTGAATGTTGAGGGTTCCTAAAGTATTCCATATACAAGTCCTTTATTGAACATGTGGTTTTTCCATAAACATTCTCTAGTATTTTGAGTCAGTGGGGGCTTTAAAATTAAAATCCAATGCCTACTGGAGTCCAAAGGATGAAATGAAGGTTTCAAGAATTCACTGTGCTTTATTGAAGAAAGCCTGGGCCCTGCTTTCACAGAGGAAGAAACTAGAGATGGATTCAGGACTAAAGATATTTCAGTATAGGGTCGTGAGATGTGGGCAGGGCGGGTAAGGGTGAGTCCTGAGGGAGATGCAGGGCGGCGGGCGCTGGTTGGTCCTTCTCAGACCATCATCAGCGCTGCGGCTCACGCGCCGCCTAGTGGGCACCTTTCGAAGTGCAAGTTCCCATTTGCAAAACATACCTGTTCTCACCCAAGCTTCTCTAGCGGAATTAGCCATGCATGGTGGTTATGTCTGCCCACTGTGACATCCATCACACACGGCTGCTTCCAAGAGGGGGGGCGAGCTCAGGAAGCACTCTCTGCTTCATTCTTCGGAGCTGGTAGACCCCAGGAGGATGAAAGACGCTGACACCCGTTAACGCAGTAGATTCTCGTAATAACGCTTCATGCACAAGCCGCCGGCACTTCCTCCAGGGCTGGGTCGCTCCCTCTCGGGATTGCTGCTCCGCAGGCAGAGATGCTCTGCCTCGGGACAGTGCGCCGGGCGGGCGGCCCAGCAGCCTCCGTCTGACTCTGCTTCCAGGACGGAGCTGCCCTGGGCGCTTCTCCTGGGGAGCTCTGCCCAGGCCTGTGCCAGGAAAGGCAGATCCCTGACCCGTTTTAGACAATCGGAGAACAATAGAACCAAGAGAGCACTAAGGAAAGTGCGGACTATGTTTTTCAATGAAAAGTCAAAATTTTCTCGGACACACTTTGAACCTGTAGAGCAAAACACCTGAAATGAGGACCACCATCATATCCAGATCCTCTTGTGTGGGACACTTGCTTACCTGGCAACCCAGATGCATAAGGAACATGAATGTGGCAGGAATGGGGTGGGGGAGAGTGTGAGCCCATCCCCACGTGGCCCCCAAGGCAGCTCCTCGGACTTCTGATCACAAGTCAAAAAAAATTTCAAAAAACACTGAGCTGTCCTTTTTAAAGGCTGCCTCTTACTTTATTGTATGCATATACTGCACCATCACAAGAGGACAAACACTGCATGGTTCCCCTCACAGGAGACATCTAAAATAGTCAAACTCAGGAATAGAGTAAAAGGCCGTGCCAGGGGTTGGGGGAGGGGGACAGGTTCAGTCCTGCAGGATGAGTACTTTCGGGAGAGACGCCGCCAGCGTCATGCCTGGTGTTAACAGCACCGTATGGTGCACATAAAAATCCCATGAGACGGTTGATCTCATGTTAAGTGTCCTCACACTAGAAAAAATAAAATTAAATAAATAAAACAAGTGGGCCAAACTGCTGAATGCACTAGAAGTGTCCTCCAAGTACAGCTAATCTGTTGAGGAAGGGGTGCCATGTCACCTTGAGACTGACTCATCAGAGCAACGAAGTTCTTAGGGATTGCAGGGGGAGCACTGAGAACCCCACTACTGTGTTGTATAGGTGGGAGAAAGTGCCCAGAAACCGAGGACTGGCTGGAAGGCAGCTGGTTAGTGTAGAACCAGGATTAGAAGCCAAGGTACTTACAGGTTCCTCAAAAATCCTCATTCTGATTATTCAATATCTTGTCTCCATAACTCTCCATGCCAGAGATCAGGGGTTCTTTATGGAGAACTAAACCAGCATTGTCACCTCCCCCTGCCTTGGCAAGGTAAATGCTGACATCACAAGAGGAGAAATCTTACGTAGGGGAAAGTGCCCGCAGGTCTTTATCTGAGGACCTCAGAAATGCCCCCTGGCTGCGTCCTGCCCTGCCCTCCCAGGGGCAGAAAGAGGACCTGCCAGAGGCATTCCCTCTGTCGGGTCTTTCCTCTGCTGAGGCCGAGGAGAACAGCCTGCCTGCAAAGGCTGCACATCTGCCTATTTCCCACCTTTGCTGGACGACTGCAGAGAGGTCAAGGCTGAGGGTGAATAGGAGCTCCGAGGGGGCGGCTCAGAGAGGGAATCTCAGGACCATGGAGAGAGCCTCTAGCAGAGGGAAGAGGTGCAGGCAAGGGACAGAAAGGAGGGCAGCTTCAGCCGAGGACTTGATGCCACCAGGGAACAGCCCGAGAGCCCTGGTTCTGTAACAGAACAAACCTGACTCCGGATTGGGTCTGTTCCTTTTACTTTAACCTTCCTATTCTATTGCTTTTGCTACAAGTTAACCCCTAAAGGGATGCTGCCTATAAACTTAAAGTATACAGAACGGCCCATCTCTGGGAACCGTGCCTCCCGGGCAATGAGCATTAAGCTAAAGCACTTTTGTTTAGCTCACAGGAAGCATCCTGACCAGGCCCACCTGTGAATGACTGCAGGCGGGGATTAACACATCCCCTCCAGAGGCTGACTGGAGAGGGAAGTGTTTGACTTTACTCCCTCTCATTTTAGTATAAAAGAAGCCTGAATTCTAACTCAGGCAAGATGGTTCTTTGGGACACTAGTTCACTGTCTTCTCAGTCTGCTGGCTTTCCAAATAAAGTCACTTTTCCTTGCCCCAACAACTCATCTCTCGATTTATTGGCCTGTTGTGTGGCAAGCAGTACCAGCTTGGACTCAGTAACAGTTCCCGGGATGGGGAGGGGGTACAGTTAGGAAGGGGACGGACGCTGTCGTGGGACACCTGAGGTCCAGTCCTTCCCCTCTGTGGACAGCTGCACCTAGGAGAGCAAGATATATTTTAGGGAGGAAATCAGGTCTCTTCCTTCTGGCCGTTTGCCTGTGGCCCAGAGAAGTAATACCAGACAATTGCATTTGAGTGGATTTTTGCTGACTCTGCCAGACTGACAGATAGGAATTTCATTTCTCCAGGATTGCCCTTCCTAACCCGATCGAGACAAACTGCTGAGTCACGCAGCCACAGCACGACTCAAGCCACAGCAGACGCAGCAAGGAGCACAGGAGGTGTGGACCTAGACAATGCACCCTGCTAGTAAAAGCTAAGAGAGTGACTTGGTTCCCCAGCGTCTGGTCCCCCAGCAGGAAGAGGGCTTCCAGCCCCTTATCATCACAAGATTTAGGACCAACTAGGTTGTACATTGACACTAGAGGCACCGATGTTGATGAAGGTACCAGCTGCTAAAACCAGAAATCCACGACACCTCAGCACTTTAACTCAGTAAAACTCACTCAGGTTAAGTCCAAAACGAATGTTGCTGGTCATTAAGCGACTCTCCAAGTAATGAGGTAGGAATGGAGACTCCATCCACTCTGTGTCACCTCCGAGGTCACCTGGAAAGGTGAAGGAGCCTGGAGGTTGCCCGTGGACACTTGTAGGGGCCAGGCCTGGAAGTGAGTATGTGTCAATTCTGCCTGCATGCTATTGGCTAGAATTCGATCACGTGACCAGACCTAACTGCAAGGCATGCTGGGAACTGTAGTCCAATTGCCCAGGAAGTTGGGGAAATACATGGAGGCCTCAGCACGAGAGCCACACATGTACCGCAACATAATTGTCCCTAGTAAGAAATTGTTCCGAGACCACTAGAGTTATCTTGGCCTTATATGCAGGAAAATGGATAAAAGTACTTCCATGAAGCCCCCTGAGACCTGCCTGTGATGCTTCCGAAATGCTTAACTTCTGAGATTACAGGCATCCATCAATCCATCCATAAACTCACCATTTTAACTGTGTAGTGTTTGAGAACTTCCAAAATGATTTCTCATTTGATTTTCTCATTGCTCGTCCCCCAATGTCTACAAATTTCATTCAGAGAAGAATCGTTGGGAGGTTGCCCACTCTCCCAAGCTCTTTTCCAGGCACTGAGGATGCTGAACAGACAGCAGATCTCCCACCTGTGCTGGCGTCCCTGTGGGGAGCAGTGGCTTGTATTTGCAAGTAAAAGCAAATCAACAATGTACAAGTACTTTCAAGTGATAATAAGACCCCAACAAAAGCAAGAAAACCAGGCAGTGTGATGGCGGGGAGGCTGCCCGGGGGTACAGGTGTTTTGAAATGTACCTGGGATTTATTTTACTCAGGTGTGGCAAGGTACAGGCAGCTAGGATGACAGCAATGGACTTGAAAGGAGAATTTTATTACTCACAGTTCCCAAGAGGGGAGGGCAGCCCCGTGGGGAAGCACCAGGATTGGACAGGAGGCAGGGGAGCAGGGAAAGCACGCAGCGGGCAGGAGCCTTTAGGGTGGGTTTCGCTGGGAGGAATGGGTAGGGCAGGCAAACTGAGCCAGACTAGGACTGGATGATGCGACTAATTTCAGCCGTGTCTGGGCTACAGGGGCCCCCAGCCATCCTGTACCCGGCCCCGGGGGGATTTAGGACAGGGGAATATTGGCCTGCTATGTGAGGGTTAGATGAGTTTTAAGGAGGTGGCTGGGGGTGTGGGTTCTGGTTTGCACGTGAAAGGTATGTTCCGAAGCAAGTGGTTTGCTCTGTCTAGGAATTAGCTGGCCTGGGGAAGGGTGGTCTCTCCAGGGTCAGAAAGGCCCCGAGGTGTCAAAGCATCACAGAACAGCAAATAAATACATGATTAATACAGTGTGGTAGCAGGTGTGCAAATTTAGGATGGAGGAAGTGCAAAGTCCTTCCGGGGGCGTTGACACTGAAGAGAGGTCACAATCTCGCAAGAAGGTGCCAGGCACACCAAGACGGGGTCGGGGTGGGGTGCACGCCAGGCAAAGGAAGGTCAGCCCGGCTCAGAGGAGGGAGCGGGGCCCGGTGGCTGGAGCAGTGAGTGGGGACAGGGCAGCAGGAGACGGGGCCAGGCAGGCCGCGCGCCGGAGGCCACGGCATGGGATTTTATTCTAACCTCAACAGGAAGCTAAGAGAGGGTTGTTCAGAGGGCAGTGTGGTCTGATTTGCATTTTTAAAAGGTCGCCCTGATGGCAGCGAGGAGAATGGACCGCGGGTGGGTGCTGGTGGGAGTGTGAGATCCAGGGCCGAGGGCAGAGGCAGGGATGAGGCGAAGCCCCGCCTCTTCTCCCCACGACTCCTGGAAGGGGGCTCCATCCAACAGGTGTGGTCCTGAAAAGTGACCTGTAAGCCTTCCTGTAATAGATCTGTTGACTCCTGTTGACACACTGGGGGTGGGGGGGGCTGTGTTCAGAGGATCCCGAGGAGACTGCTGCAGGTGGAGGGGCTGGGGGCCATCACGCTTCCCCCTCTACATCCTGAACTTGGCTCAGAGCCTTGACTCAGCCAAGCTTTCCAGGGGCCTCTCTAAGTCTATGGAAAGCCTTTACTTTTGACCTTATTAGGAGAGAAGTGTTACACAAGTTTATGGATAAGTCTGAAGTTATTTTATGGAAGATGGGACACCTCGCCATGCTGCAGTGACATTTCACAGGGTGGGTGCTGGGACCCCACAGAACACAGAAAGGCGTGGTCACGCAAAGCAATGAAGACCTTCTTGGGGATGCCCACGTTCCCTGGGATGCAATGTGGCCCAAGAGCAGAGTCTTGCCCACAGCCCACGGACCCTGTGGGCAAGGATGCTCCTGGATGGGGTCCCTGAGGACAGAGCCCGATTTCAGTGCTTGGAAGTAGAGGTTTTATTTTCAGAAAATCTATGGAAGGTCAATGATACAAGATGCATAGTATGAGCAGCTCCCAATTTCAGGATCACACATAAAACCAGAGGACCGACCAGAACTCCACTCCTTCAAGTCTGCAGTAAACCAGTATATCCGCGTGGACATTCTACTACCTTCTCAATTACTCAGGACTCATACCTGAAATTGACTAACATCTGCATCAGGAAAATTCAGGGGTGGAGGGGAGGGTGTAGCTCAGTGGTAGAGCTCAAGCCTAGCGTGCACGAGGTCCTGGGTTCAATCCCCCATCCTTCCATTAAATAAACAAATAAAGCTAATTCCCCAGAAAGAAAGCTCAGGGATTTGAGCCCGGTTGGCACCTGCATTACCAGAACAACTATTTCACTTCAATATTTCACTTTGCTGTGTTTAGAGTCATAGAGCTATGGTACATCCTTAGGATCCTTAGAAACGGTCTAACCCAAATCCCTCGTTTTTGTAGGTGAGGAAATTAAACTAGGGACCATCCACCAAGTGAAAGAAAAATCATATTCAGGTGTTATTTGCAATCTTCAGGGAAATTCTGTCTTTGCGGCAAAGAAAATGATATCCGACACCTGACCAGCTGGAGCTTCTACGGCCGTTCTTAAGGGAGGAAAACGTAGGAAACTGTACGTATCATCAGGTTTAGCACATTCGGAATTTCTGTCCAGTTAGAACGGAAACCTGAAGTTTGCATTTTAAGGAGCTGTGTAAATCAGCAAGCAGAAAGAATCAAACAGTGCCTCAGTGGCAACACAGCTCAGCATAAGCATTACAAAAATTACCTTTGAATAGTTAATTTTTTAAATGACTAAACTTAACAGAAGACATACTATATACGCTGTCCTTTTTAGCTATAGACTTTCTCCTGCAAATTTAAAAAGAAAAAATTTTAAATGGCCAATCGTACATTTCCTAGTTTTGACTCATGTGTGTCTGGATCACACAAAGCAGTACTTCCCAGTTTCTAGAAGGACTTCATAGTCATCATTCTCAAAAATACAGCAAGGTGGTCATCTTGGAGGAGATTTCCACGAATACATGTTATAATGTTGTATTTTAATTGTCAATCAGCATCTCTCCTTCACTCATCTTTGTGTGTCCTTAAGACCAGGGACATTCTTGTATCTTTGGTGTCTCTGGTGCTTAAGAGGTGCTCAAATCTGTCAAAGGCATGGGCGCCACCTGCCTGTCCCGCACACAGAGCCTAAGCAGACCATTAAGAGATGGGGTGGGGAGAAAGTGAATCTAAATCTCTAGAGATTTCCAAGAGGATTTGTTTCCTGGCTCTTCTGTGTAGAAAATTAATTTGGGTTCAAAGTGACAAGCTGGACAGAATGAAGACTAAAGTGCATGACCGAGTCATCCCTAAGCGGTGACCGTCACCACTGCCACACGACCGAATGACCAAGGCTTCCTAGTGAACAGTTCCTAAGGTAACGCTGTAGTAACGCTGTGAAATCCTTTCATCACAAATGGCTTCAAACACCTGCTGAATGAAGCCGTGTGCGAGGAGGTGGGACTTCAGCAGAGCTGGCTTCTGCGCAGACGGTCACCACCTGGTTCTAAACTGTTTGCTTTCTTTCTCTAAATTTTCAGGGATTTTTAAGGACTCGTTTTTCCTTAAAATGACCTTGACTTTCCAAGAATGTTTCTTAATCACACAGTGTTTCTTAATGAAAACAGAATTCTTCCTCTTCAACTTCCTCCGTACGGCCCCTCGCTTCCTCTGAGACCAGGGAAGAGCGAGGCGGGAAGAGGAGACGCCCTGTCACCACGTTCTCCAGAGAAGCTCCACCTTGGACCAGCCGCTGGCGCGCTGTCAGGCGGGACTGGTCTCGCCTGTGGTTTGGGAAGATTTGACCTCGATGGTCACGGTTTTGAGGTTGCACTTGTCTTCTTGGAGCGGCAGCAGAGTGGTTAAGAGATGGGAATCTCCTTTCCTGAAAATAAACGGTTTACGGCTAAAATCCTTATCCTGGGAGCAAGAGATAAGCTCACAGGGGCCCCTCCGAGCAAATCGCTATGCTGTGGTGGGAGCCTCGTATCAATGCTTCTCTTCCTGGTCCAAGTCTGGTCCGCTGGCTAAGCGGTCTCTCTGATTACTTTCCTCTCTATTCATGACCCGTGTTCTTAGAACATTAAAGCCACGAATGTTCATGTGCGAGTGAAAACACCCTTAGGCTGTCACAGATATACAGCCCGCATGTCCAAGTGCAGACTTGACCAAGGACCAGAGACGTCTGTGGACCTCTTTGCCACCTGCAGGTGACCCTGAGGTGCACTTCTGCAGCATCCATCCCTCTGTGCCTTGTCTCCGTCCCTCCATGCCTTGTCTCCATCCCTCTGTGCCTTGTCTCCATCCCTCCGTGCCTTGTCTCTGTCCCTCTGTGCTTTGTCGCCATGTGCCCAAGACAGTGGGGAAGGAAGAACCACAAGCTGAGAGGAAATTTCTTTCACCCTGATTGATGTTGCCTCAAATTGGATATTAAATTTTGGATTGAATGGTGCCTCAAATTGGATATTAAATTTTATAAAATAAGTTACATTTTTTAGGCACCTGATTTGTAAATCGAAAGTTGGCCCTGGAATATGGGGAGGCTCATCTAGAATCTCCAGGAGAACTCAGACTTTTGTGAACTGATAACAAAGCCCTACAAAGGGAACCAAGGCGCCGGCAGCTGTAGCTGTCACCCAAGACGAAATGCCCAGACTCAGACATCGCGGTCGGCTTGCAAATCACAGACGGCAATCAAGCTGTGAATGAAAAACTATGACAAAACTCTGTAAGATGGGTCATCCGCAGAAAAAAGAAAAAGAGAAAGAATGCAGCCTTGTTGGAGTTTCTTGTAGATGAAATTCTCTGGGCAGCAGCAGAACATGTGAAAACAGGAGAATGAAGCTTATAACCTCTCACCTGGACGAGTGGTTCTCTAAGAATTGAACCTCTTTCTGCAGAGGGAAGAGTGACTCGAGCACCACAAAGCCAGCTGCCAAAATGCCATGTCCCCACCAATGAGATGCCCCTTAACCCGCCATTAACATGTGAGACCTGGGGGCCCATGGAGAGGTTGCTCTTGGAGAAGATGGCACTCCATCACCGTTAGAGCACCGTCCAGAGAGAGCAATGTCTACAAGCAGTGGGTGTAACGTGGGGACGCCTAACGCCCCAGAGGCAGCAGAGACTCTGGCTCTGGAGGGGCCATGCGGGGGGCAATGAGCAGTGACTCTGCACCTGTCTGCCTGGACTGATGACACAGACCGCCAAATCTAAGCCACGCTTGTCCTCAGAAAGCGGACATAACCCCAGGGAAAGGGAGAAGGGGAAAGCGAACATTATTGTGACCGGTAAAGTGAGGGCTTGAATACAAAGTAAGCTCAGACATCTCAAGAGCTGGTGGCCTGAGCTCCGATATATTGTAAAAGTCTATGGTTTTAACCACAAGTGACACTTCACAGGTAGGTACATGCCCGTTCCCTGTGCACAGCTGTATTTGTCCCCAGTGTTACCTTCATGTACAGTGACCTTAGGAACAAACTCCTCCCCGGGAATGCCCTCGCTCCCGGGCAGGCGCTGTCACCCTTCTTGCCTGTGTCCTGGTCTCTTAGTCTCCTGACAGGTTAGCGTGGCCTCTTGATCTTTTATCGCTCAGTGCGCTAGCTGGCATCGCCATCTGACTCCCGCATTCTGGACTTGGCGTTCCTGGGTCCGTAAGGCCTGTGTCTCCACCTTGCCTTGGCTGAAGCTCTTTGAACTTGGTCTTTGGACAAACCCATCCTTCAGTCCTGACCAGATCCCTGTCCCGGAGCCACAGAGTCTCTGGAGGATGCAGACAAAGAAGAACTTCGTGAGGTAAGACAGCAGGTGGGAGGGCAGCCAGACCCTGAAGAAGAGGAGGCGACACTGGAGTGTGAGACGGGGTTTCCACACTTCACATCACGCTAGAGGGGCAAGTCAGAGTTGCTAAGATGCCAGCTCACATACTTACTCAGAGCTGGCCACAGAAATAATTTCCAGTTTCAAAGCCATGGAAAGAGTTGATATGAATAATACATTTTTATCTACGCCAGTGCTTTAAAACCAAGCAGCACTATCCTGTTTGTTCAAATCGGTCTGCGTTTGACACTGCGTTCTAGCACAAGTGTTTTAGTAAAACTTTCATTGGAATGTGGCATTGTTTGTGATGCTGACACAAATTCAAAACAGTCTACCGTCTATAGGTTCTCCATCATAATGTATTTTTTAGACACATTTATTATCACAGAATCACTGCAGAGAAGAGAGGCCAGAATGTAGCACAAGGTGCTTCCTTCACGAAATGTCCCAAGGACATTCCTCTGGCAGAGACTGGAGGTCGACAAACAGTTCAGATCCCCTCAAGGGGCCCATGTTCAGACGTAGAAAAGAGACACTCCGTCGCTCAAAGCTAAGTCGGAGTTTGCGTCACCTCTGTTTGCTTCAAGGGCTTCCAGGACAACGGATCAAATGAAAAGGAAATACATCAGTAGCTTGAACACAAGAAAAAATATCTAGAATTCTAAGCCGTTAATTCCAGTGCTGTTTCCAAATCGCTACCCAGAATCATAAAACATAAACTGTTATGTGTCATATGTGATGTCTAGGTGTCCCAGTGAGATCTATTCTTGCCAGTTGTTGGGAGAAAAATTCTGTGCAGACTCAGGGTCTCACCATCTTGCCGCGGTAGTGATGTTTTTTACATCCAACGGTCCGGGGAACGGGCAAAATGCCCGTCTACCATAAAGGACAGGTTGTTGCACCTTGTGTCACCTGCCACTGAAAAAAAAATGGCACAGTGGCCTCTTCTACAGCCTTTCAATTCAACTGATAATAGGATGGAGCAGTATAGGTCTGGCATATGCTCTCTCCCAAATCCAGTTTCAGGCGTGTTCCGGGGCAGAAGAGAGCTCTGCACAAACCCAGCTGCCCACCCAGGCGGGCCACGTGCCCAGCAGATCTGGGTGCTGGGTCCCAGGAGTAAGTCTCCGGCAGACGCCAGCAGGCAGCGCAGACCTTGAAGGTTCCAGAGTGAAACTCTGTCTTCAGCTGCATAGGGCTTCTGGATTTGAAAAGTGGTGCCCAGGTTTTAGCAGAGATTAAGTGCTTGACCGTCAGTGGGGAGCTCTGGTGTGAGTACTGCCCATCGTGTGATCCAGTATTGGGCCAGACTGAGTTCATCTGGCATGCGTGTTGCCCCAGGAAAGGGACTGAGGCAGCTCAGTCTAAGACGGGCCTGATGACTCCCTGGGAGTGGCTTTTTGCCCGGCCACTTGGCGTCTCACCTGGTGAAAATGCAGCATAGCATTCAGACAAAGGGACCTCTTTGAGGATTTCTGCGGCTCTCTTTCTACGTAGATCCTTCCGCACCAGCACTCTCTCTAGCAAAATCCGCCGACCCCAGCAGCCCCGACCCCCAGACCATCTGCCTAGCTCAGTAAGACTCACGTGCTCCGCGTGGTACCCTGGTTCAGAAGCTGCCTCCAGACAGAAAGCGCGGTGGTTGCAGAAAGCTTGGTTTTTCCATCTCTCTTGGCTCACAGGCCCATGCACTGTTGTCAAACACTTGAAAACAGTTTTACGTATTGTGTCCAGCTTCACAGCAGTCCGAGGAAAGGTCGGTGTGACCCCTGATACTTCATCACGACAAGAAGCAGGAGTCTCCCGAGCCGATGGTGATGAATTTCCTTCCTGCTCCCTCTTGTTCCCCCGCCTGTTTCCCCTTCACCCCCTACATGTTCACGTGTGTGCATGTTTTCTGTAGACCAACGGTGATAATCTCTCACGACCATTGAAAATCTACCCGCCACTAAACACAACTCACCAGTCCCCAAATTCATAAATCTCACTCCGACAAAGAAACTTGAGAAACGCATCAGGAATGTTTTACACATAGCAGAGCAGGAGGAGGGCCAGCGACTGGGGAGCTGCCTGCCCTGGCTGTCCTGGGACCTCTATCCAGACTGATGCAACTCAGCAAATGGCTTTCTCTCCGTTCAGTCAGGGGGTGGGTTCTTAAGCCCCCTCCCAGCTTTTGCACATTCCCCACAGCTGATCGACCCCCGCCACCGTCTCCCCCAGCAATCACATGCTGCCTCTGTCCTAGCACGGGACCTGAAGAGTGACTAAAAGAGAAAGAAAAATACCACGTGGTGTCACTTACATGTGGAATCTAAAAAAAGACAAATGAACTTATATACAAAACAGAACCAGACTCATGACATAGAAAACAAACGTACGGTTACTGGCGGGGCGGGGGTGGGAAGGGATAAATTGGGAGTTGAAGATTTACAGATACTAACTAATATATATAAAATAGATAAACAGCAAGTTTCTTATGTATTGCACAGGGAACTCTATTCAATACCTTGTACTAACCTATAACGAAAAAGAATATGAACAGGAATGTAAGTCTGTATACGTATGACTGAACTAGTCTGCTGTCCGCCAGAAATAGACACAACACTGTAAACTGACTAGACTTCAATATATATTTAAAAAAAAAAAAAAAGAAAAGAAAGCAGTTTGATGAGCTCAGTTGAGATACAGAAACCCAAGATCCAGAGCCACGTGGGTTTTCTTGAAAGATGGTGAACAGCGTTCACTTCTGGCTGAATCGCCATAATAGGAAAACGGGGAGACAGAACAGCTTCATGATCGCAATGCGCGCTGCTCATCTAAAGCTTATACTTGCAGTCCTCGCCCATGTGGCTTGCACTGTCCGCAGGCCCCGCGGGAATCAAGAGCCTGCAGCTTAATAAGCCAGGGCAGCTGTAACAAGGCAGCCGCGCGGCCGCGGGCGTGCGGCTTCGCCGCGGTCACTTTGCTCAGGTGTCGCTTCCTCTCGGTGGTCGAGTCAGGAGGCAAGGGAGCTGTCAGGTCCCTCGTCTGTCAGGTTGCTCAGCCGAACCCCTTGCGTATTTGTTTCTTGAAACTCAATCGTTCTACTGGCTCCTATTACATTGAGTTACACATCTCACAATATTCGAAATGGCTCATTTGTTCTGGGAATTACATGCCTCTAATTGCATCACAAAAATGCTGACAGCCAGCAGAATGGTAATGAGACACCGCACAGCACCAGCGGCGGTCCCTGGGGTGCCAAGCAAGGTGGCGTGTTTGAACATTGCTGCAGCGCCAGTCAAGTGCGAACTGCATTGGGAGCAGTGCCACGAGGTACAGTAATGATTTGTATTTATGCCACTGGCTCCTCCAGAGAGCGCTACTGTAAACCTACAGCCTTTGGGTAGCTTCTTGTCTTAAACCTTGAAGGACTCCCTCGGTCATTCTGCCAAAGGGACCTAACCACTTCCAAATAATCATTCTGCCACCTACAGTAGATCCCCTAAGAAACGGCACTGACTTCCCATAATGGACCCCAAGATGTGCACGCAGATTCTCCTTCAGGGCTGAAGGATTTGCCCCCCAGACGACTAGCATCTCTTGGCTGCCACAAATGTGCAAATGAAGAGAGCTCCCGCATCCCGGGTCACATTACTAGGGGTGGAGGGAGCCATTCCTAGTGATCGACCAATATAGGAGGAAGACACCCAGGCACCACGGGACCACCTGGAAGGGCACCAGCTCCCGTGCTCCTGGGGCCAACGGCTGAGGCCACCGCTGAGACTGATGGCGTTAGCTTTGCTCCAGCCAGTCCCGCTCTCCTCCCCTCCACTGGTGTCAATCTGGGAGGTGCTGGTGACCCTCCATCTCAGAGGACACTTGGCCCCGTTTTCCCTTTCCCATCAAATTCAAACCACTCATCTTGGCTTTCAAGGCCCCTAGAATCCAGCCCTACCTTCTCCAAGCGTAGACGTTTAATGAGGCCAGACTTCTCACTCTCCCCGATTCATGCCACTGTCATTTCTGCTTCAGTCCTTTCATTCTCCACCAACAGGGGGAGTTTTTACCCCAAAGACTCATTACTAAGCATAAGGGTGATAAACTCAACAAAGACAGCTCAGAGTCCCCCAGACATCCGGCTGGATGAGAATGAAACTAACAAAGATGGCAGCCAGTTTGGGTGGAAGACGGAAAACCACCACCGTACCCACTTCTCTAAGAGTGATGTGGGTGCTGCAGGAACGTCACAGTGATGGGTCCAGCCCTGAGATCCGAAAAAAGGAGGCGGGAAAGGAAAGAAGATGGGAATATCCCAGAGGGGAAAAGGAGCTCTTCACATGGTCAGCCACGCTTACTTCTAAGTACCAGTCCAGCCTCCCCTCCCACCAAGGGCCGCTCTCGAGAAAAACCAGGTGCCCACGTACTCGAGAAGGTTTCCACTCCTGGATTTGCTTTTGGAGGGGGCTGGGAGAGATGGTGGTACAGCAGAGGAGAAGAATTATTAGATACTTTTACATCCCACTTAGTTCTCAACTCCACACGGGAGCTCAGAGAGTCAGATGCCTTGGTCGAGGACACAAAGTTAGTAACTATTTCAGCTGCAGTAGCCTTCTCACTCCCCCCCACCCAGTGCCCCTAAAATGTGATCAGACTGACACCAAATAGCATTTTCACTGTGACAGACACACCAGAGACCGTAATTTAAATTAAAGGATTAAATCTGTAATGGTGACATTTCAGGCCACCTGCAGAATTTTAGTTCACATTAAACAAATGCAAATCCTTCATAATCCTTTTTCAAAAATACTTAAAACTGATTTTTACTTGGAGAAAAGCCAAGTCTCCAAAATCAATGACTGTAATTCAAAACTCTCGCCTTAATTACATTTTCCCGAGGCTGCTCGTCCTTTCAGGCCACTGTTCCTGGGGCCTGAAGACCTTGAAGCACAGGCTGAGCCAGCACATGGGAGTTCTCTGGGGCTACCATCCAACAGGAATCCTTCCAATAATAGTTATTGAACAAAGCCATAGCATACCTAAGTTTCAGCCGCTACGACAAAGTCTGTTAACACATATAAAAGTGTTTAAATATATTTAAAGCCTATTGTGAAATTGGTACACTGAGCTGTTGAACAGAATTAGTCATTTCCATTTTGAACGCTGGTCTGTCACCCCAAGCGTTACCGTCCACTGTAACTTACAGGGAAAGGAGGCAGCCCACTAAGGACGGCTCATCAGCAACGCACCCGTTTTCATAATAAAAGTGTCCAGGACGTGGCGCTTTGAAAATCGTTGTAATAGAACACGAGAGGTTTATGGGCAAACATACTGTGTATCAGCAGATGCCCAAACCCGCCACAGACACATTTGGTAGACGCATCAGAGGCAGCTACAGGCATCGCTTTTTGTGCGTATTCCTTTTTTTCATTGCAGTCTAGCTTACTTACAACGCTGTGTTCGTTTCTGTTGTACAGCATAGTGATTCAATTATATATATATAATTGAATATATATATTCTTTTTCATTATAAGTTACTATAAGCTAGTGGATATAGCTCCCTGTGCTGTGCAGTAGGACCTTGTTGTTTATCTGTTCTGTATATAGTGGTGTGTAAAAGCTAACCCCAAACTCCCAGCTTATCCCTCTCCCCTGCCCCTGGGAACCATAAGTTTGTTTCCTATGTGTCTGAGCCTGTCTCTGTTTTGTAAGTTCATTTGTGTCATTTTTTAGATTCCACATATAAATGATATCATGTAATATTTGTCTTTCTCTGTCTGACTTACTTCACTCAGTAGGATCATCCCAGGTCCATCCATGTTGCTGCAAATGTCATGATTTCATTCTTTTTATGGCTAAGTAATACTCCATTATGTACAGACACCACAACGTCTTTAACCATTCGTCTTTCGATGGACATTTAGGTTGTTTCCATTTAGGTTGTCCTGGCTGTTGTAAATAGTGCTGCTGTGAACATTGGAGTGCTTGTATCTTTTCAAATTGGAGTTTTCTCCAGATACACGCCCAGGACTGGGACTGCTGGATGCTATGGTAACTCTCTTTTTAGTTTTTTAAGGACCCTCCATACTGTTTTCCACAGTGGCTGCATCAAATTACATTTCTACCAACAGTGCAGGTGGGTTTACAGGCATCTGGTTTTTAGTAAGTTCTGCAGGTGAAACTGCCAAAAAGCCAAGCTTGAGAAGCCCCAGTAACGCAGACGTCATGTTCCTAGGGCTAAGCCTGGCAGGCAGCCTTTCCCTGTATCTTGTGAAGCTTTTTCTTGCCCTAAGAACTCTGGAAATTCTACTTCCTCCATGAAGCCTTCTTGCATCATTGGCAGGGGTGGTGGGGGGAGAGGAATGGCAATTGCTGAAATCACGTGCCAGTCAACCCTAAGACACACCCTAATGTGCATCCACCCAGCGAAACACCCCG
Organism: Camelus dromedarius; assembly: GCF_036321535.1. NCBI lineage: Eukaryota > Metazoa > Chordata > Mammalia > Artiodactyla > Camelidae > Camelus > Camelus dromedarius. The sequence continues at coordinate 3,798,969 of NC_087442.1, forward strand.
CAAGGGGAAGCACTGAGGGCAGTTCTGCCCATGAGACCATCTCAGCATTAATGCCATGCTGTAGGCGTGTCATTGAGCCACTGGGTTTAGGTGGAATTAAACATATTTCAGTGCACTGTTGGAGCTCACGGCAGTATCAACTTCTATCCCCTCTTGTAAAAGTAAAAATAATTACTCAAAAATCTGGTTTGTAAACAAAATTTGCAAGACAAAATTCTTGGAGTCATTGTTAACTATTTTAGTTATTATAATAAATAGGAAGCACATCTCTTAAGGAGAAACAGTGAGGAAACGGTTCTCCAGCTCCAGGCGTAGTAACGTGATTATCAGTGGCCCCGTGAGCTGCTGTTCCTGTTGAATGCAACCACGTGACTTTGCAACACCCACCCGTTAATAAATCACTATTTAAACTTCGAAGCACAAAGATTTTTTGAGGATATTTGGTTCAATTTGCGTATTTGGTCTGCTCTTTCCAACAAAATGGGGGCCAAGTAAGCATCATTTAACTATTTCAAAATTTATAGAAATAAGAGACAAAAAAAATCCTACTAAATGTTTCAAGGGCATAAAACGCATTGGCTCTCTCCACACTTTGCTGCTGATTATGCACAAATCCTCTAGGGAAACTCAGACAGAATCAGTCGTATGATCAACTAGCCCTCGCCCCCTCTCTCCCTCTCGCCCTCTCTCTCCACCTCCTTCCTGCCATCTAGGCACGGATGAAAGGGAGAAACTCTTAGACCTGGGACACAGGAACACCATCTGGCCACAGATTCCCCAGAAACACTAAACCAAGAAGGAACTGCTCCCCATGGGTGTGCTGAGGGCAGAGTCACCATTTTTATTGCCAGAAGAACCCCATCTGGAGCTGTGGAGAGATCCAAGCCCACACACATGCAACCAGAGATGCCCCCAGTGCCATGTTTTTCCCTCCATTCTGCCAACAGTCTTCACTCCCGACTTTAGTAAGAGTTCAGTAAGTTCCTCTTGCTTTTTCTCTGTCTTCGGTCTGGAAGTTAAAAGGCAGGCACCACCCAGAGTTTCCACAGGAGACCCTGGTATGCCGTGTGCTTTCCTGGTTCACTCGTTTTCCCTAATTCTACGCTAGCCTCAAACATGAAAGGCTTAGGCTGCCGTCGTGGGGGGGTCTGATGACGGCTTACGCGACTGTCCGTCTGATTCAGGTTTCAGCTGGATGCCTGAGCTGGCATCCTTCTTGTCTAAATTTTGGACTCAGGTCCCCAGTTTTGATCTCAGTGATCATCCATACCTGGGTTCACTCTTCCCAATGACCCACACCCAGGTCCTCCTGACTCTGTCTTGGCCAAGGTCACTGGCATTAAGCCCCTATCTGAGTTACAGTTTCTAAAAACTCTTTTTATTCATCATCCTCTCTTTCCCAGGAACAGCTATAGCTCAAATCTTAACTCAAAACACCCATTAGGGGTTTTCAGTCTCACATCTTAAACAATATGGGAAGAGCTAGTCTCATTCTCTCAAAATGTGTAGGATGTAGGGGTAGTGGGTGTTAGATCTGCTTTACGTGGAAGTAGGGCAGACCCCAGGCTTCACCTTAGAAGTTCACAATCACAGGGTGGCCCCTGGCCCCCAAAAGCAGTCTGTTTTCTTCCTGACTTTGCAAACCCTATAATAAAGGACAAGTCCTTCCCTTAGAATTCAGATGTTCAGCATGTCAGCTCACACACACAGTACCTTGATGAGAAGAATTAGTCACAGACGGTCTATTTAGGGTTAGGGCAGAGAAGCTACAGAGAGCGTCTTGTCCTCTGGAATAGTCCACAAGGACTCAGGACTTGGAAAATGAGTCAGGTCTGAATTCCACCCGCCACGCTGCCCCCTTGGCCAGGTGCCCTTCCACAGGACACAGCCTGTACAATCAGAAGTGTTGGCTCCACGGATTCCTTTAGAAGACAGAGGCATCGCCCTAGATCCACGGGATGAGAATGCCCTTCTAAAGCAGTGTTTGAATGCATGAAAGAAAGAGCAAGATAAAAGGACAGATAATATTTGAGAGAAGAAAGAGGCACATAGAAGAAGAGGGAAAATGGAGAATCAAAAAGATAAAAACGAACTTTCATCTCCTTCGTAATTTAACACACGGCGCTTTCCCTGACTGGGAGAGGTAGGGGTCCCTGCAGGACAGTCAAGCTAATATTTCTTTATGTACTTGAGATATCACTTGGAGTTGTACCCACTGTAAGTCTTCAGTAAGCTTTTGGTTGATGGAGGAAAGGGAGGGGTGTCTAGCCAGTTTCCATGAGCCTAAAGGGTTAAATTAAAACTATATCCAGCACATGGAAAGATGCTCAACATCACTAATTGTTAGAGAAATGCAAATCAAAACTACAGTGAGGTATCAACTCACACCAGTCAGAACGGCCATCATTAAAAAGCCTACAAACGATAAATGCTGGAGGCAGTGTGGAGAAAAGGGAGCCCTCCTACACTGTTGTTGGGAATGTAAATTGGTGCAGCCGTTATGGAAAACAGTATGGAGGTTCCTTTAAAAAACTTAAAATAGAGCTACGATATGATCCAGCAATCCCACTCCTGGGCATATATCCTGAAAAGATAAAAACTTTAATTCGAAAAGATACATGCACCCCAATATTCATAGCAGCACTACTTACAAGCCAAGACATGGAAACAAACCAAATGTCCACTGACAGATGACTGGATAAAGAAGATGTGGTGTATACATACAATGGAATGCTACTCAGTCATAAAAAAAGAAAAAAAGAATGAAATAATGCCATTTGCAGCAACATGGATGGACCTGAAGACTGTCATTCTAAGTGAAGTGAGCCAGAAAGAGATAGAAAAATGCCATATGATATCAATTATATGTGGAATCTATTAAAAAAAAAAGGACACAAATGAACTTGTCTACAACACAGAAACAGACTCACAGAGAACAAACTTATGGTTACCAGTGGGTAAAGGGAGTGTGGGAAGGCATAAATTGAGAGTTCAAAAATTGCACCTCCTGGGGAGGGATGGAAATGTTAGCTGTCTTGATTGTGGTAGCAGTTTCATGGGTGTCTACATCTATCAAAATTCAACAAATTGTACATTTGAAATATATGTAGTTTGCTGTACAGGAACCATAGCATAATAAAGGTGTTAAAATAAATGAATAAACTTCTATCTGGTTAAAAGCTCTGATCCACATGAACACATTCCAACAGGACACTTACTTAGTAAATATGTAAACTTAAATGGATTGTCCACACGTGTCAATGATTCGCGGCTCTGATGGGAAATACATACACCCAGTGTAGTACATCGGATATACGAAGGGCGCTAACCCTTGTAACTCAACCTTAAAAGGCAAAGCGGAAAAAATACACCCCTGCTCCACTCAGTTCCACACAGATCCGAGAACATAGCAGAGCACAAAAGGTAATTTGGCTACTTGCTTTGGTTTCTTTGGCATATTGGCTTACCGTAAACAATGGGGGTAAAGGAAATTAGATACATTCTCCAGCAAACATCAAAACCTCAAAGTGTTTGAACAGAATGCACCCACGACTAAACATTTTAAGGACGTACAGAACGTTGTTGTCTTATCATAAAACCCCATAAAAACTCTAGCTAGACTAAATCTCTCCCCGGGAAACAAATGCAAAATAATAAATTTATCTCTAAGACCAAGATGAGGATCTAAGTCTGTAACAGGACTGCGGGGGCAACAGTAATAAAAGTTCACAAACTGTTGGGTGAAATATTCATGGATCAAGAACTGCAGTTGTAATAGTGAGTTTCTTTTTCCGGATCAATAAACGTAGCTTTGCAAATATTTAAAAAGTAATATCAGGGGACTCGGTGTCACACGTTGCTGATAAAGATACTTGTGCGCTAAGCCTTTCCATCGGACAGAAATGGAGATTTGCAGCCCATGTAGACAATTGAGGAAAAAAAAATAAAAGTTCTATTCCATGTAGTTCAGCATTGATTTTAGAGGCAGAATTCGGGAACGGCAGCCTGGGGAGTCCAGCGGCCCCACTCTCCCCAGAAGAACAACCGCTTAACTAGTGAAAATTATATTTTAAAACAATCATCTAAAGTCTCTGGAAATTGTCCAAAAGGCATTGAGCAAATGGAGAAACATTCATTCAAGAAAATCGAATCTCAGTAAGAATGGTCAGAGTCTGGAGTCTGAGCCACTCTCACAGGGGCTCTGCCCTGGGCGAGTGCAGCTGAGAAGACAGGGGCTCTCTCTCCACCTTGCTCCCAGTCCGGAACCACCGTTTTCACGGTGAGAGGGGTAGGTGACTGGTACTTCTCATGCCTTCAGAATTCCAGGCAGGCATGGCTGAGAGGGTGAGGCTCCCCTCCCGGCTGCCCCAGCAGGGCAGAACGTCCACCCCAGGTACCACAGGCTCACAATGCTGAGGCCATAACTGACCCCATAGCAGCTCATTCATAAGCAGAGGTTCCACACGAGGAGTACAAGCCCAGAAGATGGGGGGCCACCACCCCAACCCAGAGCTGCTCACACAGCAGGTGCATCACTGAAATGTGTGGAATGGTTTCATTTATTAAAAATGTATACTGTATAACACAGGGAACTGTGTTCCATATCTTGTAGTAACCCATAATGAAAAAGAAAATGAAAACAAAGAAATGTGTGTATATGTATGACTGAAACATTATGCTGTGCACCAGAAATTGACACACTGTAAACTGACTATACTTCAATTAAACAAAAATCTATGCATGTCAAGACATAACAGACAAAGTGAACAGAAAAAATGTGCTTCTCTCTGGTGGTTGATATTACGGATGGAAGTGTTTTCTGGTCTATGTTTGCCAACTCATCTCTATAAACAGGAGAGGTGGGAGCAGCAAACCCCTGTCCAGATTCCCTCCTTCTCTCAGTCCCAAGACTGCAGGGAGTTTTGTGGCCAAAGCGAGACCCTCTCCTGGGGGTGGAGGCGTGGTCAGGCTGCATCCAGTGACTGACTGATGAGGGTAGATCAAGGCCACCTTGTCCCCCTATTCTGGGGTCACTCTGAAGGTTCATCCCCCAACCAGAGCTCCCTCTAGAATCAGCCAAGGCTACCCGTACTGACAGGAGCGAGGAGAACACACATGGGACTGAGGGTTCTGGATGGAAGGAGTGGAAAGGAAGTTTACCAAGATGGAAGCCTTTTCCTTGGCAGAAGATTGAATGTCCTGGGGCCCCGGAAGCTGACACTAAGTGCTACTAAGGCAGGACTTTGTGGGGGCCGTTGCTTCCTCCAGGCTCCTGAACTATCATGGTAGATGGGGGTACAAAGGATGGAAATACTCAGAGGTGTGGGCATGCAAGAGGGGGCTGCTGTGTAGGCTAGAAAACCCCCCAGACATCATCTGTGTTGCATGGGAGCATCATCATCATCATCACCATCTTCATCATCTCCATCATCATCATCATCTCCATCTTCATCATCTCCATCATCATCATCACCATATTCATCATCATCACCATCATCATCTTCATCATCACCATCATCACCATCTTCATCATCATCATCACCATCATCATCTTCATCATCACCATCTTCACCATCACCATCTTCATCATCATCATCACCATCTTCATCATCATTATCACCATCTTCATCATCACCATCATCATCTTCATCATCATCATGATAATCACCATCTTCATGATCATCGATGAACTGATACAAGGGCACCAGCACAGCTGAGGAGCTGTGTGACTGTCTGGCTCTAGAGGTCAGGGCTGATTGTCAAAGATGTCCTTGTAGAACCAGGCTCCCTGTTAGCAATAAGGATGAGGAACAGTAATCGTGAATAACTGTGAGCAGTGAGGTCAGGGTGGTACCCAGGGACCTGGCCCTGAGAGCTATGGGAATAGTCGCCAGATTAGGACACGCCCAGCAGAAATACCAATGGGCCTCTACATACAGAATCTTGCATTCTACACAACAACAAGAAATCAAATGCGGTTGAGAGGAGGCTGAGAGAAATGGCCCAGGAGAACATCATGACCCCTCACCCGCACCCCCCGAGCCATGTCCCAAACACACTGGCTGACGGGAGGCTGTGTCCCCAAGGGGAAAGGACCCTGCAACACTCTGGCAGGTGGACTCAGGAGTGATTCTCCCTCAGGAAGGTCCCTCTGGGGACCTTCAGCTCTGTTCCATGCAGCCCAGGTTCATCTATAGGTCTAGGAATGTCTGGTATAAATACGGCAAGATGGGTGGACAAGCATGGATGTATTTATTTGGTTATATAGGTCCACTCTCCACTCTGCTCTCTGCCCCAAAAGTCTGACTCATATCAGTTTCATCAATGATGTCCAGTGGGGTTCAGTCACGGGGGTGCCCTGTCAAGAGTTCAGAGGGAAAACGGCAGATGAGGACAGGTTGCGAGTTCCTGGATCCAGCCCCCCAAAGTTGCTTCAATTTGAAGACATCCCCCAACCCACGGTCACTGATTTTCTAAAATGCCTTCACTAAATGACTCTATTATTCCAGGTTCTAGTAACCTTTTCATCCCCTTGTCCCTCTGACCTAAGGGTGGTAACAGCTCTGTCCATTGTGGCCCCTTTTACCCAGCCCAGACCCTTACAAATAGTCCCATTTATTATTTAGCCCCAATAGATTAAGTCGTCCTGAAATTACCCTAACCTAAGGATATACCTCCTTTTTGCTAAAATTCTACTGATGCAGCATCCCAGACCACCCCTCACCAAGGACTTTCAAGGAACTTCCAAACTGGTGGGAGTCGGCCAAGCCAGCTACCAAATCTCCTGCCCCCACCCGCAGCTGACCCTGAAGTCCCAGCCATGCTCTCTCACTCTGCAGGAGCAGCATGCCCTAATAACGTCCCAACGATTACACAGGCAAGTCCTTTTGTAGCAGGATTGATTGGAAGCCATTAATCCGATTTTATATAAGAGAATACCAATAACACAATCTAAAGCATTACTTTTAATTAACAAAAGCAATTAGCACCAATTTAAAAGCTCTCACATTTGTCAAAGAGTCATTTCACCTTAACCGCTAGGTGTGTTAAATAGGCAATTAAAAACAAATTAAAATGAAGTCCGCAGACAAAAGGGAGGCAGGGAAAGGCATCTGTGACAACGCACAGGCCGAAGTGTCCCTCTGCTTGGAGACACGAGCGCCGACAGCCCTGCCCGCGCACTGTGTCAGCGCCTGCTCCGCGCGCGTCGTAAGACAACACGGTGAGTGCACGTCGAGAGGCTGGGTTCAAAATGTGAAGTAAGCAAACCTGAATTTGGGCAGAGGAAGCTAATATTCTTGCTGGAATTGTCTGCAGTCCACAAATGAGTCCTCATGTCCCCATCGCTGAGTTCAACAAGGGACGTGGAAGCCATTCGTCCCCCCTGCTGCTTAGAGCGATGCCGCCTCGTAAGCCACGCCTTTTCGGTGCTCGAGCAGATGGCGCAGACGTGAAGTGGGGTAAATACACCCGGTAACAAAGCTCAGTAAAGGGGGTCGTAACCAGGCCGTGGTTAATGGAAGAGGGAGAATTTATGTCAGACCTTGAAATAAGAGTAAGGAAATATCCTGAACAAGAAGAAAGAAAAAGCAAGGGCATTCCGGGCGAGAAGAGGAGTGTAAATAAAGCCTCAGAAGTTGGAGTTGGGTGGTCGTACCTGCACCGCATGTATTTAGAAATGTTGTAAACTGTGTTGGTTTGAAGTATGTCTTTTGGAGTGAATTGTCCCCAAAGGGAAGCAATTGAGAGTTTTCAATGGATTAAGTTATACAATATTCCTGGGGCACTTCTCCAGTGGATCCCCTGAAGGGCTAACTGTTCTCTGAGCAGCAATAAAAAAAATTCGCCTAGAAGCACCTAGCTGCCAGGGGACAAGCTTACCAGCGTTATCGTAAATGCGTAGGCTCTGTAAGTTACTTCATCTCAGAGTAACTTGTCCAGGGGAGGTGAGAGAGTGACAAGTTGGCAAATTAATGGAGGCCATGAAAGTAGGAACAGAAAGTTCTCTACACGCCTCCCACAAATAAATTACACAGTCAGTATTATCGAGCTGCTATAAGCTCACTGACAGAAGGGCAAAGGTGGAGGCATTAAACTCTGTTTCAGTGGTTGGTTTTAATGAAAGTGAGAAAATTCAAGACTTCATTATTTTGAAAGCACTAATATTTACAAAAAGTCTTGAGCTGATGTTAGCATCCCAGATGAAAAATTTCTACCCTCGGGGATGTCTGAATCTTTCAGGACCGTTGCAATTTAAAGCAAGTGTGAGGCAGATGTTTGGTGGAAGAATATCACCAATAAATAAATAAAATGACAGGGATCTTAAGATTTAAAGTACAGGATTCAAGAATTTCTAACTCTGAATAAAGGGACAAAGTCAGAGCATTTCCATATCACTTACCATCTTAAGACAAATTTAGTGACCCAGGAAAAATTGAAAAATCAAAAGGGTACAGGGAGGTGGCAGTCACACACATATCTCAAAAAAGCTGCCAAGCTCTGATCCTGGAAAAAAATGGGAAAAAATATATATATACATATACATATACAATTCCAAGCCCATGAGAATCTTCCAGAGGTTGGCAAGGGAGTTGGTAAATGATGGTACCTCCCCTGTGCACTGTTGGTGGGAAAGCATAATGGTGCCTCCACTGTGGAAGACAGTATGGAGGTTCCTCAAGAAATTAAAAATAGCACTACCATACTGGAGGGTGGGGGTTATGGTTCAAGTGGTAGAGCCCATGCTTAGCATGCACGAGGTCCTGGGTTCAATCCCCAGCACCTCCATTAAATAAGTAGATAAGTAAACCTAATTACCTCCCCCCTGCAAAAAAGAACTACCATGTTTCCCAGAGATCCCACTTCTGGTTATATAGTCGGAAGAGTTGAAATCAGAATCTCAGGAGATCTCTGTACTCCCATGTTCACTGCAGCACTACTCACAATAGTCAAGACATAGAAACAACCTAATAGATAAATGGATTAAGAAGATATGGTACATACACACAATAGAATATTAGCCTTAGAAAAAGAAGGAAATCCTGCCATTTATGATCACATGGATAGAACTGGAGGGCGTGATGCTAAGTGAAGTCATTCAGCCGGAGAAGGAGGAATACTGCATGATTGTACTCATGTGAAGAATCTAAAACAGTCAAATTCATAGAAACGAAAAGTAGAATGGTGGTTACCCATCCTCCTTCCTCCCATCAAACATTCCTAATCTGATCCCCAAGGACTTCGGAAGCTGAAGCTAACCTGACAGCCTGCTAGCACTGCCACTAACCAGGCATACGTTTCACAGACAAGGGACCACGCACCTAGCCCCCTTACACCTTTCTTCCCACATCTCGCATCCAGCTTCAAGTGTAACACGCCGTAGCTTTAAAACTAACAGACTGCCCCATGACCACTGCTCCAGGTAACACATTCACCTTGACTCAGCGTGACCAAGACGGTACTTTTGGCAATCCAGGGAAAGGAAGCTGTTTCATAAAGGCTATGCTTCTAGCCAGAGTTCTCATCAGTCCTCTGAACAGTCACCAGCTCCGGCCATGCCCACAGCCAGATGTAAATGGCACTTGACCTTTATAGACCCTTTCCCAAATAAACTTGCCAGAAGACATGTTTCCACCTGAAGTTACTTTAAAATGCAGGCCCCGGGCTCCTGAGACTTGAGAACGCTAGGGCTCCCCCAGGCTGCTACAAGTACAGGGGGTCACTCACTGGTCTAGATCTTATCAGGCAGCCTCAGGCTACGGTGTGTCTGACACTCAGAAATCCAAGCCCTGTGCCCGAGATGGCTTGAAACGTTAGCCTCACGCAGCTCCTCGGATTCCCGCAGCCTCCTCCGTCTCCGGGTCCCAGCAGCTTCTCTGTTTCAGTGGATGCCGTGGCCTGATGCCTCGGGGCCTGGCCAGGCTGTACCTCCTTCCCCTTCCTGCGCAATCCACTCCTCAGAGGGGCCAGGGCTGCGGTGGGAGCCCACGCACCTGCCTAGACCCCCGCAGGACATGCAGAGCTTCTGGCCCCCTCTCACGTTCACCCCCGGATGAACCACCACGTAACCGGGGCAGGCGTGGAGGCTGGTGACAACCTGAACAGGAGGGCAGTAAGGTTCCACGAAGCCAATGCTGACCAGTGACAGAAAACTTACTCTCCCTTCCCTCAAATGTTCCAAAGCATGATTCTCTGAGCAGCCGGTCCAAGGTCATCCGTGCGGCCAAGCAGGTGCCCCAGCACAGTGACCTAGTGCCTTCTAGCAGCTCCGTGCGAAGCAGGGTCAGGAGCAGTACCGTGTGACCTGCTCACCCTCCCAGCCTCCCCTTCCCTGCCCTTTTCCATCTCTCTCTGCCCTGGGGTAGGACCTCCTGGAGCCCACCAGCAATTAAACCTCGCCTTGGGTCTGCCATCTTGGGAAAGGCTAAGGCACTTGGTTTTCCACTCTAATGGTTAAACGAAGTCCAGCATCATTGTCACCAGTCGCCTATGTGAAGGGCACTGACGTGCTAGTGGGATCAAGGGCGCGTTTGCACCAGACAGACCTCAGGTCAGATGCTGCCTCTGCTGCTACCCAGTTATGTGACCACAGACCAGTCACTTAGTCCCCCTGGATTTTATCACATAGGGACTTGATATATATCTTTCAAGGTAGACTGAAGTTGGCCCATTTGACAGATGGAATACTGAGGCAGAAGTTGAGTAACTTTCCTAATTCACACAGTGAGTGGCTGTGTTAGGAATCGCTCCCTCGTTACATCAGATGCCAGAGATTCCCACCTTTTGCTGTCTTTCTTTGTGTGCCTCGAGGGCCCCCCCATTCACAGATGTATGGTTTCCTGCCACATACCCCGGGCCCCATTTCTCTGCTCATATCTGGCTAACTGCCTGCTCTAACACTAGGAGACTTACACAGCAGGGAGAGAATCTGGGACTGAATTAGTGGTAAGTACCTGGAACACTGAGAGAAGATGAGGAGGAGAAAAAGAAGAAGGGAGGGAGGGCGGGAGGAAAGAAGCCATACTATGCCACAAAGCCCAGCTCTGAATAGGCTTTCCAGTCATGGTAACGTAAGCGCCAGCATGTGACCTGCTGAAATTGTGCTAACAGCATATTGGGAAAACAGGGACACAGCGATGTGTGCACCTGTTGTAGGGTAGCTGGGAAATGAGGTGCAAAGCAGCCAACCCTCAGCTTTCTTAGAGAGAAGCAACACCTAACATCTGAAACCTAAACATTTAGAAACTAGAAATATGAGCATGCTATTGAGAGTTGTGGATGTAAATACCGATGGAACAAGCTAGAAGGGTTCAACGGGACTGCCTCTGGGGAGCAGGATATTTGAGAATGGAGCAGGGGAAATATTTCTTTCATCACATGCCTTGTAAATAATTTGACCCTTTGTAATGCATGTGTGCAAATCTTTGTTGAAAAATAAAACTACCTTTTAAGTCTAATAGACGATGCAAATGATACAGTCAGGAGTCATATTTTTAAAATCTTCCTTTAAAAAAATTCCCCGCCAGGTACAGGGGGTGTCCTCAGCCTCAGTGGCAATACGGGAGCATGGTGACAGGCCTGCCACCCTGCTGAGAGCCCTGGGTGTCCTTGGATGACAAAACAACGTGGTTCCTACACATATGCCCCTCCACCCACCCCGTCCCCATCCCTGGTGACCACATACTCAGAAGGCTGGGAACCTCATCTGAGTTCATTGTTCCTTGAAAGGCAAAGACGCTGCTGGAAGAAACAGTCCTGGATCCAGCAGGCGAGGTGCATCTGGGCTCCGTCCAGCACACTCCCTTGACCTGTCACCCTCTTGTTTGGAAATGGATTCAGTGACAACAGAAGGACAGTCGTTATTAATTCACTTAGACCAGGGGAGGCGTTGCCTCCTCCTCCTGGCTGGATCCCGAGGCAGAGACCGTGCCCAGGGCACAAAGCCAAGATTAAACTCAAACCTCACTGCACAACTGAATTCTTTTTCTGAAAACAACCGTCTTCCGTGCAGGTGGACGTACATGCCCCTGGAGCACCTAGCTCCCGGTGACTCCGATGCTGGGGTTTTAACCGCCACATGCGGGCAGGGCGCTGAGTAGCACCAGCCTCGCCAGCTCGCCCACGGCCAGGCTCAGCTCAGTTCAATAAACTGAGTCCCCACCGTGCACTTGGCATTGGGCACAGGCTTCCCCTCACGGTTCAGTGTCCCCACCGCCACTTCTCTAATACGCAGGTGGAGACTCGGAGACTCTGCCTCCCCCGGGAGCAGCTGCTAAGGGCCCCTCTGCGCCCCCAGCCCATGCAGCTTCTCCAGGTCCTCACTGAGCGGCTGCACATTCACAGCATCAAAGACTGAAAAGCAGGGGTCGGAGAGCACGGACATTAAGGCAGAGTTTGCCCTTAACTGCTTTGAATTATTGATCAAACACTCGGCAAGAAATACAACTTCAAAAGCTCCCAACTACATACAATGACTCAAACCATTAACAACATGTTGCCGAGTGGAAAGCTTTTGAGCATCTGCTTTAAGGAAAAGAATTCTAATTAGCGAACTGCTTCCAGTCAAAAGCTGCAGCTAGAATGCAGTATCTCTCAAGTCAGATGCGCGTTCCCCCAAGGGGTGATGGGTGCTAGTGATTTGCTTAGATTTAAAGACAGGCCTTCTCACCTACAGCTGATGTGGGGCTGCCTTAGTGGGCACTGAAGTTTCGCCTGCCAGTGTCCATATCCCCTTTTTCTGATAAACAAAGAGTTGATGCCCTTGGACCCCACATTTCCCCCATTCTCTGTCCTTTGTTTGGGTGGGGCTGTCTCCACCTTCTGCTCAAGGGGGGACATGTGACCCAGGCCTGGCCAAACCAACTCTTAGCTCCCTAGGCTGGATGACACAGGACCCAGCAGTTCCAGTTTAGGGATGTAATGTTGGTGACTTCACTGACAAGATCCTCTTTCTGCTGGAATTTAACAATGAGAGGGCTACCAGTAAGCCTGGACCTGCCACATTTGCTAGGTGGAACAGCTAAAACCTAAAAAAAATTAAACGAAAAAAACAGAGTCTTCAAAGGGAAGGGAAACACCTTGACTGGATTAATTATGTGAGCTTCTGGATCCAGCCATGCCTGAATCTATCCTTGGAAGCATCCGTTCGGTCACCCAGTAAATTGCCTTTCTTAATTAAGGCAATTAACTTTGGAGTCACTTGTGAACAAAAGTGTCCCAGCCAATAATGCTTCTTCCCTTTCCGAAGAAAGTCAACCTTTTGACCGTGGTAAAGTGGAGTTTGCAGGTCACTCTGTGCAAACTGAAACCAACACCGCATAAGTAAGGACTAAATTGAATGTCTGATTAGGCGTCTTCCTAGGCAATGGATAGTCTTTGTATCTTGCAGACAGTTCAACCAAGGCTGGTGAAATGTCTGCAGAGACGTCCTGTCCGGGGACACAGAGCCAGTTAATATCTGAGTGAACAAAAAAAACATGCTCGGCTGATCACCGAGAGTGGTGTTTCATGGTGGGGGTTCAATTCCTGGTACCTCCTCTAAAAATAAATAAATAAACTTAATTACTTCTCCCCCAAATTTGTTTAAATAAATAAAATAAAATAAAATAAAATAAAATAAAATAAAATAAAATAAAAATTGGTGTTTCATGGCCAAGACACAAAGGAATATGGTGTAGGACAGCATACTGTCCCCTCCTGAGCTGTACAGTCATTTTGAAACTTGGGCTGGGCATCCTGCCTCACGGACACCTGGTGATACAGACTCAGCAGCAGATGCTAGTGGCGTACACCTGAGTCTGTTTCCAGAATCATCTTCTCTACTAAGTATCTGGAAGAAGGGCTAAATTAGGGGTTGGGGATTAACAGATACACACTTCTATATATAAAATAGACAAACAACAAGGCCCTACTGTAGAGCACAGAGAAGTATATTCAATATCTTGTAATGAGATATAATAGACAAGAATCCATATATATATATGTATGTATGTATTTGTATAACTGAACCACTCTGCTGTATACTTAAAACTAACACTGTAAATCAACAACACTTCAATAAAAAAATAGAATTTTAAAAAGTCCGTCATAGAAGAATACATATTATATGATTCTATTCATATGAAATATTCAGAACAGAGAACGCTAGAGAGACAGACTAGTGGGTTCTTAGCGTCTGAGGGGAGGGGCTCAGGAGATGGGCGATAAAGGGTACAAGGTTTCTTTCTGAGATGATGAAATGTCCTAAAATTGACTGTGGTGATAGTTGCACATATCCCCCAAGACACTAAAAATCACGGAATTGCACAATTTAGATGGGTAAATTATACAATATGTGAATTATATCTCAATAAAGCAAGTCACAGGACGAAGAAGGAAGAGGAGGAGGAGGAAACACCTGCAGCTCAATAATCAGGTACCAAGCCAGAGGCCGTCCCCGGGACCACCCGGTGAAGACACCATAGTCAGCATGGCAGCTGTGACAGGGCCACCACCCAGGTGAGCTAGTGGTTATCTGTCTACTGTCACCTGCCATGATGCCCCCTGTGCTCACAGGAACCTGACAGGTGAATTAATTGGCATATGATTGAGACCACCATCCAGCCTTCTCCGTCACTATATAATTACTCCAAAAGTGAGTGGGTTTTAAAAGTTCCCTCCTTATCCCTTCTACCATAAAGACCCTCCCTCACAGATCAGGGAACTAATTGTAGAGTTCTGTCCTCTGCTGAGTGTGTCTGTCCCATCTATAGACTCAGAAATGATGCAATCCAGGTGTCAGATGATCACTGGGGTTTGCATCACACACCATCATCAGCGATTTCATTTCTGTTGTCTTCACAACATATTTTATTCTTCTTAGCAAACCTCAACCAGCAGGGATCTAGGGAGTGATGGCCAAGGTGGCAGGCAGCGTGTAGAACAGAGAATGTCATGGTTGCTGGTGTCACCACCAACAGTGAGAACCTGCAGGACACTCCTGTTTGATTCAGTTCAGTTCCGTCACTAGGTAGGGATCAATGCATCGGACAAACAGTGCCAGGACAGTATTCAAATTGGTTTTTTAATTCCACCCATCTAAACAGCAACAACCACCAAAATGCCACCACATCCTGTCAACAGGGTCTATTTTAAGATTCCAGGTTTTTTTTAAATCTCTGGATTAAACTTACACTCACATTAAGTACATATTACTGATAACGGTAGAAAAGTATTTTATTCCTTCTGGGGACGCTTGTGTCTGAGAAGAGGAAATTCCTAGTTCAACTGCAGTAACTTTCCTTAAGGGCCTTGTTGGCCAATGAAGGATTTCAAGCAACACTTAAGGTAAGCTTGAACTTTATATTCAATCGTACAGACTTCTACCTCCTCTACACCACGATGTCTGTGGAATTTGGGACTTTAGGCAAAGCACCACGGACAGCACCCGCTGAGCGAGCCCCGGGAAGAAGACACTGGGCAGAACATGGACATTCAAAGTGATGGCTAGAGGTTTACAGGAGGTGGTCCACTCCCCTTGACAATGACAGTAATTGAAAGAATCTAACAGGCCACTCTGTCCCCAGGCGCCTTGTTTCTGAGGTAAAGAACGCAGCGCAAAATGTACTTCCTGGGTGAAATTCATGGTCTCAATCTTAAATTTCCATCTGTGTCTAGGACATGATTGCCCCCAACAAATCCTAACCACATCTCTTCCCTTCACATGTCTTGTTTTAGGTTCCTGTACTACAAAGCCAAATAATTTGTATTTACTGTTAAAAGCTAAATATGTGTTTCCATCTTCCAGGGAAGAGAGAGCACAGATCACCTGTTCTCAGCTGATACGAGATGCAGTGACGAGCTGTGAGCTCTCGGAGCACCTCTGGTTTTCTTGTAAAGTCCAGTTTTGTATCTGAGAGAGGAATGGCCTCAACGGTGCCTCCTCCCAGACTACCCGCATCCTTGATGCGATGTGTGACAGGGCGCTGATCCACACTTCATCCGCTGGGCGATGGCTACACGAGGAGGGATTGACACACAAGGCCACATGGCACAGGGAGCATTCTCAGTGTGACTGAATTTTGGATTAAAACACATTCAAGGGATTTAAGATTAAACAGTCATTCCAAATTGAAAGGGTTCCTGATGTGGAACCGGAAGTAAACGCTACCAGAATTGGACAGAGCTGTCCTTCGTGTTGTGTTTCATAAGAATAAAACAAAAGAAAACCAAGTGTGAAGCCCCTTTTTAAATTTGCTTTGGACAGAGGTGAGTATCCTTGGAAATGGTTCCAAATGGGGATTTGCTCTAAGCCTGGAGTCGGAGTGAGGGAGGAGCAGGCCGCTTGCGGGGCAGAGAGGGGCCACGGGGCTGCGGGTTTGGTTTCCCTTTCCCTCGTGGACCGCTGGCCACAGGGCTTATGCCAAGGGAGGAGCTACCCTTCCAGCCGCACAGGCTGTGTTAGCATCCGGGACATTGTGCTTCCGTGGGAGTCAGAGAGGCTCCTCCTGTGTCTTTCCTGTCGTCACCAGAGGCGTGTCCGTCTGCATGACTCTGCCACCGGGCCACATGCTCTGGGGCTGAAACCATCACGCGGATCGATTTGCCTCCCACTTCCGCCCAGGTTGGGGGAAGGCGGAACCCGCCACGGCAACAGATTGCCAAAAGCAACACCAACAGTCTCATAGCATCACCCGCCTTGCAGGACACCTGCCCTTCAACATCCTCACCTGTTGTTTCAGAAGCATTTAAGAAAATAATAAAATTGCTTGTGGCATTTTTCAGGACCACTAACGCCGCTGTCTACACCTGGACTCTGTGATGGAAAAAAATGAAATACCATATGCCCTCCCCATTTTGAGGAGCAGTGACAAGAAAATCTAATTTTATCTTTCCAGAGACATCCCCCTGCTGCCACTTTGACCTGAATTATCTACTGGAGAAAGTCTTCGGGCTGGAAAGAATGGCTGCTTGCGGCTTTGAACTCGTTCAATCCGCTTTTTATTCTATAAATGAATCTATTCAATTGAGGCTAAAGGAGAGGCAAAGGGATTATTTTTAATTAACCAGGCAGTTGGCTAGTTTTCAAATACTCGTTAGACCTTCCCAACCTTTCACGGTTTATAAACATCCCAACTTCAATTGCATTAATTTTGCAAGATGACACCTAAATCTATTTCTCTATCCCTCTGTCTACCTGTGCACACACACACCTATTTTCCAGAATTAAACTTAGTTTTGAATTAGAGGTATTAATGTTGCTTCAGAAATCACTGGTGGGATTGTAAAAATCAGGACCATTAATATTTTAAACTAGTATTTAGAAGATTTCCAACAACATCATGAAACATACAATTATTTCTCCTTTTTTCTGAATCCAGAGCGTTTTGACTATCTTTTCCTGTTGTTCTGAGGGAGGGCGTCTGGGACTGGGAGAGATCTTGTGCTTTCCTGTGGCTGATGGTTTATGTCACGTCCAGTTCTCTGCCAGGCTCTTAGAGGCGAATGGGTGCTGTACGCCGTCCTTTGTTTTTCTACCCTGTGTGTGGCACGGAGATGTTTTGGGGTCCTGGGGGCATGGAGCACAAAAATACACTGATCTGTAACAAGGGTGATGAACATTAGAATACTTTGGGCTGCAAATGGGGCAAAACGGAACCAATCTGAAGGAACAGTAAGGAAATTATTCGGCTTTAGAACTGAATGTCTGGAGGTCAGGTCGATCTTAACCATTGGCCAATTGCAATTCAATGACATCATCAGAAATACAGGTTCTTTGTTGGGGAGGGTAGAGCTCAGGGGAAGAGCATGTGCTTTGTACGCACGAGGCCCTGGGCTCTATCCCCAGTGCCTCCATTTAAAAATAAAGAAATACAGGGTCTCACCTGTTCACAAGGGAGATGCTGCCTCGGCTGTGCGCCAGCGGGACCTGCTGACCACGTCTGCAGGACGCCGATGCCGACAGCTTCTTTTCCCAAACGAGGGAGGAAATTCCTTCTCCAGAAGGTTCTAGAAAAACGCATGTCCTCTCTGTCAGAATGATATCACAGGCCTTCCTCAGCCAATCATGGGGTGAGGAGGAGACCCCGAGAGTGGGGTCTTCTTTCCCCATGGCCCTTGGACTGTGAGATGAAGGGATAAAAACACTTGCACGAAAACGGAGTTCCCTTGAGGAGAGGGAACGGGAGAACCTCTGCCAGGGCCCAGCCAGCAGCCCCACTCCAGAGCTCTACCTTGGAGCTCAAGGCGCTCTTCCAGAGCTCTGCAAACCAATGGTTAGATCACACCTAGCCAAACGGAAGCGGCCCAGGAGGGAAACGAGTGAACAGGCTGGCGTCCTGCCAGAGCACTGGCAGGGACTGTGGCCAGCTGGGGCGAGCAGGCCTTTCCAGGCCTCCCTGTCCGATTAAACACAGACGTCCCCTGCAGTCACTCTGACCTGTGCTATCTACTGGAGGAACAGTCCGTGGACCGGAAAAAGTAGCTACATGCAATCTGCGTTCAGGCTTCCCCTCCCCCATGCCCATGATCTGTCACCTCCCCCTCCTCATCCAAACCGACACTGCCCCTGAACACCCGGCTCCCCCTCATCCTGTCCTCTCGCCGCCCTCTCCTCTGGGGTGTGGTGCAGACCCACACTTCCCCTACCACGACATCCGGGGCAGGCAGGATTACCTGTTGGCAGGCCACTGCACCTGAGCACAGAAACTGCAAATCACACTTTGCTGAGTTTGTTCCCATTGCTGAGGGCCCTGCCCCAGCTCATATTCAACTTCTTGAACTCAACGCCTTGAATATAGTTGAATGAGCTGGACAGGCCTTACCCGTATTTGCCACTTATGAGATCTGTCACCTGAGCAGGGCGCATCAATTCATTTCACAGATGGAAACCCCAGGCTCGAAGCTGAGTACCCGCCTCCAGGCGTTTTTGTGAAGACGACACGTGGACTTATGTAAACCACCACGCCCGGCCCTCCGTGCAGGGAAGTATCACCCCCCACACCCCCCCCCAGGGTTCAGCACGTGGATGGACGAAGGTAAAGCAAAAGTCTGGAGCCGTTCTGTTACTTTCTAAAGGGGTCTCCCCAAGACTCCAGACCCCAGCTGCTTTGTTTCTCTTGGAAAGAGAAGCTTTCCATAAACATTCGCTGCGTGGACCCTCCTCAACCCGCCTCTTTGAATCACACTTCTACGGCTGCTCCTGCAAGGCTGGGTCTGGCCTGCAAGGCTCCTCCAAGCATTGGAGCAGGCAGGTAGCCAGATGTGAGCAGAGAAAGCGGGGCACAGGCAAAACGGCAGGGAAAAACACAGCTTGTGAACAACAGGGGTCCCTGAGCAGAAAGAGAAAAAAGCAGGAACCTCAGGGCTGATAAGAAATCACACATTTGGGGGTGACAAGTGTCCTGGAGGCAGGCAGAGAAAGGTGGGAAAAGGCAGGAATTTCCAGTGTCCGGATGTAACCTTTTGC
The DNA here is from genome assembly GCF_036321535.1 of Camelus dromedarius. Classification (NCBI taxonomy): domain Eukaryota; kingdom Metazoa; phylum Chordata; class Mammalia; order Artiodactyla; family Camelidae; genus Camelus; species Camelus dromedarius. Next base: position 3,818,413 of record NC_087442.1, read on the forward strand.
TCATTATGCCTTCATGACAATAAAATCAGCCTTGCAGATTAGAAGTACCCATCATGCACTGAGACCATGATGCTCCGATCCAGACTAAATAAGGACAAAAATCCATCCTCTGCCCAGGAAGGTGGAGCTGGGATGGAGATCAGGAAATACTTATGGCCCCAAACCCTTCCCTCCCCAATGAATATTCTGTCCACTCATTTTTACACCCCGTGTAACCAACTTGCCAAAGAAACTCAGTGCAGCTGCTCACCTGAGTCTGCCCACTCTCCCCGTGAAATGGTCTTATCCATCCCTTAATAAATCTTCACTTTATTTTCTTAACCTCCGGGTCTTGTCTCTGAATTCCTCCCTTGAAGCAAGAACCTAATCGCCGGCAGCACAAGCAGGTGGTTTGATTTGTTATGATCAGATTCCTCATTGAACTTTCCTCGGGGCTCCATGGTTTTACCTGGACTCAGATATTCAGAAAAGTCCCAGGTCTCTGTCACTGTCTTCCAACATTTTTATTCCTTCCCATCAAATGTCAGCATCATGCTCTAATGGTAACTGACATTCAAATACACATTCTCGTCCCTCAGGTCAATGGTTGTCTCATGGCCTTGGGGCTAAGCGAGGCAGGTGAGGGAGGAGAGAAGGTGAGATGTCCCATCACGGGGATGAAGGCAATCAGGCTGAGTGGTATCACGGAAGGGCCTCAGAAGGCCGCCTCCCAAGGGCTGGGTCACACGCCACACTGTCTGGGGAACCGTCCTCAGCTCCTCCCAGCTCCAGGACAGGGCAGATTCCCCCAGGTACCCTCTTCTCCACCTGACCACCCTACCTAACATGTCACCCCTCCCATCTCCACCATGCTTCCTACTCTGTTCCCTGAGTTGGTTTTTGTCCATCACACTTACCACTAGCTGAAAACCGTAGCATCTCCTTTGCTGTTCACTGTCTATACCACGAAGGCAGGTCTTGTGTCTGTTTTGACGCTGCTGTGTTCGCTCTGCCCAAAACGGTGGCCCGCACCCTAGCAGGTATGCAGATATCTGCGTAAATGAACAAATGAATAGCATTTCCCCTCTGGTGTCCTCAATCCAGCCGGATTACAGGGCAGATGGTAATGTACCCCTTTTATACACAAGGACCCTGGGCTGAAGGAGGATGGACGACTTGCCTTTAAATCTGAGCAGTGAATAACTGATGGAGTCAGCTCTCAAATCTAGGCCCGTGAATTTGCACCACAATTTTTTTTTCCATTTTATCCCCTCATCGGCAAATACATAAACTCTCACTTCGCTGTTTCTTGCTTTAACTTCCTTTTATAAATCAGGAGTAAATGTTCTGTGCAAAGCTCTGAATCCCTTTGGTTTTAGCCCGAATGAAAGGCTTTCGAGTTCGCTGTGCTCTGTCACCTGACCACACACCTTTGTCACCCTCCACGAGGTGCCACATGGTCGACTGGCAGCTGTTACACTCGGTGGGGGCGAGAGGTCCGACCCATCTGGGGAGTAGAGCTGCTCTCCAGCCTTCACTTTAAATGTTGAAATAGGAGAAGAGTTGGTGACAGTTGAACATAAAAAATGATCTTTTAATGAAAATCGGAAATTTGGCCCTTATTTTTTTCTTCCTCCAGTTCTTTAGGTAGGACTTTTTTTCAAGAAAAAAAAAAAACTAAGCATGAAATTCTTTCATACAATCAGGGCCTCAGCGTCTTGTCCCACTTGGCAGACAGGCCAGGGCGCAGTGAGTCACAGAGGAGCAATGAGACGTGAGCTGTCTTGCTGCCTCTCACAGACTTGGAAAAGCGAATGTGTGGTTGTAAAGCAAAATTAAAATGTCAGATTTGAATCACTCCACACAGCTACAGAAAGAAAGCAAATTAGCAATTAACGAGCTCCCGGCTCTCCTCTAGATGACAGCCTACGTTGAAGGCGTGCTTTCTGGTTTCACATCGTGATCCCGGCGTTGGTACCACAACCTTCTGAGGATGGAATGGCTGCGGTCTGAGGTCTGAAATTCAGGCTCAGTATTATATGCTGCTTTGACATCGGGTAAAATTGGGAGACCTGGAATGGTCTAGATCTGAGTCCCCCAGCCTGCTCTGCTCCCGCAGGTGAGATCCTCCAGGCAAAACCCTCCATCACAGGGACCAAGCACAGTGCCTGCTTGCCTGTGAGTAGTGGGTTCTGGTTCCCTACTGGCCTGTGGAATTATTCACACAGACCAATCTCATCGTTTTGTGGGAACCAAGGTCACCCACTCTCTTGTCACTACAAAGCTTGCCTCCCGTGGCCCCTGCGTATTCACTCTGTTCCCAAGTGCCCCTCCTCCCAGACCCTGAACGGTGTGTGCTGTCCCCTGCCCCAGCAGGGAGTCTCTGGGACTAGGAAACTGCTGGTGACCTCGTGTGTCTGGTGCCCCATTGGTCAGTCTCTTCTTGGTCATCACATCCCAGGTACCGTCGAGCATTCATCACGTCCCCTACTTCTCTTCTCTGAGCCCTTCTTTTTCTCCCTGTTCCATTATGTGTGGTTTTCTTTTCTTGCACAATCATAATTATATTAAATTTGCCAGCCACCGTGCTTGGATTGCCATGACTGCTCACACACGTACTTTGTATAATCTCCCTTCTGGAGGGAATTAAAGGTGGCTCCCCGGTGAGCCGCCTAACTGGTGTTTTTTTCTCCGGCAGGGAGGGTAAGAACAGAAATCCTCAACCAGAGCCTTGAGTCCAGCCCCTGACTCCTGCTGACTATCTACATCATCTTGGTCAAATTGTTCAGCCTTCCTGGGTCTCCATTTTCCCATATTAAAATGATGATAATAACACCAGCTGCACAGAATTATAGTTTTATTTTAAAAGGCTTAGCATGGGACTTGGCCCAGAGCTTCCATTCAAGTGCTGCTGCTAGAATGTTTGGACTGGACAACCCCATCGCCTTGGCTTCGTGGTCCTTCCCCAAAACCTGCGTTCCAGTTCCCACTGGTAAGAACCTGGGGGCGGAGGCTCACTGCACATCCACGGCTCTTCGCCTCCAGTGTCCTCTCTGGAGATTGAGAGAGGATGTCATCCATGGCTTTTAAACCGAGATGAACATAAGAATCATCCATCAGGCTTCAAGGACATACCGAGGCTGGACATCGCTCCTGACTTAGAATCACTCAGTCTCTAAGGATGGCCACGTGCGGCCAGGACGAACACCGGACTGGTCCAGTTTCATTTCAGTGCCAACCTCCATGAGCCTGTTACCCTCTGTTCTCTCTGTTTCCTCCTGATTGTCTGAAATCCAGGCACTTCATACTCGATATGAAAGCCAGTGGCCACATACACAACAATAATTCAGGGCTTCCTAGTGAGCTTGTACGTAATTCTTAAGAATATTCCGAGGACTAGGAGTGAAACACTTGGACTGGAGAGAGTGGGTTTTTAAGTCAACTGCGAGCGGCGGGGCAGAAACAGGATTGCAACAACAGAAAAACCCCAAATTCCCAGACTCCTGGTCCAGGGCTCCAGAGAGGAAACTTACAGAAGCAAGTGCTTATTTATGAAGGAGCTGTCTGTAATCACTGAATAACACTTCTCATGCAAAAAGATTCTGAAAAGATAGCCAAGCTGTTGGTGGTCTCTCTACGTAGGACGGATTTAGCTAACTATAAGTCCCCGAGACATGACCAGACAGCATCAGTAAACTTGAATGATGGCCCAGCACGAATATAGCCAAGAAGAATTAAACCGACACGCCCTGCAGTGATCGGTGTGCTGTGCATCACGGCCTCGTCAGCGCTGCAGACATTCCTCGGCTGAAAAGATTGGACGTTTGGGAAAACTAAATACATTCAGTCGGACACGATCTGACAGGATCTGCTAAGATGGATCGACCTCCCCACCCTGGGGGAATAAAAGGAAAACGTGTGTTAGGAAAGCAGAGGGTGGGCAAAGCTGCTCTCCCCAGACTCTGGAAGTCAGAGAATGATTAACTTCACAAATAGAGCTGAGAGGCAAAGACCCAGAGCGATTTCCTGACCAGAGCTGGTCTAGGGCAGCGTTCCCCACTGCGGCTTGCGGACCACGCCAGTCTGCAGACCGTTCCGGGTCACGGAGAGATGAGCTGGTGCCAGAGCGCATAAGTCAGCTATCACTAAGCGCACTGTTCGGTTCAGCTAACTTTTTTTATTTTCGTGGTGAGACTGTCGATGAAGGAAGCACCGTGTGGCTGCATCCTTTGGTGCAAGGTCTAATCGTCAAGGACGGAGGGTCCCTGCAGACCAGACACCAGGAGCAGCACCACCTAGCGTCGCCGCTGGCTCTGACCCGTTCACTCCCCTCATGGTGGGGGCTGTGATGTGCTGCCCAGTGCCCCTCCCAGGACAGAGCACTCACTCCTCCGGCTGGCTGGAGCGTGGGCCGCTCGCCTCACAGCCAAGTCCACCCCAGGAATGGGCTAGGCCAGGATTTCCCTCCTCTGCTCTGTCAAAGTCCACCATCTGCTCCCCTTCCTGCCCCAAGGTTCAAACCCTTCAGAAAACAGCCCCTCCCCCTCCCCCATCCGTGTGTGTGTGTGTGTGTGTGTGTGTCTGTGTGTGTCTGTGTGTCTGTGTGTGTGTGTTTAGAGGATGCAGAGGTGGGACTTTTAAGATCTCTAGACCCAGTTCCTGGGGACACCCAGAAACTAAAATCTGCTGCCACCTTTCAGTGAAACAGAAAAAGGACATTTTTTTAATATAGAAAATGTATCTCCTGTTAAGATTTTGAAGGAAAGAAAACTTCTGTACCTAAAACAACAAATTACTTTGTATTGAGGTTTGGGTCACTGTGCCTGACTCGAATGACGATGTCGGTGCTGGGAAAGAGTTTTAATATTCATAAAGAAATAGTCAATCTAACCAAATACCTAGTAGAATTCCTCGCTGAACGTTTTTGAGGAAAGCATGCAACTAAAAAGATGAACCAATGCAAGTGTCTTAAAGAGCAAGAAAGAACGGAAGTTTCTAACAATCCGTCTGAGTGCGCGCAGAGCCAGCTCGGGGCCACGGCCTGGGGGTGGGGGAGCGGGCGCAAACACAGTGAGCGTGTCGTCGCCTCCACATGCGTCTCTCACCCCCAGAGCCCATCCTGGGCCGGGACCTTCCTCCCCAAGTCCGATCACCGCGGTGTAACTTCCCCAGGTAAGGACCCCAACCGTTGTCCTCAGGGCTCTGGGCTTGTGTGTTTCCAGAGTGGAGTCGGAGGGAGGCATCCCTGTGTCATGTTTCTTTAATTGAAGTCTAGTCAGTTGACAATGTTGTGTCAGTTTCTGGTGTGCAGCATGATAATTCGGTCATCCATATACACACATACATTCATACTCTTTTTCATTATAGGTTACTACAAGATATTGAATATAGCTCCCTGTGCGATACAGTGCAGTACAGTTGTTTATCTATTTTATGTATATTTGTATCTGCAAAACTCGAACTCCCACCCCTGTCCCCCTGTGTCATGTTTAATTGAAACAAGCCTAAAGCTATGCCTGAAATTTAACAAGTGATTAATCAATTTTTACCGAGTAAGTGAGTGTATATGCATGCTATTTTGCAAACTAAGAACTGGGAGGATTTTGGTAAGTTGGGGGGTGAGGATGATCACCTGAGGAAAGAGAGGAGGCGGTGAAAAAGATGACCTTGAGATGCTAGGCAAAGGTCACGCTGCCCTACAGACCACCCAAAGTCAGAGTCAGACTCTCAGCCCCTCCCCAGCCCAGCTGCAGCGAGCTAGTCCAGCTACTACTGAGGGCGACTCCCAGGAGCTGTGCCCCACACGCCCCTGGAAAGGCGGTGCCCCGAGCACGTGACTCAGAGGAGCTGCGGGCAGGACCTTCATTCAAAGGCTCCCACAGGGATGTAACCACCCCACCCGGTCCCTGCCTTCAGGGTCACGTGTGTTCCCTCTACATCTCTTCCCACTGTCCTTTCTCTGTGCTTGTCTGGCTCATTGTCCAAATTTACCCTTTTTTATTGAAGTATAGTTGACTTACAATGTTGTGTTAAATTCTTGTGTACAGCATCATGATTTATTTATCATATCTACGTATATTCCTTTTCCTGTTCTTTTTCACTATAGGCCACTACAAGGTACTGGATACAGTTCCTGTGCTGCGCAGCAGGACCTTGTTGTGTATCTATTTTGTATATATTAGTATCTACCAATCCTGATCTCCCAATTTATCCCTGAACTCCCTACCCCTTTTTCCCCCTGGTAGCCATAAGTTTGTTTTCTATGTCTGTGAGTCTATCTCTGTTTTATAAGTAAGTTCATTTGTGTCCTTTTTTAAAAATTTACATAGCCAAGACATGGAAGCAACCTAAATGTCCATCGACAGATGACTGGATAAAGAAGCTGTGGTATATTCATATATATACAACTCAGCCATAAAAAAGAATAAAGTAATGCCATTTGTAGCAACATGGCTGGACCTGGAGATCGTCATTCTAAGTGAAGTAAACCAAAAAGAGAAAGAAAAATGCCATATGATATCACTCATATGTGGAATCTAAAAAATAAAAAAAAGGACACAAATTTACCCTTTCTGTAAGGACACCAGTCATGGTGGATCAGACTCTACCCTAATGACCCCATCCTAACTTGGTGACAAAAACCCTGTTTTCAATAAGGTCACATTCTGAGGTACTGAGGGTTAGGACTCAAACATATCTTGGGGAGGGGGGACAAAATTCAACCCAAAACAGAAGGGACACAGAGATAACGGTCTGGAGACAAAGACTGCAGGGCATCTATTTGGGGATTGATGCTGCTGAAACAGCTGCCTCTCTAGTCACAGGCTGGAGAATTCTGGAAGTTGAAGGGCCACACAGAGCAGCACTTTGGAGTCTTGCTGCTGAAACGGTGGTCCCCAGACCACAGCACTGGCATCACCTAGGAGCTCGTTAGAAATGCAGAAGCTCAGGTCCTGCCCCAGACCCTCTAAGTCAGAGTCTGCGTTTAACACGGTTCCCAGAGGATCCGTGCGCCCACAAACGCTGGGGAAGCACAGGGGTGAGCACACACGGCTCACTTTTAAACTGTCACTAAAGAGTGAAGAAAAGTACATCCTGCTAAAACATGGTTTCATTCCCTGAACACGGAGATGAGCGGCTGCAGGAGTGCTTTGCCCTCTGCGTGCCGCAGAGCTGAGCGCTTTCTCCACAGGATGGTGGATGCAGGTTTGAAAATGGGGTTACCTAAAGGCTAGCTGCATTTGAGAAGCTTGTGCTGCGCCCTGTGGGTTTATCAGGCCAGCAGAGAATGCCAAACACTTTCTGACACGGAGAGCAGCTTCCCTGAAGATATACTGAGAAATTGCTTGCGACTTGTATCAAAAAAGAAACACTGGTCTCATGTCCAAAAATTCACTGTAACAGCTTCACATCACTTCTGAGAAATGTCGTGTTCTTTGAGACTCCACGGACCGCAAGAGTCCGCACAACCACCTGACAGTCAAGATGCCCTGAGGCACACGCTGGCACCCAGCACGCCACCACGCTCAAGGACAGTTTCGAACCGTAAACCGCAAACAAGTACTCAAGAGAGAAAGAAGATGACACTGTTCTTCAGTCTTACCTCATCATGACCTGTTCATTCAACTCACCTTCCATCAGCAGAAACCTGTGAAGGACTAAACTAAAATAAGAAGGTTCCATTAAGAGGAGACTTCAAGGATAGATAAGGGACGGTTTCCTTCGAGTGCTAGAAAGCAGAGAGGAGCCTTCTGCTTGTTTATCTACAAGGCAAACTCACCTCATCACCCTAATGAACCAACTCCAAGGGCAGGAAGAATCACCCAAGTGCAATGGTCCAGCACGTGGGGCCAGACTGCCCAGGTGTGCATCCTGGTTTGGCCTTTTGAGATCTGCGTACCCATCGGCAGCTGAAACTCTGTGGCTCGGTTTCTCCATCTATGAAGTAGAGACAATGATTTCACAGGCTCACAAGTTTGTTGTAAAGATTCAGGAAGTTGACGTAAGTGGAGAACTTGTAATACTGCCCGCACGCACTAACTGGTGGACAGAACTCAGCATTGTTTGCATCACACAGGCTGTGAGTTTGAGCTCCCACGCTCTCTCCTTTCTCGTAAGGTCATCCCCGGCCCCTTCCAGCTGACTGAGGACAAGGTCAAGAATGGCTGGATCCACTAACTGTCCATCAACAGATGATTGGATAAAGCAGACATGGTGTGTATATATACAATGGGATAGTATTCAGCCATACAAAGGAAGAAAATAATGTCATTTGCAGCATCATGGACGGACTTAGAAATGATCACACTAAGTGAAGTAAGCAGACAGAGAAAGACAAATATCATATGACATCACTTATATGTGGAATCTAAAAAAATAACACAAATGAACTTATTTACAAAACAGAAAGAGACTCATAGACATAGAAAATAGACTTACGGTTACCAGGGGGAAACGGGGGAGGGAGGGGTAGATTTGGAGTTTGGGATTGGCTGATACAAATGACTATGTACAGAATGAATAAACAACAAGGTCCTATTGTATAGCACAGAGAGCTGTATTCAATGGCTTATAATGAAAAAGAATATATAAATGTGTAACAGTCACTATGCTGTACACCAGAAACTAGTACAACTCTGTAAATCAAAAAATTCAAAAACATTTTTTAAAATTTTTATTGGAAAAAATAAATAATCTATATTTTTAATGGTTGGATCCAAAGTAAATCAGGAGCAGGACGTGGGGCCTCACGTCAGGACTCAGCTGTACCAAATCCAGGTGATGACTCACATGCAGCAAAAAGACCCCTACAGAAACTTTACAGAAGTACCCCTCTGCCAGCTCTGAATAGATGAGAGCTTTGCTCACAGGCGAAAATGAACCGGCCTTCAGCACGCCCTTCCTGTCCACCCAGCTCAGCTCTGAGTGTCCGTAAGACCTCTTTGGAGTATTTCTCTTAAAATGCAACACCATTTGGTACCTATGGAGAAGGGCTTAAAGGCAAAAATTATTTAAATGAGACCCAAGAGGCAGTATTACTAGAAGTAACTACTTCTACACAGACTGAAAAGCCACCTGAGTGGACGGGTAAGGCTTGAGCCAGCCGCAGATGCCCCAGAAGTGTCTCACGGCTTGTGCACGGACAGCCCAGAAGTCTCGTTACACCACCTGTTCTCGGAACTTCCTTTACATCCTCACTAATTCTCGGATGAAGAGGGTATGATTATTCCTACTTTACGGAGGGAAAACTGGAAAGTCACAGAGACAGGATTTGAGATGAAAATGACCCCAAAGCCCACATGCCTGGCGTGAGCCGCTGGTTCCTCTCGCAGCTACACCGCCAGCATTTAAGGTTTCTGTGGTTTTCCTCTCTTCTTGAGGAATATTTCACGGTGAAGTGTCTGACCTGGCGATCACACGCTTCCTCGAGCTTGAAGTCTCTTTGCTGAGCTCTAGGGCAGGGGTCTGGCGATGCCCTTCCTGGGCTTATGAATTCCTGCGAGATGCAGGCACTTTGCCCCAGGGTAGCTCTGCTCATAAGCTGTTCTCAAAATAACAACTCTCATGGTCTCCTCCACCTTCCGAGCAAGGGAAATTTTTGCCAAGTTAAGTCAGAAATCAAGCTGTGCAAAATCACACTCACAGTGACTCACTTGGTATCATGACCATAGACCAAAATTCACTGGGAGGAAAAATCCCGAAACCCTAGACAAGGCAGTCAAAGGCCATTTACTCCATCCCCAGGGGGGGGGGGCGCTCGAACTGGGCGCTAACAGCTGTCTGCCCAACATGGATCTGCCGCTCTTCTTAAAAACAAAGTGCATTGGGTCAGGAGTTTGCTGGGAAGAGCTTGGTTTATACAGCCTCAGAAGGAACAAGGTCGCTTCTCATTGGCATGACTGAACTTTGAATACGAGAGCTTGTCATGTTGTAGAAAAACAACAAGTGAGATTTAGCGACATTCCTGGTGATGAATGCCCTGGCTGAAGATCGGTTGTAAAGGGCTCTCTTAATAGCCTGCAGCCAGCTGTCATTATCTTCTTCTGAATTCAGTAACTCCAAAAATGAGAGCTTAATGCACGAGTAAGCTTTGTTTCTGCCATGATTTGATGGACAAGAGGGGAAGACTCCTTGAACTGGATTATTATTGTTACCAGAAGTTAAGTGAAATCTCAGCAAAAGACAAAAATCTCTCCCCCCCTCACTGGCACCTGCTCCACCCTCACACTTGCTCACATGGACATGCCCTTGAGAGGTCAGTGTGCACTTAGCCACAGCAGGGAACGATGCAGTTACAGTGTCATTATCTGTCTAACAGTGGGAGGTTCAGTGTCTTCGCAGTTGGTCACTGTGTAGAGAGCAGAGACACAGCGCTGTGAGTCGGAGGTGTCAGCTGTGAGATGGCTGGACTTGGCCACAACCTTGCCTCTCACCTGGCTTCACGCATCTCCACTCCAGTCCAAGGTCCCGATGTCAGTGTCAGCCTGAGTTCTGCATACTCCTCTTACCCCAGTGTACAGCTCTTCTAGAAAATGCCACACATCCCTTTAGGAAGGGGTCAGGGACTATTATTTTAAATATGTGTGAAGGACGGGGATGATTCAGCGGTAGAACGTGTGCTTAGCATGAACGAGGCTCTGGAGGCTTCAGGACAACCTAGGAGTTCCATGTAGAAGAGGAAGTGGGGGCTGCATGGGGAGCAGAGGGTCCTTTACAGGGGACCCACATCATTCATACCTGGGATATGAAGTCCATCAGATTTTTTGCCAACCGAAACAAAATGCAGAGCAGATGGGTTAGTTAAGTTACCCAGCCATAACATCTTTCCCCAGACGTTGACTATGAGTCGGGAATCACCACAAATGTACATTTTAAGTTTCAACATTCAACTTCTTGTACATTTCAAGCCTTTGCAGGAAACTAATTCTTACGACTTTTCAAATGAACCCCAAATATGAGAAATGTGTCACTGCTGTCTATGTGTTTTTTCCCCATCGAGAGCAATCCATCACCAGCCTGGGAAAGTGGCCTGGGAACAAATAGATCAGCAAGGCAGTAATTCTCAGGGCAGCCTCACCAAGCCACCCCCACGGCCACAGAGAGTTAGAGGGATAATGTGCAGAGAAGGAGTGATAATTCTCCAGCTGTCACGGGCTCGCGGGTGGCCGGCGAGAGCGAAGACTGGGAGATGTATGGGATGTCTCCGACAGGCGGGATTACCTGTGCTGCCCATGTGCGGCCGCAGCAGGCGGGGACGCTGGGGGCTGGGTGGAGAGTCATTTGTTAAGGGACCCGTTTAATCTCCTGTCAGCCCATTAGCATGTTCAAACACTTTTCATCTGGCTTCATCACTCGGATTAAGACTGCTGACAAGGATGGGAAGTTCTGCTTCGCAGGGTGGAACATGGCAAACAATGTGGATACCAGCTGGTTTATCGCAGGGCAGGTGTGTGTCTGTGGAATCGGAAAGCAAGTGAGATTTTACGGAGCTGGGCCTGCATCACTCTGCAGGGTGACCGCCCCACGCCGGTGCTGTGTGTGACCCCTTGGGAAAGGTCACATGACTTACAGATATACACTATTTTTACTAAATCATATGTGTATAGAAATTCGAGGTTTCTGAGATCCTTTCTCATACATTATTTCACTTTATCGTCACAAAAAGAGAGGCAAGTGCGGGTAGGCCCGTTAGACTGACCAGGGAACCGAGGCTCAGAGCGGCAGTGACTTTCCCAGGTTGAAATGTTACTTCCTCCTCCTCCCCATCTTCCTCCTCTCCAGCTTGCTTCATCTTTTTGGTGGCCATTCTCTTCATCTTCACCATCATTTCCTTCTGCCTTTAATTAAGTGTCTGCCATGTGCCACGTGCTGAACCAAACACCTTCGAGAATGGCTATTTCCTTTGTCAGGATTCTCCAAGGTGCATACCTTCATCCCCTTGATATAAACAATGGAACTGAGGCCATAAAATACTAAGTACCTGGACCTGCTGGGCACACACAGCTCATAAGTGGCAGAACCAGGATTAAACTCTCGCTCTTTCTGATTTCAAAGCGCAGGCTAACAATCTCCCTCACAGGATTAAAATGGTCTACTATAAAAAAGTTCTTGTCCAAATATGACACATTCTCCTTCAGACACCCTCATTGTTCATAGACATGATTACCCCACCTCCCCTGATGAGAAAGGTTAAGAATTTGCATCATTTTTCTTCACGGGAACCGGGAACTCGGGGACTATGCCGACCAGTGACCAGCCAGTCTTACAGGAGGTCCAGTTCCCACAGAAAGCCCAGTGCTGGCCTCACTCACTCTGCTTCAACATGATGGCCTTTCCTCAAAGTGCAGAGACTTGGAGGAGCAAGGAGATGTTCTGTTGAGGAGACAACGAGGAACAGAACAGACATGGAGAACCAAGGAGTCCAGCCGGGAGACAAGAGAAAATTCACACTTCCAAGCAGTTATTGGGGTGGGGGTGGGGTTATTCATTTATTTCTGTTTGGAGGAGGTGCTGGGGATGGAACCTGGGACCTCGTGCCTGTCAAACATGTGCTCTGCCACTTGAGCGATACCCTCCCCCTCCAAGCAGTTATCAATTTAAGGAGATACAAAACTAACTTTAGAGGCAACAAGGAACTCGTCCAGTGAAACTGATGGGGAGAGTGGCTTCAATGAACAGATCACGTGAGAACTGCAGGGACCCAGTGGAGCAGGTGGGGCAGTACGTCTCCTCACGAGCTCAGCCAGCCCTGGTCAACATCCCATCGCCTGCAACACCTTCCTCAGAAAAAGCCTGGGACACTTACAAGATTGACCAGTTCCAAGAACCTAACGTACAGCCTGGTGATTATAGCTAAGAATATTGTGGTCTACACTTGAAAGTTTCTAAGACAGTAGATTGTAAACCTTCTCACCACGGGGAAAAAAAAAGAAAAGAAACGGGTTTGAGGTGTTAGCTGATGCAGTGGTGGGCACCATTTTGCAATACATACATGTACCAAATCAACACACTGGACGCCTCAAACATACACAATGTTACATGTCCATTACGGCTCAATAAAGCTGGGAAAAGGGAAAAGCTTGGGGAGTAAATCAACAGTAGCTGAAGGAACTCACAGACACAGAAAGCAAACTCTGGTTACCAAAGGGGAAGGGCGGGGAGGGATAAATTAGGAGTTTGAGATTTACAGATATAAAGTACTGTATATAAAATAGATAAACAATAAGGACCTACTGCATAGCACAGGGAACTATATTCAATAACCTATAATAACCTATCATAAAAAATAATATATATATGTAACTGAGTCACTACGCTGTACACCGGGAACTTACACAACGTTGTATGTTAACTCCTACGGGTCTGTAATCCAGTCCTCTGTTTACCGCTTGCTGCCGGGCCCCACCAGCCCTCCCCTCTCTGCTCTGATTCCCACCTGATGCTCCCCACGGGGTCTTCCGGGCTCACCTAATCCACCCGAGGGCATCTGTCCAGACCCCAGACCCTGCACTGGTCCGCTGCAGGGTGCTCTGTCTGACGGCACTCGGTCTCTTCTTCCCAGAAATCAAAAGGGATGGATGAAGATAACCAGGGGTCAAGCCAAGAGGTCTAAGGACCCATCGTCTGTAACACCTGAGGGCAGGTAGGGAGACGAAACCACCAAATCCCATCAATGAATGAACACATGCAGAAGTATCTCCAAGCTTCTTACCTCATTGATTTCTCTGGAAACAAAGTTAGAGACAGCCAGCGTCTCACTGGCATAGATTCTTTCCAACAACATCATGACACTATTGTTAACTCAAGGACACCCCACTGAAGTACAGTCGCGGTGCAGCAAGCCCACTAGAACCCGTGGCGTTTAGGGAAAACGTTCTATCGACTGTGACTTCCACTGCTCCCCAGAATTCATTAGTATCATCGCAAACAAAGAGGGTTTTTTCTAGGAATCTCCTGCTGCTTCTAACGAAATCCAACCCAATCTTAGGACTTGGGGAAGAAAATGAAGGAGAACAGGATTTTCCCTGAGAATAAAAGCTGCCAAGTACGAAAAAACAATCACATGTTGATATGATCGATCACACTCTGATGGCAGGACAGAGGCACAGCCCAGCTGGACAGGGGCCAGGAGGACCTGCCGTGGATGTCGCCTGAGATGCTCTCTTTTCCAGACCTGCGTTTCTCCACCTCCCACTCGCAGCCTGGCTGAAGCTACCCATCAGTGACTCTACTCACCTGGGAAGCCTGTCCTATAGAGGCTTCCTCCAAGGCAGTCCTTTGGTTTTGTGCATCTGCCGTTTGTTCCAGTGCCACCATGTGCCAGACACTGGATCCACGAACGCGGTGCCAGAGGGGTCCACTGCAAGGACAGGCTGCCAAGAGGTTCTAACGGGAGCGAGTGCCTCTCCTGCAGGCTCCCCCAGGAGCTCCTAGTCAACCCACCTTTACGTGCGCCATTTTGCTTGGCTGATACCTTGAGCTGACCTTAGAGCAGGCAATTCCCCAGTTGGTGTCCTTCCCTCTATTAACTGGTGGGACTAAAACCAGGGCCAGGCCCACTCTGGCTGCTCTCCCTCTGGTAGGAAATCGGGAGTGTCCTGAAGACGTCCCCCTGACGCATCCCCCTGCCCCTATGTGAACTCCAGCGGCGCACGAGATGGCACCCCACCCCTCACGGACTTGAGGTCCCTGCTGTTGCCTCAGGAGCCTTTGCAATGAACAAGAACCAGATATGGCCGAAGTTTTCACACGGCTACTTTCTGTATTAGGTTGAGCATTTATCCTTTATTTCATTCCAAATTATACTCAGTTATTCGATTAGGCAACGTAAGCTAGGCTATGCCAAAGTAACAACAACAAAAATTTCCAAAATCTCATTAGCTTAACGCACAAAATCGTGTTTGCCTTCCAGAAAAAATCGTCTGTGAGTGCGGGCCACAGTCCAGCAGCTGTCACCCACACAGTGACTCGGCAGTCTCAGCTGCTCCGGTCCGACTCGGCACAAGACCCCTGTGTTCCCTGATGGGCGGACAACCGAAAAGCTTAAGGGTCACTGTGTCTCCCTGGAAAGGGCAGGTTCCACCCCAGCCTCCAAGTTCATTGGCTAGAACTAGTCACGTGGCCCTGCCTAACTACAAGGGGTCTGGGACACAGTCTTCCATGAGCCTGAGAGGGACAGCGCTGGACACTGACGAGCACCGGGATTGGCCACGATAGCCATGTTGCTCAGTCAAGTTCACACACTGAGATGGACCAAATAACGTGTGCAGGTGGCCCGCAACCGCTAGTCTGCTGCCACCCCTTTAACAAGGCTGTAAAGCCCAGGTCTTGTTCCCCTGAAGCATTTAGGATTCCTAAAGCAACCCTCCCTCCACGAATTTCTTCCTCCTCCCACTTTCTTTAATTCACCCTTCTATTCATCTCACCCAGAGGCACGTCGCTCAAGTCTCTGGGTAGAACCTGAGTTCCTTCTGCAGCAACTGTAGCCCCAAGAACTGGTGTATAGATCAACTCTGAATTTAAATTATTTCAATTCCAAGTCTTCCAGTCCCCACTGTGTGGGCCCTTCCGTTGAAAACTGTATGATGCACTTGACCTCAATACCATTCATGCACACCTTTTAGGTTTTCCAAACCAAACTTAAAACGGTATTTAAGTGAGTGAAAAAACACAATATTGCCATAGATTAGGACATCCCTTGCTTTCATTTCAGGGGCACTCTGTACATTTTGTATCAGAATTTTCAAATACCTGGAGAGGTTTGCCAAGCCTCATGGTCACTCTGGAAACAGAGCTTGGGTGGTGACTTGGCAGCGATGTGGCAAACCGCAGGCTGAGGAGACAGAGGGGGTGAATTACTCTCTCCACGCCTGGGCTGGGCTCACTGGGACAGTGTCCCTTCTGCTCGACTGCGACGAGGCAAGAGTGACCGGTGTTATACACTGTCTGATAGAGAGGTTCTTGCCTGGAGTATTTTGGAGGACAATTGAAGAAGAGACGTATCTGGTATGGTTTAACAGGAAGCCTCAGGGAACAGTGAAATAAATCTCTCCAGAAACAACTGATTGCTTCGGACCCTTTCCCTTATACCACTCGGAAAAAATGATGGAAACGCCTTCCCCAGAACCCGCTGTCTCTGTCCCCCTGCACCTCCCTGCATAGCTGCCTCTGAAGGAGATGATGCCTTGGAGCTTTTCAAAATGCCAGATTATTGCTGTAAAATCTGGTGCAATACAAGGGCAGATCAAATTTATGGAATGCCTTTTATGAGACGGTCCCAAGGGGCTGCAGATAATGGCTATAAAATTGTGAACCACATTGTGGAACAGATTTAATTTTTAAAGCGGCTGAAAATATGTATTAATGATTTACCATCATTATTCCCCATCAGAGCTCTTTGGGAATACTAATAAAATAACTCTACCTACAGTGATTTCCATCCAAGTGTTTCTTCACGGAATTCAACCTGATCTTACAGCATGTAATTGGCCAATCAAGACAATGTTCTGAAGGAGAAGGAAAGAAAAGGAGCGGGGTGGTTTCAGCCCAAGAGCCAACCGATTTTGTCATGAATTTCTCCCTCGTTCCTTCACCACCTGCTCCGCCCTCACCTGCTTCACTGGGTTTTGATTTGCTTACAGTTATGCACAGCCTGAGCCACACAGAGGTGACATAAATTAGATGGAAATTTGTCCGCCCTTGAGTTCTTGCCAGACAAGGCAAGTGCATCTAGGCACATTGTGTAACTGTCATGCCCAAATTCTGTCTGTTTTCTAAGATCCAATTCAAGTCCCTGTTTCTGATTCTTAACCAGAGAGGTTAACTGGCTTGCTTGAGGTCACCAGGGACCTCCCATCTCCACTGATTGGCTGTGAGTGCTCTGCCTGGGAAGGGCCGTGTGACCTCAAGCAAGTCAGTTAGCCTCTCCGGTTCTCAGATCTGCAAAGCGAAGTTTGGGGCTTTCTCATCTCCCCTCCAGCTTTTATATCCGATCGTGTATGGGTTGAGAAACTGCAGAAGGCTTAATCATTTTTGACTGATCTCATTAATACAAATGAAGGAAGAGCCCTTAGTAAGGTGAGGAAATCAGCCAAGAAGACAGAGCACCACTCTGCTCAGGGTGGGATTGCAGATCCCAGGAAGGGAAAAGCTCCTTATGGCTTAATCCCTATCTCTCTGGCAAACCAGGCAGAAAATCCTTTAATCAAATCTAATAAACTCAGCTAAGCCTCCGAATGGGGTTGAGAAATAACTAATGTGTTTTCTGTCCATCCAGATTTGTTCACATGGTCTCCTTTGTAAATGTGCTCCCAGGTGATGCCAGGAACAGTGATGGAGAAAAATACATATGCCTTGTACTAATCTATAATGGAAATGAATCTAGAAAAGAATGTATGAATATATATGTATATGCATAACTGCATCACTTTGCTGTACACCTGCAGCTGGCAGCATTGTAAATCAATTATGCTTCGATCTTTTTAAACAGCAGCTATGTATCAAAAGGAGCACCACTTGAGCTCCTTCAGCAAAGGACGCTATCCTCACCCTTCTGGTGGGGGTGGGGGTGATCTCGCTGTGGATTAAGAGGGTGGAAGTAGATCCCACCCCACGTGTGGGCAGGTGGTGGGGCATCAGAGTTGGTTATCAGAGCCCAACTCTTATTATCCCACAATCAGTGTTCATGATTTTTTTTCACACTTTGCTACATTTACAAAGAGTCTCCCTCGACCTGGAAAATGCATCCAGGTTTTCTGGATAATATTCCACTGTACTCAGTGCACACACTATGCGTGCTGCAAAGTGAATCCTTTGGTCCAGAAAAATGTTAGCAGTGGACTAAATACTCGGGGAGCCCTTGGTCCGTGGGGCTGGCTGAGCCCCTGTAGGCAGGAAAGGAAAACACATCCCCAGAAGACGTGTCAGTTTCAGGAAGACTAATTGCCCTGCTCTGGATGGAAGGGGTCCAGGGTAATCACTTTGCTACCAAGAGTCTGTTTGGCCTCTTCAAGGGATGGACCCTATCGGGGTTTGGCATTGGACTTTGCTGCCAACAGGACGGACGTCAGCAGAGGAGGTAGCTAGATCAGCTTTGGTGAGCAGGTGTCCACACTGCCTGGTTGCCATCTCGGCCACCGTGGCCGCTGTATACGTGTGTGTGGGGGGCCAGCCCTGGGTGGCCAGTGACAAAGGCAGGCTGACTTCAACCAGCAGAGAGAGAGAGAAAGTGAGATTTAGTAAGGACCATGCCGGCGAAGTAAACGAGCACGTGATGCGTGTCACACCTGGTCATCCTCTCAGTTTTCAGGGTCCGCGAACCTCTCCCACCCCCAGGAGTGTGACGTTGCTTTTGGCATTTTCCTCTTGGTCATGAGAAGGCAATGTCAGAGCTTTGGCTTGGCTTTCCCCACAATGATAGCTCTTCCCCACAGGATGAAACAATATGGAATTCTGCCAATTACCATGTATGTCTAGTCCGGTTATAAATTCAAGGACAGGGAAAATAACCACTGGAGGAAATCCAAACTCAGCGACCACTGTTCACCAGTCAGGGCCAAGATTCCACGTATTAATCGGTCCCTGTGGCCCCCACTCTAAAGGGAGGCCCATGATGATAATTGAGATCCACAGATGTCAATGTCAAAGTGCACTCCCCATTTGGATGCATTACTCTGGCCCACTTACCTAGCAACCTGAAAGGCTGGGGCCCGGACGAGAGAAGGCTCGGCACGAGGTCCAGGCTGCTCTGCCCTCGGCGCTGTGACCCAGCAGCAGGTGCAAGGGGCCTGAAGTGCCGGCAGCAGACAGGGTTGCTGTCCAGAGCTGTCGGCAGCCCTACAGGTGAGTCACAGCCCAGGCCCTTGGGATTTCGGCGCGAAGCCCTGCCATCCTCTGCAGGTAACTGCCTTCCTTCTGAGAAACAGCTGCAGGTTTGCTGTCGGGCCTTAGGGGAGACTGAACACTTGGCCGTGGGCCACCAAGTTCCCATGCAACCTGAGCTGTCCATCATGAACTAGGTGTTTTCTTGACCTGATCCACCAAGCCATGACAGCGGGCGTGCACAGCGCTCCTCCAGCATCAGGCGGAAGCGGTGTACACGCGACCAGGCCGGAGCCTCAGGAAGTGGCCCAGACGCCCACGGCCCTGCTGCCACTCCGCCTTCTCTCCCCTGCCTGCACCTGTGGCGTCCAGGGGAGTTCTGACCATCTGGTGGAGGGACAGGAGACACCGCCTGGGTCACAGACGGGTCTGCTCGATGGGCAGACACCGCCCCCAGGTGGACAGCTGCAGCACCACAGCCCCTCCCTGCGACATCTCCAGAGGACAGTGAAGGGAAGTCCTCCCAGTGGACCGGACGTTGGGCAGGGCCCCTGGTTGGTCACTTTTCCCCTCCCCCAGCCACTTTGGGTTCCTCGTGCCTCTGAACCAACAGGCAAAGAAGGAAGTTCCTGTGCCGGCTGGGGTGACTGATCCTGAGCCCCGGGGGAGAGTGGACCACAGTTCCACAGTGGCAGTAAGGAACAGCGTGTCTTAGGACATCTTATATTTCCATGCTCTGTGATTCAGGTCAAGGCAAAACCCCTACAGCCCATCTAGGCAGGATTATGCGTGACCCAGACCCTTGAGGAATGAAGGTGGGAGTCACCCCACCAGGAAAAGGCTCATGACCAGCTGAGGAGCTTGCTGAAGCCCAGGGTAACCCAGAAAGGGAAGGGGAAGAAGGTGGCTATAAATACCAGCTACACAAGTTGACAAGTTACAGAACTGAGGACTGTAATTGTCAAGAGTATTTCCTCCTTATTTTGTAATGAGTATGTGTGTGTGTCAAGTAAATGCCTTTGCTTTCCTCTCTCTCTTATTCCCTTACCGTGTAACATAAGATGGATTGGCTTTACATCGCAGTATTGATGTGTTGTTAATTTTACATCACAGTATTTAAGTAATGGGATATCGAGATGAGCAAACATCTCTCAAGGGCTTTAGCCCTCGTCTGAGGTGGGAGTTAGTGTGTTTGGGAGTTGTAATCAGGCCGGTTGTATCTTCTTAAGCAGAATTATGACCAGAATTATTGTCTTTATTTGGAGAATAAGGATGGTTTAAGGAGATGTGTATGGATGCCAAGTTGACAAGGGGTAGAATTGTGATGGTTAATTTTATGTCAACTTGACTGGGCCCCAGGTGCCCAGATGTTTGGTCAGACATTATTCTGGGTGTTTCTGTGAGGCTGGTTCTGGATGAAGTTAATAACATCTGAGTCAGTAAACTGAGTAAAGCAGATTGTCCTCCCCAGTGTGGTGGGCCTCGTCCAATCAGGTGACGCTCTGAATATAACAAAAGGCTGAGTAAGAGGGAATTTCTCCTGTCTTCACTGCCATCAAGCTGGAACTTTGGTTCTTCCAGCCTTTGGACTCAAACGGAAATATCAGCTCTCCCTGGGTCTCCAGCTTGCTGACTGCAGATCTTGGGACCTATCAGCCTTGGTAATCATATAAGCCAGTTCCTTATTTTACTATATGCATACATGTGTACACGTATGTCTCACACACACACACATGCATGCATGCACGGACACACATTCTTTTAGTTCTGCTTTTCAGGAGCACCCTAATATAAGCCCCTGGTCTTTTAATTGCTAGACTCTTCTATATGAAGGTTAAGTTAGCCTGTTTGCTACTTTTGAATTCTGCTGTCTGGTGAAAGTTGTTGTAACATGAGCCCAAATGCACCAGGGAACTTCCAGGGTCGATATAAACATTGACTCACGTTCCCATTTCCATATCAAGTGAGTGAAAGGCAGGCTTCCAAGATGCTTGGAAACCTTCTGACACTCCTGCCGAGCCACTGGAGAACTAACTTAGCCACGATTAATGTGCTCCCTTGGACGGGATATATTCATGCCTGGGGCTGCCAGTCGTCCCTTTGCCAAGGCCTCTGTATTCAGGGCGATGTCAAGTATAACTATTACAATCCCGGTTTCCTGACACGCTCCCAGGCTTTAAAACTGAGCCCACTCCAAGTTATCAGGGCACCAGAACCACGTGAACGGCAGCCCTGGCCGACGGGCAGCTTTCCCCACACGCCTCGTGCATCCACGTGCCGGAGTGGAGAGGTTAAGTGTTGCGAAAGTCCCTTCTCCCAGGGCGACTGTGGGCAGGATCGGAGATTCATGGTGGCCATTTGGGGCCCTTGTTGCGTCGTTTGTCATGAAAATGCGGTATTAGGGTTTCAGCGCCAAGCCTTCTCCCTGAGTTATAGTGGAGAGTGAGCGGCTCCTTTGGTATTTCCCATCATGTGCAGCTTTGTCAAAGGCTAATGGCAAACGATCAGTTCAAAACGGCCTCGGAAAAGCACACTTTTCATGTCAAAATGGCTTACGTGGTAGAAAAAATTACTATCAGTCAAAGTGGGCCTTGGGGAGAAGCTCGCACACCCAGGGGAAGCCATTCTCACCCTCAGAAAATACTTGTAAGTGACCCTCAGATAAAGGATGGAGGGCCTCCAGCGAGCCTGTGTGACTACAGGCTGCGGACTCGACTGGGTCCTCGTGCCCCTGAGAGTGCTGGGGCGCGCCTTGTGGGTTCAGGAGAAGCAGCCTTTGAAAGTTCCCCAGAGAACATCCGTCTGCCTGGAAGCGCCTCCCCAGCCACCGGACATCATGCTCAGATGTCCTTGTTACCAGCCAGGCATAGATGCATTTAGCTGAGTTACATTCCTGCCTTCCCGGGGAAAGATACCACATGGACCAGCTGTTAGGGCTCATTCAGATGGAAACGCTAGGGCCAACTGTTGAGATCTCTAGGGAAGGGGAGTTTAATTCAACTAGCGCCCAGAACGGAAAGGGTTCCTACCAAAAAGCTCTCTGCCGCCAGACGTACCCGGGAAATGGCTGGATGGTCCTCTTCCTACAAGGGGTAGGAGGCTGGACCAGGTGGACACTAGGTTCCTTCTGACCCAGATACCCTGGAATTTTATCACTCACTCAGCATAGGGAGAACAAAGGAATTCTCTTCTTTGGAAGGATGCTGAGAAGGTTCGGAAATCACCAGTCAGGGAGCTCTAGGTCCTGGTCCTGATGCCACAGGTTTCTTTGGGGGATGTACGCCACCCCTCTAGAGTTTCCCGTCTACAAGCAGAGGGACTGTTTCAGTTCCCCGAGGATCTTCTGATCCCGATATTCTACAATTCTCTGAGCCTCAGTAAGCCATACGGAATCTTTCTGATGACTTTAGAGGGGCAGAGTGATAATGTGGTGGTGTAACGCCAGAGCAGCGAAGAGCGGTCAAGTCTAGTACAAATTCTAACCGATTGGACGAGGCTGGGTAGGACACTACGTCAGAGAAGGATCTGCGGCCAGACCCAGAGAGGAGTGGGAGCTCATCCCGTGAATAACTAAGCTCGTCGGCCAAAGGGGCTGGAGGATGAAGATGCTGATGATAAGTCCTATGCTCACCGACCCTGCAGTTAACCCTTAAAAAGCCAACTTTTCCAATTTCAGCTGTCACAAGTGATTGAAGACCCAAGATACATCCAGGAAAAGATGGTGGCTGAAATGGGCTGAGCAGCTGAGTGAGGGCCACTGGTCACAGGCAGGAAGGTGGCCAAGCCCGTGGGGCCCGGAAGCCCAGCTCCACACTCAGCACCCGGGAACCCAGGCTCTTCCTCACCGCATCACGTTGCTGTCTCGGCCTTTCGTGTCTGACGTTACTCTTCAAACATTTCAATTACGTTTTATTTTACAGGGGAAATGCCAAATTGATTTTAAAGACTTGAGAAGGCTCTTGGGGAAAAAAATCACTCATAAACGTTAAGGTTTATCGTATGAAGCCTTTGCTACGAGAGGAATGTTAAAAGCATGAACCCATCCCAGGGACACAAGGGTGGTTCAACATACACAAATCAATCAATGTAATACACCACATCAACAAGAGAAAGGACAAAAACCACATGATCATCTCAATCGATGCAGAAAAAGCATTTGATAAAATTCAACACCCATTTATGATAAAAACTCTCACCAAAGTGGGTATAGAGGGAACATATCTCAACATAATAAAAGCTATATATGACAGACCTACAGCCAGCATAGTACTCAACGGTGAAAAACTCAAAAGCTTCCCACTAAAATCTGGGACAAGACAAGGATGCCCACTATCACCACTCCTATTCAACATAGTCTTGGAAGTCCTAGCCACAGCATTCAGGCAAGAGAAAGAAATAAAAGGGATCCAAATTGGAAAAGAGGAAGTAAAAGTGTCACTATATGCCGATGACATGTTACTATATCTAGAAAACCCTAAAAGGTCCACACAAAAACTATTAGAGCTGATCTAAGAATTCAGCAAGGTAGCAGGTTACAAGATTAATGTTCAAAAACCAGTTGCATGTCTTTGCACTAACGATGAATCAACAGAAAAAGAAAGTAAAGAAACAATCCCCTTTAAAATAGCACCCAAAGTAATAAAATAACTAGGAATAAATCTAACCAAGGAGGTGAAAGAATTATACACAGAAAACCATAAACCACTGATGAAGGAAATTAAAGAAGACTTTAAAAAATGGAAAGATATCCCATCCTCTTGGATTGGAAGAATCAATATTGTTAAAATGGTCACACGGCCCAAGGCAATCTACAGATTTAATGCAATCCCTATCAAATTACCCAGGACATATTTCACAGAACTACAACAAATCATAATGAAACTTATATGGAACCATCAAAGACCTAGAATTGCCAAAGCATTACTGAAGGGAAAGAAAGAGGCTGGAGGAATAACTCTCCCAGACTTCAGACAATACTATAGAGCCACAGTCATCAAGACAGCATGGTATTGGTACAAAAACAGACATGTAGACCAATGGAACAGAACAGAGAGCCCATAAATGAACCCACAAATGTTTGGTCAACTAATCTTTGACAAAGGAGGCAAGAATATACAATGGAATAAAATAAAGACAGTCTCTTCAGCAAATGGTGTTGGGAAGACTGGACAGCAGCATATAAAGCAATGAAGCTAGAACACTCCCTTACACCATATACAAAAATCAACTCAAAATGGATTAAAGACTTAAACATAAGACAAGATACAATAAACCTCCTAGAGGAAAACATAGGCAAAACATTATCTGACATACATCTCAAAAATGTTCTCCTAGGGCAGCCTACCCAAGCAATAGAAATAAAAGCAAGAATAAAAAAATGGACCTAATTAAACTTACAAGCTTCTGCACAGCAAAGGAAACCATAAGTAAAACAAAAACTCAACCTATGGAATGGGAGAAAATTTTTGCAAATGAAACTGACAAAGGCTTGATCTCCAGAATATATAAGCAGCTCATACAACTCAATAAGAAAAAAATAAACAACCCAATCCAAAAATGGGCAGAAGACCTAAACAAGCAATTCTCCAAGGAAGAAATACAAATGATCAATAGGCACAAGAAACAATGCTCAATATCACTAATTATCAGAGAAATGCAAATCAAAACTACAATGAGGTATCACCTCACACCAGTCAGAATGGCCATCATTCAAAAATCCACAAATGACAAATGCTGGACAGGCTGTGGAGGAAAGGGAACCCTCCTGCACTGCTGGTGGGAATGCAGTTTGGTGCAGCCACTGTGGAAAACAGTATGGAGATCCCTCAAAAGACTAGGAATAGACTTACTGTATGACCCAGGAATCCCGCTCCTGGGCTTGTATCCAGAAGGAATTCTACTTCAAAATGACACCTGCACCCCAATGTTCATAGCAGCACTATTTACAATAGCCAAGGCATGGAAATAGCCTAAATGTCCGTCAACAGATGACTGGATAAAGAAGATGTGGTATATTTATACAATGGAATACTATTCAGCCATGAAAGCCAACAACATAACATCATTTGCAGCAACATAGATGCTCCTGGAGAATGTCATTCTAAGTGAAGTAAGCCAGAAAGAGAAAGGAAAATACCATATGAGATTGCTCATATGTGGAATCTAAAAAAACAAACAAACAAACAAACAAACAAAACAGAAATACAAAACAGAAATAGACTCATAGACATAGAATACAAACTTGTGGTTGCCAAGGGGGTGGGAGGTGGGAAGGGATAGACAGGATTTCAAAATTGTAGAATAGATAAACAAGATTATACTGTATAGCACAGGGGAATATACACAAGATCTTATGGTAGCTCACAGAGGAAAAAGTGTGACAATGAATATATATATGTTCATGTATAACTGAAAAATTGTGCTCTACACTGGAATTTGACACAACATTGTAAAATGATTATAAATCAATAAAAAATGTAAAATAAATACATAAATAAAAGCATGAACCCAAATCAGATTTATAAAATTGTCTTCTTGGGTGTAATGTCTCATTACTATTATTAATGATAGCTTGCCCTTCATCTCTTCAAAAAACGATTGTCTATGCACATTGTGGAAGATGAGACTTCAAACACCCCACCCTAACATGAAGAAGACTGACAGAGGATTCATGTCTGAAGGAACAAATAAAAATCAGGTGAAATGAAAGGGCAGTAAGTCCCCAGGGGGTGTGCCACACTCCCGCCTCCCCAGTTACCCTTGATCGTCTCGCTTATTTTTCTAACTCATTCTTTTCTAAATGTCTAAAATAGTGCAAGGACTGAGAATGAAGAAATAGGCTTAGTAAAGCAAAGCCTACAAGGTGTTAAACTCTTCCTTAGCCATCACGGGGCAGCCACTGCTGACGAGAGGAGCTCTTGATGAGACTTGCCAAGGAGAACGCGATCGGTAAGCTTCCCGAGGCAACAGGAGGAGCGGCTGGTGGGGAATCTGGAGTTCGACCCCATAGCAGGAAAACGAGTTTTGGCAACTGGGGTCACTGTTTCCCCAAAGGCCACTCATGTTTTAAATTTCTCTGTTTAGGCTGATCTAAGCCACTCCTGGCCTGAATGTGCAAGGCAGAACATTATTAACTCCAAATCTGCTTCCAAGCACATATTTGGCAGGTGTCTCCAGAGAAACAGAACCCCTCGGACATCTCCACCAGTCAGCCAGCTGGAGAGAGAGGTTCTGAGCAGCTGGCACATGTGACTGTGCGGGCTGCCCAGCCTGAGCTCTGCGGGGCTGGAAACCCAGGCAGGAGTCAAGGACGCAGTCTTGAAGCAGAATTCCTTCTTCTTGGGGAAACCTCTGTTCTTGCTCTGTTGAAATGAATGCTTCTATCCCCTTGGAATTCCCATGTTGAAGTCCCAACCCTCGATGTCATGGGATGTGTAGGTGAAGCCCTGGGGAGATGATTAGGGTTCGCTGAGGTCATGAGGATGAGGTCCCGTGATGGGCTCACTGTCTCTGCCAAGCCAGGGCTCAGTAAGAAGCAGCCATCTGCAAGCAAGGACGAGCACTCCCACCAGAAACCGGGCCAGCCAGCATCTTGATCTTGGACTTCCCAGGCTCCAGGACAGTGAGAAAAGGCTCCTGAGGTCTGACACTCAGTCTACAGTATATCGTTATGGTGGCCCAAGCTGAGTGAGGCGTGCTGTCACCTGACTGGGTAAGCCCCACGCACACTGTGGGCTTCATAATGTTGCGTAAAACCTACTTCCCTAAAGCCAATGGATTCTAGACGCCAACCACATCTAAACATGCCTCCACAGCGACACCCAGATGGTGTTGGTTAAACCACTGCGCGCCAGAGCCTGGACAAGTCGGCTCCCAAGATGAAGCCCAGAAAGTGCCCTGAGGATGCTCGGAAACAGTGCTGAGGTGGCGGAACAGCTGTGTGATCAACCCGGCCGGGAAGGTCTTTGCTGCAATGCCAGCTTCTAGCTCTCTGTGGGGCCTCGGGAAATCTAAACTCTGTTTCCTCCTCTACAATGTGAGGGTGATAATACCAACTTCCCAAGCAAAGGACCCAAATTTCCCTGCATCTACAGCTGTAAATAGGGAAGAATGTCAACAAACAGTAACAAGGTGATAGAGTGACCTCGAGGGAAGCACACACTGCACGGCAGACACCGTTATCAGCACTTTGCATGCGGACACTCACAGCTACCCACGACGAAGACACTTCCATCTTCACTTCCTAGACTAAATAGACGTCTGCCTTAGAATCCGTCCACAACTAGAGCCCTAGCGAGAGGCTGGTGGGAAACCAGAGCCCGAGCGGCCTGACGCCACAGCCGGCCGTCTGACCCTCCCCCGCCCTCCCTCTTTGCCCATTTCTGTTCTCTTTAGGAACGTGCCCCCATCCCCATCAGCTCTGGGTGTATAACACACACCGCAGGCTGGGGGCTTAAACAACAGACTTGCCTCTCACAGTTCTGGAGGCTGGACGTCCCAGCATGAGGTGCCGGCTGGTTCAGATCCTGGTGAGAGCTCTCCTCCCAGCCTGCACACAACCGCCTTCCTGCCATGCCCTGTGTGATGGATGCCGAGCTCTGGTCTTTCTTCCTTTTATTATAGGGACACTAACCCCACCGAGGGGCCGCACCCTCACGACTTCGCCTAACCCTCATCACCTCCCAAGGCCCCACCTCCGAATCTCACCATGCTGAGGGCTAGGACTTCCCCATGGTCATCTGGGGGGATGCACAATTCAGCCCACAATACTCCCACCTGACCAGTGCTGCCCGCTCCACGCCTGACCCAGGCTGGCCTTTCACAGGCAATCAAAGTGTCCAGCGTCCAGTGTCCTCAACTTCCCTTCCTCTCTCTTCTTTCCAAAACCAACGCGTCCTGAGTTTTATCCCTTCAAAGCCCTGCTGCAGCATCTTAGCATCCAGCTCAGCATCTCAGCTCAAGCAAAGATCTGTCAGCAGCCTCGATGTGTAACTTAATCTTCCGAGGAGAATGCGCGTGCTCACAGGGACTCCAGAAGCTAGAAGGGCTAGTGAACCACTGGGTCATTCTTAAAACAAGAGTCTCAGACACCGCGGGTCACGAGAGAGGGAAGCCTTGCAGTGCCCCTCAAATCAAATCCCGCAGTGTGGTTCCTCTTCTGGGCACACGTGGACACGCTGACCTCCAGACACAGCCTCTGAATCTAAACATTCACACCTGCAGCAAGTGCGGAGCAATAACAGACAAACATAGCAGCTCAGAGTAATGTCCAAGCTTTAGTGATGGGGCGACATGGAGGAGAGCAGAAACCAAGATGGGTTAAATTGGTCATGGTGGTGTGCCCAGCCTCCCGCCTCGAGGCCCTCTAATAACACAGCTAGAGCCGCTTACTGCTCACCACTGGGCTCCGGACTCTCAAAGATGTCCCTCCAGATCCCTGGAACACACGAATGTGTTACCTTATGTGGAAGAGGGACTTTGCAGATGTGACTCAGGTTATGGACCTTAAGAGAGGGAAATTATCCTGATTATCCGAGGGGGCCCACTCTGATTACATGAGGCCTTAAAAGCAGAGAGGTTTGCCTGGCTGGAGTCAGAGAGGTCCCAGGCTCAAGAAGGACCTGCTGCACCATTGCTGACTCAGACATAGGGACCCACAGGCAAAGAGCAGAGGGATGTCTTGGAGCTTAGGGTGGCCCCTGGCTGGTGACCAGCAAGGAAACAGAAACTTCAGTCCTACAACCACAAGGAACTAAATTCAGCAAATAACTGGAATGAGCTTGGAAACGGGTTCTTTCTGAGTCTTCAGAACGAAATGCAGCCTGCTGACATCTTGATTTCAGCCTGGTGAGACTCGTGTGAACTTCTGACCCACAGAAACTGAGAGATGATGTATTTGTATTGTTTAATGCTGATACACTTTTAGTAATTTGCTTCAACAGCAATGGAAAAGTTATGCAGTCCCAGGAAAGCTCAGGGTCTCCTAAGGCAGTTGCAGCTCAGAGCCTTGGCATCAGTGTCCAATTTTCAGCTAATCCTTCTCCACCCTCTGTCTGATCCTCAGCTTTAGCTCCCTACCTGGTAGCTCTGTTCTTTAAGAGCCAAGATCCTGGTCTTCTGTGTCTCCAACTTCAAAGACACGTGTCCAGTCTCTTGTGTAGCTTCTAACAGACGCCCCTGTGGTGCCTACTGCTTGGCCTGCTCCTCACTCTCTCATCCTTAATTTGTCTCCTATCCAAGTTCTTGGCAACCCCGATGAGGGCATCTCCCTGACAACTAACCTAGTGATGCTCTGAGACATAGACAGCTTCTTGGAGGACGTTAATTCTGATCTGGATAAAGCTCAGAAGTGAGAGGACAGTCTGGGTGGGAAACAACATGAGCAGATGCACCGAGCGAGATCAGGTGATGCAGGGACGGCAGTCATTCTGCAGGAAGGTGGGTCAACCCCTGAAGCGCAGGGGGTTTGGTGATAGACTAGCATAGGGGAAGTGGGTAAGGGGGAGAAGGTTGTCTGGATGGCTGCAGGGGAGAACTGTCACAAGGACACATATACACAGAGATGGAAGGAAAAGCATTTGACACACAAAGGATCTCAGAGGCAGCTGAGCAGACTGTACTGAATCCCTCAGGAGGGGGAGGGAGACCAGAGGTAAATGGAAGACAGGCAGGTAAGACGTAGGAAGTCATGACAAAAGGGAAAGGGGAAATCAGACTACCTAACGCCCCTGTGCACTGGACGTTGTGCTGGCGCAGGTCTAAGCCTCACCGCCACACTGCAGCGTGGATAGAATTTTCCTCGCTTATAAGCACAGAAAAGAGGCACGAGGTCCCACACCTCAAAGAGGTAGACCCGCTTCCAGGCCGGACCATCTCCCACAAACCTCTGCTCCCTCGCCCTCTCCTTCCCACCCACTGCTGCTCTTAAAAGAATAGAGTTGTAACATGTGTAGAAATGGTGAGGGATACTGCGGGCGACGGAGAGCAGTCATTTCTGTCCACCTGGTGCCAGTCTAGTCCCTCTCATCAAAAGGAAAGAATCTCCCTAAAGAAGAGAAGGAACAAAGGCAGCCAAGGTCTCAGTTCCTCTGGGAGAGCTGCATCACATGCTCAAAGACAGAACAAAATAAAATGATATTTTCATCCCCAAAAATATCCAAGGCCAGTTACCCAGGAGGGCCAGCATGGGTGGAGGCATCCTCCCCACACCTCCATGCTCTTTTCTCCTACCTCTGCAGTGCTTTCTTAAAGCTCCCCATCCCCTTCCAACAGGAAAGGGATTCCCTAAGGCCTAGAGGAGTCCTATCACCCCCTTTCCCATAGTGATTAATAGGTTGGATTCTGAGACCCTATTTCCTCAGCGCAAATCTCTGCTCTGCTACTTATAATATTGTGACTCTGAACACATAAGCCTCCTTACATTTCATTTCCTGACATATAGACTGGGAATTATAATAGCACCAGCCTTGCAGGTTGTTGTGAACACTGAACAAATCGTGTGTTAGAATAAGGCACATGCAAGAAGAGAGGCAGCACATGTGGGATGTGCTCGCTGTTAGCAGGCAGCGAGGCGGCTGACTGGGTGGGTGAGGGGTGAGAAGGCTCAACTAGTGGCCACCTGTGGGGCCTCCAAACACAGCCACTGTTTGCCATGGTTTTTCCTCCTCACTTTCCATTCATTTTCTGAATGAGGCTGATAGAAATCAGCCAAGAGTTGTAGCACAAAGGATGCAGGTCTAAAGCCAGAATACAGGCATCGAATTTTAGGTTATTCTATAGATTAGGAAACTGAGGCCTGGCAAGGTGGGGTGACTTGTCCAAGGTCACACACAGCTAGCTGTCACAGGGTCCAAACTTGTACTCCTCGTCACACCACAGGCCAATAAATCAAGAGACTAGCTGTTGGAGCAAGGAATAGCAACTTTACTCAGAAAGCCAGCAGACTGCAAAGATGGTGGACTAGTGTCCCAAAGAGCCATCTTACCTGAGTCCTCCAACAAGATAAATGTTATCCTCTGTTCTGCAACTTTTTATCTCTATGTGAATGGAATAGTGTTATACCCTTAAAGGTCAGAGCCTTGAGAATGGGCTCTCCTGTATATTTCAGACTCTGGGCAACATTCTTAACTTATAGCAAAACCAATCGAATACAAAGGTTAAATAAAAGAAACAGATCCAATATGGAGTCGGATTTGTTCTTCTCTGTTACACAGTGACTACTCAGCAAGGAGGCTGCGGCTTAGAATCCACGTCTGTTGATGTCAGGCTGTTCCCCAGTCCTTCCCACATGCTGCTCGGTCTTTCACACTAAGTGACAGGTGGAGAATGAAGAAAAATGTTGATGTGAATGTGATTTAAAATCCTAAAGAATATGATGGGGTAACCAGCTGTTTGCAGTCACTTCTGGTGATAGGCTGTTACAGCAAGAGGGTTCTGATTAAACCTGAACAGAAGAAACAGCTCACTCCTGGGCACCTACCAGGTGTCTCCTTTGGCTCCAGTCCAGCACCATGATAGACAGGTGCAGACTCACTGTGAGCCGTGGAAGCTGCAGCCTTGGGCTCCCCTGATGAACAGTGTCCATCGGAGTTGCTCTCCCTACCCCAGCACTGAAAGTGGCGATAAGAGAGAGCTATAACCCTTTGCCTTGGAACTGGCCAAAGGTGTGGCCAAAACTTGGCCTCCGTACCCCACTTTCAAACTGAGACTTGAGGACAGAGTTTTGGATTAAATAAAAAAGGCAGCCTTATTTCTTTGCCAGGCAAAGGAGGTCACAGTGGGCTAATGCCGCCAAGATGCGAGCCTGCTGGGGAGAGAAGGCAGGCGGTTTATAGTAAAAGTTTATGAGTTCAAGGGGCAGAGCTAGTTTCCATAGAGATCATGAACGCAGCATAACAAATTGTTGCAAAGCTGTTCTTATTTTTGCAGATGCAGTGTTCCCCTTCCCTCTGCTGGGTACGAAGTTCACCTCTAGCTTTGAGACTCTTCTAATATCCTTGTGCCTAGAACAAAGGGTGCTTAGGAAGTGGGGTCTGTGGAAAGGTGCTCTAGAGAAAAACTTGTGCAATTTAAAGTCAGGTTGATATATGCTTCTAGCATTTTAGGCAGGCTGAGGATTGGGACCTCTTGCTGAAGGCTGGGACCTGAAACTCATACAACAGAATACAAAGAAACCATAAAGGGCTAAAAACAGCTCTAGACACGCACGGGTAGGGCGAGTTATGAGTAACAAGTTACGAATTAACTGCCATTTCTGAGGTGTCAGGAGCAAAAGGAAGGGTCTGGGAAGCTCCCCCACGCTCCCCCCATGCTCCTCTCCAGCCTAATCCTGGTCAGCAAAAGCACAAGAACGAAAAAAAAAAAAACTTTAAATTATTATACAGTTAAGCAGTTACAAATACCATATGGTCACCAATGACAACAGGGTCCTGCTTGGTTACAAAGGGACTCCCAAGAAACCATATAATGACATCCTAGAGGGAGGTGATCTTCACCAGCTCCTTACAGAAGACACTCAGGGGGAAGCTGCACAGGCGTCCACGAAGCAGCTGGAAATGGTGTGACTGCTACCCGGGTGGCCCCTGGCTGTGGGACGGGGTTACCTGCTCTTTGCTAGCTGCCCTGAGTGCCAACTATGGATTCAACAACTACTTTAGGCTGATAGTTCACACCTCACCATGCGTCCTTGCACATGGGTTTTTAATTTGGGTAAACGTGGGCAACACAATTATTCTAAGCAGACAATGTTTGGACCCCCATGCAGTAACTCCTCTGCATGCAGGTTGGGAATGCTGTTTCAGAATGTCCCAGAATTTACCCCGAGGTTCCAATAGCCCTGTCGGCCCCTGTCGTTGGAACTGGCCAGCTAAATCAGTGGCCAGAATTTCAAGCGGCTGCACAGAGAAATTTTTAAGCATGGCGTTTCTTTTCCTATAATATCCAACATGAATTGCTAGCATTTGCAGTCTCCTCTCACTCCTGTCCAGATCAGGGGAGGGAACAAGAAAAAAAGCAGGAAATTGCTCTGCGGACGCACAGTCAGGGCAGAGGCAGACAGAAGGTGGGAGAAAGAGGACAGAGCTGTAGCTGAGTCTTCACTAGAAACACTTCCTGTCCCACTGACTGTTGGGGGTCAGAGTAGGGGTCACAACCTCCCTCTCCATCTATTTTCTGACTCATCACCTCTCCAAATGGCCTACTCCCATCCTCTTGTCGCCCAACCACACATGTACACACACACACACACACATGCACACACACGTGCACACACACACACACACACACAGGCATTCCCTACTGACCCCAAAAATGCGTGTGTGGTCCCCATCAGAGTAAAACCAATCACAGTCACTTACAAGCGCCTTGCCATTCATGCGTAAGTACCGAGTGGCACAATAACCACGGGGCGTGTAATTAACTGCATGTCTGATTAGCTTTGTCCTC
Source organism: Camelus dromedarius (assembly GCF_036321535.1). Classification (NCBI taxonomy): domain Eukaryota; kingdom Metazoa; phylum Chordata; class Mammalia; order Artiodactyla; family Camelidae; genus Camelus; species Camelus dromedarius. The sequence goes on from NC_087442.1 coordinate 3,851,653, forward strand.
AGTCTTGTCTGAGCTCTGCTCTGTGAGCTCAGCCTTCACGGCCGGGGGGGGGTGGGGGGGGGCTGTGGTCACTGGGAGGATGAGGAAGAGCTGAGATGTGGGCAGAGTCGCAGCCGAAGAAACCCTGCCAGGAGATGATGCAGCCAAGTGGAGTTTATTGACAGACCGAAGGGTTAAGAGCAGCTCTGGAGACGGGGAACAAAGCCTGGGTTTCAGAAAGCAGGTGGATGCTGGAATAGAGAGAGGGGCTTGAGAAAGGGTGGAGGCAGGATGGAGATTGGTCCAAACCAAGCGTAGAGTAGGAACAAGAGCAAGATGAAGGGGAGGCCAGAACTGGGGCTGATACAGTGGGGCCACCTGGTCTGCAGGGGCGTATTTAAGGAAGTGAAGAGGATGTTGGATCCAGAGACAAACAGTGCATTTGAAAAGGTGTGGAGATGGCAGGTGCATCTTTCAGGGATCAGAAGTGGAGGCACTACAGCAGCGTTCACAGCAGTACCACTCACAGCAGGCGAAAGGCGGAAGCAACCCAAGTGCCTACTGAGACATGAGTGGATAAACAGGGTGTGTTCTTTCTACACAATGAACGTTGTTCAGCCTTTAAAAAGAAGGAAATTCCGACACCTGCTGCAACACGGATGCATTTTGAGGACAATATGCTCAGTGACGTCAGCCAGACACAAAAGGACAAATGCAGTGTGATCCCACTCAGACGAGGTCCCAGAATAGGCATGTCTGTCACAGGAAAGTAGAACAGAGGTTACCAGGGGCTGGGGGAGAGGGAGACGGGGAGTCAGTGTTTAATAGGGACAGCGTTTCCATTCGGGAAGGCGGAAAAGTCCTGGGGACGGGTGATGGTCATGGCTGCACAACAGTGCGAATGTACTAAATGTTACTTGATTGAATATTCAAACTTGTGTGGTGGGTATATTTCACCACAATAAAAAAATCTAGAAGAAGGTTGGGATGTGCGGGGAGGGTGGATTAACAAGGGGCAAAACCATTTTAAAGTTGTTCACAGGAGCACCGGCTTCAAGTGGAGGGCGAGCACAGGCAAGGATGCACCCAGCTCAGGAGGCTGACGCCTGAGGACAGACAGGAGGCCGGCCACGCCATCCCTGCTCGGTGGACCGTGTACTCCCTCCTCATTCCTCAGGTAAGCTTGGCGCATTCCTTCCACATCCCCATCTCCGCAGCTCCTGTCCCAGTTTTTTTTTAATTAAGTATAGTTAATTATAGCATGGTGATTCAGTTATACTATTAATACACACACACACACACACACACACACACACATATATATACACCCACATATATATTCTTTTTCATTTTCTTTTTCATCACAGGTTATCACAAGCCATTGAATGTCGCTCCCTGTGCTGTACAGTAGGAGCTTCTTGTCTGCCTCTCGCCCCGGTTCTAATTACCGCAGCAGGGGCGCTCGGATCACAGCACAGAACACGCAGTAGAGCTCGGGGTCGGCTGGTGAAGTGAATGTTCACGCGTAGCAAGAACCGCGCCAAACTGAACCCAGTAAATAAATATCTGCAGATATTCATCTAAGAAAACACTCCCTTTTAAAATGCCTGCCTGCCATTTGCTATCTTGTTCTGGTTTTTTTAATTGCGTTTTTTATAAAAAGAAAAGCATCACGAATGATAAGCATGACGCCCCAGGACCCTCAAGTAGATGACGTCATTGGACACACACAAGCTCGAAGGTCGTAGCCTGGAGGGCAGGGCAGGACGGAGGGCTGCGCCGGGATGGGGCGGCGGCAGAGCTCGCACTGCCCTCCAGGCGTCCTCGAGGGACAGCAGAGCCGCCCCCCCACGAGGCCCTCGCTCCTCCGTATGCCTTTTCCATCCGGTTGGCAGCTGCTGTGTGGGTTCCGGTGGCGCGTGTCGGGAGTGATTCATCATCACTGTGCACCTCTTAATCACATTTTAATAAAACCGTAAATCAGCACCTGACAGCGAGCTACGTCCCCGGAAGGAACGGCGGGACCCTGGGAACAAGAGCCGAGGCAGACGGCATGGACCGGCCGGGGGCACCTGGGCACAGGCGGCGCCCGGTGGACAAGGCCCTGTGAGCGTTGAGCACCTGGGCCCCACGATGACAGCCATGCCTCCCCCCGAGCTTCTCCCGAGACCTCCATCCTGCATCTGGTGTTAGAGCCAGGACATAAGCACCTACCTGTACAGTCAGTCATACCTGTTGAAAAACTACTGAGAAGCTTCCATACAGATGCTATGGACTGGATGTTTGTGCCCTCCCAAAGTCCCTGTGACGAGGACCAGTCCCCAGTGTGATGGGGTTTACAGGCGGGGGCTCGGGTTGATTAGGTCAGGAGGGTGGAGCCTCAGGAATGGGATTCGTACCCTTATAAGAGGATGGAGAGACCAGAGCCCTCTCTCCAAGAAGACAGCTGTCTGCCAACCAGAAGGAGCGCAGTCTGCCCGCAAGCACCATGATCTTGGACTTTCAGACCCCAACTGTGAAAGCGTTTGCTAGGGGAGCCCACAGACGGTGGTACCTATTATAGCAGCATGCACAGACTAAGACGTCAGATAATAAACACAGCTCCAAAGTCCCAGATGACCTTCCCACCCCACCACCGTGTGACCTTGCCCATGACCTGCAAACCTCGCCACCGCCAAGCAAGTGAGAGGCGAGCCCCTGGCCAGCAGGGGACTTCCCCTCTGGCTGTGGCAGAGCCCTGATGATGGGTAAATGTTTTTAGTATCCCTGCCATCCGTGCTGCTTTAGTTTATATCACACAGATGAGGGTGGACCGGCCTGAAAAAATGCCAAATGGAGCAGGAAAAGTCGGCTGTGACGTGTAAGTATGTCTGTACAAAAATGTTCTTTCCACCCCTTAGCAAAGTCAATTTATCAGGTTTAGAAATAGATGTTTTGAACAAATGCACATGGTTTTTTATGTTTCTAGACCCAGACTGGCCTCAGAACAGTGACACTGGTAGAAGAGCGGGGTGGTGACTGACTACTGATTCACGCACAGCGTGTGGCATTCCCAAGGTCCTACCTTCCGTCCTCTTAGAGAAATTTAAAGGTATTATAAGGTATATACACAATTCCAAAAAAAATAAATATCCTGCCTTACTTTAGGAGAGGAGATAGAAAAAGAAAATTTCTAAGACAATGGTATGTGTTTTATCTTGGGCACAAATATCCTCAAACATAATAATAAATTATATGGTCCTGGACATATGTATAATGAATAAGGTTGGATTGGAGAAAAAGAAGATCAGAAGCCACTCTGACAAGTGCAGAGGAAGCAAAGGGAGAGGACACCAGAATGAACACCAGTACAGCCAGTCTACGTTAAGCCAAAAAATAATGGCAATAAATAATCTAAGTCTATAAGTAAAAAGAAACTAGGTTCTAGGCTCAGAAATTATTAAAATTAAAACAATTTTTCCACCTTTTTTGAATGGAGTTTGAAAGCTGTGCTGAACATGACAGTTCTTTCTTGGACAGTCCTTTCCAGAGCAGCCGAGGGCACCCCCAGACCGCATCCTCCTCTGCCAGTGATGCCTTCATTGCAACAACCAGGAATGCGCCCACAAATTCCCAAACAGCCCCACGGTGAATCCCTGATCCAAACCAGCACCAAAGCTACCTCTCCCTCCTGGCGACGTGCTTGCGTGAGTGTGTCGGCGCTGTCAAAGGTCTTGGGACAGAGGGGAAGGCCAGCCTCTTCTGCTGATGCTGGACATCAGAGGAAAAGGGAAACGAGGAGGGTCAAGTCTGCAGATTGGGTTTCCACTTGAATGGCGTAGAGAGTGGCACAGCCCGCAGGGGGCCGAAGGTCTGCCAGCTCTGAGAGCCCCTGGGAGCATCTCTCTCATCCCCAAGCCAGGACACCGCTGGGAAGCTGGGAATCGGACACAGTGGAAGTATTTACACCAAGGAAATCAGAACCCTTTTTTTTCAAGAGCCCATTGTTAAACATTTACCAGCACACCCCTGGGTGCAGACTTGACTATAAGTGGACAGGAGGAGACAAAGATACTGTTTTAGGAGAAGATGTTGAACTCAGCTTTCAACACGTTGAGTTTGGGGATGAGTATATTTAATGACTACATTAAACATTGTAGAGTTAATCTACAGGTCACTTAGGAAAACAGTAATTCTAGCTCGACAATTCTCGTTTTCTCCTGTCCTGGAGAATGGGGTGATTGCCTTGGTCCAATGCTTAGAAGCCCGGGTACTGGAAGTCCTGCCCCTGCTCTGCCCTTGGAGCTAGAAGGGGTAACTGGGAGCATCTGGGTGGGAGGGAAAGAGAGAAGACTGGCTTGTAGAAGAAGCATTTCCCATGCCAGCAGGAGCGGCTGCCCTCTCCCAAGATCCCACTCACCTTTAGGACCTGGTTTTGTGGTTGGTTGGTTTGCTGTCTTTCAATACTGCCCTTAAACTGTGCTCCGTACATGCCTGGCATACAGTAGGCTCCTAAAGAAGTTCCTGTGAGTGATTGACTGTCCAGGTATCAAGTGACCCAGAGTCCAGGGATTCAGAAAGTTCCAGGTGCACGGAAGCACGTCGTACTCCAACCCCAGGGCCCCGCCAGACTTCAGCAGCGAGGCTCCCTCTGGATTGATCTGGAAGCCTGTGGACCACGGCGCGCAGAGCGGCCCCCATGCAGGAGCTGTTCCTTAATGAAGTTCCCCAATGGTGCACATTCATCATTGTCTGACTGGGCTGCACTCAGCCTTGGAGAAGATTAAGTTAAGGGGAACACATTAAGTGCTGGTGTAAATTAAAAGCCAAATCATTCCATAATCAAATAGTCATTATTCCGAAAGGAATTACTCACTGGGAACACTTTAATCAGTATTTATTGCTCTATTATATTATAATGGGCTATTTAATAATAAAAAATACATTACATTGATTAGAAGCTAGCGTTTGATTCAGACACAACCGCAGAGGTCCTGTGTATATTTTCATTCATCCTATAATTTATTCCTCACTGCCCTACTTGTATTTTGCCCTGATCTGCAGGGACAGGTAAGGACACAGAGATGTATCACCCTTTCTGCCAGGGACCAATACATGTGGCCTCAATGAACGTGTTTTAAACTGGGCATGATTCCTGGCTATGCTTGTAGTAAAAATCAAATGTTACTACTTATGCACTCCCCTGACCTTCTGGGATTAGAAACATACCACCCCCGCTGTGGCATAGTAAGGAGGAACCAGACTGGGAGCCGGGGAGCCAAGGAAAAGAGGAGAGGGTGTGGGACAAAGAACAGAAAAGAAGGTGAAAGAGAAAACAGAACAAAAGATGGAGGAGGGGCGAGTGGGGGCGGGGCGGGAGGAGCAGGAAGGGAGGACGGGAAGAGGGTGGGAGAGGCAGCAAAAAGCAGAGCCCCAGGTCCGGCAGTGGGTGCACAGGGGCTGGGGCATCGGCCTCCCGCATCCCCACCAGCACTCCCACAGGGGCTGGGGCTAACTAACGCAGCCCGCCGGCTTGCTGAGAAAGCACAGCTTCCACCGACCCCGGTCCCACACCCGTTCCAACCCAGCTGCCTTCCCTAAGTTCCTGGTAAAAGTCCAATTCACGGGAACAGATCGTGAGCCTGCGTCACAGTTTTAACTCATTAATGAGGAAGAAACTGCAGAATCAAAGAGCTGGTTGAATAAGGGTATGAAAAAAATGAGATTTAGCCCATCAGTGGGGAAAGGAAATGCTGAAATAAAATTGCTGAGTCATACATTGTTTTAAACTGGTTAATGTCCTGTGAGTCCATAAAACTATACCCTTTGAGGTGATCTTCGCTACTAGTCAGGGAAAAATCAGAACACATCATCAATTTTCTACAACTTAACCTCTCAGGACAGGGGGTGGTAAAGCACCTGAGTCTTAATCCATTGTTAATCGGTTATCGTCAGCCAGTCACATATGCATACATCCAGACATCTGACTGTTTTGCAGAAAACGATCTAGAAATAGCTTAGTCACGCATTACACCTGCCCTGAGCACAGGGGCCCACTGACCACAACCATCAACGCACAGGCTTGAATGCGGTGCTGTACTGATTATCTAACATCAACAAACACCAACAGTATATTATTAAGTTATTATTGTAATTTGAAGAAAACTCTAAATTTGGATTGACCTATTCCAAATCACTACCTCTATTCTTGCTCATGTCCCTTAACCTCTCAGTGGTTAAGTAGACAATTGTGTTCTCTACTCAAAGATAAGTAGAGAACCAGAAAAAAAAAATTACCTCATTTTAAGCACAATTTCTTTTTATTAATTTATCTAAACCTTGTTTAACCCAGAAGGTACAGACCCTTCTCTTCCCTTCCCCTTTCAGTTTAGCATGAACACCAGGGCCTGGACTAGCCCTGCAGACAGAGGCTTTAAAGATTAATAAATATTTTGAGGGTGGCAATAAAAGTTGACATTAAGACCAAGCCATTACTAGCAAGTGCCTGTTTCCCATCCAGACCAGGGATGCTGAGTGGTGCCAGGAAGCACTGAGACTTGAGAAGGAGGTCCAGGAATACTGGTCTCCTCATAGTCTTAAATACGTAAGACATTTAATGGCCAGGGTCAGAGCTGCAGTTCCAGCAGGAGTGACGAATCCAGGACCCAAGAGGTGAGATGTGCAGAGGGCATCTAGCCAGTGGTCTCCTTAGCATGGTGCCAAGTGACCTACAGGGTGGTCCATACTATCTCTAAGTGGTACTGATGGTGAAGTCATGGCACAGGCGGTGCAGCCTCCCCCTCCCTCCCAGAGGTGCAGCCCCTCTCTGACTGGAGTGGCTGAAGCAGCTCTACCCAAGCCCGAAGAGCAGCCGGCAGGACATGTGCGCTGAGACCTTCCACCCGGGACACTACGCGGTGCGGCCGCCCCCCCCCCCCCCCCCATTCTGAGCTGTCTCTGGACTCCTGCTATTTACAGTGTTGCCCGTAGACTGCCATCACCACCACCACCTGAGAGCTCATCAGACATGCAGGCATTCAGGCTGAACTGTCAAAGAAAACCTGTGCTGGACAGAGCTAAATGAGCAAGGAAGACTTTAGTCAAGACTATTGCAGCAGGGGAGGGACATGTAACCAACTCCACTGAAACAAACGGTAGGAGAGTTTTAAGCCCCGGGGTGAACTAGTGGGAAAGCACTGGAGGAAGTTACGGGGAGAGTGGTCCATGGCATGAGGCTCATTCGCACTTTGTATGGTCAGGTGTCTGCCCTCCCAGGGAGACTGGGAAACAGGGCACTTGACGATGACGTTTCAAAAGGATGGCTCCTGGGTCCTCAAGAAGGACATTCCTGGGCTATAAAACGGGTAAGAGCCTGGAAGAAGATTGACATCTCAAGGGGCAGAGAAAGAACTCACAATTATAAGTTTTCTAAAGTAAATGCTCTAAGGCAAGGGGGGTCAGGGGCCAAGCGCCAGGAAGACATCGGTCTCAAGTGAAGTCAAACCGAAGGGAACATGAGGACCCTCCTGGGGCACACTCCAGCCCTCCTGAGTCAGATCTGCATGGACTGGGCCCAGGAACCTGTGTTTTAACAAGATATCCAGATGTTTCCAAAAGGTGCCAAACTTCCCCGAGCCTTAGATCTAACAGCCCAAGTAGCTAGAAACCCGGGGGTATTACTTTGCTGAGCTTAACAAATGTCATTTTGATGAGCTAGCTCCCCAACACAGCACAGCAGGCCGGGTAGGGAATCTCAGTGCTGGTGCCTCCACGTTGGCCTTAAGGAGCTAATACCCAGCCTGGAACTTAGAGGAGCCTGGTTTCTGGCTTGCTTTGCTTTGCCTCCATGAGAACCCACCCAAGAAAATTTACTGCCATTCAAGCAGGAATTTTCCTTGGGACCTTGGACGCCCACATTTTGGTAAAGGCAGTTCTTTGTCTTTAACGTCCTGTATTGCCTTCCGTGCATTAAGGGTATTACTCTCCAAGTGCCAGGGGAGACGTCCTTTAAAGGCCCAGTAAATCACGGCGAGGAACTGATTGAAGCTTGGTCGCTGTACCTTTGTGGGCTGAGTCTTGCAACAGGAAAGCAATCAGCCAGCGATTAAAATGCTAATCCAGGGCTCACCCCAGCTGGGTGCTCTTGCCAGAACACCAGGGGCAGCCAGCCTGGACCGGGCTTCACTTAGAAGCCATCGATTTATCAGAGCTGCAAGCCACGGGAAGAGAGGTTTTGCCAATGGAAAATAACAACAAAAAAATCACAATAATAGTAATCAAAGAACTGATTGTTACGATGCAAATCAGCTTGTTCTCAACCAGCTGAGTGTGGGCAGCTCAGCCGTTTACACTTTGGTGCAGTGCAGACGGGACCAGCGTCTTGGGCTCGGCCCCCTCAGGCTTGCTTTTCTGGGAGCCCGGGCTGTTGGAAAAGCCGCAGGTACTACATCCAGAGACTCAGGACACCAGAAACATGACTGAGGCATGTGAAAGCGGGGCGATGTATGGACTCGGGGTTGACCTGACCTCCATTGAATCCTCCCACTCGCAAGCTCTTGATCTTTGGCAAGTTATTTTGTGAAGGAAAAGCCGGGCCGGGCTGACAAGATGACTCACAAACTAAGTACTGGAATACTGATCTGAGTTCTGCTGGACTAACTCGTAAATCTGAGTTAATTAGTGTTGGTTTGCGGATTCCCTGTTTATGTTTCTTTTGCTAGCCAGCTGGATTTTCAAAGAGATATATGTGGCTTTGGAATGTTGGTTTGCTGCCTCCCTGCCCCCACCTTTGTGATAATGATGCTGCTAAAGCTGTTCCATGCCTATTGGCCGAGTACCCCAAGTTTGTACTTAACCCTGTAAAACCTCATGCGCACGTCTTGGAGGTGCTCAGAGCTTCTGAGCCTGCGGCGTAATACATCTGAGTACTCCAACCCTCCGAGTGGTGCTTGTTTCTTGGCTGGCCTGCCGTTTCCGTAACAATTTTATTACTGTCTGCCGCAGTTTCCTCATCTGAATAACAAGGATATTAACATTCCGACCTCATAAAGGCGCGTGAGAGTTAAATATCACAATGTTCAGCAGTTAACACAGAACTTGCCCAGAAGGACTGTTTACATAATGGACTATTCTTACAGTTAACATCACTATCAGCTGCTGTCCCTCTGCCTTGTAGCTATTCTTGGGTTTTCTCCCCAAAGCTCTCCATCACTGTTCGTTAGGAATTTCAGCCCTACCTCACAGCCCATGGACCAGATCCAAACGGCCCCACACTCATCTCTTTCCCAAGAGAGAAGGTCATATGTTCCTGCCAAACTTTTCTCCTACTGAGGGGAACTTGAGAGCAACAGATGGATATAAACTCCAACTCAGTTCAAAACAACATGTCCCGTGTCCACCATGCGCGAGGCACCGTGCTGGCCACTGTGTTGCTGCTCTTGTGTACTTTCTCCTTTGGTCTTAGATGGGGCAGTCAGCAAGACGACACCACCCCCACACAAGGATCCCCACGTCCTAATCCCCAAAATCTGTGACTGTGTTGCCTTGCACGGCCCAGGGGCTTTGCACATGTAACCAAGTTAAGGACAGACCGAATTAGGGTGGGCGCCAAATCCAATGAGAGGTGACCTCACAAGGAAAGTGAGGTTTGGAGACAGAGACACACACAACAGGGGAAAGGGCCACGTGGCAAAGGAGGCAGAGATTGGAGTGATGCAGCTGCAAGCCAAGGACTAGTGGCCGTAACCAGAAGCTAGAAGAAGCCAGACAGGGTCCTTCCTTGCGACAGAGCATGGCCCTGCCAGCCCCTGGAACTCAGACTTCTGGCCTCCAGAACTGGGAGAGAATAAATGTCCGTTGTTTCAAGCCGCCCATTTTGTGGCACTTTGCTGCGGCCGCCCTAAGAAGCGAGCACACTTCGCAGCTGGGAGCTTGAGAGAATGCAAGTTCTCAGCTGCAGCTAGGTCAGGACGCAGCCGCCAAGGTCAGCGTGCCCGTGAGCTGGAGGAGCAGCAGCTGCAGCCTGTGACACCGTCTCTTCTCAGCTTCGTCTATTTCAGTGCTTGCCAATAATTTGTGTGCCTTCTGTAGGAGTCCAGCAAATCAAGATCCACAGTAGTTAAACAAGGACAGAAGATCAGGGTAGACGTGACCAGGAGACCTCAGCCGAGCTGCTCACAGGAGCGGAGCTAATAAACTCTCCATCCACCAGAATCCCCACGGCTCCGCTTCTGGACGAGAGCACGGAGACATCAGTGATCCCACAGATGGCCTCAGGCTAATTAAATCGCTAGTCCTCGCAAATGAGGTTTTTAAATGAAAGCATTTTAAAAGCCTTTAAAAAAAAAAAACTGGGATCCATTTCTACTGAGGACAACATTTGAGAATAAATGAACACGTAGGAGAGACTGAAGGAAGGAAGCAGAACTGTCTTCAGCCATCTGAAAAGTGCATTACCATTTGAAAAAGCTAAACTGAACAAAGGCCCTTCTCTGTTCCACCGAACTTTTCCTTTCGTAAATGCTTCCCCACTGGTTTTCACCAACCCCCAGGAACCAACGCGGAGAGCAAGAGGAACTGTTTCCTGGATGAGATGTGAATGTGCAAGCTTCTGTTTCTCAACAACTATTATGAATGGCAGGCGGCGATGCACCCCATCTCCACAGGAAGAAAGGAAAAATCAGAATGTCCTACTGACTCTGGGCCAGCGGTCAATGTCCTTGAAGGTGTCTGGCCTTGAGCAAAGTCCTTTGCCCTCTAGGCTGTCATGTATTCATACTATGGTAAATGAGAGTAGCTGCAGTGGGCAGCCCACGAAGATGCTCTACTTGGATTTAAACTTGTACAGTCGTCAGCAAAGGCAGGACCCCCGAGTGAGCCCAGCAAGCATGCTTTTTTCACGTCTCAACGTCTCTGAAATCAAGACGCCTTATGGCCCTGCAGTCACTGTTCTACAGTCTCCTACTGTACGTGTGGTCCTCAGTCACTGTCCACCAAGCGATGGTCACAGGTGCGTGTGCAGAGCCTGTCCTGGCCGCCCACCGGTCCTCACCTCCACAGAGTAGCATGCGTCATCCACCTGCACCTGTTGAGTTATATCACTAACTACAGTGTCTTCAAAAGGATGACACGTGAGAGAGGGTGTTCATAGGGCCCCTTTGGCCTTTCTGCTCAATTTTCCTGTAAACCTTAAACTGATCATAAAGAAGATTCTAGGGACGGGGGAGTGGGGATCGAATAGTTACTGTTTAATGGATACAGTTTCCGTTTCACAAGATAAGAGTTACGGAGACGGTGGTGATAATTACACAACAAGATTAATGTGCTTAATACCACAGAGCTGTACACTTAAAAATGTTTAAGACAGTAAACTTCTTTGTGTGTGTTTTACTACAATAAAAAAATTTGGAAAAAAATCTTAATTCTACTAATAAAAAAATGCTGCATTAAAAAAATGATGGCGTGATTGTGCATGAAGATGGAATGTTACTGGGTACACAGATAGTCATGCAAAGGGAACATCCAGGGACAGATGTGACATCAGCAAAGCAAATATTATCACCAAAGGAAGGATCCTCAGAAACAAAACATGCACAGAGGGCCTGAGTGCCTCGGAGAAAAGCCCCAGAACACAGTGGCGCCTTCTTTCCTGGAACGTGCCTTCACGACACCTCGCAGCACAGAGGACGTTATTGTGCTCGCAGATGTAGATCTTAGTGACTCTGCATCAAAAAAATGACTCACAAGAGTCAGACTTTGAGTTGAAAGATGCTTTAAGGTGGGAGGGTATCGCTCAGTGGTAGAGCACATGCTTAGCATGCACAAGGTCCTGGGTTCAATCCCCAGCACCTCCATTAAATAAAGGAATAAATAAATAAATAAACTTAATTACCTCTCCCTCTAAACAAACAAACAAATAAATAAATGTTGCTCAACAAAGTTTGCCAGGTGAATGAATTAACAGACCCACCCATACTTCTACAACCACAACCATTACTTTTGAGTTTCCGTGGCTTGTGCTTGGTCACTTTTTTATGCAAATATACTACTTGCTTTATACCACGTGTTGCATAATCACCTAGAAAAATGATGGTGAGGTATTCATTTTTATCTGAGTTTCATTCAAACTCCCTGGCTTTCAGTGGTCTCCGAAGGGGATTTGTTTTCTCCATTCCCATCCATCATCTTTGCTTTTCCATTCTCCCTATAAATTTCCTCAGAACACCTGGCCCAGGGTCACCAGGTGCTGGTGGAGAATATCTGTCCCAGCCATGTGGCTTCGCCCAGTCAAGATTACCCTGCATCGTATTTCAGCTGCTGACCAGTTTAATCATCCCTGCTGTCGGGGAAGTTTGGCTTGTGGATAAATCAAAGCAGCTTTGCAGCAAGAGTCAGGGACAGCCTAACTTCCTGGGAAGAACTTCCCTTTGTAAATATATTGCTTCCTCAGTCGTAAACAAGGTCACCAACAGTGACTTTCACCTTGATGAGAAATTCAAAATTTCAAAAGGAAAAATTGCCCTGCCGGCAGAGGAATCTTAGCTCATCTCACAGTGTCTTTAAAAAAAAAAAAAAAAAAACCATAATTCTCCATCATAAATTTGTCCTAGTTAACCCAAGAAGACCTGTGGTTTTTGATTTGTGTGACCAAACATCTTAAATCTCACTGCTAACTACAGGTCCCTAAATCTAACTGTTTCTGCTGACAAGAGAAGAAAATCTGGAAGGCCCGGACTCTGCAGGCATTTTTCTTGGCTCTGGCATTCCCCACCAGTGGCTGTCGAATTGATGCTGTCACTTTGATCACTTTGTTTAGACATGAGAATGTGAAAAAGGACCACGTATGCCCCATCCATTCTGTGAGTCTGAGCCACAGTCAGCAGTGCATGATGGAGAGAGGGCAGCATGTGCCGGAGAGGTAAGATGAAGGGCTGGGAGCAGGTTCCAGGAGGATGGGACCCACAGTTATGTGTGTGGCAGAAAGCATCCTCTAAAAGTGCCCATCTTGATGCTTCCAGTCCCACAGGCTCGTCCACAACCTTGCCACTCCCCATCAAGTGGACGAGTCTATTTACCTGGAAACTGGGAGGGACTGTGTGACCATCTTAATGACTAGAAACCAAGGGAAGGGATGCTGTGAGCTTGCCAAGCTATCAGAAAAGACAATTCTCTCTCTCTTCTTCTCCCTGCCTGCCCTTGGGACCCAGCCACAATATTTGTAGGAAGCTTGGACCACATGGAGCATGTTCCAACCAAGAGTTCCACTCAAGATCTCAGTCAAAATCCAGCATCAATGAACAGATACATGAATGAGTCAGTGAGCGAGTCCTCAGAAGAACCCAGCCCTGGGCTTCAAGCCCCACCAGCCGTTGCCTCACGGGGTGAACGCCAGCTACCCCGCTGAGTCCCTGCACCCACTGCAGATTTATGAGCCAAATATATGTGCATTTTTTAAGCCACTTAAGTTTGGGGGTAATTTGTTCCATGCCCAGAGTAAATGGAATAATATGGAAGCTGGAGACCAAGACTGGCAAAAGTAGTTCAAATGGGCGGGGCCAAGGGGCCACACAGAACAAGCTGGAGGGCAAACCAGTTATGAAGCCAATCCCGATTCTGAAAGATCGCAAGGTCATGAAGACCCTCCTGTCTCTCCAGCTGTAGGAAAAATCGTTCTCATGATGGAAATCCACTTTCATAATCAATGGCTGCCTCTACTGTGGTCAAGAACACTGTATGTCTCCAATGTTAAGTTCTTCTTTAAGGATTAAATATTCAGGTTATTCCCAAGGCAAGGATTACAGAATTAGGTCATCACTGTACCACAGTTCTCTCTCTTAAGTTCCCAGTGACAGCTCCATCTGCCTGACCCACAGTAGCTCAAATTCAACCTGTAAGAACAAGCTCATCTTCCTACTCTGTAACTGTTATGTCAAGATGCTTCTGTAGCCTCACAGTAATCACAAAATTAACAGACCCAAAAGTTAAAGAGAAAGGAATTACAGCCTACCACTACAAAAAAAATTATCACCAAATAACAATGGTAGACAGCAAAAAAGAAAGAATAAAATTTAAAAACTATAAAATAACAAAAAACGACAACATAACGCCATTTGCAGCAACATGGATGTCCCTGGAGAATGTCATTGTAAGTGAAGTAAGCCAGAAAGAGAAAGAAAAATACCATATGAGATCGCTCATATGTGGAATCTAAAAAAAAAGAACATAAATACAAAACAGAAACAGACTCATAGACATAGAATACAAACTTGTGGTTGCCAAGGGGGAGGAGGGTGGGGGTGGGAAGGGACAGACTGAGAGTTCAAAATTTGTAGATACTGACAGACAAATGCAGAATAGATAAACAAGATTATACTGTATAGCACAGGGAAATATATATAAGATCTTGTGGTAGCTCACAGCAAAAAAGATATGACAATGAATATATATATGTTCATGTATAACTGAAAAATTGTTCTCTACACTGGAATTTGACACAACATAGTAAACTGACAACAACTCAATGAAAAAATGTTAAAAAATAAATTAATTTTAAAAAACTATAAAATAATCAGAAAACAATTAACAAAATGGTAATAATAAGGCCTTACCTATAAATAATTACTTTAAATATAAATGGATTAATTCTCCAATCAAAAGACATAGAGCAGCTGAATGGATTAAAAAAAAAAAAAAAACAGATCCAAATATACGCTCCCTGTAAGAGACTCACTTTAACATTAGGGAGTTTCTACATGAAAGTAAAGGGATGGGAAAGGTGTTCCATGCAAATGGAAACCACAAGAGAGCAGAGGTGGCTGTACTTATATCAGACAAAATAGACTTTAAGTCCAAAACTGTCACAAGGACAGAGAAGGTCATTATTTAATGACAAAGAGGTCAATTTACCAAAAAGGTATAAAATGGTTAATATATCAGCACCCAACATTGGCACATACTTCTACCAAAAGATATATCCAAGAATACATCACAGCTTAATTTATAAAGTCCAAAAACTGGAAACAATTCAACTGTCCACTAACAGTAGAGTGGATTTTAAATACTGTGGTATAATTATCCACTGGAACAGTACACAGCAATGAAAAATGAACTACTCCACATCTGTGGACTTACTGCACTGACATGATGATGGGTCAAAGATGGCAACACACAAAAGTTGCACACAGAATGACACAACTTATAGGAGCTTCGACCACAGGTGTAGCTGATCAGCGTTGATGGACTTCGGAAAGCTGGTTACCCCTGGTTCACGGATGTGCAGGAAGGAGCCAAACTGACCTAGGAAGCAGCAGCTGGGCACCTGCTGGGAGCTGGAAGCATTCGCTATCCCCACCTCAGAGTGGTGCTGCCCACATGTAAAACAGGGTGAAAATTCATCAGCTTGTCCACCAAAGGTTTGTGCCCTTTCTGTATGTATGTTATACCTCAATATACATTTCTAACACTTAAATCTTGTCAATTTAGAACATCACTTGGGCTTAATAATAGCACAAACTCAAATTCAGACAAATCTAGGTACCAAAATTGCACAGCCGTACATGTTTGTAAAGTGTGACTCAGATGATGCAGGACAGATTCACATTTTTTAAAAATTGCATTGAAACCACAACAAAAAATTTAATTGTTTTATACAATTCATGGCGCCCCGAGAATATAACACACGCTACCAGGATCTGTGTTCTCCAGTTTAGAAATGTTTAATATATTACGGGGAAATTTGAGTGTAATGAGAATTTTGCATTTGTTTGTTTGCAATTTTGTCCACAAGAAACATTCAGTGAGTACAGAAATCCGCTCCCAGCTTAAACAAGCCCCACAGGAACACACACACACACACACACACCACGAGGCTCCCCCAGCTCCTGTAGGCACTGTGTGTGATAAGCCCCACTCATCCACATCAGGTGAACTTTCCTTCAACTTCAGACAAACCTCTTTTCATCACTTCACCGTGATTCACAAGCGGCAATCTTTCTGACATTCATATCCGCAAGCCAAACCCCGAGCTTTTCCACAGTAAAGTGCCATCTTTATTGCGGTGTTTATGTATTTCTTACCCATTTAACGTGTGTACAACTGAGCTACTGTTTTTTATTAGATGCCGGTATTTGTTTTATAATGTCGCTGATGAAATTCTTCAGCGTTGTTCCCCTAACCCATTTTTCATCTGTGCCCCATGGCTCTTACTGCATGGTTTTGCATAGTAGGGTAGTTTTTAGGAACACACAGATCACCTTATAGCAGAACTGACTCTGTGGATTCTGGGGATGAACTGGGGGTGTGAGGTGAATGGAGCTTCCACTTTTTATTATATGCATCTGTGTTATACGGGTAAAATAAAAAACAAGCCAAAAGAAGCTGAGAAGTAAGGGGCAAAGGAGCAGAGCCTCCAAGAAACACGGATCATCAGACTGTGAAGTCACCAGCATCCCTGAGGGGTGCATCGTGACAGCCCTGTGATTTTGGAGAACTCCCATGGGTTCAGAAAATGGTGTGTAAGATCCTCCACTTAAGGTGGGGAGGGCACAGCTCAGTGGTAGAGCATGTGCTTAGCACGCACGAGGTCCTGGGTTCAATCCCTGCTACCTCCATTAAAAAAAACAATTAAATAAATAAAACTAATTACCTCCTCCCCCCAAAAAAAAACTAAAATAAAAAATCCTCCTCTTAGAAACTAACACCCATCAGTGTATCACAGGGTCTGTGACACCTCCAGCAAAAACTCACGTTGGAGTTTCTAAAACACACACGACCGCGGGCCTTCTTCCTGGTGTGGCACCCCTTATACCCCTGGGATAGAATACAGCCAACCCGAAAATAAAATCTGCCCTCTTGCTATCAGAGCAATGAATGAAACAAAGAGGCTAAAAATATAAGGAGAATATACTTCGATGGAATTACGAGGAGAAGAGGGAAGTGGCCAAGGAAGTGAAACCTCGTAGGGATGTTTCCAAACGGGGATCTTCACCTTTGACCTTCCAGAAGTTACTTGTTGGCTCCACTGGACCACACATGGAGGAAGTTTCCCCCGAATCCGACTCAGGCTGGTGCCCCTTCACCTGGAGCACCTCTTGGCACATTCGTGACTTGAGATCGCCTTACACTTGCTGTCAAATCAAAACGTCTTTCCCACTGACCTGAGGATTCTTTGTCACATCTGTGCTCACTGAATTGACATGCATTTTTCCTAGACAAATGTCCTCCAGGATCTCGGTCTCAGACCGTGTCACAAACCGATGCTCCGCGATTCTTCCTAACGCTTAATGAAATGATCAGCCTTGATAAGGAAACAGTAAACAGAATATTTTAAATGAAGCCTGCAGACTGAGCGGCATTCAGCCTGGTTGGTGTGACTCACCAAGGCCTGTCCTCACCGAGAGCAAAGTAGGCAGTGGCTCTCAGCGCAGCCAGACCAGCCGGTAATGTGGTCCGCCTCTCCTGGGGGTGCCCTTCCTCTGCCTCGAGGGGTGAACTAGCCAGAGGCTCCAGCCTTTCCAGAAGCTGAAGATATGCTTTAAACCCCACTATTAAAGCACGCGGGAATCTTCCTCTATGCTCTTAGCTTAAGGACTTAGGGGTCTGGTTGAACCTTCCCTGAGGGGGAAAAGGTGTTCGTGGGTGGGAAATCTCACCATCGGCAACCTCAGGCCACCTTAAACGGTTCCTTTTAAGAGAACACACCCAACCGGCAACAAATGCTATTCATTCCCAAACCTAACAATTAAAAGGGAAAGAAATTCTGTACCCAGAGGCCCGATGGGAAATGGGCTCTCTAGCTGTGCCAAGCAATTCTGGGGAAACCTGGCTTAGGTGGTGGCACTTCCGGAAGCTATGCCCAAAACCCTTACCTCCCAAGGTCACCAGAACCTGGTCTCCATCGCAGACCTTTTGCACACGTGGTGAGTCCCACCATGAGGGTCCACAGGAGGGACAACTTTATCCTCCTCCGCCTACACCTGTCGACCCAAGGCCACAGGTCGTGCTCAGCAGGCGTCAAGTCAATGTTTACAAAATAAATGAACAAAGAAAGCTTCATAAGCCCGCCACCATGTTCTTTCCAATGGTACCATTTATTATTCCAATGGGAAAAAATATGGTCCCTTCTTTGCAGTTTCCTTAATTAAACGTAACCAGACTGAAAACAGGGCGTACCTTGGAGAGCAAGTCAGGCGGGGAATTCTTTTGATTTTGATCTCTAAACCCCACAGGAAACCATGTGTGGTTGACAAGGAGGCAGGAGGGGCCGTTGCCATTGACAAATCCTCTGGCTTCATTCACATCAAGGTTGGATCCCAGCTCTGATGTCTCTACGTTTGTGACCTTGGGAAATTCACCTGCATCCTTTGAGCCTCAGTCTCCTCCTCTACTGAATGAGAGTAATCTGCGTACCTTCCCCCCGGGCTGGTGTGAGGGCGGAACGGGTTGCAGGTGTGCGTAGGCAGGGACAGGCCCCGTGCATGGGAAGGTCTCGGTGCCGGTCAGTTACTGTCAGTAAGTGTCAAATTTCTGAATGAGTGACGCGCTCTCCCACGCGCCTCCAGTGGTCAGGGTTTTTACCACAGCAGTTAGACTTTCTCCACGTTATTGTACTATTTCCCAGAAAAGAAATGACATGCTCAAAATAAAAATTATTATTCTGTTCACAATGTTCCAGGACATTGTTCTAAGGGAGTTGTAAATATTCTTTTTCATCTTCAAACAACCTGAGGAGATAAGTCTCACTATGATCCTCACCTTACAGATGAAGAATCCTGAGAACAGAGACACTGAGTAATCTGCCCAAGGTCACACAGCTAATAAGCAGCACAGACTCAAACCCAGACAGTCCAGCCACAGAGTCCACGTTAAGCACCGTCTACGGTAGCTCTCAGTGACTTCGGTGATTTATTCGAAGGATCTGACTGTTAACTTATCCCACTCATAAAAGACATTTTGATTTTGTTCTTATTACTCAGAAAAAGAGGCATATTATTTTCAGGCATCAGCCAGACCATTAGAAAATAGTCCATCTGTTTGTGCCTCAATCCAGTCAGGAAATAGCAAAAAGAAATTTAAGAAAGGGGGAAAAAAAGCACTCAAAATGTTTGATTGCCAAGAATTCTACACGGCTTAAGAAAGCCTCCGGCTGAAAATAATCTTTGGATCTAATCTTCAATTACAAAGGGATAAATTAAACTCCCCCCAGCCTGCAATGAGACTCAAAAGTATCCCCACTTGCCCCGTTATTTTTCAGTCTGTTTAACTGAAAACAAACCAAAAACGTACGAGAAAAGCATTCCAAACGTCGTTGTGTTGTGAAATACAACTGCATCTTGAGAGCGATGTTTCTTCCATCTAAATACTTCAAAAAAGCATTCTCTTTCTCTGCCAGGCCACCTCAGAGCAGGGGAGAGGGGTCTCCGGACTCCCAATGTCCAGGTCGGGCGCCATGCAAAACTGGACAGGATGAGGGTTCTGGAGCACCGAGCAAGGCCAGGCGTTGGTTATTCTTGGGATCCACAACCACAATTCTAAAGATGCGTCCATTCAGGGGATAACGTGGGGAGCCGAGGGGCCAGGAATGGGGGCCCATACAGTGCAAGAACAGGTGAGGGAGAAGGGAAGACAGGAATGAAGCCTCAGATAGAACGTCCAGAGTCCATGACAACCAGGTGGGAGCGTGCAGTCACTCATTAGAAATGAGACTCGTTAATACATATAATGTTCCGCATATTCAATAGCTTGTAACAACCTTTAATGGAAAGGAATATGAAAGCGAATGTATGTATGTACATGCATGACTGGGACACTGCTGTGCACCAGAAACTGACACATTGTGACTGACTGCACTTCACTAAAGAAAGAACACGTTATGTTCTAGATGCAGAGCTAGGAAATGGTTCGATCAACAAGCCAGTGGCGGAGATAAGGACAGAACGTTGATAAGGATTCAGAAAACCTGAAGGTTACTGAAAGCTCAGTCACTGAGAGAATGTTTCCCCAAAGCCCGGAGTCCGGGGCAGGGCAGGCAGCGACGGGGAGGAGGGCCGAGCCCCTCGCGCGGGCGGCGCTGCGGCTTGTCGGGTCTGCGGTCAGTGTCCTGCCTTGTTCCTCCCGCCGGACTTGCCCCCCAGACTGAGGCTCGCTGGGCGCCCACCCAGAGCCTGCACGCTGCAGACGTACTGTCAGCCCCGGACGATGGACGGGGCGAGGGGTGGGCGGAGAAACGAACTTGCCAGCCAAGGCGTGAAAGAAACCAGTCAAGGGAGTAAGACAGGAAGTCGGGTCCAGGGTATCAGGAAACGGTCAGTTACCACCGGGCTGCAGTGAGCAGACCTGATACTGCAATGTTTAGCAGTGCTTGACTCATGATAAAAGCCAGGAGTGAAGATGGTGGCACAAGGAGCACCGGTGGAGGTGGTGGCGGCAATAATATTGACAGCGGTACTGGTGGTAGCGGTAGCGGCAGCCTGATAGTGGTGGTGGCGTCGGAACTAGGGGTGGCAGTCACGGTAGTGGTGGTGGTAGTGACAGTAGTAATGTATGGGAGATTATAGCTCTTAGAAACTGAACGCCCCCTCGCCAAACAACCCAACAAGCACACTCCCGGGCATTTATCCCACTCACACACACACCAAAAACACTCATACACAAACGTTCACAGCAGTTTCATTCATAACAAAAGCGAAAAATGAAATGTCTTTCAGTGGGTGAATGGTTAGACAAACTCTGGACCACCCACACCATCAAATACCACTCAGCAATCAAAAGGACCCAGCCTGATACACACAGCAGCCTGGACAGACCTCGCGTTTGGTGAAAGCTGCCAGTCTCAGTAGATCGCATCTGTTTGATTCCATTGACGTAACATTCTCAAGGTGACAAAAGTATGAAGACGAAGACTGCATTACCGGTTGCCAGGGCACAGGGACAGGGAGTGTGGGGGGCAGGGGGTGGAAGGGGTGCACATAAGAGGACCCCCACAATCGATCGCCTTTGTATTGATGGAATATTGACTTTGGTGGAGATTATGCGAATTTACACATGGGGTAAAAATGCACAGAACTGTGCACAGGACACACACAAATGAGGGAATGAAAAAGTGCTGAGTTCTTGGATGCAATGCAGTCTTGTCGGGAACTTCTGCCTCCCCACTGACAAAAGGACTGCACTCAGCAGGGTGTCTGATGGCACCTGAAATGCAGCTAGACCAGGAGGACAAAAGAAAAGAAAAAAAAAAACCTAGGCTGATTTCAAGCCCCAGCAGAAAATGTATTTTAAAGTGAAAAGGGTATGTGTTTAAAGAGATGCTAAGAAGCTACTATACAGAGGGGGAAAGATTTATTTTAAGTCAGCTATGTATATATGACACTACAAAAGACCATTGAAACTGAGAAAAAAATGTAATGATTTTGTTGGAGAGCCATTTAAGTGCCTCTGCTGAGTTGAAACTTTTACTTCAGTTCCAGATCAAAGCCAAAATTGTCACTGCTTCTTGTTTTTAGGTGAAATTTCCGCCCTGTGGTTGGCTGGCCAGCATCAGTAACCAGATTCCTGCCATGACTCACTCTGAAAGCTTCCTTACCCAGGACAAAGGGAGCAATCCAATGACACGAAATGACACAAAATGCTAGGCTGATGGAACGTCTGGGGGAAGCCCTCACGGCCAGCACAATTCTCCCAGGAGATGGAGATGTAGCTGCAAGATCCAAACACGTCTGCAGCCCAGCTGCAGTCTGGGGTCATCCAGGGGCCGTTAACCGCTTGGGATTAAATATTAATATGAACAGCCTCCATTCTGTAGTCGGCTGGTACTTTCAGGGCAGCAGCAATAACGCCAATGACCTTCCTATTTTAGAAAATGAGCCACAGGAATAACGAGGACATGAGGACTCACTCTCCATCCCTCCACTCCCAAAATGAAGTGAGCTGCACTCTTCCCGGAGGCGTGGCCACCCCTCCATCAAAACAAAACTTGCACCAGACAAAGTCAAACAGGTAAAGAAGAATTTATGCAAGACTGCTGCAACAGAGGAGCGAGAACAGAACTCAGCTCCGTCTGAGCTCAACTCTGCTGAAACAAAGGGCAGGAAGGGTTTTAAGAGTTGGAGCCAAAGAGCCATCATAGACCATCTGCTTACCGATTGTCTTCACCCAAAAGGAAAGTGTACTCCTCATTGCTTCGTGACAGGAGGCAGTTCTACAACCTGGAGCAAGCTGCCCAGGGAGGTAAGGGCTCCACTTGCCATGGAAACCGAAGACGGGGGTGCTGTCTCCCCTGGTGCGCACATTTCAAAGAGACGGCTCCGGGTCCGTGAGAAAGACAGTCCTGGGTTGTAAAACAAGCAAGAGGCTTTGGAAAGACTTGTATCTCAGACAGGAAGAGAGAATTTACAATTACAAAAGAACTGACAAATACAAGTCCCCAGGCAAATGCTCTATGAAAGGGAGGTCAGGGGCTGAGGATCGGGAAGAAAGTGCCCAGAGTGCAGCCGTCTGGGCCGCCTCTGCACCCCCTGCCTCTCCAGGCCGGCAGGCGTCAGGCAGCCAGGCGGGGGGGGGGGGGGGGGGGGGGGTGAGCGGTGTCGCCCGGCGCCGTGCCCACCTCTGCTATCCCGCCGCGCGTGGCCCACTGGCCTTGACCGCTGAGCTCCTGCTGCCCGCAGAGCCGCCTAATGAGAAAGGGTTCGGGAGTCAATGATTTTCCTTCCCGGGCCTCCTTCCGCATCGCCTTTTTCCTTCTGATGGTGGGCTGAGCAGCAGGGAGAGACTATTACGCACTAGGTTTGTTAGTGCTTCAGGCAAATGCCAAGAAGATACGAGCCCTTCCTTCCAGGCAGACTCCAACTGCAATTTCTACCGATATTTTTTATTCTGCTCTGAATTTAAACAACTGGTTTTTCCCCTCTTCTCATCACTTTCCCATGAATGTTTCTCTGTACTTTCGTTTATTGTGCACCCCACCCCCTGCCCTCCACGTTCTGCCCCTGTTTGCCTGATCTTCCAAGACCCGCCTCAAGTTCCAGTGGACTCAGGAGCCTCCCAGTACCCCGTCTGCTCGTGGCCAGTTCCAGTCTCTCTTCCAGGACCGACTCACCCCGCACTTCTCCACCCCTTGGAAGGGTGATCTGCAACTGAAAGGAAGGAAGCAAGATCATGAAAGGCAGAAAGCAGAGGTGATGTCTGTAGTCAAATCTGGCGTGGAAGCCACATGTCAGCGTGCACACACCGCGCGCACACACCCGCACACGCCCGAGTCACCTCTATCCTCTGATGCACCTGCCAATCTCAGGCCCCTCCCCAGAGCCACGCTCTCCAGGGCTCATCCAGCCCAGATTTGGAATTCCTGTTTTACCGTCAGAAACCCATGCTTTGCTCCCGGGGGCAGGGACGGGGTGGGTCTTCAGAGAGCCAGGACACCTCCCGCAAGCTCCCCGGGGGCAGTTCAAAAGAGTCCTAAGACCGAGTCAGAGGGACGGAGGTGCTCAGGAACGGCATGGGCACAGCAGGGCTGGGAGGGGAGTGAGTCAGGAGCCAGCAGGCCAGAGTGTGTCCGTGCGCACACGCGCTGCATGTGGGCTTGGATGTGGGTGCACATGGGATTATATGCACATATGCAGGTAGGCTTAGGGGTGTGTGCGTGTGTGTGTACGTATGTGTGTATGTGTGTGCATTGTGTGTGCATGCATGTGTGTGTACGTGTGTGTGTGTGTGCATATGTGCATGTGTGGTCATGGGTGTCTGCTTGCACATGAGTGTGAGCGACCAGGAGAGAAGAAGAGGGAAACATCTGCCCAGAAACCAATTGTCTGAAAGCAGTTTGTCAAAGGCAGGTTGGTCAACATGGCTGCACATCTCCGTCCTGAGTCTTGCCAGGGCACGATTCTGCCACAGCCTCCTTCAGGAGAGGTTTGGCGTGACCCCACCATCCAGAGGGAGGACCCCGACCGAGCGGGCTCCAAGGGCCTCACCCCACATCTGTGCAGATGGGAAGCCTGCAAGTTAAAGACACATTTGGAAAACAAAAATTAAATTTGCCTAGAAGATGGCCTTGTACGGGGAAGAAACATACACACACACACACACACACACACACACACACACACACACACACATAAAGCACCCCTCACAAAAAGCAAGGTCTTTGCTCATTAGCTAACACACCCAGGAGTACTGTTTTGCTTAAGAATCTGTATTAAATGCAAAAACACTGTTAACACCGGCCAACGAGAGGTCACGGCGCTCTGCAAGTCAAGTGAACAATGGCCTCTTCGTGCGCGACTGGAGAAGAGGAAATTGCTACAAGAAGCATTTTCTCAGTGAATTCTTCTACATGAAATCATTGACAACACGTCCAGCTTTTTCCTTCAAACATCCATCTCATCCATGTGCTTGGGAAAATATTCTCAGCCTGCTCAACTTCGGCCAGCAGCAAAGCAATTATTTATTTTAACATTTGCATTGAAATCAGATGGTATTAAAATTCATCAAGGCGCGATCACTGATATTACAAAACTGAGGGCGACGCTACCCCAGCCCGGCTCTTTGAAGCAATCTATCCTGCAAATAAGGAGGCAGCCTGCGGTCAGCACAAATGATAGCTGACTTCATCGCATCTGCCATTTACGTATGATTGCAACACCGTTAAAGGGAAAACTCCCAGTAGGAGGGCTTTCTATCAACACTGAGGACAACCTCAGGCAACAGTGGGCCAGGAAAAGCTCCCTGTGCTTTACGGCCGCGGTGTCCGTTTCCTTAGATTGCATGCCTTCCTGAAATTCTAGAGAAAATGGCAGCGTGCAGTTTCTACAGCCTTGCTTACGACACCCAAGTGCTTCCAGCACCAACCGAGTGAGGTCTGGCAGCACCAGAGAGCTTCAGCTGCAAGAGGTCCTCACTATTCTTCGGCAAAGTGACAGTTTCTGGAACCTGCCAGGGTCCAGGAGCCCTCTATATCCGAGGGAGCGCTCCCCAGGTGAACTTTCATTAGTGGCGAAGTGTAATCCCCAGGTAAGTCAAAGAGGATGACGATTTCTCTTCCAGGGCTTGAATCCATACCCCCAGCAGCTCCCAGAGAGCCAATGATTTATATTTATTGTTTAATTGCTTCTATTTCATTTCAGCCACAGAAGAGCCTTTCAGAAGAGGGAAGGCAGCCCGGCTCTTGTGGGTCAGAAGGCAGTTTGGAATGCAGCGGTGGGTGTGCTGCTTTGTCAGATAAAGGCCCCCGGGCGGCTCCGGTGGGAGCGCTCGGGCTGCGTGTGTACCCAGCGGGCACTCGGCTCTGCCTCCAGCCACACACCGCTCCAGCAACTTCTGTTTCCTGTCCAGCACGCTCACCGGACCAGACCAGGGAGGACGCGATAAGGGTTTCATTAAGACGACCAGTGTTGTTTCCTTTGGTGGGCCACAGTTACGACACCCAAAATGAGGAGAGGCACTCGGGCAGAGCAAGCCTCCAGACCCACCTTGGGGGGCGCCATGGGGTTTGGGCTCTGCCTCCTGGAAGGTCCCATTTCCACTTGTCCTTACAGACCCAGCTTAGCGGGCAGCAGGCCTGCTCGGCGCGGAAAGGAGACTCTGCCCTGCGCAGTGATGGCAGGACAGAACCAGGAGTCAAATGTCCCAGCTTCCCACCGTGGGCTCCTTGTCCAGGGCCAGAGCTAGAAAAATAAGCTCTCATTTCTCAGACCCGACTCACTGGGATTCATGACTGCGGCCTTTAATTGGGGCTGTAAAAATCCTAACATTAATTTCAAAGTTAAATACAAAACTTGGCTTTGAGTTTTCTGAAAGTTACAAGTATAATATAATAAAGAAAGAAATTTCCTAACAAATAGAGCAAAATTGCAGGATGTATATTTAGTGAATGTTTTAATTATAATAATTAACTTTTATTATGTTAATATATGACTTACATTACAATAAATATATAATAATTAACATGTTTATCTAATTTAATCAAACAGACTATTTCTGAATATTAGAAGGAGCAGTTAATCCGCAATAAGCCAAAATCAAATACAAATCATCGTTAATGACTCATTCATTCATTAAAACAGAGCCTTGGAGTCTGCTGACAATACATGATATTTTGCTAATCTCACTAGTGTTTTGTGTAAACCAAAGGTGATACGATGGTTTAAATGAAAACTGGAATGGAATACTACTCAGCTATTAAAAAAGAATGAAATGTTGCCGTTTGCAACAACATGGATGGACCTGGAGTGTATCGTGCTAAGTGAAGTTAGGTCGGGCAGAGAAAGACAAACACTGTCTGTTATCACTTATGGGTGGAATCTAAACAATAACACAAACTAATGACTATAACAAAAAGGAAGAAAAATACCATATGAGATCACTCATATGTGGAACCAAAAAAAAAAAAAAAGAACATAAATACAAAACAGAAACAGACTCATAGACATAGAATACAAACTTGTGGTTGCCAAGGGGGAGGGGTGGGAAGGAACAGACTGGGAGTTCAAAATTTGTAGATACTGACAGGCATATGCAAAATAGATAAACAAGATTATACTGTACAGCACAGGGAAATGTATATAAGATCTTGCAGTAGCTCACAGCGAAAAAAATACGACAATGAATGTATGTATGTTCATGTATAACTGAAAAGCTGTGCTCTGCACTGGAAATTGACACAACATTGTAAAATGACTATAGCTCAATAAAAAAAATGTTAAAAAAAAAAAAAGACTCACAGATATAGAGAACAAACTAATGGTTACCAGCGGGGAGAAGGGGAGGGGAGGGGCAGGATAGGGGGAGGGGCTAAGAGAAACCACTCTGTGCAAAATGAATCAGCCGCAGGCACAGCACCCCCTGAGCTCAGCGCAGCGGGTGGGGCCAGTGTTTTTTAACAACTATACATGGAGTATAATCTCTACAAATTCTGAATCACAGTGCTGTGCACCTAAAACTAATACTGTAAATCAACTACACCTCAATTTAAAAGTGGACACTGTTACTCAGACTGCGGGGATTCCTTCTGGCTGCACCCCAGTTGGTCTCAAAAATGCATCTCAACGACGTTCACGTCTACATCTCTCTAGAGGGTGATGTTCCTCCGGGAACCTATCAGGCAGTCAGACACGCACGCGTGCAGGGAGGGCAGAAACAGTGGCAGAGATTCTCCCCAGTTCTCCACCGAACCACCTGTGCCTGGGGATCAAGGAGCAGCTCGGGGGGATGGAGAGAGCAGTGGTTCTCAGGAGTGGGGCCGGTCCCCTGGGTCCACCTTGCCAGGAGAAACTTTCACACAGGATGAAGGATTTGCGGACAGTGGGAGGACTTCGATACAAGGGAAGGATGAGGGGTCCTCATGTTACGGAAATGACAGGCCAGCCAAGAAACAAGCACCACTCGGAGGGTTGGAGTACTCAGATGTCTTACGCCGGCGGGCTCAGAGGGGCTTCTGCTCCGAAGCTCTGAGCACCTTCAAGACGTGCACATGAGGTTTTATAGGGTTAATTACAAGTTTGGGGCTATTAGCCAATAAGGCTCAAACAACAAAAAGCAAGGAATCAGTACACTGGAGCTTGTCAACTTGGAACAGATCACGTTACTGACACTTGTTGAGCTTGGATTTACGAGTTAGCTTGTTAGCCCAGTAAACTGACACTAAACTTCAGATTTACGAGTTAGCCCGGCAGAACTTAGATCAGTAAACCGACACTTATCACACTTAGATTTGTGACTTAGCTCGTTAGCCCAGCTGGGCTTTTCCTTCACACTCAGACGGCAGCAAAGGGAATCAGGCACCGTTGGGGCAACGATGGAGTGAATGCTCAGAGTGTTCCTGAGCCGTCCTCACACCCAGAACGACGCTGCAGGTGCCTTTTAACAAAAGACGTAAACACAAGGGAATCATTAAAATAGGTGAAAGGACAAAATCTACCCAATGAAGATGAAAGAGTAAGATAACTTTACCAGAAAACCCAGGCCTAGGAAATCTATTAAAATTAAATGCAGACGTTGGCTCTGAGTCAGCTGACATATTCTACCTCCATTAAATACAAAGAAATCAGGCCGGTGGGTGGACTGAAGCCACACTGAGAATGAGCTGCTCTGGCACTTCCTCCCCAGCCCAGTGACAGTCATCACGAGGACCAGCTGGTCCCCGGCATCCACGCCCCATCCACCCTTCCCCACGTCTGGGGCATCCCGGCCGGGGTCCTGGCTGTGATTTCGACTGCCGGCCCTTGGTTCTCAGCACCGGGCAGTTGGCTGGTTGCTCAGACCAGCAAGTAGATGATACAGGCCGGATACATCTGCTCAGAATCACAGCCCCAGGAGGAAGCAGGGAGCAAGTCTTGCAGCTGAGGAGAGAGACCCCAGTCCACTGGTCCTCGGTATTCCAGATTTATGATGATCGTGTGAAACCCATCGATTACGAGGATGGCAGGGGAGAATGATACTGACAAGAGGCAACACAAGAAACGTTCAAGAGGTGCCGCCCCGACCTGGAACTGCCCGAGGTCTGGCTGGGGAGCCTCAGCCCACCCAACTCCCCCTCCTGACGGCGAGAGGCCACCGTTCCCCTGGACCCTCTTGAAAGCATAAACTGCTCTCTTGCAGGTTTCCTGGGGTGGTTTCCCCCGGCCCGTCTCTGGATCTTCGGCTCCACATGATAACTCCTCATAAAGCTCCCTGTTCGGCTGAAATTACATCCACTCCTGTATTTCACGTTTATGCCTCATCTTCCAACGTGCTCCTCCAGCACTCTGCACCCTGAGAGTGGCCGCTTTCCCAGTTCATCTCCCCGGCGCATTTACCATTGGAGGCTCCAACTTCTCCCCTCCTCGGCCCATTTCCTAACACTTCACAGGCCTTTTCCC
Organism: Camelus dromedarius; assembly: GCF_036321535.1. Taxonomy (NCBI): domain Eukaryota; kingdom Metazoa; phylum Chordata; class Mammalia; order Artiodactyla; family Camelidae; genus Camelus; species Camelus dromedarius. The sequence goes on from NC_087442.1 coordinate 3,880,461, forward strand.
AGGAGGGCTTGAAAGCAGTGAAATTATTCAGGCACTCGGGCAACGGTTATGAGGCATCTGCCCTGTGCACACAGAGCTACAGCGGATCTGTGCCGGTGCCAGGACGACCTGCCTCCCGTGTCTCCAGCCCCCCGTTTTGGTGTCCCTTCCTCTGCCTGGTCCCGCCCCTCCCCACACCCTCTGTCGGAGTCCTCTCGGGCTGCGATGACAGAATTCCAGCCCGGGGGGCTAGAAATAACAGGAAAGGACGCCTCACCGTCTGGGGGCTGGAAGTCCAGGATCAAGGCACCAGCAGCTTTGGCATCTGGCGAGAACCTGGCTCTTGGTTCACAGGCAGACGTCTCGCATTGTCCTTGCGTGGTGGAAGGTTGCTCAGCTGGGTCTCTTCTATTGGGGCACTAATCCCATTCGTGGGGGCCCCACCCTCATGACCTAATCACCTCCCAAGGGCTCCATCTCCAAATACCATCACTTTGGGGGTTAGGTTTCAACACACGAATTTGGAGAGGGTAGCAGAGCTCAGTGGTAAAGCGTGTGCTTAGCATGCATGAGGTCCCAGTTCAGTCCTCAGTCCCACCATTAAAAAATAAATAAATAAACCTAATTACCACCCCCCACAAAACAAAACAAAGCAACATACGAATTTGGGGGGACACAAACATTCCAGCCCTAGCACCCACCTTGCTTCTCCACAGATGTTCAGTGCCCTCGTGGTCTCCCTGCCCACCTTCTTCTAGCAGAATCTGCTCTCAGGAAAACACTCAATTCCACCCTTTTCTCCTTTCCCTGGGGGTGCATGGTGGCTCCTGCCCTCCCAATGTGTGGACCTAGGCATCTAGACAGACTGGAGAGAGCTGGTCCAGCCTTTCACGTGGCCTCCTCGCCCCGCCTGGCTACCCTGCCCCTAGACCCAGCCCTGCAGAACCTCGAGTCTGCCTGCACAGAAACGTGGACAGTGGAGAGATGAGACATCTTTAGCCAAAAGTGTGTGTCTGCTAGACTCAAGAGGGAGGGGATCAGGGCTTGAATAACAGAAGAGACAGCACAGTCAGCTTCCAAAATGAGCACAGAATGTAAAAATCACCAACCGCCAAATGACCCTCTAAAACTCGTTAAAGCAGCACCATATTCAACATCGGTGTATCCTCTCCCACAAAATGCAACACAGTCCTGCCCCCACGTCTTCCCTGAGAACCAGGGGAAGTGGTGGCTGCTGTCACAGCCACGCCAGTGTGTCTGGGGGCTGGAGAATCCCACTCCCTGGGGGTCTCACATCATAGCAGGTGGACGGGAGTTAGGCATCTGGGCCCCGCAGTTGCACCGGCCACACCCAGGCCACCTCCAGGCACACATGCATTGAGGGGGAATCGCGCCACAGCTGAGTTGCCCCCGAACCCGCACGGCCCCTGCCGGCTAGCGGCCCTGCGGGTGTGGGAGGGCTGACGGCTCTCCCTGCCTCACTCACGCTCAGAACTCTTCGTCTCAGAGTGGGAATCCCAGCCTCGGACACTGGAAGACGCCCCCCTGGAATTCAATGTCACCTTTAACCATCTGGGGGATTAAACCTGAACATTTGGTCGGCATGTCTGTCATCCGAAAAGCGCCCTCAGCATTTGAGTTCTACATGGCATATCTGTATGTGTGAGCCCACCTGCAAATTCCAGAGGAAGGGCTCTTTGAGTATGTCTTGGACCCAGGGCACATCTTTGACCAAGCCTGGCAGGGCCAGGCCACACGGTCCAGTCCCAGCGGGAGAGGCACACTTCATTAGATGGGAGGTGGGCATTCAAAACAGAAGCTCGAGGTCAGAATGGAAAGTATTAATGTTCCCAACGATGTCTTCTCCTGAACAGATCAGATATTTCCTCTTCAACGGCACCATCAGGCCAGTTCCTGCTTTCTTCCTTCTGCTGGTTCGTGGATAAAATCTGCCCTGCTGCCCTCTCTGTGGCTTTGCCCCCAGCGAGGGCCCTGCCTGCCCTGGGTCTCCTTGGCACTTGTCTGCTGGGTGGAAAGGGAGCTTTAGGAGGTGAGCCCACGAAGAGGGTATCCTCCCGTGACCAGAAGGGTGACGAGATGGAGCGCCGCCTCGCCTCTCTGTCATTCATCCTCGGCGCAGATGAGATGTCATGGGAGCGTATGAGTGCTAAATCAGTTTTATTGGCCATATGATTTGATTGATCCTGTTAGACCTGACAAGAAATCAATAGGAAAAAAATAAATGTACCTTCCTGGAATGGGCTTCCCACCTGAAGGTAAAAGAACAGTCTCACAACCATGGAGGCAGATCCAGGAAGCAGTCTTGGTAAAACATCGCCAGGCCCGTGGCCCTGGGAAGAGGCTCCTCTCTGACCTCCAGACCCAGAAGGAAGTGAAGAAGGAGGCAGGTGGAACAGGCCGAGTCAATTCAGGGGCGTCGCCACCAGGCCACCCGCAGGGCTTCAGAAAAGATGAATTGTGTGCCCAGACGCCCCCAGGCTCTGGCCACAAACACGCGCAGACAATAACAAAGCCAAGACGGTCACAGGAGAGGAGCCACTGGGGAGGCGGCCACGTCGGGGGTCATGGTGACCTGACATGATAAAAAGAGGGGGATGGCCTTGGGTCCAAACCATCCTGACTCGGCCGTTCTCTGCCTGGGGGAGCTTAAGCCTGTAACCTCCCTTCCCTGACCGTCAAAGTGCTTGTCTGTAAACAGGGGCCGTAGGACCTGCCACACCAGATGACGCAGAAGTTGGCACGAGGCTGACACGAACAGGACATGAAGGCAGCCTCACCGCCCTGCGCACCTGTGGGCACAACGCAGGCACCTTACCTCCGTCCACCGCCAGCCATAGGGCGAACCAGTGCTGGCCCCACACAAAGGCAGACGGACGCAGTGGAAGAACCCAGGCTGCAGACCCAGGCTCACCTGTGGATTCTAACAACGCAACAAGCTGTGACGTCCTTGATTTCCTGTCTATAACGTGACCCTGCGCCAGGAGCACTCGCAGTGCTGTGCCAGCCAGCGCCAGCTGCCGTAAAAGAGCATCACGAACCAGGTGGCTTAGACACAGAAATATACCTTCCCACAGCGCTGGAAACTCACGTCCGAGACAAGGAGCTGGCCAGCCTGGGTGCTGGTGAGGCTCTCCTCGTGGCTTGCACATGGCAGCCTTCTCACTGTGTCCTCACGTGGTGGACAGAGAGCCAGCCTGCTCCCGTCTGTTCTTACAAGGCCACTACTCCTGTCAGGGCAGGGTCCCCACCCTTTTGACTCATTTATTCTTAATTCTGCAAAGGCTGTATCTCTAAAAACAGCAGGTGGTGAGGCTTCAATGTATGGATTCAGGGGGAACGCAATCCAATCCATAGCAAGTACTTAATAGAAAATACAGATCCCTGGGCCCCATCCAGGTCTACAGAATCAGAGGCTTTGGGGTGGGACCCAGCACGCTGCACATCTGGCAAGTCTCTCTTCCCCATGCCAGGTGGCAACCCTGCGCAGTTTGATTTTGAGAACTGCCAGGTACGTCACGGGCAGGCTGGGGCCACTCTGTCACTTGCTCACAGAGCAGTGGAGCTCTTTCAAAGAGGGACTGAATTACCAAAGGGTCCTCTGTCAGCCCCGATTTGCCAGCAGTCCATACGTGAGTGGCTTCAAGTGTTCTGCCCCCACTTCCAACCGCAGATGAGCCTCCTGACGTGGCTACCAGGGTAGCCTCTGAGGGTTTTGGGAATAAAAGTCAGAGGGAAAGTGACGGGGTGTATAGCTCAGTGGTAGAGTGTGTGCTTAGCATGCACAAGGTCCTAGGTTCAATCCTCAGTACCTCCATTTAGGAAAAAAATTTTTTTAAGTCAGAGGGAGCTTTTAGAGACCCTGTAGTTTCAGAGGAGGTGGAGGGGAAGAAATTGAACAGCAAGCATGGTTCAGACAGGCGAAGCCCAGAACAAGCCAAAGGCATCGCCAGCCTGCCTCTGTGGCAGACCCCCGTCACCCCTACGACCACTCCACAAAGCCTGGGCCAGCCCCACAGCAGCCCCCATAACCACAGGGTGGGAGGCTGGCTCTGGGGCTGCCTCTTCCGTTTCTCTGGAGGAGAGCTGCCCTGGCTTGTGCTCGCAGGTTGTTGAGTGACTTACAGATGGGAGCTGCCTCCTCCTCCCACGACCAGCCTCCCATGAGGTCCCGGAGAGCCAGGCCCGCCCACCGCAGCCCGCCTGTTCTAACTGCACTTCCCAGACCATAGGATGGATTTAATTTTCGGTCCATGCGCTCCATCACAAAGATACTCTTCACTAGGTGACAATGTATTTCAGGCAAGGGGCAGTCGCCCATTTAGTTTACTAGCGCTGTAGGTGAAGTCAGGGGCCGCGGGCCTGGGCGAGGCGGTGAGGTGTCAGACACAGTGTGTCTTCTGTCTGGCTCAGCAGGTGATGCATTTGAGGCAGGGGTGAATCTGGTTTAGCATGTGATCTATTTCTATTTCCAGCCATAATTATGTTTTAATGTGTGATATATCCTTTTTTGTATGAGGTGCATTAAATCCCTGATAACCATGTACTTACCTCACCGCGTTAGGTATGCACACAGCCATTAATACACATTCCGACATTTAATGCATCCACTTTGCCACGCCACAGATCCCTGACTCTTTCTGAAGTTGAGAGCTGAATGGCACCTCATAAAACACCACTTCATTAAGAATCAACAGGAATAAGCCAACCAGAAACATTTTTTATTGATGAAGGTGGAACAGAGAACTACCAAGTTCACTCGTCACTTCGCACAGGGGAACGAGACAATGAAGTCCTTCCTGGGGGATTCGGTGCATCAGGAAAGCACTTCGTCTTGTCGGGGGTAGTGCAGCCAAGAGAACGCACAGCCCGACATGAATCACTGCCGAGGACAACCTCGCCCAGTGAACGCGCCGTCTCAGCAGCTGGCGGTGACTTTGTGTCAAAGGCCTTGACGTTTCCATTCCTGAGCAGCCTCCTGCACTCCAGTCCCTTCTGGAAGCCCTGGAACACGGGCTGTGGGGCCTCCAGAATGCTCCGTGCCCCATCACAGCTTCCCGGCTTCCCTGGGAGGAGGCTGCGATGGCGTCTCAGTGAGGGCCACCAGTTAGGCGTGAAAACCTGGGCCGGGACGGGTGTGGCACTGGGCACAGGAGGAGCTTCCGGCTCCACAAAGCCTGGGCCAGCCCCACAGGAGCCCCGGGGCACGCGGGGTGCTGCAGAGTTGCCCCACCGGGCCTCCGGGCCAGACTCTGTACCCCGTCCACAACTGGGCGTCGGAGGCGGCCGCCCAGGACGGCAGAAGGGCTTCACAGCTGATGCAGCTCTGTGCCTGAGACAGGTCCTGATGGCCTCCCAGCATCTGGGGCTGCAGGCCCCTCTCCGAAGAGGGACAGAGCGGCCACCTCCACACCCCCTACAGAATACATACCAGCTCCACTCCCCCTAATGAGCCTGCCTCTAGAACGTTCTCCAGCAGTGCCCACTGGTTGACCTTAGAATCTACCAGCAGAACACTGCAAGTTCCCTCCAAGCAGGTGGGATCAGACCAAGGCCAAGCTGAGCTCTCCCGCCTGCTCCCCAGGAACTCAGCGCTCCCGGGCACCCTGGGCCTGCCTGGCGGCAAAGAAAGATCCGCAGCCTCTCAGGAGGCATGAAGGAAGAGCTCCTGGGGAAGCAAGCGCCCCCTTTGCAGAGATGGGGGGCCCCGGGGGGTGGGGAGCTGGCCTTCCACGTGGGGTCGCCTGAACCTTCATCCTTCCCTGGAGCTCTCGCATCTTGCAGCAGGAAGAGACAGAAACCCGTCCTCCTTTAAAGGCCCTCAGGCCAGCCTCCTCCAGCAGCCCCGTTAGCACCTGAGCCCCACAGCTCTCAGTTGTGGGGTTGCCTGTGTGCGGTGGGGTGTGGGCACCTCCCTGGCCTCCACACCCCCAGATAGCACCCCCCACCCAGTCGAGACAACCAAAAACATCTCCAGACATGGCCAGATGTCCCAGGGAGGCAAAACTGTCCTTGGTTGAGAACCACTGCTTTAGGCTAATTGTTAGCAAATGGAACACAACTAGAAACTGATTTTTTTAAAAATATTACTTACATAAAATATGAACCTGAAAATAACCAAGCTAAAAGTTGAGATTTACACTCTCAGAACCTCATTCAAGTCCTCCAAGAACTGTGCAGCCCCCAAGCAGCCCTGTTCTGGGGCAGCTGCCGTTCAGCTCCGGCCGGCGTGGCCTCGCGGGACCCCTCCTCCCCACTCCATCTCCCCGCACAGGACCAGCAATTTCGACTCACCATCACCATTGGGAAATGCCCACCACCCAGTTCTTTCAAAAATAAAATGAGGAGGAAGAGGAGGAGGAGAAAAGGGGAGAGGAAACTATTAGAACCGTCTCAAGGACTTTAAGGACATCTCAAAGACAAGCTGTTTTCCTCTGAGTGGCTCCTGCTCCCCATCACCATCACAAAGTAGTTTAACTTTTATGCATTCCCACCCAGTGTGAGCCCATGCCCAGGTGTAGTTTTCAATGATTACATATCAAGTACAGGCCATTTTACAGCCTGCTTGTTTTATGCAGCCTTGTGCTATGAGCATCTTCTCATGCTGCCCTGTCGTTTTAGGGTAAGTCACAACAGTCGAGCACTGTCTCAGCAGCGGTAGGTCAGTTGGGTTAAGCTCGGATTTGCTGTGATTAGAATCCATTCCAAACTATCCCAGTGTGGTCTATTCTGGGCTCACTCAAAGTCCACTGTGGGGCTGGAGACTGTCCAGGCAGCGGTCCCCGTGGATGGCTCACGCACGCACTCTGCAGCGCCCCCCACCCTGAGCATGACATCAGGGACACTGCACTGGGGGGGCCCATGGAGACCCCGCCAGCTTTACCTGCTGCCCCCCGCCCCGAGTGACACATGCCACTTCTGCTCCCAGCCCAGTGGCCAGAGCAGCTGGGAAATACCTCCTCTGTGTCCAGGAAGGGAGGGAGCCCCGGAAACACCGGGCGCCCTGACAGGGTGGGCGAGGGACCCTGAGTGAACCTTCACTCCCACTGCTGGGCTTTCCTGTCACAAGCCGGCCCTTTATGGCTCAGACCCCCAGGTCCCTCTGGGGGACTCCCGGTTTCTTAAATCCCTGATCTCAAGCTTGGCCAATCAGCATCGGCCCCGGGCGTGAAACTCAGAAGGTACAGGGTGGGGCCTAGGAGTCAGCATTCTAAAGAACTGGGGTGACTGTTCCAGCCAGGGTGGGGGCCACAACATTTAAGTCACAAGCAATTTTTCAGGCAAAGGTGATTGCTGGCCTCATGTCCAGTGTCGATGTCAGGGGCCCCCAAGCTCAGCGCTCCGGGTCCTTGCCGGAACCTGGGAAGTAATTACAAGGGGGTCTACAAATTGGTACTCAAACCAAGCCCTGGCTGAACAGCAAATACATAGTATTGATGAGGCATACAACCAGGGGGGACATGTGACACGATTGTGATTTATAAAATGCAGATGCACTGAACACATTCTCAGAGACAGAGCATACTTCTGACTCCATGAGTTGGCTCGAGATAGACTGTATCAGTCAAGGCCCCAGAAGGAAATAAATGGACACTCAAACCCAGGTGACTGAAGAGCTTAACACAAGGACTCTTAACCCACAGAAATCAGGAACCACGGAGCTGCTCTGCAGAGCTGGGGTCAGTGGAGGGCCTTCCACCGCTACAGGAGAAGGGGCGGGGAGGGGCAGTCACCAGAACCCAAGGCAGAAACACAGCTGCAGGAGACAGCAGGGCTGCAGCCAGCCGGCAGCCCCGTGGCAGCAGAAGTTGGAGACATCGGCACCGCGACCTTGTCCTCCCCCAGGCTTCCCCACTTCTCCCACCAGATGCCGCAGGGCCCGGGACCTGGGGAGTCAGGGCTCCAAGCAGATGGAGAGGGTGGAGAGCCATCTGGAGAGGCAAACAGAGACCTCCAGCACCGGCACTAAACAATACAGCTGCTGTATTAGCACCTACACACTTGTTTATGTTAAAAAGTGTCCTCATGCCCTAAAGAGTTGGGAAACACTGAGCCACCTGCCAAACCCAGGTCAGCCCCGGAGCGCTGCATGGTGACTCGGCGGGGCCATCTCCCTCAAGGAAGGCACGTTGTTTTGCGGAATTCCACTCATCACTGCTTCCTCTGACCCACCCGCTGTCACAGCACGCTGCTGTGGCCAAGATTCCCTGCCACAGAGCAAGGAGGATGTGTTCATGTTTGATCCCAGGTGCAGTCTTGAGGAAGCAGGAGTGAAGGGAAAGGGGGACTAAGGCAGGGAAGGGGAAAAACGGATAAAAGGTTGTGCTTTTCAGAGCTGGCCACATCTTCACAAAAAAAAACACACCTAGCTGCTTAGTCCTGAGAGATGTCATGGGAACGAATGCAGGGAACCTCTGCATCTTGGACCCATTTACCTGGGAATGAAGTGAAAGGGCAGGGCTCCTCACCACTCGCCTGCCCCTGCTGATCAGCTTTCTCCCACGGGGCATTTACTCCTCCCACCTCTGGCAGCCAGCAGGGAAGACGCGGTGTCTCACATGCAGCACGGCCCTTCCTCAGAGTCCTGAAGTGGGGGAAGGAACCAAACCCTCTATGGATCTGTTGGTCCCCTCCAAATGCAGGATTAGGGTCTGGGTTATCTTTAGGGGCCATTATTTAGCCTTCCACACTCTCCTGAGTTTGCAGTGAGGTTTCACTATGGGTTAAAGACCTAAATGTAACACCTAAAACCATAAAATTCCTAGGAGACAACACAGGCAGAACACTCTTTGACATAAATCATAGCAACACTTTTTGGTATCTGTCTCCTAAGGCAGAAGAAAGAAAAGCAAAACTAAACAAATGGAACCTAATTAAACATAAAAGCTTCTGCACAGCAAAGGAAACCATTGGCAAAACTAAAAGACAGCCTACTAAATGGAAGAAAATATTTGCAAATGATGTGACTGACGATGGGTTAATATCCAAACTCATACAACTCATGCAATTCAATATCAAACAACTCAAACAATTCAATGTCAAAAAAATACTCAATCAAAAAATGGGCAGAGGATCTAAATAGACATTTTTCAAAAAAGTCATAGAGATGGAATAACAGACACATGAAACGATGCTCGACATCGCTAATCATCAGAGAAATGAAAATTAAAGCTACAGTGAGATATCACCTCACACCTGTCAGAATGGCTAGCATCAGAAAGTTTACAAATAACAAATGTTGGCAGGCATGTGAAGAAAAGGGAACCCTTGTACACTTGGGAATGTAAATTGATGCAGCAGCATCAATTGGAAAGCAGTAATGGAGGTTCCTCAAAAAATTGAAAATAGAACTACCGTATGATCCAGCAGTTCCACTCCTGGTATACATCTGGAAAAAGAAATACTAATTTGAAAAAATTACATGCACCCAGTGTTCATAGCAGCATTACTTACAATAGCCAAGATATGAAAGCAATGCAAGTGTCCATCAACAGATGAATGGATAAAGAAGATGTGGTATATATGTATATAGTGAGAGAATGGAATATTACTCAGCCATAAAAAAGAATGAAATTCTTCCATTTGCAGCAACATGGGTAGACCTAGAGATTATGCTTAGTGAAATAAGTCAGGCAGGGAAAGACAAATACTGTATGATATCACTTATAGGTGGAATCTAAAAAATAAAACAAATGAATGTATATAGCAAAACAGAAACAGACTGCAGATACAGAAAACAAACTAGTGGTTACCTGTGGGGAGAGGGAGGGGCAAGATAGGGAATGGCCTTAAGAGATACAAACTATTATGTATAAAATAAATAAAAATATTTTAAATAAATTAAGTAAATAATCAACAAGAATATATTGAATATATTGCACAGGAAAATATAGCTATTAATTTGTAATAAATTTTAGTGGCATATATGCTATAAAAATACTAAATCACTATATTGAACATCTGAATCTAATATTGTAAATCAACAAATTGATTCATATTATTTATTCATTCTTGTTCAATTAATTAATTAAATTTAAAAAAATTATCACACACCTTTCTTCTGACTCTATTGAGATGATCCTATGATTTTGATTTTTTTATTCTGTTAATGTTATGAATTAGATTATTTTATTTTTCTTTAATATTCAGCCCGCCTTGCCTTCCTGGAATAACCCAGCTGATGTGTGGTGTATAACATACTGCTGGAGTCAGTTTGCTGAATCTGTGCTTAGAATAATCGCCTCTATGTTTGAGGGACAGTGGTCTGTACATCTGCCTTCTCACGTGTTCTCTCTCCGGGTGTTGGCATGAAGGTTATTGTGACCTTGAGTTGAAAAGGGTTTCCTCTCTTTCCATCCTCCAGAAGAGTTCTTATTGGAGTTATTTCTTCCATACACGTTTGGTGGAATTCTATGGTGGAGCCATCCGGGGCTGGGGCTGTTTTTGTAAGAAAGGTTTTCATTTTAACTTTCACTTCTTCAACAGTAGTGATTTATTGTTTTCTTTTCATTATTTTGTCAGTTTTTTTCTAAGAACTCCAGTGCTTCACACGCGCATTCAAGGGTACTGGTATCAGGTCTCTTCTGCCAGCAAGTAAAGCACCAGCTGTAGGCATTTGGGAGAGTCTCTTCATCGGACTGAGGAAGTGCCTTCCTTCCTTAATAGTCACTGAATGTTTTTGTCAGAAACAGATTCTGGATTTGTATCTAATGCTCTTTCTGCATCTACTAAGATGATCGTATGGTTTTTCTTTTTATATTTGTAAATACAGTGAATTGCACTGATTTGTAAATGTCAGTCTCACATTCCTGGGATAAATCCCTGTTGGCCATGATGTATTATGTATTAACATATTTTTAGATTCAAACTGCTAAAACTTCATTAAGAATATGTGCCTCTGAGTTCATTACGGATATTGGTCTGTGATTTTATTTTCTTATGTTGTCTTTTTCTGGTTTGGGTATCAATATAATACTGGCCTTAGAGAATGAATTGGAAAGTATTCTCTCCTCTTCAGTTTTCTGAGACTTTCTGTAGCATTGGTATTATGTCTTCCTTAAATTTTGATAGAATTCACCAGTAAGGCTATAGTTTTCTTTATGTGAAGGTTTTTACCTAGAAATTTAATTTTTTTAAATAGATGCTGGGCTATTCAGTATATCTACTCCTTCCTGAGTGAGTTTTGATAGTTTGTCTTGCAAGAAATTTACCCTGGGGTTCCTTCTGGATACTAGCCCAGGAGTGGGATTCCTGGGTCATACAGTAAGTCTATTCGTAGTCTTTTTGAGGAATCTCCATACTGTTTTCTACAGTGGCTGCACCAAACTGCATTCCCACCAGCAGCGAAGGAGGGTTCCCTTTTCTCCACAGCGTCTCCAGCATTTGTCATTTGTGGACTTTTGAATGATGGCCATTCTGACTGGTGTGAGGTGATACCTCACTGTAGTTTTGATTTGCATTTCTCTGATAATTAGTGATACTGAGCATTTTTTCATGTGCCTATTGGCCATCTGTGTGTCTTCATTGGAGAATTGCTTGTTTAGATCTTCTGTCCATTTTTGGATTGGGTTGTTTGTTTTTTTCTTATTAAGCCATGTGAGCTGCTTATATATTCTGGAGATCAAGCCTTTGTCAGTTTCATCTTTTGCAAAAATTTTCTCCCATTCTGCAGCTCACAGTGAAAAAGTATGCAACAAGGAACACATGCATGTTCATGTATAACTGAAAAAGTGTTTTCTACACTGGAAATTGGCACAACATTGTAAACTGACTACAACTCAATAAAATAAAATTGAAAAAAAAAAATTTACCCTGGGATGGGGGAGGGTAGAGCTCAGTGGTAAAGCACATGCTTAGCATGCACGAGGTCCTGGGTTCAATCCTCAGTACCTCTACTAAAATAAATAAATAAATACATAAGTATATAAATAAACAAACCTAATTACCTCCTCTTCCCTAAAAAACCCCCAAAAAACAAACACACACAAAAAAAGAAATGTACCCATTTTATCTAAGTTGTGTAACTTTGGGCATAAATTGTTCACAATATCCTCTTACCCTATTGTGTGGGGTATTTCTCTCTCATTCCCGACCCTGGTAATCTGGGCCTTATCTCTTTATTTCCCAATCAGTCTTGCTAGACATTTATCAGTTTGGTTGATCTGCAAGAACCAATTTGGTGTCGCTGATTTTCTCTATTGTTTATCTGCTGTTTGGTTCATTGATTGCGTTCTTATCTTTATTGTTCTCTTTCTTCTGCTTAATTTGAGTTTCCTTTGCTCTTCTTTTCCATGCTAAGAAAAATCACTGATAAAAACGTGATTTCTGCCTTCATTACACGGAAAACACTCTCCCGAGTGCCGCTTACACGTGGCTCACTCCTGTTACAGCAACATGCATTGCAGCAGAATGAAATGCACTCCCTGCCAAGGGGACAACGTTTCCTTTAAGGTCAAATTTAACAGGCTCTATGTCTGATCAGTATCACTGCATTCTCAGTGACATCCAGCCTCGCTCTTCATTAGAATATGATTTTACAGAAAACCAGGCCTGTCCTCTTAGAGTTATTAACAACGTTTGCCACAGAAAATCCAAGTCACTTACCAACTTGCTATAATTAACCCGGTAACTTTGACCTAACCGATCTCTTACGAGTAAAACTGCCTCTTTGGAAACTGAATAAATTCTCTTGCTAACTTACAAAACATCTCAGCTTCGGGTCTGGGTCTTCCTTCTTGTCAGCAACACAAGGGAAGTTCAGATAGAAGTCGGAGCGTTCATTTTGGGAAGCAAGAGGGAATCTCACCCTTCACAGAGTGCACCTTGCAAACAAGCCCCTGGGAGCGGTGTCTTGATCGGAGGGTAACACAGTCCTACACTCACTGGGCAGTTCTCATTTCAGCTTTGGGATCCTCTGGAGTCCGTGCGTGTGGACTGGCCCGCAGGACAGCAGATTCCTTGATCCCCTTTATTTTGTGGGGAAAATATCTGTAACTAAGAGACCAGGTATTTACAACTATTCAACATGTCCACTCGTTTAATTCTCAAACAACCTTACAAATTGGCGACTATTATTACCTCCTCTTGATGGGTGAGAAAGGGAGGCACAGAGGAGATGAAAAAACTTGCCAAAGATCTCTTGACCAGAAAAAGGAAAAAGCTGGAATGCGACCCTCAGCTCCACACCAGAACCCTACCTCTTAGCCAAACCACACGTTACAGATTTTCACTGTCACTTAATTTACTGTTACCATGTGTCAGTTTCTGGTGTGCAGCAGTGTCCCAGTCATGCATATATATACATATATTTGTTTTCATATTCTTTTTCATTAAAGGTTATTACAAGATATTGACACATTGTAACTGACTGTACTTCAATTTTTTTAAAAGTTATGATTACCTAAAATGGTGGGAAGCGCTACGTGGATGGGAGGAGAAGGAGGTAGGGGGATTCATCCAGGACCGCGGCTCCTGCGTGACTCTTCACGGGGAAATCGCTCAGTGTGCGGACTTCCAGGAGCACACCTGTCACGTGCAGCAAGAACCAGCTGTGTCTGCGTCTCTGTCGGGTCAGGGTCACAGCGACGGCTGCAGCCGCATGGGACAACGTGTCGGAGCAGCCGGGGTGAGCCGGCGTGGTGCAGGGCAACTGAGAGGAAGAGAAGCCAAGCCTACTCGCAGTCAGGCTGACACCTGTCTGGTCTGTCAAAGCACCAGCCTCCGAAGGTCAGTGCTGCTTCTGTCAGACGGCTAACTACCCACCTAGCGATGTCCTCGGGGGAACAGGCGACAGGTAGGTTTTGAAGAAGGCGATGGAGGGGCAGGGGCAGTGCTGGGCCGGGGCTGGGGGAACGTCAGGTTGCTAAGGGCACCAGCGTGGGCCCCTCAACATTTTACATCACTCAGAGCAGTCGAGAAACTCACATTTGGGCTGACTGCTCCCCAGAAGTGAGGGTATCCAGGAACTGTTTTGAACATGACCTCCCGGAGTACAAAAGCATTGGAGGCAGGTCCCAAGTGTGGGAGATGCACTGACCAGCGTGTAGCCCTGAGCCCAGGGCCCCGGGCAGTGTGGGTCCAGGAGCTCGAGGAAGTTCTCCCTTTCTTCAGCACAAGCCCCTCAACCCCATCCTTCCATCTGCTTCCCCACACCTGCCCACAGTTCCCTAGGCCATTTCACCCCCTCAGAGGGTGGCATGGCTGTCTCTGCTGGCCCGGTCCCCACCGCCCTGATCAGCTTGGCACCCACCTCCCCTGAGCACCTGTCCTCCCCTCCCGGCCCCGCCCCACCCTCCAGCCCTGCATCCTCCAGCCTCCTGAGAGCCTCACTGGGCTCCTAGGACAGAGACCCCCCACCCCCACGCCACCAGGCGTTCTGATGCCTTCTCCATCCCACCCCCCACTTCCAGGTCCAGATGGATCGCCCCCCTTCCCAGCTCCCCCATCACCTCCACTTCCTCCACCACACATCTGTCCCCCTCCCTCCCCAAGACTGGATGCAAACAGAGTGACTGAGACTCAGGGAACCTAGTGGCCCTTCTTAGGGACATAAATAAAATAACAAACCAGGAGAGAGGCAGAGGGAACCATCCTTTCTGGTGGCTTTAGGGGGTGGGTCTCTGAAGCCACCTTCTGAGTGGCAGCCAGGCAGTGTCGCCTGATGAAACTAGTGCTTTAACCAGGCGACCGCAGACAGACGCACGGTCACCCTTCATCTTGTTCCCGACAGGGTGAGATAGAGAAGGGACAGTCTGATGGGAGCCTCTGCCCGGGTCAGCTGTCTGCTCTCAGAGTCTCTTCTGAGACCCCAGTAGAAAACTCTAGAATCGTCTAACCCTACCAGGGAGTCGCCTTGTTTGGGGGCCAGTCAAGTAAACGCACGGTCTCGTCAGAAACTCAGACTCTGTGAGCATCTCTGAGGGTGCAAGGTGTCCCCAGAGTCCCCATGATGAATGGCGCTGGGGTGGGGGATGGAGAAACGCAGCTGATTCAGCTCCCGCATGAGGCTGGGCCTCTCCACAGCCTGGCTGGTTCGCACAGACCCAGTGCTAAGTAAACCATCCTGAAATACAGCTTGAAACCAAAACACCGTCTGCAGCTCCAAACCAGAAGGTTTGGACAAGCTTTAATTTTTAAAAACAGTTCGGATTACACGGGCAGACGGTTTCCAAAAGGAAAACAGAAAGTTTGCAAACACACTCCTGAAGCCACACGCTGCACTCCCCCTGAGGCCCACTCCCACACTCCCTCCCATGAAGGAAGTCGCCCAGTCCTCAGGGTCCTCGCTGGGGGGCGGTGGCCCAGCCCTGCAGGGCTCCCTGAGGGACACGGAGGGGAAGGCACAACACTGTTAGCATCACAGACATCAGACAGGTTTTACTTTTTGCCACTAGGAAGGACATCACTGACTCCAGGCTTGGCAGAGAAGGTTCTCTGTATTTAGGAAAGGACACAAAAGAGCTCCTGGGTCGGGCTTAAGGGCTTGGAGCAGCGCCATGGAGCACCGGGCCTCCAGCTCCCGAGAGAATTAAGGTCCCAGGAGGGAGGTCCTGACGAGGGGGGCCCCGGGGGTGTGGGTGCGTCTGTGGACAGAGGGCAGTGCAGGCCCACACTCCACGCCCGATTCTCCTCCCAAGCTCGTGGTTCTCGGTACTGACCTGTTACACTAAGCAAGCTCCACACAGCACTTGTGTGGCCTCCAGAAGCTGCTTCACTGGTGCCAATTATGTGGACTTAGACACAGATGTAAAACTAGACCAAGACAGCCTCACACGTGAGGAAGAGGGGACAGGACTTAAGCCCCTGACAGCTGCTGTGAATAGAACAGTGTCTTCCCCAAAATGCATGTGTCAGAGCCCTGATCCCCAGGACCCCTGACCCCACAGGACCCCACCATGAGATCTGGTTTGGAAATAAGGTCTTTAGAGAGCAAATCAAGTTAAAATGAGGTCATTAGGGGAACCCTAATCCCACATGGCTGGGGTCCTCATCAAAGGGGGTCATTTGAATGCAGAGACAGACATGCATACAAGACACGCAGACGTGCTCTGATGCGAAGATGAAGACATACGTCGGCAAGCTGAGGAGCGAGGCCTCAGGAGGACCAAACCCAGCCGGCACTTGGATCTGGGACTTCCGGCCTCCAGAACCAAGAGACGGCAGATCTGTGTCAGTCAAACCACTCCGTCTGTGGTAGTTTTTATGGTGGGCCCAGGGGACTGATACATGGCCTATAATAAGTCCTCAATAAAATTTGAGGATGAAACAAACCATATAATGGTAGCTACTTGGAAAACCCCCAAAAGGGACAGAAGCATCCTTCCACAACTTCTACGGAGCCCTCCGTCCTCCCTCCAGGGCGGGGGGCCAGCAGCGCCAACCGCGGGTCCCAAGCAAGGTCCCAGGCGCCCGCCTTCTCCTGCAAGACGGGCCCCCACGGCCCTCACCTGCTTACCTCCGAGCTACCACCCCTCGGGTGGGAAGCGCTGCCTGCTGGTTCTTTCTGATACGCACAGATCAGAGAGAAAAGAGACCTGTAATTGGGTTTCTCCAACATGGACAGTTTCTGCCCTGAGAAAAGCAATAGATTAGGGAGGAATGTTCCCTTTGTGTTCCAAATCAGGCAAAGAGAAGCTGGCCTTGTTTTGTCCTCAAGTCTCTAATTGCTTAAAACCAGACAGAGATGGAGAGAAGCCCTGTTTGGTGCTGGTGCGAAGCGGGCCAGGCTCTGTGTTGTGTGTGCATTCCTGGGGCGAAGCGCTGCTCAGACACCTCTAGGTCCCCACCCAGGGGCAGGGCCGAGAAGCAGAACACATTGGAAACTCTGAGCAGTGCCCTGGAAGAGCATATAGGGCCCTCCACCCACGTGAGCCAGTCTCTACATCATGGGTCTTAACATTTTCTTTCTCATTGTGATTAAAAGATGCCAAAGTACGATCTGGTCCAGAGAGCAGAGGCTGCCCCAAATATGGTGCACCCGGTGGCCATGGGCACAGCTGTGACCAGTGGATGCAGGGACAGCTCAGGAGCCCACAGGATAAGGTGGGAGTAATGCACCAGGAGGGCTGGCGGCGTTCAGGAAGGGGGAGATCCATGCAGAAAAGACGGCCTCCCAGTGTATCTTAGAGGCCTGGAGGCATTTGAACTGGCAGCGGAGCGAGCGGGGCCTCCAGCTGTCAGTGGGAGCCTGCCTTCCCACCAGATCGCTGAGGACAAGCCCGCGACACCCAAGGGTGTCAAGCAGGCAGTGCCACACGTACTGCAAAAGCCACAGCTCTGTGCCTAAGATGTGAGTGCGGCATGGAAGTCCAAAGAACATAGCCCAAGAAATTTTCTGGTTTTCACATTTCAAACCTGATACGGATTATCTGCTCTCATGAAAGAACGTCGGTGAAATCTGCTGGTCAATCTTAGACCCCCAGGAAGGTGAAGTGAAAAACACAGGAAGGATCGCAGTCCTATTCCTTGTCATCAGGGCCCTGCGGAGGGTACAGGAGGGACCCTGAGGGTGCTTGCGGGGTGACCAGCTGGTCCCTGCATGGACAAATCGTCTGCTCTTCCACCCACACTTTGTTTCCTGCCCCCGTGCTGGCCACGTGGCCTGGGAGCAGGGTCTCCGTGGAGGGTCCCCCGCCTCTGCTCCCATGTGACACATGGCAGTGCGCAGTTGTGCGGGGCTGTTCTCTGAGATGAAGGTGGTGGTGTGTTCTCAGCTCTCCTGTTGGATAAAAGCACCTTAATGAAAGAAGGTGGTTCCACTACATCATCACATCCCCTCTAACCTCTCCAGCTGAGGATAACGCCAGGCGCAGCACCCCACCTGGGCTCCCCCCCAAAATTGTTCACCTGACAGTCAAAGCCCAGCCAAATGCCATCTTTTCACTCTCACTTCTCTGAAATCCCATGGAGTTTGTAGATAGGTCAGTCAACCCTAATTACCTACTAACGTCCATAGTTTCCCTGACGCGATCACAAAACCTCCGGGGCGGAGACCGTGCCTGACATTTCCCTCCACCTCCCACCGCGCCCTGCACCGCGCTGGGCCCCCAGGCGGTCAGGGGAGCCGGCACCGCGGCCCCGAGTCCTTCAGCGCCGCGGGGGGGGGGCCCGGGGCGGGGCGGGGCGGGGCGCAGCGAGTGAAGGGTGGGCTCACACAGCGCAGCGCGAGGAGGGCCTCAGACTCACGGGGCGGATGGAGAAGGATCTGGGGAGGGAGACATCGCGGGCAGCTGGAGAGGGGAGACAGAGAGAGGGAAATTGGGGCTGGGCTCTGAGAGAGGGAGGCTCCCGGACCCCCAGCACGAGGGTTCGGTGCCATTTCAGCCCTCCTGGGTTCAGGCAAATTCCGCACAGAGAGGCTGCTGGGGAAAGGGCCAGCAGCGAGGTGCCCTTGGACCCAGGCTTGGCACTTGGCTCTGGGTTCTTGTTTCCAAAGAGCTGAGAGGGTTTTTCGGGCACATCCTCCCTGCAGGTAAAATGGCAAAACAGTTTGCTCTGTCACCCAAATTCAGATACACTTGGCTCATTTCCATTCCATGCTATGCTAAGGTTTTTAAATATCCTGGTCAGGTCAGTGCATGTCATTTGTCCTCCGTTCCTTTGGATTTCAGCTCGGAACTGACCCTGAGGATCGGTAAGGAGCTCGGGACCTTGCAGTCACAGGGTGTTCTGCACACTCCGCGGTCAGCCTGGAGCCGGAACCGCCAGGGGTCCGGGGACCAGAGCGGTCGGCGGTGCTGGGGCTCCCTCTGGTGTCTGCCTCTGGGGCAGGCAGCCTGGAAACCTGCTTCCGAGGAAGGGCACTGACCAAGGGCGTGGAGAATCCCGCAACCTCACAGGCGACGCTCCTCTCCCTGGAAACCAAAGGAGTCCGAGAGCGAAGGCGGGAGAGAGAGTTGAGGACCAGGTACCCAGCGATGGCCCATCTCAGCCGTTCGCATCCCTATCAACTTCCCCCTCCCAGCAACCCTGACAGCCAAAGTTACATCGTCCCCTTTGGGACGAGGAAGCTGAGGGTCAGAGGTTAAGAAACACACTGAGGGTCACACAACCGGTAAGCGAGCACCCAGGAATAAAATCCTGGCCCCCAGGTTTTCAGCTCAGGGCTTTTAAGCACCGTGATGTACTAATTAATGGAAGGCATGTGGGGGTTGAACCGAAAGAAAGCTTCCGGTGGTTTGGAGAAGCAGAATGTACGTGAACTTCCTGCGTGCTCCCTAATCCAGGGAAAGACGCACGCCTCTCACAAGCACGGTGAGTGTCCGGTGATGGCGTGTTTGGGAAGACATTCTGCACGGCAGAGTAACCATTCATATTTTTGTTTTCACTAATGAAAGAGATGATTTTATTGTTAAATTATAAACCAAAGACTAACGTACCCAACCAAGCAGTAATTTTACAGTTCCACCACACACACACACACACACAAACACACACACACACCTATCTTCCAAGAAATTACTCAAAACCACTAGTGAGGTCTATCTCTGCAAGCAAGGTTGCCAGATACAGCAAACAAAATTTCAGATACACAATGGATAATTTTTTAGCATAAGTATGTCCCATGCAATATTTAGGATGTGCCATAAATATTGCTTGGGACATACTTATGCTAAAAAATCATTTGTTGTTCATCAGAAGTATCCATTTAACTGGATGTCTTGTATTTTATCCGGCAACCTTATTTGAAAGTTGATGGGGCAATCTTTGTGGGCACAAAAGCAGCTTTAGGAAGCCAGGTATATGAGGAACAGAGATGGGGGGGTCCCAGAATGTGGTAGGTGTTCAGAAAAGAGAGTTAAGAGGAAACATCAACACAGACAGAGCTAGGGGGTCAGCCTGGTTCATACATAAAACAGAGCTGGACAGAGAAGTGAGGTGATGCCAGGAATGTTAGGACGCTGGTGCCCCTGCAGAGCAAGGCTTCAAGATTTGACCAGTGTGTTATTTAGCAAAGGTGGGAAGAAATGACTTTTCTATTGGTAAACATTCGTATCTCTTTATATTCAAAATAAGACATTCAATAAGCCTTGAGTGTAATCTAACATCTTACCCTATTTGGAATTGATAGCAATGAATTTTTAGTGAAATCTATTTTTGCATGAATGGGGCTAATAATTTACATTTTGTTCATTGTGTCAGGATACCAAGAAACAAGTACTATGTTTCTGGGTTATTTAAATATTGTCTAAATATATATTCTAGATCAGCGCCCCCATCAGCTTCCTGGCAAACCCATCCCTTATTTCAAATGTGAACAATACCTCGCTACGTAAAGTGTAGCTTACATTTTTGCTGGGACAAGATGCTGAAGACTGTAATAAATATGGCAGATGACCTGAGCTGCCTCTGGGTTCTTAAATGATTTGTCTGTATCCAGCTTCCTTTCTGTCACCATCCCGAATTTTAAAATAAGTAGGAGGTTTCAACTTTCATGCATGGAAAAAGGTAAGCGTATATTCCCCACTGTCCACAAAACCGTCAAAAATATCAATGAGATGCCAAATCCCCCCCACCAAATATAAGCGACAAGGGCCAGAATTATTTTATCTGAATAAGGAAAACAAAAACAAAACACTAATCCGTGGGGCTTTTCAAGTGCAAAAATTAAAATCAACATTGTTTATGCCGTATTTACGGGTCAGCAAGTCCTTGTTCAAGCTTCAGGCCCCCAAGCGGAAAAACAGAGCATGACAGCAGTAATTCACAAGTTTTTGTCACAATCAGAGGAGCTGATCACAGAAGGCCTTTAGACTCACGCCCAGCAGAGTTAGCGCTCACACCAGCCGGCGTCATCGTGATCATTCAAAAGGCACCAGATGCTGGCCGAGGGAAGGAAGATACCTGTTCCAGGTTTAAGCAACGTTCCTCCCCCTCTTTCCCAAGCTGGTTAGGCAAATAAGGAGAGCCCTCCACCCCCAGATGGCTGGTCAGTGCGGGGAGGAAGTTCACGGACGTTTCCACGAAGCGGCCCGGCGTTGACGGCGCACGGGTCACGGGCTGCTGGGTTTGGAGGAACCAGCGTCTCTGAGGACCTGAATGCGAACACTACATGGGTCTGCTAGGGCTGTCATGACACAGCACCTCAGACTGAGGGGCCTACACGGCAGAAATGTGCTTCGGAGGCCGGAAGTCCGAGACGAAGATGCGGGCAGGGCCGGCTCGTCCTGGGGCCGTGCGGGAGAGGCGGGCCCGCCCGCTCCAGCCTCTGGGGCTTGGCTGGTCATCCTTGGCTCTGCCTTCACGCCCGTGTGGCGCTTTCCCCGTGGGAAGGGCCCGTCCGAATTTCCCTCTCTCACAAGGACAGCAGTCACCGGGATTAGGGCCACCCTACTCCGGCCTGACCGCCCCTTAACTGATCATATCTGCTGATTGCATTAGGACTCCATTTCCAAGTACATTTACATTCTGAAATACCAGAATTAAGACCTCAACATACGACTTTGGGGGACACAATTCAGCCCCCAACAAATACCTGAGCAGAGCACGTGCCTCAGTTCACCATGCTCTCTGCCCGGCCACACAGCTCAGCCACACAGATGTGGGTGTCCGCAGGCCCCAGGGGGACGGGCAGTCTGCGGTTGTGCGCCGAGGACCTGGTACATTTAAATCCTCCTCCTCCTCCACTGACTCCGGCTTGGCGACACCCCAGTCAACTTCTGTGTTTGCTCGTCTATAAAAGGAGAACAAGAACTCTCGGCCCTCGGTGGATCTGAGGACACCATCAAACCGCCCGGCACGCAGCAAACACTCAGCGACGCGGGGCCTGTCCTCCGCCGGCGACGAGGGTGGGACGGATTCGTGGGTGGGCCTGGTGCGCCACCTGTGATGGCTGCTACCGTTATTGCTGGATTTTACAAAGCAGAGCACGAGACGGTGCCGATCAACAAGGCATTTATCGCAGTGCGGGAGGCGGGCAGTAAACCCAGGGGAAGGAGGGTCAGGCAGAGGCAGCGCGTGGAGAGGGGTCAGCGTCGACACCAGGGGTCCAGCAGCTGGAGCAGGATCTGTGCTGAGGAGGAAGCGATCGGAGGACGTCAAAGCTCGAGGCCATGGTCTATGTTTACACATTTTCAATGGCTGCGGGATCACATCGAGATTAAGGGGGAAGGGGGAGGGTAGAGCTCAGTGGTAGAGCACATGCCCAGCATGCACGAGGTCCTGGGTTCCATCCCCAGCACCTCCATTAAAGATAAATAAATAAATAAACCAAATTACCTACCTCCCCCCAAAACTGATAAAAATTTAATTTTTTTAAAAAAAGATTAAAAGGGAATGTTCATGAGTCTGTGCTTTAGATCTAAAAAAACCAACAGGAGCTAACAGCCCACAGCCCAAAATGTTCCTGATTTGTGAGGTGCGATGCATCCAAGACCCACTGCTCACCTCCTCCAGCCTCAGGAGCCCGTCTGTGAGTCCGGGGTCCTGGGTCCTTTTGCCAACGGTCACGTTTGCCAACAGTCACCAGCCACCAGCCACGAGGTTGCGCATCCCAGAGCATCAGATCGGTGCAGACCCAGCTCGTTACCACACGCCCCTTGACGCCCCCATCAGAGCCGCTGGGGATTTTACAAAGCAGAGCATTTATATAACATATAAATCCTCAGAAGATCCACCGAGGGCCTAGAGTTCTTCCTCCCCACGACTGGCTTTCTCTGCACATTCCCTGAGCGATTTCAAAGATGACTACTTGGGTTCACAAAGCGAGCAAGCCAGTTCCCTTGATGCCCAACGTTGCTCGAATCTGAGCCTGTGATTTGCATTTGCTTCAGAACCACCGTGAATTCCCTTCTCTGCCTTTGGCAATAAGCTCTCCGTGCAAGGTCTTCATTACTTCCTAATTGTCGGAATTTATTTGCTTCATTTTTCTTCTTAGAAAACATTTAAAAAATTAATCTCCAATCTTGGGCTGCTGTTAATTTAAAAGCTCCTCCTCATTTATTTATGGCATCATTTGTTATTTCAATCACACCTCACGACCAGCAGAGCACCACGCACGCCAGAGCATAGCACAACCACTGCTTTCTACGCCTGCGTTTGCTGGCCCTCCTTCCTGCTTAAAAACATCACCCAGTGACCGCCATCACATAATAGCTAGTTGACTTGAAGAGGACATTCCAAGAACATTGGTGCAGTGGGGTGCACGTATCTTTTCAAATTATATGCACCCCAGTGTTCACAGAGGGACTATTTATAATAGCCAAGACATGGAAGCAACCTAAATGTCCCTCAACAGATGACTGGATAAAGAAGATGTAGTATACTTATACAATGGAATACTACTTAGCCATAAAAAAGAATGAAATCATGCCATTTGCAGCAACATGGACTGACCTGGAGATGGTCATTCTAAGTGAAATAAGCCAGAAAGAGAAAGAAAAATACCATATGATGTCACTCATATGTGGAACCTAAAAAAAAAATGAGACAAATGGACTTATTTACAAAATAGAAACAGACTCTCAGACAAAGAAAACAAACTACAGTTACCAAAGGGGAAAGAGTGGGGAGGGATAAATTAAGAGTTTAGGATTAACAGATACACACTAATATATATAAAATAGATTAACTACAAGGACCTACTGTACAGCGCAGGGAACTGTATTCAATAGCTTTTGTAATAACCTAGAATGGGAAAGAATCTGAAAAAGAATATATATATGTATATGTAAAGCTGAATCACTTTGCTGTACACTTGAAACCAGCACATCAAAAATCAACCATAAATATATAATATATAAATCAACTACCTCAATAAAAATTTTTTAAAATAAAGCCCCCCCAAAAGAAAACAGTGGAGTGGGGTGGGATGGGGTAGGCATGTCCTCTTAAACCTTGAACCCACGCAGGCAGCCCTGGCTTCAAGCTGGCAGGTGCCTGCGTGGTCCACTCCCACTGCCGTATCAGCCCAGGCTGCCCTGCCTCCCTCCGGTCTCCGCATTTTATCAAGTGCAGTGGATGGTGGGGGTCATGGGAACTAGTGATGACATTTCTGCCTCGGCCACTTCCTCACTGAAGACACGCTCAGCCCAGATCTTTCCCAGCCTTGTCCATCTTTTATCCCCTTAATGTTAAACACAGCACTTTGGCATCAGAAGCCCACAAATATTTAGTTGAAAAATTAATTAGATGGGATTTAATCTGAGAACAAGTACTTGTTTTACTAGCCCACATCCACAAAGTTCCCCTAGAATTAGAACAGCAAACAGCTTCTCCCTCTAGTGCCGACGCGGAACGACAACAGTCGCAGCCTCCTCCAGGCAATTCTGCGGCCACTCCCGGGCTCGGGAGGAGAGAGCATCGCCAGCAATTACCAGAATGCCCTGAGCCTGGGAGAGCGGGCTGCTGGTCCAGCTGTGTCGGTCGGGGCTCCCCAGAGAAGCAGATCCAGTCAGAGATGTGCATGTATGTGACGGATTTGTTTTAAGCAACAGGCTCACGTGATTGCAGGGACTTGGCACATCTGAAACTTGTCGGGTCAGCTGACCACCTAGGTCAGGTAAGAGTTGGTGTTGCAGTCTTTTTCTTTTGGATTTTTTTTAATGATATGCCCACTGGATTTTTTTTTAATTTTATCTGGGGGTGGGCAATTATGTTTGTTTGTTTGTTTGTCTGTTTGTTTAATGGAGGCACTGGGGATTGAACCCAGGACCTTGTGCATGCTAAGCACACACTCTACCACTGAGCTATGTCCCACCCCCCAGCACCCCCAGTGTTACAGTCTTGAGTCTGAAATCTGCAGAGCAGCCTGGCAAGCCGGAAACCCAGGTGGGCCTTCTGTGCTCCAGGCTTGAGGCAGAATTCCTTCTTCCCTAGAAACCCTGCTTTGGCTCTTAAAGCCTTTGACTGATTGGGTGAGGCCCACCCACATTATGGAAGGTGATCTCCTTTACTTAATGCCAGCTGATTGAAGATGTTAATCACACCTACCAAATACTGTCATGGTCACATCTAGACTAGTGTTCAACCAAACAACAGGGTACCATAGCCTAGTCAGATGGACACACAAAATTAGCCATCACAGGTACTATGAATCTTCCTCTCCTGTTCCAGAAAACACCGCCTCATAATCTGCCAAAGCCTTCGTGTACCCTCAGACAAGGCTTACGCCACTCAGTTCTCAACGGTACCACTTCTTAACAGGGCATGGAATTAATGAAGTTGATGCTTGAGCAGAGAATTTAGAAGCCTTAAGGAATTTAATAACTCAACCAGAAAGGTCTCTGAAACACCTAGTGAGCATCTGGTTCACTCCTCTGCTTCCCAGCGGTCTTGAGTGCACCGTTTTTAAAGTCAGGAAAGACTCTTCCCCAGTGTCTGAGAAAGGGCACGCAGGACAGGAATTTAAAGAAAACATGGAAGTCAATATCCAATAGGCACTAATAGCTTAGTAAGCTGAAATAAATTGATTTTTCACTAAAAGCCAAAAGGCAACAAACTAAACAGGCCTTCTCCTGCTTATGGCCAGGACGCGTGGCAATGTATAGATGCAATAAGATTGAATTGGTTTTGTGGAGATGGAACAAAAGAAAAAATTACAGAACCCAGTTGCTACCCCTAATTAGAATTTCAGAGAAACAGATTACCCGCTCCCTGCTCCATCGTGTTCTGATCCTCTTGATCAAATTGTGCACACAGTCTTCCTGGTTAGTCCTCTGATGCCCCTCCCATCACGTCTGTGTGATCAGGTCACCCTTCAAGACAGCCACAGGTGGCCGGCCCGGGGTTGATGGCAGTTGGGGGCCTGTGACGTCTCGTTTGCTTAGCTTTGTCTCTCCAACTCACAGAAGTTGCCTTGGGCCTCATTTATAAAGGCTTCCCCAACCACTGGAGCCCCCATGACCTCATGTTGTGTTGCCCCTTGTGTGACCCCATGTTGGAGGCCCTGCCCCACGGCTCCTCCAGCCCTCATACCAGGCATCCTCATTAGGATGTCAGGTGGATGTCCCGTCTCTGCATCAGAATCGCAGAACAGCAACCGCATCTTAGAGCCCATTATTTTGTTCAACAAATGCTCCAAGAATGATGCTCCTTTACCCAGACATCTCCCAAATTTTAAACGCCACCACACCAACGGTGATAGTGAAGACAGCCAACAGAGCAGCTCTGCGTATTGTCTTACTTGATTCTCCCCCATCCCCGTAACAGGTGGCTTGAGTTCTCATGTTGTTAATGGCAAACTGAGTCTCATGCCTTCAGATACACAAAATGTGAATGTCCACAGGGTTCATACATTGGCTCAAACTCTCAGAATCCGAACTCTGTTCTTTCCCACGAAAGAGGAAAGAGCGAGGACTCGACCCTCCTGGAGCTCTGAGTGGGTGGGTGGGGAGGGGTCAGCATAAAAACCCCCATGTAGCAGCTTCTATTAGATTTCATAGAACTGGACGTAACCACATGTTAGCCAAGATGCGCCCTCCAGCCCTGCTCTCCTTATCCTTCTGGGAAAGGACATTTGTCATTGGTCACTTCAGTCCACTATTTCAAGATGCTAATGGCCTCAAAAGACATTGGCATTTTGTGACTTATTTCTAGTTGTAAAATTTAGAAATTTGATCAATCAAATGTTCATCCAAAAGTAATAGTGTTGGTTGCAGCCACTATGGAAAACAGTGTGGAGATTTCTTTAAAAATTTAAAATACAACTACCATATGACCCAGCAATTCCACTCCTGGGCATATATCTGAAAAGATGAAAACTCTACTTTGAAAAGATACATGCACCCCAATGTTCACAGCAGCACTATTTACAGTAGCCAAGACATGGAGGCAACTTAAATGCCCATCAACAGATGACTGGATAAAGAAGATGTGGTATATATATATAGAATGGAATACTACTCAGCCATAAAAAAGAATGAAATAATGCCATTTGCAGCAAGATAGATGGACCTGGAGATGGTCATTCTAAGTGAAGTAAATCAGACAGAGAAAGACAAATGTCATAAAATCATTTATATGTGGAATCTAAAAAAATGACACAAATGAACTTATTTACAAAAAAGAAACAGACTCATAGACACAGAAAACAAACTTCTGGCTGCAGAAGGGGAAAGGAGGGGAAAGGGATAAATTAGGAGTTTGGGATTTGCAGATACTGACTACAATATACAAAGTAGATAAACACCAGGGTCCTACTATATAGCACAGGGAACTATATTCAATATCTTATAATGACCTACAATGAAAAAGAACATATGCATATATATATATGTACAACTGAATCACTATGTTGTACACTGGAAACTAACATGATATTGTAAATCAACCATACTTCAATTTTTTTTTAATTAAGTAGTGTTTTATACCTCAAGCTTACACAATGTTGTGTGTCAATTATATCTCAATAAAGCTGGGGAAAAAAAAACAAAAATGCAACAGGTAGTAACGGTGGGGAGTGAGTGTGAGATGGGGGTGGAGGCAGCCCTCTTCTCCCTGACTCGCTGGCCCTCTCCTGGTGCACCCCATCCCACACATCCCCTCATGCTGGGATGCAAGGTGCCACCCATGACCAGGAGCTGTCTCTGCACCTCTCTGCATGACCACCCCAGTTCAGGCCAATGGAAGCAACTGCTCTGTTGCCAGAGCCTGTGAAAATGTGGGGTCCAATTTTGTAGGTCTGGGCTGGGCCTGAGCCTCAAGCATGGACTTGGGCTGTCCTAGGATGAACTGTGTCCCCAGAAAGATACGTTACAGTCCTAACCCCCGGTACCTGAGAATGTGCCCTTATTTGGAAATAGGGTCTTTGCAGATGAAATTAAGATATAAATTAAGATGAGGTCATCCCAGAGTAGGGTGGCCCTTAATCCAATATAGCAGATGTCCTTATAAGAAGAGAAGAGACACCGGTGGGGGAAGGTCACATGAAGACAGACAGACAGCAGAGGGCAGGCGGCCACGGGACGCTGAGGCGGAGGCGGGAGCGGCACAGCGGCAGCCCCAGGAAGGCCCAAGACGGACGGCCCAGGAGCCAGGAGAGGGGGCCAGGCCAGCCAGCACTCAGACCTCCGACGGCCAGCATCCAGACCTGGGGGAGAGTAAATTTCTGGGTTTTGTCATCCAGTTCGTGGCAGCTCGTGACGGCAGCCCTGGGAGACTCGTGCAGGTGCTTTCTTTTAATTTAATTTGTTTGTTCTAAATAGTAAGCAGAGGGAAGGGGGATACAAAAGGAGACTGATACTGTAAGATTACAGTGAAGGATTCTTCCAGTTACTTCCACCGCCTCACTCCTACTCTCCATGGACCAAGTCAGATGGAATTGGCCGTGTCCATGGGGAATTAAAAGCCAACACTGACCATCATTCAGCAATGAGTCCTATTCCCTGGGGTTAAGGTCAGAGAAAAGAGGTGTGGAAACCCAACGCTGCACCTTGAAGCTTCAAGACTGACTTAGGAAACAGAGTTTAAAGCCAGCGCCTGTGAAACTGCACGGCCAGGGCAGCTCTGAAGAGCTCGGCCAGGAAAGGAGGCCCTACTGTCCTGGAAGTTATCAGCACCACCCGCCTTTTTAAAAAGAAATCTATAACAATGGCTCCTTCAACTCAGCTGCGCCAGAGACTGCTCATCGCTGCCCAGCACCCAGCACTGCTCCTGCTCTTCAATAATGAAAACTGGTTCTTAGCCAGGCCCCTGCCCCTCAGCCAAATGATATCAGTTGGTTGTTGCCAGGTGACCAAGTTCTAGAAAGTGTTGGATGGTGCTTCCATGAAGTATCCTGAAAAGAGAGGAGGCGCTCTACTTTTTTTTTTTTTTTTTTTTTGGTCACTTTCTTCATCCTGCTGGCTGGAAAGTAGATGTGTCAGCTGGAGCTCCAGTCACTACTTTGGGGTGTGAGGACCAGGGCCAGGATCTAGGGCCTGCAGGCCAGAACACTGGAAGGAGCATGTATGTCCCCAAGGCCTTCATGGAAACTGAGATGCCAGGCCTGGGCAGCCCGCCTACCGGGAAAAATAAAACCTTATGCATTGAAACTACTGTTGATAACGGGGTTTTTGTCACAAGCAGTCAAAATAAATGGAGGCTTCTATTTACAAATAAAAACTCCACTTGCCCAATAAACATACGGAGAGAGAAAGAAAGGCCTCTATACTAAGTATTTTTAACCAACCTCGTCTACCCCAACAGCTTGTTTGTAGATAATTAGATTCATGAAATGGGAGTATTTCCTAACTTGCCTGACAGGAACCATTACTCCTGCTGAAGGAGAGGTCACAGAGCTACCACAAGAGCAGTCTGAGGTCCTTGCCTCTGTCTTCTCACCATTCCAGTCCTTGGATGCGTCTTACATTTTTAATCTAATGGGAAAACTGAGCCTCTGTCTTCTGCGGACCAGGGGAGTTTCTGCTCCCTGCTCACTGGGTAGTATTTTTATTCCCAAAAAGCTTTTTAAAATCTGATCCCATTAAAAATACAACTTAACCACACTTGAAACCAGCGTTTCTTTCTCCGTGTGTCCTCTGACGAAGGGGGCGCTGGGTCCAGCAATTCCTTCCCGCACTGTCGTTTCTCCTGTTCCGTCGGTCCCTTCAGTAAAGATTCCACTGTCCCTGAGCTCAGCCTCTGCTCCCGGGAGGAGCTCAGTTTGCTTTTGTTTTAACTGCTTCAGAGACAGAGTTCAGATGCACCAACAAAGGAAATAAATCAGCATAGTTAGAATCAGAGCGGTGACAAGTGAAGGCAAAGAAAGAGCTCAGGTCTGAGGAAGCCCGACATGAACTGAGCATTTCAGTTGCCCTCTCCAAGAAACAGCAGCACAAGGCACCTACTTGGGGGGACCCGTCTACCAGGGGGGACCCGTCTACCCGGGGGGACCCGTCTACCCAGGGGGGCCAGTCCATCTGGGGGGACCCATCTACCCAGGAGGACACGTCTACCCGGGGGGACCCATCTACCCGGGGGGGCCACGTCTACCCGGGGGGACACGTCTACCCAGGGGGACACGTCTACCCGGGGGGACATAGATGGTCTTTCCCAGAAGGCCTTGCAGCTGGCATTCCACATGGGCCAGGGTCTGCCTGGGCAGAAGTCAGTAGTGGGAAGGCGCAGCCCCACACCAGGAAGTCATCGCGCGCAGCACAGGGGTGCAGTCTTGTGTTTTTTCCAGCTGTAGCAGCAAGGGTGGGAGCTGCTTGGTGGGCGTGGGCCAGTGGTTCTGCATTTCTGCTTGGATTCCAGGCATTTCTCCTTGCAACCGTGCTCTGGCCCTCTGGGGGATTCTCAAACCACCAGCACTCTCGTTTCTTTCAAATCTACGTTGGTACAGCCATTATTTTATAGTAACTTTATATGGGGTATAAAATATGAAAATATTGAATCCCTCTGTTGTACACCTGAAACTAATGTTGTAAATCAATCATACTTTAATTTTAAAAATTAATTAAAATAATAAAATAAAGAAATAAAAAGCTAACTTGGATTCTGTGGTCTGTTACTAAAACCCTGATACACGGGAAACTGGAGCACGAGACCGCTGTATTTTGTAAGCAAATGCCTGCCCCATTCCTTCGGGAATTCAGTACTAAACCTAAATATTATTCTTCAAGCTTCCCGCAGCTGGATCTTATTTACATTTGAAAGCCTCAAGAGCAGAAGCAAGCCGCGACACAGGTACTTCTTAAAAATCCCCTTCCAACCTAACTCTGCTGAAATAACTTACCGTGTTTTCAGTGTATCCCACCTGCAGCCTACCTACAAGCTTTGCAAGTGGAATGCGAGAGCAATCAGTTCTGAAGGATGGTCTCAATTCAGCCAAACTCTAACATTTATCAATAGAAGCCTCTTTGGGGGACGGGGCGGTGGGGGGGACAATCTTGTGAAACTAAAAAGGTAGATAAATGTTGTTTGAATTGATCAATAGTCTATAAAAGCTCTTGCCTGAACTCTGTGGACACAGCTGCTCCTGAAACCCTGCCCTTGCTCCCCTCCTTGGAGAGTCTCCCGCTGTAAACGACGCCCACGGACTGTGACCACAGCCAAGTGTGCTGAGCATATACTCGTGACACATTCTCACAGAGTTTTTAATTCTTCACTTTCTTACTCGTCTGACACAAACACAAGTTTAAGCTGGATAACGGGTTTGTACTTGACTAGAAGGAAGATGAAATTAGATGGAGAAGCCAAGTGTGCCCGTCCGTCCTCGCTCCTGATGCAGGGTCTGACCCACTGCCGCACGGTCTACGCACCACCCTGGTCTCCACCCCGGGTTAGAATCACCAGGCTAGAGGACACATTGTACATCTCTCCAGGGTCCAGAGTAATTTGGACATCGTGAACAAACACTAAATATTTTTTAATAAACAAATGAAAAAGAAAGAAGGGCCCTGCAAGTAATTATAATTTTCATTTGACCAAAAAGGGAGCCGGGACATGGACCTGCCTCACAGCCATTCACGATAAAAGGAGATGCGCTGCTTCGGGCCGACGTTCAGCCAAGGTGGACACACCAGGGGTTAAGCCCCACTGGGAGACGGAACGAAGCCCAGGTGTGCACTGAGCGCCACAAGGCAACTTGTCACCCATTACACTTACACGTGGTGGCCGCTCATAGAGCAGCTTTATTTATTTAAAAATCAAACTAAACTCCCTGTTTCCAGTCTGAGCACGACCGCTTCCTTTCACTTACCGGGGGGATGCTCCGTCCCAACCAGACCTTTGGAGAACAGAGGCTCCATCTTTCCAAGAGCCCGTGCCAACCAGTTACTGCACAGAGAATCCCAGCAGCCACACCTCTTACGCACCACAGCTGACCTGACGTCTTCCCCGGTGCTCGCCCAGTGCTTCCAGCAGGTGCTCCACACCCAGTGCCCTCCCCCCTCAATCCCCCTCCTCCCCCCGCACCCACACTTCCCGCAGGGGCAGCCTGGCGGGAGTAAGCCCAGCCACGCTGCACCCCTCACTGCCCATCCCGCGCTCCGCTGCTCACGCTCATCGGGAAGGGGCATTAGAGGAATTGCCCACGTTCCTGGAAACGTGCAGAATTAAACCCGCGGGGACATCTCTGACCAGGGGGACAGGAGCCACAGATTAACGCCTTGTCCATTCCCCCTCTGCCAGTGATTCTGAGATGCGATCACACAGCTCCCTGGTGGTCCTGCAGGATACAGGAACTGCTGACCCTGTGCTGGCCACCAGATGACCCCTCCTAGTACTGCTCCTCGGCTCCTCCTGCCGTGCCCCTGTCCCCGTGGCCACATCCACGATCAAGTTCTGCACTTAGGCCTTTGTCTCAGGCTCTGCTTTCTGTGGGTCCCAGGCTGCCCCACATGCAGCCACTGCGGCACGGACACTGGGTACCATGGCTGACGTAAGGGAACCGGGGGCCTGTGACTTGTGGGGCCCAGCTCCAGAAGGATCACGTGCGCCAAGCAGATTCCTGAGAATTTTTGGAATTTTGAGCTAACAGTTTAGTCAACAGTAAGTGCGTGCGGTAACGTTTTACTATTTTAGATGACCCAGCATCTGGGCCCCTCCTCCTGATCGTACCCTGGTTTTCAGATACCCAACCCTCCCTCAACCAGCTCAGGAGTCTTGGAGGAAGCAGATCAACTCCCTCAGCTACAAAGGTGGGCCCGCTAGGGTTAGTCCCTGGCCATGGCAGTCAACTTGGAGATGGGCCATAGAAGAGTGATTTCTGGGACTTCTGGGTGATGGAACTTGAGCTGGCTGCACTTGAACACTAAAGGAGAGATGGCCTCTCTTCCTGATGGCGTGGAGTGTGGATATGACACCCGGAACTGCAGCAGCCATTTTGTGGCCACAGGGAGTCCAGCCTGAGGATGGAAAAAGCAGAGCCCTGAGACCCTCATCAGCTGAGGTTTTGACGCTGCTGGTCACCCTCTGCCACCCACAGGTCAGAAGACACTCTGGAGCTGGCTCTCCTCCTGGCCGCTCATGGACAGGCCTGAACTCCCAGGGCTCAGAGTCCTCCCACATGGTATGCAACCATGGGACCTTTGTGAGCCCCTGGTGTGCAGCAGTGCCAAGTCACCCCCAGGGCAGGGGACTCAGCCAAAGGGTAAGGGCGTCGCCAAGTTCCCAACACAGA
Source organism: Camelus dromedarius (assembly GCF_036321535.1). NCBI lineage: Eukaryota > Metazoa > Chordata > Mammalia > Artiodactyla > Camelidae > Camelus > Camelus dromedarius. The sequence goes on from NC_087442.1 coordinate 3,913,498, forward strand.
AGCCCACCCCCTGTCCTGTGCCATCCAAGGGGACTGACGCTTAGAAGACTGACAGCTGCTTTCGTCAGACACACGCCCGTCCCTGCTCAAGAGAAATCAGGGTGAGGCCAGGAAGGCGGGGCTGGGACGGTGGGTGTACCCAGACCTCGGGTGAGATGTGCTGCTGTGAGTCACAGAGGGCGACAGCCTGGTCTTCCTGGAACCAGGCAGGGTGAGCTTTCCTTCTTCCTGTGGCAAAGACATCCGGATTCACTCACTCTTTTCCTAGACTTTTGCTTCCAAAGAGCTTCTCAGTCGGCCCTTCCTCCGAGGCTCATGTGGTTGGTACTGACAACAGGTGTTCAGGGGTCTCATCATGGGTTGAAATGCCTGCCCCCCAAAACCCATGTGTTGAAGTCCTCCCCCGTCCGGTGCCTCAGAACACGACCTTCTTTGGAAACGGGGCCACTGCAGATGAAGTCAGCTGAGACGAGGCCACAGCAGAGAGGGGCAGGTCCCTGGTCGGATATGACTGGTGTCCTTATAAAGAGGGGAGCGCTGGGCACAGACAGGCCAGAGGGAGAAGGCCCTGACCCCGGACTCCTGACCCCCAGACTGTGAGACACTGGATGTCGGCTGCTTTAAGCCGCACTCTTTGTGGAAGCTGGTCTCAGCAGCCCCAGGAGCTGGCACAGGTCTCCTCAGCTGTTTTCAAGGGTTCACTGCGTCGTCACAACCCTCCAGAGAGAGCGGAGGAGCTTCACCACGTCCATTCCCAGGCCACCTGAGGCCCAGGGACGTGAAGTGACTCCCGGGGACCCCGGAGCACCCAGGAGCAGGGTGGGGGTCAGAGGGCGGGGATCAGAGGGCAGGGGTCAGAGCTCAGGCACCACGTCTGAAGTCTGATGTTCTTTTCACACCCCGTGAGGCTGTAACTGAGGACCCACCGTCTTCTAAGGAAAAATATGGTAGAAACGCTGCACAGGTTTTATGGACATAAAGTCGCAGCAGCCGGGACTCAGGACTGGGGAAGCCAACATTTGTGTTCGGGGAATGGAAAAATGCAGACCGGCCCATCCACACATTGTTCAAATTTTCATTTTTCCAATTGAGAGATTAAATACATGAATAGACAACAGCCAGACCGCAGGTGACCACCCGTCTCACCCGCATCTTGCAGTGCCAGCCTGGAAGCCAAACCACAGGGACAGCAACCGGCCCCAAAGAGCCAGGACCTGGTCAGTATCGGGCAGCTTCCCTCATTTCTGCCCCCACTGCCGGCCTAGGACAGGTCCCCTAAGCAGCCGCCCCGCCCCTCAGTGCCCGCAGCTCCACCAGGGCACCCCGGCCCCCTTCCCCGCGACGGGGCCGCCCTGGCCCCCTGCCCACCTCCGCGTCCCCCCGCGCACCAGCGATGCTCAGGGGACGTGGCCTCTGCCTGCTCTCACCTGCTTCTTCCCTTCTTTCCACACAACGAAGCTGTACCTTCTTCCCTACAAATTAGTTTCCCCAAAACCAAAAGGAAAGCGGTTTTCATTTTCAATTGGCCTCTGCCTCCTCCAGGAGAGATGCTGCCACGAAGCCAAACAGGGAGGGCAGGCAGGGGGACAGTCGAGTCTGCCCTGGGGACTTGAGTCCCGAATCGAGACGACGTCCGGTAGGAAATGACCTCTAGAAACCCTCTGCCCTAAACAAAAATGCAAGGCCCACTAACACTACTAAAATGAACAAAAATTATTTCCTCTTTAAGAAAGCGTACCACCCCCGACCCCGAAAGAAAAAAATGTTCCCAAAAGCACAGCTCAGGCCGGAGGTGAAAATGAAGGGAAAGCCGGGGCTCTGACAGGGAGTCCGCACGGCACCATGTCGTTACGTTCACCGCACTCACGAACGGCATCTGTTTCCCCTGAAAACAGAAGCCGACGTCCCAGCGACCACCGCACTACCAGCCCCCACCCAGTCACACCGGCGTCTCTCAGTCCGCTCCCGTCAGGCCTTTTGTTCATAACTGAAATCAAATTCCAAGAGACAGAAATTACGTCCTTGCGGAAAACCTGCGGAAATGCAGCCTGAAGAGGGCGACGCACTGAATGTGCGCCCACCTTCGACGGCAGGGACGCGCGTAAGAAAGGGAGCGTTTCCGGAAAAGGCGCCAAACGGCCAGTTTTATTAACTAAAATTTTTTCTGCAAAGTATTAACACACTCTCTGGAACTTAAATTTTCCTTGATTTTTTATCACCAATGACCATCAGAAGCACAATGATCATTTCTCTTCAGTTCATAGTAAAATAAACGTAATTACTTCAAAGTAAAAAAAAAAAAAAATCCTTTTTAGAGACCTCAGCTTCTGTCACTTAAGCCAGCCTACCAAGCGCAAGACGAGAGACAGCCTCCATCAGCAATCTCAGGCGAAGGCGGCCCTCCCGGGGGTCCCAGGAGGCCGGGTGCCCCAGACTCTGTCCTCCGGACCACTGGGGCCGAGAGGTGCTACCGTTTCAGGGGCTGCGGGGTAGACACGAATCTGCTTTTCACTTCTCTGCTGTGACACACACTCAGAAGCTGCTGTTTGCATTAAGCCACAGTTCACTTACGAGCAGGACTGAGCACTTTCTGTTGGTCTCCAGGGGGTCACTGGTTCGAGTCCTGTGTAATCCAGCAAGCTTGACACTGTGTGGTGGACAGACTGGACCTGAGGTCACCATCAGTCACTTCTCACCGTGTGTCACCAAGAGGACCTGGGCATGGCAGGGCGGGGGGGTGGGGGAGGTGAAGTGGTTGGCCTAAAGGTCTGTAGCTTTGTCTGCCCCACAAATCCATCTCTAATATTGGGGAGAGAACACCATGTCCATTTCCTGTTCTGGTCAAACTGGCAACAGGCATCTCCTCTGGCTAAGGATTGAATGGGTATAATTCCAGTATTGACAGCCCAGGGCTTTCTAGAGTAGCCCACTGGAATGGCAGAGTTTAAGATTTAAGAAAAAATATATATGCTTAAAAATGTATATACCTTTGTATGAATGTATCAGTGATTTTTCTAAGAAAAAAAACAAAAGCCCTGAAAACCTAACCAGAGTGTGGTTATTAAGCCCTACTGACATCATGATTGCATCTCCAAGCAGCTAATTCCCTAATGTCTCGTTGTGAAATCAGGCACCTCCTTTACTACGCCACGAATCTAACAACTTCTCAGGGTGCTGGCAACAACAAACTTAGTACCCATATTACGATGAGTGGTTTGGTGATTACCACTAAATTACAGAGGACGCTCCCTCCTGGAAACGACGCTGTCTACAGGCTCAGCACGAGTGCTGTCAGCTCTTCTAAAGTTACTCAACTGTAACTCAACCCAGATGTGAACGGCGTATCTCCCGAAAGTTGATGGTGCTATAATCTTTGCCATTAGGGGACGTTTAAGTTACACACACTGTTGTAACAACATTCCCAAACTCTAATTCAGAGCACTGTAATTGTATCACACAATGATGTTTTGATTACCTATAAAGTTTAATTTATCACAGATATAAGAGCTAATGAACAAATGGTAAAACGTATCAATTCAGCTCAAGAAAATGCATAATCAGAAATGCGGGTTCAGTTTACTCTCCTAATTAAGATGAGACATGCCAGTGGAAAATACCAATTAGTCATTTGCACCTTTATAGCTCACAAGCCCCCTTCTCCTGGCAGCTTATTTCTAATTACTATTCAGAGCCCCTTCTCTACACTGTGTTGTATCCTAAGTTCTTCTTTAGTGAACACCACTGATTATGGACACATTTCAGGAGCTCTTTTCCACAAAAAAACTAAAGCACAGTGCTAAGAAGAAAGAAGAACACTTACTACTTCTAAATTCAGCTGGGGAAATTGCCTTTCGGTTTTAAAACTGAAAACTAACTGCACTCACTGGCCATGTATTCTACTATACTAACCCCCTAAAGCCCACTCCCCACCTGCACCTGAAGGCCGCAGTACCTGGCTGCTCTGATTTCTGGGGCCCTCCTCACACTGCTTGTGAGCCTTGCCCGCTGTTTTGCAGGGTAAGGCACAACCTTTCTCCAGCTCTTCCCCGGGGGTCTGTGTGGTGGACAGTGTTCCTAAGAGAAAGCTCCGGAGCGGCCCTCACGTCCCGCCGACTTCCCCCCTCCTCCCCACATCTGCTCAGACTCTAGAGAAAAGGTGTAGCTCTTGGCTGAAACTTCCAGGCACGGCTGCGCAAGCTGATCACCCAGTCCTCTGTGTAGGACTTCTTTCCGTGCCTGAGGACTTCGTGCCCCAGAGAAAGAGCACATCTCTGCACCCAGCCCCGCCTTGGAGGCCCTTACCCCATGCTCCCTTCCACTCCAGGCACGCGGGGCGTTTAACTGCCATTTCAACCCCCTTCTGGAAGGCCTCACCCTCCACCTGGCGGGGGTCCATGCACTCTTGTGGTCTCAGCTGACCATCACCTGCTGGAGAAGCCATGACACCATCCCCCTGCTCACCCACAGCCTCACCAGGGCCCCATGGTATGTCTCAGTGCACCCCACGTCTCTACCACCTGCTAACATCCAGCTCTCCCCCTAGAAAGGAAACCACTCGGACTGTCAGACCAGGGCTCACAGGCGCTTAGCAAATGTGTGTTGGTAGAATGGGGACTTCACACGGTACCCAGAACCCAGCAAGCATTCAACAAATGATGGCTTTTACTAGTTTAAAAAAACAAAAACCTGAGACAATCACATAAACCCAGAGGGTGTGGGTCTACAGACTACAGTCTGGGAGGTGCCGCGAGAGCCGGACCACAGCCTGGTACCCGGGGTCCTTCACATCACAATGTCCCCATCACCTCCGATCTCATCTTCCAGACACTCATCTTCTGAGTCACCCAGTAACACAGGATCCTAGTGGCGCATATCCCCACCACCTCAGTAGGTGAAGGGAAGGACATGGAAAGTGACTGACACTAACAAGGACCAGTAACAAGCCCACGCCGGACGCCGGAGTCCGAAGGCAGGACTTCAGGCACCGGTTCTCTGCTCATCCCCGAGCTCAGCCACGCTGTGTCGTGAACAAGGGACACAGAGTGCACCCGTCAGAACCCCTTCCTATCTGGTCACCACAGCCAAATAAACTAGAAGCACGAGGAACATTACTCAAGGCCAAAGTATGTCTGATGGAAAACTATTAATAATTTACCTGCAGTAAGTGTTAGGATAGCCAGGAGTGAATTAAATGGAGATCTGATCAATTCTTACTGCCGATCTGACCGTTTAATATTGAAAACAGAACCAATCCTGTATCATTTAAATTTCACTTGACATCATAAACTCTTAGGTTTGTAACTTTTAATTTTTAGTAATTTATAGCTATACTCATTTCATTAAAAAAATTTCTGAAAGTCTCGGTAGCAGATACTATTGGCTTACATATTTATATATATGATTGTACATACACACGTACGACCAAAAATGAAGCCACATCCCAAGCGAAACACAAAAGGGTAAAAAACTAAGAAGTCAGCCTGCAGAGAACAAACAGCTGCTTAATCATGAGACATAACACAGGGCAGAAAGAACGGATATTTTAACATTAGAAAAGTCCTGTGGGAGGGTATGGCTCAGTGGCAGTGTGCTCAGCACGCAGAAGGTCCTGGGTTCAATCCCCAGTACCTCCACTAAAAATAAATAAATACACGAACTTAATTACCTCCCCACCAAACCGAAGAAGAAGAAAGAATCCTCCCATGATACCAACGTCAAACTGTAGTTTTTTCTCCTTCTGAACAACATTTCTTTCCACCTGACCAAGTGCAATTGATGTAATCGCCAGTTCGAACCCCACACAATTCTTCTGCCCGTCAATCTATATTTCTATTTAAGAAGCCTGACAGTTACTTTTAAAAGAAACATTGTGGAATATTCTTCAATTAAGTAAAGAATTGTTTAATAGATAAATAATCTTAATGGGGCTCTCTCGTGGTTTTAAATAAGCTGTGCACTTAATTAACCTTGCAAACTTGCTTGGCACAATCATACTTTTTACGAATGAGATAGAATAAAAACGGAATTAATCACAAAATTATCGGTACCTCAGTCACACCAGAGCTCATCATTCATGTTAGTTAAGCTGGAGAATGAACTGCCTAATACTACCATAAAATACACTTATGTCTTCGAGATTTCTACATTGTCATTTCCGCCACTGGGCCCTCTCGTCAGCTGCACTGCAGACGGTAACACGGTGTGGGGGGGGGGGCTGGATGTGCTGCAGCACTGCCCACCCACCTTCCAGGTACACAGAACATCTACTGATGCCACAACTTAAGAGCTAGATTTCTTTTTTTTTTTTTTTTTCAGAAACCTACTAAGTTTTTAACAGCTTTATTGAGATGTAACTCACACACCACAAAATTCACCCATTTAGTTCATATAATTCAGTGGCTTTTAGTGTGTTCACAGAGTTGTGCAACCCTCATTACAATCAATTTCGGACACTTTACTCACCCCAGAATGAAACCCCATACCTACTGGTAGTTACTCATTTCCTCCCAACCTTCCCCCGCCTCCAGCCCTCCCCCAGGCCATCACTGATCTATTTGATATTGTTGCCGCAAAACCGGCCTCTGCACCCCAAAAGCCAGACTGAGACCCGGAGGCAGAGTTTCGGGAGAAAAAGAACAGCTTTGTTGCTTTGCCAGGCAGAGGGGAGTCGCCGCAGGCAAATGCCTCAGGGACTGTGAATCCATCTCGGGCTTGGGGTCTTGAGGTTTTACAGAAAAACTGGAAAAACTGGAACAGAAAAGGTGACTAACAATCAGGGTGCTGTTACCTTCCTCTCAACCTCAGTGAATCTTTCTGACGTCAGGCGGGAAGTCCAGAGGGTCTGTCCATTCTTCCGAGATTACCGGCCCATTACCTCCTTCCTGGAGCACAGCGTCTGGGCTAAAACTACTGAATGTCAGGAGAAAGTCTGGGGGTGTTTAGAGCAAAAGCAGTAAGGGAGAGAGAGCAAATCACAGGACTTCTTAGTCAGGAACAATCAGCAAGCAGGGTTAGCATCGGGGGGCTGGTCTGCTTCCTGCTCCTTCACTGTAGGAGCTAGATTCTACATCATTAAAAATCTTAAGGCAATGATACTCACCATCTCAGACACCCCAAACCCCGCTGTCATCTAAGGTTACCCAGACACACAACACTGCTCAGCACGCAGCACACACAGTCTGGAAAAAACCAGGTATGCAGTCCTCGTGTGAGCAGAAATCTAGCTCAGTATTCAGTGGGCACCCATCACGTGCCAGGCGCTGCAAAGGTCCTAGAGGCTCAGCAGTCAGTCTCCTGTTTGCAAGAGCCTCAGTACGGTGAGGGGTCGCTGTTGTCTCTCTATGTCCACAGGAGTGACTGCAAGTGCTCACTTTAGATCAAATAACGACTTCCCTGCCTCCTAGCTGTGTGATCTTGAGCGCATTATTAAGTCTCTTAGAGCCACAGGTCCCTATCTGGAAAATGGGGGGATGACAGTAATGCCAATTTCTTAGGCTGTTGGGATTAAACAAGGTCACGCGCAGTCAGCACTCGGCAAAGGTTCCCACACGCTCCGCCGGCAGCCACTCCCCACACGGACACAGCAGTTTGGCAACTAGATCACAGTCTCACACTCATCTCCAAGGCCCCATCCACACCCAGAAGCTGCCAGCACCACCAACCGAGCCAACACTCTCATCTCAAAATTCCCTAAATTCTTCGATTCCAATGAATTCGACCTGTACACAACGCCCACTTCAGTGATCCTGTTGACTGAGAAGGGCGCCCCCTCTGAGATCTTCCCTATGACCCCACCTCCCAACCTCCAGTCCTCTCTTCCTTTGACTCCCACCCTACCAGGACTTCTCAGACACTTCAAGGACAGAGAAGCCCAGGACACTTGCCCTGTCACCACACTTGCCTGGCAAAACCCCAGCCCGAGGAGGTCAACTCATGGCTTCCTTCGCTCGTCCCCCGGGCTGCACGGATGCTCCACGGGAGGGGGTCCCCCAGCCACGTGGATCTGTCCCACTGCAGCTCCTGGTGCTGCCCGGGCTTCTCCTCCCTCTGCTCGCCTCTGGGCCACATCACGTCCCGCCTCCGCCAGGACCTCGACCTTCAACCTCCCTCGCGTGTTCCTTCCCGTACCCTTCACACGTGTGGGAAGAAACCCTAAGCCTCCGAGCTTTAGCCCAGCCGAGGCTAGAAGACTAGTGAACGCAGAGCGGGAGCCCGGAGGAGCAGTGGCGGAGCTCCCGGGGTAAACCCTGAGGGGTCCCCACAGGTGGACAGCAGCCCTGCACCAGCTCCACATCTCGTGAGAAGTCACCAGGTGCCCTCCCAGCAGAGCGTCCCTGCGCACTCTCGTCATCACAGAGCTGAGCTGGTGTCTCTGGCTGTCAAACAGCATGAAGCAACTCATACTACTTAAAAGTTTACCAGTCCTGAAGCTACTGACTTGGAATTTTAGAATGTGTTTTGTGAAGAGTGTGCCTTTGCTGGAATGTTTTTTGTAGAAAACTGTCCCCTGAGAGTTGTGAGCGTTTTCACCACGGAGGGTCTGACCCACCAGTTCGGGCAGCACTTCAGGCATCGCCGCCGCGTGAGCCGCTGCTCAGTCTGGAGGAAGCGTGCGCGTGGGTTTCCTTACGGTCACTCACATGTAAGCGTTTCTCCTCTTTACAGAATGACTAACGCACACTGCAGAATCACGTCTCATTTCTACACATAGTCTCTGGCAGGTTTATTGAGAAAACAAAAAAAATATGACTCCCTTCTACTAACAGCACTAGGGCCATAGCAATTCTCGGGCAGATAAGGAAACAGAGAAAAAGAAATCGTTTGCTTAAGGAACAGTTAGAATTCAGAGACAGATCTTTCAGATTCAAAAGCCCTTCCTTCCGCTCCCCGGGGATTCCAGGCCCAGCTGCAGACTGGCATCACCTACGGGGTGAGAAACAGACAGTGAAACACAAAGGCCGTCTCTAGTCCCGCCCACCCCCCCGCTTCTGACGCACTGATGGGGACGGCTCTCAGCTCACACCAGCCACGTTCCCTTGTGTCACTCTGTCCCATCAATTCTGTGTTAAAACAAGACCCTCGGATGAAGATCCTGCAAGATGAGAGACAAAAATACAGTCTCGAACATAATCTTATCCAGACAAGGGCCACGGAAGGTTTAGAAGTTCTGTGGTTGAAGAACGGGTTACATTAGTTGCAGTTTAGCCAATGCTGGGAACACTGGACCCCTGACACGGGGTCACTGGAGGAGCTGCTGCAAACAGCAGGTGAGCATGCTGCTCAGAAGCTCAGGGCTGGTACCAGCACACAGGAGCACGTCACTGGGCATCTGCGGGAAATGCACCTGCTGACCGAGTCCCCCACAGTGTAGAAACAAGGCGTGAGCACAGAGCACAGTGAGGCTGGGGAGGCCCAGGGCCCCGTGGGGAGCCTGGGAGGAACCCCCACAGGTCCTGGGGTCCCTGAGCAGAAGAGGAAGACGGCGAGCGCGGTGCAGAGGGAACTACTCTTGCTAACGCGTGGAGGACAAACTGATGGCCGAGCGTGTGTGACACCGCGGCTGGAAGGCCAGGAGGAAGCAGAACAGTCCCGGGACCCTGAGTAGCGCAAACCCCAGAGGGAAAGCAGAGACAAGTCTGTTTGGACAAAAGAAAAACCAAGGGGTCTGAGACTCTCCACCGAGGTGCTAGTGGGTCTGGGGACACTGACCATCAGGAAAAAGGGTGACCCCAGGCACAGGAAGCTCAGGTTTTACCATACTGAGAGGAGGGTTTACTTTTCCCAAACTTCCTCCTAACCTTAAATATGACCAAATGTTTCTTTACAAAGGCAAATTTTCAGGGGGATAGGGGTAAACTTCAGGGGTAGACCATGTGCTCAGCATGCACAGGTCCTGGGTTCAACCTCCAGTACCTCCATCAAAAATAATTAGAAGAAAAAAAAATTAAAACCAAAGGCAGATTTTGAGAGTAAAATATACTTTATATCTTAGAAGAAATACCATAATAACAGTTTAAAAAGTATTACAAGAAGAATGGGATAAAACTGAATCTCTTAATTTAGCAAATGACCTTTGGACCCAGCAATCTACTCAGTCAGAGTAGTTACTGGAAGCTTAAAGTCATGAATTCTGAATCCCTAGGAAGGGAGGCTGGACACCACTAGGCTCCCCCAGCTCCCCCAGCTCCCCCACAGCACTTCCAGCGCAGGCGGGCACTCCTCGCCACTCCAGGAGACTTCCTCCGACAGACCTGGTGTCAACCATCAAGTCCACACCGATGTGCAACAAACGCCACTATTCTTTCATCGTTTGGGCATGAAGGGGGAAACCAAAGACCACCACAGCACAACAGGAAATCTTCATAAAGAGTCTAACTGCTTTTATTACAATGTAGTAGTTCATCCAACTCACCAACGGCAAACCGGCAAACTGGCATCTTCTATAAAACAGTTCCAGAAAGTTCGAACAAGAAAAGGAAAAGACACATTGTCTGTAATAATTCTCATACAATGCTGCTTAGTGTTTAAACTTCGGATCACGCTGGTAAGTGTGATCACTTCCTAGCAAACATGTGGCAAAGACATTTGCTCTGTTTTGTCTGCCTACAAGCATCAGGACATGCCTCACAATTAGTAATGTTTTGTTACAACTTCCAGGACACCGAGATCTACTCGTGCTCAGACCGGCCAGTTGTACCAAATACCATAAATACAAAATGACTGGAAATATAAACATCAATTTGTATTTCAAGTTTGTAACATTTTATTTACAAAAATAGTCTGGGAGGAAAAGGGTTCGCAGCCCCATACTCTGCCCTGGGGGAGGGGGACGGTACTATTTTGCGCCACATTCTAGGTTTTTTCCTAACAATTTTGAGAGTCGGGGTTGAATTCTTTCTGAATTGTACTTGTGAACTAGAAGCTCCGGGGGAGGCGGCCGCGGGGGGCGGGCGGGCGGGCATGGAACAGGGCACGGAGATGGCTTTTACTGAACGGACTCCAGGCGCCTCATGCACTGGGCGGCGACACGAGCACGCTCTGACACCAACACCACACGCACTATGTACAGGACCGCGGCGTCTCCGGTCAGGAAGGACACTTGGCGCCGATGCGACACTCCCAGACGGTGGTGTCCACGCCGACGCTAGGACATGACCCCGAAGACGGGGCTGTGGCGGCAGACGCTGGGGCCGTGCTCCTCGTAGTCCTTCTTGGTGTGGCACACCTGGAAGAACTCGGGCTGCGGAGGCGACAACCAGAGGGAGAGTGACCGCGCCGGGAGCGGACGGGACTAAACCCCGAGTGAGCAAATGGCTCTCCTGACCCAAACCCCTTCTCCACCCGGCCTGCCACAAACTCTGACCTCTCCAAGGACCTCAACTACTTAACAGGAGTTGACTTCATTTTTTAAAAATTTATACAGTCTCTCCTTGTGCTTGCCCAAAATTAGTGGTTCGTTAGCTAGTCACAAATTGGAGGAGAAAAATTTCTAATTACTTGGAAAAAGCACTAGAATTAACGACTAATGCAAGATGTTTGGGTTATTTCCGGTTCCCTCATCCGTATTACCTGTAACCCCTAACTGGCAGGGGGTGCGATGTAAAGGATAACTGAAATATCTTTCCTATCTGGCAGAATTAAGTGTGCGGCTGTTTAGAGCCACACCAGTCGGCACACACACAGCCTAACCTGCGTGCAGGTGGCACACACATGACAACAGGGCAGCCGGGACAAGCACTCACGGTCGAAGCGAGCATGGAGCCCCCGAACCACACAGCGTAGCGCTGCATGTGGTGCGTTACCACCTGGACCTCCACGGGCTTCGGCTGGAAGAGGAAGAGGTGCGGGTTTACTCACCAGCGCGGACGGATGGACGGACAGACGCGTCCGACACCTTTCTGCGGACAGGAGGCACCCCTCCCACCCTGAGGTCTAAGCATCCCTGCTCTGTGGCGGCATCAGCCCTGCTCTGCCTCCAGAGGAAGCTTCTCAGCTGATCCTGCTGCCAAACCCCCCTGCCCCGGGCCCAGCCATGCACAGAACAAAGTACAGAAGTCAAGGGTTACCAGGGGGTGGGTGTAGCTCACGTGGTACCCAGCATACCTCCACCAGTACCTCCACCAAAAGAAATAAATAGATATACCTAATTATCTACCCCCTAAAAAAAAAAATTAAAACAACAGAAGTCAAGGGTTACCTTTACCTAGAGGCATTTTAAAAAGTAAAACATCCAAGTAACTAATTCAACTGATTATTTTTTACTAAACAAATGAGATGTCTTAGCATTTAGAGATAATTCAAAAAAAAAAAAAAAACTAGATGTCCTTAAAATATTATAAGAAATTACATTTTGCCAACAGTGTGATTCCACCAGGTGAGTCGGACGTGCAGGTTTGCTGCCACTCACCTTTCACGAGGCCCAGCCTCGCTTAGAGCTCGAGGAGAATCAGCAGCTAGTTAAGAATGGTCATCTTGGAGGAACACATGCAGCTCTGCTGACATGAGCCATTTTAGTTTAATAAGGATGTTTCCAAAGGACAGTCACGATCCTCTGGGTAAACTGACTCCCTCTCCCGGGATACTGGTCGTTACCCACAAGCTGCCCTCCCAAAGGGCAGAGAGACTGCTGGCACATCAGTCCTCACTGCACACCGGGGACGAGTGCAGGCAACGAGCCTCTGGACGCAGTTTCACAGGGTGGCTGAGAAAGAGCTTCAGGCCCCTTGTGCTCCACGCCACCCAGCCGAGCGAGGCCCCTGCAGCTCTGGGCGGGAGGAAGCGGGGCAGCTGGGCGCAGAGGCCCACCTGAGAGCCTGCCCCCACCCCCGGGCCCTAACCTTTATTCTGCCGCCACTGAGCTCCTCGCTGAGTTTCAGTCTGGCGTCCACCACCCTCTTTAGATCTCTCTGCAGTCGGCGTCCAAAATCCCTGAACATTGTCGAGCCTCCAGAAAGAACGACGTTCTAAAAGACACAAAGCAGAGTTTCCTGTTCCGGGGTCCCACCCACAACAAAAGCCCCACACGCCCAACCACTGGTCTGAACAACACACTTCAACCTACACGGAGAGATAATAACCGAAGCAAGGTTAATGCTATCAAAGCATAAACTGTATTTTTTTTCTTGAGTCACAAATTCTTCAATCAGTGCTTTTCCTCAATTGTAACCAAGTGAAAGCATAGAGCAAGTCTGCTCCCACGTGCTCCCTCTGGACAGTGCGAAGCTCTGCAAGGTCCAGGAGGCCAAAACAAACTGTATAAATCGACAAATGAGTTGTTATAATAAAAATCTAAGGCCAAACACTTGATCTTTTAACTGTTTTGCCTTAGTGATCACTGGGGGCAGCCTTCCAACCCACCCCCAGGCCTTACCAGCAGGGCTTGCTGGGGGTTGGGGGAGGGGGCACGTCCGAGTGAGCGGGGACACCCCTGCCGCCCGACCCTCCACCCCGCTGAGACGCGAGACGCGGCCCAGCGGCCACGCGGGAGCCAGTGTGTGGACGGTGTGGGGGAGCTGCATAACCCTCTCACCAGCCTCTGGTGAGAGGTAAAGCCACATCTTCCAGGCTGCAGGATATTACTTAGGATGATGAAAGTGAAGTTAAGTGTATTCTGACTTCACCTTCTTACAGAAAATATGACTTGAGAAAACCAGAGAAGAAAATCGAGCAACTCTTCACAGAGCCAAGAAAGCTCTCCTTCGAGCCCCCCCCGGCAGCCTGGAGCCCCCTGACTGCCCGGGTCAGGACTCCTCCGGGAAGCTGTGTCTGTGTCTGAACGGTAAATCCCTCACCAAGCCTGCGGGTCTGGGGAAACACGCCTCCTGGCCCCAGTGACCAGGTGACAGGTGAGCAGATGAGAAGGGTCCTCCCCAGCCTCCTACTGCCCCTCCCAGCCAGCGCTGAGCAGGAAGGGACCGTCCTCCTTCCTTGTGAACCCCCCACTCAGACTCGGGATTAGCAGGTGACATCGGGGGAGCAGAAAGGCAGCAGGACCATGAGGACCCAGTGATGCTGTGTCCACTGGGGACCCACGCCCCACCCCCCAGTGTCTGCAGGGAGCAGTTTCACCTCCGTGACCTGCTGACTGTGGGTCAAGTGGAACAAGCTCTCCAGCTGCGGAGCTGGAGACACGTGTCGGCGCCGGAGCCTCCACAAGGCCTCCGGCGGGACAAACGTGTCCCACTGTCTCCGAGAGTCTCAAGCGCAGCCTGTTTTAAGGCAGGCTCTGGGCTTGGTCTTTAGGGCCGGGAACGGAGGGTGGGTCTGAGCTAAACCTTCCCTGGCTCTTCCCAGCGGGGGAGGCTCCGCGGGTGCCCAGAGCCCCGACCGACAGCCTGCGGCTGCCCCCACCCAGGAAAGCAGCGCTACCCACGAGAGCCCCCAGAACGTCTAATGGCAGAAAAGCACCCGGGGAAGGCCGCCTGCCACCAGGACCGGGCGCGCACCCGCATGCCCGTTCCCTGTGTACCGACCTGTCTGCTGCCACCCGTCCCGGCTCTCCAGGGAGGGTCTCCCACCAACACCCCTCCCCACGCTGACCACCAGGCATCTATCACTTCTTAACTGCAAACCTAGATCTTTCAGGTAGCATCCTGCCCCAGGACCAACGCCACGGATAATCACCGCCACACCGCCGCCGGCGGAGAAACATCTCAGAAATAACAAGCGAGGGTTCGGTGCCTGTCAGAGTCCAGGGGCCGCGCACGGCTGCTGCAGTTATGAAAGCACCCCCTCAGGGCACCCCACTCACTGACTGCATCCTCGCATCCTGACAGGGCCGGCGGGAAGGTGGGCAGCACCAAGCCCCTGGCAGGTCAGACGGCCATCTTAAATAAGGTAAAACAAGGTGCTCCCATCCCTGTCTTCTTGAAGACAGGTCTCTTCACCTGGTAACACCTGCACATAAACTGCATACCTGTTTGCTCCTAAAAATCACAATTTAAATGCATCCTCGTCATCGTATCTTAAAAGAAGCCTCAGAAAACAAGTCTCAACTTCATAAACTTGTATTAATACAAAACCTTTCTCTAATCTTTCACTGCCATTCCAATTCTGTCACCTGCTCCAGGAACATTCTTTACAGCATCTTTCTCTCCGGCCCAGGACACAGTCTTGGGTCAGTTATTGCAATTATTGTCATATCTCTGTAATGGGTTTTTTAATTAGAAATTAATTCACCAGAGTATGAAAATGAATGTTCATCATGATACTTCAGAAGCACTGCAAGATCTTGAGTTGCCTTCGAAGACATAACATACAAGGTTCACTTTTTTCATTCATTCACACAATAAAAACAGTGCTGTGTACATGGTAAAACAATTACAGACAAAACTGCCAAGGTACTTCAGCAGGGAAAGATGCTGAACAATTAGCATCCGTGGCGGGATGAACATTTACTTACTGCCTTACTTCACACACACAACTTAACTCAATATGGATCATAAGTTTAAACGTACAGGCTAAAACTTACAGAACTTCCAGAAGAAGATATTTTCTTAAAATCTTCATGACTCTGACATAGGCAAAGGTGTCTTTGATAGGATACAAAAAGCATGAACCATAAAAATAAAAATGGATACACTGGACTTCATAAAATGAAAACTGTTCTTCAAAAGATATCACTAAGAAAATGAAAAGACGAGCCACAGACTAGGAAAAAGCACTTACACACCTAACGAAGGACTTTGTCCAGAATATAAAAAGTACCCTTACAACTCAGTAAGATAAAGAAGCCAACAAAATATGGGTGAAAGATTCAGAGACATGTCACAAAAGAAGACACAAAGTGACCACTACGTGCCTGACAAGACAGTCAACAGCATTTGCAATCAGGACCATACAAATTACAGCCATTACACACCAACTTCAGGTTAAAATATGAACAAATGAAATTCTTGTACATCGTTGGTGGGGGTGAAAATGGTATGACCACTGTGGGAAAAGTTCAGGAGTTCTAACTAAGTCAGACACACACTTGCCATAGGACAAAGCAACTGCGTGCCTAAGTACCCACCCAAGGGAATAAAACATATACCCACACAGACTGTACCCAAATGTTCACAGCAGGTTTTCTGAAGCAGCCAAAAACTGGAAACAGCCCACATTCCCATCAGTGGGCACACTGGCAACTCCACACTGCAGACACCACTCGGCACTAGAGAGGAATGAACTACGTCACCGGCAACTCGAAAACATGAACTGAGGAAAAGGAGTCAGAAACAGAGAACTCGCCGCACGAGTCCACGTCTGCGAGACTCCGGGGGTTCGTGTCTCACCTGTGCTCCCGGGAGACAGACCAGCTCCCCAGGGCTGGGGCTGAGGGCAGGGGGCCTCTCGCAGGTGACGGTTCTGTCCTGTGTCTGAGCTGTGGTGGTGGCTACATGGCTTTGTAAATGTGTCAAAGCTCTTCAAACTGTACACTTAAAGCGGATGCGGTTTATTGTATGTAATTATATCTCAAAGCTGCATTTTTAAAACAGGGCGATATAACAAAGTGGTGGAGGGAGGGCTACTTTGAGTTGAGGCCTCACTGAAGAGGCTGCAGGAGCTGAGACTTGGCAGGAAGGAAGCTGGACGAGGGGCCCCCTGCACATTCACTTCCAGGCGACAGCGTGGAGTCCCCAAGGCTCTCCCGCCTGACGTGTGCCACCTGCAGGCAGAAGTGAGCTCAGAGCAAGACCATCCAAATTTATCCTCACATTTCACACATTAACTTCTACCAGCTGCTACAGACAAGGAAGCCGCAGCTAGCGTGGGTGCACCCAGCGGGCACCGTCCACGCGGACAAGGCAGTCAGCGGCCCGCGGCCAGCAGCACACACGGACATAACATCTCCTGCCCGGCCCTAACCAGGCGGGCTGCCGGCCAGAACGAGCCCCTGTACTCTGCTCGGCTGCTGCTTCCAAGTGAGAGCACCCAGACTATTCTCATCCCTGAATCCCTGACTCAGCCTAGAATCCTAGCCTCCCCCAGACGTGGGCTCTGTTTGCAGAACTCCAGCCTCCAGGGTAGAAAGTGCGGACGTGGGTGGGCATGGCCTAAGGTGACCAGCCCTGGGGGAAGGCTGGTCAGAGGAGAGGGCCGCCTGGCTGGAACGCGATGCATTTATCTTCCTATTTATATTTAAAAAAAAACAAAGGAGAAAGATAGTCAAAGTAATAAGAGGTGACTGCTATTCTTCTTATTAAAGATTTTAGTACTTCTCAAATTTTCTAAATGCATTTTAAGCTGGAAATAATAATCTCTGCTCATCTGTAGAGTCTCAATTTTCTACCCTAACACTGTGTTTTTTAGGTTGCAGTCCTCCGGCCTGCCGGATGGCCACGGACCCTTATTTGCACAGCACACCTTCCACTCAGCGCGGTGGTCCGCTGTGTTAACTGGATCTGTTGACAGACCTCAGCAGTTACGGCAGGACCTTACCCTGCTGCCTAAATGTTTATTCCATGATGCCAAATAAAAGCCTCAACTGTACATCCTCTCTCCAAATGGAAAGGCCCTGTCCTTACACTAGTAAAAGGAGATCCCAGCACCTAGATCATCATAAATCTACACGTCACCTGTTAGTCACTTGGCACTTAGGTCAGAAAGATCAAGTCTATATTAATAATAAGTTCATTTAATTAACACCTTAGATGGTACTAAAAATAACAAAAATCCCCGATCCTGTAATGCTAAGTAGAGTTTGTGCCAGAGGCTCTATTCTTACTCTCAACCCAGTTTGGCAGACACACAGTGCCCCCTAGCCGCCGCCCTGCGTACTTCCCCACTTCCCTAGTCAACTGGGGGCGAGTAAAATGCCCACAGCGAGGCCTCGACCCCAACCACTCGCTGCAGGTTAAAATGACAGCTCGGTCAGAAGCTCCGGGCAACCGTCCCTCAACTGCGTTCTTGAAAGGCTACCTCTCCTTAGGGACAAGAGTTCTTTTTACCCTCAAACTGAACTCAGAGACTGCAATCCCACCAAAATCTGAACAAACCTGTTTCAAAACCATGGACGGTGCGGCACCCACACTGTCCTAGGGGATGCCCACGTGACGCTCGTGGCCTCGGGGCTGCGAGGCCTCATCTCAGCATCACCTGACGCGGCTGATGGCAGCTGTCTTCCCTTGACTCCGGAGCGTTACTTCTCTTCTTTCTTCAGCCCCTCCCTCCTGCTCCCACGGTGGTCAATCTTCTGTGTCAGCTTGGCCTGGCCGGGGCACCCAGCGATCTGAGGTGCTGCGGGGAAGGCACTCTGCAGGTGTGGTTAACATCAAGGAAAGAGGACCCTCCGTAACATGATGGAGCCTCATCCGAGGAGCGCAAGGCCTTAGGAGCAAAACTCAAGTGTTCCCAGAGCAGAGGAGTCACCTCAAGCCTGCCGCGTCAGCTCCTGCCTGGGCCTGCTGCCTGCTGGCCGCCCTGTGAACCTGGGACTTGCCAGACAGACCACCTCCTTAAAATGAGTCTGAGACAGAGAGCAAGTAACAGCGACCGGCTGCTCTCTGGAGAACCCTGACACGGTCCCTCTGGTCTCCCTGCTGCCGCCCCCTGAAATCCGGCTTCCTTGGTTCTGCCCACGGCCCTCCTGCCTTCTCAGCGGCACGTGCTCCTGCGGACCTTTCACTTCCTCCAGAACACTGACGGTCCCCAAAAGTCTGGCCCGATCTTCTCCCAGCCTCCAGAAGCCAGACCTCATCCCTGACGCCTCCTCGAAGGCCCTCCTTTCTCCCGCACTTCCTTTCTCAGTAAACGACACCCCTCCTCCTAGACATGCAGAGACCTGAGCCTCTCAAAGCTCATCAAGGGTCTGCGAACCCCTCAGGGCCTCTCTCTCCATCCACACCACACTCCGTATCACTGCCACCTCCCAACACGGGCACCGTGCGGCCTCGCCCACAGGACCCAGCGGCCTTCACCCGGATCTCCCTGGCTCCAACCCACTCCCTCTGGTGCAGCTCAAGCACTGTCCTAAAACCTAAGTCAGATTACACAGCCTCCTGCATAAAACCCTCAACACACTTAGGATGAAGTCCAACTCCACGCAAGGCCCCTCCAGAACGTGCCACTTCTCCCCAGAGCCCTTTTAAACCACAGCTCTCATCGCCCCCTCCCTATGGGCCCTGCAGAATCGGGCCCCTGTGTACAGCCAGGCTCATTTTCAAACGTTAGGTCCAAGGATGCTGGGGTCCTTCCAGATTCGCAGACGCTCTGGCCTCCTCCACCTGGTCCTGCAAGCAGTCCCTCCTCTGACCAGACCGCCCTCCCAACTCCCGTGCGCACTCCCGGCGCTGACCAGGAAGTCACGGCAGCCTCGGGGCTGGGAGGGGCCGGAGCCGTCCCACTAGCACATACACAGCCAGGGAAGTTCGCATCCCATGAAGGGACTCTCAGTGCGGCTCTTCAGTCATACAGTCACGCTGCAGGGCCTCCCCAGCCACACATGTCCAGGGGCGACTGTGCTAAGTGACAACAGGCTTCGGAAAGCCCCCCGACCTGGCGAGCCAGTGTTCAGGGTCCACATCACCCTGAACCCCACCCTCACCCCCAGTAACACAAAGACCCCTGTCTCCCCTCCCAAGACACGACGGTTTCCAGGAACCTCGGCAGGTAGCATCAAATAAGAGCTATGGGGTATGAACCGGAGTCAGGGCTGAACGGGCAGAGTTCTTAACCCTCTCTGTCCACCACCCCGCCCCGAACTACCTTCTGCTCCATTCACATGTGACTTCACTCAGGATTTCACCTGAATAAAGGGCCTATTTTGAAAAGGGCTGAAAAAAACAATGACATCTTAAAATATGTATTTTTCTCTCTCAAGTACTAAGGATATTTTAACTCATTCAACATTGAAAATAAAAATTTTATATATATAGCTCATTTACTCTGCAACACGCTTCTCTGATTTTAAAGGTATTAACATAATTATAACATATCTACCCAATTCAAGCAATCTGTTACAGAAAAGTCATCCCTTGAACTATACCAAGATGTATTCACATCTGCTTTACAAACACAATGAATAAAAATGTTTTACCAATCTCCAACCCACTGCTAGAGCAGGTTTAAACATTTATTGCTGGCCCCACCCTCCCGCCTGGATTTGTTTCCCACCACGTCCAGTGCCCTGGGGCTCCACCCACAGCAGGTTTCTCAACACCTGCCCGCCCCCACCCGTCTACACAATGCTCCTGCACTTGCCCCGCCTCCCCCCTTTTCTCTGCAGGCCACGCCCCAGACTCAGCCCAGTGCCACCCTCCCCAGGCTCTTGCTCACTACCTCTCACTAGATGCCATCTGCCCCTTCTTTCAGTCACCGTCACTTGCATAATTCACTTAAATGACATTTCGCTTGTGGTGGTTCCCCTCAGAATTATTTCGATATTATTTTAGTTCTTAGTAAGACAAGAACCATCTCTCACACGTACTTAAATCCTCTAATTGAACAACAATAGTGTCTTGTATTTAGTAGACACCCAGATATCTGATAAACAGAATTCAGGAACAGAAGACACCAGTCGCATTACAAAGCACCCAAAACTGGCTTTGCTCTCAAGGAAAGCATGAAAGTTACTCAACGCTGACTACCCCCAGAGTGAGCTAGTTGCTCACAGTGGTTCTCAATGTGGCTGCACACTGCATCAAGAGGGGAGCTTTTCAAATCCAGATGCCCGGCCCAATTATATCAGAATCTCTGGGGGGTGCAACGTGGGGGGACTCAGCTCCTGGGGTGATGCCCACAGCCAGCCAGGGCTGAAAGCTGGTTTCAAGCAGCACCTGCTGCCTGCAAAGACTTGGCCTCCTGGATAAATCACAGGCCTCCAGGACTCGGCTCTCACACACTAGCATCCTCCAGACCCAACCTCCATCACACTTGGAAACTGAACAGAAAAAAGCAGCACATGAACACCCTTATCTACAGACCAGACTCAAATAAAAATTAGATTATGACTACTTTTGTCTAAAAAATTGTTTTGCTTTTTTAAAAAGTCTGAATTTTCAAAGTCGCGTTTTATTCTCCACCACCTTTTTCTCGTCAATGAGCCTGAGTAAAGTGTTCAATGACCAGGAAGATCTCAGGTGTTGTCAGTAGGACCTAAAGCAGGCCTCCTCCTACTCGCTCATCAAAAGAAAACCGACCTATGGTTCCCACCACCGAGCCTGGAAAGCAGGCTGTTACCTGGCAAGTGAGCTCGCAGAAAGGGGTGTTTTGGGGCCTCAATATTAAATTCATTCACTCATCAAGCCCCTGTTTTGGAAACAAGACTAAACAGTGCACACTTGTTCCTTGCTTTCACAGACAAGAAGAACACAGCTAATGTTAAGTGAGATTTAAGAAGCAGGGACAGGACATGTGCTGCACTAAACTCTAATACTCCAGTCTGCCTTTGGTTTCCCTTCCTTGCACATTTTATTGGAGGAGAGAGATGTTTAATTAAGGTTATGTACCAATAAAAACAGAATTATAATTTGTTTTCACTGATCAAAGTTGTCTATATAGGAAAATGTTTTCCAGTAATTAAAATAACATTTGTTGACTATAAAATTTCAAGTAATTTTAAAACACAGAAAGTAGAAAGTAAGAGTTATCCATCTCATGCCCAGAGATATTTTATTTTAAGGAGTTTAGCATGTATCATTTAAAACTTTTTCTTACATACATACATATACACACACACACACACACACACACACACATACACACATACATACACACACACACATACATACACACATACATACACACACACACACATACAAACTATATTTCTAAGTAAGATGAAATAATACTATGTGTAAATTTTACAACTTGCTTTTTCTTTAACAATATATACTGTAGACATCTTTTCATTTGAATGTACACTGATTTACCTCATTCTTTTTAAAGGCTGCATAGTATTCTACTGTCCAGATGAAACAAGCTGTATCAAGCCCTCTCTACTGAGCCCGGGCCTCTACTCCCTAAGGTTCGGGTCCCTGCGTCTGAGGAGGGGAGACGCGGTCCGGGGGGAAGAGCAGGACGCGCAGGCAGAGGTGAGCTGCCGGGGAAGCAGGGTCAGCTGACTGCCACTTTCTGCCCCAACCCCCAACTCCGGCTGTCAGCAACAGGTCCTTCATCCTACAATTAAATGAACTGGCTTTTTCTCCTTTCAAGTTTCAAAATTCTCTATGCTCAAAGAATTTTGGAAAAATATTACATGAGCATTTTCTGACAGTTCATTTCAGGCTCCGCCTTCTCTCTGGCAACAACACATCCAGCATGAATCTAAATACGCACGAAGCAAGGCCAGTGAATTCACGGAAAGCAGGAGGGGAAGGAGCCCCTTGACCTTTCAGTCAATATGGAGGGTTAAAATTGCCCAACTTAAAATACAGCTGGGCAAATAAGAGTAAGAGATACCAGAATTTTTAAATTAAATAATTCTGGTTAACTGAGTCATATTGCCAAACATTTAAGTCATCCCCATTGCAAGAAAAATACTTTACCAGGACGCTGGCCTTTAACAAATCCTGTAAGACAGAAGTCAAACAGGACTGCCTGCAGATTGATATTAACAATCTATTATTCTCAGAATGCTGGGCCTTTAATTCCAGAATGAAACCCAAGCACCTTACCCAAGCAGCTTATACCTTATACAGCGGACGACGGACATCGATGGGACAGTTCTGTATTACTTCGTCAACAACATCTGAGATGGACTCCATAAAATCCGGGTTGGCAAACTGAATTTTATACAAACATAAAAGAAACATTACACATTCCTCTCAACAAGTTTTTTAAAAAGTCACTTTAACAAATATAGAATTTACTATGCCTTTAAAACTGTCACATTGGAAAGAATATGTCAAATGAATCCAAGTGACTCTGTGCATGTAGTGATGGTGACATGTCCCCTCAAGAGATATGTGTGGATTTAGTGAGGGAAAAACACCAAATAGTAACAAAGACAGACCAGCCCTGCATCAGAATACACAGTGACTCACACGATGTATGCGACGGGCAGTGAAAAATACTGAGCAGATAATGAGCGTATCAAGTATAGACACCAATGTCATGAAAAAGTTAACCAGGATGTAAGAAAAAAACCTAGGCAGCGACTCACACTGTGAATCTGAGCTAGAAGACTGGGAAGGGGGAAGGGGGGTGGCTTCCAAGGTGAAACAATCAATATGGTAACAATCGTGTTATTGAGTAAAAAGTCTTAAATCCAATTCCATTAAGTGAAATAAGCTACAGTATAAATAACTCGATTACAAAATTCTGAAATGTGCTTTAAAAATCACGGAAAGGGCTAATGTGCTCGAGGGAAGAAGGGACCATGCAGCTGTTTGCTGGACGGGGCTGGTTCGTGTCCAGCTGAAGACTCACAGGCACAGGGAATGGGCGCCGTGCTAGCAGACAGTCAGGCGTACGCTGTGTGCCATTTGCCTAAACAAACGGTCATTCGCATCGAAGAACAGGCAGCGGTTTGTACTTACCTATTAAATGTAAACTGAATGAGGCAGAAAAATATACCAAAATATAAATAAAATCCATTTTATTTAAACCTTAAAATGTTGCCTCTTAACTACTGCTTTTGCAAAAGCAGTAATAATTCTTTGTGACCACTCGTTAAACTGATGATACCTGTAATTCCTCTTTCCGAGGCTGCCCTTGGACAGAAGCTTTAACTAACTTGCAGCAGGGAGCACAGCAGGACCTGCTGGCCTGGGTTACAGCTGGAACGAGGACGGGCCGTCGTGAGCGACGGAAGGTTACACGCTATCCACTCTTACCCAGAGGCAAGTTCCATTCGGTCCGTGAGATTAACTAGTTCCCATGCTAGTGTAAGATGAATTTCAACTCCATTATCTTCTATTGCTCTTAAAGCTTCTTCCTAACCACTCTCGGTTTAACCAACCATTAACTGTTTAACAGATAACCAGACCCAAAGAGGGGCACGCTGAAACACCCAGTCAAGCAGGTGGACCAAGCAGGGGCCGGAACAGCCACAGAGGCTGCAGCCTGCATCCGGGGGGTCCTCCCTGAAAGGCGGCCACCCCGCTCAGGAGCCCCACAGAGAACCACTCTTGCACACACAAGGTGGCAGCATCGCCCCACACACGTCATTCTTCGCATACTCAGAAAGCAAACATCTTACCTCTGGGTGAAAGAAAATTTCAGGGCCCAGGAACCTTTCGTAGCCAACATCTATAACGAACTTCTTCTGGTTGATGGCATTGATCCCTGTGTACTGTTTGATCCACTTCCGCGGATCTATGTCATACTTGGCAAACTCCTTGACTATATCAGGGCAAATGTAACAGTACTTCTCCTGCAGACATACACACAGAGATGTCACCAGGCATTAGCCACCACCCAGTCTGCCCTCCGGCAAACACCCAGTAACTCCAGCACCACACACCCCCGACATCAGTCCTGCCCACGGCCACAACTCCAGAGGACACGCACCGAGCTCAGAGACATCTCACGACTACACTCTGGCTGCGTAAATCTGCTTTCTTTCCAGCTCTGCAGTTAGTCCCAGCCTCACTCTGTCACATGTTGCTGCTACTATCTGAGATGATGTTTAACGGTGTCTACTAAGTCCCTCATCTCCATCTCCTCTCTCCTTACTCCTCGTAGGCCCCCACGTGGCGCCTGCCCAGGCACTCGCTGCCATCCACCGGGACCCGCAAACCCGCGCCACAGCCCAAGCCGCTGAAGGCGGCAGATCTGGCCCTGTGCTCACCACGGCCGATCGGCAGGTGGTTAGCCTGCTGTGCGGTCAGACACAGTGTGCTCAGCAGCTCCACAACAGATAGCTACTGAGTACCTAGGCATGCGGGACGCACAAGTGAACAAACACACACAGACCCCTGTCCAGCAGCCCTTACACTGGCTGAGAGTCAGAGTAAGCAACGACTATGATGAATAAGTAAATGACACTGCACTCTGTAAGGTGCCAGGTACCATGGACCAAAGAAAAGGCCGACTCTGGCAGGATGGAGCTGCCACACGTCAGGGCACGAGAACCCACTCGGCGCCAGCCCCAGCCTGAATGTGCAAACAGTTTCCTCAGCTGGTGATGATTGATGGAGGGTCTTTGGGTCAATCATCTGTCCTTAGAGCTAACCTCCCAAGAGCAGCAGGTGGCCCCTGGGTACCAGATTCTGAAAGTCAGCTTCCTGTGGGCCAGGTGGGCTTTGTTCACTGCCTGCACTGTGTCAGGCCCATAGCTGGAGCTCAGGAGGACCTCTGAAGGCATTTTCACGATGCTAAGTTTAAAGTTTCTTAGAATCCCTGAAATAGACCCTAACACCATCCTTGGCATACTCTGCAGAACTGCAAGACTGACGAGCCAGACTTGCTGCACACCCGAGCTCACTGACGACTGAGTGAGTCAGTCCATACAGCTTCAAATCTACCAGGCTGGGGGCAGAAACAGTAAGTTGTCCCGAGAGGCCAGCTCAATGTCTCACGGCATCTCAAGGGCTTAACTAAAGGCAGGCAGTGCCTCCACAGAGTTGACAGCGTGCAGCAGGTCAGCCCCAAGTCATGGAACACCGCTGTCCCTGCTGCCAGGGCCCACGCGGCCGCAGGCCCGCTCCTGCCCACGGGGTAACGAGACACAGGGGTAACTCTGACCCACTCCCAGGATCTCTTCTGCTACAGAGAGAAGTGGGGCGAGAACTAACCGACAGCAGGGTCGGGGCAGCTGGCCTGCGGGGACCACGAGGAGCCCTTTCACTCCTGACCTTCGAGGCTGAGCGATAAACCGTCACGGCCCGAACTGGCCAGCCCTGGCTCAAGGTCAGAGACGGACCCCAGGGAGCCAGTGAGGAAGGCAAAGGCCACCGCGAGGACCAGGAGAGCAGCCTCCCTAACGGTCAGCACACTCAGGGCCCCACTCGCCCACACGCCCCCAACGGTTGGGAGCTAGAGACTCCAAGGCACACTGGTGACAGGGGTGGGGTGGCCAGGGAACTTGGGTCAAATATCCAAATTTCTTTCCTTGAAGAAAGGCAAGGAAAAGAAGAGGGGAAGTTCTGGGAAATATTTTAATCTAAAAAGAAAGTCTTATACTTCTGTAAACCTTCCCCCAGAGGGAAAGGACTGACTCCCATGGGCCGTCCAGGACTGCACACCAAGCTCTGAGGTGCTCCAGCCCTGGAAACTCTAGTCCTGGGCGCACCCGGGCAGCCGGCCACCCTACTCTCAGGAGCCCTGACCCACACCAGTGCACCTGTCCTAAAAACACCTCTGTGTCCACCAGGAGAGTCGTGCAAAACATGGGAGTCCCCCTGGATGCTATCTTTCCTTCAACCAGCCCGTTACTGGGTGCACGGGTGGGAGGGAAGAGGGGAGGCTAACCTCCCTTAAACTCCCCTGCAGCTCAGAAACTGTGTGTTCAAGGGCACACGTCACCTCCCATGTTTAAATTCTTCTCCAAAAACAAAATCTTTCCTCTTCATCTGTATAATAATTATCCTTGTGTTACTAAGAATCTCTTGCATTTTGATTAAAAACAAAAACAAAACAGTAATTTGATCTGATTCTGCAACCTGAAAAGAAAGTTCCTTTAAAAAGGGTCTGTCAACTGCCACCTACAGAGCAATACAAAGACCAAACTGATGGGTCAGGTCAAGTGGGCATTTTAAATAAGGACCAATGAGCCATTTTCCTCCTAATCTTACTGATTTAATTTTGGAGCTTCCTGTAACTTCTCCAGCATGGTAACGAGAGTCTAGAAAACACAGGTGGACTCTGTTTAATGATTCACCCGAGAACAGCGTCACTCTGGGCAGTAACCCTCAGGGTACAGGGCCACACACTGCAAGTGATGGAAATGAGTCTGAATTCTGGCTGGCCGCACAGGGCTCCCACAGCCACTGCTGCTGCTGTCTGTTCCTGACCGAGAAATGAAGCCTGGAGGGAGAGGTGGAAGACACATCGGCTAATTAGAGGTTCTGTCTAATCAGGCTCCAATTAAATGACACTGTACTACGTACGATGCTCAACAGCGGATATCAAGCTCCTCTCACTTACAGGCGGAACCTCCACAAGCATCCGTGTTCAGAGAAGAGACTAAGCTTTCAGCCCCTAGTTCAAGTGGTAAACAGACGGAGACCCACATTCTTGGGGGGGGGGGGGCAGGGGCGGGGGAGCAGGGGTGGCAGCCGCGAGGGGAAGTGTGCAAACACCGTTTCTCTCTCACCCCCAAACCGGCCCGTTTCCCGTCTGTTTTTACCTTAATGGCCTTTGCGGTCTCCAGTGATTGCTCAGGAGGGATTCCCACCTCCCTCTCCCTTAGCAGCTGTTGAATGAAATACGTAATATCTCTACCTGCAATCGGGATGTGTTTGATGCAGCTTCCAATTACATAACCTTCCGCCTGGGGGGAGAGAGAGGCAGAAGCGTGTGAGTACCTCCAGGAGGGAAGTGCTCCCTGGACTCTGAGTCAGTCTCCTGCCTCCACCCGCCCCGGCAGTACAAGCGGTACTGAATCCCCACTCTGCGCAAAGCTCGGGACTGGGGGGCCTTTAAAATGACCGCACGTGCAATTCCGTTAGGAGAACATGAGACGCTCTGTAAGCAACCAAAGTGACCTTTCCAGCAGGAATGTGAAGAGAAAACCACAGAAGGCAGTTAATGTCCAAAATGCTGCTGTCTGTCAGAACAATGGGTCATTTTTTGTCCCTCTAACAAAAAGGAAAAAGTTTTAACTATTAATTTTTAAACCAACTACAAATCAGCTTGCATTTAAAAGTCAGCATTCTGGTTAGCATGTGGGACTCAGAGTCTAACAACCTGGACTCAAATCCTGGTTCCCCATCTGTGGGCGGAGTGACCACGGCCACGCCCGTTAACATGAACGTTTCAGCCTCGGCATCTTCACCCATCACGTGGGGCGAGTGGGTGCACAGAACAGACCCAGTGACAGGCAGCGGGTCAAGCACACAGCACAGTTCGGGCACGCAGTAAGGACTCAACAACCGGTCCACTCACTCTACCAAGAGCTGCACTTGGGAGGAACAGTCCTGGCGAGTTCCCCTCAACCCTCTGCTATGTGAGACCCGTGCTGGCGGGAGTTCAGATCAGCTCACCCGGGCTGGCGGGTGACCATGCTGCCGGCCATCGCCAGCGGGGCGGGGCCAGGAGCTCACGTGCGGCCTGGAGGCGGGACTCAGCACGCAGGCCACAGGCTGGGAAGGTCCGGCTCGCACTCGTCGGAGCGGACGGTCCGAGTGGACAGCGCCCGCAGCTGCACCGGGTAGAGGAGGCGCTCCGAGCTCGCTGACGGCACCGGCTGCTTGTCACAAGCTCCCGGAGACAGACGGCTGGAGCAAACCCCCATCCGTCTGCCGGATGTGTCAGCTCCACCGAGTACGAGCACAGACACAGGCACCAGTGAGGCTGCAAGAACAAGTGACTGAACTCCTCTTACTCCTCCCGAGGCGCCCAACTTCTAGAAGTGAGAGAGCATGTGGCCTTTCTGAGGAGCCCAAGCCAATTGTAAAATATTTAAGATCGAGATAAAAGATATGCACACATTATTAAAATCAAAAACTTAAACTCATAAGAACAGCAGCTCTCGCAAACAAAAACTACTCGTAATTTCCACACAGCATACATTACATATAACATTTTCTAAAACTAATTCAACCCGTGTTAAGTATCAGCTTCATCACAGATTAAATGTATTGAACAACCCACACAGCCAACAACAGGAGAACAAGGAAGTGAACTGTGCTGTCCCCACACGATGGGCTGTTAGGTAGCTACTAAATATTTTTTCACAGAGCGTTTAACAACAAAAAACACACCAGGGATAAATCAATACGCAAAATGCAACTTCAGGGGCACACTGTACAAGGAGAACACGAAATCAGGTGGAGGGAATCCCAACTGTGCTTAAAACGTGTACCGTGCGTCTAAGAGAAAGAGCTCAGAAGACTGTGCCACCAAAAGGTGTGACATGGTCCTCTGGGGGGGTGCGGGTCACTTTATTTTCTTCTTTACATTTCTCTATTCTATCTAAATTTTGTACAATAAATGTACTTTTTATAATTACGGGAAAAAACTGCACTAAGAAACAGGTAAAAATTTGAACAACGTTCTCTATGGGCCTGCACGCAGCGTGAAACTTGTTTCAGACGCACGAGGGAGGCCAGGAAGCAGGCCCAAGGGCGCCGGCCCTGACCTCGGCCTGCACTGACCTCCAAGGGTGACCTCAGAGAGGAGCCAGGCCGGACCACACAGCAGGTGGCACCAACATGCCGCACACTCACGAGGCGGAAGTGCTCCGAGACTGGCTGAAGGGGCCTCTAGCACAGAGCACGCTCTGTAGGCCTTCTGCCCCTCCTCACCACCGGGCAAAGGGCACACTGGCTGGGGCGCCAGGACAGAGGGGAAGGATTTGGCTTTTTTCCTCCTGTCTGTAGACACATCAGCCTCCCCCTGCAGTGATTTCTGACCTTGGAGGAATTAAAGCACCAGTGAATTAGCACATCACGCCTGCAACGTCCTGAAATAAAATGGTGACTGTTTTTTCAATTGAAGTAAATGAATTGTTTTTAAAAACCTTAGTTTGCATTTTTTTATTGAAGTCTTAGTTGATTTACAAAATTGTGTTAGTTTCCAGTGTATAGCACAGTGATTCAGTTATTGCATTTTTAAAAGGAGCTTAACACACACACACAAACCTGTATTTGCACAAAAGATACTTGTAATACATAAAACAACAAATGTCAGTATCAGGGCTTGCCTCTGGGAAGGGACCTGGAGGAGGAAGAGCAGGAGGACGGGCAGGTCGGACTTCCCACTGCAACCCCCCTTCAGACAGCTTCAATTAATTTTCAAAAAAAACAAACTTTAAATAATTCATTTAACTACTCCATTGGACCAAAAGAAAAATATAGTGTCTCTTGAAGCCTGAATTAGGAAATCACTTCTGTAATATTTTGAAAATTAAAAAACAAAAAAGCGATGTCACAGAGCATCCTGCAAGTCAAGATGAACAATCTCTCCTTCTTGGCTCTTAAATTAATTTAAAAAAACAAGAAGCAACTCCTGTCCAGGCTGATCTTGTCACAAAACACAGAATCACCCCCTAAGTGGTCGTGCACCACACCCATTGATATCCAGGTAACAGTTCACAATGGAGCCAGGAAGACCCTTCTAGCGAAGCAACACCGGGGCCCAGCAGAGCCCAGAGACATCAGACAACTGCCGACCCCCGAATGCACAAATCTGCTACCATGAATTTCCAACTGCCAGCACCACAGACACTGGACATCTTCCACTTTCTCACCTACCTGGGTTTAAACACTCTTGTTGTTACCTTTGCTAAGTACGGGTATGTCTTCAAAAGTGGTGCTTTAATTAACAGAAGGGTTTTTTTCCTTTCATCGCTTCCTTCACCTCAAATTAGGTTAGGCCCATAGAGAGAGCAGCACTGGGTGCCCCGCTTACCACCGGGATAGCGTGGGTGACCCCATCGCCGCTGTCAATGACGATTCCTGTTAACGTGCGTTCGCCAACTTGTCGCGATGTCCAGGACGCAGCTAAGGCCAGCACTGCCTGCACAAAAGCCACGGAGACCGTCAGCACAGGAAAGGCTCTCAAGTGTTCCGCCTGCCTGTCCTCAGGTTCGAGCAATGAGCCCTTTCTTTCTTACTGAGTCTGAGTGACCCTTCCCTACCCTCCATCTTCCCCCAAAATTCAAATTCCAAAATGGACAACATGCAAATTTGGTGCACTTAATCTGGAGGAGTCAACTTCTCAGTAAGACAAATCAAAGCTTTGCAAAGAAAACCCAGTGAGGAAGGAATTTTATTGTGGAATCAGGAGGTTTTAATTTCTAACCCACTGGTTCCCAGTGTGGGTCTACAGACGGGTTGCAATAAGACTACTTGTGGAGAGTTTAAAAAGACAGAATACTGGGCCTGACACCCAGAAATTCTCATCTGGCAGGACCAGGACAGTGGTTCTCAACCAGGGGCAGTTTTGCCCCCAAGGAGCATCTGGCAACATCTGGTGCCATTTCTGGCCATCACACTTGGGGGAGGGGAGACTGGTGGTGGTGCTTCCCCTGGCGGGTCAAGACCAGAGATGCCACTAGACATCCCACAACATACAGCTCAGTACCTGCCCCTCCCCCAAGGGACTGCCCGATCCAAAGTGCTGAGGCTGGAAACCCATGATCTGAGATGAAGTCTGAGAATGTGTACTTTGAAAACACACTTTCAAGGAGACCTTGCTGCACAGACCACTTTGAGAACCACTGGGCCAGCGTTTCCTAAAGTGTCTCCTAGTCCATGGAACAGAAACAGCCTAGGGGAGGGCAAAGATTTCTGGTTAAATTTGGAAGTGGTGGAATAAACAGAGTTCTAATGCAGGCATTCTCAGAGCCTTTAAGATACTGCTATGTAACATGAATCACCACACAGAGGCCACAGCATGTAGTATCTTCCAAGTTAATTGTCTATGCAACTCTTCCTTCTCTTTTTTCTTACAAGGAAGGGAACAGCATATAAAGAAAACATTTTGGGAAACAATTTTTTCATTTATTCCCCCAAATTTCAGTCAATTCCCTTATACAGAGTGGCAGATACATTACATCTAAAACCAACAAAAACCCCCACAAAGAACAAGCAGCTTCAGAGGAAGTTCTGAGAGCTCACAGAACCACAGGAGCCCAGATCTGTAAGGGGGAGCCCTCAAAAGGCATTTGTTTTGTTTTTTAACAGATTCTATAGTATCTTTTCTTCTTTATGATCAGAAGTAAAAGAAGCCAAAGAACCACACCCACGTCTCGATCTCGTCTCCCCGAGGATACCTGAGATTTTAATGCATGTAAACAGACAGAAGTTGGACAAACTACACCAGCAGTAAAAATACAAATCACAGAACTTGCTCTGTACGCTGTTTGAGCTCGGACCTGCATGGGACGTGCTCGGGTGCACCTGAGCCCTTGAGGGCGTGGGGAAGGAAAACCACACCACACGATCTTGTAACAGAGGCCTCTAGAAGCACCATTTCTTCCACATTAGACAACTGAGGTCACTTGAGAATCACAAAAATCACTTTGTCCTTACCTGAACTGCAATGTAGAGTCCCGGTACATTAAATGATTCAAACATAATTTCTGCAAGATATTCTCTATTTTCTGGTGTATTCAGGGGAGGTTCTGTCTGTAAGAAAACATTCACTACATTTAGTGTTCACCCAAATTTCATGTAATTACATCAGAACCACAAAAAAAGTTAATCTAAAAGCATGTTCATTAAGATGCTGTACAACTCCCTAATAAGACAGAGCACACCCAGAGTGACTGATTAAAGGACATTTTGGCTGTGGGGTTTAAAAGCTTTGAGAGAGCAAAGCCTCTCTAAACACTTCTGCTCTTACTAATCCCCTCAAAGCAAGAACAAGTTACAGAGAAGGAGGCTCCACCTCGGCCAACAGGACACCCAGACACCCTGGAACTGACGAGACCTGCCGCGAGCTGCGCCCACCGAGACCAGACGAGTGAGGACACGGAAAGGGAACACCAGTGGCTTCAGATCCCAGACGATGCCCAGTTCTCCAAAGAAGAGCAAAAGCAGGGAGCCCTTGCTTGGCACCAGAGCAGCCTGAGCTGCGCAGCCGCGGGAGCCTCGCCCCCAGGCGGCAAGGGGAGGCAGCGCTCCCCTGCCGTGAGCCGCGCCGGGCGGCCGGCACTCGCGCCCGCAGCCAGTCCGGGCGGAGCACCCCTCACGCAGAGACAAGGAAGGAACACAGAGACCAGCCAAACACCACATAAAAACACTCAAAGAAACAGAGAGGGGAGAGGGAAACCAGGAAGAACAAGTGGTGGATAAAAAACACGCACCCAGAAAAATATGTAAATAAAGCAGATGAAAATCATGACATAGATATTTGAATTTTTTGAAATGTCTATTGAAAACAGTAACTATTATCAAATGGGAGGAAATTAACAGGATTACAGAAAGATAGAAATAAATAACCTGCTTTTTGTCATTCAGCAATACGTTGTGAACGTTTTTCCATGTCAATAAATATGGATTTACATCACATATTTAAGCTGTTAAAAAAAAAAAAAGAAAAAAACAAAGAAAGAAAGAAGAATAAATAAAAATTATCTGGGCCTTTTTACAAAAAAATTCCACATTACCCTTTGTTATATACTGAGCTGTGTCTCCCAAAATTCTTACGCTGAAGCCTCAACTCCCAGGTGACTGCGTTTGTAGACGAAGACCCTAGGAGGGTAATGCAGGTTCAGTGAGGTCACAGGACAGCACTAACGTCTCTGCAGGAAAAGGCAGAGGCACCAGGGAGCTCCCTCACTCACATACAGAGCAAGGGCCACACGAGGACCCGGTGAGAAGGAGGCCGTCTGTCCGCAAGCCAGAAGAGCAGTCTCACCAGAAGCCGACCCTGGCGGCACCTGGATCTCAGACCTAAAGCCCCCAGAACCATGAGAAAACAAATGTCTGTGTTGAAGCCACTCAGCCTTGGTGTTTCGTTATGCTCAGGGAGCAGGGTAACATACCCTTAAAGCAGGAAAAGGACAGCCTGTCTCGGCCATCAGCACAGCTACACGCGAACACTGGGACAACGGGGCCACACGTAGAGTCTTCTGGCAGGAAAATACGACCCAAGAATTCTACATCTGGCCACACTGCCAATCAAGTGTGTTGCAAAAACAAAGTATCTTTAAATATACAACAACTTGAGAGAATTCGTTCCTATGGACCCTTCACGAATTAACCATCAGACAATAAGCTTTAGCCAAACAATAAGAATGCACAAAGCACAGCCAAAGACTTACAGTGAGCAAGTAGTCCATTTAAGACGTAGGAATAAAGATTTTTCATTTCTGGGAAAATCTATAGCTATAGAACAGAATGCAAACATTATAAATTAAAATAGAAGAAACAGTATCAAGTTGAGAGGCACAGATGGAAAGCAGGAAAATATAAAGACACTGATACCCTTGTGTTATGGAATCAAAAGATACTGTTTTATTGGTAGAGCAGCAGAGACATCAGTACACATAAAGTTATAAACGTAAATATCAGAGTAAGTTCACTAACATAAATAATCCAAAGCAGGTGACAGAAGGAGGGAGGAGGAGGTAAGAAACATGGAAATGTACCACCTTGGTCACTAAGCACACTAGGAAGTAATCATCCCTAAACAAATACAGGCAAACATCTTATACAAAAGTATATTTACGTTAAAACATGTTTTTAAAAATACCAAGTATCAGAAAGAATATGCACTCAATAAAAACCAAAGAGAAAACTAAGCCTGAGTTTTAAAATATTCATACGTAAATAAAACACACTAAAACCAGAAAGCACAGCGCCCAGTAAAGCAGCTGGGGCCACACACACCCGCCACACAGCCCAGGCCACGCCAGCATGGGCAACGGGAGAGCTCCAAGTCTGATCTGCCCAGCCACACCCCGCCTTCGATTTTACCAAGTTTGGAAAGTGATTTCCTCTCTCTGTGCATAATTAGCACTGACCTCATAAGAGTCTAAACAAAGTGCTCAGGGCAGCACCCAGCACGGGGAACGTACTCAGCGACAGTGCGCTGTCATTACTAAAATCACCAGAGCAAACCAGTGAGCAAACTCACCTACTGAAGAGAAAGCCTCTGAGCTAAGACCATGAGACAAATCACATCCCGTTGTCTAGGCAAGGGACGTCTAAAACAGGGTGCCTTGGAGAGGCGTGCAGTCAGCACAGCTTCCAAGACCAGAAACAACGTAACTGCCCATCACCAGAACTGATGACACAGATTAGGCCACATCCACAAAATGCAACACTTTGCAGCAATTAAAAAGGATGGCAGTGTGCCTGCGGGTATGAAACAATCTCTACTACAAACTTGTTACATGAAAAGAGGCCTCTCCACACCTACACATTCTTCAGTATGGTTTATTTAAAAAAAAAAAAAGGTGTATGGGGGAGAGAAA
Organism: Camelus dromedarius; assembly: GCF_036321535.1. Classification (NCBI taxonomy): domain Eukaryota; kingdom Metazoa; phylum Chordata; class Mammalia; order Artiodactyla; family Camelidae; genus Camelus; species Camelus dromedarius. Next base: position 3,948,449 of record NC_087442.1, read on the forward strand.
TGAAGAGCTGTTTATGGACACAAAGTTTCAATTTTGCAAGATGGAAAAGTTCTAGAGGCCTGTTACACCACAACATGAATGTAGGTAACATTACTGAATGATACATTTAAAAAATGTGTTAAGAGGGTAAATTTCATACATTTTAAACTACAATTTCTAAAAATTTTAAAGTAAAAACCAAAGTGCACAATAGTATGTCTATTTTGTTACCATTTTATGAAACAAGTTTATGTATAATCCACACGCCTGCTCACAACTGTTGCTGGTTAAGTACCAGTAAAGCTGGTCTCCTCCGGGAAGGGGATCTGGAAGGCAACACAGAGGTGGGAAGGAGACACTCTTGCACTGGAAATCCTTCTGCACCTTTTGAATTCTGTGCTGTGTGTATGTTATCTCTTCAAGCAAATAATCAAATCTGGCTACTGACTAGCTAGGGGCTTTAGTTTATACTCCTGTCTAATGCAAAGCTCAAACGTAGTGCCCCAAGTAAGTTTTAATTACTGTAATTAGAATCAATACATTGCCTGAATGGGAGAGAGAAAGCAATCTTAAGACACAGGCAAGAAATAATAAAGTCATCAAAAGCAGACTGTAAATAAGGGATCTAAAAGTCACTTAACAACACATTACCTATCTTAATGTGCCTACCTCAAGGGGCTGAGATCCAATTAGTTAATACCTGAAAGTACCCAGTACACAGTAAGCGCTGTGTTAGCAATTACTATTTCAGATTTTTTTAGATTTCTTTCATTTAAAGCACATGAAGAATAGCTGCAGATTCCAAGAGTTAGGTGACAATGTATCTCCTTAAGGTACCTCCCATCAATCTGCAAAACAGGCCTAGTAACTACCTACCCCACGGCTGTCTGTGGGGTTAAATAGTGAGTGAATTCATGCAAATACTTGGCGGGGAGAGGGTTGGGCACATAGCAAGTGCCGATGTATCAACAACCAACTATGATACCAACAATGTATCTCAGACCAGAAGAAATTACATGTGTTAACTCCAGAGACCTACAGTCTTTTCTTACCTTGAAGAGGAATCCAAGAACCTTAATAAGGTAATTTTATAAACATAACATTTAAACTGATTAGAGGAGGGGGAAAGGATGAAGAGAGGAAGGCTAGAAAGGTACGCAAAGTGGGAGCATAGCCAGGGAATGTTTCCTGCCTGCCTGGTTTGAAGCAAAAAGTGAGCCCACAGAAGACATTCCCAACAAGAAGTGGATGAGCCCTGGCTCTGGACTCTTCCTGGGCTTAATTTCAGTGTCAAGTGATGTTCCAAATAAATTCCAGATTGGTGAAAACTATATATAAACATCAAAGGAAAACAGGTTTACTTACATAAAAATTTACAATTACAGATGTTCAAAAACATAACCTACCAAAAAATCAAGTGAGAAAAAAGTATCTGCTTCTGACAAAAACTTCTTCTCTGTTACATGAAAGAGTTCACACTATGAACAGATTGTGGTCATGCATACAACAGAATATTATTCAGCCCTAAAAAAGGAAGGAAATTCTGACACATGCTACAATGTGGCTGAACCTTGAAGACATTATACCAAGTGAAATAAGCCAGTCACAAAAGGACTAATACTGGATGATTCCACTTACATGAGGACCCAGGATAGTTACAGTCACAGAGACAAAGGGGGATGGTGGGGGGCCGGGGCTGGGCGAGAGGGAAAGGGAGTTATTCTTTAGTGGGGACAGAGTTTCAGTTTGGAAGATGAAGAAGTTCCTGAGATGGATGGTGGTGATGGCTGCACAACAATGCCAATGTACTGAACTCACCAAACTGTACATTCAGAAATGGTTAAAATGGTAAATTTTATGGTATGTACATTTTATCACAAAAGAAAAATTAAAGTTAAAAAAAAAGTTCAAAGAAATCATAGCAATAATAAAAGCAATGAAACACTGATATGTACAAAACCCAGGACATGAATAGGCAATTCACAAAAGAGGAAATACAACTAATAATACATGAAAAAATGTCTAAGGTCAAAGTTATTAAAAATGCAAATTAAAAAATCAAATAATCAAAAATGATGTTAATCAATGCTGACAAGACTTCAAATAATGTATCCTCTTATACATTGAAGATTTCAGTGTGAAATGGTATGCCAGAGATTCAAAATTATTAATATACCTGGACCCCCAAATGATAAATATAATTATTATATTTTTAATACAAAATGCTCTAAATATAGAAAAAACTGCAAAGATTACTTTATGTTATTTCTTACAAAATCAAGAAATTAGAAACAAAAGTAAACATCTAAAAATAGTGGGACTGCAAAACAGAGAGTAAACAGCCACTGGATACATGATTGTATGGCCATTAAAATGGGGATTATGAAAACCATGCAAGAAAGTGAGGGGAGGGGCTGGAGGACACAATATTGGATGCAAAATCATGTAACAGCATGAGTGAAAAGGTTAAATGTTGCTATACTTAATGTTAATATTTACATTAGTGGGATAGGAGTGTACATAGGCCCACAGACATCTTCCAAATTTTCTAAATCACACTTAGAGTCCTTTAATAAGAAAAAAAAAAAAATCTTTACAAGAGCTGTGGCACCCCTGGTTACAGCCTGTGTGCGAGGGCCACAGAAACTCCCGGCACAACTTCCTGGCTTACTTCTCCACAGGCGGAGAAGCTAACAAGCAAGGTGGCAGCCTAGGGCAGGAACTGCGGCACATCCTGGTGTGGCTTTTCCCTGGCCTGTTGGCTCCGTGACATGGACGACACTTTCCATATCCAACCACAGTTGTGAAGACAGCTGAAATCTTGTTCTGCCACTGGCTTCATACCGGTAGTCACATCATTATGGCAGGCACTGCAAGTTCCCTACCCAGTATCTATTCTGCCTTAATGACAGACCACTGATCAATCACAGGCCCAGAAAACAGCATTTCCCAGACTTCCTGATGGACAGGGATGGCTAAGTAAGTTCTGGCCAATAAGAAGCAAAAGTTGATGGATGTGTCTTTCCTAGAAAGGTTGAAGGTAGACTCATGTAGTAGACCTCCTTCTGCTCTTAACCCCTTCTTTCCTGGAATACAGAGGTGATGACTAGAGCTGCAGCAGCTAACCTGTGATCTAAGGCAATCTTAGAATGGAAGCCATATGCTAAAGATACTAGAGCATAGAGATCCCTAATGGCACGAGGAAGCTGGCATACCAGCACTGCCCTCCCTACTACAAATGTCTTTAAGAAAAATAAAACCCTTAACTTGCTTAAACCACTGATTTTTACATTTTAGTACTTGCTGCCAAACAATTCACCATCTGTGAAAATTTTACATTAAAATCTATACACTTCCATTTAAGAGAATGTTTACAATAAAATTAGGTTCTCATGGTTCCTGAATCAAATTCAGCATTATTAATGGCATATTCTTATGGGTTCTCAGAACCATAATCATAAATCTATGTTTTCCTCAATCCTCCATTTCTTCTATGTTTACCACCAGTAATTGTTCCTTTAGAGGACTAATTTAAATAAAATCTTCCCAAACCATTATTTATATATAACAAGCTCTAAATTGGAAATATCAAGTTTTTCTTATTTTTTTAAATATTGAAGCATACGATTAAAACTTTAAATGAATGCAAGTTACATAAGCATTTTTATTCATAACAATTGTAAAATATCAACTAGTATTAATTCAAAAATGAATAATTAATCAACACCATAAAGACCAATCCATATTTTTAGATAAAGACAGCAAACTGAACACATGCACTCAGTATTGCTCCAGTCCCAAGCCTCTCCGTAACTGCAGTAAAGAAACATTTTTAAAAACATAAATCCTCGAGGAAGGGCAAGTAGGAGCGGAGATGACAATACACTGAAAACGGGAAGCACACGGGCCAGCAGTAGCAGACCCAGCAGCGCCAAGGAAGCCCAGCTCCGCGCCGGCCAGCGCTAGTGCGCCGGGCGGAGCAGGTCTGAGCCGCCCACGCGAACCAGGGAGTTGCTGTGGTAAGCCGGGACAAGCCACACGTCATGGCGAATTTTATGTGTCAGCTTGACTGGGCTAAGGGATACCCAGAGAGCTGGTAAACCATTCTTTCTGGGGTGTCTGAGAAGGTGTCTCTGGAAGAGCTTAGCATGCAGTAGACCGAGTAAAGAGACCCGACCTCACCAATGTGGGTGGGCAGCACACAGGCCACTGAGGACCCGAATGCAACAGAAGGACGAAGGAAGGGGGCTCCTCCGTCCCCGAGCTGGGACGTCCACCTCTCCTGCTCTGGGCGGACGGCGGAGCTCCTGGTCCCCGGCATCCTTGGGCAGCACTGCTGCTTGCTCTTCCTCCCCTGATTCACAGTCAGAAAGTTTGCAAACCTCCTCTACAGTTACAATTCAATTTCCCCTCCAGAGCACTGCAGTTCTTTAAAACACATGATTTTGTTTTGAACTCTGGGCAATTCGGTCTTAGAGAAAAGAGTGTGGCTCCCGTTTGCTATCTGCTCAGTCCACATGACCAACATGAGTTGAGTCTCTGAAACTTCTTGAAAAACATGAGCCGTTCTGAGCTCATCCCCACCACGGATGTGCAGACGTGTCACGGCCGTCAGAAGGGACAATTTCATGGGCTACTGAGGGAACTTTAACTTAAAACTTAGACTGTTTCACACCAAGAAGCCATTAGCTGATGTAGTGATTCAGTAAATGTCTTCAGTGAACTTCTGGACGTGGCCATAAATCCCTGTACCTGCTTCACTCTCCTTTAATTATCCCATTAACTGATGACTAAGGGCAAAGGCCTGAGAGAAACCCACCCGTCTCATAACTTCCTCTGTCACATCACGCAGCAGACCCACCTGCTAACTTCAAAGTACAATCCGTGTAACACAATATTTTCTTATGTTTAATGTAATAAACTTGATTATTTTTGAACATTCATTCCAGATACTCATTTTTGGCACAGGACTTGAACTTTCCCATGCTCACACCAAACACCCCATTCCCTCCCAGCAATTGGTTTCATCATACTGGGCTGTATATGTCAGCTAGAGCAGAAAACATTTCTGGCAGAAAAAACTTCCTGCAGGCTGTGTCCTGGTGGTTGCATTTGCCCCACAGGCCTATGACCCGGGGTCCCTCTGAGCGGAGTGGGCTGGGGCGGCAGAGGGAGGCAGCTGGGCCCCGTGCCCATGCCTGGAGTCCTACCCACAGGTAGTTACGTGAAGTGCGAGAGAAGGAAAACGCCAAGTGTGGCAGGTGGGAGCCTGTGACTTGTTTTGGCCATAAAGACAAAGCCACTCAGACACACTGTCCGCTTCCTGGCTCTGTGTATTTTACATAAACCATTGTAGATACAGAGGAGAGAAAACACACAGTGGCCCGTAAAACACAGTACTTGGATGTGGCAATTTCAAGTTGTGAAGATACAGCCAGAAAAAAAGATCAGAGCACTTTCAAGGACTTGATTTAATAGACACTAAATATATAGATTCCACTAACTACCGTTAACAGTCTTGTAGTTAACATATTTTAAGCCAGATAATTCTAAAGAACACTCCATATTTAACATTAGAAAGAATTATATAATTGGATCAGGGACCATTTGACAATGCACTAGCATGGAAAAAATCCAAAGCTCAATTATGTAGCTTTTAATGTGCAGCTTATGTTACATGCAATTGCTCTCCGTAAAGCAAGTGTTTTGCGCATGCAATTAATTTTAACCTAACTTAAAAAGAACATTTCGTGGGAGGACACGTGATGTTGAGTAGAACAATGAGAACAGACGCCACAACCAAGAGACACTTTTCATTTCTCTGTAATGTTTTACTTCATCTGAGCAAGATCCATCTAGTCCACAATATCAGGGCCCATAACTCAGCTCACTTACCCTCCTGGGGCCAGGTGATGAGACGCGGGCCCCTCACCAGCTCCCGGAGAGAATCCTGACCCATCTAAACGTACCGAGGTAATTCCATTCCCCTGGCTAGGGCCCACGCTGGGCGCGGGTGGACAGGGCCAATCTGCCGGGAAGTTTCTGAGGAAGGGAGTCTTAATTTAAACTCCAAACACAAATACACCAAGAGGCGGTACCGGAACTTGGGCGGCCACCCTGGGGCCTAAGGGGAACCAGCACCAGAGCCCAAACGAGTGTGTTAGGCTGGGTCCTCGCCGCCGTCTCCGAGCTGCTGAAATAACCAGCCCTGAGCGGCCCAACGCTGGCCTGCCTGTTTCGTGAGATAATAAGCCCTTTATGGTTTTGGACATTTTGGTTGAGCCTTCTGTTATTTGCACGAAAAGCACTCCAACTCATACAAAGAGCTTTGGCGGGAATTAAAGACTCCCCAGGGAAGAGTATCTTGGGTTTAAAATCTAAGCAGCCTGGAATTTGCAGGGCTGTTCCCTCTCATCCCAGTTACTCACCATCAAAAAGTGATGGTCCTCAGGTTCAGCTCGGAGATACTTAAAAATCACTTGTTCCATGAACCTCTCCATTAGATCCCAGTCTTCAATTATTCCATGTCTTATCGGCCACTAAAGCAAGAGAAACCAAACTATGTCAAGCTTTAGTTCACATCAGTAAGAGCAGCAGTTCAAAAGCACTGGCCAGGAAGAGACCGAGTTATCAGAGAAAACAGGCCCTTTGCATGGAGTGAATGTTAATTTATTAAAGAAACAACAGGCACTTCACCAGAAGGATTAAGTTATATTATTGTTTATAGTCTATTCCACGCCTCTAAGTACAAAGTGTCATCTTAACAATGGTAACAGGTGGAAAAGCACAGCTAAGCCACGGTACCGTTCCATCTGGAGTCTGGGGGTTTTTAGAACAAACGTCTAGTGAAGTAACTTTAGTGCTCCTTTTTAATTAATCACTCTGCAGCTCTTCTCCATCTGACCAGTCAGTGAGTCAGCCTGCAGTTTTCCACAGGAGCAGGTCTTGCTCTTGCACGAAGCCCAGCGTTCCCGGAGTCAATCCTGCATTCCGGGGCTTTGTAAATTCACTTGATTTCCCACATAGAAAATACCTTGTTCAACTAACACAACACTGTAAACCAACTATATTTCAATTTTGAAAAATACCCCATTCAAAAACAACAAAAAATCCTCTTTTCCAACATAAGAATAAAATACACAGCTCACAAGCACAATTGCTACGAAATCTACCATTTTGCATTATTCATCCTACTGCTCTGTCCTTGGTGATACACTTACAGAAGCAAATCCCGGTGGGGAGCTTACCTTTGTGGCATACGTGGGTTTATCTATGGCTTCATCCCCAATGAAAAAGTCCAGGTCGTCAACTCCCCTCAGCACCCTCCTTTGGGCTTGGTCGACCACCTTTGCCGACTCTCTGATGGCAATACCTTAGGAAGAACAGCACAAAGACTTCTGTCACCATCCACACTCATTTCAAGGATCAAGGAAGGATAATATAGCCCCTGTGTATGTACAAGTACATCATCAATATCAGGGTCTTATTTGGAGTTGAGTGTGTTCACAGAAAAGACACTATCACAGAGCACATAAAGTAATACAGAAACATTTCTTATGTTCCAGTATTATTTTCAGCATGGCACAAAGGGACTTAGCTGGTCTGCTTTTAATACTGACAAAAGCTGCATTACTAAATTTCTCAGTTTCATTTGAAAAAAATCCCTCAGGATAGTGAAGTGAAGTGTCCGTGGAGCACATATCAATCAGTTCTGAATTTTAAAACACAATGTAGAAGGAGACAAAATTAAAAATATAACACAAAAGAAGAAAGTAAACTGAAAAATGCTCATACACTCTCAAGTCACTTTAATAAAAATCTGTGTCATGTAGATTTAAAGTATATTTTTAGTCTTTTTACAAAACCCACTAAAAGAAAAAACTAAGAGGTTGCTGACTAATATCTGCAAAAAGAAAAATTCAATAACCAAACTGTACTATGTAAAAATATTAATGGCTTTATGATACATTATTTTACTAAGAGCTTAACTGTGATATTTAGGAATACACTTACAGTAAATAATCATATGAAACTTCACTCTAGAATTTAACATCTAATGAAATGTGGAAAGCTTTACAAAGATTCGATTTTCCATTTAAATTCCTAACCCCTGGTCATACTCTGAGTTCCCATAAATTCATCTTCATCAAATTTATTGCAAAACAAATTAGTAAACACATACAATTATTTTTAAAAATAGATTATTTGTAGTCCCCAATTTATTAGAAATGAAGAATAGCAACAAAGCTATGGGAGCAAATTTTAATCCTTTTTCTCAGAAAGGCATCTTGAAGTAACAGCCTGAAAAGGTGGGAAAAAAAAAAGAGGTACAGGACAGAAATCACTTTGCTCACAACCTTTTCTGACTCCAACTCACAGCCACATTTAGCCCAGAAGCTTTCAACTTACAGAAGGTGGCACAAATCTAAAGGACAGAATTTCTGCAGAACTCACGCAGCAGGCGTGAAGCGGAAATGCTGGGGGCGGTGCCCAGAGAAAGCATCCAGGTCAGAAGCAGTGGGCATGTCAGGACCATGAGGCTGAGAATGGGGCTGGGAAGGTCAGGAGGGCCAAAACGTACTAAGGCAATCTGCAGAACAAATGCACCCATCTCTGAACACAGACCACGCCACGGAGTGGCACGCCGACAGGCACCGCGCAGGATCATCTGATGCACAGTTAGCACTTCAGAAGGCCCCCGGTGAGATGGCCTGTGGCAGACCTCAAAAATCTTCACACAGCCTATCAGTGCAAGTGCCGACTCCACCCTCTGCGCAAGGACAGGCTAAATTATGCGTGAATTTAGAATTAAACTGCCAAGTCAACATGAAAGACTGCAAAGAGGCAAAGGCAAAAAGGTTCTTTAATTCATGACATTACTCAACTTTACCAAGAATTTGAGGGCAATATATCTACTCAAAAGAAAAATCACCATCTTAAAGAAAAAAGTGCTAACTTAGTGAGAATGAAACTAGCTCACTCAAAAATCTCAATGACAACGAAGTAAACCTCATCTTTCCTAAAAGGTAGATCCAAGTACTCTGACCCCAAATCACAGCAGACCTGTGTTTCAGTGGCCCTGAGAACTAACAACAACAAAGCATGCAAAGAATGCTTCCGTTAACTGTTACGTGGAAGCAACTAAGCCCATGAAAGAGAACGAAGGTATAGAGACCTTATACTCAAAATCCTTTGTCGACACCTGGGAAAAGCAAGCTGTGGACCCAAGAGCCCTTGTGAACATGATGGAGAACCAAGTCTAGGAGAGTAGCTGTGACAAGTATCTCTGAATATTTATGGAGTATACATATGACTCATTATAGAATGAAGACTGAAGTCACCAGCAGCTGTTTCCAACACACCTCGGCTTACACAGGACCCTGACTCAGGTGTACACAGAAAACACAAGAAATGTGCAGAAGACACTAAGATGGAAGGGACAGTAAATATACCAGGTAACTAACAGGACCAACACCTAAACAGTGCAAATGGTCACACACACGCGGCCTCTCCAGGCACTGGAACAGCATGAGGCCACGAAAAATGATGAAGTAGTTCTTCATGTATGACTCCAGAAGGTTCACTAAAATGGAGTGTTACGAGAAAAAAAGCAGGATGCGACACAGCGCATGCAGTACACCACCACAGCAAAAACATGTCTGTGTGTGTCTGCTGGTGTACGCAGCGCTACCTCAGAAAGGAGCACGAGAAATCAGAAATGCTGTCGCCACCTAAGGGGGGAAACGGGTGGAGGAAAGCTAATTCTCACTGAAACTTCCTTCTATACCATTCAGTTTGCCTGTCACATGAATGGATCAACTATTCAAAATTAATTAAATCTGGACTTCTGCTCCTGGAAAGACGGATAAACAGACTCTCCCCCGCTCCTCCCGCTAAGCACAGCTAAAACCCCTAGACTTTATATTTGAAAGAAACATGAAAAACGCTGAGAGGGGAAGAGAAGGCGGCAGACTGGCCAGCGACCAGGACCCGAGGAACTACACGGTGGTGACTTCTCGAGTTTTTCTTCTGTCTCATGTATCCCACACTAGGTGCCAGGGAAGCCATCAACCCAGAAACACCAATGGAAGCAAACAAAAAAAGTCCCCAGAATGCCTGCTGTCTACAGCCAAAGGAGATGAGGGGACAGTGAAAGCACAGAAAACTTAAACAGTAACTGCCAGACTCCAGCCAAACATTACAGAAAAACAAGCCCCCCCTGCAGTGTAGACACCACATGGGGAGCCAGGACTTCCATCCCCTCCACCGCCTCCCTGTCGGGGCTCTGACAGGAGGCCCAAGTGGGAAGTCAGGGCTTCCACCACTGACAGCAGGCACCCCCTGCCCTCCCAGCTGGATGGCGCCTGCAGAGGCCTTGGGGGGAGGCCTGAACTCCGGACCACAATCAGCAGTAACGTGGAGCCCCTTCCCAAGTAAGGGTCAACAAGGCCCAAAGTAAAATCTGAGCTTCAGTTCCTAACTGGCAATATCCCCCTTTCCCTGCTGGAGCAATCACAGAAATGACTCACTAAAACATAAGACATAAATAAGACCTGGAATCTCGTAATATAACACCCAAAATGTCCAGCATTCAGTAACAAAAAATCTCTCACCATAGCAAGAACCAGGAACACCTCAACAGAAACGAGAAAAGGTGACTGACAGATACGAGCGCCGGCACGACAGAGGGCGCAGAACTGCCAAACGAGACTCAGGAAGCCATCACAGAACGCTTCCGTGAGCAACCACAAACACACCTGAAACAAGGGAGAAACAGAAGACAGTCAGCAAAGAAACACAAAGTCACGGCAAAGGTAAGAGACCACATGGGAGTTCCAGAACCAAAAAACATAATCCCTGAAATAAAAATCTCAGTACATGGGCTCAATAGCAGAAAGGACAGAGGAATCACTGAACTTGAAGACAGAACAACCGAAATCACCCAACCTGAACAACACAGAGAAAACGGACTGAAACCAAATGAACAGGGCCTCAGGGACATACGGGCTGGATATTAACAGATCTAACATTCATGCATTCTCAGTCCCGGAGAGGAGACAGAGGTAGGGCTGGAAAAGCATTCAAAGAAATAATGGCTAAAATTTTGCCAAATTTGGCACAAAAAAAAAAAAAGAAGGAAAGAAACCTATAGATTCAAGACTGAACAAACTCCAAACAGGATCTTAACTCAAATCCACACTGACATATTATAGTCAAAACTAAAACTAAAAACTAAAAACCAAAGAAAAAATTCTGAATGCCTCCAGCAAATTTCTCACCAGAAATCAGGGAGCCCAGGAGGAAGCTGTGTATTTTTCAAGTGTGGAGAGAACTGCTCACTCGGAATTCTGTATTTAGCAAAAATATCCTTCAAAAATGAAGAGCAAACCAACTAACTGTTACACATACAACAGATAAACAACAAGGTCCTCCTGTACAGCACAGGGAGTTCACTATCTTGCAATGGCCTATATATTTAAAGCTGAGTCACTCTGCGGCACACCAGAAACTAACCCATCATAGATGGGCTATACCTCAATAAAAGAAATTTTTTTTACCGTAAGTATGTATTTTTACTGAAGGTATAGTCAGTTTATAATGTTGTCAATAAAAAATGTTTGGAAAGAGCAAATCAAGACATTCTCAGATGAACAAAAACTAACAGAATTTGTCAACCAACTATCTACTCTAAAAGAATGGATGAAACAGAGAGGAAATGATAAAAGAAGGGATCCTGGAACATCAGGAAGGAAGAACAAGAAAAAGAGTACAAACATGGAGAATTACATTTCCTTCTCCTCCTGTGTTTGCTAAACTTTGTTTGGTAGTTGAAGCAAAAATTATGATGCTGATGTGCTTCTCAGTGTGTGCAGAGGAAACATCTGTATGACTATTACAGCAAACTGGTAAGTGTTGACACCAGCAGACTAAGAAAAGTTACGTATATATAATGTAATAGAGCAATCACTTAAAAAGATACACAACGAGGTATAGCACAGGGAACTATACTCAATGTCTTGTAGTAACCTATAATGAAAAAGAATACGAAGATGAATATACCTGTATGACTGAACTATTATGCTGTACACCAGAAATTGACACATTGTAAACTGACTCAACTTCAATTTAAAAAAAAAAAAAAGATACACAAAGAGAAGCACTCAAAAACACCACAGATAAGTCAAAATGAAGTTCTAAAACATGCTCAAGTAATCCACAGGAAGTTAGGTAAAACAAAACAAAGAGCTGAAAAACAGAACAAACAGAAAAAGCACTAACCGATAATCACAATAAATCTAAGTGGTCTAAACACACCAGTTAAAAGACAGATGCTGGCAGAGTGAATTTAAAAACATGACCGAACTTTGTATTGTCTGTAAGAAACTCTCTTCAAATTTAACAATATCTAGGCATACCTGTTTTACTACACTTCATTTCACTGACTTTTTTTTTTTTTACAAATTGAAGGTTTGTGGCAACCCGGGATTAAGCAAATCTATCAGCGCCACTTTTCCAATAGCATTTGCTCACTTTGTGTCTCTGTGTCACATTCCGGTAATTTTCACAGTATTTCAAACTTCTTCATTATTATTATATTCGTTATGGAGATCTGTGATCAGAGATCTTTGATGTTACTCCCATGACTTGCTGAAGGCTCAGGTGACAGCATTTCTTAGCAACAAAGTATTTTTAAATTAAGGTACATACATTGTTTTTTTAGACATAACACTACTGCACACTTAATAGACAACAGCACAGTATAAACATAACTTTTAAATGGACTGGGAAACCAAAATTTCATATGACTGGCTTTCTTGTGATACTTGCTTTATTGCAGTGGTCTGGAACCAAACCTACAACATCTCCAAGGTATGCCTGTATGTAGGTTAAAACTACAAAGATGGAAAAAGATATTCCACATAAACATTAATCAAAGAAAGTATGAGTGGCCACATTGCTATCAGAAAAAGCAAACTTTATAGCAAAGAAAGTTACCACTAACAGAGAGGGACGTCAAATAATGATCAAGGGTCAATCCACCAAGAAGACAGAGCAATTCTGAATGTGTACGTACCAAAGAAGAGTGCTGAAAAATACACGAAGCAAGAACTGAAAGGAGAAACAGACAAGTCCACAATTATAGCTGCAGACTTCAACACCTTCTCTCAACAACTGATGGCACAAGCAGAAAGAAACTCAGCAAGAATACAGAATTCAATAGCACTGTCAACCTACAGGATCCAACCAACGCGAAGAGAGCTCTCCACCCAACAAGCAGAACACACACTGCTTTCAAGTGCACATGGGACCAAAATAACCCTAATACTGGACCATAATACAAGGCTCAACAAGCTTAAAGAACTGAAACCATACAGACTATGCTTTTGGACTACAATGGAATTAACCCAGAAATCAACAGATGGGTAACGAGAAGACTCCCCCGAACACTTGGAAACTAAACAACACAGTTCTGAATAATCTGAGGATCAAAGAGGAAGGCTCAGGGCAACTAAAACTACATGAACAGGATGAAATGAAAATACAAAATATTAAAATGTGTGGAACGTAACTAAAGCAGTGCCAAGAGGAAAAAATTTAGAAAACAGAAGTCTCAAATCAATAATCTAAGTTCCCACCTTAAGAACTAGAAGAGAAAAATAAACCCAAAGCAAGCAAATGAAAGGAAATAAAGAGTAGAAACTACTGAAATGTAAAACAAAAAATAGAGAAAATTCAACAAATCAAGAAGCCAATTCATCAAAAGTTAAAACTTTTGCTCAGCAAACGACCCTGTGAAGAAGATGAAAGACAAACTACGTGATGGGAGAAATTACCTGCAAACCACACATCTGACAAAGGACTCATATCTAATACATACCAAGAACTCTCAAAATAACAAAATTATAGAGATGGAAACAGGTGAGTGGGTGTCAGAGGTCAGGATCGGTGGAGGGGAGGCGGGTGTGTGTAATTATAAAGAAATAACACGGGAAGATCTTTGTGGCGATGAGATAGTTCTGTATCTTGACTGCACTGGTGGTTACAGGAGTCCACACACAGGATGAAATGACGGAGAACTGCACTTACATTGTACTGATGTCAAACTCCTGGTTATGATGTTGTACTATAATTGTGTAAAATGTAACTTTTGGAGGAAACAGGAAGAAGGGCACATAGAACTCTCTTAACTCTCTGTACAACTTCCTGTGACTCGATAATTATTTCAAAATAAAATATTTTAAAGACAAAATAGTTTGTAAATGATTTAAACAAATTAAAAAATAAAACACCTCAGTTAGCTGTAATGATGAATCAAAACTAACGAGAGTAAATCAATAAAGAACATTGTAAAAGTTCTGAAGATATTTTAAAATAGAATGTGTGTAACCAGAAGAGAGAGGATATTCTGCAAGTGCTAAAAAGTCATCTGAGGGCAATCTAAGGAAGATTATCAGGGACTGTATCTCTAAGAAAGATTATATCTAAAGATTTAGATATAAATTCTGGATCTTAAGAACACCTGTTACAGCAGTTGACAATAATAATTTTTAAAATAAAAATATCCAGTATATTTCCCCAAAAAAGTCATATGTTTTACTAAACCATCACAGAATAAATAATTCCTAACTTACATAAACTGTTTCAAAGAACAGAAAAAGAAAGCTAACAAACTTATTTTACAAAGCCAGTAAAATTCTGATATACAAACTAGACAAAACTAGTACAAGAAAGGAAAATTATCTCACTTTTGAACATTGATACAAAAATCTCAAATAAGTATTTGCAAATATAATTTAGCACGTACTTAATATTTCATAACCAAGTACGGTTTACCTCAAGAATGAAATAAAAGACTGTTCAATATCTGAAAATATATCAATGTATGATATGAGCTTAATTATCAAAACCATATAATCACCTCAGCAGATATACAAAAAGCCTTAAATGTCAACATCTATTCATAATAAAAAAATTTTTAAAAACCTCTTAGTAAACTAGGAATACAAGGGCACAGTATTAACCTGAAAAAAGCATTTCCACAAAAACCTACAGTAATCACTAGTGAAACACTAAAATCATTCTTTTTAAAGTCAGAAAGACAAAAGCACCTGCTACCCCCAAGTTCTAGCCAATGCAGCCAGGCCAAAAAAAAAAAAAAAGTACTGGCATGAAAAGAGACAAAATAACCATTATCTGCAGTTAACACAATAGTACAATAGTTTGCATAGAAAACATAAAAGAATCTGCAAGCTATTAAAACAAGTAAGACAGGGCACAAGACTTAGATTCAAAAACAACTTTAAAAATTCAGTAGCATTCCTACTACGCTGGCAATAACTAATTAGAAAATTAAATTTAAAAAAAAAATTCACAACAGCAACAAAAACATAAAGGTACCTAAAAACAAAGGTACCAAAAGGTACGTATGAGCTTTTTGAAGAATATTGCAAAATACTACCAAAAAGCATAAGAAACATGAATAAATAATAAAACATATACCATATTCATGGATAGGAAAATTCAATTCATGAAGATACCAAGTTTTTCCCCAATTAATCTACAAAATTAATGTGTCTCTAACCTAAATCTGATTATAATTTTTCATGGACCTTAAACTGATTCTAAAATTTATAATAAAGATTAAGGGCCTAAGAATAGCCAAGGCTATTCTGAGAAATAAAAAGCAGGAGGAACCAGATCTACCAGATATAAAGACACACGCTAAAGTAACAGTATTTAAGATAGTGTAAATTTGGAATAGAGTTGTTTTTTTTAATACATGAATGAAACAAAATAAAAACACCAGAAATATTCCCAACCATATACGGTAACTCAGCATGACTGCTGAGGCACTCTTCAATAAATGGTGCTGGGGCAACTCGCCTTGCATTTGGAAAACAAGTAAAATGATCTCTCTCACACCATATTTAAAAAAATAAACTTAAACTTTTCTTAGAAGAAAATACAGAAAGTCTTTATGACTTTGGAATATAACCGCGTTGTTTAAATAGAAACAAAGTATAAAAAGGTAAGACTATAAAACTAGACTGCATGAAATTTTTTAACTTCTGGATTTAAAAAATCATTTTAAAAAGATGTCATAGAATAGAAGATATTTACAAGAAATTAGTATTCAGAGTATGCAAAGAGTTCCTGTAACTCCACAAAAAAGACAAAAAATGCAATAGAAAAATGGGCAAAGATATGAACAGACAATGAAAGGTGCTCAACCCTCCTAGTAATCAGAGGAATGCAAACTTATAAAATGAGACATCGTTTTACACTTACTAGACTGGTGAAAATCTAAGTCAAACAAAATCAGTCATTGTCAATGATGTGCAGAACCAGAGACTCATCCACAGATGATGGGCGTTAAGTCCCTACAAGCACTGGGAAGGGCAACCTGGCAACAGCTGATAAGGCTCACAAGGTGCACCCTGAACGATGAAAACAATCGCATTTCTCATTGTTCTCTTGGGAAACGAGCACATGTGGATAAGATACTTACGACACCATTTTGTATAAGCAGAGAAAATTGGAAAATGCCCAAATATTATAGATTCACATATTATAATTCTGATCTGGAGCTGTATATATCAACACTGATACATCTTAAAAACAGAATACTGAGGGTTTTAAAACACATGCAGAAAGTTACATACAGTATGATATCGTTCTGAAAATGTTTAAATTCACAAAACAGCACTACATATTGTCACTTGTATCTTGTATCTGTAATGAAAGGATGAGGGGTGGACGGATACAGGAAACATCCAGCAGAGGAGGGAACACTGGGGAAGCAGGAAAGGCCTGGAGAAGAAAATAGAGGGCTGGCACTCAGTCTGATGTGTGCTTGTATTCACGTATTTACCAGGAGCAATGATGTTAACATGTGTTTATTCTGGGTGGTGGGTACATGGGTCTTTGTTATATTATTATATTTTTCTTTTTCTCTTTTGGCCAAAATAAAGATTTTAAATACATCTATTTAATTAAAAAGCAGAAACATCTCTGGGCTCAATCTCTGTCTCCAGCCTATCCCTTTCCCCAGAGCAGCAGACCTTCTACCCAGTTGCCTGCTTCACCCCTGAAGTCTTCAAACATGGAACATCTAAAATGTGCTTACTTTCTCCTGACCCCTCCTGCCCCCCAACACCCTCCTTCTGTGGATGTGATCACCACATATATGCACTCCTCTGCCTGAAACTCCTCAGTGACTCTCAATACACTCCAATAATTTAAAGGAAAAAAAAGGAGGGGGCAAGTAGAGAAAACCTTTCTTCAAATAATTAAGCAAATTGTGCACAGAAGCCCCAGTAAATTAGACACAAGCAGGGCTGCCCTGGAATAGGAGGACAGGGCTCGGAGCTTCTCTGGTCTGGGACAAGGCCCCCGAGGGAGCCTCAGAAATAACCTGAAAACTTCTGGTATGCAAAATACAGTGAAAATTCTTCAAGATGACAGTTTAAAGTCCCTCAGCGCCTGGCCCTTCCCCCCATTCCCAACCAGACCTCCTGCCACCCTCTGCTGGGAGGTGTGACTTCGGCCTGTGCACTCCGGGTGTTCCTCCCCTCTGCACCCACCAGAATCAGAAAGCCTTGTTCCAGACTCACCACACATCCACACACATACACAAAAGCTCCACCTTTTCTCTTTGGAAGCCACTTGGCATCTTGAACTTCACCTTGTGAACGGAGGCTCTGTAACCAGAAAAACGGTTCAGCTCCCAGGACTAAAACAAGCAGCAGGCCACCTGCCCAAGGGAACCAGGGCCATCCACCTGTCCCAACACATCCACTTCTGCCCAAACACCTCACACTCCCTCCTGGGGCTTCTCCAGCTCTTGAAACACATTCAGCCAACAATAGAGCTCTTCTTTCACTCCCACCTCCTTGACATTTTCCTTTCTAGCTTCTGCCACCGCTAAGGTTCTGACAGCACCCATCTGAGAGCTGCCGTGCCTCTGACAGTGAGTGAGATCCTGCTAATAACGGGCTTCAATCCCCATCTCTACTAAGGCTGACAGGTTAACGGGGGCAGCCACGTGAACGCTGCTGGCAGGTTTATTAAAGCAAAAGGTGCAAGGTCAGCCTTTCAGAGCTGCTACACTGTGAAAACAGGGTTAAATCTAATCCGCTTTGAAAATCAGAAAGTCCAATTTATCAATTCAGCACAGAACGATCAAGTTCTGTGGCATTCACAATAAATAATAAAATTCACGAAAGACTGATCTATCCCACAGAATGCCAATTGTTTTGGACTGAACTGTGTCCCCTCAAAATTCGTATGTTGAAGTCCTAACCCCCCATGTGACTATATCTGGAGATGGGGCCTCTAAGGAAGTAATACAGGTCAAATGAGGTGATAAGGATGGGGCCTTAATTCATGGGACTGGTGTCCTTCTAAGACGAGGGAGAGACACCAGAGGTCTCTCGCTCCCAGCCACGCACAGGAAGAAGGGCCACGTGAGGACACAGCAAGAAGGCACCACCTGCAAGCCCAGGAGAGAGGCCTCGCCAGAAGCCAGTCCCAATGGCACTTTGATCTTGTGCTGAAGTTAATTTCCGTGCTGACGATGTCCAGTCTACCGTGCTTCGTCATGGCAGCCCTAGCGAACTGACACGCCAAATCACGGACTCAAAATGAGGAAGCAGAAGACCAGCCACGCCTACTAGCAAGGGCACTGCATCACGGTAACAAAACAGATCTAGGAAAGCAAATCCACGACCAGCTATCCAGCAAGCAAGGCACTGGAACAAGGACAATCAGATATCCTCAAGGAAGCTGGAGTACAACTTCTGGTGATCCGAATGCCCACACCCACCTTTGGTCTCCCCTCGAATAAATACTAACTAATAGCTCAGCCCCCCACCCACCCACCTCAGCGCCCACGTTCCACGCTGGTCACGAGAGCCTGTTATCCAACCGCCCCGACCCCGAAACAGCTTACAGTTTCTAAGCACAACTAATCTTACAAGTGCTACATTTTAAGAGGCAGAATTTCACTTCACTCTTGACTGATACACCTTACTCTCTGGTAAACTGTCTCCAAATAATAACCCAGAATTTAATTTCAGAGAAGAATACTACGCTGTGGACAACCGACCTGACCCTGGGGTCTCCTGTGAATAAAGAGTGGGCAGGACGCACTCTTCCCAAAATGTCAGGACGTTTCTTCCTTTATCATGCTCTACTGACTAAAATTTAAACAAAAACAGAACATTTTTGAACGCAATAAAACAGTCATCAGGTCTCTCATTTCAAAAAAAAAAAAAAAGGTCTTTTGATAGAATGAATACAATACAGTGAGTACAACAGACATTCAGTCCACCAAGGTGCTAAGTTAATAAAACTGTGCTCGCTTAAAATTACAAATTAACCTTCAGGAACCAGATTTACATCTTCCAAGCAGCTCAGACATTTACGACTGCATGAAGGCCCCTGCCAACCACCCAAGCTGAAACTCCAGTGACTGTGACAAAGGACTGTATCAGAAGAGAACCAAAGGAATAGAAAGTGGGGGTTTTTCTGGGTAACAGCCACAGCCAACAGAAATACTCGGGAACCAGATGTCAAATAACTCCCCAGTAACCAGAACAATCCTCTAAAAGAAGATGGCAAGTAAATTAATATGCCTTGAAAAACAGAATTAGAATGCTTATAACAATTTTGAGAAACACAATCCTTTATAAAGCGAGGGTGGAGCTTTACTTACATGAAGGAATAATGAACTGTGGCTCAGTGTTGCCTGCGTAGCCAAGCTTGGTATACCTAAAAGCACAAAGTCATCAACACATGTTTAGACAATAATACTCTCCTCTATATTCCATTAATGTCTTTTAATATAAGCTCTCCAAGTCCTAAAATATCAAGTCTCAAAATATTCCCTTGAAATTAAAAAAAAAAACAAGACCTTGTGATGACTGACAATCAAACACTAGTTTCAGGTAAGCAAGCAGTTACAAAAACGTAAAATATTACGCTTGTTTCTACTGGAAAAGTTCTTGCACATATATTAACACATAAATTGCATCTGTGTATCCCTAATCATTTTAAGTGCTTTTATACTCTTAATTTTTACAGAAACCCTGCAAAGAAAGTAAATATTATCCATGTTTTGCAAATGAGAAAACTGAGGCACTGAAAAGTTAACTAAGTTGCCCAAAGCCAAACAGCTAACGAACAGAGAAAGAACCAAAATCTAAATATGCAGGCTCTAATTTCAGAGCTGGCTCTCAGAGAAGTGTACTTACTTCCCAAACTTCATGAACTTTTTAGGGGGGTTAGGAAATTATTATATAATTTTCTTAAAATGTCATAGCATATGTCTAGAAAAGCTACTGCCACTCCTGAGAATATCTGACAGAAGCATCTCTTAACATCTCATTTCAAAACGAGCCCATTTTCTGTCAAGATACTCCGCACGATGGATTCCAAAAGTCTTAGCTAAAATGAATGCCAAAATACTACTATCTGTTCCAAAAGCATTTGCTAATCTCCTAAATGAAAAAAAAAAAAAAAAAGGGCGGGGGAGGGGGACCACCACTCAACCATCTGCCGGAAACGCAAACCTGGAAGGACTCTGAGCCCCGCTCCCCCTGCAGGCCCACTGGGGCGAGCCGCCGGGCTGGACAGGCAGCCAGCATTCTGCACTGCTGCTCACAAGGAACAGCACAGCCTGGCAGTGCTAAGAGGGACGTTATTAATTCATTCCATTTTACACGTAATTTCAAGATGCTTGATACTAAATTTTTTCAATGTGATTAATATATTCCAAATTCTAATAAATTAACGTTATGATTTTTAAATGTATTTTACCATATGCTGATTTTACTATTTTTGAACACATAGTAAATAAATAAGGTTTAGGGAGGCAAAAAAAAAAAAAAAGAAAAGCAAGTCAGCGCCGCTTACATCGTGCATTACTGCTCAGTCTCCAAGGACTTAAGGACTCGGTGTCGCAAGAGCTCGGGCAAGGCCAGGCCCCGAGACCCTTCAGGCCCTACAAGGAGTTTCTAAAAGGCAAGACCCATCCAAGGGCACTCCCAAGTTCTACCAGAGCACACAAACCAAGTGAATCCAAGTCCACAACTCCAGAGCTTGGCAGACCCACAGGGAGGGCCCAAACTCAGAGCCCAGGGGCTTTCCAGAAGGCAGGCAACATACACCGAACTTTAAAACTTACAGATCATCCCAACTGAACCATTTTTCTGGAAGTATACTTCAAACAACAAACATAAACTGAACTACTGACCCAAGGCTAGAGAAGCCAGAGAAGCCAACAAGTAGGCCAGAAGTCACTAAAAGCATCACACCCAAGTCCATGCTCTTAAAAGGCCACATCACCATGGGGCGTGATGACGGGGCCCTTCCACACACCCCCAAAATTATGCTCCTTGTACTTAAGTAAATCCACCTTCCCCCATGGTTATGAGTTGCAGGATGATCTGAATTGGGTCCTTTTTCTTGACTGTGTCTCCAACCCTGGCATGGTCTGGCCTGGGGCAGACACCCCACAAACACCTGCTGAGTAAGTTCCTCCCCGTGTAGAAAAGGCAATCGCTGTCGAGCTGCTGGGGGAGGAGCCAGTGCTGGAAACGGGGATGCTGACAGTCAGAAAAACAACTTGATGGGACCAGAAAAGGCCAAAGACATAGTCTAATGCCATCTCTCATTTACATTTGTTTTTGTGTAACAGGGTTACTCTAAAAAAAAGAAACAAAGAAACCCCGAAGCAACACAGCTAACCTCCTCAAACAACACAGGTTTGAACTGTGCAGGTCCACTTACGTGCAGATTTTTTTCAATAAACAGACAAATAGGTGTGTAGCAGATCGTGTGCAAGGCTTGTATTGAAATGGATAACCTATCCTCACACAAGCATAAGGTGAGTGATTTTTTAATATAAAATTAATAGTCTCTTGGTCTTCTTATTGTTTTATAACTTGCCTTTCGAAGAGTTACATTACCGCACAGTGTGCCCCTCTCCTCCAGTAACTGGAGAAGGGCAGATCAGTCTACCATCACAGGTGAGCGGCGGTGTTTGAAACGTAGTAACGTCTCCAATACTGTTCTGTGAACATGACTGGACTACTATACGCCACAGAAACTGTATAATGATTCACTCATTAGTGTGCAGGCAAGACTACCAAGAAGCCATCATACCGATCACACCAGGCTTCCGTCATCTCTCTGCTTCCTCATTATCAATGCACGAATTGCGCTGTGAATAAGCAGGAATTTCTTTCTCACATAATCTTTTCACTTTTGATGTCTACTGTCAGTAATACATGTAACAGCTACCGTGTTTTGCATAAGAGAATATTGATGAGGTACTGACAGGTGGGTCATCCTGTAAACAGGTGATGTAAACCTATGGCATCCAGAAACAAACGACAGGACAGCGCAAGTGTGTTTTCTCTTCCTTATCATGTTCTTAACAACATTTTCCTTTCTGAGCTTACTTTAAGAGTACAGGACATAAAACACATACAAAGTATGTGTTAATCAACCGTTTATGTTTTCAGTAAGGCTTCTAGTCAACAGTAGGCTATCAGTAGTTAAGTTTAGGGGGAATCAAAAGTTATATGTGAATTTTTGACTGTGGGGAGGGGGTTGGTGTCCCTAACTCCAGTGTTGTCAAAGGGTCAACTGTACAGTAAAATGTTAACATTTATTAAAATCAGGTGCTAAGTACCCCTCATGTCTATCATATTACTTCCTGTATTTCTGCAAGGCCATAGTGTATTGTACTGGTTGAGACCACGCACTCTAGCTCCAGACTGCCTGAGTTCAAACCTAAGCTCTGTTATTTGCCAAATGTGTAACTCTGGGCAAGTGACATTACCTCACTGTATCTGTTTGTCTGTAAAAAGATGGTCATAATACAACTTACTTTCTAGGCTGGGTGAGTTAATACAGTAAATACACGAACAGACAGAATGAGCACTACAATAGTGCTGTCTGTATGTTTTAGGGTTTTTTACTATTATTTTTCTGTATGTTTGAAATATTTCCTAATTTAAATTTTGGGGGAAAAAAACAGTATGTTCTGTGTCCCCAGTCATACTGTTCAGTCTGCTGTGCCCACTCACACAGACACACTGATCTGTGAAGTGGTGGAGACAAAGTGTACCAGTGGTGAAACTAAAGACACCAGATGCCCTTCAACAGCTGTCTCATCTTCAGCCCCAAGTTCTACGCCCTGAAGCCACAAACAATGGCCCACAGCAGCCAGAGACGGGAGCACTTTTTGGGCCAAAGCTCTAAAATTCAACTATATACTGATGGTGCCACCGCCACATGCCACTCGGCAACGGCTGCGAGGGCACTGTTCAGATGCTGAAGTCACCGCGTTCTCCGCGAATCGCAGGAGGCCTTCTGTCACAGAGCCACGTGGGCACCCCCTGCAGCAATTCCATTAAGCAAACAATGGTTTTCACAACTGAGGCAAACTAACACTAAGATGTATCGGTATTTGTATCTATTAACCACTTACTGTGAGGCCTTCACTCCCATTCTAGCAAAACCGAAACCATTAAAAACACTGGCAAGAGCACAAACTCCTCAGGTCATGCTAGGGTAATTTACCGTCTTTAAGTTTTCCTGCACTATTTTTTACATAACATCAAATACACTTGCGGTTTTTGTACTTTGAACAATCACAAGGTAATGAACATCTAACGAGACTTTTTCCAAGAGACATTCACATTTAAAATTTTAACAGAACCTTCATTAATACAGGCTCAAGTGGAACCTCAATGAGAACCTCCTAAATAGGACACCATGAATGAAACTGGCAGTGCTCCTCCTGAAAGTCTCTCCTAGGAGGTCCCCCCCAATGCTGGATTGGCCTTCCCCCAAGAGACGATCTTATAATAGCTCAGCTACACCAAGAACAGAACCCCAAAAATCAAGAAAACACAACTCTTAAAAATGAAAAGTGTCCAGAACACCATTTATGCAAACAAAAAACATTTCCAGCCAGTTCACTAGCTAGAAACTACATAGCAGGCATGTATGAGGATGCTGAGAGGGAGAGGAGGGTAAACCACCCTGGTCCTCAAAATGTTCTTCAAAATGTCCACCTGTTAGAAACATGACTTCAGATCAAGTTTTTCATGGTGGCACGGCCTGTGCCACCTGGCAGGCAAGTTTAAGATCATCTGGGTAGGCATCTAGGAAGAAGGTACCAAGCTTGGCTGATCAGATCACCTGGGAAACTTCTAAAAATACAGCTTCCCAGGGCCTGCCCCAGAATCACAGAGCAGGAGCCTGGGCATCTGCACTTTAAACATCCCCTGTCCCCTCCCCCCTCAACCAGGGTTCTGATGACCAGCCAGCCTGGGATCACTGACTAAACTATGCTACATGCACATTACATTTTTACATAACGCAAGCTCCCCATTCTCAGGCCCACGTTCCAACGAACCGTCTCCCACCCACCACATCATCAAACAAAACGCACTCTTGGTGCTGAAGCATCGCAGCGGTCTCAGGCTCAGGACAAAGGACTCACACCTACCTATTCTGCCTTACTATTCAGAGCACTGTGTGTTTAGGTATTCAATGAAAAAAATGTGGGAAATGCTTTTCAATTCAAACTGTTTATGTAATTAAGATGTGGTGAAAAAAAATCTAGTAGCAGTGAAAAAACAGGCTCAAAACAGAAACATTTAATCCTTAGGAAGAGATAATAAGGGGAAAAAAATCTCTCAAATCAAGACATAATGAAAAACTAGCAGCAGTCCTACTGAAGTCAGAATTAAGCCAAGGACACCCGCCACCGTTATTCTCATTTAACATTGTTTTGGAAGAACCAGGTAATACAAACCACAAAGAACTAAATAAAAGGTACAGTACTGGGAAGGAGGAGACAAAATTTACTTGTAAATTTTAATTATAAACCTGGGATACCTAAGGACATTAAGTGAAAAACTAAAAGCAACAGGGTGTTCAGTAAGATGGCCAGTTACTCAATGAAGAGACAAAAAAATCAGCAACCTTCCTACCAAACAGTAACAAGGGAGAACACATACTGGGTGAGAAGATGCCATTCACAATGGCAACCACAGGGAACAACACCGCCCACGGGAACAAATCAGGATGAGAGGAACTCTCGGTTTACAAGGAGACACGTAAATGGAGACACACCTTGCTCACATAGGAAGGAGGGTCGATAGCTTTAAAAGGAACATCACCTATCACTAAAGTCACCTATAAATGGAACAGAAAGCCATTCAAAACCTGGCCCAACACTGAGGAAGGTGGTAGTAAATTACACCCAGGTATTAGTAAAAGGCTGAAGTCTCATTACAAAAGGAGGTTTCATTATCTATTAACACCGTGAATGCAAACATCCCATTATCCAGCTTTAAATGCATACACCCTACTGTCCAAATAGTGCATTTCTAGGAATTTATGCCACATAAGCCCTGTTACATGTATAAACAGGTATGCACAAAAAAATGTTCTCTACAACATTACAACAGCAATACAACAAAAAAACTGGAAACACAGATGCCATTCCACAGAAGATAGACTGAGTAAGTTATACTGCGATCGTTAAATAAAATGTATACAACCATCCAAAACGGAGCAGACTCATGTTACTGGCCACACACAGATAAACAACATGACTTGAAAACAGTTGCAAAACAGTATCTACTTATAATGTCAGGGAGCTAACGGGGCCCACGATGCTGGGTTCAAAACGCAGCACTAGTTACGCGACTTTTGGCAAGTAGATAACCCTCCCTGCTTCAGTCTCGTCACTGGTACAAGCTCATCAACGAGCATTCCCGCCTCAGCACTAAATATTACCTTTGCTGGACAGTATCTCCTAATTCAAAAAAGTAAAAGGATTTCGTTTGTCAGTAATTTTATTTTATGACTGAATGTTATTTGATATGTAATGGTGACATGCGTTTCTCCCAAGAATTGTCCTTAGGTAATTTTTCTTCTAGAGTTTTAGTGTCTTATCAATTTGTATAAACTCTCACATACCAAGGATATTAATGCTTGCCCATCTATATTACTAGTTTTTCCCGGTTTGTATACCTTCAGTTATACATTTCCTTAAATATAATTGTTTAAACAACTTAGGTGACCAAATCTACCAATTATTTTCCTGAACAATTTCCATTGCAGTCTCTACTCTGAAAGTCCCTCCCCTATACTAAAATTTCACGTTGTTTCTCTTCCAGTTCTGTGTATATCTGATTTATCTGGTACATGGAGAGATACATCAATCAGATTTTCCCAAACCCATGTACATAAAGAATCAAAATCAATGAGTTTCACATTAAAAGGCTTTGGTTTCTTGCTTGTTTATTTGAACACTACCTTCCCAAAGGACAGCCAGCATGGTGGAGACAAGCATCATTCTCAAAAACACACACAAACTTTGCTTACAGATTGCCAGCCACGTTCTCAAACTCAGCGCCACCTTCCATGCATCCCATCCTGGGAACTTTCCTCATGGAAATCAGGACAGACAGAAATATGGAAACAGAATCAACAGCTGCATAAAGCAATACCAAGAGTTACAACTCTGCCTTTAGCCAAATGTGTTCTTACATTCAAACTGCACAGCACCATAAAAAGGTGTCTATGAGAAGTCTCAATCCCATTCCCACACCCATCTACCCCACTTCTGCCTTCCACCCACCTATTCTGTGCATCCCTTTAATGCCTCTTTTTTTAAGTACAATATATCCTTGTTTGCCCCATTTTAAAAGGTCCTTCTTTTTGCCTCTTGTTAAAGGCCACTCTCTCCCCACAGCAGTAACTGTCGGCTGGGAGGAGGATTAACCTGACTGTCAACGCCACATACTTATGTAGAGCTGAAATTCCTCCTACAGCCATGTGTCTAGAGCAGAAGGTGACAATAGAAGCTCAATTAATTTATATTCGAACGTGGAAATGTCACATCTTGAACAGTGTTTTTCAAACTGTATCCTGCAGGGAAGTTCTTTTGATTGAGACCCCTTATGAGGTCCAGTCTCAAACTGCAAATTTCAACCAGAATAATTCTACTCCCCCCTAAGATTTTCCCAGTTAAAAAATAAAAGTGACTACACTGTCCTAGAAAGCAATTTGGTAAAACTAATGATAGAGTTCTAAACAACACACACTCCCCACACCGTACACTGTAAATTACTATATGATTAAGTTCTTCAAACACTCCCTCGGGTGTCATATAGAAAAGGGTAGTCTCTGTTTACAGGACACAGAGTTAAATATGTAAGTTCAAATTTATTCATTATTTTATCTAAATCTAATCCTTTCTTCTTTTTGTCTATTTGATCTGTAAATTTCACATGACCCAATACACTTGTCCATTTCTTCTTCTACAGGCAGCATTTTTTGCTCTGTGTCTGGTACATACAGGATCATAGGTGTGGCCTCTGACTTCCAAGGTGAAATGGTGTACTAAACATATGATCTAATTTCACTCTGTCCCGAAGCCCCACTAAAACCAAAGCAGAATGATTTTAAGATGTATAAACGACAACAATAGGGAGAAAAAAAGAGGAGGCAACAGCAAATTTTTGGCCCTGAATAACAATGAGTCAGTGGGAAGTGGCTGCAGAGATGTAAGGAAACCAGCAGGGGAAGCTGAGAACCAGCCCAGCACAGACCCCAGGTCCCAAAGGGCCGCACAGGCCCCTGTGGACAGACGGGACTGAAAGGGCCTAGGTGAGACAGCCCACTCCTGCCCCACACGGCCAGGCAGCCGCTCTTCCCTGACCCCAGCGCTCTCCGCACACGGACTCTGGAGAGTGTAACACAAAGGGTCTTTGGACTCTAAGTCCCCCAGCACGAGTGAGCCCTGGAACTGTTCTGAAAATAAAGGGGTTACTTGACTGAGTAAAGAGCTGATGGCAGAGACACACCCTCCCACAGCTTCTCTGCCCACCACTTGGCTCTCAGACACTAGCACCCAGACCCCAACCTCCAAGCAGAGGAGGAAACTGGGGAAACTGAGCAGCTCAAGAGGGAAGATCTGAAGATCATTAGACCAAGAGATTACCCAACAACTTGCCCACATCAACCCTGGTGAAGTTTAAAATCAATCAGCCAAATCTACACATGCACAGTCTAATACGCTTTTTAATTCTCTGAATTTTAATCATGCGCAGACAGCCAGAAGTGACCATCATCAGAGGAAAGCCTCTACCATGAAACACAGGGATGAAAACAGGCAAATCAAAATGTCAACTTGGAGGAAACAAACACTGTAGGGAGAAACTCCACCAACACCACCTCCAAAAAGCAAACCAAAAAAACCCACTATAATCAATATCCTATAAGAAGATATTACATCCAAGAAACAAAAACAAGATGCTATGAAAGAAAAAAGAAAAAAAAAACACTTAGAAAACAAAAAAGAGCTCTTGGAAATTAAAAATCCAAAGTAAAAAATTTTTTAAAAACTAAAGAGAAGGATGAGAAACATCTTATAAGTTAAAAAAAAAAAAAGATAAAATGATGTAAAATAAAAGGTTTAAAAAAATCAGAGAAACAGCCCAAGAACTCAGCTCGTGAATAACAGGAGTTCCAGAAAAAGAAAACACAAACACAAACAAAATAATTCAAAAGTATTATCCAAAATTCAAAGAATCCAGTTTTCAGACTGAAGGAGTTCACCAAATACCCAGCACAACGGAGGAAAACAGACCCAGTTCAAGGTACACTTTTGTAAAATTGCAGAAACCAGTGACAGAGGGAAAATTCTACAAGCTTCCAGAACGTGGGGAGGAAGGGGAGTCAAAGTCATTTATAAAGACTTCAGATTTCTCAGCAGCAAAACCAGGAGCAAGAAAACAAAGGATCAGTGTCTCCAAAACTCTGAAAGAAAATTACTTACAACTCCAAATATTATATCCAATGATCAACCAAGTGAGGGATTAAAGAAAAAATACCTTCCAACAAGCAAGGAATACAAAGAAATTTACCTCCCACACATCCCTTCTCAGAGAGCAACTGGAGGATGCTCTCTACCAAAACAAAGGAGAAAACCAAAAAAAAGAAGAGGGGCTATTAAAAAAAAATACGAGAGAGGCTAGTCAAGCCCCACAGTGACGATGGAAGGAGACCCCAGCATGACAGACATGCACCAGTCAGACGGGATGTGAGATTCAGGATTCAGGCACGTCAAAGGCACTCACCAAGACGTCTTGTACCACTGAGTCACCCTTTCAACCTAATAAAGTTACGTTCTGAAGGACCACCAGCACAGGGAGTAAAGCAGGCAACAGGAAGAAATGTGATTTGGGAAACAAAGGCTCAATCCAAGAGAAAAGCAAACACCCAGAAGACTGCAAAGGGAGCCCCAGGTTGCACAGCAGACCTTTCTGGAAAGCAACAAGCCCAAATAGAACACAGGTTTGCAAAAGGGATGTCTCTAAAAGCAAAGTGGCTCTGACAGGGTCTCTAATGTGACTGACCTTGTGGAAAACTGTACTGAGAGACTGGCTACTTGAAAATATAGAAAATAATTAGCAATGATACAAAGAAAGCAAAAGAAATGAACAAATAAGGTAATCATTAACTTCAGTAAAAACAAGTAATTATGACACTCTTCAATGAATAAGTATATCAGCATAGGCCAATCATGTAAACAATGATCACAGACACAACTGGAAAATATAATAATATATCTCTATTAGGAGATCTGGAAAGGAAAAACAGAGAAGGCAGTGTAACATTTAGATCTTCATCTAACAATAGTAAATCAACAGACACTGAAAAATTGAGAGTCAAAAGATACACCGATTTGTATATTATTTAGAAATACTAAAGTCTATAAATGTCAGAAGGTCTAGAAAAAATGTTGAAAGTTGGGGGAGGGTATAGCTCAGTGGGAGAGTGTGTGCTTAGTATGCACAAAGTCCTGGGATCAGTCCCCAGTACCTCCATTAAAAATAAATAAGGGGGGGAGGGTATAGCTCAAGTGGTAGAGTGCATGCTTAGCATGCACAAGGTCCTGGGTTCAATCCCTAGTACCTCCTCTAAAAATAAAGAAAGAAACCTAGTTACCTTCCTCCCCCTGCCCAAAAAAACGAACAGATAAATTTTTAAATAGATAAATAAAGAAACAAACATAATTCCCCCCTGAAAAAAAAATTTTAAGTTGAAAGTCATTGTTTCTGGGAAAGGACAGAGAAAAGCAGGGAGAACTCACCCTCTGTGTTTTCATATAAGCCTCTCAGCACTATTTGACTTTTTAAATTAGTGCACATGTTACTTTGATAAAATCAGATTTTTTAAATGAACCACTTGCTCCGTTTAAAGCCTTTTGCATTGCATTCAAATAATACTCCTGCTTTCTTTTAGTTTGCATCTGTTGGCATATTTTTATTTTTTGACAAAGTAGAATTCAGACTAAAAAAAACACTTCATAATGCTAAAGCAACAACTCAGGAGAAGATACAAGTTATTAATATCTAGGCACTCAAGGCAGCAATAACTTTCATAAAGCAAGAAGAAATAAACAAGAAACACACCAATGAGAGGAGCACTTAACACACCGTTCTCAAAGACAGTAAGTGGACAAAATAACTGGAAGACCTAAATAACATCATTAATAAGATAACTCATATAGATATATGCTGAACTCTGAACACACCCGTCCAGACCACACCTCTTTTCAAGCACATACAGAATGTTAACAAAATTGACCATATCTTGGCCTCAGTCTAAAGAGGACACAAGCAGCACCCTTTTCATAATGTAATAAAACTAGAAATTAAAAACAAAATCAGAAACAAAAAGCCCCTTTCACCTAAAAATTTTAAAGCATAGTAGTATAGAAATACTGAGGTGAGGGAAATTCAGAAGAAAAATACAGAAATTCGTTGAAAATGATAATGAGATATTACATCCATACCCCTGTGTAAGGAATACATATAGCTAAAGACAGACCAGCCAAAATTTTGCAGGATTAAATTCCTTTTCAATATAAGGGAAAATTAAAGTGAATTTAATACCCAGTCCAAAAGTTTTAAAAAAGGAAAGAAAAAAAGCTAAAAGGAAAAAATTAATGAGTCAAAAAACAGAAAAACAATAGAACTGGTAAGTAACCCCAAAGCTTATCCTTTGAAAACAAGATCCATAAAACAGACAAGTCATTAGATGAGCCATGAAGGAAAATGGACGAAAACAAAGTGGATAATTTAAGTGATACAGGGGAAAATGACCATGAAAACAGAGATTTTTAAAAATTATGAGGCTACCATATACATATATTTAAATAATCTAGATGAAATAGAATTTTTTTAGACAAATGCAACATACCAAAACTGGCTCCACTCGCAATGGGAAGTCTAAACAGACTTAGAGAAATACAGAACAGCAGGACTCTCCTCTCAAGAAAGGACTGAGCTCAGGCAGCCTCCCTGGGGAAGCCCCACCAAGACCTTACAACTTGCGTAAGCTCAGTATTACCCAAACTATTCCAGAGCACAGCAAAAGATAGAAAGTGTCTTCGTTTGTTTTATGAAGACAGTGTAACACTGATCCCAAAATCTGACAAAGAATGCATCAAAAAACTAAACAATAACTCATACTAATACTGATGTGAAAATCTAAATAAAATATTAACAGAATCTACCTACACATCGAAAAGTAATGCATCATGATCAAGTAGGGATTTATTCCAGATGCAAGAGCGGTTCAATATTAGGAAATCCACCATATTCCACTGAATATTCCACTAAATATTTCTATTCCGCTATTCCACTAGAGTAAGGAACAAAAGGATAATACCCACTAACTCCACTTCTATTTAACTTTATTTAGAGGCAATGCCACGGCAGTGTTTCCAAAAAAAAAAAAAAAAAAAAAAAGGCAATTAGAGCTCCCAGAAATGGGAAGGAAGAGGAAAAACGATCTCTGTTTGCCAGTGACAAAATTCTGTATCTGGAAAGCTGTAAAGATCAAGGGAAAAATTCATACAAACAATAAGAGCACTTTGTAAAGCAGCAGATTAGAAAATTAACACAGAAATTAATAGCTTTAATATATTCAAGAAAAACAAAATGTAACAAAAGAAAAGATACCATTCACAGTAGCAAAAAAAGAAAATCACATAACTAGGTGTAAATCTGACAAGAAATCAACCTGCAGTAAACACAATATCCCAACAAGACACAAAAAAGACTTCAACTGATGGAAAGAATATACCATATGCTTCAGTGGGAAGACAATATCATATATCTAATTGTCCTCACTAACTTTTGAGTTTAATACAACCCAAATAAAAATGCCATCAAGTAAGTTTCCCCCTAGAACTAAAGAAGCTGATTATAAAGTTTGTTTGGAGAAACAAAAAGCAAGAATAGATTGGGAAACCCTCAAAAATAAAATGAGGTTGGCAGGGAAGACCAGCCCCATCAGATATTAAGTCATTCTAAAGCCCCAGTAATTAAAACTCTGTGGTGCTGTCAAATGAACAGATTCATGCCAAACAAAATCCAGAAATAAACACAACTGCACAGACGAACTTAGTGCACAATAAAGTCGGTATCTTCAAGCACTGAGGTCTTTTCATAAGCAATGCTGAGATAAATGAGAGAGCCAAAAGGAGAAAAGGCAGAGTGGGCTCTTATTCCAGCATAAATTCCAAGTGGATGAGCGATTTAAATGAAAAAATAAAACCATTAAATAAATATATATATATAATTTTATATATATATATAAAAATCTGGGGATGAGGGGAAAAAACATGTCTTAACTATGATTCAAAATCCAAAAACAATAAGGAAAACATAAATAAATCTGATTGCTTTAAAAAAATCTTTGCATGGCAAAAGACTAATGCTACACAGGGAAAGTGTATTTGCAACATGTATCATAAAGGGTTAACACCTCTATGCACAGAAAAGAGGTAACAGGCTATGACTGCTTTCCTTTCAAAGGTCTGCTTATAAGCCTGGCCTCTGGCTGGCATCTGGGATTTCAGGAGGGTCCCCACCATTCCCCTAGTGCTAAGAATGGTTCACTGTGCTTAAACCGTGCAAATACATTTCTGCTGAACACCTGCTTTCCTTCTGGGACTCTGGAATCTGGGTATGTGCCAGGTCGAAGGAGTCATGACCAGCCCCCAATAAAAACTCAGACACCAGACACCGAGTCTCTAAGGGAGCTTCCCCAGTAAACCATGCTTCACACGTGCCATCACTACTGGATGCTGAGTAAGCATGTCTGTGTGACTCTCCACTGAGAAAAGGACCCTGGAAGCTTGCTCCTGGTTTCCTGCAGGCTCCGCCTCATGTGCCTTTTCCCTTGGCTGTTCTGCTTTGTACCTTCTCACTACAGTCCCGTGATTGTTCCCAGCGAATCACTGAACCTGGGGATGGTCTGTGGGACCCTTAACACATCCCAAAACAAAAAGATTCTAAAAATAAAGAAGCAGAAGACCAAAAACCCACAGAAAAATGGGATAAAGATGAAGAGGCAGAAAACAGAAATGCAAATGCCTCTTAATCATATGAAAAGATGCTCATCTTCCCATATAATAATATAAAAATTCAAATTAAAACTACAATAAGGTATCATTTCCTACCTTATAGACTGGTAAAAAATCAAAAATTTGGCAACAGACTCTGTTGGTGAGTCTGTAAAAAGAAACAGGCACTCTCAGACATTGCTGATGTAGACACACAACTGAGTGGGATTTGACACCGTCCAGCAAAATTCCATATGCACTCACCCTTTGACCCAGAAATCCTACTTCTGGAAACCTATCTCAGAGATACTCCCACAAAACATACAAAAAGACGTCTGCACTGCACAGGCTGTGTTGCAGTCTTTCGATAATAACAAAGTGCTCAAAAAAATGATGGGGACACATCAAAAGAACACCAGGAACAGCCTGAATGGGCTTCTGGACAATCTGGACAAATTTAAGCATCAAAACAAATAATGGCAATAAGAAATAATAATCCATGGAATACAGTAAGAATGACATAATTCTTTGGACAAAATAACCCATACAGACAATAATGCATGAAAGTTTAAGGAAGAACAGGGTATTGACATAATCTCCTATCTCGCCACAAATGACATTAATTACAAAGGGGAAAACAGCACACAGTGGAGAAATCTAGTGGACATCACCGTCCAGTTGAACTTCATCAACTGTCTTAAGCCTTCTGACATGAATAAGTTCTGGGGTTCTAATGAACAGCACACTGACTACCGTTAACAGTACTGTATCACATACCTGAAAGTTGACAGGACAACTGGATCTTAAACGTTCTCACCACAAAAAAGGAAAAGGTAATTATGTGGTGTGATGGAGGTGTTGGTAACGCTACTACGATAATCATTTTGTGATACGTAAACGTACCAAATCAACACATGATAACCTTGAACTTTTGCAATGTTATATGTCAATTATATCTCAGTAAAGCTGGGGGAGAGGCCTTCTTAGTGATGCACAAAGCAGCTTTGGTGGTACTTCTGTGGTTCTCGTGACAAAAATGCACACCCAGTATCTATCCTAAGGCAACCCCAGATGAGCCTGAATTGAGGAGCATTATCCGTAACAAATGGCTGCCAAAAATGCCACTGTCTTGAAAGACAGAAAAAGGCTAAGGAACTGGTCCAGTGAGACCAAAAAGACATGATGACAAGCAACCAGTGTATGGTGCTGGACGAGGGAGGAGAGCTGAGTGTCCGTGAGACATAATGGGACCATTCATGGGTTCCAGACGGCATCTTAGATAACACTGCTGTATAAATGTTACATTTCCTGGTTTTGATTGTTGGCCAATGATTACATGAAAGAAAGTCCTTGTTCTCACAAAGTATACACTGAAGTATCTTGGTATAAAATGGCATGCTGCCTGCAACTTACAAACAGTTCAGAAAAATAATAATGTATATGGATACACAGAGAACAACAAAGCAAATGTTAATAGTAAACTGGATGAAAATTATATAGCAGTTTTTTTGGTACTCTTCTTGCAGCGTTTCAGTAATTCAAAATTTTTTCAAAATAAGTTTAAAAAATACAAAAAATATTTAAAAATACAAAAAGCACAGTTAAGTGAAACTCATATCTGTGAGATATTCTCTGAACACTATTCTGCATAAACGAAGCTTTTCCTCTGGATCAAGCAGAGCCTTGGTCCTTATTATCCTGGCCCCCAGCACACCTGTGCTCACTGAGGTGGCCCCAGGTTTATTAGAGGATGCCAGGATACTAGGAAGAAATTCATTTGCTATAAAAAAAAAATTGTTTAGTACATTGTCTACTAAACCATTAATGTCTACCATGCATAATTCAATGTGAAATTTTCTTTTAGAATTTGGTACGAGAAAAAGCTTTTTCACCTACGAAACAGGTATTTCTCTCCCTTTCTTAAAATGAAAATCACATGACCATGACTCTCCTGTAATTTTCTCAGACAGGAAGACTAAGGCCAAAGGTAAGGCGGGACGGCTGCACCACCGACCTGTAGTTAAGGGTGACTCCCCAGGCCCATTCTCTTCCGTGGTCCTAGTTATTTTTATCTGCATTTTACCCCCTTTTTATCTTACTTTGAGGTAAAAGTCAATCCAAAAGCCATGTTAGCTCTACGGGAAATATAAGAACTACTAAAATGCTCAAGTAAATGTAGGCTCTCCCAGACTGCTCTTCTGGCCATACACTGGACCCTGGGAATTCATGAGTAACCACGGCTGTTTCCATGACAAAATATGTCCATGTGAAACCCACTGGGAAGATTCCTGGCCACTGTTTCCAACTCTCGACACCAAAGCCTGAAGCCTGAAGACAGTAATATAAATTTGGGCCTTAAAACAATGATAACCTGAAGTTGCATCTCCAAGTGAAATATCACCTACCTCAAAAGGTCAAAACTGAGCACCACATTTTAGATATTTATAGCAAGAAGGATGAGTAAGGTCCTCAGCTTACTAATATTAAAGGTATGACAAACTCTGTGGGCACATTTTATTGCTTCTACTAAGAAATGCTTTGTGTTTCAATAGTTTTACAAGACCAAAACCACAAAAACAAAAATTGCACATGCAAATGTGAGAAGGAAAATTATTTCACCTGTTTCCTTCACTCTTGACACAACCTAGCCTCAGGTAGATGTGGGGTGAATACTAGATCATGCATGGGAGGAGAGGATGGATAAGGAAGTCAACAACTGAGGGGTGTTAATATCAATACTGGTTTCTGGCTTGGGTTTTGGGTAGCGAAACAACCTTCTAAAATAAAGAGCCACAAAACTTCTGGTACAAGGCGTATTTCAAAAAGGAAAATTAGTACAAGCCAAGAGGCAGTTTTTTCCAGCCTGTAACCACTACTGGTGGCTCCAGCAGCAAAAGGAAAGAAGGATCAGTAGGAGATGGACTAGCAAATTAAAGAAGACACCCCCACAAGGTTGTCAAGGAAACCGAATCAAGTGCATTTCTCTAGAGAAAAGAATCAAGACTAAGGTGAACATGCCATGGAATATTTTGCGGAAAAAATGATTAAAATCCCACCTTGAAAAATCTTTAAGAAGCTAAATTTATTTCCAGGCTATTTGATGAAGTACTTCATCTACCACGCAAGCAGGCAAGCCTGAATTTCTAAACTACCAGCTAGATGGATGCACTGAGCACCTTCCAAAAACCAGCTAAGCTCGGGCCACTAAAAGTACAGGACACCTTCTAAGGTCACTTTTGCATATATTAACACCACCAAAAGAAGCAATCACACCCAAAATGTAAAAGGGGTGGGGGAAGAACTATCCCACAAACCGGATTTCCCAAATTTAGACTTTGTTTTTCAAACTGGAGCCGTTTTAACATTTTTTTAAGTGAAAAGGCAACTCTACGCAAACTAAAACAGCAGCTTAGCCTGAGTGGGCCATTCAGTACTGGAAAAGAGCAGAGCGGGCTGGAAAAAGGTGCCAACATGGTAGATGAAAGTGAAAACCTCTACAAGTAAGCGATAAAGAATAACCAGCAAGGAGAACTGACATGCGCCTGGGGACCCAAAACGAGGGCCACTTCTAAGAATGTGAGAAGGCAGGGGTACGGTTAGGTAGGGGGAGAGCAAGTAACGTCAGGGGGGTCCGCCGCCAACGGCCCGAAAGCGGGCATCCCAGGGAGGCTGCGAGCCCAGGGAGTCCCCGCGGGCCGCTCGAGAGGAGAGGTGGGAGGCGAGGCGAGGCGAGGCGAGCCGGGCCCGCCGGGCCCCCGGCTCTCTCCCCACCAAGGTGAGCGAGCCGTGCGTGGCCCCTGCGGGCGTGGACGGGAGGGACGGGGCGGGGAGCGGGGCCGGCCGCCGCCCCCTGCACAGGTGTGCCCGGGGCGGGCCGCCGCCAGGTGACGTGAGGGCGAGGGCGGGCGGCGGGCAGGTGCTCGGCCCCCGGGGCCGGAGCGGGGCCGCGCGGGAGCGGGGTGGGCGCCCGCGGCTCTTACCCGGTGCCGCAGTCCACCACGCAGGGAGGCAGGGAGCCCGCCATGCTCGGCACGCGCGCCGCTCGGCCCACGCGGGCGGCCCGGGAGGCCCCGCAGCGGTCCGCTCGCCGGCCGCTCGCCGCGCTCGCCCCGCGCCGCCCGCTCCCGGGGGTCTCCGCAGCGCCGCCGCGGAAGCCCGGATGCTCGCGGCCGCCCACGTGACGCCGCGCCCGGCCGGCCAATCACGGCGCGGGCACGCAGCGTCCTCGCCCCGCCCCCCGGCCGCCATCTTTAGTGCTGGCAGTGGGGTCTCGTTGCCCATATATCCAACCTGGCCCCTGAGGAGATTGCGGGCTATTTTTAACTGACTTACCGTGAACGTGACCCCATTTCCAAGGCCTGGCTCCTTCTCATCCTGTAAGTCTCCGCTCAAATGTCACCTTCTTAAGGAATTTGTCTCTGATCACCCACCAGGTGCCTTCCCTGCACCATACTCCCTATCTCAAGATCTATTACTTACGTTCACATTTGGAGCAAATGTGTACCATATATATATTTCATTGTAGTCGGTCCCCCTCGCCAGACTATAGGCTCCACTAGGATGGGCTCCTGTCTGTCCAACCATTGATGACTGGATGCGTAGCACAGTACTCGGTGCATTCGTGGGAAGCACCCAAATGCTTTTTGAATGAATAAAGAAAAAAAAAATCACCATCAGAATTATTATACCTACCAGAACACTGCATAATTTCTTGTATAGAAGAAAAACCTACAAAACAAATGCATGGCCTGCCTTAAGGAATGAATGGCCTTCGATTGGGTTAATACCCCACCAAGATCATTATGGAAAATATTTTCAAGTATCAAAGATGAAATGGTCGTCCAAAAGTCCTTACTGGAACCCAGGACCAAAGTAGGTAAGCACTTACCTACCAAGTTATGAAGACAGTGAAAGTCCCACTTGCTCCCTCTTCTCTGCCCTACCATAAATTCCTGCCTTCATTTTTTAGGAGGTTTCTGGAGATTTAGTTCCATGTAGTTTAACTGGTATTTAAAGCATTTTTAAACTGTTTTTTCCCCAGGAGAAGTAATAAATTAGTTGATCGTGCTAGGTAAACCATGATCATTCTTTTTTTTTTTTTTTTTAAATCTATTTAGGTCAAATAAGGCCTAGACCTAGAAATTGATCAAGGGAACTGGGAAGAGAGGTGGAAGTTGGGAGGAAAAGGAAAGCTCAGGAGTGTGCAGGAATCCCAGCATAGGACCCCAAGGCTGGGAGCAAAGGCCCACTTGCCTCCTTGTGTTTTGCCAGAGCCCGGCCAGGTCCCACTTTTTCATGGCCTTCATTAGAATGTTGTAGATAAACTCTAGACTGAAGACTGTCAGCACCGCCACGTCTTTTATTTTCATTCGTTTAGTGCGTGTTTGTCAAGTGCCTGCTGTAAGATAGGACTTAGATTAGCTTGGCCATGAAACAGTAAGTGGGACACTCACAGTCTCGGCCCCCAAGACTTTAGAGCCTCGTGAGAAGGAGCAACAGGAAACATTCTTTTTATGGCTGAGTAGTATTCCATTATATAAATACATCATACCTTCTTTATCCAGTCATCTGTTGATGGACATTTAGGTTACTTCCATGTCTTGGCTATTGTAAATAGTGCTACTGTGAACATTGAGGTGCATGTACCTTTTCAAATTAGAGTTCCTTCCAGATACATACCCAGGGGTGGGATTGCTGGTCATATGGTAACTCTATTTTTAGTTTTTTAAGGAATCTCTATACTGTTTTCCATAATGGCTGCACCAAATTACATTCCCACCAACAGTGTAGGAGGGTTCCCTTTTCTCCACATCCTCTCCAGCATTTATCGTTTGTGGGCTTTTGAACGATGGCCATTCTGACTAGCGTGAGGTGATACCTTATTGTAGTTCTGATTTGCATTTCTCTGATAATTAGCAATATTGAGCATCTTTTCATGTGCCTATTGGCCATCTGGATGTCTTCGTTAGAGAAATGTCTGTTTAGGTCTTCTACCCATCCAGGGGCATGGGATTTGATTACACTGATTACCCCACCTCCTACCCATCTCCTTGTGCTTCCTTCTTTATGTCTTTAGTCATGGGAGCTCTCTTCCAGTAGGTTCCATCTTTTTATCGATGGTTGTTCTGCAGTTAGTCATGATTCTGCTGTGTTTGTGAGAGCTGGTGAGCCCTGGCTCCTTCTACTCTGCCATCTTGGCTGCCAGCCACTGTCTTAGTGGATTAGGGCCCATTCTAAGGACCTCATCTTCCCTTGATTCATCTGCAAAGGCCTTGTTTCCAAATAAGATCACATTCGCAGGCACCAGGGGTGAGGACTCCAACCTGTTTTTTGGTGGGGGGGACACAATTCAACTCATAACACTAGCCTAAGCCTAAGCCAAAAGCAATCATTGGTAAGGGAACTGATGCCCTTTGATTGACTTAGGCTATTAAAGACCACACCCCTGAGCTGGAGACGGGCCTCGTGTCCTCAGAAGCACACGGCTCCCAACACCTGACAGGAGTAGGATTTGGTGAGCGGTAAGGGAAATGACAACAAATAATAGTTTTTGCCTCACCTCAGTCATAATTTTCCTAATTAAACCGTATGTTCTCACTCATTCTTGGCCTTTTCACTCCTCTAGCCCCTGCTTGGAATTGTCATTTAGATAACTATTCCTTGCTGACCCAGCTGAGATCTGTCCCCCTCGGAAGCTTTCCCCCAACTTCAAGGAAGAGTAATCAGTCTCTGCTCTGGGCTTGCAGAGGGCCTCACACATCTGTCCACATCTCCACTGACCTGATGGCCTCAAAATCACCCTACTTCCACAGCCCTTGGTAGAG
This sequence comes from Camelus dromedarius, assembly GCF_036321535.1. NCBI lineage: Eukaryota > Metazoa > Chordata > Mammalia > Artiodactyla > Camelidae > Camelus > Camelus dromedarius. Next base: position 3,988,706 of record NC_087442.1, read on the forward strand.
CAGGAGCTCCAGAGTAGAACCGTGTCTGATACAATTTTCTATCTCCAGTTCCTCAGACACTTCTGACATTTTGTAGCTACTCAATGAAAGGTAATGGAGTAAATGAAAATCATAAGGCAATTTTGTTATCATCAAAAGCAAATAAAAGCAAATGTTCTGTATAATTTCTGGGTTGGAATTTTTACTGGTTTTTTTTTTCTGTATATTACAACATATTCCTCTGCATTGTTCTTCTTAGATCGTAAACTCCTATAGATCAGAGCCTGACGGCATCCGTTTTGACAAAGGGCAAAGCGCCCACAGAGAAACAAACCTCCCATTCTGTACAAAGCACTTCAAGTACAGTCTCTATTAATTATATTGTTAAGGTTTGCTCCCTCCAGTACACTATGCAAAATTCTACAGACTCCTTGTAATGAGAGGAATGTCTTAATCGGTTTTCTGTGGCAGGAAGAGGCGTCTCTTTATTGGGTTTCTACCCGACAATGACCCGCCCCCCAACCCTCCCTCCCCCTACCCCACCTTCCTGCCAACAGGCAGAGGCAAGGAAATGGGAATGCTTCCTGTTGAGAATTCAACATCTCTTCTTGGCAGGTGATGTGACTGTTTCATAACTGCTCTCCTGACTGCTGCATTACCCAGCTCCACTCTCAAATGAACTTTTAATAAACATCTTTTGATGCTGGCTACAATGCATTTTTACACACATGAAGACAACTTAAAAACCAAATAATCAGGGCTTCTAGAGATTGTCGATCTAATGCCATTTAGCCAGTGAGTACTTGGACAATATGGTCTTGATCTCCTGATTTGACTAGTTGTGCTGGGCCAAGAAGGAGAAAGAACACAAAAAGTAAAGGCTGTCTTGCAAACCTGCCTGCCCAGCAGCAGTGTGAGCCCTATGTTGCAGAACTGCAGGAAGGAGCGATCTGTGTGTTCTCTGTTGCCATGAGGATGCAAATAGAGAAAGGAGGACCCAAAAAGTAGGGCCCGTTCCTTTGAAAGTAGCTGGCATTCTCCCTTAAGAGGAAAAGCTTGTCACTGCACTCAATGGACCTCCCAGAGGTCTTGGCAATTGTGGGAGAGAATGGTCCAAGCTGGAGCTGATGGGCTGGAGAGTTTCAGACAGTTTGATAACAGACCTCAAACCACAGGGTCGGTAGGGAGATCACCTAGAGCTCTGAACTTACTCAGATCAGCTGTGCTGTTTCTGCCTCTGCGCATGGCGATTACTCCAGCTGCAAAGCTTGTCCTCCGCCACCCCCTCCAGCTCTTCTCACCCTCCTCCAGCACCGTTCATTCAGTCGCTCCACTTCCCCTGTGTCTACAGCCTTGCTATTTATCCTCCTGTCACTCTTGCGGAACTACTCCAGATCTTTCCGCTGGCCAGCCTGTCTCCATGCTCCGCCTGTCCAAGACATCTCGGGTGCATTACACTGCTAGGAGAGGCGATGTGGCAAAACACAGAAAGTTTGCACATCCTGTCAGTCTCCTGTCCCCACAACCTTCAGTGGCTCCCTATTGTCATGGAATTTGATCCAAACCCTCATTATGGCATTCAAGGTCCTCCATGGTCTGCTCCTACGTCATCGTTCTAATCTCATGTCATGCGGCGCCCCTGACACAGCTGGACACAGCAGACCACAGGCCAAACTCTTGGTATTGTCAGGTCTTCATGCAGACCCTTCAGTCTATAACATTCTTCTCTGCCTCTCCCATCCTCTCCATCCTTCAAGATTCCACTCAAGCTCATTCTTCCTTCCAATTTCAATGTCATTTTAATAAGATCTTCTGTTCTACCAAACAGTATCATGGTTTTATTTGTAACTCTTTCCGATCCAACTCTTATGGAGAGCTGAATTACAATAATACCTTTGTTTACAAAGCATTTTCACCCCATCACACATTTAATCTTCATAACAGCCCCATGAGGTGGGTATTATAAAAACTGTTCTTAATCAAATAAGTGAAGCTCCTACTTTTCAAATGAGGATATATTAAAAGTTTCCTTTCATTTGGGACACCTTCTTCAGGCCCTCTTGAGAAAACAGGAAAATGCTCAAGTGTTGAAAGCCAGCATCTGGTACGCTGAGGCACACTGTACGCCCGAGCCAGGAGGAGTCTGGGCAGTCGATCCTTCAGACTAACTTGCTCCTTTGATTATTTCAGATACACTTTGAAATGTTTGAGCTCTCCACCTCAAATGTTTTCTACTTCTAGTAACAAACACTTATGAACTTCCATGAGGCAGGCACTGTATGTTCTAGAGACTGAGGAGTATCCAATAAAAATCTAATTTTTTTGCTGATGGGAATGAAATTGCTGAGTAGTGTAATTGGACGCCAAGCAATCTGGACAGAGCGTACTGCCAAGAGCTAAGTCCAAATGTTTCCTGCCATTGTGCAATCTCACAAGCAACAGGTTTTGGAGGTGTTGCCTTCCCAAGGGCAACTTACTGATGTTGATTCTGGAGCACTTTTTCGAAGCATCACAGCGGGAACTCATGTAACTGTAACAGCATGTGCAGGGAAACTCAAAGAATTTCCACCTGAACAGCGACAGGTAGGAGGGTAGGGAGTAAGGAGCCATGGCTGCCAAGTTTGAGTCTTTTCATCCAGCTGAAACTCTGTTTGCAACAGTGTGTATCTGAAAACTGGGTACACAATTACGGTGTTTCTGTGTCTTCTTGTGTTTGCTTACTTACCAGGGTTCAAGACGAACTCTAAGCAAGAGCAGTTTGCAGAAAAACATTTGGTCACTGCGTTCCCAATAATTATAACTGATAACAAATAGCTATCAGTGAAGATAAAATTTATACTGTATTCTTAATCCAGATATTTTTAGTTGTATTAGTTTTTTTTTATTAGAGTCTAGTCGGTTTACAGTGTTGTGGTAATTTCCGGTGTACAGCATGGTGATTCGGTTGTACATATATATTCCTTTTCGTATTATTTTTCATTATAGGTTATTACAAGGTACTGAATATAGTTCCCTGTGCCATAGAGTAGAAACTTGTTATTTATCTGTTTTATATGCAGTAGTTAGTATCTACAAATTCCAAATTCCCAGTTTATCCCTCCACCCCCACCAAACTTCCCCCCCTCCCCCTGCTGGTAACCATAAGTTTTTTTTTCCTATGTCTGTGAATGTGTTTCTGTTTTGTAAATAAGTTCATTTGTATTCTTTTTCAGGTTCCATGTATAAGTGATATCACACAGTATTTTTCTTTTTCTTTCTGGCTTACCTCACATAGAATGATGATCTCCAGGTCCATCTATGTTGCTGCAAATGGCATTATTTTATTCCTTTTAATGGCTGAGTAGTATTCCACTGTATATAGGTACCACAACTTCTTTATCCAGTCATCTATCAATGGACATTTAGGTTGTTTCCAGGTCTTGGCTATTGTAAATAGTGCTTCTATGAACATTGGGGTGCATGTATCTTTTTGAATTAGAGTTTTCTCTGGATATATGCCCAGGAGTGGGATTGCTGGATCCTATGGTAAGTCTGTTTTTAGTTTTTGAAGGAAGCTCCATAGTGTTTTCTACAGTGGCTGCACCAAACTGCATTCCCACCAGCAGTGTAGGAGGGTTTCCTTTTCTCCACAGTCTCTCCAGCATTTATTTTCATTGTATTAGTGTATACCAACCAAAAAAAGTATGAAATTAATGTTACTTGTTTATTAGAGTATGGAAAGAGCCTAAATTTTGAAGTCTTTGACACTGTGTCCAAATTCTGTCTCAGAAACTTAAATATGCTTCTTCATGAGTTATTTAATATCCCTAGGGTGGGTGGCTGTAGCTCAGTGGTAGAGCATGTGTTTAGCATGCATGAGGTCCTGGGTTCAGTCTCCAGTACTTACACACACATACACACACACACACACACACACTCAAAACAACCCTCTAAGCTTCAGTTTCCTTATCTGTAAGGAAGCATTTTTCTGAGTTTTAAAGTTAGCTTATAAAAATACCAAGCAGCGAAATGTGGAAAGTGTTCAGTACCATCACTGATTCTCAGTGGCTGCTTCCCCTGATTAGTAATTCTCTTAACCTTAGATTTGTGTGGCCACAATCATGCAGCTCTGTCTGGCTATCTGGATTATACCTAAGGGATTAAAAAAAAAGGCAGGGGTCAGGAGGGGGGTAGCTGACACAGACCTGTCCTCACTATTACTTGAGATTTGAGACTTTTTTCCATTAAGGGAGATGAGCTATACTGAATCGCTCATACCCTCTTACCATCTCTCCTTGGTGACCAAGGACACTTCATTGTCATGGTACTAAAGATTTTTGATTTGGAGCTAAATAGCTTATATTGGTAAAAGGTGCAGGCTTTGAAGCCAAACTGCCTGGGTTCGGATTTTAGCTCTGACTTTATTCATTTAGTAGTAAGTACTTTCTAGATGCTGGCGTGGGGCTGAGAGCCTGGGGTCTAAAGATGAACACCTGTGAGGCGGGTAGAGGAGGCGATATGTGTATATATACATGACAGTCTCTCAACATGCAAGTACAGAGTGGGGACATTGTAGGGGCTGCCGAGGAGAGAATAACTAATTCTGATCAGGAGAACGAGGACAAGCTCCACAGAGGGAGGAACATTTAAAAATAAAAGAACGGAAAGTGGGAAAAGAAGAACCGCACTTGCAAAGGCACAGAGGCTTATTTCAGGAAATGACTAGACCAGTGTGAGCTGACGTAGGCTGTGTTGGTGGAGACGAAGTTAGAAAGAAGAATTTGAAATCCAGTTGGGGAAAACCTTCAGCACTAGTCTATGACATTTGGAGTTTATTCTGGGCAATAAATATCCAAAGATTTTTCAGGAGGAAATTGTGTGTGTGTGTGTGTGTGTGTGTGTGTGTGTGTGGCTGGCTGGCTGGCTGGCTGGCTGGCTGGCTGGAGGGACAAGGGAAAATGAAATTGAATGCAAGGAAATTAACTAGGGAACCAATGAGGTAGTTCAAATACAGGGTCATGATGGCAATAGGAATAGAAAAGACATTGCAGTGGTAGAAATATAGAAATAAAAGGTCCAAGGACCAGTGGATTTTTTTTTTAAGTGAGGAAGAGAAAGACAAAATAACTGCTGTATTTAGCTTGGATGGCTCCATGCATCGTAAAGCCATGAACTGAGATGAAAAAAGGACCAGCAGTTTCCCTTTGAGGCAGTTCTAGGACATACAGGGAAAGATGCTCAAGGAGCAGTTGGAAATGCTGGTCTGGAGCTAAGCAGGGAGGGCAGGCACCCTTCACTGCTCCAGTACCATAAAAAGGACGTAACTAATTCTCTGTTATGTTTGGAAGGGGCAGGGTAGGTCACTGGGTTATTCATCTTTGTCTGCATCTATGACGCAGGGATATAGAAATGTCAAAACTCTTCCCGCTGCACCGCAAGGCTCCTCTCTCCAGTTATCTGCCCAGCTCCTTCAGCTGTCATATCTTTGGCTTGCATCCCAGATCCAGTTATTCGGTTCCATTGTCTCCATAAATTTATTTGTGCTTGTCAGATTGTGTGTCCTGATTTGGGCTTGGACAACGCGAGTACCTTAGTCATCAGTTGTCCATAACCCTGCACACTCTGCCCCCGGTCTGCAGACACTTCTTCTGTTCTGCAAACACATTGACAATTCCTGACTTTGGCACTGAACAAACACATACCCCATCAGAGGTCCCAGTTTCTACCAGAGTCTGTCTATCTGACAACTATTTTTTTTTTTTAATCCAGGGGCTCTCAGAAAAACTGATTTTACAAATGGAAGAAGGAAAGAGGTGAGGAGGAAAACAAGATGGATTAAGAGAGAAGCCCCCAGGTGGAACTTCCAGGTAAAGCTGGTCTGCCTCAAAGGCCCTTCAGTGGTAAAGGCGCTAGGTGAGAAAGCAGATAGGGGAGCAACTAGCCAGGTCTGAAGAGCACTTCATTCTCTAAACAGCGCTGTAAGAAGGGCGCTGATAGTGCCCCAGGGCTACAGATTCCACGATTGCTCTCTGTGTCTGTTTCACTGCCTGAAACTCTAGATTCCATTTCTTTAAAAAATGCAAACAACTCTGGGAAGGTTAAGGAGTTTAGGACTTTCACATAGCATCATAAATTAGCAGCTGCTTTCCTGAGCCAGCTACTGAGGGAACGGGAGATTGGATGCAGGACACAGAGGACAAGGCTGGAGGGGAGAAGAGGACTGTTTATTTTTTAAGGCTTGGACAACTGCCAGGGGCACTGAATATTTAATTACTACTGCAGGAAGAGGGTAACACTGAAGCAGAAAACCTCCCATAGAAAAGGGGCTTAAGGCAGCTTGAGGGCTCTTGGACTTCATCCCCCAAGGAGAGCATCCCTGGGGTAGAGCAGACGGTGCCCTGCCCCCCCCCATCCTGCAGCGCCTCCTGCAAATCTAAGTCCATACTCTGCCAGCGACACAGTAAGAGTCTTCATGGGTAATTAAATAGAATGTCTAATATTCTTTATGTGGCAATATGTTCTAATTCAAACAACCGAATGTACAAGAAACTTTTGCAACTCCATCCATGTTTAAGTCGGAAGCTGACTAATAAGAAAAACAGGTAACTTTTTTAAACACTTACTAATCACGGGTAATTGTGTTTACTCCCTGCCATCGTGCTGGGGGACTGCTGCTGTTGTCACCATGCTCATTCTGTAGAGAGGGATGCAGCTTCAGAAGCCAGGATTCAAGGCAGCAAAACGAGGCACTCCTTAGGCAGGACACTCGAGTCCAGTGGCCGTCATTGTTATCCTTCTGTAAAGGAGAAAGTGTTGTCAGTCAGCGCGACAGTTCTGGGCACTATCTTCACAGGAGGCGGGGGGAGCCATGACTAAAGGTGGAGATCTTAAAACAACATAAATGTCCGTCGACAGATGCCTGGATAAAGAAGTTGTGGTATATTTGTATTGTGGAATACTACTCAGCTATAAAAAAGAATAAAATAAAGCCATTTGCAGCAACATGGATGGACTGGGGAATGTCACTGTAAGTGAAGTAAGCCAGAAAGAGAAAGAAAAATACCATATGATACCACTTGTGTGGAATTTTTATTAAAAAAAAAAAGACACAAATGAACTTATTTACAAAACAGAAACAGCCTCACAGACATAGAGAACAAACTTATGGTTACCAGGGTGGGGTGGGGGTGGGGATGGATAAAATGGGAGTTCAAGATTTGCAAATATTAACTACTACATATAAAATGGATAAACAAAAAGTTTCTTCTGTATATAGCATAGGGAACTATATTCAATATCTTAAGGAAAAAAAAAGGTGGAGCCAAGTGGACAGGGGTTCAAATTCTGAGTCTGTCACTTATAATCTGAGTGACCCTAGACCAGTTTCCCATTCTGCCTGAGATATTCCTCTGTAAAACGGGGGAAACAAGGCTGAGGATGTAGCCATGGTGTGAAAGTTAGACCAGCTGACAGAAATTGTGCCTGAAACTTAATAAGCGTTCAGTCCATGGCAGCAGCGCCTCTGTCTGCCATCCCTGCCTTGGTGGCAGATATGTAAGCTCTGGGGTGGGCATCTGGAAGTACAGAATACTGAACAGGAAACTGCAAGGATCTCACCAAAACGGTAGAGCCTGATACTGCCTTCTAGATCTTCTCTGGATTCTTACACAGAATTTCCCCCCAAGTAACGACAGGCAGGCAAATGATCAGAAGCATTTCCACTCAGCCTCTAGCAGTGGCTGGCCTCAAAGTGATGTGGTTATATTTATAACCCTCATGGGGATTACCTACAGTTGACAAAAGAGAAAAATTATGCAAGTTCTCAAGCTAGATCGGTTGAGCCATTGAGATCAATCACTAGGCTGAAAAAAAAACCCAAAAACAAACAAAAAAACCACACAGCCACCTCTTGTGTTTGGCTTTGCTATTTTGTCTTTGGGATAGAAGGCACTGGAATATAAGGGGAGAAACACAAAAGATTACAAAATATTCCAGAAACCTTTCCATGGATTTGTACGGTTACCTACACTGGTCGTAAATGGCTCAGGCAGCAAGCCCGGCAGTCTTGGACAAGTTACCTAACCTCTAGCTTCAGGTTCCTCATCTGTGACTCTGGAATATTGAAATCCTGTCTTGGCAGAGTTGGAAAAGTCAAATGATCAGCAAACATTTCACAGCTCCCTCATCTGTTCTTCCAGCACACCTGTGCTCCGCTCCTGGGGCGCGACGGCAAACAAAAACCGGCCACACTCTCTCGCACAGTTTATTGCCTCTCTAGGAGGGAGGGTTGCACGTGTGTGAAAAAAGGGAGGGAAAGATCTTTCTCGGGAGTGGAATCCATGGAGAGGAGTAAGACTGTTAAGGATGCAGTAGAAACTCAGGTTTTTCATCAAGTCTACCTTGTTTGAAACTAAACTTTCTGAACCTGTGAAGATGGCTCTGTCATCACTTTATAGACGAGGGAGCCATGTCCCAGAGAGGTTAAGAAGCTGCCCAAGAGCATAAGGCTGGTAAGCAGCAGAGTCAGAATTCAAATGTGTCCCTCCGATCCCACACTTCACAATGCAAATGCCCTTAGGGAACATAAGCCTGTTGAACTATTATCTCTCTCCAGAAATATCTTTGCATTTTTCCAGGTTTTTTTGACATTAATGACTAAAGTGTTCGATCCAACTGTGGAGACTCAGGGTCATACATCATCGCACCAAGGCAAGCTGGGGTCATACACACACACACACACACGTCTTGTTATGTCTATGTGCTACCACATTAATATTATTCTAAAACATACACAAAAATAAAAATGTAGAAGAATAAAATAAACAATATTTTAAATAATTCTCATTTTAGTTTGTCTATTAATGGAACAGAACACACTTTATTTTATGATGGATTGTGCCGTATTATATCACAAGATTTTTTTTTTTTAAGTGGAGGTACTGGGGATTGAATGAACGCAGGACCTTGCACCTGCTAAGCACACACTCCACCACTGAACTATACCCACCTTCAATTTCACAAAGCCTTGATTTAACACTGGGATACAGTTACTCAAAGCCTGATACCACACCCCTGAGAAAGCTACTTCACCAAAGCCAGGAACTGGAGAGCTCAACCTTAAACTCACAGATTCTTTGGGCTACTCTGTGGGGAAGTAACCAAGGGACCTGTGTGTGGCATAAATATGTTCAGGGTCATTCCCCATCTCTTTACAAAGCTTTTGTGAAGATCACACAATTTAAGATCATACAATGGGGTAGGGGGAGATACAGCTCAGTGGTAGAGTGTGTGCTTAACATGCACGAGGTCCTGGGTTCAATCCTCAGTACTTCCACTGAAAAATAAGCCTAATTACCTCTCCCCACAAAAAAATGTTTTTTTAAAAAAAGATAATACAATATATGCATAAAGCCACTTAACCCCATGCACACAAACTGCATGTAAACTACCAACTTCACGGTGGGCAGAGAGCGAGGGAGTGTGGAGGGACTGTGTCAGCCCCTTGGAGCATCCACTCTTTTTCATTTTCCATCAGTGACACATGACCAGCTAAGGCACTGACCTGTGTCCACCAGGCTCCTAGGTATTAGCAAAGTTTTGTTTTGTGTCTGTTATATAAAAAGTAGATACAATCAGAATTCTTTGTTTCCCCTGCAACCTCATGTGTTTTCTTACATATACCCAGTTCAGAGATCAGTGCTTCAGGGAGGTGACAAGCACTCTGCAGGTTGTGAAGGCCCCATGCGCCCAGCCTCAGGCTTGTAACCCAGCAGGTGCCCCAAGCAGATGCCGAAACCCAAGCCCTAACTGTAGTGACCCAGTTGGGTCCTGGGTCCCAGGTTCCAGATTCCAGGCATGATGGCCACTAAACAAAGTCCTTACTCCACCCACTGAGGGTAAAGGGAAACCTAATCATTTTTTGTTTTGTTTTGTTTTGTTTTCTCATTAACTCAGTGGTTAGGCAGGACCAAACTGAAAGGCTACAGGTGTTCAATTCTGCAGTTGGATGGGGCCATTTATAGGCAGCAACTTACAATACCAAGTCACCAAGAAAACCATTTGGAATACTCTTGGTTTCAGGAGATGGGACATTCAGCAAAACACATGGCCTCCCTATATCTGAACTACCTTGTCTGTGAAATGAAGAGGTTAAACCAGGTGATCCTTGCCCCCAAATCTTTTAATTCTATGAAATAAAAAGGAAACCAATATGAGTTACCTCTGGAAATTCATAAATTTCATTTGCTCCTTTGTAATCTTTTATTTTTTAAAAAAAAAGCTAAGAGAAAATGTTTAATACTTTTCTACAATAAGGATTACAGAATCTGTACCCTTGAGTTCCAGCTGTATCTCAGACAGGATTCAGAATTTTTGGACTTGGAATCAGAGCACGTATAGACCATCGCATCACATCAGCGGGATCCAGAGCAGCATGCTGTAATCAGTTACATTAGTGTTTCTGCAGTGAAACATAGGCCTTCTCACAATAAGCAGGATAAAGACGAAAAATAGTGTTACAGTGGTTCAAGTTTTACAGCCAAAAAGTTTGCCACATACTTCACAAAAATCCTTCTGTTTTCAGACCTCTTTTGAACTTCAGAATTGCTTCAAGGGATTGCAGACACGAGGTGTGTCCTCACTCGTGCTAGCCCCTAGGTAGTCATTTTTCATGTGTGGTGTAAATCAACCTAATATTAGTAAGTTCCAAATACTTCACAACCTTCTAGTACTTGGATTATTCAGAACTTAAATGCCAAAATTCACACCCTTTCTAAGTTCTTCCAGTAATAAATCACTATTGCAGAAGAAAATTAGGATTGGTCTAATTTGATCCTTTTCAAAACCAAGACTTGAGATTTTTGCAATCGGCTTTCTGAACATTTTCAGGATTAAAATTAAGAGGACTGGACCGTAATCTCCAGTTACACTCTTTCTCCTCGCTTCCTAAATAAAGGCGGTGCGTTTATCAGAACCAACTCCTCCCTCTTTGGATTCCTAATAACTAGTGTCCTTCAGTGTCTCCCACTCTGCAAGTCCCCGGCATGAAGCCGCCTGCAGAAATTCAGCATGTCAGCATCATCCCACTCAGATGGAGCAAAGACGACCTGGAGAAAATGTGGACAAAGATGTTCAAGAACTGTCTAGTCCTCTTTTTCTGGGAGAAACCTTCCCATAATTCCTGGCTTCATGGCTGCCTGTAAATAGTGAGCAAGGAGAGGAGGTCTTGGCGCCAACATCCCCTTCGACCAGGAATGTGCTTGGACATCTACAGTCCACAGCTTACCTTCCATTATCCACACGGAACGGGGGGGAACACGCATTTTAACTGACCAATTATGATAACCATCTTTTCTCAAGGTGAGCTAGGTTAATTTTCCACTCCTTTTACTGTATTTTCTCAGCTCACCTTCAAGTGGAAATTCTAATGATTTTAAACTCTCACCCCTTTGTCTGGCTCTTAAGAGGAAAAGAAGTGAGAAGCCCGAATCAGCTTTCAAGTCAAAATGTGGAACCATCAAGGGACCATTTCCCCCTTTGCTTTATGACACCATGACCTCTAGAACAAAGATACGTACTCAGAGGCATTACATATATTTAATATATGTTTATATATTTTTTATATTTTTAGCCACTGCTGTGTTATTCAAAATATAAAACTTAAATATGCTCCATGAAGATCAAAATATCGCATGTCTTTTGCTTCACTGTATCTTGCCATTAAAAACAGTCGCACCATTGGTGAAGAAAATTAAAAGGGATTGACAAGGCTTGTTCTTGTAATTGTGCTTTATAATTGATTGATTGATTGCTGTCAGCCATCAATATCACTCTACTGTCGGTCAATGTCTTAGAAGGATAAATGGAAAATTGGAAGATTTGATTAGTTACTATGAATACTCACAAAGATATAAGTAAATTTCAGCTAAAATAGTAGAATGTTGCCTTAATTGAAGGTGCACCATCAATTGCTGCTTTAAATTAAGTGTTTAGAAAATTGAGTGAGTGAAAAAAAAAAGATACCTTATAACTGAAGAAGAAAGGTAAGTGCACGTTCCTGCAACGTGCCGAACGTTTATTATAGCGCCTTATCCCCAGCTGTAATCACTAGTGGAAAGTGAGCCCAACTACATCCTCCTGGAGAAACCCTCGATGAGCTTTCACCCCTTTGTGGCTTTGAGAGGACACGTCACCCACCTTTTGATCCTATCTCCAAGTTTTGGGTAACTTTAAATAGTTCCCCCTGCTGTGAATACAAGTAATAGCTGAAGATTATTTTTGATGACAAGCAAAGGCTGGCCTCCTTCTCTTTGTTCTGATTGTTACACGGTTGCACCAAGAGTGTTGTATTAATTTGTCAAGTGCAACTCTCAAAATAGCCACGGATTAGAGTAATTATTCTGCTATTTAATTTGATTTTAAAATTACTTGAAAGACTCTTCATCTCAGTGTAAGATGTTTGAGGAGCACTCCATTTTTCTGATGGAAAAGAAAATCAGCAATTAGCAGTAGCTTTGTCCCGCCTCTGTGAGAGTGTGTGTGTGTGTGTGTGTGTGTGTGTGTACAGTGGACTTAAAGAGGGCACCCTAACACCTTCACTTATCATGCTCAGTTACTTATTTAGAGCCCCCATGTTTCCAAAATGGTTGCAGACTCGCTCCCTAAGTTCTTTTTTCTCTCCAGGAAAGAAGTTCAGTAGATACTTGCCTCTGGATGTCCCAAGGGCACCTCAAGTTCAAGCTCATACAAAGAGATAAGCTGTTACCCTTGCCAACAAACTAAGCCTTCTCTCTGTGGGCCATCATCATTCTCCACTTGTTACCAAAGCCAGATACCCAAAGTCATGCGTGGTCTCTAGTAGAGTATAATTTTCAAAATGAGAAAAATCATGATTATTGTGTAAATATAAAAGGAACACTTGTCAAATATGCTATTCAACTCACTCATTAATGGGAGAAATAGTAAGATGTTAAGACTAGTGTGATGACCAAATGAGAACGAGATAATGAAGAAATATTAGGATGATTGATGGATTGAATTAAAAACTAGCCAATACCCTAGAGGGCAATCGAACATAATCTTTGGGGTCTTCTTCCTGCTGGACAGAAAATATTGGCATCTCTACCAGACAAAAATCTGTAAGTTAACAGGTAACTTCTCTACATCTAGGAACTCCAGCCACTAGTAAACAACGAGTTGAACAGAGTACATCCTGTGATGACCCTTGGGCAGGTTTTTGCCCTTGTGTGTCATCGATGAGCGGTGCAGCCTTCTTCTATACCTTGTTCCCAAGTTTGGGAATTTTCCTCAGCATCTCCTGACTCTTCCCTGGCCCCTAGGCTCCCAATTTCTGTCAGTTTTCCCCCTATGGCATCCCTGCGAACATCCCCTCCATTCATAATGCTACAACCCTCATTTGTATCTTCATCCTCTCACCTTGGCTTTCTTCCAAAATCATCTCCCAAATTCTATGCCGTTGTCAGGGGAAACTGAAATCTGATCAATGTCATCATGTTTTAGCCACTTTGTCTTTCTCTATCTGACCTGCTTGACTTAGTCTGATCATCTCCAGGTCCATCCATGTTGCTGCAAGTCTGAGCCAAGCATTTCTAATTTAGCAAAACGAACCTTCAAGTGTATACGGCACAAACTATGATCAGGAGTATGTTCTCATAGGCCTCTCCCAAGGAATTACTGGAGAACGGTTGTCAAACACCAAAGTGCCTAGAGAGAGGCAAACATAGGGGTAAATAGCGAGCATATATATATATATATATATATAGTTATATATATATATATGTTATAACTATATATATAAATATATAGTTAGTTGAAGAACTAAGAGTAAATGTGAGTTAAAAAGGAGAAATATGGAGGGGTTATTGGGATCATGTATGTTAAATTTTTTTCTTCGCTGTTTTATGAATCACAGTTGGTGGTACAGTAAACATTGTTTCTTGGAGAGTGTTGTGTGTTGTTATGAGGTATGTTAGTTCCGTGAGTACGTATGAGACAGTCCAATTCCATTATTTCCTTGAGAGCCCAAATTCTGTTGTGGCAGAAATACAGTACAGCTGCAGTATAGAAAAGGTCAAGGAAAAACCCTACAGTCCTGCATTTGATTTGGAAATATCAGTATGAACTCATGAATTGTTTTATCTTTAAATATATAATTGCTAGCTCTTTCCAAAGTAAAAGTCCAGAAACCATGAAGAACCTCAAAAAGCACACCTCATTCTCAGACCATAGTCTTAAAAAACAGTTTCCTGTTCAAATAAATCAGAGCATCTTGGAGAAATGCCTGCTTCAGGTCTGGGGCAGGAAATGTACAAGACAAGCCTCAAATATCTTCTCATACTAGAAAGTGAAAAAGCTGTCAAAGACTTTAGGGTGAGGGCAAAAGGACTTAAGAGCCAACCTAGAGGCCCCCAAGGCCAAAGGGGGGACAATTTGAGTTTCAATGAAGATAAGAATTACAATGAATTAAAGCCCATCAAATATGCTTCAATCCAGGAGTTCACATAATATTAAAAAAACAAATTACCTTCTGAGAATGACAGGAAACCAAAACATTATTTGTAAAGTAAGTAAATAAAAATAGACACTTATCCTCACTTTCGTGTATGAACTTTACCAATGGGTTCCTTAAGAGCAGAGGAGGGGAGATTTTCTTATAAAATCATTTCAGCTTACAAATTAAAATGAAAGATAAAATCAGAATATCATCATTTGGCAACCTCTAATAAATGAACGGATCTTGGGATTTGTGTATCAATGGCTGCTAGCATGAAAGAAAAAATAGAAGTAAAATTGGATTATGATCAAAATTCTGGCAGTGACACTTCATCCCAGAAGAAAATGGGGGAAATTCTTGTGAGCCAAGGATTTCCTGTTCAGTGAAACTGACCCTGAGGTATAAACAGCACAGATAACCTATCATCAGGAAAACCAGAAATTGTGTGTCTTCTGATGAAGGAACACAACATCACCCCAGGCTGGCCGAAGGGACCGCAGCTGAGTCAGATCAAGCCTCAGGGCACAGCACCCAGCGTCAGCGAGGCCATGCCACACCTAGAAATCTCATGCGTTGCTGGAGTTGGAACAGCCACTCTGCACAACTGTTTAACGTAACAGTACTGATTAAAGTCAACTACTTTGTGACCCAGCGACTCTGTGCCCAAGTATGTTTACATCCAAGCTGAGTCCTACCTAACGTGCACTACCTCACACAACACGGTTAAATTTCATAGCGTTGGGTTGAGCAAAAGAAGCTGATCGCAAAACGTATGAACGGTCTGGTTCCATTTACATGAAGATGAAGAAGGGGCAGAGCTAATGTTATGGAATTATGAGCAGCTCCTCGCTCTGGGTGGGGGAGGGTCGGGTAGAGCCTGGGAGGGAACCTAGGGGAACACTCTTAGGTGTTGGAAATAATCTATATCTTGTTTGGGGTGGTAATTTTTCCACTGTACACATTGTAAAAATTCATTAAACTCTATGTACTGAACATATATTACATCCAAATAAGAAAGTGTAAATAAAAAACAATGAGCTTAGCGGGGTGGGTAGAGCTCGGTGGTAGAGAGCATGCCTAGCATACACGAGGTCCTGGGTTCAAGCCCCCACACCTCCATTAAACAAATGGATGAATATACCTAATTACCTCCCCACAAAAAAACCCAAAACAAACCAAAAAAACCAATGAACTCAAATATATACTCCCACAATTTCCAATCCTGAGTAACCATGCTGATACGTTCTTACTCATTTCTCTAGTATGTCCTATTTACCCTGCAAATTTGTCTACAAATTGGGCTAAAGTTCTGTTACAATGTATCTAATCTTCACTTTGAAACAAGTCTACAGTTTCCTCCTATGCCCCTTATGTATAAAGATTCTGTGACTACCAAAACAAAAACAAAAATAAGACAGCGAAGTATCCAGGAGTTGGAAGTCAATAGAAATCGTCGTATCTGGCGTCTCTTGGTCATTATCTGCCAAATGGAGGCTTTCGCCAAGTCTCTCCTTCTGTGGGTGCTTCTTTCTTCACATGCTGAAAGGAGGGAGTAACACACACTGTTCGTGTGTCTCAGAGGTTAGGAGGTTACGTGGGAAAGTGATTATGAACATGCTTTAGAAATCAGTGATGCGCTTGTCAAATGCAGCCTCTTATAACTGGTGCCTATCACAGTGTTAAAAAAAAAAAACCAGAAGAA
The DNA here is from genome assembly GCF_036321535.1 of Camelus dromedarius. Taxonomy (NCBI): domain Eukaryota; kingdom Metazoa; phylum Chordata; class Mammalia; order Artiodactyla; family Camelidae; genus Camelus; species Camelus dromedarius. The sequence continues at coordinate 4,004,878 of NC_087442.1, forward strand.
ATGCTTAGTCAACAATGAAGAATTAATTGACTATTACTAGCCAGCCAGCCAGGCTGCTTGAGGAAACCCTAAAAAGTCACATCCTCAGCACAAATTATTTTTAAACATTTCCCTGTCAACACCAGTACCAAATTGTCGAGTTTGTTAAATTTCCAAATCAACCTTACAGAGAATTTTTACATGAGTCAAATACATGATCGGTCTCTTCAACTGGGTAATGGGCCAAAGTGGATTAAGTCAGAAATAAGCCTGCAGCTGAAGTGTGGGTGGAAGGCTGTTCGCTGCACCTGACAGCAGGTTAATCCGAGTAGAGGAGAGGTGGTTGCAGCTGGGCTGTTGTAAAGTCCATGGGAGGGATCTTAGAGAGCAGAGGAATATTTTTCCATTAAGGTCAGTTTCACTCTGACTGTTGAACAGAGATATTCTTTTCTCATTTGCACATTTTTGTCTCTTTGATGTCACAGTTCTGAAGTTTTAAAACATCTCCACCATGTAAATTCTAGTTCTTCTTTATGGTAATATCCCCAAATCCAGAAGTTTTCTTTTTTAATTATTATTACTTTTTATTTGGGGGGAAGGTAGTTAGGTTTTTTTTTAATGGAGGGATCGGGGATTGAACCCAGGATCTCGTGCATGCTAAGCACATGCTCTACCACTGAGCTGTGCCCTCCCAAAATCCAGAAGTTTTCTGTAAAAAGAAGAGGCTATGAATTTGAAAGCACTGGAGATTTGATGTCCATTCATAGAAATTTTTCTCCCTCTTCCTTTCTCTCCTTCCCTTTTCACCTCCTTCCTCCCCTTCCACTCCCCTGTTTCCTCTATATCCCATGATCACTAGTCCACTCGAAAAAAGTGTTTGAAGATACTGCTTACCGATCATTAGGAAGAGCTCCTAGCATCAGTCTCCTCCTTAAGCAGACCCAGACTCAGTCCTCCTTCTGCTACTGCCTTGACCTTCTGCTACTTAATTGACCCTGATCAACTCACTCATCCTTGCTGTCAACAGGGAGCTGACAATGCCTCCCCGTCCCCCTGCAGGGATTGCTGGAAGGTCACATGAGGTAATGCACGTGACAGTGCCTTGACGAACGGAGAAGACTGATCCGAATGTCAGGTGTTATTATTAATAATTCATGAACCAGAACACTGACTGGTGTTCTCTAACCAGAGTAAATTGGTTCTTGGGTTTAGATTTTCTATTCCGTTTAGTCTTATGAGAAAATGGCTTTCACTAAAAACTGGAAACGTCAGGGTGGCTCATTCTCAACAAGTGGTTTGCAATGCAAGATGCTGAAAATTAAAGACCTAACTGTGTCAACAGAGACAATGAACTCAAGGCTAAAGCTTATTGTCCAATGTCCAAAAAAAAAAAAGTTAGAACAAAAGGCTTTTAATAATCTCCTCTGTTGAAGCTTTTGGGAAGGAGCTGAATGCCATGGGGAATCAACAGCCGTCTAGCGGGATTTGGTGACATCAGTGTGAGTCATGCTCGTGTGTAAAACTAGTCTGAGGTCATTTTCAGCTAATCAAATGGGTGGCTGGAGAGAGGTGTCATTCACTATTTATTACCTCAACCAGCAACAAAAGGACTGGATTTAGTTCATGGAAACCAAGGGCTTAATGAATCAGGCTAAATGAGAGGGTGGTGGTAATTGTGTCATTACGGCCCTAGTACTGGGGATCTGTCTCCTTCTTACACCGGCCCTAAGGCAACTTTTCCAAAGGTGATTCTATGGTCAGTTAACAAGCTTTCTGCTTTCAGCTGTAGGGCTTTTCTCACTGCCATCACTGAGAAGTGGTTTCTGGGTTACCAGGAGTTTTTTCTGGGTCATTGGAGGTGTTCGTTATTGGTCTGCAAAAATGGTGATGCCCGTTAAACTCTCCTCCAATGGCAGGTGTCTAATCAGCCAGTTGATGTGCCTCCCAAGAAAAACGAAAGCTGATTGTACTGAATGGCTTCTGGAAGCCAGCCTCATTTTCTTACCATGCCACCACATCAGACAAGCGCACAAATTATTACAATTTAAGGAAGGTGCCAGAAAAGACACCAAAAGTGCTGTGGAGGTGGGGAAGACAGAAGGACTGAACCTTCTTGTGTCTGCAGGGCAGGCTCAGGAACCTCTCTTTGGAATGACTCTTACAGGCGTTCTTAAGACAGATTGAAATAGAGACAGAGGGGAAGAGTTAAAGGCTGGAAGTAATAAGAATCTGGGAAAACCATGGTGGCAGGGCTAGAAGAGGAGGGATGAATGAAAGAGTTTTTTTTTTTTAAGACAATACAGATTGAGTAGCAAAAGCAACAAAAGTTAAAGAGAACATCGGCTTTCAGTCGGAGCCTGTGGGAAAAAAGTGAAGTAATTAAGTAAAGTGAAGAAGTGAGGGGGAGGGGAAAGATGATTTGGGTTTGGGATACACTGCTTGACAAGGCATGGATACCTGGGTAGAGAGAAGACGAAAAGGCAGGGAGTCAGACCCAGGATGCCGTCTGCCCTCCGCAGTGAATGTCTTCTGATGGAGCATCGTTGAAGATTCAGGGCAAGATGCCACTTAGGAACCATCTAGGTCCAAAATCTTGGTTGCCAGTTCCAGGAGGTAGAGAAGGCGGACAGGAATGGGAAACAACATGGCGCAGAACAGTGGTTCTCAAACTTGAGCCTCCACCAGTATCCCCCTGCAGGTTTGTTCAAACACAGATTGTTGGGCCCGCCCTCAGTTTCAGATTCCATAGGTCTCAGGGAGTGGCTGGGGTGTGGGACCTAGAATTTGCCTTTCTCACCAGTTCCCAGGTGCTGGTCTGGGGACCACACTTTGAAAACTGCTGGTGTCGAGGAAGAAGTACGGGCTTTGGGTTCAGAAGAACCTGAGGTCAGTTTCCAACTCCATCCAGTTACCTAAACTCTCTGGAAGCTTCAGTTTTCTCAAGTGGAAAAATGAAGAAATGAGGGGAAGGTATGGCTCAGGGGTAGAGCTATAGCATGCACGAGGTCCTGGGTTCCATCCTTAGTACCTCCATTAGGTAAATAAGTAAATAACCTAATTACCTCCCTGCTAAAAAAAATTTTTTTAAATGAAGAAATAAACTACTGACCTTGAAGAGGAAAGGGTACGTGTGTGTAACTTATTAATAGTGTCTGGTGCACAGGTGGTGTTCAGTGTGTGATCTTACAGGTGGACAGGTAGGAGGCAGATAAGATGATTGGAAGGGAGGGAGGTAAGCAGACAGTCATACAGGAGAGCAGGAACCTGCCAGATGCAGGCAGGGACAGAGGATATGACAAGTTGTATGAGGAAATTTGTGATCAAAAGGAGATACGTCAGCGTGGTTGCCCGAGCCAACAAGCCTTCAGCCCAGGTTCTTTTTCACCTGGTGCCTGGGTTTGCCAGCAGGGTTACTGACTATTTGAGGAAACAGCTGGGGAGCAAGAATAAACACGGTAGCTACACAGGACCCAATAAAAGATGATAAAGCAAACCGTGACGGTGCTTGGGCTTCACGGCCCAGGCTGTGGGGTGACCATGGCAGGTGCATTTCAAAAGAAGACACACACTCCTAGTCTCAGATGCCGGGCGTGGGAAGCACAAGATGGGTGCAGACCACCATCACCCGGACTCTTCTCCTTTTCCGGGCAAGGCTGAGGGCTTAGCAGGGTGCCACGAGCGTTGAGTATGAGCAGGAAATGGGGAGAGAAGAGAGAAAGGTAGCAAGTTCCACTAAATGCGGGACGAGCTGCATCGTCTGCAGGGCCCTCGGCGAAGTAGAAACGTGGGGCTGTGAGTCGGGAAGTATTAAGAACTTCAAGATAGTGTCAGCATGCTGAGCCAGGCTTGGGACCATCTCAAGTGTGGAGCCCTGTTTGCACAAGTCGCACGTCCAGAAGCTGGCTCTGGTCATAAAAGCACGGTATCGCCTGCCGCACCGTGTGTCTGCAGGACGTGAGGACTGGGAAAGCGAGGAACCTGTGTTTGCAAACTCTGTAGCTCAGCTCACTGGCTCTGGGAACCTCTTAGAATAAAAAAGAAACTGCAAGAGAAAGAAAATCTCTTCTCCCCCGTGTAGAATCCTTTAAGTACAAACTGGTGTGGCCCTCTGAAGTGTTTGGGGGCGCTCCCAGGACACTTTCAATATTGAGAAAAGTGAATGCCTTTGTAAAGGGGCATGCCTTTCCCACCTGTGACCTCGTGTCTACCTGCCAGGCTCAGGAAGGGATGTGAATTTGTTAGACCTGGTTTGAAACTTGGTTGTGAACAGTCAAAAGTTCCTTGTCTGGGATCCATTGTCCATCTTAAGATTAAACTTTTCCATTCATATGGTTTCTGCTGGCTAGTAAGTATGCATTCAAACCTACTCTAAAACCTCCCTCTCCAACCCACCACGGCTTCCTGTCCACGAGTGTGGTGCAATACCTATATTAGGCACTAGGAGGCAGTGTTGTCTAGTTGTCTGGGTGAGGCCACATGTCAAGGAATTTTTTTTTCCTATCTCAGTTTCACTTACTAAAGGACTTTGAACCCTTATTGTAAAGAGATGAAGGGACACTGAATTGGCTACTTCACAGCAGTGTAATTGATTAGCTTTATGAAGGGCACTGCAAAAAACAGAAATGCAAATGTACTTTTGACAGCCAGGTGCCATTGTTAACTTTGTGTGACATAAACCATTCGACCTAAAACCACAGGGTCCAATTCTGGTTTCAAGACAGACTGAAACAGATTCTAGTGAAGGACTGACCTGGAACTGAAGAAGAGCTCAGTTTTCTTCCCCCAACCCCTCCCCTCAGGTGAACTTGAAATGCCGCATAGATCAAGGACCAGGGACCAGCTTTGGGGTTCTCATGGCCTAAGACTAAACAGTTTTCCTCTGGTGGCAAAACAAAGTAGAGGTGACACTGAGAGAAACTAGTGATAGTCTAGCTTCCAAGGCAACTCACCAGAGCTTAAAGCAGCCTTGCGAGCAATTCCACCCTGACCAGGACCACAAATCCCTCCTGATCCCACTTCCTGAAAAAGCCGGCAGTCCCATTCCTGTGGGTAGAGAAGGAGGCACACACTGTCGTCTGCCATCTTCTAGGGTATTAAAGGAGACACTTCACGGACACAACTAACTGTACGTGATACTGTATTTAAGGAAACAATATGAATTACACAGTCCCTGCCCAGGTGGGGTAGGGAGGGATCCCTCCAGACAAAAATAATCTAGCTCCACAGAAGGGTGGCCCTTGAGAAAGGCCCTTCAGTCAGAGGAAATAGAACAGTAGAAAAAGAATAACTCGGTTCAAAGGGCAGGGGGTAGGTAGCTATCCATGAGAACACCTAGAGAGATGAGTTGGGGCTTATTGTAAAAGGCACTGAAATGCCAGGTTAGAAAATGTGGAATTTAGCATATGCAAGTTAAGAGCCACTTAAGATGTTTAGAAAATAACAAATAACTTTTTTTCATTGAAGTACCATCACTTACAATGTGTCGATTTCTGGTGTACAGCACAATGTCCCAGTCATGCATATACATACATACATTAGTTTTCATATTCTATAAAAGAACTATTTTTGATAAGTGTCTTGGAGGGACATCTGTAAAATTGAATGAAGGAAATACGAGCAAGGAAGCACTTAAAAAAATTATCCCCCAAATACACCTGAGTTGGGGTAGGGGAGGCTCAGGCTGTTTGCACGGGAATTCCCACTCCCTCACTTTGGGCTGTGTGACCTGGGGCAAGCTAGTTAACCTCTCTGAGCTTATCACTTATCTGTAACATAGGTTAACAAGAATATGAGATTCATGAGGAAGATGAGTAGATTCCATGGCTCTTAGCACGGTGATTGGCATACAGTAAATGCTCAATAAATACTAGTTATTGATGAGATGAAGAAGAGAATGGTGTTGTGAGGAAACTGCTGCTCAGAGCGATCAAAAACTAGCAAGAGGTAAATCTGGGACACAAATGAAGTCTTCTGACTCAGATCCAGTATTTTTCTTTCTTGCCCATACATTATAAGAATTTGGGAAAGTCCTAAAATATCTCCTGCCATCTCGTGTGTTGATCTTCATGTCAGAGCACAAATTCGTTCATAAATATAGAGGCTGTCACAGCTCCATTTTCATAACTCTGAAGAAGAGAGCTGCATTCATTCCTACCATTAAGCGATTTCCAGTGACTAGAGATTTTATACAGCTGGGGATTTCAGTTGTCTTTCAGCTGAACCCATTTATTTTCATTTCAAGAAGTAAATTTGATGGTTTCTGGAGAAATGCCCTATAATAAAACGGACTTAAAGTTTTTTTTCCACTTTAGGAGATACATTCCACTTTTTTTTAAAGTTTTCTTCATTTTTGAAGTTTACTTTTGCAGCTGCAAAAAAAAATCACATGAGTATCTGACTATCTTGTTTATGCAAGTGAAACAAATAATCGAGATACATGAAGTCTTGGGAAGGTAACCGTCTGTAACTTCAGGCTGTGACAGTATCATCTGTGCCACGTGACAGCGTAATAAAGTTCTAACAGCAAAAACAAACAAACCTTTCACGAAAGTGACTAAGTCATTTTACTTAACTCAAAGCAAGCTTACTACTCTGTTTTTCTTTGGCAAAAAATATGCATAATTTTTTATGTATAATTTTTTAAATTCTACAATGCCACATGAGGAATAAAGAAACTCATAGTATTTGGGCTGGAAATGACTCGTGTGATACAGGGATGGGTGATGGGAAAGACAGAAGGTTGGAGAAGACAGGTTAGAGAAGATCGCCGTCTTGAAATTCTTGCAGAACCCTCCTGGCATGGAAGAGCTCGACCCATTCTGTAAAGTTCGAGAAGCCAAAACAAAGACTTAACCATTTGAAATCCACAGAAGTTCCAGTTCAATTTTAAGTGCAAGTTTTGGTCAATTAGAGTGCTCAGAATGGAACTCAAGGGGGAGAATATAGCTCAGTGGTAGAGTGTGTGATTAGCATGCACGAGGTCCTGGGTTCAATCCCCAGTCCCTCCTCTAAAAGTAAATAAACATAGTACCTACCCCACCCCTTGCCAAAATAAAATAGTTAAATAATACAATTTTAAAACACACCAAAAAATAAATAAATCTTCACTAAAAAAAAAAAAAAAGAGAGAGAGATAGAGTAAAAGGAAAATTAAAGGAATCCCCTAGCGTTTTCTGACATTGATGGTCAGCCTTGTCAACCAGTTGGTAAGGATGCTGTATGTTATTTTTTGAGGTGGGTTTTATTTAATCAGTTTTTTCTTCCTTTATTTATTTAACACCTTTATTGTGATATGATTTCTGTACAGTAAACTACACATATTTCAGATACACATTTTGATGAATTTTGGTAGATGTAGACACCCATGAAACCACCACCACAATCAAGATAGCTAGCATTTCCATCATGATTATTCATTTTAATGGAGGTACTGGAGATTGAACCCAGGACCTTGTGCCTGTTGGGCATGCACTCTACCACTGAGCCCCCTGAGAAGGATGCTTTGAAAGGAGTCTCTGCTCTAGGCAAGGCCCACTTCAGGACAGGACCAGCAGACTGCCTCGGGTGGAGGCCAATGAGGCAGGGGCACCAGGGAGAGTGGGGAGGTCTCTCTCCACCCCACTTCCTCCCAGGTTCCGGGAGAGAAGGGGCGTGAGCTTCTCAGATGCACGACAGCCCAGACTCAGCTGTGGTTATCAGGGGCAGACAGAAGCCTCCAAGCCTGTCTTGATTTTTCCCTTATGCTTTTCTGCCTGAGCATTTAATCCCTCTTTCAGTTTCAGGTCAGCACAGTGGCAGATATGATCAGCGACCATTATCCCTGTCCTGGGCTGGTTGTCAACCCGGGAGAGAAACAGGATCAGCTCTGGGGAAGCACCTCCCGGGCGTGGCCTCGGGAGGCTGCAATTGCCTCTGTCAGGAGAGGTATAAACTTCCACTTCCCTCTCTGCCCGCAGAAACCAGTGTGCAATGCTCTTCCTTTGCATTCCTCTGGGCTGGTCCCAGTGAGAGCGAGGCTGGCTCTGGACAACGAGGAAATTAAAGCAGACTGCCCCAGTTACAGTGTCTCACTGGATCCTCGTGGCTGCCATGGCCCCTCCCAGGTCTGCTGGCCTCCCCCGGGCACCTCGGCCTGCCCACGCCAAGGCCATCTCGGGTCCTCAGCTCCTGTCCACTCTGAAGGACTTGCCCTGGCCAGGTTTGACGGATGCCTTTAGCGCTGATCCCTGACTTGGCCATTATCTTTCTGATGAGGTTACCCATCTCGCTTGCACATTCCACCTGGTGTTGCCTACACCCCCGGTGCACCATGCGGTGTGCACAACCCTGGGCCAGGGAGGGAGTGAGAGACAGGTGCCGTCCTGCTTGGTGAAACACCTGGTTACTTTACATTTTGCATAAAGAGAACTTTGCTTCAGGGAAGGCATAATGTATAAATGCTGAAAATGCGATTGCCCTTGAAAAAGGAGAATGTCTGTTCCGCCCCATTTGGGGAATGTTTGTCCTTAATCCCTATCGTTCAGGCTAACTACACGGCGAATTAGCCGGATCTTCTCCTTGCTCTCATCTGGCCACCTGCCTCGCTTCCTAGTTATTTCAAAAGCGCTTTTAACAGCATCTTCACCAATGAAAATGGTGTTTTTTTAAAAGGTTTTTTGTTTTTTACTATTAGGTTATCTGAAAAGAATACATTTTTATATTTTATGTATTATTGTATTATTTTATTTTGGCAGTGGCGGGGGGTAACTAAGTTGATATAGTTTTAGAGAAGATACTGGGGATTGAACCCAGGACCTCACGCATGCTAAGCATGTGCTCTACCACGTAAGCTATACCCTCCCCCTGAAAGAATAAGGTTTTACTAAGGATTGAATTGGGTATCTTTGAAAATGGTAGACTGAGAACATTTAGAAAAGCTGCCCAACGTGTAGGAATACTCTGCATAAAGGCATCAGGGGAACTGGCTGCCAGACCAGACTTGCGGGGCTGAGCTCTATACCAGAGGTGAGCTCGGGGAGGAGTGTCCGGCTGCCAGCCCACTCTCCGCCCCGTGCGTCTCCTGACTCCTGACAAAGCTGCAGAAAGATTGAGAAGCTGAGCAGACACTGTGACAGCCTTGTGAGGGGGACTCCCCTCTTGCCAGGCCCCCTGTGCCTTCAGTGAAATCCTGCGTGTGGCGGGCGAAGTGCCTGCTGAGAGACCGGTGAGCGCAGGTCAGTGATGGGAGCTCCTACAGTCTCCCTTCCTGGAGCAAAATTAGGAGGTAAGACTTTGCTCTAGGAGTGCGTCAGGGGTCCTGGCTAAGCTCAAACTGGAACTCAGAGTACAGGGGACGGCCATCAGAATTCCTCCGGGCGCCCTACTGGCACGAATTGGTATGAACAGAGGCCCTGGTGTTGGGGCAGGGGGAGACAAAGGGTGGGGCGCGTGGACGCCTGGGGAGGATGGGCCAGGTGAGGGTGAAGAGTGAGGGTGGCTGAGCACATGCCCTGGTAACTGCTGACTGCGGCGTTAGGCCCCACAGGGGAAGATACAGGGTCCCAAAAGGCTCTGGCTGGTAAAACTCTGTCTGAGAGCTGTGTGGCTCTGAAGGCCAGTTGACAGACGGAATCACAAAGTGCGTGGGAGGCCTGCCTTCTAGGTTCTACCCATCTGGCCCTCTCAGGACTCAATGTGGCCACCTGCAGGACAGCAGGACCCGGTGGAGTGACTTGCTCAAAATGGGCATCGTCGCAAAGGCCAGGGTGAGATCCCTCAGAAGAAAGACAGGCAGAAAGACATAACCCAACCCTGACGAAGCCCAGAAAGCGCTTGGAGAGTGAGGGTGGGTAGGGAGAATAAATGGTACTGAGTTATTTCATGAGCACTTGTGAATGGAGGTTCAACATACCTGTGACGTTGAGCCTGGGGCCTTTAGCAACAGATAAGTAATAATTTTATGAATGAAAAATTTTCAGAGATTACTCTTTCATAAATGTACAGAAACTCAAGTGTTGAAAATTACCCTTTTCTAATTAGGTTATTAGTTTTTTTGGGGGGTTGGTTGTTTTTGCTGTTGAGTTGTAGGAACTCTTTACATATTTTGGAAATTTATCCCTCATCTGCTATGTGGTTTGCAAGTATTTCCCCCCATCCTATAGGCTGACTTGTCATTGTGTTGACTGTTTCCTTTGCTGTGAAGGGTTTTAGTTTGATGTGATCCCACTTGTCTGGGTTTGCTCTGTTGCCTGTGCTTTTGGTGTCATAGCCAAGAAATCATTGCCAAGACCACTGTCACAAAGCCTTTAAAACATGAGCTGAAGACTTGAGGAGACATCTTTCCAAAGAAGACGTACAAATGGCAAAAAGTGTATTAAAAGATGCTCAGCATCACTATTCATCAGGAAAATGCAAATCAAAACCAAGATGAGATATTACCTTACACCCGTTAGGATGGCCATTATCAAAAGAAAGGTAAGTGTTGGTGAGGATGTGGAGAAAGGGAACGCTCGTACACTGTTGGTGGGAATACAAAATAGTTTACTCACTGTGGAAAACAGTGTGGAGATGCCACGCAAAAAATTAAAAATAGAACTGCCATCTGACCCAGCAATTCTGCTTCTGGGTATTTATCCAAAAGAATTGAAATCAGGATCTTTTCATGTGCCTGTTGGCCATCTGGATGTCTTCACTGGAGAAATGTCTGTTTAGGTCTTCTGCCTAAACCTTTGTGATTGTGTTGTTTGTGTTTTTGTCATTGAGTTGTATGAGCTGTTTATCCTGGAAGTTAAGCCCTTGTCAGTCACATTGTTTACAAATATTTTCTCCCAGTCTGTATCTTGTCTTCTCATTTTGTTTACAGTTTCCCTTGCTGTGTAAAGGCTTGTAAGTTTAATTAGGTCTCATTTGTTTATTTTTTCTTTTATTTCTATTGCCTTGATAGACTGACCTAGGAAAACATTGCTATGATTTATGTCAGAGAATGTTTAGCCTGTATTCTCTTTTAGGACATTTATGGTGTCCTGTCTTATTTAAGTCTTTAAGCCATTTTGAATTTATTTTTGTGAAATCAGGATCTTGAAAAGATACCAGCACTCCAGTAATTGACCAGCCCAGGAATTCAGAATTCGCACTGCAGCGTTAGTCACAAAAGCCAAGATGAGGAAACAACCTAAATGTTCATCAATGAATGTATAAAGAAAATTGTGTATATAAATATAATGGAATATATTCAGCCAGAGGCTGTGGGAAGGGGTAAGTGGGGAGTTCTATTTTAAAATTTTTTAGAAATTGTTTTATATTTTTTGTGTGGGAGGTCATTAGGTCTATTTATTTATTAGTTTTTTTTTTTTTTTAATAGAGGTACTTGGGATTGAACCTAGGACCTCATGCATGCATGCTAAGTATGTGCTCTACCATTTGAGTTATACCCTCCCCCCTGGGGAGTTCTTAAATAATGAGCCTAAGTGTCAGTTTGCAAGATGGATAAATTCTAGAGCTTTGCTGTACGACGTTATCCCTAAAGTTAACAATCTTGCATTGTACGCTTAAAATTTTGTTAAGACATTAGATCTCATTGTTATAATAAAATTAAAATTAAAAAGATCATACCTTTTCTTCAATTCGTTTTGAAGTTTCTGCTGTCAATCAGATTTTGCTGAAATTACAAGAGAAGATTCTGCCCTCAAAGAGTCTTACCAGAGAGACATTTAAGGAATTTTTGTTTTAAATAGCAAGGTACACGGACTGTTTAACTAGCAGTGAAACTGACAACTGGTATTCCTCTTGTTGCATTTCACGTTTCATAATTCTAATCCGTAATGTCACTTCTCTTCCCAATTCCAACTGACATCTTTTTGATGTACATTTTGGGTTGATGCCTGAGGACATTTAAAAACAGTTTAGTGCTGAGCATAAGCTGAATATATTCCCAGAATTCCTCTGCTAATCAATTATTTATCCCTTACAAATGCTAAGATCAAAAATGAAAAAAAGTGATATATTTCAGCTTGACAGGAGGTTTAAGGAGACCAGCAGGAACAAAATACCTTTGAGCCTTAAGTTGGTAAAAAACGAGCTTCCCAACTCAGGTATACTTTATCTAAACGAGGCAAAGATTCTCCTTTGCCACCAGTAGTTAAAAATAAATGTATAAATTATGAGGAATCTATAATTTATATGGAATATTTTAGTCTTTTGGGATTTTCTAATAGAACTAGTAAACATACTGTGATTTTTTTGTTTTAATTTGAAAGGTGATAAAAATGCTAAATCACCACTTGAAGTAGCATCTTTTTATTTTTAGAGGGGGGAGGTAGTTAGGTTTGTTTATTTCTTTCTTTCTTTTTAATGGAGGGGCTGGGGATTGAACCCAGGACCTTGTGCATGCTAAGCACACACTCTACCACTGAGCTAAACCCTCCCCCTTCAAATAGCATCCTCTTATCCATGAACTTATCTTTGTCTACATACATTTTTAAGTAGGCTTTATTTTTTAAAGTAATTTTACATTTACAGAAAAATTGAGAGGATAGTACAAAGACTTCCCATATACCTTGACGCTCATTTTCACCAATTATTAACATCTAACATTGGTATGGTGTATTTGTTATATTTAATAAATCAATATTAATATATTATTATTAGATAAAATCTGCACGTTATTTGGATTCCCATTAGGTTTTCCCAAATGCCCTTTTTCTGTTCCAGGATCCACCCAGGAAACAATGCTGAATTCAGTTGTCATCCTTCCTGTGGCATCTCTCAGCTTAACAGTTTACCGACTTCCTTATTTTGGGTGACCTTGAAGGTTTTGAGGAGTGCTGGTCACATATTTTGTAGAACGCCCCTCTGTGGAAATTTGCCTGATTATTTTCTCACAGTTAGACCGAGGTTGTGAGTTTCAGGAGGAAGAGGACACAGGTTAGTGCCTTTGTCATTACATCGTATAAGGAACGTACTGTCAACGTGACTTACCACGGTGGACGGAAGCTGACCTCGGTCATCTGGCTGAGGGGGAGTCTGTCAGGTTTGTCCGCTGGAAAGTTAGTTCCTTTTCCCTGTCTCTGCCCACCTTTCTGGAGACGTCACTGTGCACAGCCTGTTCTTAAGGACTAGGGAGTCTCGCTCCACCTTGAGAACCAAGCAGCTGTGTGCATTATTTGGAGATTTGTTTCTTCTTCCCCAATGATTAATTGATTCAATCATTTTATATCACTAAGGGATCATGGATATTTATTTTATACTTGTGGTTATAATCCAGTACTACTTATTTATGTTATTGTTCAAATCGTTCCAGTTTTGGCCACTGGGAGTTCTTTTAGTTGGCTCTGGTGCACCTTTGACACACCTCCATCAATGTGAGGATTTTCTTTTTTTCTTTCTTTCTTTCTTTTTTTTTGGGGGTGGGGGGACTACCTTACTTTTAGCAGAACAATATGCTCCAGGCTGTTTTTGTTTTTTTGAGTTTCATGGTTTTAACACAAATACAATGTGCACGAGCTGTCTATGCGTTTTCTTTGCTGCGCAGCCTGCATTGGGACTGGTGACTCTGATGGCCAGCTGGGCTGCTCTCTCCACAGTGGCTTTGTGGTTCTTGGAGGAGACGTGAGCAATCTCAGCACAGTAATATTTGTTGCACATCAGCAGCACTTCGAGATCCTTGACGCTGTGGACCAGGAACTTGCGGAAGCCACTGGGCAGCACGTGCTTTGTTTTCTTGTTGCTCCCGTAGCCGATGCTGGGCATCAGGATCTGGCCCTTGAACCTCCAGCGTGCCCTATTGTCAATGCCTCTGGGTTTCCACCAGTTCCACTTAATTTTGACATATCATCCTGACTGGTGCCGGATGAACTTCTTGGTCCTCTTTTTGATGATCTTGGGTTTCACCAGGGGGTCTGAGGGCGGCCATGATGCCGACTAGGAGATGGCTGCCACCTCTGTAGGTAGCACTGAGGAAGAGAGCACTCCAGGCTCATTTTGTATGTTTCCTGCTCTAGTCCCAGAATCAGCCATTTCTCCACGGAACCCTGGCTCCTTTTACAGAAGAATGGGATTCACAAACCAAGATATGTGTGATCATTGCTACCATAGTGTCATTTCTTTTGGATCCTCATATGTGAGTATACTAATGCCACTGTCTCTCTGCCCCCCTCTCTCTCTTTCTTTTTTTTTTTAAATTTTTTTTGTTATTGTTGAGGGGAGGTAATTGGCCTTTTTTTTTTTTAACATTTTTTTATTGAGTTATAGTCATTTTACAATGTTGTGTCAAATTCCAGTGTAGAGCACAATTTTTAAGTTACACATGAACATACATACATTCATTGTCACTTTTTTTTTTTTTTTTTTTTTTTGCTGTGAGCTACCACAAGATCTTGTATATATTTCCCTGTGCTATACAGTATAATCTTGTTTATCTATTCTGCATATGTCTGTCAGTGTCTACAAATTTTGAAATCCCAGTCTGTCCCTTCCCACCCTCCACCTCCGGGCAACCACAAGTTTGTGTTCTATGTCTATGAGTCTGTTTCTGTTTTGTATTTATGTTCTTTTTTTCCTTCTCTTTCTGGCTTACTTCACTTAGAATGACATTCTCCAGGGACATCCATGTTGCTGCAAATGGCATTATGTTGTTGTTTTTTATGGCTGAGAAGTATTCCATTGTATAAATATACACATCTTCTTTATCCAGTCATCTGTTGATGGACATTTAGGCTGTTTCCATGTCTTGGCTATTGTAAATAGTGTTGCTATGAACATTGGGGTGCAGGTGTCATTTTGAAGTAGGGTTCCTTCTGGATATATGCCCAGGAGCGGAATTCCTGGGTCATATGGTAAGTCTATTCCTAGTCTTTTGAGGAATCTCCAGACTGTTTTCCACAGTGGCTGCACCAAACTGCATTCCCACCAGCAGTGTAGGGGTTCCCTTTTCTCCACAACCTCTCCAGCATTTGTCATTTGTGGACTTTTGAATGATGGCCATTCTGACTGATGTGAGGTGATACCTCATCGTAGTTTTGACTTGCTTTTCTCTGATAATTAGTGATATTGAGCATTTTTTTCATGTGCCTATTGATCATTTGTATTTCTTCCTTGGAGAATTGCTTGTTTAGGTCTTCTGCCCATTTTTGGATTCAGTTGTTTGTTTTTTTCTTATTATGTCATATGAGCTGCTTATATATTCTGGAGATCAAGCCTTTGTCGGTTTAATCATTTGCAAAAATTCTCTCCCATTCCGTAGGTTGTCGTTTTGTTTTACTTATGGTTTCCTTTGCTGTGCAGAAGCTTGTAAGTTTCATTAGGTCCCATTTGTTTATTCTTGCTTTTATTTCTATTGCTTGAGTAGACTGTTCTAGGAGAACACTTTTGAGATGTATATGAGATAATGTTTTGCCTATATTTTCTTCTAGGAGGTTTATTTTACCTTGTCTTATGTTTAAGTCTTTGATCCATCTTGACTTGATTTTTGTGTATGGTGTAAGGGAGTGTTCTAGCTTCATTGTTTTACATGCTGCTGTCCAGTTTTCCCAACACCATTTGCTGAAGAGACTGTCTTTATTCCATTGTATATTCTTGCCTCCTTTGTCAAAGATGAGTTGACCAAAAGTTTGTGGGTTCATTTCTGGGCTCTTTATTCTGTTCCACTGGTCCACATGTCTGTTTTTGTACCAATACCATGCTGTCTTGATGACTGTAGCTCTACAGTATTGTCTGAAGTCTGGGAGAGTTATTCCTCCAGCCTCTTTCTTTTTCTTCAGTAATGCTTTGGCAATTCTAGGTCTTTTGTGGTTCCATATAAATTTTTTTTTATGATTTGTTCTAGTTCTGTGAAATATGTCCTGGGTAATTTGATAGGGATTGCATTAAATCTGTAGATTGCCTTGGGCAGTGTGACCATTTTAACAAGTCCCAGAATCAGCCATTCCTCCAAGGAACCCTGGCTCCTTTTACAGGAGAATGGTATTCACAAACCAAGATATGTGTGATCATTGCTACTATAGAGTCATTTCTTTCAGATCCTCATGCGTGAGTGTACTAATCCCACTGTCTCTCTGCCTCTCTCTCTCTTTTTTTTTTTTTTTTGATTTTTTGTTGTTGTTGGGAGGAGGTAATTAGGCTTATTTATTTATTCATTCATTCATTCATTTATTTATTTTTGGAGGAGGTACTGGGGATTGAACCCAGGATCTCATGTTTACTATCATGCATGCTAAGCATGAGCTCTACCATTTGACCTACACCCTGCCCCCTCTCTATGGATTTCTGCATGTCACCATCTGTATCTACATTAAGCTAAACATGAGTTCTTACTGATGTCTCCAGTTCCCATGCATTACCACATCCATCACTCCCACAGTAAGAAACCTGGCTGCCACCCACCACCTGCCATCCATTTACTTAACTGTTCAATTCTAGTATACACACCACACCCCATGCCCCAGTGGGAAATGACTTTATCAACAAGCCTGTAGTACTTAAGTGCAATTCCCTTTGCCTTTAGTCTTAACAGACATTTCCAAAGTTACTATGGTCAGCCCCTTTCCCCCATTCCCTTCAGTGAGGATGTTTTATACCTTTGTAATTCGGTTAGGGTCTTTTGTCATAGTCTACATTCCTTCCTGGGGTCTTCCAACCTTGAAGGGTTTTTTCCTTGCCTTTTAGTATGCCTTGTGCTTTTTTAGTGAAAGCTACACATGACATAGTGGGTAATAGGAACTATGGTTAATAGGCCTGTAGCCTGAGGTTTTATGTTGATCTGGCTAAGGATTCGCTGTGTTTAGTGTTTGCCATGGTCGTACATGACTGAATCCTCAGTTTCCTCTAGTGCCTTTAATTTTGTCTCCCCTGGTGGCTTCGGGTTTCCTTGGAGACTCCTTCTTAAGGTGCGTTACTTGCAGCTTGTACTGAAGCCTATTGACATACATGGTGGTAGGATGTCAGGAAAGGGGGAGATTTCTATAGACTTAGGATTAAATATTAGCCTTTTAGCAAACCTATGTTGGTACATCTTTTTTGGCTTCCCACTACTTTGTGAGACAGGAAGGCTGGCAGAGCTTGGAGCCTGGAAATGGGAAAGGCCCCTTCCCAAGGCTGGATACGGCTCTGGTAAAGCCTGTTACTCCGGAGGGTCAGCCTTCGTAGTGGAGAATGCTATTTCACAGTGGTTGCTTTTCCCCTCCCCCTGCTGGAGACGCGAAGGGATCTTTCTTTGTTTTCAGTATGAGAACCTAGTGGGATTCCTGTAGGCGAAACCCAAAAAAAGTGTAGGGGTCCCCTAAGACTACAGCCCCCTGGAGTTTCTTTTTTTCCCCCACTTTTTTGGGGGAGGGTGCTAATTAGGTTTATTAACTTTGTTTTATTTACTTATTTTAATGGCGGTACTGGGGATTGAACCCAGGGACCTCATGCATGCTAAGCACATACTCTACCACTGAGCTATACCCTCTCTCTGGTGGTTTCTTGTTCTCAAACTAGTCCACCCCCGACCTCCAGCACTTCATCAAAATCGCCGTGTCAGTGTTCCTGCCCGTTCCTGGTTCTGGCAGCTTCTGCTCCAGGTAAGCAGATCTCAGCTGGGGCTCTGACTGCACCCGTTTCTCCAGATTTCAGAGTGACTAACTCTGATGTGTTAGTTCTTTCTGAGTCCAGGAGAAGTTATTGACTTGCAACTTATTCAGCATTTTTTCTAGTTGTACAGATAGGAGTGGCGATTTCCAAGAACTTTAGAAGCCAGAGCTGATCCAAAAAGTTACACGTACATTTTCAAACCTGGGTTCCCACACATTTTCATGGATGCTCTCTAAGCAATAACTGAAAAGTAGTGCAGAGTGAACTAATAGAACAGTAGGATTCAGATTCCCAGAGGTGGGCCTGGTCGTGGGTTTCAAAGAAATCACTGCTCCTGCCGTTCAGGTAGAGACCTACCATTATGCAGCTGAACGTGCAAGCAAAAGGCTTGGAGTGCCTTGAGGCACCTGAAATGCCTTTCTCTTCTTCTAACCAGGTCAGGCTAAAATATATCAGCCAAATAAAAAAGGCGTGGATAAACAAGTTTCTACAGTATCGCACAGGGGATTTTATTCAATACTTTGTAGTAACTTACAATGAAAAAGAATATGAAAAGGAATATGTGTATCTTCATGTATGACTGAACTATTATGCTGTACATCAGAAATTGATGCAACATTGTAAACTGACTATACTTCAAAAAAAGAAAAAAGAAAAAAATTATGAGACAAAAAAGGGCGTGGACAATGTGGTGTGTGTGTGTTAAGTTTTTTTGTTTGTTTTATTTATTTATTTATTTATTTTTCTTACAAATAAAAGCAAAGCAAACTTAACTTGGTTTATGTAACAGAAATTTGACATCTGGATTCAGGTGAGCTAATTCCAGTGGTTCATGATGTCACTCGGGACCCACGTTCTTCCCATCTCTCTGCCTTCCGTGGCTCTGGGTTCTTCCGCAGGCACCGCGGCTCCCTCCCCTCCTTTCGCCCCTCCCAGGCTAGGTTCTCCCTCTGTGGCTACAAGCTGCCTCAGCTTCACAGCTCACTCGGTGCTCCGCCTCGAATTTCTTTGGAGGTGGGCCGGTGGGGAGTGGAAGCTGCCATCCTCTCATAGGCTGGTACAGCGTCACTTCCGCTACATTCTTTTTTTTGGTGGGGGTGGGGGGAGGTAATTCAGTTTACATATTTATTTTTATTGATTAATTTTAATGGAGGTACTGGGGATTGAACCCAGGACTTTGTGCACGCAAAGCACACGCTCTACCACTCAGCTATGCCCTCCTCTCCACCCACCTTTTGCTTTTCAACTTAACAGTATTGTCTTCATTTCTCTTTCACATCCACTTACGGAACTACCTTCCACTAAAGACGGACTCTTAATAATTTATTAAACTAACCACCTGTTTACACACACTTGTATTATTTTACTTTGCCTCTGTTACAAAGAAAGCTCTCATACCTAGCCTTGCACAGATTCACGTGCCTGGGCTGGGATTTCTGAGGACGGACTCTTACGCGGAAATTGTTAGGTCTATGGGTATTGATGGAGCTCTTTTCAGCCTTCCAGGAATAAAGAATTGACAGGAGTGTGTCTGTTTTATCAGTCAGCTGTTATTTCTCTATTTTATTCACCAACTACTAAATGCTTGGTTTAATAAAAATAGAGTATGTCTAGGACAATTGCATGATAGAAGGAGCTTATTTTTAGAGATGTCTTCCTTTGGCCTTGTTCTCTTTTAAATTGTCCACCCACAGGGTTGTATCTTTTTATTCCTCCTCGGAAATTCTACTATTCTTAGGTTTAGGACATATCGGACTGGACCCCATGTTTCCTCTAAGATAACAAGGTCATTTCCCACTGCCGCCTTCCCACGTGGTCAGAACTAAGCTCACTACAGCAGTTCTTGTCTCATAACATTTAAATTTGAACAGTTTAATTTCCAACCTAGGAAGTTAAGGGCGTATCTGATGCTCTGCTTTCAACAGTATGAGACTTTCATCAATGAACAGACAATTCAATCCTCCTTATGTTTCTTGTGTTGGCTTTACATCTCATTTTGGAAAAGCATGACTCATTTTCTCTGCATGGTCTGGTGGACTGAGGTCTGCTCTCCCTACAACAAACCTCCTGTACACCACCTTCCCATTCCTGCTTTTTCAAATGCTTCCCACCATTTCCCTCCTAAAATGTGTGTTTCTCCAATAGGTGTATGAGTTTTGGACAGAAAGTGCAAGTTCTCGCTTGCGCTTTCTCTCTTTTTAAATTGAACTGTAATCAGAGAACATGGTATGTATGGTAGTAAATTTCCGGCATTTATTAAGGTTAATTTCTGACATAATTTGTCCACTTTTCAAAATGTTCCATGTGTAGTCTTTAATTTTGTTGAATACGGACTTTTGTGAAGATAGGTTAAATCTCTTATGTCCTCACTAATTTTTGTCTTTTAATTAATTTATTAATTTTGGGAGGAGAGGGAGGTAATTAGGTTTATTGATTTATTGATAGATGGCAGTACTGGGGATTGAACCCAGGACCTCATGCATGCTAAGCACACACTCTACCACTGAGCTATACCTTCCCCTCTCCTCTCTCTTTTAATATATGTGAGTTTTGGGAGCAAAGTGTACCCCCTTATTTCCTCATTCATATCATGAATTTTATATACCTGAAACTCAGTGACTTTATAAGATCATTTTCCATACTCCTGTGTTTAAAGTTCACTTTGTTTAGTGCCCAGGGTCTGCACGTGGCCATGTCACATGGTACAACAATATGGATTCATTTAGACCCTGTTGCTGTGTCCCAAGAATTACTGGGATGAGCATGACTGCTATTCTTGCTCCTGTATTAACAACATCTGAACTGGCCTGGGCTGAAACCTGCTTCTCTCCTGATGTACTTTCAGCCTCTCCCAGTAGGACTGAAAACCACTGGTAACACATTCTAGCCTCATTCTGGGCTTCTACCAGAGAGTGTACCCAAAGTCGAGGAGCAGTGCAGCGTGCCCTGCACACGGCGTTGTTGACTGCAAGCCACCAGGTCATCGAGAGGGATTTTCTTTTTCTGCTAGCCATTCCTCCTCCCTGATTAGAATGGTTTCCATATTTTCTCTTCTTTTTTTTAAATTATTTTTTAGCCTTTTAATTTTTAATTTTATTTTAAAAATATTTTTATTGAACTATAGTCAGTTTACAATGTTGTGTCAATTTCTGGTGTACAGCACAATACTTCAGTCACATAGGAACATACATATATTCGTTTTCATATTCTTTTTCACCATAAATTGCTATAAGATATTGAATATAGTTCCCTATGCTGTACAGCAGAAACTTGTTTTATCTATAACCTTTTTAAAACTGAAGTTTAGGTGATTTACAGTGTTGTGTTAGTTTCTGGTGTACAGTATAGTGATTCAGTTATACATACATATATTCTTTTTCATTACAGGTTACAATAAGCCACTGAATATAGTTCCCTGTGCTATACACACCTTGTTGTTTATTCTGTGCTAAAATGGTTTCCATATTTTCATGGAGCAAAAGTAAATGTTTAGTTTTGAGGCGCCAGCTTTAGTGCTTAATCTTTGTACATATACCTGTGCATCTGTGCACTCTATTTTGAAATGTAATTATTAAATAATGATTCTATTAAAATGAAATGTGAAATCTAGTCAAAAGAACTGCTATCAGGAATTTTAGTGAACACTAAACCCCCGATTTCCATAGTATGATCTAAGACCCCTGAGGAGCCCCACGACCTTCCAGAGAGCAAAACCACTTCCTGAAAGTACTAAGATGCCGTCCTCCTTTTCCGTTGTGCCGGTGTTTGCCCTGTGTCCACAGCACAACAGACTGAATTCAGAAGCAGGAATGAGATCCTAGGTGTCACTCGATTAAGTCAACCACTAAAGAGATTTGCAAAAATGTGAAACAATGCTACTCCTCTCACAAATTTTTTAGTTTAGAAAATAGTTTTTTTTAATAAAGTACACTGACATGTAATGGATTGAATAAATACATGTTTTTAATTTCCCCATTTAATTTGTACTCCAGTAAATATCAAGAGATACGATTCACATTAACAAAAGCTCTTTGGGGACCTTCATTTTCAAGAATGTAAAGGGCTCCTCAGCCCCCAGATTCTGGGAGCTGCTGCGCTGAACTGATTATTCAGATTCAGTCTGGATAGTTATCTTACAACTTCTTTTGAATTTTTTTTTTCAATCTCACAAAGATGGGAGAATTCTATCTACTGTTTCCATCCTCACCTATAGCATAGGTTTTTATTATAACAACTCTTATTCATACATGTCTATAAATATAAATAAAAGGAAAAAGGAGAAGGGAATTGGAAACCCCATCCCATAGACCCCAGAAAAGACATTCAAGTAAGAAAGCTGTCTCTGAGGAATAAAAATTTCTTCTGGTATGAGCTGAAGTGTGTATAATTGTGTGTAAAAATAATTAAAATGTTATTTTTTTAAAATAAGAGGATAATGTCATCCTGCTCCATTCCCAACTCCCATTTCTCTAAAGTTACAATTTCATAACTTTTTTTAACAGCTTTCCTGAAATGTAACTCATATGTTATATAGTGTGTAATTAAATGGCTTTTTAGCATATTTAAAAATTGTGCATCGTTCTCATAATCAATTTTAGAACATTTTCATTACCCCAAAAGGAAATCCTGTACCCAACAGCCTCTCAACCCTCCCACATCTTCCAGCCCTAGGCAAACAATAACCTACTTTCTGTCTCTATATTCACCTATTCTGGAAATTTCGTATAAATGGAATTACACAATATGTAATCCTCTGTGGCTTCTTTCACTTCACATAAATGTTTTCAAGGTTCATACAGGTGTAATGTGATCTCAGGCAAGTAGCTTAACCTCTCTGATCCTTTGTTCATTCATCTGGGACCTACCCATGGAACTGGGATAAGGACAAAGGATGAAACTATGTGAAGTGCCTGGCGTCTAGGAAAGCGCTTAACAATTGCTAGTTAGTGCTGTTCTCCGATGCTAGTATTATTATGAAATTAAATCGGGAAAGGCAAAAACTGGAAGGTTGGATGACATGAAGAGTTGGGGACATGGAGAAAGAGTAACTTTTGTCGACCAATCTGACAGAATTTTGGCAAGTTAAGCATGGATTTACTTTATGACCCAGCCATCCCATCCTAGAGTATTTATTGCAGAAAAATTCTCACGAAAGATCCACGAGGGAACACACACATGAGAATTCATCAGGTGCTGCGTGTGGGAGCAGGAGTCGGAGATGGTTAAGAAAAATGTGGTGGATACAGTGCAGTTTACTGTGCAGCAATCAGAGAGCCACACGTACACGTAAGAACAGAGATAGACTTCCAAATACGGTGTTGCACAAAAAAAGGGAAAAGCCAAATGTATTTGCTGGAGATTTAACCAGGAACACAGAAAACACTTTAAGCGTTTTAAAACAGAGAGGGAATTTTATACAGGGAATTGGTTACCTAGGTGATGAAATATTTGGAAGACCAAACAGGGCACAGGTGAAACAGCCTAGGCATTCACAACAGGAGGAAGGCAGCAACACCCCGTGAGGTTGGAGGGGCAAAGGGATGAGGTGATGGGACCTCAGTCCAACGGCTGAAGTCCTTTGGCAGAAGCTGGACCCGTGGCAGGGTTGTTGAGAGGGAACTGGAGCTATGGAGAAGACACAGCTGCTGTAGGAGACCCTAGAAAAGAGAGATGGAGAAGCATATACCGATTCTCCCTCCATCTTCCAGTCTCCCTCCTGTGCTTTCCACTGGCTGAACTCTACCAGAAGCCAACCAGGGAACCTGACAGTGGAGTCTGCAGAGATCAGTCCACCTCCCCACCCAGCTCCACTCCGCGCTGCCCTGTGATACAAAGCACAGCAGGGAAAGATCAAGAGATGAATTTGAGAGTCAAGGATACCAGCCAGCACACAGAATGAGCACAATGACTTATGTACATTACAAATACACTCACACTCAAAACAAAACTACTCATTTGGCAAGGAACCTACAAACTCAGGTACACAGACACATTAGATTAATTGTCCATGCAGGGGTGAGCTGGGGAGTAAGAAATGGCGCTAAAAGGGAATAAACAAATAAATGAAACAAGAGCAGGGCTTTGCAGGAGCAGACAGATACCTGCTCACAAACTGAAAAGTACACTGACTAAGCCCAAGTACATCAAAAAGAGGTTGAGCTGAAAATGACTTTAGGGTAAGCGAGCATGATACTCAGTCAGCTGTTTAATTCCCATAAGAAAGGGACCCTAAAGCGTATGAGTTACCAGAGCCTAAGTGGATACGTCAGTTCCCATCTTCTTGCTTCTTGAAAAAGAATCTCAGAATCTCAGGTTTTAAGAGGCTTTAGATCTTTTGCATCGTCTGGAAACAACGTGTTAGGAAGACAGCAGGTTTTACAATCAGGCAGACCTGAGTTCTTCCTAGCTGGAGGAATGTATGCTCACTAAACCTCTCTGAGCCTCAAAGTCCTCACCTATAAAATGAGTGTATGATAAATACCTGGCAGGGAAGGGTTGGAAGTTCTACATGTAAAACAATGAGCAGAGTGTCTGAGACACAGTTGACTTTCCATAAACGGGAGCTAACATCTAGTCCAAGTCCCTCACTTCGCAGAGAAAGAAACGAAGGTTATCATCTCAGGGGAGTTAAGAAGCATATCCAGGATCGTACAGACAGAGCAGAGTTGATTATGGATTTTAGATTTTCAATATGGATATCCAAGTATCCATATTTAGAAAAAAAAACAAAAAAAGAAAAAAAATATATCCATATTTAAACACCCATATTTAAAATATGGATATTTAAACACCTATTTGAATATTCAAATATCCAAATTTAAAATTTAAATATAACATTTAAAAATAATTTCTCCATATTTAAAATTATTTAAATATCCATAGTTAAAACCTATTTAAATGGATTTCGTGGGTATATACCTAGGAGTGGAATTGGAGGTACGACTTGAGGATAAATTCCTAGAAGTAGGGTTGCTGTGTCAACAAGTGAATAAATGTGTAGTTTTATTAGACATTGCCAACCCCCCCCCAAGACTGTACATATTTGCATTTCTACCAGAAAATCATGAGAGTGCCTCAAACATTCTTTTCAAAGAGAAATGCTGTCTCTGGGGCATTACAACTGAAGTCTTTTCAAAATCACGTTGTACAAGACAGTCCACACAAACAGGTGTGCCCTTAATGGACAAAACCAGTTCAGCTGACTTGTAATCTTCATCACAAACAGTGTGAGGATCAAGAAACTCGTTTAGCGCACAGCAGCTGTTCAGTGGTAAAGCTTGCTTTCTTGAATATTGATTTCCTCGTGTGTGAGGGAGGCTCTACTTTGGAGGGAAGTGAGAGGAGTGGCGGATGACCTAGATTTGCGCTTTGTACACACGGGTCTTCACAGGACGTAATGTGCGTATAATGTGCAATGAGTACATGTGACGTATAATAAATACAAGGAGATAGAGCCCGCCTCCCAGCAGCACCCCTTCCACTTGTCCTGAGGGCTCGCTGTGCTGTCATCTTTGTTTACACCACCCGTGCCTTCCCTCAGAGCCTCTGCACTTTGAAAGATGCCTTCACCCCTTGATCTAGGGGTGGGTCATATGGCTCTGGCCTCAGCTAAGAAGCCCAACATTTTTTTTAAAATTTATTTTGTATTGAAATGTAGCTGATGTACAGTGTTAGTGTCAGGTGTACAGCAAAGTGATTCAGTTATACATACGTATATTTTTTTCAGATTCTTTTCCATTATAGTTTATTATAAGAAACTGAATAGAGTTCCTGTGCTCTACAGGAGGTCCTTGTTGTTTACCTATTTTATATATATAGTAGGTGTATCTGTTAATCCCCAGCTCCTAATTTACCCCTCCCTGCCCTTTTCCCTTTGGTAACCATAGTTTGTTTTCTATGTCTGAGAGTCTATTTCTTAACCAACTCAACCTGATTCCCTGATTCTGTAAATGTTCCAGGTGTGAACATACCACACTATGAGGACCAAGGTAGAAAACATAAATCGGGCAAGAGAAAAAAGAAATTAGGTGGGGAAGGTATAGCTTAGCGGTAGAATGCATTCTTAGCATGCATGAGGTCCTGGGTTTGATCCCCAGCACCGTTCAATAAATAAATACATAAATACATAAATAAATAAATAAATACCTAATTGCCTCCCCCACCAAAAAAAATTTTTTTAATACATAAAAAAAAGAAAATAGGTATGTGTTTGCCTAATTGAGCCTCTCAATAAACTAACCTTGAAGCCTGTCTCACTTCTGCACTTCCATCTGCATGACCCAATAAATCCCATTTATTATTTAAATCAATAAGAGCTAGGTGCTCTGTGACTGGCAACCAGAAACATTCTAATTTATACAATGAGCAACTTCAATATTACCTACAAGAATATTTTGCAAATACATGACGTTCCCTAGGTTTTTTAAAGAAAAGATGAGTGAAAAAAATATATATATATCTTTTCATAAAGCTTTTCATTCCAGGAAACAGTTCGTCATCTTGATACAAATGGCCAAAGCTACTAGGTCCAGATTCTAGCCTCTTAGAACTTAAAGGGGGCATTAATATTCCAAGTCTAAATTTGTAGTTCTCAAATACTAAAAGTTAGACCCAAAACTTTATCAAGAAAGTCTGACAAGGCATGAAATATCTTAAAGTCAGAAGGAAGGACATGCTCATCTATATTGGCTGCCCTGGGCCACCATTTTTAGACAGTTTTCCTGCCTTCCTCAATTACAATTATACTCCTGCTTCTCTGAGCTTCTGCTTTGCTCACTCAAAACCTTTCATTTATCCTGCTACAGACTGTTTGGTGCGGGTTGTCAAGAACTGTTAAGAGCCTGGGGTTTTGCTCTTCATGCAAGCTAACAAGTCAGCCCGCCACAGTTTCATGGATGGTGACAGACCACACAAAAGTCCAAGTTGGAAACAAAAGATTTTTGTTACTCATAGCAATAGCAGCAGCCAGAATATCAACATTTCCTTGCACTGCCTGTCAGAGCCCCAGGAGCCACAGAGCCATGGGAAAAGGGGAAGGAAACACCTGCACGTGGAGTGGGTTGCATTACAGGAGCAATCTTCAGTTTAGGGAATCCAAATCTTTTATAACGGGCAGTACGCAGGACTGTGCTTTGGTCACTGTACAATGACTTTGACATCTTGCAGAATTTAAAAAAAAAATAGACTTTACTTTTCTAAGAGAGGAAATGCAGGGCCCCAGTACAAAAGGGGTTACAGCTGACATATCACCTTCATCAATGCCATCAGAACTGGATTAAGATTTACAGACTTGGGTAGGGGAGCAAATAAGATAATTTGACACATTAAAAACATTTGTCTATTTTTAGAGATTCAGCATCCTGCTTCCATGTGTGGGAGCGGACGGGGGGAAGGCAGGGTAGGTGAACACTGGTGGCGGGAATGCACCAGTTTGTTCACTGTACCTTCTATCACAGTCCTCTAACCCTGCACATGGTAACTGCTGTTACTCAGGCATGTCTTTTCTGGTGTCTCTTTCATGCTCTTTCTTTATATGTATATGTATTATATATATATATTTTTAAAGTATAGTCAGTTTACAACATTGCATTAATTTATGGTGTACAGCATAGTGATTCAGTTATGCACATATATATTCCTTTTCATATTCTTTTTCATTATAGGCTATTACAAGAGATTGAATAAAGTTCCCTGTGCTGTACAGTAGTACCTTGTTGTTTACCTATTTTATATATAGCAGTTAGTCTCTGCAAATCCCAAACTCCCAATTTATCCCTCCATCCCCCTTGCCCTCTGGTAACCATAAGTTTGTTTTCTGTCTGTGAGTCTGTTTCTGTTTTGTAAATAAGCTTGTTTGTGTCATGTTTTTAGATTCCACATGTAAGTGGTATCTTTCACCCTCTTTCCAAGTGCCTTTTCCTCCTAACAACATACAGTATTCTCCTTGGAAAGAGTTGAAACAAATAGTTTTTCCATCTCATGTTGCTGTGGTATTTTAGTACTAGTTTTAGGACTCTACAGTGCACCACCCTGAACAACTGCCAGGCAGACCCGTCTCTTCATCTGCCCCTATCAATGTCATCGTGGTGAACAAGAGAGATCTACTGAGTGTTTATTGTATCTTTGGTGCTTTGTTAAGTGATGATCTAAGAAAGCCAGGAAGGTAGGAAGGGAATCCATATTTTGTACCAGGTGCTGGGCTACCTGTTTTAAGAACGTTATTTCACTCAGTCATCACAGCACTGTACTAACTATGGTCCAGAGGGGTAAGTAATCCATATCGTGGTAATAAGTGACTGAAACAGGTTTAAAATTCTAGGTGTATCTGACATCAAAACCCACTTGAGTTAGAAAATTCATCTTGGAATTCAAGAACATTGTAACTCTGGGAGAAGCACTCAGTGCAAAAAAAGAATAGCACCACTATATGCAGAATATGAAATGTGGTTACAGACAACAAGTGCTACAGGAAAATGTCCATACTCTGCGGTGGTGTGGTACTTGGGTCCATCACCCACTGCTCTGTGTACTCGAATGGACCAAGGTGGGTAACATCTGTTTGGGTACTTGATGTGGGTGCTCTTTTAATTTTCACAAGAGGAATTCAACTTGGATTTCTACTACCTTGTGTAAGCACTTCAAAGAAGAAACATAAGCCCTCAGGCTCAAACTTCTCAACCTCTTTGAGCTCCCTACCCAAAACCGTATCTGCATCTACACCCATTCTTGACTCCTTGTCTCTGGACAAGATGCCCTCCCCCATCTAAAGCTGATTCTTGTACCTCAACTCTCCTTCCTCCTCAGGTCCAACTCCGTCAAGTAACCTTTCTCAGATGGTGTCTTTAACCATTAAGTTGCCACCTGCTCTTTCCTACCAGCATTTAAACATGACCTAGGCTTTGCCTTCTCTTCTTAAAGACTCTTCCTTGATCCTGTATATTTTTTCTATGTATTATATTACTTTCTTCCTTCACAGCCAAGTTTCTTTGAAGAACTGTCTGTATTCAGGGTCTTTGCTTCCTATTTTTCATTAATGTGTTGACCCACTACAATCATTACAGCACAGTAATGTGGGCCAAAATTGCACCTCAGTTTCCTCACCTGTAAAATGGGGATAATAACAATACCTACCTCATACAACTATGAGGATTAAATGGGTTATTTCATATAAAGCCCTGAGGACAGTGCCTGGCACATACTAAGCACTACAGGTGTTAACCATCATTACAAATATTATAATCATTTCTTAATTACACAGATCCAAGTGTAAGGATAAGAAAAAGAGACCAAAAAGAGAGCCCACCTCAGTTTTGCCCAACTAAACAACAGATACATCTGCTGGAAAGTAAAGTATTTAAAAAACACATCCCAGTAAGTGACTTAATAGGCTGTAAACTCCATTCAGGCATGTCTCTTATTCTTTGTTCTGTTCCCAGAACCTGGCACAAGGTCTCGCATACGGCAATAACTCAATATCCATCTATCAACTATCCACCTAATATCTATCTTAATGGATAGACATCCGGTAACAAACAGTAATAGAATTCTTCTACCTCCAGAAAGAACTTGATAAATCTGCTCGATAAATTCGTTTAAATTGAGTGTACTCGTTTCTTTTTTCAGAAGTCACCATGACTCACACGCACAGCCAAAGGCTTTTAACCCAAGAGTGAACAGAGGCCCGCTTGCTCAGTAAATGTTCTGTTAGTACTTCTTTTTTTAAAGTACATGCTGCTAGTTTTACCTAATAAAAACAAATTGAGAGGCGAAAATAAAATCACCAGCTGTCTCCCGTCTCCTGGGAGACGGGGTGTGACGTCAGCAGAGCGGGGCGGGCCCAGCCTAGTGCGCATGCCCCCGACGGCGGGCGCAGTGCGCGTGCTCGCGCCGGGGTCAGAGGGTCGGCGCCTCTGACTGGCTGTGGGGCTGACGCCGCCCGGTAAATGGCGCTGCGGGCGGGAAGGTTGAGTGGCTGGCGCGCCGAGCTTTCAGGGCTATGTGTAGTGACTTCCAGAGGGCTGAGTCTGGGACGGAGGTGAGAGCCGCCGGGGTGGGAGTCAGGGAGACCAGAACAGGGCTGCGGGCGGGCGAGGGCACGGGGAGGCCGGGGCGCCCCGAGGTGGGGGAGGCGCGCGGGGCCCAGACGCAGGCCGCCCGGAACCTCGCCCCGCAAACCGGTGTCCCCCGGAGCCGCCCCCAGCACCCAGCGGTCCTCGGGGCGCAGGCGGAGGACCCCACTCCGGGGGTACGAGAGCTCACGGGGTGCACTGAAGGGTGTGAAATGCGAGCTCTCTGCTCGCTGGGATGATGCTCCAGACCTGCCCCACGTTGGCCACAGTCAGACATGGTTAGCTGTGCAGGAGAAGCTGGGAAAAGCAGGCCCGCCAGGTGGTTCGTTCCTTGACTTTTCCAGAGCAGCGGTGTTTGAGTAGGCTGCTTCACCTCCTCCCGCTCATGTTTTGGTCCTGGCTTACGGCATCAAGCCCTTGCCATCGCAGTTTACATTTCCAGCCTAAATATCCAGTGCTACACAAGCCATTTGATGCCTGCAAGAATTTATTCAGAAATTGAACCAGCAAGTATCAAGCACTTAACTGGGTGTCAGCCGCTGGTTAGGAACAAGAGTAAGAAACGAAAGAAAGAACTGCTGTCGCAGAGCTGGTAGGGGAGGCTGACTACAAGTTACCGCGCGGGTGCTCCGTCATGCTGGCAGCAGAGAGGCGGGCATCCTGGAAGACTGCCTGGGAGGAGGAGATGACAGCTGAAGTTTTAGGGACCTGTTGAGGTTAGCTTGGCGAGGGGAGGGTGACTTTCGGGGCAGGGAGTTGCAAGGATGTAGGTTCTGTGTTCAGCAGGAGCAGGCCGATTTAGGGGAACTGCGAGTAGTTCTCTGTGGTTGGAACAAAGCTAACGAGGGAAAACAGTGTTAGGAAGTAAGTCCTGAGAAATAGGTAGAGGTGGGTTGTGAAGGAGCCTTTGAGCAGGTGAGGGAGAGGAAGCAACACTCAGTAAAATGAGCCTGCAAGCTTTCCCTGGGGAGGGCCAGGTGGTCAACATTTGGGCTTTGCCGGCGGTTCCGTCTCTGTTACAACCACTCAGCTCTAATGTGAAGGCGGCGGTAGATGTGGAAACCAGTGAGCACAGCTGGGTTCCAATAAAACTTTTATTTTTCATGTATTTTCGGTTTTGTTTTGGGGGGGCGATGGGGGAGGTAATTAGGTTTACTTATTTGTTTAGTGGAGGGACTGGGGATTGAACTCAGGACCTTGTGCATGCACTACCTCTGAGCTATATCCTCCCCCCAAACTTTTACTTTTTTAACCTGGAGGATTTGGCCTCCTGGCCATAGTTCACCAACCCTTGCCCCTTAAGAAGAGAGGCACTTTTTGATGTAAGAACTGCAAAGAGCTATAACCTTATTTATTTATTTTTAAAATCATATTTATCGTTTTCATTGAAGTATAGTCAATTTACAGTATTGTGTTAGTTTCTGGTGTACAACATAGTGATTCAGGTATACATATGTAAATGTATATTCCTCTTCCTGCTTTTCGTTATAGGCTATTACAAGATACTGAATATTGTTCCCTGTGTTGTGTAGGACTTAGTTGTTTCAGCCTTACTTATTTAAATGGTAATTTGAAAGCCAGGTTAAATTTAGTGACTTCTGGAGTCAGAACATGCCTAGCATCCCCAAAAAAGGAGAGCCCAGTACAGTCAAATCACTGAATGAAGAATTCAGCGTCATATCGCGGGCCGGCCTAGGCTGTCTGGGGACCCTCAGCAGGGTTGTTTTGCTCATACTACTTTGGAGTCGGGTGGGGTGGAGAGGAGAATAGTCAGCTGGGCGATTGGTGCTCCTTTATTCTTTTTCCTTTTTGTCAACAAAACCAACTAAGCAGGTCTCTTTTCCCATAGGCGCTGGGCACCGTATGGCCGTTGCTTTATTTGTTCAGGTTGTGTTTTCTTTCTGTGCACATTCGTCTACGTAATGTTGGAGGCATTGTGTTGAGGAAGATATCTGAGGTCATAAGCTATCCCAAGAAACTGCAATAAGCTACTTAAAAGTCTTAATTCACGAGAATAACCACCCTATAAAACAGCTGACTTTTCCCACATCTTGTGAATATTAGGGAAAAGACATTTCATACAAGAAAACAAAGTTGCAAAGAATATTTTTGTTTAACAGATTCTAGGGATGCATTTTATGGTGGCCCAGATAGCGAGTGGAAAGGTTATATAAGGAGCCTCTGACTATACGAAACTCACATTTGAATGCAGTGTGTGACAGAGTAATCTGTTCTTCCCCTTACTTCCGCCCAGAAGCAATGGCATTTTTGCTTTTATATTCCGCTGAGAGTTATCAGGAGACCTTCACGGTGATCTTGGCAGTATACTGGTGTCATCCACCAAATGGCATCATTTGCACGTGGTTGTTAAGTAGTGGTGCGCTTGACATTTTCTCGAAAATGCAAACGTGCCTTGAGTTTAAAGATAATCAGTGGATAAAAAATTTAAAGTGTCCAGTTTTGGTTGTCATGCACATACTGCTTCTTTTTTCCTTAATTAACTTCACTATAACAGTTCTGTTATATTATTAAAGTAGTGTGTGCTTATGGCAGAAAATTCCAGCAGCACTGATGTGAAAAGTGGAAAACTTCTCCACCCCAGTGATCATTTCCCAAGGCGAATTTTTGTACATTTTCCCGGAAATCTTCTGGTGTCATTTTGGAGGCTGAGATGGATAGTGCTTGGCTGGAAGTTCTGGTCTTGGCTCTGTCAGGAACAAGCTTGGTGATTTTGGTTAAGTTAATAAAACTTGACTTCTATCTTTGTAAAATGGGAGTGGTCGATTATGACTTCTCAGTTCCCTCTCAGCTATACTTCTGGAAGGTGGGTTCTTAATATTTCTTTGTATCCTTTCACTAAGCACAGTGTTCCCTCCATAGGAAACAGCTGATAAATATTTATTAACAATGACTGATTTTCTTTTCTTAGAAAAGGTACAGGGTGACCTTTTTGCCAGAGGCAAATATTCAGTAAGACAAATTTAATATTTATTAAATAATAATATTTCAGTTTTGTGTCATAGACTTAGAACAATGTATGTCCCCTTCTCTCTTCGCTTTTCTTACCCAGAATAGAACAAGTGCTCCTTCGTTGCCATTGTGAATACCTTCAACTTCCTTGTCTCCACATCCTAACCTACTTTCCTAACCATTAAACCCAGCTGTCGACTTTCACTGAGTGTCTCTGCCCACTCAGCTGAATATTGCTAAAGAAAATCACAACTAGGCTGACTTCATTTCATTTTAAATTTATAACCATCAATCTCAAGTGGACTCCCAGTCCACCTATGCTTTTCCAGTAATTAATTCATTTTCTCATTGCAAAACATCTGTCAAGTCCAGCCTTATTCCTGGTTTTCAGACACATCTGTTCTATTATCTTTTTGACATATCCACACGGATGTCCAGTAGGCATCCTGCAGTTAACATGCTCATCACGATTGAATCCTAGATTCAGAGAAAAAACTTTAATATGCTCCAAATTGAAGTCTTGATTTGCCACCACACACGTACACCCACACCTCAACCTGCTTCCTCCCAAGTCTTCCCTGTCTTGTTAAAT
Source organism: Camelus dromedarius (assembly GCF_036321535.1). Classification (NCBI taxonomy): domain Eukaryota; kingdom Metazoa; phylum Chordata; class Mammalia; order Artiodactyla; family Camelidae; genus Camelus; species Camelus dromedarius. The sequence continues at coordinate 4,038,031 of NC_087442.1, forward strand.
GGTGAATTTGTTCTACCTGTTGCTCAAGGCAAAAACCTTCAAGTCATTCTTGAGTCCTCTTTTTTTCCTCCCTTACCAACCCACAGTCATTAGCAAATCTGTCTTCTAACCTGCAGTATGTATCCTGGGTTTGACCACTCTCACTGTCTTCACTGCAGCGATTCCTATTCCTAATAACCATCACCCACTTGACGGCAGCAGCCCCCCGACTGGTCTCTGCTCCGCCCTGTCCACACTTATTCTAATGTGTAGTCCACATAGTATCCAGGGTGATTCACTCAAGACATAAACAGACTCTACTGCTCCGAGCTTTCCAGAGGCTCATGTATCATTTGCGGTAAGATCCAGAATCCTGTTTCCTACAGTGACGTGTGACTTGCAAATTGTGTGGTTTGCCCTTCAGCCCCTCCCATGACCTCTGATCTCTTCTGCCTTCCTGATCTCATCTACCTCTCTCTCTCTCATTGCTCTTCCCTCACTGCCTTCACTCTTGTCCCTGCTGGTCCTTGAATGTGCCAGACGGGCATCAGCCTCTGAGCCTTTGCAGTTTCTGTTCACTCTGCCTAGATCGCTGTTCCCTCAGAAGCTGACATGGCTCACTTCCTCACTGGCATCAAGTTTCTGCTCACATGCCAACTTAGAGAAGAAGCTTTTCCATCCAGTATAAGGAGGTCCTTCCTACTGTTAATCTTTATTCCTAGAGGAACCTCTGTTTATTCTTCTTAACACTTATCATGCCTGACATCTTACACTGTTGTCTTCCTCCCCACCCCTCATGCCTGCCATTTAAGGATCGAGGTTGCAGATTTTGTTCTCTGTCGGGTTTACTCCTTTAAGTCTCAGTGTTTAGAACAACATGTAGCCCACAATGGGCACCAATCATTGTTAAATGGATAAATTTCATGCCTTCCTCCTCTTCCTTCTGCCCTCTTTCTGCACTGCCTCATCTGTCATTGATGAAAAAATTCACAGGAACTCCCTTATTTTTTCCTGTTGTCTGTTGCTGATTTCTAGTTTGTTTCTATTATAGTCAAACATACTTTGTGTGATTTCAGTTCTTTTAAATTTGTTGAGGTTTGTTTCATGGCCCAGAATGTAATATATCTTGATTAATATTCCTTGGGCACTTGAAAAAAAAGTACATTCCGCTGCTGTTAGATGGTCCTGTAGATGTGAATTAGATCCTGCTGACTGTATTGTTCAGATCTTCTAGTAAGTCTGTTGTTTGCTGAGAAGTGGGTGTTGAAGCCCCAGCTGTAATTGTGGATTTGTCTGTTAGTCCTTTCAGCTCTGTGAGTTTTGCTTCATGTATTTTGAGACTCTTTGATGCATGTACATTTAGGATCATACATCTTCCTGGTGGATTGACACTAGGAATTTTATCATTACGTAGTGTCCCTCTTTGTCTCCAGTAATTTTCTTTGCTTGGAAGTCTGCTCTATTGCATAGTAATATAGCAACTCCTGCTTTTTCATCAAGTCTATATTGATAATAATATATGTATTGATTTTCTCTAAATTCCCTCCTGTAAAGTAGAATAAATATTTCTGCGTCTAAGAAAGGGCACCTTCTCCACATGGGATTTGAATTCCATCCACCCCATTCCTCCCCCTCAAGGACATTGCTCCTGCAGATATTCCCACTCCTGTGACCATTTTCCTCCATCTTCTGCATCTGGAATCTTCTTTTCTACCAGTCGTTTCCATCTGTATCCTAACATAACACAATAAATACCAAATAAGCCAAAAAAAGCTCCCTAGACATCAAATCCCCGTTCAGCCCCATTCCCTTACTCCCCAGCAGAGCAAAGAGTAGTTTGTGCTCTGTGCCCAAACTTCCTTATCTCATTCACTCTTTAGCCCACTGTAACCTGGCTTCTGGCTCCACCTTCCACTAAAAGTGCTCTTGTCAAGGTTTTCATCAATCTTTATGTTGCCAGATGCTTGTTTATAAGTGCCCCTCCTACTAGACTGAAGTCTAGAAACAGTAGAATTATGTTATTCCTGCAGGCAAGCTGGCAGGACCCAGGAAGGGGCTGATAAGTGTGTGTCTAGTTCCTGCTCTCAAAATAATCCACTGGAAAAAGTCTCTCCTTCCCTGGGGATGAGAGGATGAGAGAATAGGGGAGGCAAGGGGGCAAGGAGTAGTGATTTTATTTGGAAAGCCAGCAGACCGAGAAAATGGGGGACTAATGTCCCAAAGAACCATCTTGCCTGAGTTAGAATTCAGGCTTCTTTTATACTAAAAGGAGAGGGAGTAAAGGCAAACATTTCCTGGTTTCAGTCAGCCTCTGGAGGGGATGTGTTAATCCCTTCCTGCAGTCATTCACCGGTGAGCCTGGTAGGGATGCTTCCTGTGAGCTAAACAAAGGTGTTTTAGCTGAATACTCATCACCTGGGAGCAGGGTTCCCAGCTCCTGCAGTTTTGATTGTGTGCTTTACTGTGTCTGGGATCTTGCATATAGTTGATCTTACAGTCTAAATGAAATTTTGAAGCACAGTCTGATATAACTTCTAGTGAAATCTTAAGAATACATTTAATGAAATTAGTAATTTGTGGATGTCAAATTTAGAATTTAGTCCTTATGAATTCTGCTAGAAATTAATGCTGCTTAGTCAGTTATGTATCTATTTTTCCTTCTTACAGGATGGTTGCTTTTTTTAAAAAAATACTAGTTATAAAAGCAGGAGCTCTTCAGGGAATATACTTAGAAACAATGGAATTTAACTATTTAGTATTTGAGTAACAGTTGTCTATTCTATATAATGTAAACAAAAGCTTAATTGAAGAGCCAGATCTAGTACTCTGCCCTGAAAGACAGTTGAGTTTCCTCAGTGGTGAAGGAGCCTAATTCACAAGTGAAAAAGAATTAGTCCTTTAATTTAAGGGACTATCATGATAAGGGCCGGATTTTTCATGGACCACATGCGTGTTAACACAGAGCTGCTTTCCCTGCCTTCCCCCTCATTCTAGCTCCTCTCTTTCTGTTAAAACAGTTACATATGTTTGCCTGAAGTAAACTTCCTCTATATATGTAGTAGAACTACTAAGAATTGTATTCAATCTGTAAGTGGAATCCAGGCCTGTTACAGGGCAGGGTGGGAATATTGGGTTTAGGATGTTTACTTCTTTAGGTCACCTTTTACACTTAACTGGTTTGAAGCCTTGCTGCTGGGGACTGTCTGCAAACAGATTTAATCAAAAAAGGTCAAGGGAAATGAGCCTTTATCCAAATTATATGCACGTGTTTGCCTTAACTTCATTCATTTCTGGTTAATTTGATCTTTAAGCTCTCCTGCGCTAGTGTAAGCCTTTGCATAATTAAATGATGTTTTAAAACATCTGCATGATACATACTTTCTTTAACAGGCATTGAAGGTATATGATTGCCTATAAAACAGACTTTTGTTAGTAAGCATTAAGAACTTTGATGACAGCTGTAAGAATACTCATGGACTTCTGTTCAGCAGAAGTTTGCATAGATCGTCCACGCATGTAGAAAATCTACATAATTTGAGGTTCTTTTTACTCTCCATCCTAACCCTGATTCTACCCACCTATGTCCTGTTTACCTTCAACTTAACAGGCAGCTACTAAGTTTCTGCCAAATGTAAAGCATTTTGGAATTGGTGGTGAGCCAAGGTAGACCCTTTTCTTTTTAAGCTTTTACATCCAGGTGAGGGAGACTGGCTGGTACTGTGTTAAGTAAGGTAATAACTCATGGAAGGTGGCCCTGAGGAATGTGTAGAATTTTCATTCTTTCAATAGTCTGGGTCTTAGGGAATTTAATTGAGAGAACAGGTAAAGGACATTCCAGGTGGAAAGAAAAAAAGCATTTCTGTATCAGTGAACATTTTGTATGTGTCCGAAAGAACTGTATGCTCAATCCCTCATTCAAAATTAAAGGTACCTCTCACACAGATTACCATCGACTATCTTTTATGCCTTCATAGCATCCCGTATTTATTTCTGTTACAATACCTGCCATGCTGTATTGTACTTTTTAAATCTTTTGGCTCTCCCCTGGTAAATTCTTTGAGGATAGTTACTGTGTCTGTTTTACCTGTGTATCCCCAGTGCCTTACTCAGTTCCTGGAGTACTGTTGACTTACCTGAAATGTTTACCAATGAATATCTGTATTGTTGAGTATTATCCCTTTTGCAGACTGTATGCTTGCTCAGTATTGATGTTGCTGTTGAAACATTTAGGGCTCCTTGTTGGGATAATTTTCTAGACAGGACATCACATTGGTTTGGTCTTTAGCTTAGTAAGTCCAAAAACTGTTTCATCCGGGTACTCAGATTTTGCCCGACTCAGTGACGTGACTGAGGCTCTGTCTCACAGTGGGCAAATTCTGGGCTTGGGGAGCCAGAGAGATCTCGGTTAGATCCTGACTCTGGTGTCTACTTATTTTCTCATCTGAAAAATAGAATGATAACAAATAGAGTTAATGTGACAGTCAAAAGAGATAATGTATGTAAGTTGTGAACCACTGATACCGCAGCAGGTACAAACATTAGCTGTTATTAGATGCTGTTGTTAGGACAATAAAACCTAGCAGATGCTGATTTACAAACCAAATGCCGAATGTAGTAATTTACAACACTAGTGCAACTGCCAAATAGACCAGAATTGTTGTGTCCACTGTGTATTCTCTTCCAGTTAGGAAATTTGGGCTCAGAAAGGTTGCTTAGAGAATCAAGAGAAATAGTTGAATTGTCTTAATAGCTACCATCAACTGAGCTCTGTTTGCCTGATGTGTTAATCTTCCCTGAAAGGAGCAAACTGTCATGTCAAGCAGAACTTATTAGGGTTCCCTTTACCCTTACTTAACTTACCCTTTGCCCTACTGAAACTCCAGATTGGTTATACCTAGCTTCTTTCAACTCATTCCTCAAATCTGGACAACATTTTTCATTTTAAATTATACAACAGTCAGGTTTATGCCAAAATTTTAGGGTATTTTCTGCTTAGGTTTGGAATATATCCCATCAAGTGACTTCTATAAATTGTTAATTTCCATTATTTGTAAAGTTTCAAGTTCTGGGAGTTACTTTCACTCCCTCTGTATTCAGTATATCCTGCTTTTGGCTTTGTAAAACATTGTTTTGAAAGTTCTTAGTGATGGTTTTCATTCTTTGAAAATGAATTTGACTTTTTAATAATAGGGGAAAGTCAGATGCAAATTGTCAAAGTCAGGCAGTTTGGTAAAAGGAGTAATACTACCTTTTTCTAAGAGTCATGTCAATAAAATTCTAATGCTTTTTTGAATACACAAGGGATTCTCAAGAGATGAGGATTCTAAAATATCTTGAGCAATGGCAGTAAGAGTGAAAAATTGGAGTAACTTCTCAAGTTAATCTTCCTGATAAGGATGTTAGTCATTTGTATGCTTGCTTTTTAAAACACTTTATAGTCATATCCTATGCTCCATCTTGTCCGTGGACGTTTCTCTGTTTTCTCCTTCACCTTGGACTCTCAGCCTTCTAACTCAGTGGTTCTCATACTTTTTAGCTTTAGGGACTGCATTACACATTTTAAAATTATTGGGGATTTCAGAGAGTTGTGGTTTTTGTTTTTTGTTGGTTGTGGGGTTTGTTTGGGTTTTTTTGAGGTGTAATAGACATAACATTATGTTAGTTTCAGGTGTAGAACATAATGATTCATTATTTGTATATATTGCAAAATGATCATCACAGTTGGTCCAGTTAACGTCCATCAGCAAAAGAGCTTTTGTTTATGAGGTTATATCTGTCAATGAAACTGAGAAATTTAAAATACTTACATTTGTGTACCAGTGACCCAACTGAATATACCCAATAATAAACCCATTGAATATTATCAGAAATATTTTTATGAAGAATAGCTATATTTTTCTAAAGAAAAAATGTAGTGAGGAGTGACATGATTTTACATATTTGTAAGTCTCTTTAATGTTTAGCTGAAGAGAAGTTAACTGGGTTTGCATCTCTTTTCTGTATCCAGCCTGTTACTATATGTGGTTCTGGTTAAAGTTGATGAAGACTACCTGCCTCTCACAGTTACATGGTTAGTAAAGGGAGGAGAATTTTAAGAATCTTTTCAGATAACTGTGGATATTCTTCCCTGATACTACACTAAAACTTGACAAGTAGTCATTTTCCTAGAAGTTAATTGCAACATAGGATATGAAATTTATCAATGAACTTTTCATACATTACAACCTACTGATCTGTTTTAAACTTGGAGTGACTCTTAACCCGAAGTGACTTGACATCATACATTGGTCACTTGGAAATATTGGTTCACTGAGTTATACTGATCTTCCAGGTATTGACACATTTTGTTAAATAATTATCCCCTCAAAGTCACATCTGTTAAAGTCACCAGTGATTTCACCAATACCTGAAGTATTGGGAACCTGACAAGCTCACAGTAGTGGATAAAAGTTTCCCAAAATTCAGATTTTATCATTGGCAACAGATACTGTCAGTTCTTTTCCCTAAAAGTGACAGGCTCGCTTTCTTTGTTTTCAATAAAATGTCTGCCAGATTCCAAAGTCTGTATAGTCGTGACTTGTCTGTCGGTCGTTCTTTCAAATTAAAGGTATTCAATGAAAAAGTATCCAGCTCAGATAATCACACAATTGCTTTTCCTAGAGAAAAACCATTGTATTTCAATTCAGAGCAAAAGTGCTTTATCTATATGTGAAGTTAGGGTAAGTCCCCAAGACTGCCTTCACTTTGGACCAATTGCAGAGTTCCAGGTCCTCAAGACCTCGCTCATTCTGACCTCGATTGCCAGCTCACCTGAACTCCGGTGTCCAGGGTCTTCATGAGGCTGTCATGCAGGCATAGCCGCCCAAACAACCAGCCTCCGGCTCCAGCCCAGGGATACCAGAGGCTGAGCCGACCTGGGGCCCCCACCTCCACTCACACTGTTAGACTGTCTGGTGTGGCTCAGGGTCCCCAGGTAAACAATGACACTTTTATCAGCAGGATATTCCAAGAGGCCTAGAGATTATCTCCCAGAAGCCCAGGGCAAAGGCCGGACCTCTCTGGTCAAGGTTAAATTCTTTCCTACTAACATGCTTCCCATGTCATTACAAGGAATATTTTCAAAAGTACTCAAAGGTCATGATTTAATAGAACTAACACTTTTTACTGCCTCATCAAAAACCATTCTTACATAAAAATAGTTTTGCTTGTTTGGGTTTTTTTTCCTGTGAGTGGTGAAGAATACCGTGTATACTGATGCAGTTTGGTGCCACTGCTGTGAGTGTGCTGGTGCCAACAGTTCTACCCACCTTCGCTGTTGCACCATCAGCGCATTGTCAGCTTAGTGAAAAAGATGATGTCTTAGTATTTATGAGAACAACTGACACCACAGGTGCATGCTTGGAGCCTCGGCTGTAATTCAGAGCACTCTCCTCCTCGTGTAGTTAGCAGTCTTAGCTTGTGGAGTAAAACCTCATCTCCTAGAGGACCTACCTGCAGGTTCTTTGAGGGCAGCTTAATGCACAGAACCTTTTCATCACTGCAGGAATTCTTTCTGAAGCTCTTACTTCTGTTTAAAAAAAACAAACAAACTATAAAGGATAAGTGCTTTTCTTCCATTTGTGATGTGCTTTTGTTGTTCTATAGAAGGGTTGTCTAATCTGTGTCGCTCCTTAGAACCTTGAGAATCAACTTTGATTACGTTTCCGTTGTCAGTCTGGGAATTCTGCTTGCTGTGGTCCTAACTCTGTCTTGGTGCGGGCACTCCTCCTCCAGGTTAGCGCGACAGACTCCAGCCTTTTCTCCACGTCTGCCTTTCCTCTCACACCCACCCCCTAGTAGCCACCAGGATGATCTGTTTGAAATGCAGATAACACCTCATACTTACACAGTGCTTGCTCTGTGCCAGGCGCTCTTGAAACACTACTAATGAGAAACCTCAGGCCTAGAGAAGTGACCCAGCAGGTCTGGTTCTCGAGTCCCAGCTCTCTACTCTTCAGCTGTTGTAGACTGCTTCTTAAAACCCCTTGCTCTTACTGCAAGCCAAAGAGCAAACTGCTAAACGTGGCATCCAAGACCTTTCACGACCTCACTTCTGTTCTTTTATGACTTCATTGTCTCCTGCCTGTTTCACGCCACCAGCTCTAGCAGTTCAAACTTCCTTCCAGCTGGCCTGTGCGCACTGCTGTTTATAACCTTTGCACCTCGGCTGACGTGGTCCCATCTGCCAGTTATGCCTGGCTCTGCCCTGTTCACCTCACGAATTCAAGCTGGAGCTTCTCAGGGTCGTTTTTCTCCACCTTTCTCCATTGTCTCCTCCCTTTACTTTCCCTAGGTGAGGGCTGACAGGATAGTGGGCAGACAGAAGAAAATCTGGTAACTGTGTAACAAGTGTGGTAAGTGGAGTGAGAAAGAGAATTATAAGGAGTAGGGAAGATAAAAGACCCCTTGCAGTTAGCAGTGTGGGCCTGTATCCAAACTACACATCAGCTCCTTTGAGGGCAGCGACTCTACCACCAGTGTTTGGTACATAAACAAAAAATAAAATATTTTCTGAATAAATGAACACAATTTTTTCTCCTAAATTGTATTTCCTATTTCGTAATTTCCTCCAGATCCTCAACATTATGAAAAGCCTTATAGACTTTTGGAAAAATTGTATATGTCAATTTCTAGGATTTTGTATTTTTAGATAATGAGTTTTCTTCCCTTTTTTTTTCTCTTTTACAAGCTCCTTGCCCGACTGGAAGGCAGAAGTTCCTTGAAAGACATAGAACCATATCTGTTTGCTGATGAAGATTCACCTGTGCATGGTAAAAACACAATCTCCAGCCAAAATATAAATTAAGTTTTATAAGACAAGTTTTTTCTGACATATATTCATATATATACACATATTCTTGGCAAGAGCCTAGATGGCTTAAACTGTGAAGTTAAAACCTGAGAAAGAGATTGCGGTGGGACACTTCCAAGCCTTTGCTGGCGGTGTCAGATGAGATGAAGTTTGGTTTATCTGCAGTAAATCTTCAGAACAAACAAGCTCCTTAGTCCCAACACAGTTTGTGGGAGTTTTGTTATTACTGAGTTTTTATTCTTTAGAAGTTTGAGAATCACAGGGAAGTCCTTAGGTACCTGGCTGTTCTGTTAATATTTTCGTGGCAGGGAAACTATATACCCACTGGTTCTATCAGCACTTCTACACTAGGGGAAACTGATAACGAAGTAGTGTGCTTAGGTCGTTCTTTCTCTTTTAATACAGCAGCTTTAAAGAAGAGAATTCACCCGTCTAAAGTGTACAGTTCACACACACATGCAGCTGTCACCACAGTCAACTGTAGAACATTTTCTTCACCCCAGAAAGAAGCCCTGCCTGATAGTGTCGCTCCTCACTCCCTCTCACACCCCTTAACTCTGCGCAACCGCTCGTCTTCTTTCTGCCTGTCCGGGTTTGCCTTTTCTGGACATTGCACATAATCGGAATCATAGGGCATGCGGTCTCTTATAACTGATTTCCTTCACTTTGCTTGATTCACCACATTGTAGCATGCGTCAGTAGTTCATTCTGTTTTATTGGATAATACTCTCTTGTGTAGATACACCACATTTTATTTATCCATTCATCAGTTGATGGACATTTGGGTTGTTTCTGCTTTTTGGTTGTAATGAAGAATGCTGTGGTTATTTTGTGTACGAGTGTTTCTGTGGAGATGCATTTTCAGTTGTCTTGGGTAATACCAATGAGAGGGACTGCCAAGCTGTATGGGGACTCGGTGTTCAACCTTTGGTGAAATTGCCAGACTATTTTCCAAGGCAGCTGCTTTGGAAATTGCCACATTTTCCTTGTCACCATCAGCAAAGTGTATGAGTGTTCCAATTTCCCCACATCCTGCAAACATGTTATTGTCTGTCTTTTTGACGATAGCCTTCCTAGTGAGTATGAAGTGATGCCTCCTTGTGGTTTTGATTTACATTTCCCTGATGGCTAATGGTGTTAAGCATGGTGCATGTGCTTTTCGGCAATTTGTATGTGTACTTTGGAGAAATTCAGATCTTTTGCCCGTTTACAAAACTGGGTTTTCTTTTTACTGAGTTATGAATCCTTTATATATTCTAGATAGAAGTCCCTTATCAAATACGTGATTTTTACATATTTTCTCCCATTCTGTATGTTGTCTTTTCACTATCTTGATGGCCTCCATTGAAGTGCAAAGTTATTAATTTTGATGAAGTCCCTCAATTTATCTATGCTTTTCTTGATCATGCTTTTGATATCATAGCTGAGACGCCATTACCTAATCCACGGTCAAGAAGATTTACAGCTGTTGTTATTGCAACTGATTTCTGTTTTTATTTTCTGATCAGAGAACATACTTATTTGATTTCAGTCTCTTTAAATTTATCGAGACTTGTTTTATGGCCAAATATATGATCTGTCCTGGAGAATGTTCCATGTGCACTTGAGAAGAATATGTGTTCTGCTGTAGGTGGGTCAAGTGTTTTATTGATGTCTCTTGGTTCTAGTTGGTTTTCAGTGTTGTTCAGGTATTCTGTTTCCTTGCTGACCTTCTGTCCAGTTGTTCTATCCATTATTGCAAGTGGGGTATTGAGTCTGACTATTGGTGAATTGTCTATTTCTCCCTTTGGTTCAGTTTTTGTGGGCTTCATGTGTTGTTGGGCATATATACATTTATTATCATTATTATATCTTATTGATGGATTGACTTATGTTATAAAATTCATCTCACACCCATTAGAATGGCTACTATCAAAAAAAAAAGTGTTGGTGAGTCGGTGGACAATTTAGTACCCTTGTGTTGATGGGACTGTAAAATGGTGCAGCCATTATGGAAAACAGTCTGGAGGTTCCTCAAAAAATAAATAATAGAACTACCATATGATCCACCAATTGTACTTCTGGGTGTATATCCAAGAGAATTGAAAGCAGGGGATTGAACAGATATTTGCACACCTATGTTCATAGCAGCACTATTCAAAACAGCTAAGAAACGGAAGCAACTCAGATGTTTGTTGACAGATGAATGGATAAAGAAAAATCATATATACATACGATGGAATACTATTCAGCCTTAAAAAGGAAGGGTATTTTGACACATGCTACATCACAGATGAGCCTTGAGGACATGCCAAGTGAAATAAACCAGTCACAAAAAGAAAAATACTACTGGTCCCACTTACATGAAGCACCTAAAATAGTCAGATTCATAGAAACAGAAGGTAGAATGGTGATCACCAGGGACTGGGGAGAAGGGAGAAAGGGAGAGCTGTTGTCTAATGGTTACAGGTTTTCAGTTTTGCGAGATGAAAAAGTTCTGTAGACTGCTTCACAACAATGTGAATGTACTTAACACTACTGAACTGCACACTTAAAAATGGCAAAGATGGTAAATTTTATGTTGCTTTTACCACAATAAAAAACACAACATCCTTGTCTCTATAACAATTTTTGTCTTAAAATGTGTTTTGTCTGATGATAGTGCAGCCACTTCAGCTCTACTGGTTACCGTTTGCGTAGTATCTCTTTTTCTGCCTGTTTACTGTCAACCTTGTGACTTGGGATGTAAAGTGTGCCCATTGTAGACAACCTATAGTTGGATCATGTTTTTTATTCCATTTTGTCAATTTTTGCCATTTGTTTGGATTTTTTAATCCATTTATTATCATCAGTTAAAGTTTATGCCCACCATTTTGCTGTCTGTTTCATGTGTGTCTTATATCTTTTTTGTTTCTCTGTTCCTCCCTTACTGTCTTCTTTTGTGTTAAATAGGCATTTCTAGTGTTCCATTTTAATTCCTTGTCATTATTTTTACTTTTTGAGTTATTTACCTCATGATTGCCCTGAGGATTACAATGAACATCTTAATTGATAACAATCTAATTGGATTAAGTACCATCTTAATTTCAATATTTTATAAGAACTTTGGTAATGTATCATTCCATTCCTACCCCCTTCTTTGTGCTGTTAGACATTATGTATTTATACATTATATATACTTATAATACTGAAGTATATACTTAAACACACTTAAAATTAGTAAAAATCATTAGAATTATTTAATGCAGTTTTATCTTAAATGAGACAAAAAAAGAGTTAACAGGTATAAAACATGCTTATACTGTCTTTTATATTTACCATGTAGTTATATTTACCTGTGTTCTTTATTGACTCGTTTGGATTTAAGTTCCTCTCTCCTCCTTTCCTTCATCCTGAAGGACTCCCTTTGGTATTTCCTGCAGAGCAGATCTGTTAGCAGAAAATTCTAAACTATCAAGAATAAATGACAAATTTTCGTCAAACATATCAGACAAAATATTGAACTATCTATTCTCTCTGTCAGGATGTTAAGTTGAGCCTTATGAAACTGTCATTGAAACATGGATTTGAAAAACAGCTTATACATTTGAATATTACATTTATAGAAACTTTAAAAACATGTTCAGCCACTAAAAAAAAATATTTACTTAAAATGAATAGATTTTAGAGCTATAAAACTGGTTAGATAAGTACTCATCAGAGCAATAGCAGACGTAAGACTAGGATTATAAGGATTGTTTGTCAACAACAGCAGTTGATGAGAAGCTGTTACAGGGTAGCTCAGAGTGAGTCAGTAAGAGACTTAGGGGTTACAGCAGTTTACAGTGCTATATGGTAAACATAGTTTTAATGCTTTTTTTGGGTGGTAGTTACTCAGTACCACATAGAAGCTCATTGCCTCTTAAGTGCTGTAATGATTGTATTCTGCAAATTTAACATATTTGTTATAAAATTAGTAGGCTGTACCAAGATGATGTATTTTTTGGCTTTTCTTTCTTTTCCTTATTTGAAGGCTCTTTAGATTGGTAAACTCACTCTGACAATCTGTTACCCAAACCCCTTAACAGCATTCTATTTGTAAGAGTAACTAACAAGGCCAAACCATCCAGATTTTCTGATTTAGTTTAATTTGTTGAGTGTCAAACTGTAGAGGTGGGATTTTTTTTTTCTTTAGCTGCAAGTTGTCATACTCAATGCTTTGATTGGACTAGGGTGAGATTTTTTTAACAGCTCGAAGAAACATGAAATAGTGACTTAAAATACAGTTAAATGGACCATGTCTCCTATATAGAACGTAATGCTTGGATACAATTTTTGATCTTATGATTAGACAGTAAATGAAAATCAATGAAACTGAGTCCAATTCATCATTAAACATATTTGTAGGGAATCTAGTTCAAGAACCTTAGTGATAATATTCATGTGTAATTTCCAGGTTTGCAGATTTTTCTTACCCAGTTGTTATAAATGACCTTTTTATCTGCTTTGCTGTTAATCTGTAGAAGAAGACTGTTTCTATCTACCTAATAATCTCCTGGCCAACCTTAAACTTTGTCTGAGTTTAAGTCATGCTGAACCAAGGATCTAAGGAACCATTATATATATTTCTTATTTAATGTATGGGTTTAGAAAGCCTTGGTAAGCCCTGCTGGAGAGTGCTCACAAAGCACCAGAACTCTTGTCGGTTATGCTGAGAGGTGTTTATGAGCACCACCCCATCTCCAAGAAAATATTTGGCAAAGTTTTCATTTTTTCCCTATTCCGAGAATTCTGGAAAATATCCAGAGATAACTATCTCAGTTACCCTCTGACCAATAACTTGTGTTTCTATCTCCCTGTGGAATCCCTGCTCTTCTATTTCAGAATGTGTTACATTTCTCTTACCATAAATTATCTTCACTTGACTCTCCAGCCACATGAAACTGCTTTTGAATTTTTTGTGCTTTTTAAATGAGCCTAAACCATTGTGTCCTTTTTCTAATTCCTCGTGTATCCCCGCCTTCCTACAGTGTGATTTCCATCCTTGCCTTTAGTCTGAAGGCAGGGACTGCTCCCGGTGGTGCCTTTTCAGTCTGTCTTCTAAGTATCTCAGTTTTTACAGTTCAGTTCATAAAATAATGTTTATGTTAAATGTGCTTTTGAAAACAACACATTTACTGCTGTAAGTTTACCATCCAGGACCAGTTCAGTGATCTGTTCCCTACCTCTCCCCTGCCATTTTCTTTATTTTTAGAACTTTTCTGCTACATTTAGTATTATTTAGTACTATTTCATTTTCTTGAAACCTTCTTTTGTGTTCTGTGTTGTTTTTTCCTCCTGATTTTTCTGTTAAATTTCTGTTTTATCTGTGTTCCTGCTGACTCCTCTAACTGTGAGTGTAGTCTGAGAATTGAGTTTTGGCCCTCTGTCTTAATTTTAGGTGTACTCCCACCCCACAAAGAGCTTTCTGTTCTGTTTCTCTGTAGCTTACTCCCAGTCACACCTTTGCCTGGGACTCCCTGCCATACCTGCTACCTTTCAAAGTGCCATGTTCCAAAATTGACCGCTGGGCCTTTAATCTTCCCCAAATCAGCACTTACATTTTCGTTCTTTAGATTTCTTTCGAGAAGTTCTTAAGAAGGTTAAGCCGATGAAGTGCATTCAGAAGATACTGTGCTTTATATGCTGGGGATTCAGGTCCCAACCTTGAAGTCACGAGCAGGAAATATAACCAGGGAGATGGGCAGGGTCTGTAGCATGCTAAGTACGATGGTGGAGGGTGGTCAGGGTTGATCTGTCCACCTCCGAGTGTGGTCATTAGGGTCCAGTGAGGTAGAAGTCGTCCCCTGCCACGTGTAGAGTGCTGAAGGCAGGGTGACCGCTGCGATGCTGTGCCTGCCTGCGTTTCTGGGGACGGGAGGCCAGGCTTGGTGCTGCCTGCCTGTTGTGCCCTCACACCGCTTTCAGATCCATCAGATTCATCTTGCTACACTGTGTCTTCAGCTTTCCTTCACTGCCGTTAATACTTGTTCAGGGTTAATGTGTCTCCATCTGCTGCACGTAGCTTGTCCTCTTCCTTATAACATAGGGCAGTAAAAGACTTGGAGGCAGGGGTAAGATTTCCACTCAGCTCCTCAGTTATGTAAGTAGGAGAGGGTAACCTGAACATCTGGTTGAGTGTGGTTTTCGTCACCATGTTAACTTTTAATAAGAGCAGCCATGAACAACTGTTAAATGTGAAAACAGTTTCACTCCTTGAGGCTGATACCTTGTGGGGAGACGTGAGGGAATCTTTCTAATTAAAATCTTTTATGTATTTATTTTTTATTTGAGGGGAAGGTAATTGATTTTTAATGGTGGTACTAGGGATGGAATCCAGGACTTCATGCTTGCTAGGCATGCGCTCTACCACTGAGTTATCCCCTCCCCCTCTAATTAAAATCTTGAATTGCAAATTGTACATAAGAATATAGGGAAAATTGGCTGAAGTTTCATATTACCTTAAATATGTGCTGGTGGCAAACTGCTAGATTTCTTACACATTATTTGTGATTGTTCCAGCATAAAATGGTTTGTCAGTAATAACAAGAAATAAAGTAACTGGATTCTCAGATAGACCATAACTTGTTTGGAACCTGAGAATCTGCTTTTTAACATGTTTCCAGTTACGTAGTTTAGCCATAAATTTAATGGCAAACAAACAAAAATTGGAAGGCCACTGTTTAGAGTGGATTTTAATAGCTCTGGAGACAGGACAGTTTCCCCAGGTGTTTTATTTAACATGTCCTGTCCTCAATGAAAGAGAGTTATTGGAACCTGTATAGAGAGAGATTTGGAGTCTTTAAAGTTCAGAGTAGTTGACTTTGATTTATAATGTGGAAAATAATTCACAATGCAGATGTCGTTTCAGCAAGACCATTTCAGAGATACTCACTATAGCAGGGAGTAACTGAAGGCAGCTTGGACCTGTGTAGGGAGTTTTCACCTGAGGGGTGCTGTTGGCATTTAGGACCTGAGAGCTGTGGGCTCTTACTGCTCTGCTTGTGTGAATCTGCACAGTCAAGAATTGTTCCACCCATTATGACAACGACATTGAGAAGCCCTAATTATGGATTGATTCAACTGCATGTGACAGAAATCCAACCTAGCAGCTTATGAGCTAGAGGCTTATTTTCCACCCGTTGGTACCGAGGCAGGCTGTGCGTCGTTGGCACACAGGGTTCCGTGTTGTCATCCAAGTCCTGGACATGCCTGTCTTCCTGCTCCACCCTTTTCGGGGTCTGCCCTCTTTGGTGTGAACCCGGCATCCTCGCTGTTCCAAGATGACTGCTGCACCAGAGGAGGGAGTGGCAGAGCAGAAGTGGCACCTGTCTCAGGGCAGCAAAAGTTAGAAACCCCAGCAGACATCCACTGTGTTTCACTGGATACAACTCTGATACCTGCTGACCTATCTTTGCAAGGAAAACTAAGAAAAATAGTTTTTAAGCTGGGCACATTGCCTTCCCCCCATATTGGGGTTTTAAACTTAAGGAAAAAGGAGGAAATGGATATTGGAAAATCAACTACCAGAAATGGCGTGTATCATGGGTCAGTATCTCTTTAAAAGACCCTAGACCTGTGGCATGTTATGCTTAATGCTGCAGTATTGCGAGTTTAATTCTGTGTATGCGGCCCATCCCCAGCAGATGCCCTTGGGCCCATTTCAACCATGTTGTTTTGTTTTTCAAATTTTCTTGGTGCTAATTAACAGCCAGCACCTCTCTCAGAGGTGAAATTTAATGATTTAACTTCCCTATTTATTTGTGTTTGCTTCTACGAATCCATTTGGGCAAGTGGATTTAGATTTTCTTTCAAAAGAATATTTCAGTAAATTTTTTTAAACATTTTTGCAGACTTCTCATTTCTTAGCCTACCATTATTGTGCTGCTGCATTTTGACCGACATTTTTAAATTTTACACAGGTGCTATTCTTGAATTTCATGGTCCAGAAGGAACAGGAAAAACAGAGATGCTTTATCACTTAACAGCACGATGTATACTTCCAAAATCGGAAGGTGGACTGGAAGTAGAAGTCTTATTTATTGACACGGATTACCACTTTGACATGCTTCGGCTTGTTACAGTTCTTGAGCACAGACTGTCCCAAAGTTCTGAAGAAGTGATAAAGCATTGCCTCGGGAGACTCTCTCTGGTCTACTGCAGTAGTAGCACGCAGCTGCTTCTCACGCTGTACTCGCTAGAAACCATGTTTTGTCGTCACCCCTCCCTCTGCCTTCTGATTTTGGATAGCCTGTCGGCTTTTTATTGGATAGACCGTGTCAATGGAGGAGAAAGTGTTAACTTACAGGAGTCTGTTCTGAAGAAATGTTCTCAACTCTTAGAGAAACTTGTAAATGAGTATCGATTGGTTCTTTTTGCAACAACACAAAGTATAATGCAGAAAACCGCAAACTCAGCAGAAGGTCCTTCTTGTGCCTCTAACCGTCCGAGTGATGCGGAGCTAGACTATCGGCCCTACCTCTGTAAGGCGTGGCAGCAAGCGGTGAAGCACAGGATCTTTTTCTTCAAACATGATGATTCTAAAACCAGCAACCAATTTTCTTTAGTTTCACGTCATTTAAAAAGTAACAATTTAAGAAAACATTTTTTTATTATCAGAGAAAGTGGCGTTGAGTTTTGTTGATATGTATCATAAAATAGTCTTTGAGGGGAATATTAAGCAAGTTTTAAAAGTCTTTAGTAGGCTAAAATGATTTGATTCTAAAGTTTTAAACTCTCAGGGAATTTAACATGACAGTATTTCTACACAAGGTGGATTTCTTAAACTAGTACCGTTTAAGCCTGTTCTGTTCCTAGGTTGTGAAGATTATTCAGAGTGATAATAATAATTAAACTGTATATGATTAAGTTGTTTAAAAACTAAATAAGACTCATTTCAGTCCAAATAAAATGGAGTTTTATAACTTTGTGTCACATTTCTGGAATTCAATTCAATACTTGTTTAGGAAAGTTGAAATGCATTTCTGAGTTTTCACATGTAACTCATTTAGGAAGCTGTGAATTTGAAAAACGTTTCTGTAGAGCTGTTATTTCTGTAAAAGGGATGAAAACAAAGAGCCTACCCAGTTTGCAGTTTGCCTTTCATACCAAAGACTATGGGAAGTCAGAGCATTTTGACCTGAGTTGCAGTGAATTCCTAGATGGAGCCGCATTATGGGTGGGTTTCTATATAATTTTTTAAATACTGGGAAATAAGATACCCAATCAAGGAATTCTGTGAAGATTGAAATTTTCATCCCCTCCTTGTTAAGTGATAGGCAAATGCTGAAACTGTATTAGAACGTTATGTTACTAGTGTTTTCTTACCCAGTTAGAAGAGTTCCCACATACCCTGAAATGAATGGAATTGTTCCCAGCTGAGATCTGGGCGAGGCTCTATATGCTTTGGTCTCTAATGGCCAGAATGGGCACATGCACCTCAAGGGGGACAGAAGGTAATGTATTTTATAACTTTGATTTGTGCATTTTAATCTGAGAGAAGATTGAATTTTATCAGTATTGATGCTCTGACCCCAGCACTCCCTCGGTCTCTGTGTTAGATTGCCTGTGTCACGTGTGTATTTGAGGTGCCCTGTGGGAAAGGTGGGAAGAATGGACAGTGGTGTTCTCACGGGTGTGTTGATTTATATGTAACCTGTGTAGGTGAAACTGTCTAACCGTACCTTCACTTAGCTAACAAAGATTCTTTATAAGGGCTTAAAAGACAGTCCTCATAATGCAGGCAGAATGGGTGTCACATACGCTGTGTGTCCCCTGGGCTTCCTCTAGCCTGCCTGCAGTTCCAAACCCTGACACTTCTGAAGGTGTCTCCTGGATGCCAGAGCCCCCCGGGCTGCGTATGGGCCGGGCCAGGTTCTGGTAGGTAAATACTCCGCTTCCTCCCCCTCCCCGCTGTCACGGTGCCCCTGGGATTGTCTCCCTGGTGAACAAGTCCCTGTCTAGGAACTACTTTGTTGTCGAGGGTGGGCGGTGGGGACCAAACTGTTGGCAGACAATAAAAAATCGTCAGACTTACAGCCCTTCTGGGCCCAATGTTTGCTGCTCAGCCACATAATGGAATGTTAAATGATGGCATCTTTTTATTTTTAAGTTTTTTTTGGGGGGCGAGGGGCAGTGGGAGGTAATTTGGTTTATTTATTTTTAGAGGAGGTACTGAGGAGTGAACCCAGGACTTCGTACATGCTAAGCATGCGCTCTACCGCTTGAGCTATACCCTGCCCCTAAAATGATGGCATTCTGTTGGCAATCAAGTTAAATTACACTGGATCACATTACTGTCATTCACACCCATTTACCAATATGCCCTCAAGTGTTATCTTTCCATTAATGTATTTTAAAATATTTTAAGATACTTATTTTATTCATAGTCCATCCTTTTTAATTTATATTTTTGTGTATTTTATTACATGCAATATGTTACACATAAGAAATTTATAAATACTTATATATTAGGGGAGTATGCATTTATTTTTCCCTTTGATAAGAATGTGGCGGGGTGGGTAGAGCTCAGTGGCAGAGTGTGTGCCTAGCATCCGTGAAATCCTGAGTTCAATCCCCAGTACCTCTATTTAAAAAAGGTAAATAAATAAACCTAATTACCCTCCTCCACTGCCAAAAAAGACAAACCAGAAAACTCCCAGTAAATGCATATGTGCTTACTCTGAAAGAAAAAAAAAACAATAAAACACATTTTTTTTTTAAGGTGTGTGATTAGTAAGGTTGACAATCTCTTGCTATACTTGAGAGTACTTCTTTTAGCTGTTATGGAAATGCTCTTACCCTCCCCTGTCAAGTCCAGGGAATTTGTTACATGCGTTTACAAAAAACTTAGCAACTCTTAGCAGAATTGTGGCCTCGAATATGATAGGAGTTTCCATTTCCCCTCTGTATAAATGAAGCGCTAATTTAATGGACTGTTATTCACAGATTGATAACTTATTCTTCAGGAACATGATTAAAAAATAATGAATTTTATTAACTTAAATTATCAATTATATATTAATGTGTCAGACCAAAGACTTAGTTATCTTTAAAAGATTTGTTATCTGACATGTTGGAAGGAATTAAGAATCCTGGTTAATAAAAAATTCTTTTAAACTAAAAGTTACACCAATGGGATTTCTTGAACACTGTGGAAAATTTAATACTTGTAAAAAGAATCATCCTTAAAGAGACAGAAACGGCACATCCTAAGTAACACAGATCAGATGACGGGGATGCTAGGCGGAACCAGAAGAGTAAGAGGAGCAAGTGATTACAAGTCTTAGGGTATTTATCCTGTTCACCTGTTAGGAAAAAAGGCGAGGGGAATTATAAAATATGTTTCTTACTGGTGAGCTTCTCAGGACGATCATTGTGAGAAATCTAATTTTTATAAAATGCATATGAAGGAGAACAGTATAGCTCAGTGGTAGAGCACATGCTTAACATGCATGAAAATTAATTAATTAAATTAAAAAATTTAAAAACCCCAAAACTTAAAAAAAAAAAAAAAAACGCGTATGAAAGGTATTTCAGACATTCGTCTGGTAAATGCTGTATAAAATTAGAATAGTGCTTGCCTTATTACTTCCTTTGTCTGAAGTTTTCAGCTTTCAACTCTCAAATGCTGGATTATTAGTATCATTCCAGAAAACATGGATGCAGACTACTGTTCCATATGGATTATCTAAGAACGAGGGTGAAATGACATTTTCAGGTGAACAGAAATTGAGAATTTACCGTGAAAATTGCCTCACTAAAGGAGCTTCTAAAAGATATACTTCAGGGAAGGAGGACTATCATCCCAAAGTCTGAAATGTAAGAAATAATAGTGAGTAAAGGAAACAGCAAGCACTTGAGTCATCTAAAGAAATACTGAGGGTGTAAAACAGTGTCTACTTTGTGGGAGGAAGAACCATGAGAAACGAGAGATTCTGGATGTCTTACTGCCTGTAAACCTAGTCCAGGTAAGGTAGGTAATTGAAGTCCTATTGATCTAAATAGCTTGTATTCTGAAGGAGAGTAAAGATAAGGACCAATTTTAGACTTCAGCGAGAACCTGACAGTTTGAAGAACTGCCTCTAAAAAACCGAAGTAGCGCACTCTCCAGTAGTATATGTTGAGGCAGAAGGGAAATGAGAGAAGCAAAACGTGAACACACCCAGGAGAAACAGTGGATAGGACAGTGAGCCATGTGAGAAAGACAGTTCCAGTTATACATGTGTCGAACTCTTCTGCAAAAAATGTTGGGTCATTAGGCTGGATCTTTAACAATCTACAATATGCTTTTTAAAGAAATTCATCTGAAACAAAGATACAGAAAGGCTGAGAGGGTTAAGATTAAGACCAGAGAGAAGGGAGGGTGTAGCTCAGGGGTAGAGCAGATGCTTAGCATGCAGGAGGTCCTGGGTTCAATCCCCAGCACCTCCATTAAAAAATAAATAAATAAACCTAATTACTCTCCCCCCCAACACAAAAAAAATTAATTAAAAAAAATTTTTTTAAAGACCAGAAATATCAAAGGAAGCTCTTGTAGCTGTGTAAGTAGACTTTAACTGTACTGATATTTTCTGTTTTAACGAAGATCTCTAGATAATGATAGGTTACGTTTATATGTCCTCTGTAAAAATCTTCAAAAATGAAAAAAGTTTAGAGGACTAGAAGGAGAAATTGACAGTCACCATCACAGTGGATATTTTAATATATCTGGGAGACCAGTCAGTTTAAAAAAATCAGTTAAGGAATCTAAGCACAAGGTCAGACTTGACCTAGTGAACATATGTAGAACTCTGCTTACAAAATAAGAATGTGTAATTTAAACACAAGGAAAATTTATGAAAATTGATCAGATACTATGAAAAGACATCAAATTTTAAAGAGTCAGTATCATGGAGATCATTTTTCTTTATCATGCAATTGTCAGAAGACAGCAACAAAAAGGATAACTAGAAAGTTTCCAAATTTAGAAAAAAAATGTTTCTAAATAAGTCAAGTAGTCACAGTTAGAAAATACTAACATACAACTTGTTAGAAAAACAATAAACTCAAAGACAGGAGAAAAAAACTAAGTAGAAATTAATGAAATAGAAAACACAATAGGAACAATAAAATCAAATGACCAAGAAGAGCAAGAGCTCAGTTTCAGAAATGAACAAGAGAACATGACCATAAGTAGAGCAGAGACTTTAGAATATTAACAACTCATATCAATAAATTTGAAAACTGAGACAATGGATGGATCTTACTAAAACGATCTCAAGAAAAAAAAAAAAAAAAAGAAACCTGAAAAAGTACGATAATCATCACCAGACTTGAATCAGTAATTTGAACTTCCCCTCCCGACAGTCATTTAGGGGGACTTCCAGTAATAGCAGAACGCGTCCCTGCCAAAACAGAAATCCTCTCCGGAGAATGACAGTATCATTTATAGGTTTCAGATTATTTCTAAAAGTGAATTCTTAAATGCAGTGTCCAAAATACAATCTAAGGTAACATGACACACAAAAAA
Source organism: Camelus dromedarius (assembly GCF_036321535.1). Lineage (NCBI taxonomy): Eukaryota > Metazoa > Chordata > Mammalia > Artiodactyla > Camelidae > Camelus > Camelus dromedarius. Next base: position 4,060,368 of record NC_087442.1, read on the forward strand.
CCAAGTCCCTGGGTGAAAAACTGCAGAAAAAAATGACACCCCCCCAAATAGTCATGTGTATGTATACATCAGGTGGGGAGAGTCAGATGTCGGGGTATATGGAGTTAATGTCCTAAGGTCCTTACGTTGTCCAGAGAAGGAAAGGTATCGACATTAGACACTGACAAAGAGGTTGCAGCTTATGATTTCTAGAATAATCACTCAAGAATAGAAAAAAAGTTTTAAATTTTGATATTAAGGGAATGGAAAAGCATCCTCCATTAAGTGCAAATCAGGAGAAGGCTGGTATGTGCATAGTAATATCAGACAAAAGCTACTCAGGTAAGAAGGCTGGAAGATCTCTTACTAAAGGTAAAGATAAAAAAAGGAAATTGATAAAATTTTCAATTCACCAGGATGACATGAAGTTTACAGACATAAGGGGAATAGAGAAGTTAGGAATTATGTTTTGAGATTTTCATGCCCGAGTAATTGGTAGACGAAGTAAACAACATCAGTCAGGATACTAAAGATTGAAGGATGATACGCAAACCACACCACTCATCCAGTGCAGGGTACATTCTTTCCCAGGATGCTTATGGCAGTTTAGAGTGACCATGTACTCAGCCATAAAGCTCTGTCCACAGAATTCAAAGGATTGAATGCACAGAGTAAGTTCTCCAGGGACAATACAATTAAACCAGAAATCAGTAACAAAAACTAGGAATTCTCCATAAATTTCAAAAGTAAGGAATAAACTTCAAAATAAAACAGATTGAAGATCTCACAATATAAAATACAAAATGTATTTAATTAATGATATTTATATCAAATTTGAGGAGTATTGTTAAAACAGTACTTGGGCCAAATTTATAGCCTTAAACCCTTTCATTAAATCAGAGGAAGGGCTAAAAGGGAGCTAAATAAGTATTTCCCTAAAGAAGAAAATAAATTGCAAATTAAATCCCCTTCACCAAGTAGAAGAAATGTAATTACAAAAGCAGAGATTAATAAAATGGGGAAAATGTAATAAAGGATCAATAAAGACAAAACAAAGGAGGAAAGACTACAGTGGGTAAGTGACAGCCTCTTCGACAAATGGGGCTGGGTGACTGGGCCGCTGCCAGAGAGACAAGACGGGCCACTTTCTCACACCATGCATGAAAATAAATTCAAAATGGATTAAATACTTAAATAAAGACTCATAAAACTTACAGAAGAAAATAAGCAGGGTGCTCTTTGACATTGGTCATAGTAATTTTTTTTGGACATATCTCTTCTGGCAAGGGAAACTAAGTAAATGGGACTACTTCATATCAAAAAGCTTTTGCTCAGTGAAGGAAACTCAATAAAATGAAGAGGCCACCTACTGAAGAGAGGAAGATATTTGCAAACAATTATCTGATAAGGAGTTAATATCCAGAATACACAATGAACTCACACAACATTGAAAAAACCTAATTAAAAAATCGGCAGAGGAATCTAAATAGACATTTCTCCAAAGAAGACATACAGATGGCCAACAGGCACATGAAAAGGATGTTCAACATTGCTAATCATCTGGGAAATGCAAATCAAAAACAAAATGAGATACCACCTCACAGCTAGCAGAATGTCCGTTATAAAAAATATGGCAAATAAATGTTGGTAAGGGTGTGGAGAAAAGGAACCCTAGCACACTGTTGATGGTAATGTTAATTGTTGCAGCCACTATGGAAAACAGTATGGAGATTCCTCAAAAAATTAAAAAATAGAACTACCATATGATCCACCATTTCCACTCCTGGGTATTTATCTGAAGAAAATGAAAACACTAATTAGAAAAGATATATGCACCCTTGTACCTGAGTGTTCTTTGCAGCGCTGTTTACAATAGCCAAGATATGGTAGCAACCTACATGTCCATCAGTAGATGAATGGATAAAGATGTGGTACGTATACACACATGCACAGTGAAATATTACTCAGCAATAAAAAAGAATGAGGTCTTGCCATTTGCATCAACATGAATGGACCTAGAGGATATTATACTAAATCAAATAAGTGAGACAGAGAAAGACAAATATTGTATGATTTCACTCATATGTGGAATCTAAATAATGAAACAAACATAAAACAGAAACAGAGTCTTAGATACTAAGAACAGACAGGTGGTTACCAGAGGGGGTATGAGAGAAATAGCTGAGATTAAGAGGTTCAGACTTCCAGTTACAGAATAAATGAATAATGGGTGTGAAATGTACAGTGCAGGGAGGAGAGTCAATAATTATGTGATATCTTTGTGTAATGACAGGTGATAACTAGAAATATCATGGTGATCATTTTAAAAAGTATAGAAATCTTGAATCTGTGTGTAACAGGAATGAGCATAGTGTTGGAGGTCAATTATACTTCAAAAACAAACTCATAGGAAAAGAGATCATATTTGTGGTTACTAGAGGCAGAGGGTGAGGAGGGGGCACTTGGATGAAGGCAGTCAAAGGTCAAACCTCCAGTTGTAAGTACTAGAGGTGTAATGTACAATATGATTGATTAACACTGCTTTATGTTGTATATGAAAGTTGTTAAGAGAGGATTGTGAGAGCTGTCATCAGAAGGAAAAAATGTTGTTTTCTATTTTGTATCTGTATGAAATGATGGATGTTGACTAAACACATTGAGGTAATCATTTCATGATGTATGTGAATCAAATCATGTTGTAACCTTAAACTTAACACAGTGCTGTATGTCACTTATATCTCAATTAAATGGGAAGAAAAAAGATATGTTTTAAAAAAGAACACTGAACACAATAAAAAATAATTCAAAGACTCATGACAAAGTTGGGTTTATACCAGGAGCACGAGGTGGGTCTAGCATTTGAAAGCCAGTCAGTAAAATTTGCCACATAAACTGGACTAAATGGGAAAAAGTTAAGATAACAAGCAATGCGGAAAAAGTATTTGATAGATTCCAGTAATCTCATAATAATAAATCACTAAGTTTCTCACAAACAGATTAAACTAAAAAATAATACTTTATCAGTAGATACAGAGAAGCTTTTAATAAAATTCAACATCTTTTCATGATATTAACTTTTACCATAGAATAGAAGATACTTTCCTTGAACTGATAAAGTATCTACAAAAAAATCCCGCAGTAAACATTACTAAATAGTGAAATAGTAGAAGCATTCCCTTTAAAATCAAGAACAAGACAAGAATGTCTGCTATCACTTGTATTCAACATTGTACTTAAACTGTAAGCACAGTAAGGCAAGGAATATCAATAAAAGGCATAAGGAAGAACTAAATTGTCATTCTTATAACTATACAGTTGTGTACGTGGGAACCGAAACCTATCTAGAAATAGATTTTAGAATTAAGAATTTAATGAATTTGCCAGTTAAAATATCAACATTAAAATTTTTCTAAATACCAGCAATGGAATTAGAAAAAATGGATTTTAAAAATATACAATTTTGATCGTAACTAAAAATATAAGATTTCCTAGGAATCACAAAAATATGCAGGGCCCTTTTGGAGAAAATTACAAGGCTGTATTGAAAGACACTTTAAAGAAAACCTAAGTAAATGGAGAGAGGAAGCATGTTCATGAATTGACTCAATATTGTAAGGACATCGACTTTGCAATTGATGAATTGATCCAATACAATTCCTGTCAAAATCCTATTTTTGTTTCCCTTCATTTTGGAACTTAAGTGATTCTTAACATTCTTAAATTTATAGAGCAGGGAACCAAGAATAGCCAGGACTCTGTATCATTTCAGGTCTTCTAGGAGACAGATGCCAACATGGGTTAGAAGTATAAGATGTGATGGCTACGAAGGAGAAGGAGCCGGGTTAGGCAGGGAAAGCCTTCAGAATGTTCTGCGGGTCTGACACCTTTAGGTGGAGGAAGGAAGGAAGGAGCATTGGCAGGAAGAACCTCAGACTGGCAGCACAGCTCTGAGAAAGTCTTGTCCTTCTGGAGCCGAGACTGTGGAGGAGCCCTACGTGGGGCAGAAACAACCAGGCCTCAGGACTCCTGCCTTGCTCGGGCACTCGGTAGCTGCCTGGGAAGGGCATTACCTCTGCTCAGCTGCTGCAGCAGGTCTAGATGTTTTAGCTGGAAGCTGTCAGTTAACCCCACCCACTGTGGCAGATTCACTCTCACAGGAAATCTGAGCCCCACACTTCTAATGCTGCTCTAGTCTCAAAGAGGACTGCAGTAGGGAGACTTACTCTATTACATGGAAAGATATTACGCAGCTAAAGTGATTAAGATGGAGTGTTATTGGTACAGGGATAAACAAGCAGAAAAGGATATAAAGCAGGAGAGCAAACCCACCCGTGTGTGGAGCTTAATATGTGTCAGAAGTAGCAAATCTGTGGAAACAGCCTGTTCAGGTTGTAGCGAGGACGAGAGATACATGTGGAAAAAGATGACGCTGAATCTTATTTAATGTATATTTTCAAAAAATCCATTCCGATGATTAAAGATGTAAATGTAAAAGCGAAACATTAAAAACTGCAGAAGACCATATGAAAATATATTTATGATCTTAGAGTACGGAAATAATTCTTCCAATACACAAAAAGCAATCAATCATAATGGAAAGAAAATTTTGACATTAAAACTGAATTTTTATTCATCAGAATAAAGTGAAAAGCTACAAACTGAAAGTGTATCTGCAGCTGATACGTGTTTGACATCCAGAATCTATATATAATTATATATATGCACATTGTTTCTGTTCACTAATTTGTCTAATTCATTAGAATTGTGTGTTTATGTGGTGTACACACAAGTCAGTAAGGAAGAATTAATGCATAGAAAAATGGGCAAAACACCCGGAGGCATTTCACCAAAGGAGAAACAAGAATGGTGAAAAACAACAAGCAAAAAACCCCACAAAAACGTGAAATGAGGTTCGGTCTCATTGGTAATAGAAATACAAGTTAAGATCTTAATGTCATTCCATACACATCTAGCTGACAGAAACCTAAAGGCTGACAATACCAAGTGCTGAAGAAGATACGCGACAAAGAGAAATCTAATTCAGTGCTGGTGGGAATGCAAAGCCATGTGGAATTTGGGAAACTTACTTGGCGTTATTTTATAAAGTTAAACACACCTTAGTCCAGTATAGATCCTTGAGAAATTCTTGCTCATAGGCAGTAAGAGAGATGTATAATTGTATTAGCATTGTAACAGCAAAGCCAGAATCGACTAAAACATCCATTCACCATAGAATGGATAAGCAAACGGTAGTGTATTCATTTTATGAAGCACTAAAAAAATGAATGCATTATGCAAGATGCATAAACATTAGATAAATCTTAGAATCATAAGGTTGAATTTTCTTAAAAGATACTGCCAAAATATACATTCAGTATAATACCTTTTCTTGATAGTTTTTTAAAGATATGATTCACATACCACAAAAATGACCCACTTAAAGTATACTCTGATGGTTTTAGTTCAGAGCTGTTTAGAACTAATTTTAGAAAATTTTCATCACCCCCAAAAGAAACTCCATGTCCACTATCACTCATTATTCCCAGCCCCTGGCAACCACTAATCTACTTTCTGACTATAGATTTGCCTGTTCTGGACATTTCCTATAAATGGAATCACACAATATGTGGCCTTTTGTGAGGCTTCTGTTACTTAGGATAATGTTTTCAAGATTCTTCCAAAATCCAGCAAGTGTCAGTACTTCATTACTTTTTATTGCCATAGAATATTCTGTTATGAAAATATACCACTTTAAAAAATCTGTTCTTCACTTGATGGACATTTGGGTTGTTTCCAGTTTGGGGTTTTTGTGAATAATGCTGCTATGAACACTCATTTTTAAGTTTTTCTGTGGAGATTCTTTTAAAAATAAGGTGCAAAGACAAGCAAAACTAAATATTCCACGCTAAAGTTAGCAAAAGAAGGGGACAGCAGAATGAGATTTGGCGATGTTCTAATCAGCTCATTAAGGTACATTTTTAATGTATCTCATAACTCATTATCACATGTTAAAGGAATTACAACATGTATACGTGAACACATACGACTAGGGCACTTTGGCCTCAACATTTTGTAAAAAGTTAACGCTCTGATGTGGGAGGGACACTAGCCTCTAAAATCTGCAAGTAGGCTTTGATTTCTTGGGGAGACCTGGGTTCTCATTTCTCATGTAAATTCTTCCCCTGCACTCCCACTTCCCAAATGTGTCACTTCTCGTGTATGTTTTGAGTTCTGACGGGTAAGTCAGCCTGTTTCTGTACTGCCTGCTTAGGTATCCGTGTCATCTGTTCCACTGGGTCCACACACCTGTCCCCATCCTCCAGCTTCTGGCTTCAAAGATTGTGTTGCTGTTGTCCCCTCCCCCTTTCTTTGTCTTTATGGAATTTTACTTTTTCCCCTTTTCTGTCACTGTAGTTTGGTTTCAGGAGGAATTAGAGGTGAATGGGTGTTCAGCTGCTGTGGTTATTATATTTTATAATTTAAGCTGAGTTGGGGTTTTCTGTTACTTGCGGCTAAGGGCATCCTGACCCGTCATGTTATCAATAGTATTTTCCCATAGGAATATGCTATGATATGATACTTAGTGCCCCTCTTATAGATATATGATTATTTAACCAATTAACTATTATTTAATTATTCTTGAATGTGTGAGTAGTTTCCAATTTCCCAATTATTTTTCAAAAAAGAGTATAGAAATAGAGTTGCTGCAGCTTGTTCAGGTTATCAAATGTCTCGAGAAGGTTTTTACCAAGGTGTACTCCTCCTCTCAGTGGTGGAGAATATGAGTGTGTTCGTGCCTGTAACAGCCGACAGCACTTCATTTACAGTTTATCCTTTATTCCTCATTATATTCGTTTGAATATATACATCTGAAAAATCAAGAAATAAAGCCACCATCCAGAGAGCTCTGCTCAGTGTTTGGTGTACCTCATTCTAGACTTCTCTCTATATTGATACACACATTGTTTCTACCATAGTGTTTGGCTTCTTGCTTTGCTTTGTTCCGGTTTATTCCTTACTGAGCCTACTGCCTCATACTTGCTTTGTTTGCCTAACAATGTGCTGTGGCCCCGTTTCCACATCAGCTTGTTGGTCTAATCGCTTTCAAAGCTCTTTATACCACAGTTTGCTTACCTACCCCTAAGGATGGCTGTTCAGAGTGTTTACATTTTTTTCTATGCATACAACTTTGTAGTGGTCCAGTTTTTTCCTTTAGATAAACAAAGAGATACTGGTTGGTTAATAGATATTTATTTTTTTTTGAGTTCTCAGTACATTGACACAAACTGCTGAAAGTTATAGAAAAAGCAGGGCCAATGAGAAAGGTAGGGCTTTGATAGTATCATTTGATCTCCTACATAATTCAATTCCTGGACTTTCAACTTGTGTGAACTAATGGATTTATATTTTGCCTACTCTGGTAAAATGTGTGATCTGTAATTTCAAACTCGTACTAAACTACAGAGAGAAGCACTTGACCCTACCTATATTTGCATTTATGTGACATAAAGTTCAGATTTCAACTGTTGTGGGAACTACAAAATGCTATGATTCATGTGAGTGCTATCCAAAACAGAGATTATTCAATTACAGATGATTCAAAATGTAGGAAGTTTGCATCTGTTTCATGTAGATATGTCTAAATTAAGAATATGGGTTAATACTTGGAGTATTCTTAGCCTGCTGTATTATATTACATTGCATATGAAGTTTTGAATTGACATGAATTAACCTATATATCTTTAAATATTTGCAAAATTATGTTTTATATGAGCCTGTAATAAATGACCATATTACAATTCAGAAGCTGAAAAGTGTAGTGAGAGTTGCCATGGGAACCTTAATGTGATATCCCCTTGCTTTCATTTAAATTTCATTTTAATATTGCATTAACATTTTTGCATTTAATGGATAGATATTTGAATTAATACTGAAGTGTTCTTTCTAATATAAATAAAATATAAGAAATGAAAATGTGATTTTTCTTCCAGTGAACAAATGAACATATAATCCAAGATTTTGTAGAAATAACAGCACTTGAGTTTTAAATTATTGGATTTCATTCATTTATTTTGAAGTTTCTTAAAGGATCCTTTTTACAAGATTAAGAAATATTTATGGATAGTCACATAAATCATATCTTTAACATTTCAAAAATAGTTCAGAATTTCCAGAAGGCTATTTGGAGACAATTTACTTCATTGTGCCTTAATTTATTCTGTATTTTTCAGACTAGATGACCTCTGAGGCCTCTCCTACCTCTAAAAGTCCATAATAGTATACTGATTATTTATAGGATGATACACTTAATCTTACTTAAAACAAAATACTCTCTATATTACCAAATTCAGATTCATCTATTTAAGTTTATTATATAAAATTATAACTTGTGCCAGAGATACAGGGTATTTTTTTTATTATAAAGGATTCTTGGCTATTCTAGGTGTTCACACAGATTATACGTGAACAGTGTGGTTAAAATTGGAATAAACATAAAATTCATGGACAGCAGAGGCTGTGGTTGGAAAGGGCTCTTCGGTATCAGGAGTCACAGGTTTTCTCCGATGCGCCACGGGCATCCCGGTGTGTGACCATACGCAAACCATTTCATCTCTTACGTATGAAACAAAAAGGCTAGATTAGGGTTGCTGGGCTCCTTTTCTACTCACACACTCCCTAAACGAAACTTGGAAAATTATGTATTACCTTAACGCCTTTTGAATTGACATTCATAAGTTTAGGTGGTGGCAAAAGTTTTGATTTCTGACATTTTAACACTTTAAAATATTTACTAAATATATCTAATGAAATCTATATATCATAGCAATTTTAGACCTACCACCCTTTCTTTTAAATGCAAAAGTAAAGCTTGTGTTAATACTGTATGATTTCCCCCCATGTGGGCTGTGTTGGGTGGTCAGAAAGTCCAAGGGTGGTTGCCAGGGAAGGTGAGGGATTGTTTAACGGTTAGAGTTTCAGTTTTGCAAGGTAAAGAGTTTTAGAATGTGCTTACCACTCCTGAACTGTACACTTAATGGCTAAGACGGTAAATTTTATGTTACGTATATTTTACCACAGTTTTTAAGATTAAAAATAGGTTTAAGAGTTAACCTTGTATTTAATAGTCAGAATTTTTACATTATTATTAGTTTCCTGAATTCCCTTCCCCTACAGAATTTTAATCTAATCTAGTAAACTTTTTATACTTAAAAGTCCATTTCTGACTTTGTTGGCCTGCTCCCATGTGTCCGCAACGAAAATATGCATATAAATTTAAATTTGTAACAGTTCTCTCCTGTGACCTTAAGACTCTAAGTACTAAGTAATTGAGTAATTAATTACTACAGTTACTACTAGAATACAGTTGGTCGAAACAACCTACCTATTTCAAATGTTGATAAATAATGGGTAACACAAAGTAAATGTGTTGGAAATGCATTTCTTCATATGCTCTTTACATTAACTCTAAATATAGTAAGTACCTAGTAGGACTGAATAAATGAACAGTTAGTTGATAGGTAGCATCAAGAAAGACATTTCTCCCAATTTAAAAAATAAGTGTGGATTTTATTTTATTGTTTTAAATTTTTTGTTTGTTTTTTGTGGGAGTAATTAGGTTTATTTATTTGTTTATTTTAATAGAGGTACTGGGGATTGAACCCAGGACCTTGTGCATGCTAAGCATGAGCTCTACCACTGAGCTATGTCCTCCCCCGAGGCTAGATTTTGGAATCCAGAAATCTAAAAGTTAGAGAAACTAGAACTTTAACATCAGACTTCAACTTACCTTGCATATATGTTTCTTTCATTGAAAGTGGTAAAGTTCATCTATTAGAAGTAAACATGGAAATTTTCATCCCTCTTCTATGAAATAGATGACAAATGCATGACCTACTAAGTTCCTTCCCTTTGCCCTAAACTCTGAAAATGCAGAGAAAGTGCATTTTGTGACAGATGGGGATTTCCCAAGATGATATTTACAAGTCTTGAATGCTTTCATCACTGGATGGATGGATAGGTGGGTAGTCAGTAGGCAGGTGGGAGGTAGGTAGGTTGAGGGCATCAGTCTTTGCCGTTTTATTGCTGGATGAAGCAAGCCTCCTCTGCCTTCACTATTTTGTATTGATGCTTCTTTGCTCACATGGCATTCTTCAGAAGTGATGTATTCTTCCAAACAACTGGAGATGTCAGAGAGATCATTAAAAGAATTCTGTTTTTTCCACTGATCCGCTCTGTAGGCTGTCCCACCACTGACGAATGAGAGAGGGAAAGCATGAAACCCTGAGGTGGGCTTATGGTTCTTTAATTAAAGGAATCCTCTCAGACACCAGTATTTCAAATTGATACTCCCCATATCCACCCCCATCTTGCCTGTTGTTTGGAGTTTGGGGGAGAGGGGTGCCTCAAAAGATTCTCAATCTGGCAGCAGTGTCCATAATAAGATTATGTACAGGGGAGAGGTATGCCTTTCTTGAGTAAAAGGAGTAGATGCACTTTGTTTTATAAAATGAGGGTATCTTGTCAGGTTTCCATGCCACTGATAACTGTGAGTGAGCAATGAAGCATCCATGGCCCAACAAGGGCAGGATCATGAGAGCTCCAACCCTGCCCAGAAAGCAACTCAGACCAGCCAAAGTGCCTGGCTGAAAGGGAGGGTCATCTGAATAGATGGTGGGAGAGGGGAATGACACCAATGCTAGTTACAAATTTGGAGCCATCTACGGCAGCAGAGAGTGGGTCTTGGTGTGCTCCAAGGAGATGACTGGCTGTTACTCATAGTCCTCCCATGGTTGTGGACCCAGTGCCGGCTGCTGCCACCACAGCCCTACAAATCAAGGAGCCCCAGGCACTAACTGATAATGAAGACCATCTGAGGTGCCTGCCCACTGGCATACCCAGTAACTGCCTGGAGAAGAAGGGAAATGTTATGTAAGTTATTTTCCCTAACTCCCCCTGAATGGACCGCTCCTGGACACAGTACTTTATATCAGCGCCCTGGAGACATCCTGTGAGACCACCTGACTCTTGTTAGGATGCTGGGGCAAACTCTCCATGTGCTCCTCAGGTAGGCTCTCCTGACCCCCCTTTCCCTCACTAATGAACTATTAGCATGTAAGCTTGGCCTCGTGTTCTGTTTCTGAGGAACATGGGCTATGACAGTGCTTCTACAAACATTTTTTCTGTATCTCTGTGATTAATTTTTTAGACTAAATTCCTGTAAGTGTTTAAAATAGATCATTTTTTTCAACTTGTAAATAATCACATTTGCGATTCTGATTTTAAAGTAATATATGTTTATTGCAGACACTTTACAGAATTAAGAAAATTAAAAGTTATTTTAACTTTATTGGTATATATTCTCTTTCAGATTTTCTTAAGCATTATTATAATAGTTAAAAAATACTCTTTCACTAGTTGATTCTAGAGTTTCTCACAAAGAAATAAAAAATGTATCAGCTTAGAATTAAATGTGGGAGATGAGACCTAAGGGCATAATCTGGAAAGAAACAGGGAAATAATGATCCTTATCTTTCATTTTTAAAATCAAAATTGGGATCATACTGACTGACTTTTTTTTTAATTGACGTATAGGCAGTTTACAATGTTGTGTTAGTTTCTGGTATACTGACAGACTTCTATAACACTTTTTTTTCTCACTTAATATTTTGACATTTATTTCACATCATTAAATTTTATGTGATTATAATTTTTAATGCCATATATTTCATGGACCTGTAATTTATCAACCAGTCCTCAACTGTTGGATATTTGTTTCTTTGCTTTCCTTTTAAAAATTGTTTTTTGTGTTGGTAATATTCATGCAGATATAGTTTTTGCAGTGCTGTGTAATTATTTTCATAGGATAAACTATTTGCAGTGGAAATGCATTTCTAAAGGAAAAGTTGTACCAGTTTAAATTCTTAATAACTTATATGAGAGTGCCAGTTTCTCTGTTTTGTTTTTTTTTTTTGAGAACACTACTTTCTTTACACACTTGTTAACCACAAGTATTATTCCTCTCTTTAATCTTCATTATGCTGCTCTCTGCAAAAGGGTATCTCATTTTACTTTGCCTTTCTTTGGTAATTAGGAAGATCAAGTACAATTTTGGGTGTTCATTGGCCCTTCCTATGTCTGTTGTGAATTGTCCACAATATGGGTCCATTTTTCTTAATGTTTTTATCTTAATTTGTCACTTGTCTTTATTTATAAATATCACATATATTTTTCTACATAATTGGAGTCATTTTGAGAAAGAGCTTGGCAACCTTCCTTTATTCACAGTCATTTGTTTTAGAGGATTTTCTAGTCAAATGAAATTAAATCCTTCAAGGCCCACCCCAAATGTCCTTTTCTCCATGAAGTCTTCCCTGACTTCCTCTAATTCAGGTCTGGGTCGCTCGTTCCTTCCTGTGTGTTTCTACATGTGCACTAGGACGTCAGTAGGACTTTCTCGTACTAAGTATGTCGGCTAAGATATCTCCCTCATAAAAGCGTTCTGAAAGCAGGAACATCTTGTTACTGTTAGTACAGCTCGTACCCAGTAAGGTATCCTGCACATAACATATAGTTAATACTAGGGGTTGAATTCACTTGTTAGCTCTTTAAATACAAATACTTTTGCATTAAAATGTTTTTCTTAGAAGTAATTTTGAATTACATATTTGCATACTTTCTTGAATAGCATTTATTGAAAAACAATTTAGGATTTTTGATAACTGGCCCTTACATAAAGATGCTTTCTAGAACTTCACTATAAGACACTGATGCCTTCAGGAGGTTATGGTGCCATAACCTATGACTAAGTGGCCCTTGGAGCTTATGGGTTAATGTATTCCTCTGCGGATGTACGACTTTGTCCAGGAGTCTCCAGATGAGCAAGACTGTTAGAATTAAATCAAAAATCAGACTTAAATACCCTTTAAATTTGTATCTAGGTTGGTTCTCAACTGGGTTCCAGATCACTGAGGTTGCCACGTAGATGATCTTTGTGCTCATTGATGTTCACTGGAACATTCTCTGAGTCTTGTCATTACACAAATCAAATCCTGTTCTCTCAAGCTGTACAGACTGAATCCCTGCCCGAACAGCGTTCTTTTGTGACAGGTACAGTGTCATCCACAGTGTAAAGACCTGCACACGAGTCCAGTAGGAGGCTGGACCTTTGCCGTTACCCTCTGAGAGCCCCTTCTGAGTGTCGGAACAATTATTCAAAACTTGGAGCTGTTCCTCCAGTGCACTGCCGGGCTTGCCCCTCTGACTGTCTGTTGACTAGGTTCGTTGACAGCTCTGTTGGAGCAGAGGTTAACTTGTAGATTTTTGTCTGGTTAGAAGTGCAAATAATTTGTGTCCAGTGGGAAAGATAACCCTAGAGGTTGTGTCGCCTGTGGCCCACGGGACATTAGCTAGTTTTATATCTAACCTGGTAATCTTACCCCACCATTCCTTTTAAAATTTATACCTAGCTCCTACAATTCTTGGTTGAACCTAGTCTTTTACCATTTCCCTCACTGACTAATGAGTTAAATAAAATCACTTGCCACATGTTTATTTTATGTGTGTATGAGATCATGCTTTTAACCTTTTGAAAATTATACTTTGGCATAATGTTAGGGCCCCTCATTCTTACTTCAGCCTCCAAGTGGGTTAGGTTGATGGGTAAACAAAAACATGTACTATTACTGATGAGAACAAGTCAACTGATTCTTCAAATCCCAGCCGGCTTTTTCTTCCTCCTCCTCCTCTCGCTGTTGAGTACTTTCTCTGCTTGTAATGTGGAAAAGATGGGCCAGGGAGCGTCACCAGAATCGTTCTTTTAGTGCATCCATCTGTGAGCAACATCTGTGAAGCCCCATGTGTGAGGCGCATGGCCCTGGAGGACACACTGGACGTGCAATAGCAGGGGGATATGACTGCACTGTTTCATGTGACTGTTTTCAACTAGGATCCTTCTTGGCCAGAGCAGGAGGGAAAAACCCACGAGGCTGCTGAAATGAAGCTAATGCACTAACATTTTGCCAGATAAATAGCATGTAGCTAGCATTAGCTAAGTTTCCATCCAAAAATGATTTTTTTAAACTGGATGATTAATACCATAGTAAGACCAACACATTTGGACCTTAAAATCAGACCTCTGATATGAGAAAGTCCCAAGAAAATGTTTCTTTTGGGAAAAGCACGATGAGAACTACGGCTGAGGAGGGAGAATATTTTACTCCAAACTATTGGTTCTACCATTTTATTCAACTTAAGATGGAGCCTCAGTGCCCAGCTCAACTCCTGCAGGCCCTGCGAAGCTTCCCTGCTCACCCCAGACCAGAGGAAACTTCTGCACACTTGTTTGCTTACCTCATTTGACACTTATATACTCTCTTGACCGTTACTTTTATGTGCATCCCATTTTCCTGCCAGTCTAGACTATAAATTCTCGGAGAACAAGTTCTGTTTCCCATGCTTTTGTATCTTTCACAGTGTTGGCATATAGTAGGCACTCAGTAATGAGTAGCTGTTGGTTGGTTCACAGGAGAGCAGAGTTCTTTCGGCCAATATGGGTAGAAAAAGTGCTCTAGCCTGACTTTTTTTTTTTTTTTTAAGATAACCAAATTCATTGGCAAATGATGTAATTATTTCTCTGGATGACCTTGAAGTAATGCGTGCAGTCTTCTGCGCCACCCACATCCATCATTGCTGTTTTCTTTCTACTGCACCATGCTTCAAATTGGGGTTGTATTTGTTTAGCAGAGAGCTTACAAAACGACTCTTGAATTTTCAATGTAGTATTTAAATTGGACTCATCTAATGAAGAGCAGGATGTGTACAGGGAGAACAAATCTAATTCCGTATAATAACATGCATTTTACATTTGGTTGAATGGAACATTTATTAAAGCAACATGCCTCATTTCTCATGGCAGCTAGTTAGGGTTTTTAAAAATCTAATGCATTAGAGAATTAGAGTCTAACAGGATATCTGGATTATTTCCTATTTTAAAGATAGCCTGTCTTCCAGTCACAAAAATTAAGGTTTTGTTAAAGAGTGTGCATCCTCTGTAACACATGTCTTAGTACCTTGCTCATAGGAGTGTATTAAGTATTCCTTTACTGAGTCATTAGGGAAAACTGTGAGCTAACACAGGGACAGCATAAGGGACTCTTTATCCTACGTGATCGCGAACCCTCTTCCAAGTTCATCCTAAGTCTGAGTGCATTTTAAGGTGACTGTATTACAAGACGCCTAAATAAGGCGAGACCATCAGGGCATAAAAGTATAAAACTCTTGGTGTCTTTATTAGCGATTCTTTACTGTATATACAGATTACCAGGGGCTTTTGTTGAAGTGCGGGTTTTGATTCTGTCTGCCTGAGGTGAAGCCTGGATTCTTTGTTTCTAATAAGCTCCCTGGTGCTGCTGCCAGGGTTGGTCTGGGATGGCACTCCGGTAATCACGGCCTTAGAGAACTGGACTCTCAGACCGCTCAGTGCCGCCTGGGATCTCCCCTCTTTCTGAAACTCTCTCTCTTTTTCTCTTGTTCATGTTCTGGCCCATAGGGCTGTTGTGCCTTCTCCCCACCAGGCATCCCTGTTGTTGCACCCACATGGTATAGGACTCAGCCCCCTTCCTTTTCCATAATAAGCTATTTGTGATGGAAAAAATGGAGCCATATTAGGAAGTGAAGTATGAGATGCTCTCCAGACATGAATTCACTGCACTTGAGATTATTCAAACAAAAAAAAAAGTTGGCTCTTTTACATCATAGGCAAAGATTTACCTATAACCCATAGTAGAATCTAATAGCAGTTACTGGAATGAAAGATCAAGCTGAAATTCTGTCCCACAGTATGGTTTTGTTCAGATGGAAAATTGGAATCCTTGGAAGATGGTAACCAGAGGACTACGTATCTGCTGATTTTCATTTGGAAAATAACTCCAACCATACTATAAAACCATACAGATGGAAAACCTTCTTGATGTCCTTTCAAATTCTGGCTCCAGATAAACCTCAGATATGTTTTAATGTATCGAGATAGCGGAGAAAAACATAAAGAATGAAAGAACAACACTAAATAGTCTTCAGCTAAGTAAGTATTTTCTAGCATAGATACAGGTTTAATTAGGTTTGATTAGGCCTCCTTACGAGCTTCTCTGGTTACCTAAGACCTTGAAAGCTTTGTGAGTGGTTTCACTGTGATCCTTCTTTTGTCTTCATTAAAGAAAAAAAATTAAATGCTAAGCCCACTTCTGTACTGATATAAGGAGACATCTGAATAAGAATTTGGATTCTCCCCTAAAAAAATCCCCTCACCTGGCCTCATGCTTCTTTGGTTTCCACTGGAACTAGGGAACTACCTGGGGTAATATTGCCATATTGAACAAAGTACCCAGAAGAGATGAGTTGGTAAAATGAAACCTTTCTGCTTCGCCACTTCCAAACACAGAGCTTGGACCCCGCACAAAATAGGCTTGATACGGATTTGCCACAGGTGGAGACACTTCATACAACTTCAAGGTCTTTCTTCGTCTAGGCCTTCACGAGGCTGAGACTGAGGGGATTGTGCCTCTGTCAGTAGCAAATTCTGTGCCTCCTTCACCCAGTCTCTTCACCTCAACTACCTATGCTGATTGCAGCCACTCTCATCCTTTTCTGCTTTCAAATATTAATTGTCCAAGCTAAAACTTCTCCTCGTTTCATGGATAGCCTCCTTGACTCTGCATCCTTTCTCTTCACCAGTATGTGTGGTTAAGAAAGCTGTGTGATATAAACACTTACAACACACTTCATTCACATGCCTTCTTATAACCCCCTCTCCAACCACCAAGCGACCTTCTGAAAACAGTATCCTCTTTTAATAGTTGGCAGTCTGCAATTCAGAGATTAAATAATTTATCCAAGAACAGCAATTGCTAAGTTGAGTTAAAATCAAATATAAATTCATTTAAGTCTAAGCCCTACCAGAAGAACTTGGCCGTCCACTTCTGCTAGGATACAAACCCCTGGGCTAGACGTAAGCACGTCCCCCCAGCACGGTGCCTGTGTTAGTTCTCCCCACAGTGCTGCTCTGAATTGTCTTACTGAGGCGCCCAGACGGCCACGTCCAGAGAGGCTGTGTTCACATTCCTGCTGGTGTTGATGCAAGGTGGACACTGAAGCCAGACTGTTCTCCTGGCCCCTCTCTGCCTTACCTCACACCTGTTTCTCAAGTAAGGGAGAGGCACATTTCATTTACCCAGAGGTTTTTGAAGGACTTAATCAAGTGAAATTTGTTGGAGAGCTGAGATCTCCAAATTCCAGCTTTGAATATTATGTTCACTTCCTCTCCAGTTTTGTCCTTTGCTGTTTGAGCAAAGGTATTGTTGAAAGGCACTGATGTAATTATCTGTCCATCTATATTGACCTGTTTATCCATCCATTTACTTCCTTTACCTCTTTACTGAAAGTAGTGGCCTCAGAAACTGACTTAATTGGATCACATTTAGGTTTTTGCATTTAATTTAGACCAATTTTAAGAGAGACATTTTAAAAAAGTGGCTATAGTGTTTAGAGGTTCAGAAATTTCTCCATTTAAAGAAATTTTGGTTAATTAATTTTCAAAAGAAAAGAGTAAAGGGAGATTTGATGCCTGGTCTTGAATAATTGAAGGACTGTTTAAAACAAGATGGATTACACAATTTATTTGCTTTCAAAACGGTTACCAGTTGCTGGCATATTTCAGGTCAAAATGACCTTATATTAACTTAAGCTGTCTAGCATCAAACCTGTGTAGGAAGTCATAAATTGTCACCAAGCAAAGATTAAAGGACTGTGAATCAAGGATGTTTAGGTATGTCTTCATTAATTGAAAGGTTGATCTTACTGACATTAGAGGTCCCTTCCAAATCTTAAGATACAGTTACATTCCAAATAGCACATAAAATTTAAAAGTAATTCTAATCCATTGAGATGATTTCTGGAATAGTGGCCTGAGGAGCTCTGTAAACCCTCTCCCGTGAAACCACCATAACTGGTAAAAATTACTTTTACTCTGGAAGTGCACTAAGGGCATACAACAAATGAGGAAACATTGATTCAAGAAAATCTAAATCTTTCCAAGAGAACAGGGAGGGTCTGTAGCACTTGAGCCATGACCTACTTCCTTTCCCCTTCTCCCTGGCCCATCTCAGGATGATGGAGCTCTGCCCTGGGCAAACCCAGACAAGAACATAAGGCTTATTCTCTCCAGCTTCCAGTTGTAGGCTACAGTATCTTCCCATGAAGGACAAGCCACCAGCATTTCTTATTTTCCCCCAGATGCCTTTTGAAGAAGCTTGATTCCTGGCACAAGTGGCTGAGAGATCTAGGTCTTTCTTCCCCACCCAGTACCCACTCATATGGTGGAAGCTCAGCCCCCAGGCACAACAGGCCAAGAACACTGGGTCTCCAACAGCCTTCACCCCAGCTCACTTAAAGTGCAGGTGATTTATGCCAGAAGAGAAGAGCCAAGAAGATCAAGGGCTATTGCCCCACCCAGTGTCCTGCTGAAGAAGCAGGGGTGTTGCTCCAGGAGAAGCTAGCACTGCCACTCTGAGAAAAGCTGCAGAGCAGTGGGACAGAGGCAGGCTGGAAGCGTAGAGAGCCCCAAAGGGACCTGACTTTATTTGGAACAGAATTTGAGGAAGTTCTAGCCTAAGGGTGCACCCCCATATAAAGGAGATTTTAGTAGTAAGCACTTAAGAGGAGGCTGGTAAATTCAGTAGAACAACAAGTAAATTATAAACCAGCTAGAAGTTTACCAGATTGAACCAAAGAATGAGACAGCCAAAAAGAGCCTACTGGGAAAAGAGCAAAACCCAAAAACAAGCCTCAAAGAGTACTCCTGCAGAGGGGTCTGAATTTAGTTGAATCAGAATGTGGCAAACTGTATGCCTCAGGGCATTACTAAAAACAGCAGGACAATCTGCCAGCAATGGTTGGGTGTGCCATCAAAAGCAGCAGACAGCTTAACAGGCATCAGGAAAAAGAGAGGTGGCTACGTACACCTGAGTCTGTGTCCTCTGATGAGCAACTTCAGACGGGGCACATAGTGAAGGAAAACGGATTTTAGTAAAATAGCCCAGCCAGGTCACTGAGAAAATAAGCACAAAGACAACAACAACAACAACAACAAACCCCAGGCCTTGAGGGGAGAAAGAGGGGGAATTAGCACTGGACTTACTAAAATCTACTACCTAAAATGATTAATTTTTAACAAAAAATTACCAATTATGTAAAGAAACAGAAAAGTGTGATTCATACACATGAAAAAAAATCAGGCAACAGAAACTGCCTACGAGAGGGGCCAAATGTTGGACTTAGCAGGCAAAAATGAAATTAACTATATTATAAATGTTCAAAGAACCAAAAAATAAAAAAGGATTAAAGGATTAAGCAAGGTATGATCACACTGTCTAATCAAATGAAGAATATCAATAAGGAAATAGAAATCATTTTAAAAAATAGCCGAACGGTTCTACCAAACATTTGAAAAATTAATAACAACCCTTCCAAGAAACAGAAGAGGAGGGAACACTTCCAGAGTTACTTTATGAGGCCAGCTTTCCCCTGGATACACAAGAAAAGAAAATTACAGGCCAATATCCCCGACGAACAGAGGTGAAAAGCCTCAAGAAAATATCAGCAGACTGAATCCAACAGTGCATTGCAAGGGTCATACACCACGATCCAATAGGGTTTATTCCAGGCATGCAAGGATGGTTCAACACCCTCCAATCAATCAATATGATACACCACATTAATAAAAGGAAGGATAAAAATCACTCAGTCATCTCAATAAATGCATAAAAAGCATTTGACAAAATTCAATTGACAAAATTCAATATCCAGTTCATAATAGAAGCTCTCAACAAGTAGATAGAGAGACCATACCTCAATGTAATAAAGACCATATATGACAAGCCCCCAGCTAATATCCAACTCAACGGTGAAAAGCTTTCAACTTTTCCTTTAAGATCAGGAACAAGAAAGGATGCCAATTCTTGGCAGTTTTATTCAACATAGTGCTAGAAGTCCTAGCCAGAGCAGATGTTCAAGAAAAATTAAAAGCAATGCAAATCAGAAAGGAAGAAGTAAAACTGTCACTAGTTGCAGATGACTTGATATTATATATAGAAAACCCTAGAGACTCCACACACACAAAAAAAAACTGTTAGAGCTAATAACAAATTCAGTAAAGTTGCAGGATACAAAATCAATATATAAAAATCTGCTGTTTCTATACACTAACAACAAACTATCAGAAAGGGAAAGTACGAAAACAATCCCATTTACAGTTGCATCAAAAAGAATAAAATATCTAAGCGTAAATTTAACCCAGGAGGTGAAAGCCCTATACACTGACAAAGCACTATACAAAACAATCTGCAGCTTCAGTGCAATCCCCATTAAACTGCAAGGGCACTTTTCACAGAAATAGAACAATCCGAAAAATTGTGTGGAACCACAGAAGACCCCAATAGCTAAAGCAATCTTAAGAAAGAAGAACACATATATATAACTGAATTACTTTGCTGTACATCTAAAACACTGTAAATAAACTATGCTTCAATTTAAAAATTTTTAAAAAGAAAGAAAGAACACTAGAGGCATCATGCTCCCTGATTTGAAACTATATTACAAAACATATGGTAATCAAAACATATGGTATTAGCATAAAAACAGACACATAGATCAGTGGAACAGAATAGAGTGCCCAGAAATAAACCCATACATACATAGTCAATCAATTTACAACAAAGGAGCCAAGAACGTACAATGGAGAAGGGACAATCTCTTCAATAAATCGTGTTGGGAAAACTGAACAGCTACATGCAAAAGAATGAAACTGGACCACTATCTTATACCATATACAAAAATTACCATACACAAAAATTAACTCAACATGGATTAAAGACTTGAATGTAAGACCTGAAACTGTAGAACTCCTGGAAGAAAACATAGGCAATAAGCTCCTTGACATCAGTCTTGGTGACTTTAAATCTGACACCAAAAAAGCAAAGGCAACAGAAGCAAAAATAAACAAGTGGGACTGCATCAAACTAAAAAGCTTCTGCACAGCAAAGAAAACTTTCAACAAGATGAAAAGGCAGCCTAATGAATGGGAGAAAATATTTGCAAGTCATATATCTGATAAGGTGTTAATATCCAAAATGTGTAAAGAACTCATACAACTCAATAGCAAAAACAAAACAGATAATCTGATTTTAAAATGGGCGGAAGATCTAAATAGACATTTTCCCAAAGAAGACATACATACAGATGGCCAACAAAGTGTATGAAAAGATGCTCAACATCACTAATCATCAGGGGAATGCAAATCAAAGCTGAAATGAGATACCACCTCAGACCTATTAGAATGGCTATTATCAACATGACAAGAAATAAGAATTGGCGAGGATGTGGAGAAAAGGGAACCCTAGTGCACTGTTGGTAATGTTAATTGGTGCAGCCAAAATAGAAAACAGTATGGAAGTTCCTCAGAAAACTAAAAATAGAACCACTGTATGATCCAGCAATTCCACTTCTGGGTATTTATCCAAAGAACATGAAAACTCTAACTCAAAAAGATATATGCAGCCCTCTGTTCATTGTAGCATTATTTACAATAGCCAACATATGGAAACAAACTAAATGTCTATTGATGAATGGATAAAGAAAATGTGACATAGATATTCAGACATAAAAAAGAATGAAATCTCATCATTTGTGACAACATGGATGGACTTTGGGAGCATTAAGCTAAGTGAAATAAGTCAAACAGAGAAAGACAAATATTTTATGATCTCAATTATGTGGAATATAAACAAAACAAAGCAAACAAATAAAAACAAGCTCTTAGAAACAGAGAACAGATTGGTGGTTGCCAGAACTGGTGGTTGAGCGTTGGACAAAATGGGTAAAGGGAGTCTAAAGGTACCAATTATAAAGTAAGTCATAGGGATGTAATGTACAGCATAGTGACTATAGTTAATAATACTGTATTACAAGGGGGAGGGGATAGCGCAAGTGGTAGAGTGTGCGCTTAGCATGCACAAGGTCCTGGGTTCAATCCCTAGTACCTCCTCTAAAAATAAAATGAATAAATAAACCTCATTACCTCCCCCCCAAATTATATTAAGAATAAGTTTAAAATTTTTTAAATACTGTATTACATATTAGAAAATTGCTAAGAGAGTAAATCTTAAGTTCTTACCACAAGAAAAACATTTTTTTAAACTATGTATGTTGACAGATGTTAACTAAACTTATTGTGGTGATCATTTCACAATATATACAAATATCAAATCATTATGTTGTAAACCTGAAACTAATATAATGTTATATGTCAATTATACCTCAATAAAAAAAGAATGTATAAGTATCCAAACATGATAGAAATTTATTTATCATTTATTCAAGTCCAAAATTGGGGGTTTTTTAATGGAAAAAGAAAAAGAAGACTTTGTTGTTTATCTATTTTATATACATATAATGTCATATTATTTGACAATGAAAAGGAATGAACTCTTCCCGTGTAGTACTGATACATGCCATAACCCGGATAACCCTTGAAAACACTGTGCTAAGTGAAAGGAGCCAGTCACAAGAGGCCACACGTTGTACGGTTTCATTTATATGAAATGTCCAGAATGGGCAAATCTATAAAGATAAGAAACAGATTAGTGATTGACTAGGGTTGGGAGCTGGGGGGAAAGTGGGTGTGACATTTGTTTTTGGGTTGATGAGACTGTAAAAATGTGATGATGGCTGCACAACTCTGTGAATACACTAAAACCCATTGATTGTATATTTTAAATGAGGCTATGATCTCATGATAAAGCTGTTAAAAAATAAAACTGAAAAGGTACCATGTGAGAGTGGTTAAATAGTGGAAAGATACTACCTAATTTTTAAAGACTGTTCTGCTTTACTCATGTGAAAGATGGGTGTTTTGCCAGGATTTCAGATTTTTAGTGTTGAAGTTGCCTTGCCGGGGAGAGAACTCCGCAGATCCTCTTTATATTCATCTGAGAGCGCTCAGGACTTGTCCCAAGTTCCCTGCTTTGTTACTTCAGTGTGACTCTTCTGAGCCTTTGTTTCCCGTTAACTCTTGAGTCTACTGCTATCATGTAACTTCATACAGTGGGTTGAATGTTTTTAAGGCTAAAATCCTATTCACTGTGAAACTAAACCATGGCTTTAAGGAAGATTTTGGGATTCTCAGAATGACAGAGTTCAAATAAGGACAATGGAATCAAAGTGGAATAACAAGTAGCCAGCGAGGTCTCCCCTACGAAGGAACGGGAAGTATTCCTAAGAATGGAGCAATGTGAGTGTCAACTGGATTTCAGAGTTCTCCACTTTAAGCTTTGATTGCCAGAGCTCCTGAAATACGAGGACTTTTTTAAAAGTTAGGTAAAAATAGAATGTGATTTTTGTAGATTTTTATTTTAGAGTTCTTCCTTGTTAACTTCATAAAATTAAACATAATCAAATACATCAAGTGTAAGTGAAATTCTTGTTACTAAAATGGGACTCTAGTTACTAAATAGTAAAATTGTTCTGCAGTTTTGAGGTAGCGGAGTCTCCAGTACCTGACACACTTGTTAATGCCTTTGTCAAGGCCTTCTCGTACCCAGACCTTCAGGCAGCCCAACTAGTCCTGGGCTGTAGGAGGTTTACATAATTAAAAAGGAAAGAGAAGAAAAAGGAGAGGGAAGAAATCAAAAGCATCCAACTGAGATAAAGGATAAATAGGGAATGGGGGAAAAAGGAAATAAAGAGACCAATTTAGGAAAAAATAGCAAAGACAAAAGAACGGTAAAGGGTGAGCAGTGGACTAGAAACAGAGAATCAGGCTCTCGGGCCCGCTCTGCCCTCAGTCAACTGTGTAATCTTGGGCAAATCACTTTCTCTCCCTTCTTCCCGCTTTTCCTGGCCCATATAATAAGGAAGTGATGCTTGTCCTCCTCTGGGTCAAATGACTAAGTGCGAATTCTGAGCATAGAGCAATGAGATTTGTTTTCCTCTGTAGTTTACAAAACCAGTCTCCTTACTCTGAATTTGGGCTATTTTATGGAAACACTCTGAAAAAAAAAAGCACTTAAAAAAGTTCTGTTCTCTTGTTGGTTCCCTGCGCCCAGTCACTGAAATTTACCTGTCACTTTCAGGCTCCTGCTTGACCGCATCCCAGTGCAGCAACACCGCATAACGGTAAGAATTCACTCCTGTCGAACAGTCTTCTAAATGCACAGTTTGGATACCAGTAACCGTAGACACATAACTGTACAGCATGATCGAGATCATTCCATCTGGGCTTCCTGTCCCCGCCTCATTGCTTATCCTGAAAAAAAAAAAAAAAGAGCCCTCTAGGAAGTTTAAAGACTTCTGTATAATGTGGTTATGGCGTTTGAAATCATCTCAAGTGTAAGTTGAACAGCATTATGGTACTACTCTGGGAAAAACAGAATCTTAGACTGTTTTAACAGAAATGCAGTTTATTACTTTCATGTATACACAGCGACTTCAATGAGTTGCTGATGTTTGAGTTTCTTTAATGAATCTGATTTTAAAGCAAATGAATATTCTGAACTGCTTTTAAAAGTTCTAGATTGTATTTGAGGTAAACAATAAGTTAAGAATACATAGTAATCCTTTTTTTAACAATAGTTTTTCTTTAATACATTTCAGACATTTGTACTCTTAATGCAAGAGGAATAAGAATTTGCCTCTGCATGAAGCTGCAAAATAATAGTGTGGTTCTTCTCTTGTCTAATTTTCATAAGCTCTTTAAAAGAGGCATGTTATTTCTGGAGAAACAAATTCACAGCTTGAATTTAATCTAGTCTTTATGTACAATATATGGAAGAACTTTAAGTTTCTGAACACAGGATAAGCAAGGACCTTTGTCCTACTTGTGAAACTTATCCAGAGTAAGCTCACAAACGTTATTTTCTCAAATAATACAATCCATACTTCATTTTAATATCCTTAAATTTCAAAATAAGTTCAAACTCAAAACTCCTTGTGCATATGTGTGGTTCGTTTTAACAAAAAATTCAATTAAAATGAGAAAATGTGGCGGTGGGGGTTTAAAAGCATAAGCAGGCAGTTTAAATAGTCTCTCTGCGATCCGTTTTTTGGTTTTGAATTTGCATGGATTGTAGGATTCCTTGCATGTAAGGACCACATCTTACCCATCTCTGGATTCTCAGAACCTAGCATGCAGTCAATTGAAATGGTTCGGGTTAAAACTACCATCCTCTCTGGTGTCCGGTCACAAATTTGAAACTGGCAAGGATCTGAAGTGAGTTTTTTCAGTAGCTGCCAAGGAGTCTCAGACCTGAACTTACTTGATGCAGAATAACTGCTTTGGGCAAACTCAAAAGCTCAGCTGAAGTCCCGCCCCTGCGCGAAGCGTTTCCCCAGCTTCCCACGCAGCCCTGCCCTCGGCCACGCTCCCGGACACGTGATTTCTCTCTCCAAGAAACTACTGCCATAGTGCCGTTCTTGGCGGAAACAGGCTTCTCTCAGTTATAGACCAAAATCAGGGGGGAAAGAAGACTCTCTTTGGGGGTCTAAAGGAAACTATGGGAGTGTCTCTCACAGTGTAATTTTCCAGGAACACTGCAGAAATGGGGTGCATTTTGGAGTACTCCGTAAATACTAGTAAACAACGCTGGCATCGCCTGGTACGTGCATACTCACCAGAAGGCAGCCTCCCTCGGCCCTGCCTTTCCCTAATGGATTTCCATTTCTATCGATTGGGGACTTAGATGCTGGCTAGCAATTAGTCCTAATCAGGCGGCGGGAGTTTCCTAAGGGGACTGCCAGCTAGCCTAATTGCTGGCAGCTGTGGGGCCGCTCCGCGCTCAGCTGCGGGGCACAGGCTGTTAACCCCCGGGGTTCCAGGCTCCACAAGGATGCTTGACCTAGCAAAATTCCTCCTGGTGGGTGGTGAGTGTTGGGGTCAATGGCTTATCTTTATTTTGGAAAACTGTGCTGAGAAGCTTGGATTACTTTATCTCCAAAGGTACTTTAAGATAGAGTGAACTGCATAACCTCCCTGGAAAAAATCATAGAGAAACTGGTTTAGAAAAAAAAAAAGAAAGAAAAGCTCTATTATGAAAATTCTCAAAAATTCACAGAAGTGGAATAGTATAAGCTCCATACATCTATCAAATAATTCTCTACATTCTGCCCTTCTTTTTAATCTAGCCCTCACCTCCATTTTTTTTCTTTTTACTGGAGCATTTTAAAGCAAATCTCAGACATATTTCACTTCTAAGTGCTTTACTGTGTAATTAAAATATAAAGTTTTTTTTTAAAATGTAACCATTAAACTATTACTACATTCAACTAAATAGCTAATAATTCCTTGGTATCACCCAGTATCTAGGCAGGTTCGCATTCACACAATGCCTCAAAAATGCCTTTGAGTTTGTGTGACTCAGTCTAGTCCAGGCAGAACATTGTGTTTAGCTGTGAGATTATATCCTCAAGGTGTTCTCTGACGTGTTCCTCTTGCTCCTGTATTTTCTGTAAACTCGAAGTAAAATCTAGAAGCTCCATGAGAATCAGGTTTGGGTATTTTTCCAAGAATAGTTTATAGGTGGTTCTATGAACTTTCTTTTGCATCTTACTCTGGAGTCACAAATGTCTAACTGTCCAATTTCAGTGATGTTAAAATTGATCAATGAGGTCAAATGTTGTCAGTCTGGTGCATGCATTATAAAGTTCCCCCATTAACTTTACCTAATAGTTTTAGCAGACATTAATAATCTTTGCCTGGAATGATTGTTTCATGAGGGGTTCCTAAGTGGGTATTCTAACATTTTCACTTTCTTTGGCATGTGTTAGCCGTAATCCTTATAGAGAATTTCCCCCTCATGTTTGGAAAGGCAGGATAAGTACTTGATTCCTTCCCTTTCTTTATATCAAATTGATTCTCTAAGCCACCTCATAATATAACTATGAAAATAATTTTTGAGTATCATTATGAATTCATGGATTGTTATTACGTTTGATGAGTTTCAATCCAATGCGGTCCTAGTTTTTTTTAATGCTAAAATTATCCCAGATTTAATCAGCATTTCTTTTCAAACTTACTCTGTGCCCTTTTGATTTGTCTATATTAGTCTTTTTCTGCCCCATACCTGGAACAACAGTTTTCTGAGGAGCCCTGGTTCCTTTGAGTGAAACTGGGCATGACGAGTATTCACTGCTAATGGACTGTCATTGCTTCTAGTCCAACACATTATGTTTAAAGAAATAAAATGAACTAGTATTAAATTCAGGTTGGCAAATATATAAATATATATATATATATATGTATATCTGCCCTCATCTTTAACTTCCTCCTTCCTGTACTGAAGGAGCAAGTGTCTAAAATATGCTTTTGGTATCTCCACTTCTAGAACAAACTGTCAGTTACCTCCTCACTGTCAGTTACCTCCTCGTTGTCCTGTCTCCATCCTCCCCCTCTCCATCAGTGAATCAGAGATGGCCACTGTTGCTTCCCTGTCCCCTCTCTTCTTTCCCAAACTAGACTGAAAGCTTTTTGAAAGCAGTTAGGTTTTCTGCCCATTTTTGAATCCTCCGTAATGCTGAGCACAGATTAGGTTTGCAATAAACTTTTGCACTGAACTGCCACGGGTCGCAATCTGTGCCACTTATTCAGCGATGACATTCCTTTCTCTGCTTTATATCAGTCTCTCATCCAGGGACCTTTTTTTTTGCCCCTGACACCAAAGAAGCATCATTCCACAACCAATTTGTAGAGATGAAATAAAATAAAACTCTGTAATTGATTCTATTCCAAAGAAGCCATGCTTTAAGGAAGGAAAATCATGCCTCGAGGAGCTGTCAGCTTCATTACAGGCTCTGCGATAAGCCACGTGGGAGGACAGTCAGGACTTTGTGGGAAGGTGCCAGTTAACGACCAGCACCGCTCCTGAAGCACACTTAAGCCCCTGTACCTCCACGGTGCTAACAGAAGCCACGTGGGGGTAATCTTATCTCAGTCCCTTGATGTTTCAGAAACAAAATACTATCAATGATTTCTCCTGCTTTCTACCTCCACATTTAAGGAAGATTATTTCGTAGAGCCAAATAAGAGGTCATGTGGTAAGGCAGAAGTGATCCCAAGATAAACCATCCGTACACACAGATGGCCACTGGACACTAACTGTGGATGATCTGTGTGGCTCTTCGCAATGCGGAGAGCTCAAGAGGAGCAGACAGAAACAGTGTCCGGTCCTCCACCGCAGAGGGGCTTGGACCCCCCCCCCAATATTTCTTCACTGAGTTTCTAATCACATTCTTTGTTGTTGTGCTGTTGATTTGTCTTTTTCTTCCTTAATTAGTAGGTGGAGTCTTTCTGTACTGTGGACCTTGTATGCTAAGGGTCAGGTAACCCATTCGAATTAGCTTATGAAAAGAGGGGACTGGGACACGTGCTCTCACCACTGGGAGTCCAGGAGTAGCTCTAAACTCAGGCACAAGTGCTTCCAGGGACCCAACAGTTACGTCAAAACTTTTCTCCTTTTATGTTTTACCTCTGCTTTTCTCTGTTTGATCCTTCTGGAATTAGGTTTTCTTTATGTAGCCAGAAACACTGATGATTGAACATTTGAAGGAAACTTCAAATTCACATCATTGAAGCTTTCTAAACCCAAAGGTAATGTCCATTCTTCTCTAGCTCCAAAGCTTCAAAGCTTTAGTTAGCTGATTGGGTTCAAATGTCTGAGGAATGATGGGGCCAGAGAATGGGAGTCCCGAACAACGCAGCCTATTACAGATAGCAGCCCTTTTAGTACATATGTGACCTATCTAAACTTCAGTTTTCCCACCTGTCAAGTAGAATAACAATAATAATACGTATCCATTGTAATTAGATAATTTGTGTGAAATACTTAACACAATTCCTGGCATATAATAGCCCCTGTAATAATGTTGGCTCTTAAGATTTTTTTATTCATTACATGCTTTTCCTGGATGGTCATCTTTTAATGTTATTTATGATACCTCCCACTGAACAGAGGCTTACACCTTTTTCTGTAGCCAAATCTAACAATCTTTTCTTTATGGTTTCTGTGTGGTGACTTGCAGGAGAGGAGCCATCCTTATGCCCCCAAATGACAAAAATAACCTTTTGCATTTTCTTCCAGTATTTTTGTAGTTGTATTTCTAATGTTTAAATCTTTACTTCATGAAACTAATACCATGTTATAGGTCAATTATACCTCAATTTTAAAAAGAAGAAAAAAATTATTTGCCTTATTTTTCCTAATTTGGAATTTAATCTTTATCAAATGCTAAGTTCCTACTATGAACTGACTTGTTTCTAATTTATTTTGTTTGATTCTTATTTCTTTCTGTGCCAGTTTTAATTGCTGTAGCTGCGTAGTAAATTTTGACGTTTTAGAGGAAAAGTTCCCCTGCCATCATCCTTTTTTTAAGAGTATAGTTGCTGTTCTTCCACGCTCTACTGTTCCAAATAAGCTTTAGAATCAACTTATAAAGACACAACTAAAATTTCATTAGGGTTTTCTCTTAAATTGTATTGAATTTATGGAACAGTTTCAAAAGAATTAGTATCCTCATAGTAATGAGTCTTTCCTGTCTAGAAACCAAAATAAATCTCCATTTTTTCAGGTATAATTCATGTTCTTGAGTAAGTTTTGGAGAGTTCTTCACCAGTAACACAAGTAACATATTTATTATTATGCTTATTCCTAAATACTTTTTTTGTGTGTGTTTTGTGGATTTGGGTTTTATGTTTTTGTTGTTTTGTTTTTGCTATTGAGTAGAATTCTGTTCCACTAGATTTTCTAATTTATCGTTTTTATAGTCATGGGTGTCAGTGTTTGCGTTTACTCGTAACTGGTTATCCCACTGTGCCTTTTTTATCTGAAAGTCTTTTAGTTTGTCACTGGGTTTTCACAGATTTTGTGCGTGGCCAGTGCTGCCATCTGTCAGCAGTAATAAGTAGGCTACTTCCTTCTGTAGATTCATCCACTCTCCTCGTTTTACCCCGTTGGCTGGGGCCGGCAGTGAAACAGTGACAGTGGTCATGAAACCAGCGTTCCTGTCCCGTTCCTGGCTTGGTCTTTTCACTGTTAAGTACGGCATCTGTGTCGCCTGCTTTATCACAGTGAAGGAGATGTGCCTGTTCCTAGGTCTCCACGTGTTTTCAGGACTGGGTGTTGCATCTGTTGAAATACTTTTGTTTCCTGCTCTTCTCTGATAATATAGTGAATTACATTGGTAGTAGATGTCACAGCTTTATGTCTCCTGGCATACTAATCATTTTTTTATTTTTATTTTTTATTGAAGGATAATTGACATACAATGTTACAATAATTTCAGGTATATAACATAGTGATTTAACATTTATATACATTTCATGATCACCACAATAAGACTAGTTACCAAAGGTCACCATTTAAAGTTACTACAACATTACCAACAGTATTCCCTTTCCCGTATATTGCATTCCCATAACTGGAAGTTTGTGCCATTTATTTACTTATCTATTTATTTATTTATTTTTATTGAAATCTAGTTGATTTACAATGTTGTGTTAGTTTCTGGTGTACAGCAAAGTGATTCAGTTATATGCATGTATATTTTTTAATGTTATTTTCCATTATGTTTTATTACAAGATATTGAATATAGTTCCTTGTGCTATACAGCAGGACCTTATTATTTGTCTGTTTTATATGCAGTAGTTTATACCTGCTAATCCCAGACTCCTAATTTATCCCTCCCCAACTCCCTTTCCCCTTTGATAACCATAAGTTTGTTTTCTATGTGTGTGTCTGTTTCTATCTTGTAAATAAGTACATTGGTATCATTTTTTTTAGATTCCACATATAAGTGATACGTATTTGTCTCTCTCTGTCTGACTTAATTCACTTAGTATGATAATCTCTAGGTGCATCCATGTTGCTGCGAGTGTCATTATTTCATTCTTTATTATGGCTGAGTAGTATTCCATTGTATAAATACACCACAGCTGCTTTATCCAGTCATCTGTCAGTGGACATTTAGGTTGCTTCTATGTCTTGGTTATTGTATATAGTGCTGCAGTGCACATTGGGGTGCAGGTGTCTTTTTGACTTAGAGTTCCCTCTGGATATATGCCCAGGAGTGGGACTGTTGGATCAGGGGGTAAGTCTGTTTTTAGTTTTTTAAAGAATCTCTGTACTGTTCTCCTTAGTGGCTGCACCAATTTACATTCCCACCAGCAATGTAGGGGGTTCTCTTTTATCCACACCCACTCCAGCATTTATTAAAGTCTGTGCCTTGTAATCCCCTTGCCTATTTCGCCCATTGCTCCACTTCACAGCTCTCTGACATCCACTAGCTTGTTCTCCGAATCTGTGAATCTGTTTCTGTTCTACTTTGTTCATTCATTTGTTTAGATTCCACATACAAGTGAAATCTTATGGTATTTACTAACCTTTTAATTGATTGCTGTATTTGATTTGCTGATATTTCATTTGGCATTTTTGCACCTTTGTTTGCAATTTTCCCTTTTGTATCTTCGGTGAATTTTTTGACTGAGGTTATGCTAGCCTTGTACAATGAATTGAAATTCTTTCTGTTTTGTTTTTTTTCCCCTATTATCTGTAATGGTTGAATAACAAAAAAAGTGTACTATCTATATTTCTTTGGAAGATTTGATAGAATTTACCCATTATAACATGAAGCTGGCTCAGAGTATTTTGGAGAGGTAAATCTATGACTACATTTTCAGTTTTTTCCTATACTTATTGGTTTATTCATGTTTTCCTAAAATATTTTTGAACCAATCATGTCTGTATTTTCAAATTTATTGATACAAAGTTATAATAGATTTCTTTTCCTTATTTACTTAATTTTTAAATTTTTAAAAAACATTTTAGTTTCTCTACTTGCTATTTATTGCCTTGTCAAATTTTAGTGTTTCTAACAGTTTTTGCTTTATGACTTTAAAGCTACGTTGCCCAATTCATAATCATTATTGTTATATCTTCTAAATGAGTATCTTTTATTAACATAAACATCTATTTTAGTGCCATTCGTGCTTTTGCACATTAATACTTTTGCAAGTCCTACTTTCTTTGTTTTTTCTTGCCTTTATCTGTCCCTGAATTTTCAACCCTCCTATGGAATTTTGTTTTGGATATATAAAAAGCATGTAACTTTTTACAATGCAATCTAAGATTTTTTGTTTCTTAATAGAATTTGGTCTATTTAATTTTTTACTTAGTCTATTTAAATTTTTAATGATCCTTGATATGGCTGGTCTGATTTTTAACATCTTCCTGTTTTCTATTTAGATGTATGTCTTATAAAAAGCTTATAACTTTTTAAGTGCAATCTGAGGTTCTTTGTATTTTAATAGAATTTAATCTATTAAAATTTTTAATGATCCTTAGTACGGCTGGCCTAATTTTTAATATCTTCATGTTTTCTGTTCATCTTGCTTTTTATGGGTTTTCTCTTTTCCCCTCTGCCTTTGGCTGCATTGATCTAATTTTCTTTATTCCCTTGCTCCATTTAGTAATTCTACTTCATTTTGTTATTCTACTGCCTATATTGGTTTAGCTTGTGTTTTGTAGCAAAACAGAAAAACACTGTATATCAGTAAGTAGTTAACAAATTTTCTTGAGCAAAATGATGAGTACGATGGCAATAATATCAACAAAACCATCTAAATCTTCTAAACCCCCTTCACTTCTCTCTCATCATCTAAACGTAGAATTAAAAATGAAGTTCATAATTTTAAAGTTCCCAAAATTGACTTTCTCCTTTTGACTCTCTTGTGGCCCACTTCCTTGAGCTCTGCTGCCCAGCTCCACACCTCTTCCCACACACCGCTTGGGGCATTCCGTGTTTGGATGCTGTTCTCTGGAATGGAGTTCTTTTATCCTTTACCTTATCACTCAGGTTATGCCATTGCTAGCACAGACTCTTCACTCAAACTTAGCAGTGGAAAGCATGAGTAGTTTCAGAATTCATCCATTCAACCAAGACTGAATGTACCGAGCATATGAGATGGCCAGAGTGTTCGAGCTAGTGCAGGTCTGCAGGGAACAAGATGGGGTGGGGATGGGCAGTAAACAGATAACAGCAAACGCTGAAATATAATGTCAGATGGAAACAAGTGCTGTCAGGGAAAGTAAAGGAGGAAGAGGTGATAGGTGATGATGAAGTTGCCATCTTAGGTACAATGGTGAAGGAAGGCATCCCTGAGGAGCTGACATTTCAGCAGAGCCCTGAATGCAGTGAGGGAGTCTTGTAAATGAAGGCCTGGGGAGAGAACATTCTGAGGAGAGGTAGCAGTGAGTGCAAAGGCCCTCCAGTGGGAGGTGAGCTGGCATGCTCCAGGAGCTGCCGGACTCTGTCAGCAGAAGGGAGGGTGGGAGGTTAATTCAGCAGTGAGTCAAGGTGGGGCCTGCAAGGTGCTGGAGGCCATGGTAGGGGTTTTTATTTTTTTTTACCTTAACTGTGATCAGAAATCATTGAAGTGCTTTGTCCTGGGCAGTTAGTTTATCTGACCAGTATTTTGGAGGGATGAGCCTGGCTGTGGCGGAGAGACTGATCTGCCAGCAGGGATATGACCGGATGCAGGAGCAGCTGGGAAGCAAGCTGGGCAGGAGAGATGAGTGGTGCTGGTGGTGGAGACAGCTGGGAGAGGAAGAGAAGTGGTGTGATCCGGCAGGTGCTGGTCATGTGGTGATGATGACGCCGACGTAGAAGTGAGAGAAAAATAAACATCAGTCAGAGATGATGTCAGTTTTTGACCTGAGTAAAATGATGATGGCATTTACTCAGGTAAAAAAATGGTCAGGAAAAGCTGGCTGCGTAATTTCATAATCATGGAAATCTTAGTTGTGGTGTGCATGTGCCCAAAGAGGGTGATGAAGAGAAGCATCGGGAGAGGCGCAGGATCCCAGCAGCACCGAATGCTGGCAAGGTCGTGCAGCTGCAGGAACCGTGCACGTGCAAAATGGCACAGCCCCTTTGGAGGACAGGCTGCAGCCCTTACAGAACTTACCTTGTTATGCCGCTGTCACACTCCTTGGGGCTTACATGAAGAGGTGAAAATTTACATCCACCCAAAACCTCCATATGAATGTGTGCAGCAGCTTTTATTCATAATTGCTGAAACTTGGAAACAACCTGTGGGTGAACTGATAAACTTTGGTATGCCCATGCAAAGGAGGAGTATTCACTGATGAGAATGAATTAGTAATCACCCACAGAAAGACATGGAGGAACCTTAAATGTATATTACTAAGTGGAAGAAATCTGTCTTCAGCAGCTTCATACTGTATGATTCCAACTATATGACATTCTGGAAAAGGCAAAACTATAAAGACCCTAAAAAGATCAGTGGTTGCCAGGGATTTGGGAGGAGGTAGGAAAGAGTGGACACTCAGAGCCCAGGGGAACTTTAGGGCAATGGAACTGTTCCGTATGATACTGTAATGGGGGACACATGTCATCATACATTGGTCAGAACCCATAGAATGTACATCACAAAGAGTGAGCCCCAATGTAAACAATAAGCTTTAGTTAAAACTAAACTATAGACTTTAGTTATGTGTTAATAATTATAAACATTGGGTCATCAAAGGTAACCAAAAAGGGAAAAAGAAAAGGAAGCAGAAGTATTACTCATCTTCTGTTAGGTTCACAACTAGCAGTAGCAAGCTCACTCAGAAGACTGGAGAACCTTCCCCAGCCAACACTGAGAACTTCCTGAGACCTGACCAGGAAAAGGAGGGGCCATCACTCCAGTCTAACTTGGTGGTTTTTCATATGGCCTCCTTTAAAGATCAATTTCAGATCTTTCCAGTCATTGCCCAAACAAAGCCATGTTATTTTTTTGGTCCTAAAAAATCACCTCGTAGGAACCAGGATTTTCCATGGAGGCCAACACCTTCATTTGTAATTCGAATGTGCCATCCCAGGGCTTGGAGTGGCTCCTGGGACGCGGATGTCCTCCTGTTTATAGAGAGATGCCCCCATTCACACTAAGTGATCGCTCCTGATAGTCAGGCCAGGCTCTTGCCCTACTTTTTGGTAGTTTACCACAAATAAACATCCCCCAAATACCCTGTTGATGTCAAATCTGACAAAATTTTAGATATAGTAGCTTTGGGACTGTATCATTCTTCAAAGACAGTAATCACAATTCCAGGGTCTTAATAGAGTGGATTTGTTATATCACTGAATCAGAAATACATTTATGATACTGATTCCTTTAGGTTCAACATATCAAGCCATGCAAGCAGAGCGCATTTTAAATGAATTGTAATTTATTCTTCTCACTGCTTAAAAAATACATTCTTGTTGCACAGTTTTTGCATGAGGTCTCTGTGCGTCGATAAGCTAAACGGTCTTTACTTGGGATTCCCAGTAATGCTTTTGGAATAAGGCAGTAGTTACTGGCTGTGACTGAACCAGATGGTTCCTAAAGGCCAGTGGGGCAGGTTAGGCAGTGTCCAGCAGGACAAATTGCCTTGGATAAGACATTTAATATATTAGTAGGAAAAGCACTGAAACGCAATTAGAAAATGAGGCCAGTTTGTAAACAGACAATTCTCAGAAAGTACACAAATAACTTAAAAAATCATTTAAAATGGTCAGCCTCACTGGTAATCCAGAAATACAAGTTAAAATAATATGGAACATCATTTTTAGTCAATTACAGATAATAATCAATGTTGGGGAGAGTGGAATTGAATTTTCAGGCACTGTAGTAGAAGGGAAGGTCACTGCAAATGTGAAAAGCACTTTGGAAATCCATTTCTAGATCCTTAAAATACATATACTTTGATCTGGAAATTCCCCTTCTAGGGTTCTATCTCAAAAAAAGTTTTTAAATTACAGAAAATTATATATTAAAATGATTATTATTATTTATAATAGCAAATATAATTGAAAACTATTATTTAAAAATAGGAAATTGGATAAATAAATTAAAATATATTCATATAATCAGATATTATACAGTCATTGAAAATAATGTTTTTTAGCTATTGTACTTTTGATGGATCCCCAAGTTTCTGCCATCTGCCTGACACCTGGGTCTCCTTCTCTAAATGCACTGTAATAAGTTTAGCCTGTCTCCTTTTGGGGACGTTCAGGTTATTTCCAGGTTTCTCCATTTTAGACAGCACTCAAGCAAGACTTTGCGGGAGCATGCAGGTGCACACTGAAGCCCAGGCAATGTCCTGAAAGAAAACAGATCCTAATCTTGGAGCCTCCCACAGAGCTGCTGGGTCTCCGAGCCAGCCTCACAAGCCTGCTGCAAGCCACAGGCTCTCTTGCTGCTCCTTCCAGACCTGGGGGATGTCCACAGTCATTCCTACAATCGCAGCCCCAGGACCTCATGTTTGTATCAAATGTTCATGCTTATCCTTTGTCTGTCCTCCCTGAAGCCTCCACAGGCAAATCCAGAAACTGCTCAGGGACAAACTGACTTGCTCATGGGAAGAGGAATAAATCCCTCTGAGGTGGTTGTGGGTGATGATACCACTGGAGACTAGGAGCAAACAGGTTTTTTGTCTAGGAATTGAAGAATAGCCACATATAGTTGAAGATGCAAAGGGAAATAGACAAACGTGATTACCTGAGGCAGACCCAGGGCAAGACACCATATGAATACCCTTGTACCCATTCATGTGCTGCTGTTCCATTGTTTTATCTCTTGTGATAGCCATTTGTTCTGCCCCACCCCCCTCCACCCCCCATCAGTACTGCTAAGCTGCAATAGGAGGACCAGGGGAAGGAGGGAGGAAAAGCTGTGAAGGTTTTGTTTTGTTGTGCTTTGTTTTGACAGAAGAACCAGAGCTACAGCAGGAGCCTGAAGTGGCAATGATGTTGTTTAGACTCTGGTTGCAAAGTAATGAAACCAGCTCAACTAGGGGTGGGCTGGAATCTGTACCCAGATGGGCTGTACCTACCACTTTAGAGGCAGTCATGGGAATGAAGGTTTAGCATGAAGAGAACTACTTCCTTGTGCATGTCTCTTTCAGTCTTACAGGGTCTTCCGGGCAGAGGAAGGGGCGGCCTCTTCTGGGAAGGGGTGCACAGTGAGCTGGGGGGTTGGGTGCACACTGAGTCACGCAGGTTCCCCACGTGGCCCAGGCCCAGGCTCCTAGCCCTTCCTGACTGGAGTACTGAGTCTCCTGTAATAACAGTGCTTGACCTGTTACAGGTCTTTAATGGTAGGATGAGAGCAAAGGCTGCAGGGAACTTGGAAATCACACTCCTGTTTTATCCCTTCCCATCCCCTTACCCTGCTCTGATAACCATAAGTTCATTTTCTTATATCTGTGAGTATGTTTCTGTTTTGTAAATAAGTTCATTTGTGTTCGGGTTTTTGGTTTTTTTTTTAAGATTTCACATATAAGTGATTTTATATGGTATTTTTCTTACTCTTTCTGGCTTACTTTATTTAGTATGTTAATCTCTAGGTCCATCCATGTTGCTGCATAATTTTATTTTAAGGCTAAGGAAACAAATTAAGAGAATATATACATGACCTCAGCTATTAAGAACACAGTGTAGACCATAAATTCAGTCTTCCTACACTAGAAGAAGGTGCATTGGTCTACCTACCTTGAGCCCCTGCACAACATTGCATAGCCCTTTTGCCTCACCCAAGCTAGATACATTGCCATTCTCACAGGAGGTGATTGGAAAATGGACCAGAATAATTAGGGAGTGGCTAGGGGTGTGGGAAGATCCTTTGCAGAGGAGGACCCTGGCTCGTGGGCAGTGCTGGCCATGAAGAAAAGTGAGACTTGCAACGTTTTGAGGAATTCTGTAAACCTTTCCAAGAAATCGCAGAGTAAAAATGAGAATGGCCCCATCAGCACTATCCCTGCAGCTGCCCCTGCATTTGAGAGCTCTTTCAGACTATTTCAGACCATTTCAGAGTCTCTAGTTTTAGAATTCAGTGTCATGGAAGATTATGTAAAACCTATGATGAAATTCATTTTAAGATGATGACTCTTCTTCTTAGCTCATTCAGGTGTCCTAGAAAATGACAAAGATTTAAAATTTTAAATTATTGACCAAATGAGGGAATGAGGCTTGGGAACATTTGTCTCCGCTTTCCATGAGGCACAGATAATAACCCCTTAGATTTATATTGCACTTGCAACATTTCGAATCTGTTATCTTACTTGATTATCTGAGATGGATACAGAAAATGTCATTATCCCATCTTAAGATAATGAAACTGAACTCTGGAAATTGAAATAAGTTCATCGTGAAATCACCAAGTCAGAGTTGGACAGTTAAAATGGGAAAGGACCTTAGAAATTATGTATCCCAATACCTCCGTTTAGAGATCAGGAAACAAATTCCCATCCTCTTCTTCATCTTGAAATAACTTTTCTTTGGATGGCATCATCTTTGCCATTTACAGTAAATAACCTTGTATATCATTAACAACTAACCAGCCTTATATAACACTTTGATTAAACAAAGCCTGTACCATGAATTCTCATCATTTCTGTGTCAAAAGATAATGTTAGAGGTATTATTATTTTAAAGGTATAAGTTATTCTTGTGCAAGCACAAAATGAACACATGTCAAAGCTTTTATGAAACTAACAAGGAACCAGTTGAGATGTTACAACTGATTCAGAAGATAATTCAAAGAACGGGAAATGGTATGGAAATGATTTTATAGAATATGCAAAGCAGGTCTGTCTGCAGGGCAATAATAAATTGCATTCCACCAGACACAATTAACTTGCATTTTTATGGACAAGAATCATTTGCATTATTATCAATTTTCTGCAATTTACAGAGTTGTAAAACTGCTCAACAACACAAAAGACTAAGTTAGCCTGGAAGCATGAGCTGCACGGGTTATACCCAGTAATCTCTTTGGTCCATTTCAGTCTTTCAGAAATTTTTCATACACTTGTAAGAACTCATCTTGAATTCTGCCAAATATTAAAGGAATAAATAATAGTAATTCTGCATAAATTCTTCCAGATCAGAAAGGAACATTGCCCAACTCATTCCATGAGGCCAACATTACTGTTACCAAAACCAGACAAAGACATTATAGAAGAAAAACTGTCAACCAATATTCCTCATGAACATAGATGCAAACATTCTTAACTAATTAAGTATGCCAGTGTATAATGAGGATAATACACCTTGACTAGGTGGGCTTTATTGCATGAATGCAAGGTTGGTTTAACATTCAAGAATCGATCAATGTAATTCACCAAACTAGTAAATTCAAGGGGAAAAAAATGATCTCAATAGATGCAGAAAAAGCATTTGACAAAATTCATCAGCCATTCCTAAGAAGGGTACTTCTTCAACCTGAAAGAGGACATCTGTGAAAAACATACAATTAACATACTTAATGGTGAGAGCCTGAATGCTTTCCCTTTAAGATCAGGGAAAAAGCAAAGATGTCTACTCTCATCACTTCTTTTTAACAATGTACTGCGTGTTGCAGCCAGGATCGTAGGCCCCAAAAATAGGTAAGTAAAACAAAGGAAGCAGTAAAGAAAAGGAAAAATAAAACTCTCTCTCTTCATAGATGACGTGATCAACTATGCAGAAAATTTGATGGAACCTACACAAAAGCTAATAGAACTAATAAGACTTTAGCAGGATACTGAGACAATACCGGTACACAAAATCAACTGTACATGCAACTGATATGCAAACAATAACAACTGGAATTTGAAATTTGAAAAATAACAACATTTATAATAGCACCAAACCTGAAGCAGTTGGCGATAAATCTGACAAATGATGAGCAAGATCTGCACACTGAAAACTAATAAACATTGCTGAGAGAAATTAAGGAAGACCCCAATAAATGGAAAAATAGATTTATTTGGAAGATTCAATATTGTTAGAGTCAACACAATCCCAATCAAAGTCCCAGCGGGCTTTTTTATAGATATTGACAAGCTGATTTTAAAATCAATATGGAAATACAAAGGACCTACAATAGCTGAAATAACTTCAAAGAAGTTTGAGGAATTGCATTACCTGACTGTAAGAGTTATTATAAAGTTACAGTAATCAAGGTAATGTGATATTTGTTTAAAAATAGATAAACAGATCAATAGAACAGAATAACAGTCCAGAAATAAACCCATATATATCCAGACATCAATTGATTTTCAACAAAGGTACAAAGGCAATTTAGAGAAAGGGCAATCTTTACAACAAATGGTGTTCAAACAATTTGATATCCATATGTAGAAACAGTAATTTAGACCTTACGTCGTCCATAAAAATTAACTCTAAATGTAAAACCTAAAAATTCTAGAAGAAACACAGGAGAAAATCTATTGACCTTGATTTTATCAGAGATTTCTTAGAAAAGCAAAAGCATAATCCACAAATGAAAAAAAAACTGAAAAAGGACTTAGATACAGAAAACATATGTACATATATTTATGTATTTTAATATGTATATATATATTTAACTCAAAAGTCAGTAATAAGAAAGTAAACTACCCAGTTAAAAAAAAATAGGCAAAAGTGTGGACACTTTACCAAAGAAGATAATATGAATGGCAGATGAGCATATGAAAAGATGTTCAGAGCATTGGCAATTAAAGAAATGCTCAACAAAACCACAATGAGATACCACTGCACACTGATTAGAATGACTAAAATTTTAGAAGACTGGCTCTACCAAGTGCTGGCGAGGATCTGGAAGAACCAGAAGCGCCACACAGTGTAAACTGGCACTGCCGCTTTGGAGTCAGTTTGGTGGGCTTTTTAAAAGTTGAACATATGCCACCCATATTAGCCCGCCATTCCACTCCTACCCGTTGACCCAAGAGGCAGTAAAGTGACCATAAAAGACTTGTACACAAATATTTACAACTGCTCTGTTCAAAATGGCCAAAATTTAAAAATAGCCCAAATGTCCTTCAACAGGTGATGAATAAACTAGTATAATCATAAAATGAAGTCCAGGCAACAGCATGGATGAGTCTCAAAATAACTGTTAAGTGAAAGAAGCCAGAGAATCCATATAAGAGAATCTATGCTACGTGATGACATTTATATGGCTTTCTAGAAAATACAAACTAACCTATAGGAACAGATCGGTGGTCACTTTGGGATGTGACTGGAAGCCTGGTATGGAGTGAGAAGTGGGGTGAGACAGGAGGAATGGATTATAAAAGGGCAGGAGGAAACTTTGGGGTGATGAATACAGTCATTGTCTCATGTTGACAGTTCATGGTATACATGTGTCAGAATTTATCAAATTATTCCAGCCTCAAAAAAATGTTTTTAATCAAGTTGTACCTTTAAGTATGTGTAGTTTATTGTATATCAGTTGTACCTCAGAAAAGCTATTTCTAAATAAAACCTACCATTGGAACGCTTTGTTGGTTTTTCATGCGATTTAGATTGCCATTCCAACCCACTGCACACTTTAGGAAGCTGGCTTTGGAATTTTAACCTGAATGAAAGATGACAGCCTTGTCCCCAGGTCGCAGTGCCATGTCCGTTTCCTCGTCTCTGAGACTGGATTTGTGCCACCCTCCCCCGGAGTGCTCTTGGAGTCCTCGTCTGGGACAGTGCACACTTCAGCTTCTCTGGAGGGGTGGCCCAAGCACTAAGGTGCCTTCCCTGTTGGTTTCCTGGATCTATTTAGCTACTCTGACTGCTGGGGCCGTGACTCCAAGTCCTCAACCGAAGAGAACAATCTTCCCTGACAGAGGAAGACTGTTTTTCGGTGAAGAATCGAACTCAGCTCAATTTCAGGGAATTCTCCAAGGCAGCCACCACCATAGTCCAAATGAAGATTGTGAAAGAGAAAGGTCTGAGTGGGGACTCAGGCCCAGGATGAGGCCCAGGTCCCAGGAATGGGAGACTTTACTTCCTATGCCTTTGGAAGTTGGGAAGTGGCCTCGGGGACCAGTTGGCAAAGCAGAAGACTGAGCTCAACTGGATTTTTTTTTTAATTTGAACCTCTTTGATATAAAATCAGCCTGTAATATTTGTCACCAAGATAAAAAGGTCAGACTAACTCTTACTTCCTTTCTGCATATACCTGTCAGGCTAAATTGTTCATTTAAACTTTGTTCCCTTCCACATACAGTTTAACCTTGTTTTCCCCTGGTGGAAGAGTTGGGAAACATGTGACAGCCACACAGTCGACCCCACCAGTAACATTCTTGTTCCCTTAACTCCTCCCTCGTTCATGCAGAATTTGGAAAGTCAGGCAAAGAACAGCCCAGTCACCCTCCCATTGGTCTGCAACATTTATGAACCGAAAAAAACACACAAAACCCATATCCAAGTGGCTAAGTTTGAGGTTTTAAAAGAGTCAGCAAGGAGAGCTTTCAATATCCGAAAGGAGTGAAAGTGAAGAGAAAGGGCACTGTTACTGGAGACAGTGAAGATGAGGCCACCGGGACAGTGGGGCTGGGCTGGGCTGGGGGAAGCGCTCCCCCTTCGCCAGCAGCTTGTTTCATCCCTTAAACCGGAAGCTTCTTCCCCACATCATGGAGTCGCTCAGACTGATTCCTCCAGGAGCTCTGTCGCTGGTAACCGGTGTTCCAGGTTCTTGTCCCGTCCCGGAAAGAATTCAGAGATAAGACATAGAGGTTAAGAAAAGTAAAATGAGGATTTATTAAAGGATAGATAGTACACTCTCAGGGGAGAGCGGGCAGGCTCAGGAGAGCGGCTGCCCTGAGTTTCTTTGGCAAGTTAGTTACATAGGGTGTAAAAATGAATGGGCGGAATAGTCATTGGGGAGGGAAGGGTTTGGGGTCGTGTTCCCTGATTGTCATCCCAACTTCACCTTCCTAAAGGGAGGAGGGATTTTTGTCCTTGTTTAGTCTGGATCGGAAGTGTCATGGCGTCAGTGCATGATGGGTACTTCTGACCTGCAAGGCTAATTTTATTGAAATGAGGGCATAATGAGTAAAAGGTTACATTCAGACACTGGAGATTCCTACCTTTTCTGACCTTTGTTGGTCTCCAGGCCAAAAGGTGTGGCCTCTTATCAGCCCAAAGATTCCTGCTTTTCTTTCTGTGCCCAAGGACCCCTGGTGCTTAGGTATGTTTCCTGCATTTGGCTTGTGCCCCTCCTTTCTGCCCAATTTCTGCCATTTGGTCTGTGTCCCCGTTTCTCTGCTCATCATATCTAGCTATCTGCCTGCTCTAACAGCTCCACCCAGAAATAGAGAACTTTGGAAATTGGGCAGACTGGCTACCCATGGCAAACGGGCTTCTCCTCTCAGAGATGAGCAGGGTCCTTCCCTATACAACTGCATATGCCACGTCCAGAGAGCACTATTCTCAAGAAAAATCACAGCAAACTGTCAGCACCGCTGATTAACATCACGGGGGAGGGTATAGCTCAGTGGTAGAGCGCGAGCTTAGCATGCCCAAGGTCCTCGGTTCAGTCCCCAGTGGCTCCATTAAAAAATAATAATAAGGCATCTTCTCAGCCTGATGCAGTAAATCCCAGTGAGATGCAAGGGAGGTGCTGGGCTGGCGT
This sequence comes from Camelus dromedarius, assembly GCF_036321535.1. NCBI lineage: Eukaryota > Metazoa > Chordata > Mammalia > Artiodactyla > Camelidae > Camelus > Camelus dromedarius. Next base: position 4,103,879 of record NC_087442.1, read on the forward strand.
GGCTTTTGGACCCACCTGCTGCTCTAAAATCTCTGTTTCTCTTGCTTATCTTCTTCGTACAGAGATGTGGGCTCTGCCTTCTCCCAAACCAAAAGCCATGGTAACCACATACATTCCAAATTAATCCATCCACCAGCATGTCTGGAGGGCTCACTTTCATTTAAACCCTACGCCAGGCATGGATTGACAAATATATATAAAGATAGCCCCCAGGCTGGCAGTGACTGGAGGAAGCACAAAAATAAGCAAAGAATTGTGATGCAATGGGATGAGTAAGTGAACGGAGCCTGGCGTGATGTCAGGGTCGCTTCCTGAAGGTCTGGGTATCTTAGAGGAAGAGGATGCCTTCGCCAGGCTTCCTTGCTGTTTGAGGTGGCAATGGTTTGTTCAGTCTATGGCGTGGTTGGGGGAAGGGATTAAACAAAGTGACCAAGAACAGAAGCAGCACGGATGTGCTGGAGATTGGCCTACAGTTGGTCACCAGGGGACGTTTGAGGTGGGAGCAGCAGGAGTGAGGCTGGTTAAGACCCGCTCTCGGAGGACCTTCTGTGCCCTGTGCAGAAGCTCTTTTTCTTAAGGGCAGGGGAAGCTTTAAGAATTTTAGTCAATGGCGAGCTTTGGGCAGATTTTCACTTTAAAATGATCACAGTGTTGGCCATGTGGGAAGCTCTCAGGAGAAAGACGCCTGGTGGCGGCTGTGTGGTAAATAATGGAGAGAAAGATGGGTCTGAAGGTGGGCAAGGGGATTCGCTGATGGGGTAGGGACAGAGTGTAAGAGCTCTTTGGATTTGGGGGGTGCTTGGGGTGAGCGGCAGCCCTCCACCCTGAGGCTCCCCAGGCCGAGGAGTGCCCTGGCCACATGGAACTGTCCACTCTTGACCATCTCATTGCAGGCTTTCCGGCCCCAGCTCCTCCAACAATACGAGGAAGCATGTGGGAAACACTCAGAAATGCTTTTGAATAGCTCAGTGAATGCAATAATTAATTGATTAATCACACTGCTGAGTAAATTGCAGCTTAACATAAGTCGTTTTTTCCCCCCTTTTTGCCAGAATGGGCGTAGTGCAGGAAGGAGCTGCGAGTCTGTGACTGAAATTAAACATTTACAGGGTTCGCTGTGGCTGCAGGAAGGGTTTCTCCTGGGCTTTCAAGTAGGCGGGGCAGGGATTTACTCTCCTATTGTCTGGGGGGAGATAAGTTTGCCCAGGGCAGCCAGGATCTGAACCCTACAGGGCGGTGGTGAGTGGGAGGGCCCAGGGAGGGTCCAAGGACAGGTCCTTGGGGTAAAGGTGATGATGAGGTGTCTCCAGTTGTTTTTCTGTTTGGCCTTGGGTATATCATGGAACCATTGAATTTTAGATCCTACGATAGGTTGACCCTTTCTTTGGGGGTTGTTTGTTTACAGAGGAGAGAAGTAAGGCCCAGAGGTTGACAAGCCCCAGGTCACAAAGATAGTTAGCAAGGGAAAGAAGCCTAGATTCCAGGATCAGCAAATACTTCACGGGCCAAGGACAAGCTTTCTAGTATCCTGAAAGCTCCTGTGAGCAATCGAAAAAGAAGATAAGACCCCTGATGCAAGTTATTCTGTGAACCTCGCACATCACTGTGCACTCCCCATTGGCAGGGAGGGGCCAAGATGGAGTGACTGAGCACTGCTGTGTCTCGGGTAGCGTGTCTCAGGGTTCCACACCACTGCTGTGTGAACAGATCGCTGTCATTCTGGGTTTTCACTGTGTGATCATAGGCAGTCTGGAAGAAGTCTAAAGGAGGAGTAGCTGATGGGAAAAGTAAAACCACCCACATCTACTGTGAGCATTTCGCTGTTCTTCTGTGCAGTGTTTTCTTCGGGCTGTGTGGCTGTGTGTTTTTTAGAACTATGGAAGACCTGTGAGATAGTGTGGGCTCACCCTCACTTTACAGATGAGGCTGAGGCTTAAGTGAGGGGCATGGCCACGATCCCTTCTGCCTGTGGTGGCCAGCAGGGACCAGCACCACAGAACCTCGGGGTGAGAAGGAAACCTGTCAATCTGGCCTCCTCCTTGATGCGGAAATGCCCTCGGCAGTGCTGGCCGGGGGGTGCCTGGGGAGATGCAAGAGTGGTGGTCTGGGTCCGGTCCCCTGTCATCGAAAACATGTCATGTTCTCTTCTCTTCACTTTAAACTCAGGCAAAACTTAAAAATGTAAAAGTTACCCCCCGCCCCAAGAAAAAACCCTGAAATAAACACCAGCATATTTCATGTATGAAAATTGTATTTTCAATGTAATTTTTCTGGAGCTTTGCAAAAATTGTTTTTAGTAAACACAGAGGCTAATCAATAGATTCCTGGGAAGAGAGTTAGTAACGGGGAAGACGGTGGCGACACAGCAAAGCAAATGCCTCAGCATCCTCTTAACCTCCTCAGACCTTCTGTTCCCCAGGAAGAACTCAAAGCGAATGTTCTCGTATCAGACTCTCCTGATGCACTTACATTCAGGGCAACCCTCAACAACTGGAGAGAGAATCAGATAGGAAAAAATTGAATATATATATATCTGGGGAGAAAGTGGGGGGGGGGGTTGTGGGATTTTTTTACCAGCCCTTCATTAAAATTTCCTTGGAAAGAGATACTTAAGTTTTTAGCAAGCAACAGATGGTAAAGAGAATTTAATTGTACATTAACCACCATTAATAACTTAAGATGTGGAAAATGTCATTGATAGTCTCTTGTTTTAAAAGGCTTTCTTTAATACTTCATTTTAATGAAGGTAGGAAATATAAGGTTTTCTATAGGTTCATTCAAAGTTTACGTCCCTCTTGTCCTTACTTCTGCTCCAGAGGTCTAATATCCTCCACTGCAGGCAGTAGAAGCTGTACAGGGGACATTCTGCCTCAGATAAGGACAGTTGACAGAAAATCTCAAGTATCAGAGGCAGCTGGAACATTACCCGGCTCCTGGAGGCAACTGGGAGTGTTTTGAGTAGGCAGTGAAGGGATTAAAGCAATATTTTAGGAAAATTTAATCTGCTTCAATCTGTAGAATGGATTAAGTGGGGAGGGGGAGAAACTAGATGCAGGAGGGTGCACCTGGAGGCACAGTTTTACGTCTGGGTGTGCGGACTGTGTTTTTTCTATTAACAGGCAATGGGGAGGAGGGTGTACCTCAGGGGTAGAGCGAGTGCTTAGCATGCGCAAGGTCCTGGGTTCAATCCCCAGTCCTTCCATTAAAAAGAAAAAGTCAGAATAAATAAATAAATAGATCTAAGTACCTGCCCCCCACACACCAAAAAAAAATAAAAGAGGCAATGTATCAGAAGGCTGTTGGGAACTGGCTTTGAAAGGAAATAAAGCCTCCTTCACATCCAAGCTGGGCCCCTTGCGAATCACGTGACCTTGAATAAATTACTTGACCTAGGGCTTTGGTTTCCATTTATAAAAATGGGTAATAAACCTAAAACCTCTCTCACAGATGCATTATGAGAATTAAAAAAAATGTTTTAAAAACTTAGGCATAGTGCTTGGAACCCGCTATACCCTTAAGCCGGAATTTTTTATTATTACCATCGTGTCAGTTGTGATATGTAAAACCTTAGAAAAATCTCTTAAAGTTGCTAACAACAAGAACAGAAAGACCCCACATGTGCCCACCTACACCCCGTTGTTTCATGTTAATTCCCTATCAGGAGGAAGTACAGGTTTGTCTTGGTGTTTCCTGGTTACTGCAGCCACAGCTTCCTCCAGTTAAGCAGGGCCCTTCTGCTCCCAGTAGCTCAGTCCTCCCCAGCTTCGTAAGTTTGTGCTGGAAAAGCCTGAATGGGGCTGGCTAGGAGAACTCCAGTGGGAGTTCAGGGTTTTAAGTCCGGGTGAGGATGAAATCACTGGTCTCACGAGCATTTGGGGGTTGCACGTCCATTCTGTTCCTGAACCCCAGATCAGTGGTGGATGTTTCAGAGTCAGCTCCAGCTTAGAAACTGTCAGATGTTCCAATCAGCAGCTCAGTGACTGTTTGCGAAGCTAAAAAGGATAACCGTGCCGAACTCCAGCCACAGGCTGGTTTACGTGGCGCTAGCCATTCAGATAAAAATGGGGGAAATAACTAAGAAGCCAAACATCAGTAAGTCATTTAAACCTAAATATCCAGACTTTTAACAGCCTAAACAGTGAGATCATGTTTATTGTGTAAGTACTCAAAGTGACTGAAGTTTGTATTTGTTTGTTTAGTTTCGTTTTTAAAAACTTGTTAGAAGACCACTGGCATCTTATCAGAAATGCCTGCAGGACAAATGGAAGCACTGTCGGGCCCTTGGAAGCCTAGAAGTTTCTCTCTTTAGGCAATACTTTTAAGAGGAGTGCTGGGATCTGATGACCTCAGAGCTTGGTTAGCATGGTTTGACATAAAGCTAACTCTGGGCAGCCTGTCCTCCGGCTGGCTCACCTCGTTCTCAAAGGGAATCCTAGGGGTGGGGATGTGGCCTCTTCAGGGCAGTAATGTGCTGGCTTTCTCAAATAATGGCTGGTGGGTGCCAGGCAGTATTCAGGCTGTGACTATACCAGGAATCTGTGGGATGGACTCAAGCATTCGCTCATTCAGCAATCGTTTCTTTAGTAGAAACTATCTACTGGCAGGGCCCAGAGCTTGCAGGAATGCAGAATCCAGCCTTTGCTCCTTCCCAGCGCTCAGTCTGTAAAGGCAGAGACGGGCGACTCAGCAGGAGGGTCAGTGCCCTGAGGGGCACCAGGGCCAGGGGCTGTACACACAGCCCAGAGGCTGGCCATCCTCCCAACTCCCTTTGGTTAAGCCCTGGTAAACTCTGTGAGCCTCAGTTTCCTTATCTGTGAAAATGCTAATGAATACTTAATTGGCTGAGTTACTGTAAGTTCTGAAACATGTCTAAGATTTGGTAGGTGGTCGGAGAGGGATAAATTAGGAGTTTGGGATGAGCAGATACTAACTACTACAGACCAAATAGACAACAGTGTCCTGCTGTACAGCACGGGGAACCATATTCAATATCTTGTAACAGCCTATGATGATAAAGAATAGGAAAAGGAATATATATGTGTAACTGAATCACTGTGCTGTGCACCAGAGATTAACACAACATTGTAAACCAACTATCCTTCAATTTAAAAATAAATAGATTAATTAATGAATATAATGTCAAAGAAAAAAAAAAGTGGACAACTTGTGGGGCAAGAGGTGGAGGGAGACCCCACAGGGCAGATCCCCCATCTTCTCTATGGAAGCTGCTGGGTCACCGGCAGGCAAGAACAAAGAGGCAGGACAGAGGCTTAAGGAAAAAGGTGCTGAGAGGGTCTAAGCTTAGCAGGGATGAGAGAGAAAAAGTGCTGGTATTAACTGAGAATTTGGTAGAGATGGAAGACAATCTGTGATTTTCTTTGAAAGCACTCAGCAGCCTTTTTGTACTGTGTGCCCAAATCGGGCCCTCCTCGCCTTCCCCAGACTAACGTGAACCCCAGCAACCGTAAACTCTGGCTTCCTGCCACCGCCTCCCCCACCTCTGCAGTCCACCCCTGCACGCCCGGCAAATGATTTTTCTAAAATATAAGTCAGGTCATGTCACTTCCCTCCTTAAAACCATCCGTGGCTTCCACTGAACTTGGAATAAAACTCAAAGCCCTTACTTAGTATAAATTCCCAAAGCATGTGTGATCTGGGCACTCACCCACCTCCCCAGGCTCCTCCCCGTGTGCCCCTAGTTCACTGAGCTCCAGACAGTGGCCTGTCCATCCCTCCAACACACCGAGCTCCCTCTGGTCTCAGAACTTGGGTGACTGCTGTTCTCCTGCTTCAAGTATTCTTCCCCTGGGTCCCCCATGTGGCTGCCCCCTTCTCACCAATCCACTCCTCCCCGCCTCATTCCACCCCAGCGTTAGGAGGATGTGAGTGAATGGCTGCTCAGTGTATGCCTGGCATGGAGAAGCTTTTCTCCAGAGGTGTGGATCCTCAGATTGGAATTTGGGGATTTAGATTTAAAAAAAGTATTCTGTGCCTGTGTTTGTTTGTTTACACATTTACTGTCTGTCTTCCCCCTGTAAGTTCTTTGCAGGCAGGGTCTGTTTGCTTTGTTTGTGGTCTAAAGTTGTTTGGCACCTGACAGGCTATAGGTAAATACTGTTGACTGGTGGCTGCATAGGAGCTCAGGGGGCAGGTGGTTCGGTTCAAGTAGGACTGTGATTTGAGAGCAGCAGTGGAACTGTGTGAAATTCTTGCCAGAATGTATTCAGGTAGCACTTGTACTTCAACATGAGTAAACAAATAGGTGCGGCAGTGGGAGACCAGGACAATCCTACAGCCAAAATGCGGTGACTCGTACAGTTTTAGAACTGCAAGGAGTAAAGATGGAGTCACAACGGCCTCAACAGATAGATTAACAAAGGGAGTCTTCTCTGGAAAGGTCAATGACACGGCCCCTTCCCACTGGCGGTCAGTGTGCAAGCCAGGTCAGACCTCCTGTTTGTCTTGCCTTGATCTTGAACTTTTTGCGAAACTCAGTAATTGTCTTTTTAGTTGGGATGTTCAGGCTTCCTCTCCACTCTTTCTGAAAGGTTGCCACGATCCCTTCCTGGAAATAATGGGTGGGGTTTGCCCACCACCCTCCCCAGCCTTGTTCCACTCCAGCGTTAGGAGGACGTCAGTGAGGGGCTGCTCAGTGTGTGCCTGGCATCGAAGCTTCTCTCCATCTGAAATCAGTGGTGTTGAGGTGTGGACTGTCTAGGCTCCAGGTGATTATTTCTTTGTGAGGCTTGGGTTCGAGTGTCAGAACTGGATGAGAAGAGGGGATATGGCAGCAGACATGGACTCATCACATTGCTGTTTCCGTGAAGCAGCAGGTGAGGCTTGTACGAGGGGAGGCCTGTTTGTTTTGTAAAGAGTTTAGACCCCACCTGGAGCACGGAGAAGGAGCGTTCAGGGGCGCACCCGGCGAAGGAAGCGTGTGCTCTCTGGGCTGTGGCTGTCCTCTCCTGCCCTCACTGGCTGCACACTGTTTGCTCAGAGGCTCTTGGCCTCAGGCCTAAGGTCAGCGCTGCCAGAGGCCTTTTCCCCGGAAACCTTGGGAAGGAGCACAGTCCAGCCTTGTCTCTAGAACAGTCAGGCCTGGAGACCCTTCCTGGCGGGGCCGACCCCAGCCCCTGGCTGCTGGGGCCTCCGTGGATTCATGGAGGTGGTAAATCTCACTCCACAAAAATATGAATATTCTGGAAAGGCCACATACTAACAGAACCATTCGTCTATCCATGAATTCTTTATTTTTTAACTGTTAACTAAACACTAGACTCTATTCAGATTTCATCAGATTTTCCATTAATGTCTTTTTTTCTTTTTTTAAATTTTTTAAATTGAAGTTTACGGTGTTGGGTCAATTTCTAGTGTAGAGCATTATCTTTCAGTCATACATATACACACATACATTCTTTTTCATTACAGGTTACTACATGAACTCATTCTTGCAGCAAGCAATGATTAAGCCTCACTGTGTGTCCGGCCCAATGCTAGATACTGGGGAACAAGATCTACCGAATTAGTGGTTAGAGGCTTGACAGAGTGAGCGCGCTTCGTTTTTAAACGTTTCCTTCTGGTTACAGATTGTAGCTCTAAAACCCCAAAACAATTCACCATCAGTATTACACAAAATCCCTTTTGCTGATTTCTTTGTACACATTGGTTTCTTGCAACCCAACCTCCTCCAAATTCATTTTTCTTCTTGGAGAACGTCCTCTCTTCATTCGTTCTTTCAGAGACAGTCCGTGGGTGATAAAGCATCTTAGCCTTGGCCAATCCAAAAACCTCTGTTTTACTTCTAAGATTGAATGGGAGATTGAGAACAAAGTTCAAAGATCAAAGATGAGTTCCTCACTCCGTTATCTTCTTACATGCCAGGTGGCTGATAAGATGTCAGTCTGATTTTGATTCCTTTGTAGGGATTCTGCCTGTTTTTCTCTGATAGCTTCAGGCTTTTCTCTTTATCCTTCACTACCACCTGTCTGGGTGTGGAGTTTCTTGTTTGTTTTTATCCTTCTCCAGACTCAAGGCTCTGGAATATGAAAACTCTATACTGGGAAGTTCTGTGTCTTTATTTCTTTGATTTCTACCTCTCCATTCTCTCCTTCCGGATCCCCTTTTTAAGGAATGTTAGAATTTCTGTATCTTTCCTCCATGATTCTTACCTCCCATAAAACAGTGTCTGTTCTAATTTTTGCTGTAGTCTGAGGAATACTTGAATAAAGTCTTCTCGGTAACCATTGCCTCTGGAACTGTATCTGGACATAGTATCAGATATTTGTTGAATGAAGACAGGTCGGTTATGAAGAATGAGTTTGGGGAAAGGGGTAGAAAAGGAAAGGAGCAAGAGAAGGCTTTGGAGAGCATCTGAAGGGGAGCCAGCAGGATGGCGAGCAAAGGGAAATGCGCAGGTTCCCAGCTGGACGTGCCCTCAGTTTGGCAATGACATCCGTCTGCTTTGCTCCGTGGTTTGTTTTCTCCTACAGGGTTCGAGAGTCCTGGGATACAAGTGAAACAACCAGATGGCCTCTATTTCTTCATTTGTAAAGTTCAAGTGTCAAAGTAGATAACCTTTAAGGTCCCGCCAGCTTAAAAACTCTGTGATAATTCAAATATGCTCAGAAAGCTAGGTATTAAAAAGAGTCTTCCGTTAAATGCATCAATGGCTCCTTATCTTTTCCCCGAAAGTTGTGAGTTTTACACATTCAGTTTCCTTGATAGACTATCCCTTTGTACTTGTGGGTATATTTTCCCCCCACCTTTACTGAGGTATAATTGACAGTATTAAATTGTATAAATTTAAGGTATACAATGTGATGATTTGATATGTACATTGTGAGACATTCACCACAGTCAAGCTAATTAACATATCCACCACCTCAGAGAGTTACCTTCCTTCCTTCTTCCTTCCTTCCTTCCTGCCTGCCTTCCTTTGTGGTGAATACACTTCAGATCTACACTCTCAGCACAGTTCAAATAATATAATACAACATTGCAAGCTGTTGTCTCATGGTTGTACGTGGTATACTTTTTAAATGTTTTCACATGCATTCTAAGAGTAGGTGAGTCCACTTATATCAACATATTTTCATTTTGATTTGGCATGGGTACACTTTATTTTTCCCTGTGGTGTAAATTCCTGAAGCACATATTCTGTGTGTGAACTGTTTTCATCCCTGCTTCCCCCATGATCGCAAGAACAGTGCCACTCTGACAGTTGATATTCCATAAAAAGAGGCTCGTTATGTCAGACTCCATTAGTAGAAGTGGACCAGGGGCAAGGGCCCAAGGAGATGTGGTGCTGTGCAAATGGAAGGTGTCCTCAAGCCAGAAGCCTTGGCACAAGAGAAGCTTAAGTTTGCAGATTAAGAGATGATATTTAATGGCGATGCTGGAGAGCAGCCTGAATTACACTCCTGATTTACGGGGAACAGAAATTCCAGACACCAGGCAAATATGTATGATACAATCATGCGGAACTTCTCCATTCTTCAGTGTATATGTGTGTATATATGCATAATACAAAATGTACCTAACTCATTCTCAGAGTTTTCATTGATTCATTACTCACTAAATATGTATTCAGCATCTATAATATGTAAGACAGTGTGGTAAGGGCTAAGGAGAGTACAAATTAATTACATACACACTCTTCTTTCAAAAACCAGAAACGAATAGGAGGAAGAAGGGTGTACACCAGGGACCAGGATACACAGCAGGCTGTGACGTGCTTTCTCAGCTCCGATGAGGGAGAATCCCCCTTCGGGTAGGAAAGGACGCCAGGAACGTCTTCATGGAGGGAGAGTTTGTGTCGAGCCTTGAAGCAGAGGGAAGCTTTTGAAAGGCACAGATGCAGAGGTGGGGATGTTATTATGGGGTGTCAAGGAGTGGAAACCTATTCCACAGAAGAGGGGTTAGACTTTCCACGCGTGTCATGGTAGAGGATAAAACTAGGACCAATGACTAAAAACAAATTTAAACGCATTCTTTTTTTAGGGGGGGTAGGTAATTAGGTTTATTTATTAAAATGTTTTAAAAGGAGGTATTGGGGGTTGAACCCGGGACCTCGTGAATGCTAAGCACGCACTCTATCATTTGAGCTATACCCTCCCCTCCATGATTAAAATTTTTAAATTTCAGTTTAATGTCAGGCTTTCTTGGCAAATGGATATTGAGCCCCTTGTGTACCAGAAGAATTTCTGCAGTGGATGAAATGTTGGACTAAGTCATTGGTTTTCACACTGAGTAGCATACAGGTCCATTTTAAAGGAAAAAAAATTCTCCCAAATCACCAATTATTACTTCATTATAGTATTATTTTAAAGTAGTAGACATAAACCTAGGTATAAACTCTTATGATTATAAATCTTGTGTTCTAATACAAGCAAAACAAGCTAATAATATACAAACACAAGTACAGAGAAAGTGAAAGTCAGATTAACAGCTTTAATTGAATGTAGTATTTGATGCTGTTTTGCTGAAATAAGACCACTCTTCATACAAGAATATAGTACTGATTGTCACCACCCAGCGTGTCCCAGCCACTGCTGTGAAAGTTATTTTTTCTCCTGCTTTTCTCTGTTCGGACAACTCTTCAAACCGAATGTTTACTTGTGCGACTGAGGCGCAGGGTCCGCTGGTGCGGAGCGCTTCCTCCGTGTGAGTGGGTCATTCCCAGTGCTCTCAGATCCAGTCCCGCCCTCTCCTGTGATTAGCCTGGAGAAGTAAAAGTCCCCCTGCAGGGTGCCTGTGCCAGTCAGGGTCCCAGCAGAAGGTGGAGGACACACTCACCCTGGGCCATTTGAGGAGGGCCATCTAAAGGTGTGTGTAGGGGCTGGGGGAGGACCCCGGGCTGGTGCAGTAACAGGGGCCCGTAAGTAACCACCGGGCAACTGGGCGCGAGGCGTGCAGGGACAGGGCCTGTTACCAGAACGGCAGGAGGGAGGCAGGTAGAGAAGTCACCTTGACTTGAGATGTGACTTTTGGTCTCAGGGCACAGATGGCCAGGGGCAGCCTTGAGTGGAGGGAGCCAGCAGGATGACCTGACCCCATCCTCTTCCTCCCCTCTCTTGCCAGGGCTCCCCTGAGCTGGGTCAAACCAGGTGCCCAAAGGCAAAGAAGCCTGTGGATACTGTCCATGAGGGTCACCTTCCCCAGGGCAAGGAACAGCGGGGAGGAGGATGGAGCGTGGATCCTGGGGGCGGGGGTGGAGCACACACACCCCTGCCCTGATACGGTGCAGTCACACTCAGGTATAAAGTGATCACCAGACAGTTTAGAAAATGTCTTACTGTTCTTCAAAACAAAAATAAAAAATGATAAAATTCTCACAGAGCTCCTTCAGACTCCTAAGATTGTATCCCTGTTCCTCCAGGAGTTCGAAGACCTTCCCCCAAGCTCCAGGTTTGAGCCTTTCTAACTTGTAGGATTCTAGGATGTAAGTTAAGTGGGAATAAGGGACAGTGTCCATTTTACTCCTCGCCACGTATCCTCTATGTCCCACTACCAGAAAGCCGCCTTTTTTTTTTTTCCCTTAACGGGGGCAGTGAACCCAGGACTTAACTAAGGAATGAACCCAGGACCTCGAGCATGTCAAGCACATGCTCTCCCACTGAGCTATACTCTCCTACCCTCTCGAAAGCCTCCTTAAAAAAAGGAGTCACGTTTCTTCTTCTTCCACCTCCTCTGTTCTGGTCATCCACTGCAGTAGAACAAGCCACCCCCAAACTCAGTGGCCTAAAGACCACATGTGTTACCTTCCTGGTTCTGTGTGTTGACTGAGCAGGACACCCGGGAGGGCGCGCCCACACAGCTGGCAGCCGTGTTGGCTATTGGCTGGAAACCCACCGGGGCTGTCAGCCAGAGTGCCTGCTCGTGGTCTCTCCTTGTGGTTGAGCTTTTTACATCATGGAGGGAGGCAGGGATCCAAGAGAGAGCATCCCAGGAGCAGAGTCCTCCCCTAGGCTCCCAGGAGCACTGTTGTAGCACCTTAAACCCACTCAGAACAAGTACTGTACGAAGGAGCACCTGCATAGTCCCCAGATTGTCAACAAAATTCTCCTGGTGCCTCACTGACTCGGGGGGGTCACGTGCCTTTGCCGGGACAATGTGAGGCTGTCATTGGGTAGACTTGAGCCTAGAGCCACTCCTGGACCAAAGTGCAGAGTCATCTCCAAGGAGGAGGACTAAATGCCCCACCTGGTCCAGGGTGAGCAGGGCTGACACCTTTGGACCTGGCAGAACTAGGAATAGAGCCCCTTTTCCTCTCAAAAGCATCCCGGTTTGAACAATAGTATTAGTCTGTATATAGGCTGAGGATGGAGAAGTGGAGGATTCCCAAATCCCAAATCCCCAGACTGTAACTAGCAGATGGAGAAATGGATTGGGGGCAGTCAAAAGACAAGAAATGTCTGTACCCTGGGTAAATTCCACATCGCGTTTACAGGTTTACAGCAGCTCGTAGCTAAGTCGCTGCGGGGTAGGGTAGGGGCTGGTGCGGGGTGGGGCCTGGGGGTGGGGCACCAGGACATGAGGGAAGTGGGCAGGTACCTACACACGGAGCAGTTCTTTCCATGGTCCTCTCGGTGCTGCAGGTCTGTTACGTGTCCGGCTTTGTGTGAAGGGCTGGGGGACGTAGGAAGGTTTGTGACCTATGGTACCATCCTTGCACTTGGGGAATCGAGTTGAGGAAACAGCAGTAGCCTCCATGAAGCACTTTTAATAACATTAAATAGGAGCGTATGTAGAGTTTGATATATACACGGTGAGTTTTGCAAATCAAAGAAAGAAGAAGTCTTTGTGGGCTGGAGTATTCAGGAAGACTTCAAGGGAAATTTGAATGGGAATTTGAAGCACAGTTGGATTTAAACACAGAAAGGGAAGGGAGGGCACCGCAGTACTGAGGACACTGGGTGCCTTCGAGGTAGGAGGTTGGGCTGAACGCGGCCTGTGTTGAGATGACAGGATGGTGAGGCTGGCGTGACCAGGAGAATGTGTGGAAGGGCCACGTGTCTGGCAAGCCGACAGTGGAAGGACTTGAGTTTCCATGTCACCTGTTAACGTATTTAATATCAAAATGTCCATGAGATGAATCAGATGTCAGGAATTCAAAAGTTTCCTACTTCAAAACCAGCCATGGCGCTTGGTAATGCAAGGCTGAGTGGAAGGGGTGGACACAGCCAGGGATTTCATTTCATCATTCAGCAACATTTATTAAGCACCTACTGTGTGCCAAGCAGTTCCAGTCCCTGTTGCCCAAGATAAGTTTACATTCTTGTTGAGGGAGAGAGAATAAACTAACAGAGGAGCAAGAAAATGACAAGGAGTGGTAAGTATTTGGAAGAGAAATCAAACAGGGTGATGGATGGAGTGACTGGGCTATTTCAGACCAAGTGGTCTTGGAGGACTTCGTGGAAGAAGAGGCAGCCATGCCTCTTTCAGGGAGAGGAGCATTTCAGAAGGAAGGAACAGCCAGGGCGAGGCTGTCTTTGGCTGCCACCTGTGGTCTCTCTCAGTGTCCTTCCTCTCCCTGCCTGCCCGACGTGCTTTCTTCCGTCTCCCCACTTCAGCTTCAGTTAAATCCAGTCATGTAGTTTCAGACTGGCTTTATTGGCTTTCTCTGGTGCCGTTGGCACCTCTGTTCTTCTGCCACCTTGAACTCCATCGGGCACCTCACGTTCCCCCCACCCCCCACCGCCACCCCAGGCAGCTTTGTTCTTGCCTCGGGCTCTGTTTGCTGAACGTGCGATGTAGCACAGCGTCCTGCCAGAATGCGGCAGGGCTGTGTCAGTTACAAAACTCATGGATTCGGGTCATTCTAAATGCTGCGTCAGACTTGGGTTGATCTCTTAATGCTGTTCACCAGTTAATGCTTTATCTTCCCCATTTACTCACGTGTCTCCATCTCCTGCTTTGTAACCTAGAAAATTCCTGCCACGGGACGTGTTACTCTTGTTCAAAGGGGAACTAGAAGCCACTTCTTCGTTTTCTAAGTTGGCCTTTTAATGTAGATCTTATTGGTGGATAAAACACAAAAAGTGGGCCTGACCCAGGGCAGTGTCACTGTGAATACAGAGAAGGTGATGTGTCCCATTGACATTTTGGGGTAGAATTGACAGGATTGGCCACTGGGGGTGGGCGCTGGGGTGGCGCAAGTTTCTAGTTTGAGGAACTTGAGGGTGATGGACCCCACAGAGGAAATGGGGAATAGGTAAGGGAAACAGGATGGGGCCAGGGAGGTGAGGAGGTGGGGAGGAAGATGAGGGGTCAGTGAGGAGATTTGTAACCTCATGGAAGAATCCAAACCGTGGTCTCTTTCTGCTCCTGATGATAGCAGACTGCCAAGAGGACAGTGCAATCTACAGATCTGACTTTCCTGCCTAGGAATAATCAAATAGTATTGATAGTCATCTGAGGTTTCTAAAAAGATCATATCCATTTAAAGAAGGCCATTAAATGACCGTTTTGGGCTACACACACACACACACACATGCACTTTAATGCCATATCCCATCTTCCAAAGACCCAGAGAGGAAGGAGGAGGATGCCCAAGCAAAGAGAAGCTCTGTTACAGCTTCTCCCAGCGCAGGTCTGGGAGCCATGGAGAGGAGCTCAGGAGCGATGTGGACACCCCATGCCCTCCTGGAGACTGGTCCTTCTTCTCTGGCCAAGGAGACAGCACACTTCTCCCAGCAGGGCTCGGCACAGACCCTGTGCGTCCTGTGGCCTCCAGCTATCCAGAAACTGCCATCAGCCCTCCATGTTTCAAGGCACTGGCAACACACAAGACATGCTGCCCCCTTCTGGTGTCACCAAGAGCCCCTCACATCCTTACTTTTCGAACAGGATCCTGGAGCGAGATTCAAACATTCGCCAACTTTATGAACTGAAAGACCCAGCAGTCTTGGGGAAGAAAGCGTCTTGTGACAAAGTGGAATCTGTCTGGAGACCTTCAGTCCCCAGAAAGGGCTGTCCTGCGGGTGGCAGAGATGTAAACGGCCACTTAACTGGCAACCTCTTTGGAAACGCTGACTGAGACAGAAGTTGCTCACGTCCTGACTCTTCCCCAGGGCTTCCACGCTCAAGTGTGAAACTCTCCTGGACACATTTGAGGAAAAGGAAAAATGATTTCTACTGGTGATTCCCTCACCAACAGCTGCTTCCTTTACAAGAAAATTACTGCGTTCTGATGGGATTTTTGTTTTAATGGTGAGCCGATAACTGTAACCATCATTTTTCAGAGACCCCTGTGGACAGCAAGGCACCGTGGGGACAGGAGAGTCCCAGGAGGGTCTTTATTTTGGAACTTTCTGCTTATCCTTGCCTTCCTCTCTTTAATTAAAAATAACTTTTATTTTTCCTCTTAGTAAATTTTCATGTGTTGGGTTTAGAACAAATGTAAATACAGTAGATTCAAAGAAGAGCATTAGACTCGCCAAGGGGGAGGGTGGGATAAATTAGGAGTTTGGGATTTGCAGGTACAAACTACTGTATATAAACAGATAAACAACAAGGTCCTATTGTATAGCATAGGGAGCTATATTCAATAGCTTGAATAACCTATTATGAAAAAGAGTAAGAAGAAGGATATATATAGATACATGTAACTGAACACTGTGCTGTACACCAGAAACTAACACAACGTTGTAAATCAACTATACTTCAATTAAAAAAATCACCATTACTCCAGTACTTAAGAGATAATCATTATTCACAACTTGGTATATGTATGTATTCTCATTTCTCGCTGCATATATATAAACAATTCTTTTATTTACCAAAAAGGAGAAAATAGTGGTTTATTCTTATGTTGAAACCTGGGGTTTTTTTTTTACTTACATCATATTGATTGCCATGTATTAAAATTTCTTCTGCACATTTTACCATCGATTGCCTGGTATCCCATTCCATGGATATGTCCTGCTTCATTTAATTGAACTCTCAGTGTGGAAAATTTGTAATTTTTTTCTAACTTTTCTATATGACAGCAACTCTACCATAACACCTCTGCATATCTTTGTAACTAAGCTTTGTGTGCATTCGAATTTATTTCCTCAGGATTAGTTCTTATAAATAGCACTTCTAAATCAAAAGACATGCATGCATTTTGCTGCCTGTTGCTAACCTGTCCTCAAGCGCAACCCACCAGGGGTGCTGAGAAGTGCTGATTTCTCTGCATTGTCACAAATACTAGTCTTTAGTTTGAAGGTTCTAGATAGATTGTGTCTCAGTGTCTCACTCTGCCAGCCCCTGCCAGCTGGTAGGACTCTCTTTTCCCTGCCAGCTTCTCCTTTGCTGTCGCTGTGCACACGGGGCTCACACGTTCAGTGGGCAAGGCCCGCCTGGGTTCCACCTCTGTCTCACTCATCAGCTGTTCAGTCTCAAACGGGTAATGGCACCTCGGTTTCTACATCTGTAAAATGGGGATAATGTTCAGCGCACAGAGTCACTGAAAGAATCCCATGAATTCACACATCCAAAGCACCCCAGCTGGTGCAAGCACTTTGTAAGTATTAGCTATTATTTGCCCATCAAAAGAAATAGATATATCTGTTGGTGGGAATGTAATTTGGTTCAGCCACTATGGGAAACAGTATGGAAAAAACTAAAAATAGACTTACCAGATGATCCAGCAATCCCACTCCTGGGCATGTATCTGAAGGAAACTCTAATTTGAAAAGATACATGCACCCCAGTGTTCATAACAGCACTTTTTACAATAGCCAAGACATGGAAGCAACCTAATTGTCCATTGACTGGTGATTGGACAAAGAAGATGTGGTATACACACACACACACACACACACACACACACACACACACACACACACAATGGAATACTACTCAGCCATAAAAAAGAATGAAATAATATCATTTTCAGCAACATGGATGGACATAGAGATACTCATACTAAGTGAAATAAGTCAGATAGAGAAATACAGATATCATATGACATCACCTATGTGGGGAATCTTAAAAAACGACACAAATGAATTTATTTACAAAACAGAAACAGACTCACGGACAGAAAACAAACTTATGGATATCAAAGGGGAAAGTGGGGAGAGATAAATTAGGAGTTTGGGATTTGTAGATACAAACTACTATATACAAAATAGATAAACAATAAGGTCCTAGTGCATAGCATAGGGAACTATATTCAATAGCTTGAATAACCTATTACGAAAAAGAATATATATGTATAACTGAATCACCATGCTCTACACCGGAAACCAACACAGCATTGCAAATCAACTATAGTTCAATTTTTTTAAAAGATGTATCAGAACACATTACTGAGAAAAGCACACCTTTATATGTACTGTGCAATTATTTTTGCCTTGCCTTCCTTTTTCTAGAATTTTTCATAATAAAATCTTTACTTGAGAGATTTGACAAGAATAAGGAAGAAGGTTTTTAAAGTGACATTATTTTCTCCAAATGTTATCGCTACCAGTTTAATATTTGTGTCTCCTGAAGGATTTGGTTGGGAACGTTCACTGAGGACTTTCAGGCTGGAACACTTTCCTCACTGCGGGGGTAGGGATGCCCCTAACCTAAGCGGACCCAGTACAGCACCAGCTTTTCTCCCCCTGACTTTCTCATCTGAGAAGAGAGTATTTATAGGCACCAGTGAGTGTCTGCAGCTGCTCAAAAGGTGATGGTGTAGAAGGAAAACGAGTATGTTTACTTTTATTACTCCCAAAGGGTAACAGTTACCGGGACGTTAGCTCAGTCCTAATCTGAGAAGGAGCTTGTTAAATGGCAGCGGCCTGGGACTCCTCCTGAGCAGATGCGGGGTTGGAGCTGGGGCTGCCATATCGGGTGGAGGCTGGCTTAGGGGACACGATGCCTCCTTGTATTGTGGGAGGATAAGTTCTTGCCTCACGCAGGAAAGAATTCAAGAGCAAGGCATGGCAAAGTGAAGACAAGTTTACTTAGAGACACGCCCCATGGACAGAGTGTGGTCTGTCTTATTTAGAAGGTTAAACGGCCTAGGAGATGCACACTCCACAGGCAGAAGGTGGGTCATCTAAGAAGGGTGAGAGGGAGAGAAGCCGAGAGGTGTGGGCTGTTTAGTTTAAAGTAAAAACAGATACACACTCCATAGACAGAGTGCGGGCCGTCTCAGAAGACAAGAAAGAGAGTGACCACACTGTGTGGAGTTGTTGGATTGTATGGGCCCGTTGATTTCATTTGCTAACGAGTGGGAGGATTACTCCAACTACTTTGAGGAAAGGGCAAGGATTTCCAGGAAACACCCCCCTCAACTTTTCGACCTTCTGTGGTCAGCCTAGGAACTGTCATGGCACCTGTGCATGTGCCTGAGGCTCAAGGTCTACTGGAAGTCAATCTTCCGCCATCTTGGTTCTACCATTTCATCCTGTCCTCAATGGCTGTGTCATTCCTTCAGTGGTTGTGCCCTGCTCCCTTTCCTCCCAAATCACTTGTGATTTAAGACTTAGTTACCCCGAAATTCAATCTATACTCTAATATTCCTGGGTTTTCAGTCGCTTGATCAGAGGCTGAATGTGCCTTATCTCGTTTGCCCCACTTCCTCCTGTCAGACTCCCAGACCCTCAGGCATTGCTGAGGCAGTGGGGTTCCCAAGTCAGAAGAGGGGAGCCCCGGTCTTGCTTTTAGCCATTTGTGCGTGGTCACGTTGTCCCAAGCTCTTGCCTCCTTAAGTCAAAGTTTTCCCTGTTATTCCAAAGAGCTCCCTTCCAGCCGTTGTTGAAACTTTCTGATTTCAGTATTTGCCTGAAAAAAGTAGCCACAGATGACAAGCCAAGTGGTTTATTTGCAGAAATATTCAGAAAGATTTGTTGGAGTGGTGACATTCTCTGTATATGTACAGTCTATGTAAATGTGGATCGAAACCCCAGACCCTACATAGATCCTGTTCCAGTCTCCAATTAGGGTAAACAGAGTGAACAGGAAGTCTCTCCAAAAACCTCACTGTTGTGAGTTCTGGGTGGGGTCATGTTATGCATAAGCCACCCTGTCTGTAGAGTGACTGCTGCAGCTTGCTAGTTCTTGTAGTATTTAAGTCTCCCGAAAATGGATGCCATCTCAAGGAATGAACTACTTCCAATCAAGTCTTGGGAAGGGCTTTTGACGGAGCTATTCCTGCTGTATAAGAAATGGGGTGATTGGATGGGAACCCACAAATGAGGCAGTGGATGAGACAGTTGGGTCCAAAACTGGAGAGGGGAGGAAATGGTGAAAAGTGCTTGCCCAGTCACCACCACCAAGAGGCCCTCCCTCCTTTTCACGCTTCTGTTACCAAGGCCCTTCTCTGAGTTTCTTTTTTCTTTGTTTTAATCTGATCATCTAACATTAAAACATAGTTAGGAAAGGAGGAAGCAAACAACTCTCCTCCAGAGCTCTTAGTCCTCCCGGGAGAGCCACACAAATGTGAATTGTCATCCTCTCAGCCGCAATCATCGCAATCATCACTGTGGCCCGGAGGCCTGAGGCCCCCCAGGGCAGCCCTGCATCTGGTAAACAAGGGGATACAAACCCCCAAACATTTCTTGACTAATCAGAAACACTCCCAGAAAACGACCTCTTGGAAGAGTCCACTCTGAGCCAGGGGCCTCCAGGCCTGGGGTCCCCCAGCTCCTCCTCTGTTGGCCTGTCTTTATGTCACTCACACCCCTGGGGGGCCGTCTTGCCGGTTGAGAATAATTAGCCTTTGATGAGCACTGGTTGCTTTTTCATCAGCTCCATTTCCAAATCCCTGTAATTTCCACTTCATCCAATTAGTGTATTTTGGCCCATTCTCTTCCAGCAGACTGAGAGCAGAGACATCACCGACACAGAAATAACAGCCTTATTTCTAATAAATCAAATGACACTGCCGTTTGGGGTGAGCTCTAGCCCCATTTTTTCCAAGGCCTTAAAAATTAACTTCCATTAACCTAATATTCTGATTCTCTCCTGAAATGGATACTGTCTCAAGAAAGAGACTACCTTGAGTCAGGTTTCTGGGAAGGATATTTTGATGGAACTGGAACATTCTAATTCTGGTTAAGATGTTGAACAATCCACGCATGGACAAGTTTTTACTTTATTCCTCCCCCACCACGGTTACATTTTAAGATGGGCCTTCAGTCCCATAACCCAGTGTGAGCAGCACGGCTCTGGTTTGGTGAGCGAGTAAGCGAGAAGCTCTGCAGGGTGTGAGGGACATTCAGTTTCAGTGAGCGCAAGAAGCTTCAGCTTTGTTTAATCCAATATTTCTCAAACTTCCTTGCTGTTGGACCCTTTTGTGAAGACAGTACTCAGCCCACTTCCAAGCACCCAGTAAACATCTGTGAAAGGAATAGATGAAGCTTCCAAAGGATGCACACTGGGAGACGCTGCTTTAAACCAAAGCACTGAGTGGTATGAGACTATTTAATAAGAAATGCAGGAGAATTGGGGGGATGAGTGGCCTGTTAGTGGCCACTTCACATCACACTCAAAGGCAGACGTGCCCCGAAGTCAGCCCTGCTTCGGTGCAGACTCACGTCCACTAGCGTGCGAACTCCTTGCGGGAAGACGCTATCTTTCCAACCACACTCATCTGTTTCTAGCAAGGAGCAGAGTGCCTAGTGGCTAGTAGTTGCTCTGAATCAATAAATGAATTAGTTAGTAATTCAATTAATTAATGCTTAGGGGATGAATAAATGAACAAATAAATATCTAGTATTAGTATTAGAGTCGCTCCCAGCTGAGACAGAGTATCTCCTAAGCGAGCCTTAGGAGCCAGCTGTCCCAGGCCTTCCAGTCCGAGGTCCTGCACCGGATTAGTCACGAAGGTGCTCTTCCCCAGACGACACCTGACATGTGACACTTACCCAGCCAGCCTGGGCTGTTCTAAACTGCGCAGTGACGCTGGACTTCTCTTCCTAAAGCAGCTTCTTCAATGAAGCAAAACCTGTATGTAGGCACCATTGTTAACCCACAATTAATATACCAACAACTAGGTTACAAATGTGTGTATAGTATTATTAGTTCTGAGGACAAAAATGCCCGAATGTCTGAGGAATTTTTCATTTTGGTAGAATTACTTTAATAATCAGAAATCAGATTATGCAGGGATTTTTCCCTTCAGTATTTCTTTCACTTTATGGAAGCCCTCTTTTTTTTTGTTTTTTGGCTTCCCAGTAAGTTCTCTGAAAGCTCAGAAGAATTCACATCCATTCCATTCTGAAACTGACTTACTCTCCAGGGAATAGTGGGAGGTTTGTTTTGCTAAAAGAAGGATGAATGATCCTTGACAAACTTCTGGCCTTCTCCTGGTAAAAACTGCAGAGGGGTGGTTGGTTTGGCCACTGAAGTACTGAGCTGGTCTGCAGAAGGCCTGAGGGACCCCCTCTGACCTGTCATTTCTGATCTCTTACCTTCACAATGGCCAAGTCCAAGTAAAGAAGAGGCCAGGTGACACAACTTTAGGAGCAACAAACTGGCCTTTAAGTCCAAAAATATTTCCTCTTTTATTTCCCTCAGTAACTAAGTTCCACAATAAGACATTAATAATTTGGGTTCAAGTTTTGGCCGCACCTTCCAGCCCACAAAATATCATGGTGTGTGAAAGACAGAGAGCTGGAAGTTTGGAGCAGTGGTTAAGAGAACAAGCTTCAAGCCAGGCAGTGGAGAGTCTGGGCTCTGGCGTGTGGAGCTGTGGGCACACCACATCGGCCCTTCCTCCCTAACCCGCAGGAGATGCGAAGGCTGTAACACCCACCTCGTACAGACGTGGTGAGGACCACCAATACAACAAGGCACGGACAACCGTGAACACAGTTTCTGGCTCAATAAATGGTGGCTTCTGTAATCCTGTTCACTCTTCCTCCCCATCCCCTTATTTTGAAAATTGAGAAAAGCAGCATTCAGAGCTCGCAGCTGCGTCCAGGATACACTGTAGACCAGAGGCTTTAATGCCCTTTCAGGCTGAACCCATTTGTCATATGTTTCCAACCTTGAGGACAAGCTGAGAACAAGACCACTGGAAAAGCAACTAAAATACAGACAGGTACGCAGGGTGCCCGGGTGAGCAAGGGGGCCACACAAAGCAGAGGCGAGGCACTTTCGAGACGCCCTTTGACAGCAGAAGTGCACGCCACCAGCTTTGCGGTGTCGCTGGTGGCCTGCTCAGGCTACCTGTGACTGTTTTCTAGTTGTTCCAGCCAAACAAGGGTCAGTTCAGCCAATCCATCACCCGTCATTAAAGCAAAAACTCAGTGGGTGTGGCGTTGAGTTTATGCCTGTAAAGACTGCTTATCTTTCAGATTCTTCCCACCTCTGTAGACTAATCAGGACGAGAGCGCGTGTCTGGGGTCCACTGCGTGCCAAGCAGCGTGCTGTCTCCTGGGAATCCCAAGGTGTACGTGGCCTGGCCCTGGCTCCCACAGAGGTCGCAGCAAGAGCTGAGGCAGAGCCGTGAACACATAGCTGCAGGCTAACGGGGCAAGCACTGTGAAGGAGAGGAACAAAGGGAGTACTGTGAGAATGAAAGAAAAAGAGGGTCCGCACACTTCCGAGCCCTTCCAGGAGACCAGTGACTCTTGCGCGTGCGTCAGTGAACAAGAAGCTCTTCCCAGGGAAAAGGAAGAAGGTCATAACTGGGAGAGAGAGAAGAAAAACCATCCAAATATGCGGTCTGGCCTTGGTGCAGACCAGGCTCTGGCGCCAGACGGCCTCCCTGTGGGGCTCACAGGCTGTGTGACCCTAGGAAACTACTTAATGTCATCATGCCTCAGTTTCTTCATCTCCAAAATGGGAACAATAAAGTATCTACTTCACGGAGTTATCATGAGATATAAAGTGCTCAGAGTAGTGCCTAGCCAAGAAAAACACGCACAAACGTAAGCCATTACTATTAGCAAATAAGCATACGATGTAATCTGAATCCAGGACAGTTTGGTTTGAATAAACCAGTAAAAGTAATGAGTTAAATGAGTTTTTTAAAAAATCTCATTTACTTACCTAAGTGGCTTGTATGTCTTGCTTAGCTGGCCAGCACCCAGTAACATTTAAATCATATATATTTATACTCAAAAAAAATCTATTATCTTGTGTTGTCCTGTTGCCCATAAACCCAATGATTCTTCTAGAAGGAGTGACGTAATGGTCGTAGGCAAGTCTATTCAGACTCTATCTCGGTCTCAGTTTCCCATCTATCAAATGGGAAAGTTGTATTGTTTTGCCTTGAATGCTTTTTCAACTCTTTTTTTTTTTTTTTTAGTTTATTTATTTATTTTTAATTGAAATATAGTCAGTTTACAATGTTGTGTCAATTTCTGGTGTACAGCTTAATAGTCATACATGCACATATATATATTCGTTTTCATATTCAACTCTAACTTTCTATGCTTCTATTTTTACTGGCTCTATTCATGACTGTAGAGGTAAGGCAAACCCCAAATTTATGGATTAAAGACATTAAATATAAACTCCAAGATAAAAGACAGAAAAAAAAAATCTGGAATGGTAACCTACCCTTTGATTTCTAGGGTTTACACAGATTATTCTGTAACTAACTGTTTAGAAATTAAACATTATATTTATCGCACTGACTTCTAACAAGTTGGAATGGTGCTGGTGAGTGGATTTATCAGAGTTCTCAGCCAGCAAGCGCTGTTTTGGATCACAGGCTTTGGCAGGGGACCAGGATGAGCAGCAGGAAGGCTGGGAGTGCCTCTGGGAAGGAGATTATGGGAGTGGGTCAAGCCCAGGTAACGTCCAGGAGGCTGTGACAGAAGAAAGCCAGGGCTAATGCAGTGATGGCTCAAAATCCATGAGGCAATAGGAACAAGGGGGTAGATTCAGAAAGATGGATTGCCACGTATGAGCAAAACACATAAACAGGAGAACCAGTCACAGTCAATTACCAACAAAGCAGGCTAAAGTGGGAAGCAAAAGAGGAACAGTAACTTCACAGGAACGTTGATCCTGGAGCACATCCTACCTAGGCCCATCTAGATGCTTCGAAGAGCCTCTCTTCCATGTCAGAGCCAATTTAGAGTTTCGGCCAGTTTGGGGACAATGACCACAGGCGACAACACAGTGGTGCCTAGATAGAGAAGGTGTGTGGGTCGAAAAATCGGAACAGACCGTCGGCGTTTCACAGCCAAGGGTGAGGCAACTGATGAGATCATTTGGAATGGGCAGCCCCACAGCAAAGAGGACCGAGGGGCTGAAACTTAGGTACAGTAGAAAACAAAGTGGGCCCGGGAGAACACAAGGGAAAGGGGAGCAAGAGCCAGAAACGGGTTAGAAGCTGTTTACATGAAAGTTGATGTTGAAGCTGAAAGCTACAACGTAAGAGCATCCATTCGTTTACTCGTGCAGTAAATATTTACTGAGCAACTCCTTTGTACAGGCATAATTAATCCAGTGGCAAACCAGACATGTATTGTTCATGTCATCTCAGGACATTGAAGATTGGAGGATTCCTTATAATACTGGAGGATTCAGCCCCCCAAAATAGGAAATTATAATGCAGTGTTGTGGTAAGGGCTATGGTAATACAAAAAAGGACCACCTAACCCAAACCTGAGGAACTAGAGAAGAAGCAACACTGGGCTGAGTTCTAAAGGATGAACAGGAGTTGGTCCAACTGAAAGCCTAGTGGGAGGAGTTGGAGAGGATGCACAGAGGGTTGGGAGAAAAGTGTTCTGTGTTCAAGGTGGCTGCAGATTTCAAAGGTGAGAGGCACACATTCTAAGATCATAAACAGAAAAATAGACTCATATTTTGTATTTAAATAAATAATTCAACAGAAGTACAAGGAGAAATAATCAAATCTACTGTTATCCCAGGATAACACACCCCTCTTCAATCATTAATAGAATTTTAAAAATCAGTAAGAATATGTATGATTTGAACAACAAGACCAAGAAACTGACCTAAGGGATGTAAATAGAGCACTCCACTCAAAAATTGCAGAAGATATACTAGTTTACAGCTGATCATATCCTGCCTCATGAAGGAAGTCTCAACAATTGTCAAATGATTGAAATAAACAGAGTGCTTTCCCTGCCACAATGCAGTTATGCTAGAAATCATTAATGAAAGTTTTAAATCTCTATATTGGTGGAAAGTTAAAAACCAAAAACATAATTCTAAATAATTCATGGATTAACAAAAAGAAAACAGTGGAAATTATAAAATATTTCAAACTGAGTGATAATGAAAATATTACATATAAAGGTAGTGGGATATAGCTAAAGCATTGTTTGGGGAAAGTCTATAGCTGTAAGTGTTATATTTAACAAAGAAGAAAGGCTGGAAGTTAGCATCTATTTCAGAAGTTAGAACAGGAATAACAGAAAACATCAAATGAAAGTAGAAGGAAGAAAATAAAATAGATAAGAATACACAATAATGAAACAGAAAACCAATGTAAAGTAGAAAAAAATCAAAAAAGCCAAAAAATGGTTCTGTAAAAATATTTTTAAATTGATGAATCTGATGAGGCTGTCCAAGAGACAAAGGGAGGAGGAACCAAAAGGTATATTTGGAATGAAAAATGAGACCACTACAAATCTTGCAGACATTCAAAAAATAATGTGTACACTATAACTTTATGAAAAGATTTGAAAATTTTGATGAAAAATGACACAAAAAGAAATAGAAAGCCTGAATAGTCCTATAACTATAAATGAAGTTGGATCTGTAGTTTAAAATGTTCCCCCAAAGAAAACTCCAAGTCGAACTGGCTTTTCTTGTGAACTTTATCAACATGTAAGAAAGAAATTAAATCAGTCTCACACAGACTTTCCCAAATAACTGAAAAAGAGAGGGCATTCCTCAAGACATCATATGAGGCTAGTATAACTTTGTACCAAAACCTGTCAAGGATATTACATGAAAAAATATAATAAAAAACTGCAAGCCAATATAATTCATAAACATATACACAATATGCCAAGTAAAATACTGCCAAAGTGATTCTGAAGTATAAGTTAATGCATTATGGCCAATTTCAATGTATACCATGAATGTAAAATTGGTTTACTAAAATATAATGTAATTTAGCATGTTAACAAAATAAAGAAAAATCATTTTAATTAATGCATTAAAATGTTTGATAAAATTAACCTATGCAAAAATGCTTAATAGAAAACTGTCTGAAGTCTCCCCTTTGAGATTAGGAATGAGGAAAGAGGCCCACTGTCACCACGTGTATTCAGCATTGTCCCGGAGGTGGGATGGTGCTGAGGGGGCCGGAAAGATAAGAAATCAGAGTTTGAGAGTGGTGTTTCTAATAAGCATCTACAGCTCCAGGGGTGGCAACGGTGAGGTGTACCACTGGAACAGGTGGCTGAAAGAGAAAGGAGGTGAAGACGGTTGAGGGTGCAGTAACCGTGGGCTGCAGTTTTATAT
The DNA here is from genome assembly GCF_036321535.1 of Camelus dromedarius. Taxonomy (NCBI): domain Eukaryota; kingdom Metazoa; phylum Chordata; class Mammalia; order Artiodactyla; family Camelidae; genus Camelus; species Camelus dromedarius. The sequence goes on from NC_087442.1 coordinate 4,130,258, forward strand.
GAATTATTCGTATGGGCTCCGACATCACTCAGGATGATGGGGTGGAAGATTAAACCCACGCCAAAGCCTTCAGTGAATACCCAAGACCGACCAGGATTTGAGTAGATGGAATGGGGGAGGGGTAAAGAGTAATACAACCAAGTGACAAGCCTTCAAAGAGCAAGGGGAGTTCTACACGAGCGTAGGAGTAGAATGACTTGGAAAAGCTGGTGGGAAACAACATCCAGCAGAATATCGATCTCACGTTCTTGTTACGTGGGGTTTGCATGAACAAACCACCTCCACCCACCACCATTCTGGAGGGAGTCTTCACTAAACAAGGAGATAGGAGGTTTTGCAGCACATAACGTGGACAGAGCACCTGCCGCAGTGCCTGGCTCATAGGAGATGCTCAGTAAGTGCCAGCTCAAAGGCTCTGGAGAGGGTGGAGGGCTCATGATGCCCATGTGTCAAGGGAGGGGAGGCTCTCAGCAGGAGAAAGAGAAGACAGCTGAGGGCAGGCTTACATTTTGGGTGTGGTGAACATGACAGGGATGTGAAATACGGTGGAATTATCTGGCCTAGTATCAGGTTCCTAGCAGGTCAAACCCTTGGGATGGCGTCTGGAAGAGTGACACCGGGGTCAGGTTCTCTCCGAGGAGCTCGTGAGGGCCTGTGTGTTGAATTATTACTGGGTTCTGTAGTGTCTGTTTTCCAGCCTATCTCTTCTACCTCTTTTTCATTTCTATTTCCACTGACAACATCCTGATTCAGGCCTGATTCATGATTTCTCTCCTGGGCTACAGACTCTCCCAAATGTTTTTCCTGCCTCCATGTCATTTCTTATTTACGACTTCAAAGTTAATCTTCTGTCATTTCCCTTCTCAAAAATCTTCAGTGCCTCCCAACTAAAGTTAAATCTCCTCACTTAAAAGTCAAGACCTTCTACGAGATGCTGATAATATTTTTATCCTTGTTTCCTACCATGTCACTGGTTCCCATGTACTGTTCCCCAAATCCATGTCATCTTTTTTTCCTTCCCTATTTTCATTCATGCTGTTCCTCCTCCCAGAGTTGTCCTCTCTCTGATCGCCACTTGTCACAATCCCACTTTTCTTGTCCCGTGTGCTTCGGATGCCAGGAAGCCTAGGAAGCCTCTTACCCCTCACACACACGCAGGGGGATGTCGGAAATATTTACCCACTGCTGCACACAGACACCATCCAGTCAGAACAAACTCTGGCCATGATGGTAACTTTCAAATGTCAACAAAGTAGCATTCCTCAGAGAAAAGGGAAAGATAAATAATGTTTTAATGAATGCCTGTTCTGTAAATGTTATTTCATTTCATTCTGGCAATAAATCTGAGAGGTTGGGTTTTTTTTTTAATTGAAGTATAGTTGATTTACAGTGTTGCAAGGTTGATTTTCTTATTCCCATTTCACAAAGGAGTAAATCAAGGCTTAGGCATATTCAGTTGGTCAGGACCACCCAGCTGGACAGAGAGGAGACTGCCATCCTGCTTGTCTTGCTCTAAGTTCACGGTAGACTTTTCAGAGCGTGTGCGTCTCTCCTGAAGGACCATCGCTGTGTTGGTTCTGTAGTTCACATCAGAGATTATACGGAATTTACTTTAGCAATCCAGCAGCTCGTTTCAAAATACGCTCACCTCAGGTATATATTTGGTATATATTTATCCCCTTGAAGATAAGCAATGAGAACTTTCTCATGCTGGACTGATAACCTAGACGAGACGTGATAACATACTCCATGGAAGGTCCCTTGCATTCAGTCCTTTCCATTCTTTTACCACCAATTTCTTTTTCACCAACTCAGTGACATTTCATAAGGTTCTTTTGAGAGAGATCTCTTTCTGGGTCTTTGCAGCAGGAAGAATTGCAGCACAGTCAAAAATTATAAAGGGAAAGCATTTTAATTTTTTAATTCGTGCCATTATTAGCACCCCTTGCATCAGCTTCTTCTAATTATGCAGAAGTGCGTACATCTGACAGAGTGCCTGGCCCTGACTCATGACTTATTGATGAGATCATATTTTTCATTATAATTCCAAAATCCCATCAATCTTTTCCTAATTATTTTTAAGTGAATTTGCTGCTTAGAAAGGAAAGAGCGGGATGTGGCCTGAGCAGGAATGAGGAAAGTTTCATGCGATTTCAATTTCAGAAACTTTGTTGGCAAGGTGGCCTCTAACTGTTGCCAATGTTAATAAATCAAATTTTGATGGCCAAGAATGGATTTAATGCCATGCTCCCCTCCCCCGTATTCCAGAACTCACTCTCGGATTCCATGAATCAGACCTTCAAGCCTTGCCACGGGTAAGCTCCTTCCAGGTATCTCTGCCGGCACCTGTTACGGTCGTGGGTCCAGCCAGCGGTGATGCTCGGACTGTTTGACGAGGAACACTAGCCGAAAGCCTGGGACCGGCTCCTGCACACCAGCTCGGCCACACTTTACCCTTCAGCAGCTGGGTTTTAAGAAGTTCCTGGAGGTGTCTGGAGGGGGCCAGAGCAGACAGATTTTTGAGGAGGTCTTGGGGGAGCTGGAGCAGCATCTATATGAACGACGGCTGGAGGTGTATTTGAGTATTTTAATAGGCAGTGTGGTGCAGGTACTCCTCAGTAGCAGCCTGCCCACAACAGCCCAGGTGTCTCCTAAAGCTGGCTCACAGCCACCTTTCCAGTCATGTTGTTTAGCTGCATCCAGCACTCTGCATGGGACTTCGTTAACTGTGCCCCATCTGGAAACTGTCCCCAGCTATCCTCTACCCTTTTACGTTTGGTCAACTGCAATGTAAGCTGGTCCTCTACTCCTAGTCCTCCTGAATATATTCACTTGTCTGAGGTTTACGTAAATGAGGGGAACCCCAGGCACCCTGGGAATTCCGGCTTCCTTGCTCAGGCTGAACTTTGTTCTCCGTGTTAACCTTCGTGGTGGGGGAGGGTGGAGCTCAGTGGTAGAGCACATGCTTAGCGTGCATGAGGTTCTGCGTTCAACCTCCAGTACCTCCTCTAAAAATAAATAAGAAATAGACTTAACTACCTGCTCCCCCAAAAGATTTTTTTTAATTTAAAAAATCTAATAACTTTCATAGGTTCCCCATGAAATCTAGGACCTCAAAAATCAAACTCTAGTCTGCGCAAGGTCCTCGGTTCAGTCCTGGTACCTCTGTCTAAATAAATACATAAATAAACCTAATTACCTCCCTCCCCCCAAAAAAATACAAAACAAAAAAATGAAACTTCAGGTGTCTGATTACAAATTTAAAAGATCTCATTAAAAATATTTTTTTTTGAACATAAAGCAGAGTTTTAATGTCAATGCCATGTGATATAGCTCTTGGAGGTTCCAGCAACCCCTTGAAAACGTGACTGAAGGAGGAAGTGAAATCTCTGGGTGGGAAGGGCGCCTCCACTGTCTGACTTCCAGGCTAGGTTGAGGGGGCTGGTTCGGGCAGAGGAACACCTGTTTGCACCGATTTCAGCCCCAGACAAAAAGCCCCGAGTCCCTGGCGTTGGACAGCAACCCTTTTTGCCTTTGATGGGAGCAGTTTTCTTTTGTTAAGTGTGTCAACCTTATTTGTTGAACTTTGTGCCTCTGCCAGCAGAGCAGTCTGCCTCACTCACACCCAGCTCCACACTCAACACTCTTTAGAAGTGTCCTAGGCTGGGAGGGACCAGAGCCCCAGCAAAGAAGCCAGCTACCAGGGGACCGGCCCTGCCTGCAGCCCCCACAACAGAAGGGAGCCAGGAAGGCAGGCCCAGGGCCCAGGCAGTGGGAGTGGGACGCAGGACCTCCCGGTGGTGTCAGGGCCGGTCAGGGAGCCCCGGTCCCCTCAGACGCCGTGCCAGGCCCGGCCTCCAGGGTCTTCCCTGCCCCCGTCATGCGCTATAATAATTAAATCAACTGGAAAAGAAACACTGAAGAAAGACTAAAGGAGAACAGCGCACGGGGTGGCCGGGGCCAGGAAGGAGCACAGGCACTAAGGCATAAAGGGGCATTCATCGTGCTGGGCTCCCCGGGCCGTGGGGCACTTGGCTCACTGATCAGCCGAGCCCGCAATGATGCGTGTTCTCTGGAGGGAGATCCTTGGGTCCTAGCTTAATAAAGGATGGTGTGGGAGGAGGGTGGGGAGAGTCAGGAGACTGACAGAGCAGAGGGAGGGCTGGAGCAGGACTGGAGGAGGGACAGATTGCTCCCTCACCTCCCTGGACTAGCCAAGGTCCAGCCACCTTGATGGCCGTCTACAGGAAGAGCAGTTTTCCAAATGACTAGTCAACAAGTGTTAAAAGCATGTTCTTGCAGGAAAGGGAGCAAAGGAAAGGAACTTGGCCTCCACTGCTGCCAGGGTCCATTGTGAGGCCATGACTTCGAGGCTTTAACATTCTTTGAATGAATGGATAAGGGACAGAGGGAGAGGACAGAAGAAAGGGGCAGATGCAGGGTTTTTTTTTTTTTTTTTTTTTTTACATCTTGAATAATAGCAACCTCACCTCAACTCCCTGGCTTGGGGACCTGCTCCCTGTCTTCCTCCTGCTCATTTCTGGGGAAGGTAAAATAGAGCCAGGAACTGTCCTCTGAAAGTGACGGTTTCTTCAGAATGAAATATACTGAGGAAGCCAAGAGAATCTCAGTCAAGGGTCTAGGAAGGCTTTGAACTTGAGCTCCCCTCGCTTGTAATGGCTCCTCAGCCCCTTACCCCAGGAGGAGTGCATGGGGCGACATTCAGCCTCTTCTCTTCCAGGGAAAAACCCATCTCATCCTGGACCAATGATTTGCCCCAAGTTGGGGGTGGGGGAGACTGGGACGAGCCAAAAAAAAAAAAAAGTGTTAAGAGAAGGAAAGAGCTGGCACTGCTAAATGGAGAAAGGCTCCAGCAGCTTAATCCATCTTGAACAGAATCATTAATCAGGTGCAAAACTCCTAAAAGGAGCAAAACTAGGACCAGCGCCTTCCAAGGGCAGCCCGCCAGTTTCCCTGCTGGCGTTTTCCTTGCCAAGTCCTTAGTGTCTTTGTATCAGGGCTGGTCCCAGCCAGCCCAGCCAGGAGCCACCTGTTCATACCCCTCCCACCCCCTGACCTCGGAAGTGAGAGGAGAAATGATGGGAAACCCGGACAGCTGCTGTACCCCTTCCCCCACCCCATAGAACAAGCCACCCAATTCTAGGAATTGGGCCAGACCCTGGCAGATGAGTTACTCTCTGTGAAAATGCTTCTGTAAACACATTAACTCTTTCATGCACTGAGTAACTCGCTTGTTTAACAGAAGACGAAGTCAGGGCTAGGAGGACCCTCACAGATCAAACCTAGCCCTCCCCTGTTCCAGCCCAGAGTGCTCCAGTGACCTGCCCAACGTCACGACATGGACTGCTAGCAGAGTCACAGCAGCCAGCCTCCAAAGTGGTCCCCAGTGATCCCTGCCTCCCAGGATCCACAGTCTTGGAGTCTCCTCTCACAGTGAATAATGTGAAATGAGGTGGCCTGTGAAATCAGTAAAAGACTACAGAAGTGACCATGTGTAACTTGCAGGGCTAGGTCATAAAAGACACGCAGCTCCTACCCTTTCCCTCTCCCCTGTGTTGGGAGCCAGCCACCATGTCACAAGGCTACTCAAGCAGCACCATGGCAAGGTCCGCATGGTGAAAACTGAGACCTCCTGTCAGTAGTCGGCACCAACTTGTCAGCCAGGCAAGGGAACCACCTTGGAAGGCCCTCCAGCCCCAGTCAGGCCTTCAGATGAGTATAGCCCAGGTCTGTATCTTGATGGTCATTGACCCAGAACTGCCCAGCTGAGGCTCTCCTGAATTCCTGGTCTGCTGAAACTATATGAGTTAAGTGTTTACTGTAGTGTCAAAGAGAAACAGAGCTGGACATTCATTCAAGGCAGCAAGACAGATTTCATTCAGACTGCTGCAGTAGGGGAGAAAAAGGAACTGGCTCCAACCTGTGCAGAGAGATGGTGTTTTAAGGGAAGAAGGAGGGAATAGGGAGGAGGAACCACTGAGGGCTTGAGCAGAGTCAGAGAAGAGGAAAATTATAAAAAGTAGGTAGGGGGCTGTTTTCTGAGTCATTTTAGGTTAGGTAGGCATTGCGTGAGGGTAAATCTCACACAGAAAAATTCTTTTGGCAACCTGAGATTTCCCGGGCAGACACTCAGGGAAGACTGGGTCCTGCCAGGGACACAGCCTTGAGCTGTTAGAAACCAGGCTAGTGTTTGTTCAAGTCTCCATGTGAGCAGTTGACAAATGGTGCCAAGATACTGCAGTTCACATAGGTCACAAGGGAGGCCTGATGGAGCAGTCTCAGAGAAGCTTGAGGGAAGTTTGGTCAAGGAGAGAGGGTTTGTCATTAGTTCTAAGTCATTATGAGTTTTGGGACAGTTTGGTTTGAAGCAATAGATAACTATACCACAAAGAAGAAAGAAAGAAAGAGAGAAAGAGAGGGAGGGAGGGAGGGAGAAAGGAAAGAAAGAGAGAAAAAGAAAGAAAGAAAAAGAGAGAAAAATAAAGAAAGAAAGAGAGAAAGAGGGAGGGAGGGAGAAAGGAAATAAAGAAAAAGAGAAAAAGAAAGAAAGAAAGGAAAGAAAGAGAAAGAAAGGAAAGAAAGAGAAAGAAAGAAAGAAAAAGAAAGGGAGGGAGGGGGGAGGAAGAAAGAGAGAGATGGAGGGAGGGAGAGAGAGAAAGGGAGAGAGAAAGGGAGGTAGGAAGGAAGGAGGGAGGGAAGAAAGAAAAAAAATAACTGTACTGTAAAGATGTAAACCAAAATTTCCGGAGTCCGTGTCTTACACTTTTTCTACCGCACTACTTAACCCTCCTTCAGAAGACAGGCCAGGAATGGGCTGCCCTGGTCCTGATACCAGACATTTCATGTGTTACAGTAATTACAGAGCTTCAGCCAAAACATGCAAGACAGCTGGAGAACGTGGCCTTCCACATTCTAATTCAAGACCCAGTAGGTAATGAGATCTATTTCTAGACCCAGTGGGCACAGCAGGGTCCTTCCTCACAGCGAATACCTTCCCAGATAAAACCCCTCCAAGTAGGCACACACTCCTGTGAATGAAAGCAGTGACATGTAGGAGTCACTTCAGAGCCATCACGCAACCAGCTTGCTGAGCTCTTGCATGTGGCAGGCAGACACTGATGACACAGAAGTGAGCATGCTCACCCCTGCCCCCCGGGAGCAGAGTTCTGGAGCCCAGTGAATTCTTCTTATTTAGATTTGGTTTCAGAGTAGGAGTTGGGGTTTGTCAAATGCAATATTAATTCCTTTACCTGTTTTTTAAACTGTTTTGTCCCGGCTGAGCTGAGGGGCCCTCAGGAGAACACTGGCAGCCAGAAATACGTATTTACTTACTTCCTGTTTTAATTGTGGGGCGAAGCAGAAGTAGCAGCATCCTAGTCCTACACAGTCGAGCAATGAGCTGTTCACAGCACAGCCACCGAACTGACTTCGTCTTTCTTAGCCTAAGATGTTGTGTACCTGCCCTTAGGACCAGCTGGACAACTGGGCAACACCATCAGGACAATAGTCTGCACAAGGGTGGCTGTTTTTCTTTAAATGCAATCTGAGGCTCCTCTGTAGATACTTGTTACTATTAACTTGTTCAAACTGAAACATCCTCAGGTATCCACATTCAAGGCAGAGTGACAGGGGTGGTTACCAGGCAGCTTGAGAAAGCAGGGCCTCACCAAGGCTCGGGGCAAGTACCATTTTCCCTTAGGAGCCTCCTCCAGCCTCTTTGAGTAGAATTAAGTGTCTACCCCTTCCAGCTGCAACTCCTGGTAATACCTCCTCTTACCACAGGGCCGCAACTCCTCGTCTCCGTTAGACTGAACCTCTGGTTTCAAGGACCCTGTTGACCACCCTGGTGCCTAGAACAGTGGCTGGCTAGTAGTAGGCCCTTAACAATGAGCGCAGGATGGATAAACAACAAGGTCCTACTGTAGACCACAGGGAATTATATTCATTAACTTGTAATAACCTATTATGAAAAAGAATAAGAACAAGAATATATGCATATTTTTATATATATGTATATATAGCTGAATCACTATGCTGTACACCAGAAACACAACTTTGTAAATCAACTATACTTCAATTAGGAAACAAAATAAACAATGAGTATAAGATGAATGAGTAGCATGAGTGGAGGGATGAATAACAAAGCGTGTACGGGTTGACAGCCAGTTATCCGTGAAGTAAATTCTAAATAGACAGTAAAAAGTAGGCAGCTTCCAGGGCAGTCCACCAATTATCAGTGAAGATCTAAAATTCAGGTTTAAGACCATTCCTTAAATTTGGACTGTATTTTCTTGGAGAAAGGTGTAGTGAAAAAAAAGAATGTATCAGTTATTAATAGGAGATGTGTATTGTTTGCCAGGGACCAGTGCTAGGTAGTGGAGACTGAGAGAGGGAGAGCAGGGCCTTTACCCCGAGGGACCCCACGGTCCACTGGGGAGAACACAGGTGTCAAATGTAGCCCACAGTTGAGCACAGGGTGCCCCCTTGTGCACCTGAGCCTGAGTCGAGGGACATTTTCTTGGAGAAGACACTTAAACTGAAGCTTAAAAAAAGCAGGCAACCTAGAGATTATCGTGCTGCGTAACGTAAGCCAGAGAGAGAAAGACAAATACCGCTTGATACCGCTTATATGTGGAATCTAAAAAATGACCTTACTTGCAAAACAGGAATAGACTCACAGACACAGAAAACAAACTGACAGTTATCAGGGTGGAAAAGCGGGTGGGGGAGGGAGAAATTGGGAGTTTGGGATTTGCAGATACTAACTGCTCTACATAAAATAAATAAGCAACAAGGTCCTACTGTACACACAGCACAGGGAGCTATATGCAATGTCTTGCAGTGACCTACAGTGAAAAAGAGTATGAAAAGTAATATATATGTATGTAACTGACTCACTGTGCTGTACACCAGAAACTCACACAACGTTGTAAATCAACTAGACTTCAATTAAAAATAAATAAGACCAGAAAGAAGGAAAGAAAAGCAGGCGGAGGAAACAGCATTTACAAAGACACAGAGGTAAAAGAGAGTTCAGGGGTTCAGAACAGAGCTTTAGAGTCAGACAGACCTGGGCTCCAGTAATGCCTCTGCACTTTCCATTTGTGCTGGCTGTGGTCTCTGGGCGAGTGACTCAGCACTGTCCAGTTCACTGTCCCATCTGTGCAGTGGGTGACAGCGGCCACACGGGACTTTGCGGGCGTGAGCTGAGATGGTGCCCGTGCAGTGCTGCCCGCGGCCCCTGACATGAGACGTGTGCTCCATCAGGTCCAGTGGAGGAACAGCACATAGGACATCCTCTGGGCAAAGGACTGCCACTCCGGGCGAGTCAGGGTGGGTGGGGACCAGGTTGGTGACAAGTGTGACTGATGTCAAGAGAAGAAAGGAGCACAGGCAAAGCTGGCAGGCAACGGGCAGGAAACAGAAAAACCTGGAACATTACGTGGTAAAAATGAGTGAGCCTTGCGCCCAGGGCCTGAGAAAGGAAGCTGTGAAGACAGATGAAGGTTCTGTGAATTTGGGCCCAAAACCCCAGCAGGAGAAACCAAGGAAATGCTATTCTAGCTACTTCTAATTTCAACTTCCCTGCACCTTTATTTTAGGTGCAAATTACCCGAGTGATTGGCAATTTTTCTCAGAGCCATAGATAATATGCCAGAGGTGGAGGAATTAAACTTTGAAGACAAAAGATTTAATTAATTTTTAAGATTCCCAAATGGGCTCTTAAAAATGAAATGGCTCAAAAATGCATTTAAATCAAAGTTAGATTTCCAAAGTAATGGAGGGTAATGAAAGGCGCTTTTATGTTTGAGGCTCATTGTTTGGAGCTAGACTTAGCCTCACCATTCAGAGATGATAAAATTCATCATTAGCTGTTTGGGTCACATTCTTAAAAATAAAAACGTCCAGTTTCATTGTGAACAAAAGGATACACAGATACATATATATATGTAAATGCAAAATTCCTACTGGTTAATGTCACCAGGTCATCAGAGCTTCTCATGAGGGACCTGGGGATGCCAACGGTGCCGGCCACGCAGAGCTGTTGCAAGGATTAAAAACGTGCAGTGGCTGTGAGCAGTAATAACAGTGTAACTAAGGCCTGTCAGTCTTGCCTCCGACGTAGCTCCTTAATCCAGCAGTTCCCAACGTGTGGCCCGAGTCCCCGGCGCAGGGGGTGTCCCAGAGATCCTCCACCGGCCTGAGCTAGTTTCACACCCACTCGGAGACATCATTTGCCTTTTTCATTCCCATTCTCTCCCAGGCGTACAGAAGAGCCTTCCAGAGGCTACACAGCATAAGACAGTGCAACAGATTAAATGCAGAAGCAGATCTAAGGGTCCAACTGTCTGCTAATCGCCCTGACTTTGAAGAGGTTTGTAAAAATATGTAAATAATGTCACTCGTCTAACTACACTGGGAAAATAGCGCTATAATTTTTCATAAAAACCAACTTACTATATAAGGTTCATTGAAAATCAATTAATAAAGATTTAAAATCTTTCTCAGTTCTGATTTCTAGTTTGGTAAACTGCGGTCGCTCTAACCCACGTAAACCAAAGTCACTGAGGCGCTCAGCAACTGTGACAGGTCACAGGGAGCCTGAGCCCTGGGATTCAGTCCCGCTCCCTCGTCTGAACCAGTCACCTGCCCCTGCGGTCCCCACCTCCCCCAGCGGGGCTCCACCCGGTGTCCACTCTGACCCCATCGCCCTCCTCCCTCCGGAAACATGGGAGCATTTTCTGTGTACCCGACATGGTTTAAGCAAAGGAGAGTCAAGGCAGCCAGGCTTCTTCCCGTTTTGGAGCTTGCGTGAGGAAGATTAGAAACAAACGAAAATAAGTCAGGTGAATAAAAAAAAGTATTGCAAGGTGTAATAAGCATGAGGAAGGGCAGACTCAAAGAGAGAGAACAAAGGAGAGAGCACGCTGGAAGGCCCCGGGGAGGAGGCAGCTTTCTGGTTCAGACCTGCAGCAACCTGCAGGTTATCTGGCGGGAAGAGCCACAGGCATAGGGACCAGCCCAGGCAAAGGTCCCCGAGGGAAAGGCTTGAGGGAGGAGGCGGAGCTGACCTGGGGCCAGACCACGCAGCACCGCCAGGCTGCCTCCTCCAGTCCCATCCCTGCCTCCTGTCACACTGGCTCCTTTCGGTGGCTGCCTGTTGTTCTTAGAAAGAAGAGCAAACCCTTAATGTGGCCTTCAAGGCCCTATGAATCTGATTCCTGCCCCCCCCATGCCTAATCTCACACTACTCTTCACACTGTCCCCATCACTCAGGGTGCTCACCCTGCTGCCTTCTTTCAGCTTCCAGAAGCCAAGCTGCCTCCCACCACAGGACCTTTGCACTTGCTATTCCCTGTGCCTTGAGAGTTTCCTCATCTCTTCTCTCCAAGTTGCCTAATTAAACCTTTGCCTAACCTTCAGATAAAGCCAAGGACTTTAACATCCTACACTTTTTCTTAACAGCATTTAAATATTTTATATTTATAGATTTGTATAACTATGTAATTAGTATGTCTCATCTACTAAACCATACACATCTAAGGATCAGGTCCTATTCTACTGTGCTATCATATTCCTGGTACCTATTACAGTGTCTGGTACATAATGCTTAATACATATTTATTGAATGCATAAATGAACAAATGCTGTTTTATGCTGTCTTTAGAGATTCTTTTATAGTAAATTCATTTTAAAAATTGAAGTATAGTTGATTTACAATGTTGTCTTAGTTTCAGGAGTACAGCAAAGTGATTCAGATATATATATATATTCTTTTTCAGGTTCTTTTCCATTATAGTTCATTACAAGATACAGAATATAGTTCCTGGTGCTATACAGTAGGTCCTTGTTGTTTATCTATTTATGTACAGTAATTTGTATGTTAATCCCAAACTCCTAACTTATCCTTCCATGCTCCAATAAATTCACTCTTGAAAGCATTCCATTAATTGGATTGTGTGTCCCACCAAATCAAGTATAGTCCAGCCATTTTTGTATCACTAGGGTCTAATACTGTGCCTGGCATGTAATGGTCAATAAATATTGATTGATTGAATGAATGAATGAAGCACTATCAGACGCTTGTGGAATGAGGGATGCAAAGAAGTTTAACCCACATTCAGACAGGGCCAGCACATATCAGGGGGTAGGTCCCGGGAAAAAAGGTTCCCACAGTGTAAAGCAGAACCTAATACAGTGTGAAGAACTGCACGATGTGGCCAGTTTCGGTCCTTTGGTGGGGGGAGGGGAGGCGTGGAGGTGCTTCCACAGAGGGAGAGCTTCTGGTCTGGGGGTCGGCACTGGTTGGGTGGCAGCAGGAGCCCTGCAAACAGAGCAGGAGGAAGGAGTCCAGAGTCTCCCGCACTTACGTTAGGGCGATAGTAACAGAAGGAAGAGAACGTGTTAAGTGAAGATGCAAGGAGTGATGGCAGGAATGAAGAGGGCGAGGAGCACAGGGGTGCACAGACTTGAGATGTTTGAGTTCGGCTGGAAGCCTGTTGAAGACACAAATTCTCAAGGTCCACCAGGGTTGGGCCCAGGTCTCTGCATTTTAAACAAGTATTCTAGGTGCTTCTGAAGTAGGCATACCATGGGTCACACTTTGGGATACACTGACAGGTTTAGGTCGGGTCCTTGTGGCTGGGTGAGTAACCCAACCTGAGACCCCCATCCTTCAAGGCTCCCGACAGACACCGCGCCCATGGAGCAGAGCCTGAGGCAAGGGTTCAGTACCAGGCTTTGTGGGGGGATGCTCTTCAGGGAGAACCCAGGAGGGCGAGGGAAGCAGAGTTGGGGAGGAGACCGGTTGAGCAGAGATGTGGATTTTGGAGTCTAGTCTGGAGATAGAGGCAGCCTTCTGTGTCCCCACTCCCATCAGCAGTCACCAGCTGTGGGTCAACCTTGACTGGGGGCTGGAGAACTCCCCAAATACTCCTGGCTGGGGCTCCCCTCCATCAGGGACAGTATCCCAGAGAAAGGGGCATTGTGAGATCTTGGCCACTCCCTTGCTCACAGCAGCCAGGGTGGGTGTGGTGGCTCAGGAGGGGGAATCTGGGTGGGACACCACAGCCTCCATCTCACAGACTGAGAGAATGACTGGAAAATTCTGAGGAGAGAGCAGGACTAAACGATGCAAACCAAGGAGGGGGCCGTGTACATCCAGGAGGACGTGAGCCCTTTTCCCAGTCTTGAGGGGGAAGGCAGGTTCTTTGTCCCTTGGAGAGTAACAGACCCCGGCTGAGAGCCTCCCCTCAGCTTTCACTCGCCCTGCCAGCACTTCCGTCTCAGAGCTGAGACTTGATTTATTTCATGCGTGGGAACTTGGTCTCTCGGGGTCAGAGGCCAAGCACCATAGGGAGCGACTCACCCCCACTGTCTCACCCAGACCAGCCCTTACCTGGAGTGAATCTGTCTCTCCAGTCCCCCCAGACCTCTTTCCTCAATGTGCTGTTTCTCATTATTGCAAGCCTGTTGGTACTTCTCTAGCCCTGCGGCAGCGCGAGACTTCTCAGTGCAACTGCCAAGATGGAATTCCAAGTCTGGGGGAGAGTCTGTGAAGGAGAAAGAGGCGAGGGGCAGGGATGGGCAGGGAGAGTCTTCAGGCCACACTGCAGGTCTGACACCTGTGGGTGCAAGTGGAGAGGGATAGATCGGGTAGGAAGTCACCCTGAGCATCTCAGCCAAGCTGATGGGGAGCCCAGCGCCAAACCCTTTCGCGTCCATGGTCTCCTCTAATTCTTGTGACGGTTCAGGGGCATAGGTGCAGTTCTTCCCCATCAAAGCTGAGGAAACAAGTTCTCAGAGGCTGTCATCGTCTCGCACCGCCATCATACAACTCAGCTGGTGCTGGCGTGTGTTCCACAGCCCAGATCCTCCGCTAAATATTTGTTTCTGTCTCTTTATGTTCATCTCTGGACGTCCTTCTCATATTACCGTAGTTTATAAATTACTTGAGTTTGGGCTCCGACTTCTGCTTCCTTTTTAACTAGAAAAGTGATTCATCCAGTCCTCTGTCAAATAGCCAGTTCAACAAGGCAGCGCAGGAGAAAGCCGGAGGAATGCTCCCATCCCAGCTGCTGACTCTGGGATAAGTCAGAGCTCCCCTGTTCAGCATCCTACCTCCTTCCACACGGTCCCTGGCCGTGGCCTCCCTATTCCTGTTCCTGGCCCCCAACCGTTAGCAGATGGAGGAGCCCCTAAATTAGGAAGCCCACCAAAGTGTGGGTCCTTGCCGCGGCTGTGAACGAATTCACACAGGAGAGGCAGAGGGACGCGGTGAACAGCCACTTTATTGCTCAGAAGGGGACACAGAAGGAAAGTGCTGGAGCAGGGAGCCGTCAGCCGAGCCGGGAGGGAGGGACGGCTCCTGCCCCTGTCGGGCCACGTGGGCTTCTGTGGGCGGCTTCTGCCATCTCGGCCTCCTGCCGGGTGTGATGGGGCCACTCAGCCCTTGCACCGGCTTTTCCGTCCTTGTACAGGCTTTTTTGGTGGTTGTCATGGTGATTGTCAGCTGTCATGGTGGGTGGGTCACTTAGCAGCTAATATATGATGATGATCGTATAATGAGGCTCAAGGTCCACTGGAGGTCCCATCCTCCACCACCCTGGACTCCGTCAGTTCTAACCAGTTCTTGTTTCTTCTCTGCTGCTGCCTCCGGGGACTTAGATAAGAGTAACTGGTTTCTAGGGAGGGGCAGGGGTATGATCCTGGGGCAAAGCCTTGATGACAAAAAGGAAAGTTGCTTTTAGCTAGAATGGCTGCAATCTGGTGGACCCAGCATCCCCCCCAGAAAACCATCTCCCAAGGTTCTGTTCAGCCATGAAAGTTTGAAAGAGAAAAGGGGGAGTGACCTCAGTTAGTCGCTGAGACAGGTGGTCAGAGCCCTCGCCATCCCCCAGCGCCTGCAGGCTGGTCCTCATCAGCTGCTGGAGCTGCTCTTCTGAGACTTGGGGAGGCGGGGAGACGTCAGCTTTTCTATGAACAAGAGGTGGGGGGTTGGGAGGGGCAGGGTCCTGCTGCCTTTCACAATGACCACCACTCAGAGCATCTTGATTTCTCTGGCATGCACTCCTTCTATAATTGCTTCCCAAGGCACGCCAACCTCCTTGACTGAGTACAGTAACGCAAAAGTACTGGAAAATAAGCATCCAAAGAAAAACTTGGCTGCACACATGGAGAGGAATTGCAGCAGGCGGTCTGGGAGTGTACAGGGTGCTACAGGTAAAGGTAGTGCTGGACCAGCCCCCCGGAGCCCTGCCCCTTCTTCACCCCCTAGACGTGCTCTCCTAACTGGTGCGTGTATTCATCTGGCTTTACGATTTTAAGGGAGTGGTTAGGCTGGATGGACTCTGGATTCATCCTGCCAGGTCTGAATCTCAACTTCACCCTTGACAAGCTGTGTAACCTTGGCCAAGTTCCTTTACCTCTCTCTGCCTCTGTTTCTTATCTGTAAAATGGGAATAACTCCAGAATCTTCCTGACTGGGTTGTTGTTGAGATTATATGAGTTAATAAAAGGCGAAATTATTTCAGGTATTGCTTGCCATACAGTAATTTATCATCCTCTCCATCATTAGGAGGATATCCTTCCCAGAAATTAAACAAAATTTTATACCCACACGTATCTATTTGCCTCTGTCCTATATTCTACCTAAAACTATAATCTCTGTGCATGCTAGACACACAGTTGTACAGCGGTTCCCTTCCACTGCAACAGCTTCCTCTCATGTAGGTTTTAGATGTCTTTCCTTTTCATTTTGCCTCGACTACAGATAGGAAATTATTCAAAAGAGGCATAGGAAGAAAATCTTCAAAATTCCTTGTGACCCTTACGTGTATGGCTGGCTGTTTTATTATATACACTTGGTAACTCAAGAATTTTTGCTTTGGTTTGGATTTTTGAATTCAAGGTAACACAAATCCATACATTCTTGTTGTTGAAGATTCAAACATAATACAAGCTTACAGAAAAAAAAAGTGACTGTTCCCTCTCCTACCCTCCCCCACCAGCCCTGCCCCAGCCTAAAGCTAGTGGCACCCTCCCCTGGGGCGACATGCAGCCCAGTTTCTGCATCCTTACATGCACAGAGCTTAGCTTCCCGTGTATTCAGTCACCTGTGTGCCGCTCTTTCAAGTTGCTTTCCCACTTAATATGTCACGCGTGGCTTCCATATCGGGACCCGCCAATGGATGAACTACCCTTTGAGTCATAGACGTTTGCTCCCTGTTGTCGCCACTGTGAGCAAATGCTGCAGCGAACACCCCTGTACTTATCTATTTGCATCATTGTGTTTCACGTTTTATTTATTTATGTGCCGCTTACTACGAAAAAGGGTTTTTAAAAGCTAAGAACTATTTTCTAAGTTGAGTCCAAATCTAAAAGATGCCAGTTGTGATTTTAGATAACAAGAGTGGGGGAAATCAAGTGAATGTCAGGAAATTCATAAGTGAATTGAGCTAAAATGCTAATTTGGAGAGGGCACAACAGATGGGGTTTTGTAATATGGGATCCAAAGGTTTCTGGAGACACTTATGTTTGAATTAGAAGATAAGCATGAGCTTTCTTGGCAGCAGAAATTGAAAGCAAAGTGATGTTAAATTGATTTTTTTTCCCAAACAATTACTCCCACCAAATCATCCTTCATCATTCTATTTTTAAGTAGCAACGAGAATGTTGTACACATTTAAAATAAATGAATGTTATTTAATGGAGTTTTTATTTATGCACATTTCCCTTTTTTATATTTTCCTACTTTTTCTATCTTTTCATTTCTTTTTGGGGGGGTGGGCAGTTATATTTATTTATTTTTTTGAGGAGGTACTGGGGATTGAACCCAGGACCTCATGCATGCTAAGCATGCGCTCTACCACTTAAGCTATACCCTCCACCTATCTTTTCATTTCTAATGTTAATACTCTCCTTAATACTAGAAGTTTTATGAGAACTCTGCCCTGTCCTCCACACTAGCCAATTTAGAAAAAGGAATGAAGTCCATCATATGATGTTATTTTCCACAGGGAGATATACACCCATGAAACGTCTATCCAAAGGCAGAGAGAAAAGACTCAGTCGGATGCGTCCCTTTCAGCCACTCCCAAACGTAAGGAGGTGCTTGGTACAGATGTCGCCTTACGGGAATCCCTTCCGAGGGCAGTAAGGCCAGAGTGTGAACTAAACTCCGTGCTCTGAGGATACACAGTGCCAGGAAGGATCCCGCCAGTGGCGTTGATGTTGGGGCGTGGGGAGGGCAGGGAAGTTCAAGAGAAATCCAATTAACAGTCAAACGGGATTTTAATACAAAAGAGAGACAATTACTTCCTTCATTATTATGCTTTTTCTACAATTAAGTTAAATCACTTAAATCAGTTAAATCATTTAAATCACTTGGTTCTCTTTCCCATTCTCCCCACAGTCACTTCCTTTGAGCACACCCTGAGGTCCCCAGGCGCTGTCCCCACTCTGGGACCTGCCCCACCCTCACCTTTCACATCACACCATTAGCCATCCAATCAGGGCCGCCTCCTGTTCTCCAGGCCTTTCCTTCCAGATGGCTCTGGCCCTCAGGGTGGCCAGCCTCAGCCGTCTCCCAGCCAGACTCACCTAGCACAGTCTCAGCTGGACGCTCTCAGCGTCACTCTTGTCTAACATCTGGGTCTTTGCTGGGGACCTGCAGCAAAATGGTCTGTGTTGGAGTCTTAGTCCAACTGGGAAATCGATATTACTAAACTCCTTTTACTTGTCCCCCAGTCCTAATGACAGTGATGACACTCATATAAAGCACTCCTGGATACTTGAAAGAAAAGCTGTGCCTGAGGGTGTGCTGGGGCGGGAGGTGCGCTGGCTCCTATCAGCCTGGAGAGCTGACTGGGACAGTTTCAGGTATTTTGCAAGCAGGAGGATATCACCCCCGTAGCCTGAAATCAGTCATGGTACAGGGTGTACACCACAGAAATCATCAAACACTACAGATCAGGACCTTTAAAAAAATACCTTCCAGAGAGCTACTTATTAAAAATTATCAGCGCATCGCTGGTTATGTCTCCATTGTTGAGATGACTTTCTAACTGCCTCTCGGTGATAACTACGGTGACCATGGAAAGGCGGATGGACAAGGGAGTTAGCAGTTCTTTTGAGACTGTATTTTCAAAGATCCCACCCTTTTCTGGTGAAATAAATGGAAACAAACAAGGAAGTATGGGCTCTGAAAGAACTACTGTAAAGTTCTAGAAGATTGCTTGGAGTCCTGGCAGACACTCGCACCTGCTCATGAGGTCCTTCTCTAACACAGTTGCCCAGGATCCTCATTTCATGCCAGGCTGTAAACCCGCAGAAGGAATCCGGTGCTTCTGAGCTAATTAGGGGAGGCAGTGGTGAGGAGTCGGCTCCCAACCAGCCCGACCAGTTTCAGTAACTCCGCTGGCCTGACACAGGCCCTCTAGCTCCTAAACAGATCCCTCGTGTTGTTTTAATGTTCCTATTTCTCCCTGGGGAGAGGATTAAGCAGAAAACAGTTGTAGGTAGGAAAGAAGGAAGGAAAGAAGGAAGGAAGGAAGGAGAAAGAAAGAAAAAGAAAGAAAGAAAGAAGGAAAGAAAGAAAGAAAGAAAGGGAGAGAGAGAGAGAAAGGAAGGAAGGAAGGAAAGAGAAAAGAAAGAAAGAGAGAGAGAAAGAAAGAACAGACAGACTACAGTGAGGACAGGGCTTCAGGGCCAGCTAGACTCGCACGAGGCATGGATGCTTGGCTGTCCTTCCTTTCTGTCCTTCTGTGCACATGTTCTTCTAAGAGCAGCTGCGTGGATAATGCCAGGAATGCAGGCTCAGGGTCAGGTCTGCGTCAGAGCCTCGCTCCACCCACTGGGGCAGGCTCTGACTCCCTCTCTGCCTCAACTTCTTTCTTTTTATTTTTTCAAATTTTTTAAAAATCGAAGTATAGTTAGTTTATGATGTGTCAGTCTTTGGTGTACAGCATAATGCTTCAGTCATATATATATATACACATACATCCTTTTTCACGGTAGGTTACTATAAGATACTAAATATAGTTCCCTGTGCTGTACAGAAGAAACTTGTTGTTTATCTGTTTTATATATAGTAGTTAATATTTGCAAATCTCAAACTCCCAGTTTATCCCTTTCCACACCCCACCCCTGCCCCTGGCTGGAACCATAAGTTTGTTTACTTTGTGTGTCTGTTTCTGTTTTGTAGATAAGTTCATTAGTGTCTTTTTTTTTTTTTTAATTCTACATTTAATATCCTATGGTATTTTTCTTCTCATTCTGGCTTACTTCACTTAGACTGATGATCTCCAGGTTCATCCATGTTGCTGCAAATGGCATCATTTTATTCTTTTTTATGGCTGAGTAGTATCTCAATTTCTTAATCTGTATAACGGAGACAATAGTAGCACCTAGTTTTACAGGCTTATGAAGATTAGAGACATGATCCCCACAAAGCTGTCTGCAGGGACACGCAGCCAGGTCGGGGGCACAGGGCCCCCTGCCCAAAAGGACCCCACACTTGGGATGGATGCTCTGGTATATCTTCTTGCAGTTCTTAACAGTTTCATCTTTGGAATTTCTGTTTTGTAAGTGAAGTCCCACGGGACACGAGCAAGGGCCAGGACCAGGGCTGCATCCTTCTGGTCCTGCCTCTCCTGCCTCCCTGGGGCGGATTCCTGGCGCCTCTGCCCCAGGGTTCACCCAGTGGCCAGCGTGTGTGCCCCCATGTCAGTCCTGCCCCTCCTGGCAGTACTCTGTCCTGATCAGGCGCCCAGCATGTCCAGGCAGAGACTGTAAAGCCCTGGGGGTCACCTATCTGCCCAGTGTTTGATGTAGGCTGCCCCGCACCCAGCCAGGGCGGTGCTTTGATTTGGTTCCTGGGAGAGGGGGATTCAGCGGCTGGTAGATGTGGGTGTACACACTGACTGGCAGGACAGGGCCCCCAGGCACCTGGGAGGGTCTACACACCCCAGGGACAGTGACATTAAATAGAAAATTAAAACCATCAGGACGCGTCCAGAGACAGACCACAGAAGAAAGGAAAATGCCAGATACCTTAGCACTTTCAACACCGCTCTCCCCCTGCTTTTTGAAAAAGGGGCTGCGTATTTTCCTTTTGTGCTGGGCCTGCTAATTATGTAGCCAGTCCTGCTGAGAACAGCACCTGACACATAATCGCACAATAAAAATTAGCTATTACAATAATTGTTATAATGCGTACGTTCCACATGGAGTCATGTGTCTGAAGGGCCTCTTCTGGTCCTGGCACGTAGAGGTTAAGGGCCAGGTCTGTTTAGGGTCCTACAGGGCCTTATCCAGCTCTCTCCCACCAATGTGGACGTCCACAGTGACGGAAAATGAAAGCCACCGTGTGGATGACTTTTTTTGTTGATTCTGACACATTGAACCATCACTTTCTGTCAAATAGCCAAGCACTAAGTCTTTATGGAATATCTGTTGGGGGGAAGGGCATGGGGGGAGTCTAACTGCCTGGATCTAGAGAGATCCACCACACAGTCCTTTAAAAGGAAATAGCTCCAAGAGATGTGCTGTGACCCCTAAGTGGGGTGGGAGCCCAGAGAAGGGAGAGAACCATGTGGCCCTACGATGGCAGGATATTGTATTGGACCCTCAGTGGAGCTGCTTCCTGACCCCTTTTCTTGTGTCTGAACAGCTCAGAGCCCTGGACAGTGAGGGTAAACGTCCCAGAGGAGAACCCACTGGGACGTCCTCATATTTTATCATTATGTTTATCTATGAAACACAGCTCTAAAATAATATAATTTCTACATAGATAAAGCAAGTGTTCCACTGACATCTAACATTAGTAAAGTGTAGGGGAAGAAAAATTTTTTCTACTCTCTCAGGTTCCATGGCTGGCCTAAGAATTAAGCTGACGCATGATATGTTAACAGAAGAAGAGCATATACATTTAATATTTTTACATGCACACAGGAATCTTCTAGAGGAAAACTAAGACCTGCAGAAGTCCTTAGACCCAAAAGCTTATTTACCTTTTTTTACACAAAGAAGGGCTTGGCCTCAGGGCAGTAAATTGCGGGGCAGTGAGGAGTAAATATATGGGAAACTGATGGGAGGGGAGGGTTGTTTTAGCAGGTTGGTTTGTCTGGGTCCTGACTCCCAGTTTGGCATCGACTCCCAATCTCTGGAGATGTGACTGTTCTCTTCCTGGAGCAGGGAGGGCACCTTTCTCCTGGCAAACTTCATGACTTGCTTTCAGGTACAAAGAGGGAGGTTAGGAAGCCCTCCCTGCACCTGCCAGGTCTCAGCTGCCTTCCATGCATGGTTGTCAATGCGCCAAAGCAGCATATTTTGGGGTGGCATATGCTGAACCCCATCAAAAGATAAAAGAAGAAATTTCAAGTGGGAACATAATCCTGTGGATTGAGAAATAAAAGTAAAGGTTTAAATTCTTGCTGTCCAGCCACCCCCACAGCCTGCACGCATCACAGTCCGTTCCTGAGAAACTTTCAGAGACCCGCTCAGCCCCACACTGCAAGCAGCATCTTTGGGGTCAGAGCCGGTGCACAAGATGAACCTCGGCTGCCCTTTGCTCCTTGACCTTGGCTGTCACTCAGCCTCAGTTCCTTATTAGAAATGGTAACAACAAGTGTCCTATTGCAGGATTGTTGACTGCCCTGTAAAACCAGAGCTGCAAGGCACGGAGGTGTTCTTTCTTTCCCTAAATCCTGTCATAAACTGTGTGTTTATGACAAGAGACAAAAACACTTCTGAAATTAAAATGTTGGTCCCTTAGGGTGGGTTCTTCTGTGTGTTCTGTGTCTTTTTTAAAAAATTCAGTTCATGCCACAATTCCAATGGAAACATTCTCTTTAAAAGCTAAGTCTTAAGGTGTTCTTAAATATTTAGTTATCTGAGCTTCAGTTAAAGTTCTCAGTGGCTAATGACATTTTGATTTCGTATCCTTTGCAAATCTTTTAACAGCACAGCTGCCATTTTTCTTAACATTAATGGTAAGGAGAGTAATTTGCTGAAAAGACCAAGGCGCACTTGGTTCAAATCTAAGCTTTTCCATGTGTTAGAACTTGATTACTGTGTCAGGGAAGTAGAGTTAATGACACCTGCTTGTAGCAGAGAGGTTTAGGTTCAGCTGCGACTGAGCAAGTGCTGCAAACAGTGGTTTAAGTAGACAGAGGTTCACTTCTGTCTCAGGTAGCATCCCTGGTAGGTGGCTCAAGGCAGGTGTGGCGCTCCGTAGCGTTGGGGCTGCCGGCTTCTTCTACCAGGTTCTCTGCTGAGCATCACCAAGTTGACCTCAAGGGTCCAAACTGGCTGCTTCAGCTCCTGTCTTCTCCTCTGTATACTGGTTAGAAGAAAGGAGAAAGAAAGGCCAGTTTCCAGAAGCCACACACCCTAGCTGTAATAGGAGCTGAGCAATGTCATTTCAGAGCCACGTCTCCAGCGAAAAACCAGGGATTCTGTTGCTAGGCAAGAAAAGGAACACAGATATTGGGAAGAACTCATTTAGGTTATATCTGTAAAACACGACACTGCGGGGCTACGCAGACAGTTACCAAACACGAATCTTTATTATCCTCACTAAGTATTTCTGTTACCCTTGAAGGATCATTGCCAAATGTGTCATTTCCATAAGTAAGAATTTCTCCTAAATGATTGACAGAAAATGTACCATTTCTTTCCTCCTGTGCAGTAGGGATGGAGAAGGTAAAATAAATAAAGCGCGTCTCCTACATCACTTACCAGACCGTATGCCCAGGATACATAAAATACTCTCATCAGGCAGCATGCTTTCTGCTCTTAGAAACAGAAAGCTCATTTTACAAAGCGAGCACAAGGGACAGGGTATAGCTCAGTGGTAGAGTGTGTTTTGCATGCCTGAGGTCCCAGGTTCAATCCGTGGTGCCTCCATTAAGAAAAAAAAAAAAAGCAGCTTTAAAAAATTAAAGTAAGCAAAACGTATTGTCTCAAAATGAAATTCTGACAAGAATCAGCTGTCATCCTTACTTTTGTTCCTTTGGACATACCGTGTCATTGTCTCTCACAGCTTTTAAATTCTTTTACAAGAGTTTTGTGTCTTTGTTATGAGCTACCCTCTGCTTTCCAGCAGCGCCCCGACTCCCCAGCATGTGGGGTCTTTTGTTTCCTTTGCTTGGTGTTCATTGTGCTTCTTGGGTCTGTAGGATTACAGCTTTCGTCAAATTCAGAAAAATTTTGGCCATTATTTCTTCAAATTTTTTGTGTCTTTCTCTCTTCCCTCTCCTTGAGGACTCCACTTCCATGCATATTAGGCCACTTGAAGTTGCCCCAGTTACTGAGTTTTTAAAGGTTTTTCACTCTGTGTTTTATTTTGGATACTTTCTATTAATGTCTTCAAGTTCACTAATCTTTTTTCCTGTGGTGTCTCATCTATTTATCCTCCCCCCCCAGTGTGCTTCTCATCTCGGACGTTGTAGTTTTCATCTCTCTACATTTTTTGAGTCTTTTAAAATTTCTTTTAACACGCTTTTGTTTTCCTCAACCTTCTTGAACGTACAGAATTCTGTTACACTAACTCTTTCAATGTGCTTGTCTACCACACTTATGTTACCAGTAAAGTGACTTTCCCTCACTATTGGCCATCTTATCCTGGTGTTTTGTTTTGTTTTGTTTTGTATGCCTCGTAATTCTTTATTCCATGCTAAATATTGTGGATGTTACCTTCCTGGTGCTCGATAGGTTTTTTGGGTTTTGTTTTTTTTTTAATATTTTTGATCTTTGTTCTGGGGCACAGGTAAGTTACTCGGGAACAGTTTGAGCCTTCTGAGGCTTTATCAGTTAGGACCAAAGCCGCCGTCAGCCTCAGGCTGATTTTTCTCCACTTCTGAGACAACCTCTGGCTTCTCTACCTGCTGCCCCTTACGCGATGGTGCTCCCCTCCCTGGCTGGTGGGGGCACTGCCTATCCCTGGGCCTGTGTGGGCTTGAATTCTTCTGCTTGCTCCTTTCGGGTAATTCTTTCCCTGGCCTTGGGCAGTTGTCTTGCCTGCATGCACTGGTCAGCTGAAGGGAAATCTCTGCAGATCCCTGGAGGTCTGGCTCTGGGCAGCAATCTCTTCTCCAGCCTGTGTTGAAACTCTGTCTTGGCTTCTCTGGACTTCCAACTCTATAATCTCAATTTAGAGAGACCTCTGAACTCTCCAACTCCCTGTTTCAGCAGTATTCATAGCAGGCTCTCTGCACGTCTGACCTCTCTGGACACCTACGCACCAGCTGGCCCACATCCTAGAGGTTGTTTCCCAGAGCCCAGGAGATGACATGACACCAGGCACTCTGGGCTTCGTGCCTGCAGCAGCCCCCTGGCTCCCCGTGTGTGCACCCGCTCTGGGCCCACCCGTGCGTGCACCCGCCGGCGTCAGCTTGCCATGCCCCGCTCGGTTTCTTCTGCTTGCCTGGAGACTGTGACCAGATCTGGCCTGGGCAGTCCAGGGACTTTGCCATCCAGTGGGCTACAACCATGCCTTCTTCACTGAGGACTGAAGCCCCCCTCCAAGCTGGTCCTTTAGGGCATCTCTTAGAGCTTTCTTCCCGCCTTCACAGCTTGCTCTTCTATCGTGGCTTAACCATCCTTTGCGCTGAACTCTCCCCGTTGAAGTTACGTGTGGTTTGTGCCTCCTGGTTGTACCTCGATTGATACACGAATTCTCTTCATAAGTCGATCTTGAACCTGGCATCATTGCTGAACCTCTCATTAGTTCCAGTAGCTTGTTGATCGATTTTGTTGGCTTTTTCAGAGATGATAATGTCATCTCCAATAGTGACAGTCTTGATGCTCCTCTTCCTATTCTTACGTCTTTTACATCCAGCTCCGCTCCTGTTGTGCTGGCCGAGGTCCCCGATCCCATGGCCAGTATTGGACGTGATGGGCGGCTTGGATCCTTGTCATGCTCCCTTTCCTAAAAGACTGCATCTGATACTTACCTCTCACTTAGGATACTGCTACAGATTTTTGGTACCAGGTTAAGGAAGTTTATTTCTATTCCTAATTTTATAAATTTTTTAAATCAAGAATGGGTGTTTAATTTTTTCAAATGCTTTTTCTGAAGCTTTTGAGATAATCCTGAGGGCCTTCTCCTTTGGACTACTGCAAACTTACTGATAGATACTCCCCGGCTGAGAGAAGGACAAAGACCACAGTAAACTGTGGAGGAGGTCCCAGTTAACATTCTTAAACGCTGCCTCGCAATTCATAGCTCTTGGGTCTAGGAAGTATTAGCCTATTCAAGGAGGAAGAGGTTCTGCTTTATTTAGGATCTGCACCTACTTTAAGATCTGATTCTTTTTGTATAGTATCAGCGGGGAACAATTTTTATTTTTTGAAAAAGTCTCTCCTGTAATAGTATACTATAATAGCTAACACTGAAGTTATGGTTATAACGTTTTCCCAGATACTCGACAATGGAGAAATTTTTCTTTTTTATTCAAAAAGTCTTGATTACAAAAGCAGGGCATGCTGATTGCATAAAAATTAAGGCAGCTGTCAAGGTACAAAGTAAATATGAGAAGCCTTTAACCCCCTCTTTCTTCCGCCATTCCTATTACAAAGGGGTGGTTTGTAATCTAGAACTTGGGAGAACCTTTTTTACTGTGTCAGTTTGACAGTCTTACCCATCAATTTCCTGGAAACTGAATAGGTCTTATAGCAAAAAATATATATTTGAAAAAAGTAAGGAAAGCTCTACATAGTAATTCTTTTGAAAAATGCTACAGTATTATCATTCCTGTTGAACTCTTAATTTTATATGATAGCAGTGGCCCAGAGAAAGATGAGGAGAAAATTACCTTTTTCAGCCCCAAGGAGACCTGAAAGAAAGTAATTTCTGTGTAAGAGAAATAGACTGGTACCGTGCATGGGTGTGAGAAATGACAGCATTCCCCAGTGGGAACAGGATCACAGGGAGGGAGTAAGAAGAGGAGTAAATTTGGGGAAATTCAACAATATTCAAAGTCTCCCGTTTAATAAGCCCTCCACGACATGAGTTCATTTTTTGTTTGTTTTAAGTATTATGATGTCCCCAAACTTTAGACAGGCTCAAATTCTTACATAATTAATAAGACTACTTTATAAGCCAACGATAAATAATTTAGGATTAGCTAACACTTTGGGCTTACCCCGCTGCTGCAAGCACTGCAGTAAGATAGAAGCCAAGATTTGTCCATGAATGTTCCGAATAGTATCAACCCTGTTATAAACACTCAAACAGACATTGAACAGCAGCAGCAACAAGTGACAGCCCGTGAACCTCTGCTCCATCGCCTTTGATTAACGATGAAACCCTAATAATAGCTTTAAGCAGAAGGGCGAGGCAAAAGTTTTGGAAAACATGCTCTATGCTGCCATCAGTCTTCACCCTCCAGTTCCCTTCTTGTCTTGTTCAAAAAATGGATAGAGAAATACTTGGAAGGAGAGCCAAAAAAGGTAGGCGTGCATTTGAAGGACTCCCAAATCACGGTGGAGGGACCACAAGATCAGTTTTAATTCCTGACTCATGTATTTATGACCAGGTGATCTTAGACAACCCAGACACAACGGCTCTAAGCCTCAGCTTCTTCAGCTTTAAAACTGGGGTGGGGATTCCTGACTAGGTCACTGAGTTGGCGTCAGACTCCAAGGAGAGAATGTTTGAATGTGGAAGTATTTATTTTCCTTGAAATGCCACACGATTGAAGGCTAATGCTGCCAAATCCTGCTGACCCCGTTCTGCACGTACATCTCTTAAACTTGCCTCAGACGGCTCACTTTGAGGGCACTCTGTTTCTTTTCCACCAGGAACCTGACCAACAAATTCTGTGTTAGAAAGTTTATTTTTATCCTAAACACAATGGGGAGCCAGTGAAGTGTTTAAAGTAGAGGGGAAATGATCACATTTGCATTTAGAAGAGATCATTCTGACTGTAGTGCAGAGAAGACTGGAAGAATAAACGGGGGAGCCTCGAAGTCAAAGAAAGGGACTGTAGCTGGGACTTGTGAGGGTGGCGGATTGTATTTTCCGAGATGAGCTCAGTAGTTTCTCCCGTTCTGCATGTTCTTCTACACCGTTCAGGTCCCGTTTCTTTCTCCACTCCCTCAAGGCTTGGTGGGGCGATGCGATCGCTTTGACTAATGCAACGTGGTGGAAGGGACACTGCCAGTAACGGGCAAAACCCTTAACTGCCTTGGCCAACTCCCACTTCCTGCCTTTTGGAATACTGCTCTTGGCACTGAGCTGCCAACCACAAAGAGGCATGTGTAGGACTCCAGCTGACAGCCCACAGCCCTCAGTGTGCCAGCTTAGACCAACCCCGTCAAGCCTTCAGGTGACTTGAGCCCAAGCTGCTCTCTGAGCGATTCTGGGCAAGAACCACCCTGCTGAGTCCAGTCCACCCACAGGCCAGGAGAGATACTAGTTATATTAGCGTCCAAGGACTGCTGTTACTAACAGACTGGGCAGAGGAGTCAAAAGCCGAGATGTCAGCAGGGTTGGTTCCAGTTGAGGACTGTGAGGGAAAATCTGTTCCAGGCCCCTCCCTTTGGCTCCTAGACAGCTGTCTTCTCCACCTGTTGCATCATCTTCTGTCTCTGCATGTCTCTGTGTCCAAATGTCCCCCTTGTAATACGACACCAGTGATACTGGATTAGGGCCCACTCTTGTGACCTCAGTTTAACTTGATTACATCTATTAAGAGCTTATTCCCAGTCAGGCCCCATTCTGAGATACTGGGGTTTAGGACTTCAGCATATGAATTTGAGGGATACACAATTGACCCAGAACAATAATTGCTCCTTTAAGCTATCAAGTTTTTAGTTGGCTTGTTAACACTCAAAGGATAACCAGAATGATCTTGTACTAACCTATAATGAAAAAGAATATGAAAAGGAATATGTGTGTGTATTTGGATGATTGAAACATGATGCTGTACACCAGAGATTGACACAACATTGTGAACTGACTACACTACAATGAACTGACTACACACTATATATATAGATATATATCTATATATATCCAGAACGGTGGTTGTAGAGGTAGAAAGCATCACACAGTCCAGGACATGAGAAACCCCTAAAATATGGTGGTTGGGTTGGATGTGAAGACTGCGGAAGACACTATAGGTTTCGTTCCCAGCCCCCATCTTTCTTTTTTATCAGTATGACTTTGTTGGGTTCAGGTCTCCATTCTTTCCTTCTGGTTATGTACTTCACTAAATTCTGGCCCCACTTACCTCCTGAAAGGGAAATCCTGAATAACCTAAGCAAATCATGATAATTAGGTTCCTAGTCTCAGTGACTGTATTAAGAAAAGGCACGTGGCTCGAGGCTGTGAGAGAGAAATCTGCTGAAGGTGCTTCTGGGGAAAGTTTCTTATCTCTTAAAATAGACACAAGGAAACAATAACCCTTTCTCTTCCTCTGGATCTTCCCATGTGAGGATGTGATGACTGGAGGGAGCCCAGCTGAGCACTGAGGACCTCAGAGAAAAGTGACCACAGTTCCCAGGTTCTTGGTGACAGTGTTTTCTGTTTTGTTTTCACTTTGTTTTTGTTTTATTGAAGTATAGTCAGTTACAGTGTGTCAATTTCTGGTGCACAGAATAATGTTTCAGTCATACATATACATACATGTATTTGTTTTCATATTCTTTTTCATTATAGGTTACTACAAGATATTGAATATAATTCCCTGTGCTATACAGAAGAAACTTGTTGTTTATCTATTTTATATATAGTAGTTAATATTTACAAATCTCGAACTCCTAATTTATCCCTTCCCACCCCCTTTCCTCTTGGTAACCGTAAGTTTGTTTACTGTGTCTGTAAGTCTGTTTCTGTTTTGTAGGTAAGTTCATTAGTGTCTTCTTTTTTCTTTTCTTTTCTTTTCTTTTTTTAAATTCCACATATGAGTGATATCATATGGTATTTTTCTTTCTCTTTCTGGCTGACTTCACTTAGAATGATGATGTGTAGGTCTATCTATGTTGCTGCAAATAGCATCATTTTATTCTTTTTATGGCTGGGTAGTATTCCATTGTATAAATATACCACAGCTTCTTCATCCAGTCCTCTGTCAATAGACTTTTAGGTCATTTCCAAGTCTTGGCTACTGTATACAGTGCTGCTGTGAACATTGGGGTTCATGTATCTTTTCAAATTAGAGTTCCCTCGAGATATATGCCCAGGAGTAAGATTGCTGGATCATATGGTAAGTCTATTTTTAGTCTTTTGAGGAACCTCCATACTGTTTTCCATAATGGCTGCACCAAACTACATTTCTACCAACAGTGTAGGAGGGTTCCCTTTTCTCCACACCCTCTCCAGCATTTATCATTTGTGGACTTTTGAACGATGGCCATTCTGACTGGTGTGATGTGATACCTCATTGAAGTTTTGATTTGTGCTTCTCTGATAATTAGCAATATTGAGCATTTTTTTCATGTGCCTATTGGCTGTTTGTATGGCTTCACTGGAGAATTGCTTGTTTAGATCTTCTGCCCATTTTTGGATTAGGTTGTTTTTCTGTTGTTGTTATTAAGTTGTATGAGCTGTTTATATATTCTGTCAGTTGCATCATTTGCAAATATTTTCTCCCATTCTGTAAGTTGTCATTTTGTTTTGCTTATGGTTTCCTTTGGTGTGAAAAGCTTATAAGTTTAATTAGATCCAATTTGTTTATTTTTGCTCTTATTTCTATTGCCTTAATAGATTGCCCTAGGAGAACATTGCTAAGATTTATGTCAGAAAATGTTTTGCCTATGTTTTCTTCTAGGAGGTTTATTGTGTCTTGTTTTATATTTAAGTCTTTAAGCCATTTTGAGTTTATTTTTGTGTATGGAGTGAGGGAGTGTTCTCACTTCATTGATTTACATGCAGCTGTCCAGTTTTCCCAGCACCACTTGCTGAAGAGACTGTCTTTTCTCCATTGTGTATGCTTGCCTCCTTTGTTGAAGATTAATTGACTGTAAGTCTGTAGGTGTCTTTCTGGGCTCTCTATTCTGTTCCATTGATCTGTATGTCTATTTTTGTGCCAATACCATGCTGTTTTGATTACTGTAACTCTGTAGTGTTGTCTGATGTCTGGGAGGTTTATTTCTCCAGCTCTGTTGAGTCACTGCACTGATCACCGTGGAGGTAGCCCCACTCACGACTCCTTGTTATGAAACTGTCCATCCCATTATTGTTTAAGCTTTCTATAGTTGAGTCATCTGTCATTTATAGTTTACACGTGCCTCTCAAAGAGATAGTTAACTATTTAGGAGCTCCGAAGATGTTTGAGATGGAAATAGAAAATTTCTGGTCATTTAAATATAGATGAGTTTGGGTGCTTGGAAGTATACCAACAGGAAGAAGAACAGAATTCCATAGGAAATACACAAAGGAGAGGTGGGGGAGCATGTGCTTGGCGTGCAGGAGGTCCTAGGTTCAACCCCCACTGCCTCTGTTAGGGGGAAATAATTTAAAAATAAATAAACAAAGCAAAAGAAAAACTACATAAAGGGTTTGTAAAGCAAATGTCCATTCATTTACCTAATAAATATTTACTCAGTGCTTACTACACATCAAGCACTTGTCTCGGCTCTGGGGGTAAAAGCAGTGAACAGAATGCAAAAATTCCGTGGTCATGGAGTTTCATTCTAGCATTGGTATTTAGTGGGGGGGAGGCAAAAGCACAACATTTAGAAAATGCTTAACCTCCACCATTATTAAAGACGTACAAGTGACTGACACAGTTACACTCACTTACCTGCCAACCTGGCAGGAATGTAAGCCCTTAACATCCGGCGGCGTTGTGGGGAACAGGGACTACAGCCTTGGGTGACCTCCTGGAAGAGCAACTGGGCAACAGTTATCAAAATTGCACCAGAATGTTCCTTTTAACAGTCAAACCCCGCATACCAGCAGGTTATCCAGCAATATGGTGCTGGTTAGATAACTTCATGCATGGTACGTTTATTCCATAAAGTAGATCTGTATATGCAAATTTAGCAACGCTTAAAGATATATTATTAAATGAATAGCACAAAATGCAAAACAGCTTGATCCCATTTGTCTAACAATTTTTTAAACATAGAAATGCATCTACAATAATAATGTATGCTTTAAAGTTTTGTGTGGGTGTGTTGGTTTTTTTCCCCCCAGAAAGAACAGCAAGAAAATGCTATTAGCGTTTATCCTTTAGGGACGGGAAATCACGTCTATTTACTCCGCGTTTTACTTGTAGCAGACTCTGTAGGTTGGTTCCCTTGTGTCATTCATAACCCCCACCCCCTTGCCCTCCCCTCCGGCAGAGGCTGGAGAGCAGAAATGCTCCTGCGCTTAGATGCGCCTGCAGCTAGGCTGGCCTTGTCACTCTGCAGATGTTCCGCGCGGGGCGGGAAGGAAAAGACCGAGGGAGAGCTGTTCCGAAGGGACTCACCTGAACCCGCTGCAGGCACCTCCCTGCTTTCCGCCGTGAGCGGGTGCGGGAGGCGGCCTGACCTTCGCGCCCCTCGTGACTTCCCACTCGGATCTGGATTTCAGCCACGTCAGAGCCTCTGGGGAAGGTGGCAAAGGAACTGGACCCTCCGCTGCTGCAGCCCACCACCCCTACCTCTGATGAGTCAGCCCCAGGGGCCACCATTGAATTGGACGCCATTTGTGCAGAGAATAGTGGAGTGAATATTGTGCAGTGGAAGTTACTATAGTTTATTTGGAAGAGCCAATGACCAGAGCACTAGTGGAAACTCAGCATCTCCAGGGAAGCAGCAACGTCACCACCCCGTCATCCTTGAAATGAAGCAAGCGCTCCATTAGCTGGAGCCACTAGCCGGCTGCCGGCTACTTCCTGAGAAGCCTCTGAGCTTCAGAACCCTACATCTACAAAATACAGTTGACTGTTTCTTAGTTAGTGAAGTATTACAGAATGGCAGTCCCAGCTAAGGAGATACTTTTCAACGAGGCATCTGTCCTAGAGATGGTGTAGGGTTATTGACTCTTCCAAGCTCTCCAGTGAGATGGACATTTCTAGACTGTGTTGCACAAAGATGGACCCGACCGATGTCTATCTGAACTGAAAAGAGAGAGATGCTTGCCTGCACCTGCAGCCTTTGCCTGTAGACTCTCCCTTCTCCCCTTCTCAGCCTTGAAATAAGAACAACCTACCTCAACGTCCAGCGGCCAGATTAAAACCCTGAGGACCAAAGCCCAGTGCTGTGGATGCTAGAGCAGGAAGTGAGAGCCATTTGGAACTTGGCAACCTCCTGGACAGCCTGCCCCTGGCCTGCTTGGCTCACCTCCAGAACTTGCCATACATAAGGGAAATGGAGCCCTGTGTTGAAGGCGTGTTGGCCTGGTTTTCTCTTGCTTGCAGTCAAACATGCTCCTGACTGCACTGGATGTTTTCTGTTGGCTCTCCGGGTCCACGTTCCAGCCTTCTCTCCTGCATGGGGTCCCAGGAGGATGTCTTGACTGGACTGCGTCCACAGGCTCGCTTGCTCGCTAGCTTCTGCCTACAAATTCTACTGGCAGGAGTTTACACTGCTAAATACTTGCAGAAGTCCACCAGGACCTGTTTACAAAGATGATCACTGCAGTATTGTTTGAAATAGCAAAATATTGGAAACAGCTCACATGTCCATCAACCAGAACACTAGTTAAATAAAATAAAATATAGTGTAGCATACACTGGAATGCTTTGCAGGAATTAAAAATAGGTCGCTCTGGAGGTCTTATGAAAAAAGTATAGTGTGATCCAATTTATGTAAGTAAATAGGGGCGTATATGGATATATATATCCTTTCAGGAAGGTTAACTAGAAACTGGCTAACATTTTCTTAACATTTTTAAAATACTTAAATATTCTTACCATGTTAGTATTACTACTTTAATTTTTACTAATATGTTTCTGAAATGTCAACAGAGCTCTGCTTCAGGCCCGTTCTACCCTGGGTTCCCCAGAGAGTAGAACCCAAAGCAAGGGCTTTGTGCTTCTGCTTTAAAAGGTAATGCAGGGCGGGGAGGGGAAGGTACAGCTCAGTGGCAGAGCACATACTCAGCATGCTCAAGGTCCTGGGTTCAAGCCCCAGTACCTCCATTTAAAAAAATACTAATAATAAATAAATAAACAAACCTAATTACCTCTCCCCTCCTACCAACAAATAAAGATAATAGATAATGCACTCCCAGGAAAGTGGGAGTGAGGGAGAGGAGGAAGAGGCAGGGTAGGAGAGGCCACTGTCAAAGTGTGTTACCACACTGGCCACTAAGAGTGGGGATGGACTGTTCAAGCTCACAGAACAATCTCTGAAAAGCTACATAATCTACATTTCAGGATCATGTTTCACGGGCAGAAAGAGGGAAGAATTTACTCACTGAGCCCAGTATCCAGAGCACCATTCAAAGGCTTGTCCCAAGAGACATTAAGGGTCCCACCCTCGGGGCTGAGCATGCACTGGGTGCTGAGCCGGGCCACTTGGCAGCAGGCACAAGGAGCCCCTAGGACAGAAGCTGGGAAGTACTGGTGAGGCACGAAGGTGATCGGGGCCCTTGCAGGCCTGCTGGCAGGAGCAGGGGCAGGAACAAGAAACACGTGGGTCAGGAGGTGCGAGGTGGCACACGGTGTCTGATGCATGAGTCTTGTTTCATTGCTGTCTTGATACTTGTATTCGTTTCTGAAGGCTGTTGTAACAAATTAGCACAAACTGGGTGACTTAAAACAATAGGAATGTATTCTCTTCACAGTTCAAGAAGCCAGAAGCCCAAAATCAAGGTGTCAGCAAGGCGTCGGTTGGTTCCTTCTTGGGAGCTGAGAATATGTTCTAAGGCATTCTCCTGACTTCTGGGGTTGCCCGCAACCCTATCTGTTCCTCAGCCTGCAGCTGGTAATTCCAGCCTCTGTTATGTCTCCACGTGGCAGTCTTCCCTCTGTGTCTGCCTCCACGTGGCATTCCCTTCTCTGTGCGTGTCTGTCTCTGCATCACTTCTCTTCTTTGAGGATGCCACTCCTATTGGATTAAGGGCTCCCTCTATTCCAGTATGACCTCATCTTAATTTGACTAATTACATCTGCAATGACCCTGTAGGCAAATAAGATCACATTCTGAGGTTCTGGGAAGGAGATGAATTTAGGGGCCGGGAGGTGCTATTCAACACAGTACATATGTTTACGTCTTTTAAAAACTCAACAACAGTGTTTTAAAATTGAAATAAAAAGAATGTTACCAAAACACAAATCTCCCCAAAGGAAACGCCTGTTGGAAGTGAGGGGGATTTGGTGGCATCGCCTGTCATCCCACCGCTTACCTGGATAGCTTTCATCCATCTGAATGGACAGAAATTCTCCTTTCCCTTACCATTCCATTTGTGACCCCCATTGTCAAGGATCCGTGAACGACAGTCTCCTACAAACACCCACAACATTTTTGTTTCTAACTGATGTTTCAGACAAAAATTAGTTTACTTTATGGAGTTGGCAAAATAGTTTGGAATAAAATCCTGGAAGCATTGACCTAGACCAGGGGTTCTCAAAGGGAGGGCTCTAGGCCAGCAGAGTCAGCACCGCCTGGGAACTTGTTACAAACACAGATTCAGAGCCACTGAAATCTACGGCACTGGAACATCTGGTAGAATGAGCCCTGCAGGTGATTGTGATGTCTTCAAGTTTGAGAACCATTGGCCTAGATCAGCTGCATACCACACCATGCTAGGGAGCTTAAATGTGGCGGAGAGCTCTTCATTGTACAATTTTCACTTCTTTCCATCCAGTGTGAAAGCCATTTACAATGTGGTATATGTTTCTGCTGGAGCAGAAAGTTCCCAACATAAAGTTTTCAAGGTTTTGGTTTCAGGACACTTCACACTTAAAAATGTAAAGTCCCCAAGGAGATGTGGTTCTGTCGATTATATTTAGCAGTATGAGAAATTAAAATTGAGAATATTTTAAACCATTTATTAATTCACTTTAAAGTAACAATAGTAAACCCACTGCATGTTAATTTAAATAACACAAGTATTTTACAAAAAATAACTTATGTTTTCTAAAACAAAAAAAAAACATTGAGAAGAGTGGCCCTGTTTTACAGTTTTATAAATCTTTCTCTGCTGTCTGGTTTAACAGAAGACAGCTGGCTTCTCATATCTGCATTCAATCTACTGCACTATGATGTTTTGGGTTGAATTATAGGGAGAAAATGCGGCCTCACACAGATACATAGTTGGAAAAGAGAGGACCTCACAGACCCCCCTAAAAGGGTCTCCAGGACCCCAGGAGTCCTCTGACCACACACTGAGAACTGCTGGGTTACAGAAGGGTACATGTTAATAAAAATGGGACAGTGGTAAGGAATAAGATTTACTCTGAGAACTTTGCATTAATGTGAAATAACTGTGCACAATTAAGTCATTTTCATGATACTACAATTGAATGTTGGAAAATTCTAAACTTGTCAGTTATTTCCCATTTCCAACACAGCATAAAAATATAACTTAGATATCTTAAATAATAAAATGAAATAAAGGGCTACATTTATCATTTAAAATACAGTTGTTGGTATTTAATGGAGAAACTGTATCTAATCATTTGAGTATTAAAAATATGAATAAATGTATATATTTTTCAATCTGTAAATTGGTAGGTAAGACATCTTCAGACACAGTTTAAATACTGTGATTCACAGTTTAAACTGTTTTTTTAATATATAAATTG
This sequence comes from Camelus dromedarius, assembly GCF_036321535.1. Taxonomy (NCBI): domain Eukaryota; kingdom Metazoa; phylum Chordata; class Mammalia; order Artiodactyla; family Camelidae; genus Camelus; species Camelus dromedarius. The sequence continues at coordinate 4,165,969 of NC_087442.1, forward strand.
AATAATAGGGTGGGGTGGGTTTAGCTCAGAGGTAGAGCTCATGCTTAGTGTGGAAGAGGTCCTGGGTTGAGTTCTCAGTACCTCCATTAAAATAAAAACCTAAAAAAATAAAAACTTTAAATTGAATGATAAAAATAATTATAGAACTAAACAGGATCTTAAAAATCAAATAGGACAACTTCTTTAGCAGATAAGGAAACTATCTCAGCAAGGTTCAAATACTTGACCAATTTAATCTACAAATTAGTTGAAACTCAGCTTATGTTAAAACAATTTGCTTAATAAAAATTATTTCATTGCATAAGGCTGAGATAGATGGAGCCAACAGGGAAAATCTTAAGTGAGAGAGTTTTATGAGGTTAATTTTGAACCCAGTAACAATAATAGCTGATGTTCAGTGGTGCCAGGAGTCTTACATACAGCATATTATTCAATTTTCACAAGAACCCAAGTAATGTATGTCTCCGTCAGTTCAGGCTGCTCAAAATACCATATGCTAGTTAGCTTAGACAGTTCTGGAAGCTGGAAGTCTGAGACTGGGGTGCTAGCATGGTGGAGTCCTCGCAAGCGAGCGCCTCTCCCAGGTTGCGGTTGGTAGTTGTACCCTCACAGGGCAGAGACTGAAAGGGCTCTCTGGGGTTCCTTTCATAAGGGCATGAATGCCATTTGTGTAGGCTCCACCCTTATGACCTCATTCCTTCCCAAGACCCCACTTAATACCATCACACTGGGGGTAAGGATTGCAGCATATGAATTTTGGGGAGACACAAACATTCAGTCCATAAGAATATAGGTATGTTTACCCCATTTTATAAAGATAAATGACACAGTCTGAGAAAGAGGAAGTCATGTCCCTCTGATTTTTTTTTTTTTACATATTCTTTTTAATTACAGGTTATTACAAGCTATGGAATGTAGTTCCCTGTGCTGTACAGTAGGACCTTGTTGTTTATCTATTTTGTATATAGTAATTTCTGCTAATCCCGAACTCCTAATTTATCCCTCCCCTCCCCTTTCCCCTTTGGTAACCATAAGTTTGTTTTATGTCTGTGAGTCTGTTTCTGTTTTGTAAATAAATTCATTTGTTTCATTTAAAAAATGTTGTGTGTGTGTGTGTCATTTTTTGGAATTCCACATGTAAGATATATAATACATTTTTCTTTCTCTTTCTGGCTGACTTCACTTAGTATGAAATCTCTAGGTCCTTCCATGTTGCTACAAATGGCATTATTTCATTCTTTTTATAGCCGAGTAGTATTTCATTGTATAAATATACCACAGCTTCTTTACCCAGTCATCTGTCAATGGACATTTAGGTTGTTTCCATGTCCTGGCTATTGTAAATGGTGCTGCTATGAGCATTGGGGTGCAGGTGTCTTTTTGATTTAGAGTTGCCTCCAGTTACATGCCCAGAAGTGGGATTGCTGGATCATAGGGTAAGTCTATTTTTAGTCTTTTGAGGAATCTCCATATTGTTTTCCATAATGGCAGCACCAAACTGCATTCTCACCAACAGTGTAGGAGGGTTCCCTTGTCTCCACACCCTCTCCAGCATTTATCATTTGTGGACTTTTGAATGATGGCTATTCTGACCCGTGTGAGGTGATACCTCATTGTAGTATTGATTTGCATTTCTTGGATAATTAGTGATACCGAGCACTTTTTTCATGTGCTTATTGACCATTTGCATGTCTTCCTTGGAGAATTGCTTTATTTAGGTCTTCTGCCCATTTTTGGATTGGGTTGTTCGGTTTTTTTGTTGTTGTTATTAAAGTGTATAAGCTTTTTATATATTCTGGAAATTAAACCTTTGTCAGTTGCATCACTTGGAAATATTTTTCTCCCATTCTGTAGGTGGTGGTGGTTGTTTTGTTTTGCTTATGGTTTCCTTTGCTGTGCAAAAGCTTTTAAGTTTAATTAGGTGTATGGGAGTGTTCTAACTTTATTGATTTACATGCTGCTATCCAGTTTTCCCAACACCATTTGCTGAAGAGACTGTCTTTTCTTCTGGATTAAACTGTTATAAGACATAAAAACTCTACTTTCTTGTTTTAGCCTCCCCACTGGCGCCTCAGCCCCTTGACATGCGGAGGGCAGGTCCTGGTGGAGCCCCGCCTCACTAAAGACAAAACCCCAGTGTGGAAGGTGGTGAGTGATTAGCTCGAGGTTGCACAACCAGTTACAGCAAAATCGGAATTGGAGAACAAAATTCCGGGATCCAAGCTCTGAACCCCTTTCACGACCAACAGTAAGTTGTCATGTACTTGCCTGTTCACCACCATCATCTATTAATTCACCCATGACTTGACTCTGAGCAGATTTTCTTTCCTACCCAGTCTGAGCCTATGTTGAATGAACTGGGAATCAATGCAGGAGAGCCCTGACTTAGTGAATTCATAAGTTAATTGCCTAACCTATGTTTTGAAATATTTGCCACTGTCTTCACTTAATAAATGTTCTTGGTTGTGACTGGAAAACTAAACAAAAAGTCCTCAGGCCCTCTGCTCATCAAAATGGGCTGAGCTGTAGTGAAGCAGCATTTCCCTGTACTGCCTCTGCCTCTGCCCTGCAGTGGGGAGGGACAGAGAGCAGGAGAGAGACGGGTCCCTGTGTCATGAACCCTCCGTGCTAGTGCCGGTGAAAATCAGCAAGCACGTGAATAAGCCGAATACCTTCAGACTGGGTACATGCTCTTTTAAAAACAAATTCTTGTTTTTATTGAAGTGTAGTCAACTTACAGTGTTAGTGTCAGGTGTCCAGCAAAGCGACTGAGCTATACATATTCGTACACCTTTTTCAGACTCTTTTCCATTACAGCTCATTATAAGAAACTGAATATAGTTCCCTGTGCTGCACAGGAGGTCCTTGTTGTTTATCTGTTTTATATATAGTAATGTGTATCTGTTAATCCCCAACTCCTAATCTAGCCCACCCACTCCCACTTCCCCCGTGGTAACCACAGTTTTTTCCTATGTCCGTGAGTCTATTTCTGTCTTGTAATAAAACTATCTTTTTTTTTTTTTTTGGATTCCACATATAAGCAACATTATGTATTTGTCTTTCTCTGTCTGATTTACTCCACTTAGTATGATAATCTCTAGGTCCATCCATGTTGCTGCAAATGGCAATAAATGCTGTCCTAAACAAGCTCTGACAAAGAAAGAGAAGGGGCTTCTTTTGCAGGGTGGATTGGGTGGAATTTCTTCAGAAAACAAGGTCATGAAGAAGGAATTAAGGTGCAGGCTTGGGGGTCGAAAAGGAGCCAGTCTGGTGTTTAGACGGTCCTTTGTGTCAGTCAGCTTGGCCTGCCGCACCACAGACCGGGGCCTGGACGAGTTATTTTCTCGCCGCTGTGGAGTCGGGGAAGCCCAAAGTCAGGCTGCCAGCTGATCCAGGTTCTGGCTTTCTGGGTCCTGGCTTTCAGAAGGCTGCCTCCTTGCTGTGTCCTCACACGGCAAGAAGAGAGCAAGCTCTCTGGTCTCTCCTTGTGAGGACACTAATCCTATTAGATCAGGGCTCCACCCCATGATCTCATTTCACCTTAGTTGCCTCCCAGAGGTCCTCTCTCCAGATACTGGAGGACAGGGCTTCCACATATGAATTTGGGGACATAATTCAGTTCATAGCATCATTTAAACTTTCTGTGCCTCAGAGCTGCTGCAAAATATAATTCCTATGAAGCCTCAGTAAAGAGAAGTAGAGTGGAGGAGAACGTCACAGTTGACCCAGTGTCACTGGCTCATGTTGACTGCTTTCCTCTGCGTTTATACTGATAATGGATGCCAAGCATTTTTTTTTTTTTTTAAAGATTTGCTGTAGTCCAACTAAGCAGTTTAATACTGAAGCAAGGAAGGGACTGTTGCTTGCACATGCAGGTTTTTCTACTGAGGCAGAATATGGTGGTATTATTTATTCATTATCTGTGCCCTTCCCCGTTCCAAGCGGGACTGGAGCCTGCTACAAAATGAAATGGAGAAACCTGTGACTCAAAGTCAGAACTCTCCAACTGCAGAAAAAGCCAAGGCGGGTTGGAGTTTGTCTTGTTGTTGTTTGTTATTGCTACCTTGTCCTCATTTTTTATTTGACCTTCCTGGGACCCGACTTCATGGTCCACTACAGGCAGTGCAGAGACTTGCCAGGAAGCACGGGGCTGCTTTGCCTTCACTCAGATGCGAGTTCTTTGAAGGCAGCTGTTGGCTGGTGGTGTCCGTTGGCTTTATAGTAGATTCCCCAGGTAGATATGGTGCAATTTGTATATTAAATAAAAGGAAGTATGAAAAAGGTCATTTAGGATATTCAACAGATCTGCTATTTTCTTACCTTCCTTGGTTCTAATAATCGTTCAAGTAAGTTTTCTTGACACCATTGGACAGTCCTATCTAGAGGTTGGCCTTAAAATGGTTTTCTTTAATCCTACAAAATTTAAATAGAGCCAACTGGCCAAAAGTTTCTGAAAACACAGCTATCGACCGTTTTAGAAGTTCTACATGAAAGCTGTTCCCCTTTCTAGTCACGCCACTTTTCTGACTAGTACCCAAGCAACCTCACATCCGTCCTTCTGATTCAAGGATAATCACTCAAGTGTCTTGATAAATATTGCCACACTCAACGAGCTGCCTTCTCCAGCCAGCACCTCCCCTTCTGCTGTGGGCTGCACTGTGTCAGCCCCAAACTCATGTTGAAGTCCTAACCTCCAATGCCTCAGAATATAACTGTTTTTGGAGTTAGGTCTTTATAGAGGTAGTGAAGCTAAAATGAGTTCATTAGAGTGGGTCCTAATGCAATCTCACTGGTGTCCTTATAACAAGAGATTCAGACACAGAGACACAACGGAGGAACAACCATTTAAGGACACATCAAGAAGGCAGCCACCCAAAGCCAATGAGGGAGACCCCAGAAGAATCCAGCCCCACAGATGCCTGGATCTCAGACTTCCAGCCTCCAGAATTGTGAGGAAATAAATTGTGAGTCTGCTGCTTAAGCCACTCAACCTGGTACCTGGTTATGGCAGCCCCAGCAAACTGATAAACCTTCTTAGATGCTCTGGATCATTTACTTAAAAAGAAGTGGGGGCCAACAGGCTTTAGAGCTGCAGTAGGGGAAATATGATAGGCCATCCTTCTCTGCTCAAGGTTCATATTACAAACGTGGCATCAGTACAAATATACTTTTTTTTAATGTCCATTTTATTTTTATTTTTGGAGTGAAATAACTAGGTTTATTTATTTAATTATTATTACTTGTTTTAATGGAGGCACTGGGGATTGAACCCAGGACCTCATGCACGCTAAGCTTGCGCTCTGCCACTTGAGCTCCACCCCACCCCCACCCCCCAACAGCATGTACTTTGAGTTTCTTTTCCAGCACTGGGAGTGGGTTCTGCTAAGCCATCTGTCCACGCTGGCTCCGTCCCCTGAGATGACTGGAAAACGTTTCTGAAATCTGGAGATGGTAACATCTGTAACTGGAGTATAAGTTTTTAGTTTCTTTCATGGAATTACAACTCAGTAAGTACATTCTCAGCTTGATTTTAATTTTTTCCCCTTTGTTTTTAATTATTTAGTCTTTTTTTTCCGTTTTTTTGAAAATTGAAGTATAGTCAGTTTACAGTGTGTCAATTTCTGGTGGACTGCATCATGTTTCAGTCATATTTACACATACATATATTTGTTTTCATATTTTCATTATAAGTTACTAGAAGATACTGAATATAGTTCCTTGTGCTGTACAGTAGAAACTTGTTGTTTATTTTATCTTCTTTTGATGATGTAAGTACTTTATGATCACCAGAAAATTTTTGGAAATCCAGAATCATTACTATTTTGCCACATTTCTTCTAACTTTTTAAATATATTTACATAATATTTTAATCAACTAAAAATCAAAAACAGTATTTTAGGGGGTGGGAGGTATAGCTCAGTGGTAGAGCATGTGCTTGGGTTCAATCCCCAGGGCCTCCGTCAAGGGAAAAAAACTAAATAAATAAGTAAAACAGTACTTTAACTCCTAACTATGTTTTTATATATAATTTTAATTTTTGCTTTTTCTTCATCTGATATGGTATTGATCCATTTCATTAAAACTTTCATAAACATTCTATTCCATGAAGGTACACATTTTATTTAAACTGTCCCCCATTGGTATATCTGGACTCTACCTGAACGTAGCTCTGCTGAGTTGGTTTATTTCACTCTCCAACAATCATCAAACTCATAATCCATCTGGGCAGGAACTCGGGGCCTTTTCTAGGTGCTGCTCTTCCTGCTGGGTCTGCTGTTGATTTTGATGATGTTGTGGGCGGAGAGGGTGGGCGATGGCTGTTCCTCGTCTGCCCCCAATTATCTGTCCTTAGTGCGGCCCATCTTATCTCCCTCTCTTCCTACCACACTTGTTGCCTTGTCTTGGCTGATTCTCCCCCTTCTCTGCCCTAGAAAGGGAGTATTTCTTGCTGTGGTGAGAAGTCTGATTCCAATAGTAAAAGACACACAGACCATGACAGGAAAAGGCCCGAGCGAGGACAGGCTTGGGGTACAGTCAGGGAAATGCAGGCAAGAAAGAACATCTGGGCCCTTTTAGGACCAGGAATAGCCCAAGGGTAGTGCCATCCTAAGGTACAGCAAACGGGAGCACTCACCTCATGCCTGGGATGTAGAAGGTTCGGGGCAGCTTCAAGAAGAAAAGAAAGATAATGTAGCAAATAGGAAACTAAAATGTAATGTGACATCACTCAGATCAAGCCCTTAGAGCAACGTCCAACACGCAGTTATGGCTCCACAATGTCAAGACATTGTTGTCATGATCGCTGTTGTTTTCTGTAGCCCTTCGGGGGGTTCCAGCCTTCTTGTGAAATCTTTCACTTCTATCGACTACTCTTCCTCTGTTCCGCTAGCCAAGACTTCCAGTGAAATTCATTTGAATCAAGGCAATGACTTTGTAACTGGAAAGTATAGCACAAAAAACATCACTTGCATTTTTAATTAAAAGTTTCACTTGACACAACCTGACCTTTCCCTGTGCCAGGGGGCCTATAATAATGGGATACATCCAGTTGCTGTATTTAACTTTCCATTTCTGAACTTGTTCTATTTCCTTACAACAAAAACCTAAGATCGTCTCTTCTTCCTAAGTCTAACTTCCCTCTATGATGAAATCTTTCTCAATTTTATGTAACCTAGAGCACATATTCCAAACACGCATTCCTCCAGTGGCCAGGTGGCTGAAATAAACCATCGCACTGAGGGCAGTGTCAACACAGACACCCCGTCTCAAGGGGGCAGCAGCTGGTCAGCTCTAGCAGCATGTGACGGGCCAGAACTGAGCCACGGCTGTCTCGTTTTCAAGAGAAGCTACAATTGTGTATTTTTATCTGAAGTCTCCCATTTTAAACTAATCAAACAATTTCTAAACATTGTGAGAGACAAACAAGTCACATCTGCAGACCCCGGGTTTGAAACCATTAACTTAAGGTGTATTTATTTCCCATTCACAGACTCTTTTTACCTCTGTGGTCCAAGCTTAATTTCCAACCACATAACCTAGGCTGAGCTGCCCTGAGGATGTCTTTACTCTGGGGCAAAGTCACCCGCCCTCCTCCCCAAAAGAAGCTGAGCTGTTGCCTGCTCTTCCTTCTAGTCCAAGAAATGCACTACCAACTGAAAAATAAAACTGTGCCAAGATATTTTGGTGGGGAATTATAAAAATCCTCCTTACAGGAGGGAATTAAAAATGAAGTGTTTAGGCAAAACAGTGACTCCATTTATAAAGGTAATTAATATCACAAATCTATTCCAAAAGAATTTGCTAGCAAGGGATACAACAGAAGAAATAATTAAGGCAGAATGTTTCTAAGTTTCATATTTGAGGAGAGAAATGGAAGGAGTTAGCTTTCTTATGAAATTAGAAGTTAAAAAAAAAGTGACACATCCTATCTAAACACTCATTTTCAGTGACGCTGTTTTCAGCCATTTGTCAGAGGAGTGAAAATACACCCCAAAGCAGCAGGGTGGTTGTTTTAGTGCCGCACTTTGTTTAAACTTAAAAATCTGTGGTTTTACTTATTAATGTAACATAATATATATAGTGGCTAAATTCCAGCATGCAATATTTGCATAAGGATATACAATTCATTTCCATATTTTGAATGTTGCCTGTTATGGACAGCCCTGTGGTTCCTGTGTTGATGAAAAAAAACATGGTTTTATTGTCTTCTTAGGGAATTTTAACATTAAAACTATGACCAAACAACAAGTTCATACTGTATAGCGCAAGGAACTATATTCAATATCTTCTAGTAACTTATGGTGAAAAAGAATATGAAAATGAATCTATGTGTGTTCATGTATGACTGAAGCATTGTGCTGTACACCAGAAACTGACACATTGTAAACTGACTATACCTCAATAAATACATATACAACAGTAAAAGAAAACTATGACCAAAAACCCCTCATCTTTCAATAGGAATTAATGAAAAAGTTTTGAAGTAAGAAAAGTTACTTTCTCAGTAGCCCCAGTGTGGGCCAAGAGCTTCCATCACTGTTGGGTTGCCAGTTGGTCAAAAAAGAGAAAAACTACTGCCTTTGGAAAATTAACTGGCAGTAAGGAATTAGCTATAATGAAACATAAAAGATCTTTTGTTGGTTTGTTATTTTTAATTTTTATAAAAAACTTGATGTCTATCCCAACTTTTTATTCATAATACTGTATTATAGAGTAATGAATACGGTAGGTCTTCAAGTTAATGAGTAAATTCATGAATGTTGAACCTAAAGGATATTTTACCTTTTTTTCTTCACTTTATCCATCATTTTCTTTCTTGATGACCATGTTTGTGGTGAGTGCAAAAAATGTACATCTGTAATTCTGAAAATAGATGGCATAGTGTATTGTTTTCTTCCCAATGTGGTAGCTAACATGCACTTAAAGGTTGAACTTTAAAGGGAAATAAAGTTACTGATGAAATACGCATTTGGTAAAGTAATAAAAATGTTTGAGCACAATGCTTTGCATATAAACAAATGCAAATGTTTGAGAACAGTGCTTGCATATGTTCAAGAAATATTTGTTTAAAGATGTTATTTGAAAATGAAAGTTTTTCTTTGTTCCATTTCACAGTAACATTGCAAAGAAACACTTCAAATAATTAGTATGTCACAATTTTAAATTTAGCGTTCAAATTTTAGCGTTTTTAATCTACATTTTACCCTTAGATTTTATACATTTTGGGAAGAGTAGAGGAGTTGGTTATTTTTACTTAAAACAATGTATCACCTTGTTCCGGGGGGAAATCAACATAATTTGAATGGCCAAAGTAGTAAAAATTAAAACACTACATTTACTGTCCATTCAATGCAAAAATCCTAAGCAAATTTGCATCGAGAAATATAAGGAACAAAATCAATACATTAACATAAGTGTTGCTTAATTAGATTGTGCATCAACATTCATTTTGAAGACCTTAAAAAGACGGCTATGGCTCTAGGATGGTTCCACCTTGAAGAGAAACGGATTTATGGTCTAGGAAGAAATACGGGGGCAAAATCCTACATGACGACGTTGGAGCAAATTTATAATCCCTGGGACCTGGATTAATGCTGACTTCTAGTTGAGGCTTTTATTTCACTTCTCGCCTGGAAACAATGATTGAACGACGTGTCCGAGCCCAAGCGGGAAGCAGCCTCGGAGTGAACCATCGGGGCTGGGACAGAGGGAACCGACCTCCGCGGCCACTCGCTCCGCCGCGGAGACACAAAGCGCCGTCCTCCGCCGTCCAGCCGGGCCCGCCCGTCCGCCCGCCGCCGGGGACGGAGGCTGGGTCCTCTCGGGGAGAAACAGGTGCCCGCGCTGAAGGGCGCGGAGCGTCAGGGCTGCCGACACGGCTCCGCCCGCACTCCCCGGGCTGCTGCCCCGCCGCCCGACCGCCGAGGGGCCGGCGGCCGACAGGGGCCCGCACGGTTCCCTGCCGGCGGCGCGCACGGGATCCCTCCGCCGTCCCGGATCCTTCCGCGACAAGTAGTGCGCGGCCAGCCGGTTTCCGCAAACGCGAGACCGCGGGCCGAGGCCGCTGCCCCTAGCTGGCAGGCGGGCGGCGGGAGTACAGCTAGGGTGTGGGCAGTTCTCAACTCCGAAGGGCCGCTCGGGTGGGCCGTATCTTTAACTGCGAAGCCGCAGCAGCCCTGGCTGTCAGGGAGAGACCGTGCACGCGAGTGCCTGGGAGCAGCGGACGGCCGTGGGGCCGGGGAGGCAGGTGTCCCGGTTGTCCGCTCCGCCCCGCCCCCACCGCCCCCACCGTCCCCACTGCTCCCACCGCTGGCAGGAAGAGGAAGCAGCCAGGCCAGGCCCCGCGGGCCACCCGCCGGGCCTCGCGGGGCGGGGGCGCCCTGCCTCGGGGAGGCGCGTGACCTAGTTCGTCCCAAAGTGGATTTGACAGGTTGTCAGCCCGGCTCCCCGCCCCCACCGCCTTCCGGGTCCCTTTTCCCCCGGCCCTGGGCCGGACGGCCGCCCGCGCTCCTCGGCTCAGCCTCCCATTGGCCCTCTCACCGCCTGGCGTCCCGCCTCCATAACTGGTTCGGGTTCCCATTGGTCTCGAGCGGCTCGGTGCCTCGCCCCTGCCTCTGCTCCCCTCCCATTGGCTCTAGAGTCGTCTGGCGCCCCGCCCCGTGCCGACTCGTCCTCCTATTGGCCTCGCGCCCGCCGCCCTGCCCCGTTCCGTCCCGGTTCGCGCCCCCATTGGCCTCGCGCCCACCGCCCCGCCCCTCCACGGCCCCTCTCGGAGAGTCGATCCCCTGCTGGCCCCTCGGCTCGCGGTTCCTGCGGGCGTCTTCGGTCGCCGGCCTCCCACCACCCCTCCGAGTCCTGCTCCTGTCCCTCGTCTCTTCTCCACTCTCAGTATTTACTCTCCCCACCCCCCTGCTCCCGTCGCTCCGGGAGCCGAGCCTCGAGCACGGCTGCACCCCGCGCCCCTGTCCCCCCTACCCCTGGGGTCCGCGGCCAGCGCTGCCCACAGGCTCCCCTCCTGCCCCTTTCCTCCTCTTTGCGTCACTTCGCGTTTTCCTTTATTCTCTGAAATCAGTGCCTTCTTCAGGTTTCCTCCCGGTGTCCAATCCGTAAGGTCTTCATCGCTCTCCCTTTCTCCACTCCCCTCCTCCATTCTCCTCCCTTCCTTCGCTGCCCTCCCACCCGGTCTCCCTGAACTTGGCGTTACGGGGAGAGGCAGGGATAAACACGATAAATATCAACGTTAAGATCGTTATTGCTTTGGGTTTTTGAAACGGAAAATGAACTGGAACGCCCAGCCCTAGGATCCAGATTGTTTCTAAAGGACCATGTGAGGCTGTGGTGACAACTTGATTAGCCCAGCAGCATAATCAGTTTTTCCTGGGGGAGCTACTCGTATGTCGATTGCTTATGCAGTATTGTTAGCCTAACAGTTTTAGTTTGTGGCATTTAAAGAAAATCGTGTTAGTTTCATAAATGACTGTTTTTGACTGAAAGGATGAATTGACTGATAAAGCTGAGGATTGTAGCTAATCTAATGAGGAGAAACCCTTGATTATTCAAATAAAGAAACTCAGATAGCTTTCCCGAGGTTATTAAAGTGGGCGAGCTCAAACTTAAACCCAGCTGAGACTCCAGAGCTGAGGAGATTGACGTCCACCTCATTAATGTCTGGAGAAGAAAGGCAGACTGATGTTTTCAGCTACATTCCCACCTAATACAGGGGGTCTTTACAAGCTCCTGCAATGGCCTCCAACGTTCTGCTTTAAAGGACCCCGGCTGCCTCTTGGGCCACTGGTCACTGCTCCCCAGGCACAGTGACCACCAAGTGCTTCTTGCCACAGGGCCTTTCCATTTGCTGTCTGGATCAGCTGTTCTTCAGACTTCTCAAGTGGCTTAGCTCATGTCACCCCAGGAGGCACTTCTGACCCTTTATCTAAAGTAGGACCCCTCCAGCCTGGTCAGTTACTGTCTGTCATTTCCCCCTGTTATTGTCTTCAGAGCATGAACACAGTCTGAAATCATCTTGTTTATTTGCTTGTTAACGGTCTGTTCCCCTTCACCTCCTCTCCACCATTACGAGCTCCTGGACTCAGGGGCCTTTCCTGTGTTTTTTCAGAGCTGTGGAGTGCAAGGTAGACACTCAATAAATCCTTGATAAATAAATATGGATGGGATGTTAGCAGTGATCAAAAGAAGTAACCAAACTCCTTCACATCTGATTCTGCTGGAATTGTACGGACACACCTATAGGTAAGCGAGCGGGGAAAATTGCTGTTCTCTTGGTAAATGCTCTTGTGTTTCTTTGATTTGGGTGCTTTATTTCTGGTTGCTTTTTGAGAAGGACAGTGACAGGTAAGGCCTGTTGTCCCAAGGCTACCCTTTTGTCCACCTCTTCTCTAGCTGTTCACAGCCCGTTGTCACTGCCTTGCCCTCGCCCTGACCCCAGGTGGGCAGATACTTGGCTGGCAGTGCCTTCCTCCTCCGGGGCAGTCTTGGAGGCGCTGTGCTTGGCAGAGGGTCAGGGTGGGGGAGGGGAGGAGTCCTGGTTCAGTGTTACCATCACTCTCTGCTGAGGCTCATGGGTTCTGCCTTAGGCAAGAAAGCAGGATGGAAAGAACCCCCTTTTAGTTCCCCCTCCCTCCCCCTCAAACAGACTTCTGGGCTTCTGTTCAGCAGCTAGACATGTCTGCATCTCTGCACAGGGGCCCAGAGATTCTCTACCTGCTGAGGCCATGAGACCCCTGGGTCAGTTGCTGGAAAGCTGAAATCTAGTCCTAACTGCCCCAAACAGGCAGTGGGTCCAGCAAAGTCTAGTAAACTCCCTGGTTTTCAGTGATCTCATCTGTCTACCTCTGTTGTTTGCTCAGAGTTTCAGGGATCTAGACATCTTGTAGATTTTAGCTGCTAGAAACTACCAGTCCAAGCAGGAATCCTGTGGCTTCTCCTCGGGGCCCAGAGGGGCTGCTGGTGCAATGAAGCCGATGCTTCCTAGTTTATGTTCAGCACTTCCTGTCCTGTGCTCTAGGCCAGAATCTTTCAGTTTGCCCTGCTTGGATCACTTGGGCCCCAGGTCCAGCCCTTTCTCCAGGACTGGCCAGGAGAAAGAAAAGCATTGATCAGGTTAAACCAACGAGAGCATATCCTTAGAGCAAGGGGGGGGGGTCAGATCCTGATAAGTGTGTGTGGAACTGAAATCTAAATACTCTTAGATAGGGAAGGGGTGGATGCTGAGTAGGTATTCATCAGTGCCCCTGCAAGTCTCCGGGGAAAGCAAATAGGGACAGCTAGTGTTAGCATCGCAGTTGTCAGCAAAGACAGTGTGGTGTGGGGGATTAGCCTGGCAACCAAGGGTGTTCATCTCAGATTCCCTAATCTGCCACTAGCTTTGTGATTTCAGACAAAATATGGAAATCGTACCCTTTTAGAAGTGAAAGAGGACTTAAAGGTCATAGGGTTGAAGCTTTCATTTGGCAGACTTGGAAACTGACACCCCAGAGTTTAGTCTGGGTCTCAGTTTCTTGCTCTGTAAAGTGGGGTTGGTAATAACTAGTCTTTGTCTACACTCATGGTTATTATGTGGATCAAACGAGGTACTGTTTCTACCAAGGGCTTTGGAAAATAGCAAAAATGCTGTTCTTATTTAAGGCATTTTATTTTTACTATTAATGTAGTAATGATGCCTTTTTAAGAGGAGAAGGGGCAAGTTTATTCAAAGGATGTGCTTTCTTGGCTCTTAGAAATGAATAATAACACTTGAAAAAAGAGGAAATTGTGTGTGTGTGTGTTCCTGGGGTGAAGCGGGGAAGGTGTAAGGCTTCAGTTCAGGCGTGGCACTGCTCTACCCTTAGGGAGTGGTGCAGGGAGTGGCTTTTAGGGTGGGAGCCTGGGTGTGGTAGTTGGTTATAAATTGAAGTTATCTCTCCTTGAATGACTTTTGAGAAAAGGTGGGTCACTCACTTGGGAGGACAAATCTAGTGCAAGGAGGAGGCATCCTGTTTCAGGGTGATCTTGTAACCCTACCTCACCATCTGGGTTAGGTCTTCTTCAAAACAGATGCCAAGACAGGATTGTCATGCAAGAGGTTTGTTTATAGGAGGAAATCTATGAAGGAAGAAAGGAGAGAGTTGGAGGAGGCGGGGAGATCTGGCCCCTGGGGAAAAGGGAGGCCAGCGGGCAGAGTACGGAGGCAGTTCTCTGACTGCAGTGCGGCTTTGAGATGTCTTTGGCCAGGCTGGCCAGAGTGCTGGAGCCCAAGTTCCCTTCTGAGGAGTGTAGTGGTGGATTTTAAGGACGGTGGCTGAGACAGTCAATTACTCTCCCTGCAGCAGATCTGAGTGCAGTATTTACACAGTCCCACACCATCCTGTGAGATTTCCAGATGGCTTCATTCATTCATTCACTCATTCAATATGCTGACCATCTACCATGTGCCATGTGTTGGTAGCGATGGAAGCATGTGACCCTGGTCTTTCCCGGCTGACTTCCATTCTACTTCTTAATATTTCTAAGTGGCAGATTTGCCTGATGGAGATTCCTTGCCTGTTGGCCAAGTTAAATTCTGATATCTGGATCTTTCTTAACACTGGGGTGGCACTTCCTAAATGTGCAAATTGCCATAATAAATCCAACTATACCCCACACTTACTTGAAATATAAATAGCTGCATTTACTTCTAGAACTCTCTGCTGTTTAAAAAAAATTTTTTTTTTTAATGTTAAAACATGTATCTTGAAGGGAAGGAGGGTATAGGCCAGTGGTAGAGTGTATGCCTAGCATGCACGAGGTCCTGGGTTCAAGCCCCAGTACCTCCATTAAATAAATACATCAATAAACCTAATTACCTCCGCACCCAAAAAAGATTAAAAAAAAATTAGAACTCTCCACTGTTGATTATGCAGAATGAGAGGAAATTTTCAACTCTCAGTACTTCTAGGAACTTATTATTTGGAGAAGTCCAAAATAAGAGTTTATGAGGGTACAGTAGACAAAAGAAGAGGGAAAACTTTATGAAAGTAAAAAGCTGAAGAGATCAGTAGAGAGTGAATAAAAAATGAAAGAAGAGAAATTTAATTTATGAAAAGGCAATCCTGGGCAGAAAACAGGGGATGATCTTTTTGAAACTGCCAGGAAAAATAGACTTAACCAAGACGGAGAAGAATAAGGCAGAGCTGGCCTTTCAAGAAGCCATAGATGAAATAAAAGGCAAAGAAGATTAATTACTCATGGTAATGAGAGCCCGTAGAAATTGATGGAGGAGTAGAAACCCTGGGCAAAGAAATAAAAGGGTGAGAAATACACGATTAGGGTATGAAATAAACCAGTGGGGGAAAAAAACACAAAAAATAAAATGTGGGAAGGAGGAGAAAAGCAATTATACCTCAGGAATTTGTAATATAATAGAAAGTGAAGTAAAATGTTAAAGGAATAGTTTCTCTGAATAAATATTTATAACATTACTACTTTTATATTTGAAATCATTAGTGACAGCCTCAGTCTCTCCTCCATAGAGCCTACCATAGCACAGGGCAAAATAAAAATTTACACAGAAATAGGAAAGCTTACCTTCCAACTGTGGTATTAGCACATCCGTCTCTATGGACTGGACCTGTGTGGTGTGATGCTGAACAGCTGAATAAAGATTTTAAATTCCAGTGAAGAACGCATACAACTCAATAGCAAAAAAACTCCAAACAATCCAATGTTAAAGTGGCAGAGGATCTAAACAGACATTTTTTCAAAGGCATACAAAGACCAACAGGTACGTGAAAAGGCGCTCAGCATCACTAATCATGAGAGAAAGGTAAATCAAAACCAAGTGAGCTATCAGCTCACACCTGCCAGAATGGCTATTATCAAAAAGACAACAATAAATGTTGGTGAGGATGTGGAGGAAAGGAAACCTTGTGCACTGTTGGTGGAATTGGTGAAACCACTATGGAAAACAGTATGGAGTTTCCTCAAAAAATTAAAAATGGGGTGGGGGGAGGGTATAGCTCAAGCAGTAGAGTGCACGCTTAGTGTGCACGAGGTCCTGGGTTCAATCCCCTGTACCTCCTCCAAATATAAATAAATAAACCCAGTTACCGCCCCCTCATTAAAAAAAAAGAAAAAAATTAAAAAAAAAATTAAAAATAGAACTACCATATGATCCAGGCATTCTACTTCCAGTTTTATCAGAATACTAAAATCAGTATCTCAAAAACATGTCTGCACCTCCAGGTTCATTGCAGCATTATTTACAGTAGCCAAGACATGGAAGCAGACTTCAATGGGTGTCCTTCAGTGGGTGAATGGATAAGGAAAAGTTAGTATATATACACAGTGGAATATTATTCAGCCATAAAATAGAAGGAAATCCTGCCATTTGCAACAACGTGGATGGATCTTGATGGCAGTGTGCTGAGTGAAATAAGACAAAAACAAATACTATGTGATCCACTTATGTATGGAACGACAGCACCAACAATAAAACAGAAACAAACTCAAGCATCCAGAGAACAGATCAGTGGTTACCAGAGGTGGAGACGTTGGGGGCATTTGTGGAGGGTGGGCCAAATCAGTTAAGGGGGTCAAAAGGTACAAGTTTCCTGTTACACCTAAGTCCTGGGATGTAGTGTATAGCATGGTGACTCTGCTAACAATACCGTATTGTACATTTGAAGTTCACTAGGAGAGTAGATCTTAAAAGTTTTCATCACAAGAAAAAAAATTGTAACTATATGTGATGATACATGTTAACTAAACTTACTGTGAACATTTCACAATATATACGTGTATCAAATTATGTTGTACACCTAAAACTAATACAATGTTCTATGTCCATTATACCTCAGTTTAAAAAAAAAGACAATTTCAGTAACATCTGGGTATATTTTGATGTGTTTTTTACTTAGTTTCGGGGGAATTAAGGCAGGTGTAGATTTTTCTCCAATTAAAAATCTGATGTAGGAAACACCACAAGTAGTTTTGGACATGATTTTTCACGTGAAACAATACTGCAATGGATTATGACACCTTTTGTAAACAAATTACACTAGTAACATTGAAATAGAAGGAGGTTTTCGATCAAAGTGAATGTAGGCATGAAATGTGAGGCATGTGGCCTTGGGCATCTACCCAGGGAAGACCGAGACCGGCTGGTGGATGTCATCTCTTCTGGGGCCAGGTCGGGAGTGGCGATACTCCCAGGAGGGTAAACTCAGGTAAGCCCTCACAGTGGGGGCTCTGCAGTGCTAGGTTCTGGAGTCAGTGGGCAAGGAGGCAGAATACACAGGGGTTAAAATGCTTTTGAAAATTAATAATGACTTTGATATGAAAATGCTTCTGTTGTGCATTCAGTGACGTTCAGAGAGGCTTATCTTCCCTAAGCTCACTGAGATCCACCTTTCCTTTCTGATGCATTCAGTGACTTAACTGAGACTTACAGAGAGCCATGATTTTGTTTTTCACCTGTCTAATGAATAAAATTGCATCCCAAATACATGCTGCATTATAAAAATATTACCACTGTTTCTCTAACCAGCATCTCTCTCACTGAGCCCTGTGGTAGGTAACCAGTGGCCGGCTCCATTAGTGGTATGTGCAGGACAGTGTCTGAATTCCTCATTCAGTCTTTACATTTGTAGAAAGTTTGAATTTTCAAGCCCTGAACTCAGAGTGTTGGAACTATGTGTTTCTATAATTAAATGATCTTAGTATTATTTCTTTTTCCAGCTCCCTTTCTGTTTGATGGTAGGATATTTAATTTAGTTAATTCCAGGTAAATTTAATCCCTTCGTGTTTCTCTCTTGATCAGTCCAGACTTCAACAAAGTCAATTCTTTAAGAAAATTTTTTTAATTTAATTTTTTTTGGAGGGAGGTAATTAGGTTTTTATTTATTTACATATATCAAGGTACTGGGGATTGAACCCAGGACCTTGTGCAGGCTAAGCATGCACCCTAAGACTGAGCTATCCCCTCCCCGCATAGAAGTCAATTCTTGATCTCCTGGGGGCACAGGGAGCCCTGCCTGCTCTCTCAGGTGAGGTCCCTTCTTCCCTGCCTCTCCCCCACGGTCATTTCTGCTCGACTCTGTTGGCACAGGAGCTCAGGGGCTCCAGGTTTCTGACTGGAAGTAGAGAATCTCCTCTGTGTTCAGACCCCTGAACTTTCCTGGGGATTCTGCTGCCTTTTCCCTCATCTCACTCCTGAGCCCCGCAGGGAGGTGCTCAGAGCCCCTCTCAGATCCCACCAGCATCTCTTTCCCCAGTTAGGGAGGGGATCTTTAGCATAGTGGTGGGGGTGAGTGGGTTGATATTTTGGGAGAAGAGCTGGCTACTTTTGGAATCACAGAGATTCTGAGCTCTCTGTGTCTAGGGCAGGTTTTAGCGGTTTAGCATTTTAGCACTTGGGGGACAATTTTCCCTGGGGGGGTTACCTTAACAAGGTAACAGAGCACAAGGGGAAATTTTCAATAACTCAGTGGGAAGTAGTCCATCCGTAAATCCTGAACATCACACCCCCGCATTGTGGTGAAGCATCATTAAGAGTTGGTCACTATTCCAGAAAGGATCAGGGAGAAATGAGGGGTGGAAGGTGGGGGGGTGCTACAAACTTGTGGATTTACGTCAGTCCTGCGGACAAGGTATGAGCAGGTCTTCTTAAAACTAGTTTTGTTCCCTCACAAAAAAAATTGTTGGGTCCCCGAGCCACAATATTCTTTTTTCCTCCCATTGAGAAGTCCCAGTTTGGGAGTTTTCTGCTTTTTCTCTTAAATCTTAGCTTTCTCTACCCCTTGGCCTCTGCACTAAAGGGCCCTCGGACTTCTAGGCCTAGAAAGCTTCTGTTGTCAGGGGATGGCTTCAGAAAGGCCTCTTGGGAAGAGGGCCATGGAGACAGAGGACTGGAACAAGCTACTGGCAGCTTTTTCCTTTCTCTGTCTTTTCCCAGTTCGGAAGCAATGACTTTTTTTTCCCTTCAGGACTCCAGAATTTGTATAGGTCCCAATCCTGTGTCTGTGCTCACAGGTGCCCAAATGGACGGGAAGGGTCTCCTGACTCAGCCCCAGCCTCCCCCACCCAAGTCAGGCTCCTTCTTCTTCACTCCCCAGGACTCACCAGTTCTTGTGTTCCTTCCCTGTTTTCTCCCGATCTTGTTTCTGTGCTCTTGGCGTTTGGAGACATACATTCCTCGTAATCACAGGGCTTATACATCACAGCAGAGGAATTTGATTGGGGCAATAAAATAATGAATAAGAGAATAGGCTTTCCTCTTTTTTCACTATGTAACTTTAACCAATTAATTTGAAGCTCACTTGGGTCTCCTGCCACCGAGAGGTAACAAGCTTCTTTCTCATAAGTTTTTTAATGATTAAATAAAATTTATATAAAGTGCTTTTGAACTGCTTTAAAAAGTTAACTATAGGGGAAAAAAAAAACAAGAGTTACCTATCAGTGGTGAGGAGGGTCCAGCTCAGTGGTAGAGTGCATGCCTAGCATGCACTAGGTCCTGGGTTCAGTACTGCCATTAAAAAGTAAGTGAACCTAATTACCTTCCCCCCTAAAAAAAAAAAAAATCAGAAAGTTAACCATCTAGCATCATCACTCTGACTGTGGAATTTGAAGCTCTCTGAGAACAATACGGACACCTGAGGGCAGGAGAGAAATATGGAAGCACTTAGTTATAGTCACTAAAATACAACGATGAAGACAAAACAGGGAAAGACACATCAAGGATGGTTTCTATATCTGAAATTAGTAACAATGAGTATACTTCTGTACAATTTCTTTTTTGTTGTTTTTGGAGGAGGTAATTAGGTTTATTTATTTAATAGGGGTACTGGGGACTGGAGCCAGGACCTCATGCAGGCTAAGCACACTGAGCTACACCCTCCCCCATACATTTTCCTCTGCCATACTTTGTTCATTAACAGCTTGTAGGATTTCACTTCTGAGTTTCAAAAGAATCTTTGCAAACTTGTTTTGCTCTGTTGCAGCTAGTCTGGCTGCTATAAGACAGTCGTTTCTTGAGTCTGGATCTCTCTCCAATGCTTCAGGCTTTTTTGTTTTGATTCTTAGAGACTGCAGCTTCCCATCACCTCAATTCTGCTTCTATATTCTGCTCTTTTCCCAGAGGCAGAGTAACGTGGATGATTATGTGGGAAAGGCTTAGGGTAACACGCTTGTCCCAGCTCTGGTCAAACTCCCTCTTTAAAATCCGCTGATAATCACAGCCTGGCCAGGACGCCCTGGTGCTAGGTGCTCCCAGTGCTCCTCCCCTACACAAGAACCGCAGTGCTGTTCTAAGGTGTGTGTTCTTATCTTTTGTTATCCATGCCAGGGATGCTTTAAAAAAATTATTTCTGCCTACCAGCCCATGTTCCTCCTTTTTATATATTTATTTTGTCTTAAAATAATATTTCCCTTCTTTTTGCAAATAATCACAGCAGGAATAAGCGGCCACTCCTTCAAGCTGGAATGGATGCTCTCAGATTGTTAAAGAGACATCTAGACAGAAATTCATATGTTAGAATTCACACAGGAACCCTCAAAGAGTTGGGAAGAGATACCTGCACATTTCTTACATCCCTAAAATCCAGGTACTCAATTTAAAAATCTTTAATAGAACTGAATCCAGCTCTTCCTGGAGGAAAGGAACAGAATCTGATGGAGAGAAACAGGAAATGGAAAAAAAGGGCAAAAATCTGAAAGGAAGTAAAATCAATGAAAAAAATAAGTGAAAATTTTAAGGTCCTTTATGTTGCTTTTATCTAAAGAAACTGACCCAAAGAGCAGCAAACATGGAACAGAAGGCAAAGGTTCATTTTTGAGGTAGTGGCGCCCTCCTGGGCAGTCCCATTTTATTGAGGATGTGCCACTTATTGGCCCCAAGGACTTTTTTTCCCAATGGGAGATGCTTGTTCCTTTGCCTTCTTAGGATCAGGATTCAAGCCCTGCTGATGCGTGGGACTTTTCTTGGCTACTACAATTTCATCGACAGTCAGGAGCTGTAGTACCACATCAGCCACGGTTCGAAGTCCTTGGGCCTTGGCTATTAGGATGTCCCACACCTCTTCCTGGGCCACATTTATTATCCCTTCGACTCCGACTCCTGTTAGGAAGTTCCCAGCTTGGTGAGCTCCGTTCATTTCTGCCATCACCTCTGAGACGCCTAAACCTGCATTCTCTGCCAAGGTTTCGGGGAGAGACTGCAGGGCCTGGGCAAATGCCAGGAAGGTGGGACCACTGGGCCCTCCCAATTTGGTTCCTCTCTCTCTGAGCATTTTTGCCAGAGCCATCTCCGTGGCCCCAGCTCCCGGAAGCAGTCTGGGGTCCTGACACAACTGGAAGTAAGCATCAATGCCATGGTAGGCAGCCTGCTCAGCACCCCGCAGCCCCTCAGTGGTGGCCCCCCTGAGGACCAAGGTGAGGGCAGGGGTGCCTGGACATTCCCACTCAAACACCACAGCCAAACCTTGTACCAGCTCCTGCCCGTACACCCTCTGACACTTCCCTGGCTCCAGGGGAGGAAGCAGATAAGGCATCAGAGGTGTGCCCAAAACGGCACTCAGGTAAACCATCTCCCGCCGGGAGTTCACCTGGATCACCATGATGCCGTACTTGTCAGCGTGTGTTAGGGTCTTCTCATCAATTTCCCCCCAAACCACCACCACATTAATATACGCAGCTGCCAGCTGGGCCACTTGCTTTTCTAGCAATTGCTCTTTCCCTTTCCTGAATTTGGTCAGGTCAGCAGGATTAGTTAGACGAGCAGTTGCAGGTGCATTTGGACTGGCGGGGCCAAAGGCGCAAGCCAAGAGAGCCACCCGGGCGCCCTTCAGCACCATGGTCACCTGGCCGCAGGGCTTGCCGGGCAGGGCCAGGCCGGGGAGCAGGCACGAGTCCTCCAGCCTACCCCCGGGCAGCGCGCACACCCCCACGCGCTCGGGCTGGAAGCCGCCGTCCAGCTCCCTGGTCGCCCAGCACGCATGCGCCACCATCTTGCTCAGGTAGTCGGTCTGCAGCAGCGCGTGCGTGTTCATCACCGAGTAGAGGGCCCAGAGCGGGTCCTCCAGCGGCCCCAGGGACCGGATGGCCAGGGAAGGCAGCAGGGCCAGCGTCTCGGCGGCCGCCGCGGCGTAGGCCTCCCGGAGCTGGGCGCGTGGCAGGCCGGCCCGCAGCAGGCGCTCCGCCTGCGCCAGCAAGGCCTGGGCCAGGAGCACCACAAAGGCCGCGCCGTCGCCGCTCTGCTCCGCCTGGGCCTGGGCCGCCTCCCGCAGAAGCCGGGCGGCGGGGTGCTCCAGCTCCAGCGCGCGGAGGATGGCCGTGGCGTACCCCGTGAACACGGTTTCTCCTTTGGCGGTGACGAGGAGCTTCTGCCGGCCGTGAGGGCCGTAGCAGGGCCGCAGGACCCTGGCCAACGTGTGCGCCGCGGCCACGCTGCTCAGCAGGTCCTTCGCCGCCGCCGCCGCCGGAGTCCCAAGCCGCTCCGGCAGCGCCTGGGCCGAAGAGGCTCTGCTGTCCATCGCCGGCGGAGAGCGGGGCCCACACGGCCGCAGACGCGCTAGGAACAGCAGCGAGGCGTCCCGGACACCGATCTTTGAAGCCACTCAAGGGGTCAGTGGAAAAAGGAGCCAAATGCCCATCAGCGGGGTATCTGGAGAAGCAGGCGCTCCGGGGCCTCGTTGCCAGGAGCCTCGTTGCCCTCGCCGAGAGCTTGGCCCTAAGACCACCCCCCAAACTGATCTGGAAAGGAACGGGGGCCCTTGGGGTCTCTGAGGCTTGGTAGCTGAAACAGATCTTATCTTAATTAAGTCACAGAGTGGCTCATGGAACCAGGGCAGGAAATGAGGTCACAGAAGGATGGACCACGAGTTGGGAGGCCCTGGGGCAGGCGGAAGTCAGGCCCGGTTGTCCAGCAGAGGAGGGAACACACGTACTGAAGTGCAGGGGAAGCACCAGAGTTTCATTTAAACTTTAAAAACAAGGGGAAATCAGGTGAAAACACCCACCTACTTCATATTCCTGGCGAAGCTGTGGCTCCTGTATTGTTTGCGTGGTTGGTTTTCGGGTTTTTTGAGAGGGAAACTGCTTTGTTTACTTCCTTGTGCCCTGTAATCCCAGCCACATTTGGTTACCTGTCTTCCTCGGTTTCGGGCTCTTTGCCCACTTTATCCGCTTGCGCTGTTCATCAGGTTCCTTAATGTATCTGCTGGTCTGTTTGTCTTTCAGGCTGCAGGTGTGTGAGGCTGCACATCGTGTGACAACTCTTCCCAATGACAATGACCTCATGGAGCTGGCAAAGGCAGGTCAAGACAAGGGAGGGACAGAGGCTGACAGCCTGCAGACAATAGACAGGGACACAGAGGCGTGAAAGTGTCCAGGAAGCAGCAAACCAGCCGGAGTACTGCTGGGCCCAAGCGCCCTTCCCCTCAGCCCTTCCTTCCACCCTTCCTCCTTCCATCTCCACCCTCCCTTTCTCCCTTTGCTCCCTCCTTTCCTCATATGGCACCTACTGGAGTAAGATTGCTTTTTTTTTTTCTTTCATTTAACAAATATCTATGAGCACCTGGCATGTTAAGTGTACTGAGGACACAAAGATGCAGGAACATGAGACCAGTGAAGGACAGAGATTGGTATCCAATGAGTACCATTTCCTTAGGTGTTAGGCAGGGCCCCAGCTGGAAGTGATGAGTATATCTATTAAGATTGAGGGAATGACAGAGCAAAACGATTCATTTTCATTTGGGAAAACCCTTTTTCACTTCGTTTAATGGTGGATGCCCCTAAGGGGAAAAGGGGGGGGGGGGAAGGAACTCTGAAACTAATTTATACCAGTCAGGAATCATGACAGCTTGGTGAGTATTGTTTTAATATTTCCACAAAAAAGAAAAAAAATTTTCCACAGACAAGATGATGGTGAGAAGGAAAAGGAAAATATCACAATGAAAGTTAAATATAATTAAAGCTAAAAAGGAGGTAGTTTTGGAGGAGAAAAAACAACTAGATTGAATTTGTAAAAATGATTATTCATTATACACTTAAAAGGAAAAATACAAAGAAAGTGAATGTCATTTGGAAGCCCGGAGATAGTCATTGTTTAGATTCTGATGAACATTATTACTTTACACATTCATGCATTCGTAAACTGTTGTGGATTTACACAATTTTACATAAGTGGGTTTTATGATACATATTTTATGTGCTTTTCTATCATAATTTCCCCCTCAACATTATCTTAGCTGAGAAATGTTCCTAAGGAGATATCATGTTGTCTAAAGACTGTGGACAACTCTTTTGACCTCTTTTGATTTTAGAGACTCCATTAGAAACCGGTGTGATCTTCTCTGCCCAGGCTTCTGAAAGCCAGTAACGGAGAGTTTCTTTATAGAAATGTAAAATGTGACGACCAATGCTAAATGTGGCAAAGTGTGAATATATACACTGTCTATAAAGATACAGTTTCTTTTTTAAACAAATACTCCTGTAAGGGCTCATCTTTGCTCTTTTTCTCAAATGTAACATACATTTTCCCATTTATTTCACTTATTCTAGAACTGTTCATTGAACTGCAGCTGAGTGATATGGGATAGAAAGAGAACATGGCAGACAGCTTCTCCCCTGGGCTTAGGGTGGGCTACAGACAGCTCATTGTGCAATTCATGACAGGCTACGCGAGCTGGGATGGGGAAAGCATCAGGGTTGTAGAAGCATCTGAGGGACACAAAACCTTCATCCTGGGGAAAACGGTGGTCAGGGGGAGGTGAAGTCTAAAGTGAGAGCTGAAGAGGGGAAAATGTTGGAACTGGCCAAGTAAAAAGGGATGGGAGGTTGGGAGAGACTGCTAAGGTTTGTAGCCCAGCAAAAATAGTCCTGAAGGCTGGGGCTCATGGCATGGAGGAAAGGAAGGGGAGGGAGGGAGAGGAACACTTTGGCTGGAGGGTGGCAAGGACTATGCAGGATCTGGTGATCCACACCAAGAAATTTCGACTTCAGCCTGAAGGGTATTGAATGGGACTGGTAGTTCCATTTCCATTGTAAAAGTACATTTTCTGTTGTGAAATCCTCACCTGTTTGACTACAGGCACAGGGGAAGGTGAGGATGTAATCATTGTCTTGGACCCTAAAAGGCAGTCAGTTCATAAAATGCCCCAAACAATAAATTTTGGACTGAAATTTTTGGATGCACCTCTACACAGATTTAACTAACCAAGGAACTACTAAATCTCTGTTTTACTTTTTACCACGTGGACGTTTTCATTGTTAAGTTCACTTTGATTTTATTTATTCTTCAGATCAATTGATTAGATATAAAATAAATTAAACTCTTTTTTGTTTTTTGTGGGTTTTTTTTTTTTTTTGTGCCAAGAAAAGTTTGCATGCAGTTAGCTCATTACATAAACTTTTCTAACAACCTCCATTTTGACCTGCTAAGAAGGGTGGGCATCAATCTAGGTGGTTTGGTACTTATATTGGGTTGAATATTGCCCCCCAACATTGACATCCTTCCGGGAACCGCAGAATGTGACCTTATTTGGAAAGAGGATTGTTATGGGTGTAATTAAGATGAGGTCATACTGGAGTAGGGAAGACCATTAATCCAACATGACTGGTGTTCTCACAAGAAGAGAACACACACAGAGACACACATATACACAGGGAACACCATGTGAGGACACAGAGACACAGGGAAGATGGCCAAGTGACAATGGAGGCAGATCAGAGGGATGCACCTAGGAGCCAAGGAATGCCAAGGATTGTAGGCAACCACCCGAAGCTGAGAGAGGCCTGGGACAGATCCTCCATCAGAGCCCACCCCGAGGAAGCAGCCCTGCCCACACTTTGGCTTTGGACTTCTAGCCTCCAGAACTATGAGGGAATATTTCTGTTGTTTTAAGCTGCCTAATTGATGGTAGCTTTTTGCCACAGTTGTAGGATAATACAGTGGTCTTGTATATTGATAAAGGAAGGCACCTAAGAAAGTGTGTGCGCGTGTGTGAGAGAGAGAGAGACAGACAGACAGACAGACAGCAGACAGGGCTGTCTGCTGACTTCTCCCATCCCTGCCCCCCCCCCCCCCAAATCCCCAAATGCCTTTCTTTAATACTATGGTCTAGTACACAGCAGATGTAAATATTTAATCTTTCTATTTGTACTTTTTCCTGTGTTTATTTTTCAGTTGCCTGCTTGCCCTTTCTGTGTTTATCTTGTTAAGTAGTGCCAGGCTTAAAGTATAGACCCCTAGAGGGCAAGATTCATATCTATATAAAGTGTGCTGCAGATCAGCTACTTTTGCTTCATATTTTTGAAAGTGATCATTCTGTTTATTTCCTTCTCAGTTTCTTCCTTTAATTTTTCTATCATACAGGTATGTAGTATACATTACTGAAATAACTTACATAAAGCAATATGATTTTTAAAGCTAAAAATGCACTATAGACTAAATGTGAACTAATTTTAAGTGACTGAAATTCTCTTAAAAACATTTTTTCCTACTGCAAAAATAAAGGACCAAAATGATAGCCTGTGACTGCAACTTTTAATCTTGCAAATTTAATAGTAAAAATATGGACACAAAATATATAAGATCTAGAATTTAAGTTTTCAGTGGTCTTTACGCAGCTGTAAAACTTTGGTTCCTTAAAAACCCTGAAGAATTTAAGACTTCATGGGGAAACAAAAAGAGAAGGACAACATTTAGCTGTGAACCTATGGGAAAGCCTTATAAATATTTTTACATTCACTAAAACAAAGTGATAAAGACTGCCAAAGAAAGACTGCATCAGTGACATTTGATAGGCCTTTGTTTAGTAAGAATGGGTGCTGTACCATGGACTTTCATTCAGTCACTTGTATGCTAGACTCTGAGAATCCCTTTTGCTTACAGTTTCATGAGATGTTGCTTTTTCTTTTTTTGCAGATAATATCCCTCATTCCCTTACCCACATTTTAAACTTTTAATATATATTATGACTATACTAAATATGCTCTGAAAGATTGATATATTATAGAAAAATGTAATATAGAAGTGAAAGTCCCTTGTAATCCAACCCTTCAGAGATGATTGCTGTTAATACTTGGGTGCATATCTACTACATTTTAAAAATACTTGTTTGACATGTGTACTTATTAGAAAGTAGTTGTTCTAATTTTTTGAATTTTGGTCCTACTAAATGCTCATGTCTTTCTGATTTTATAATTTCGAGGAATCTCAGCTACCTGACTACTGGATTTTTGCCATCGTGGTCTCGGAGCTGTGTAATTTGGGTGATGGAGATGGAAAAGCCTTTGGAAGACCTTTATTTATGGTGAATAAGTATTCCTTGAATACTTGCTCTGCATCCTGGGTTATATTTTGTTTGCTCTGCCCACAGTAACTTCATGCTGAGGAGCCTCCTGTCAGTCTTTTCAAACAGCTGCCAACTACTTGTCTGCTCACAGCAGCCAACGGACCTTCATCATCTTTTATCATTCCAGAAGCACCACGGCACAAAGCTCAGTTTCTGCCCTTCCACTTATTCTACCTATTTTTCTGTTCTCAGTCCCTAGTTGTTTCCTTTTAAAACTTGTCTTCATCAGGAGTGACTTGAATTTTGCACGTGCTGATCCTTAAATTCTGTGTTTAAGGTGCTGACAAGTATACTGAAGTAAATTGTACAGATGTGGAATCTTGTGCATATGAAACACACAGTTGGAAATGACTACTCTAATTTCAGTATCCAACACAGATAAATATTTGGGTCAATAATCCAATTTTTTTCAATAATCCAATTTTTGAAAGTCTACATTATTTAGTGTAATGTGCAAGAAAAAGTGAAAAAGAAAGGATGAGTAATAAAGTTTAAATGTACCACTTCATAAATTTATTAGCCATGTATAGGTTGTATTTCTGTGTACAATAGTTAGACATTTTTATAATTTGCATTAACCAAGCCAGATTCTCCCCAATCTCAAAGTTTAAGTTTAGTAAACTTGAAAAAGCCAGCAGGAATTAAGCCCTGAAGGAATTCAAATGACTGTCTTATTGTAGTCCTGATTTCAGCCATTTCAGAGCACTATGCTTTTAGTCAGAATGGGCTCTAGAAATCAAACTGTATATTCGCCCAAATAAGATACAGGATTCGAAATTTTTATTCTGGCTACTGGGAGGAAGGGCAGGCAAACATCATAGCAGGAGAAAGCAGAATGTTATTTTTACCTTATACTGAAACCGGGCTGTGAAGACTGAAAGAATCAGAAAGTCCTAGGATGCTCGGCCTAGAGTATATGTCTATAAAATGAGTTTAACTCAATCCTTTTGCAACTGGTTGAGAGGTCTTAGTATTTTCTCCCAATTCAAAGCTGTAATTTTTTCACTCCCATAGTGAATGGAAAGGAAAGCAAAGAGCACATTGTCTAAGTGTCCATCAGTGTTAGAATAAGAAATCCACAATTCCACGTTTGGAACTCTCCTTCCTGATAAAGTGCATATTTCAGATTTCTGATTCTAGCCCATTTTTTTTAAAAAACCGGTTTTACGTATTGTAGGAGGTGGCTTACAAGTACTTCGATTTTTGTCTCCACCGCAATACACAACGTTAAAACCAAGTTGTTGGGTTTTTATTGGTTTATTATGTCTTTCAGCATTTTTTTCTTCAAAATGTCATCGTTCTTTTTGTCTTGACAGTTAAAAAAACCCTTTCTGGATCATTTAAAAAATTACGTTGTAATAACGAAACTATCACTGGAATTGGATGAGAACGAAGTTGCACTCCATTTCTTTTTCTCCGCAGACGCGCATTAAAACGAAAGAAGGCTGAACGTGCGCCCGGCCAAGTCCCTCCGGGCCGGGTCTGCGCGCCCGCGAGGGGTGTGCGCGGGGGGAACCCGGCCGGGCGCGCGCGGGGGCGGGACGCGCTCCACACCCGCCCGCTCGTCCGGGGGGACCCAGCGCCTGCGGAGCGCGGACGCGGCCCTCCTCTTCCTCGCTCTCCCTCCGCGGAGTCCCCGGACCCCGATCCCGGACTCCCTGACCGCAGCTTGGCGCTCTCCCGAGCAGGAGCCCAAGCCCGAGCCGGAGCCGGAGTCGCGGCGCAGCCCGGCCGCCGCGTCAGAGAAGGAGGGAGCGGGGGCGGGGGAGGGGCGGTGAGGTCAGCGGCGGCGGCGCGTCCGCGGACGGCGCATGCGCGGAGCAAGCCCCGTGAGTGGCAGCGGCGGCGCGCGGGGGGCGGTGGGGCCGGCGGAGTGGGGGAGGGGGTGGGGGCGTCGCGGCGGCCGTGTGTGGGAGAGACGGCGGCGAGTTTGAGAGGTCTGTGGTGCGGGGCGCCCGGGGGAGACCCGGCGCCGCCCTCGCGCGACGACCACGGTCGTGTGTGTGTGTCTGTGTGCGCTACACGCACACCCGCAAAACTTCCTCCTCCTCTGCCCGGGAGGCCGGGTGCGGGCGCTGAGGGGCCGGCGCTCGCGCAGCCCGGAACCCACAACAACAACTGGAGCAGCTGTCAAAACTTCGCCGCCGCCGCCCCGCCTGACGCGGCCCGCGCGGGGGAGGGGCAGTCGCCAGGGGCGCGACCCCGGCCCGCCCGCCGGCCCCGCGGGCCCGCCGCTCCCCGCGCCGCGGCCCCTTTCTCCTCCCCGCCGCGGGCGGCCTGGGGGAGGGGCGCGGGCGGAGATCCCTGGCCCAGCGCCCCTAGCGCCCCTCAGTAGCCCCGCCCCGCCTCGCCCGGCACCGCCCGCCCCGCGCCCGCGCCCGCACCCACACCCGCACCCACACCCGCACCGCCAGGCGCCCACCCGCCCCGCCCGCACCTCCCCGCCCAGGCCCGGCCCGGCCCCTCCCTCGCGCCCGCCCGCCCCGCCCGCCGCCCCCCGCCCGGCCCCTGCGCGCCGAGGTGCGCGCGCCCGCGCGTATGTGTGTGAGTGCGTGTCTTGCTCGCTCCATGTTGCCGCCTCTCCCGGTACCTGCTGCTGCTCCCGGGGCTGCGGGAAATGCGAGAGGCTGAGCCGGGGAGGAGGAACCCGAGCAGCAGCGGCGGCGGCGGCGGCCGCGGCGGCGGCGGCGGCGGCGGGAGGAGCCCCCCAGGAGGAGGACCGGGATCCATGTGTCTTTCCTGGTGACTAGGATGTCGTCGGAGGAGGACAAGAGCGCGGAGCAGCCGCAGCCGCCGCCACCACCCCCCGAGGAGCCCGGAGCCCCGGCCCCGAGCCCCGCAGCCGCAGACAAAAGACCTCGGGGCCGGCCTCGCAAAGATGGCGCTTCCCCTTTCCAGAGAGCCAGAAAGAAGTAAGTTGAGTGTGAGGGAGCCAGGCCGGGAGCCAGCCTCGGCGCCGGCCCGGAGCTGTCACCGGCGTGCCCGGCCCCGCCGCCCCCGCGCGCCCCCGGCCGCCCCCGCGGGGTGGGGGTGGGGCCCGCTCCAGCCGCGCGGCTCCTGCTCCGGGCGCTCGCCCGCCCCGCGCCCCGCGCCCCGCTCCCCTGCCCGCCCGGCGCCCGGCCTCCCGCGGCCGCCCCGCACCTCACTCCGCCCAGTCGGGCGCCGACGGCTCGCGCTGCCGCCACACTTTACTTTTTAGTTCGGCCCTTGCGCCCTGTTTTCCTGGGGCTTCTCTTTTTGGAGAAATTTCTCGTAGATCCGTCTTGGCCTCGCCAGGCCGTGTAAGGAACAGCCCCGAAGCACATCTGGGGAGCCCTGGGACGGATTTCTTGTCAGCTCCAGGGCCGTCGGTTCCGGGACGCTAGCCGAGCTGTCAAAACGCCTCTGCCAGGTGGTCTCCCGGCCCCGGCAGGCGGGTGAGGAGGAAGCGGGCAGAACTAGGGCTTTTTTCTTTGTCAGACAGCCGCTCCTTTAACTTTCCTGGTTCCCAAACCTGGGCTTTCGTCTCTTAATGATATATTAGGAAGTCCTTTGACTTCTTCCTCCCCCTCCCCCAACCCCAGCCCCGCACCGCCCAGCGCCGAGGAGCTGCTCCCGGTGATCGCCCAGCTCCCGGGGACGGCGTGCAGCAAGTTTTGGAAACGGAGCCAGTATTCCCACAGCAGGCCGAAGGCGAAGAGCACATTTGTTCAGAGAGAATGCAGATGTAAATGTGGCTGAACTTACATCGAAGTCGTCTCTCTGGGCTGTTACCCGGTCGGGAGTGTGCTTTTGAGCAGAGATCGGACTGTATGCCTCCGGTTATTCGATTAGCAGAAATGTCTTTTTGCAAAAGGGCCAGGCAACAACTTTGCCAGTAAATGAAGAAGCCCGTTTTAGTGCCAGCAAGTCACTCAGCGCTTGTGGCTCTTGAGGGTGCTGGGGACGAGCTCAGATCTGTGAACGTCTTGTGCGGAGTTGTAGAATGGCGTGGATTGCTTACTCATTTCATTATGATGGGCTCATTGAACTGTCGGTCGTGGAAGGGGGCACCGCGCCGCGGAGGAAATTAGCACATTTATGGATAGTCTGCCTTTTTTTTTTTTTTTAATGTTGAAGTGCATCCATTTAGTAATAGCATTGTTACGTTTGGTGATACATAGTAAAAATAGTGGTGGTAACTCAGGCAGAGCGGAACAGGGTGTGGGAAACCCATGAAGCCCTTGACTGTATGTACTCTTGTTTGCTTTGCTCTCCTTTTACTATGAAAATGATTCAGGGCCTTCAACTTGCCTCCATATTTTATTGCCAGCTCTTACCCAGCTATGACAAATCGTGAGGGAAACTAGTACAGGATGCATATATTATTACATTAGCTGCTTTGTGATACCAAGTTAGGGTTTATTATTGCCACTTGCGTTGTAACGTCTGGTATAAAATGCCATTGTTATTCCTGTATTAACTGAAATCTGGCGAAGGAAGGTGCGGTTTTAAGTAACTTTAAACTTCTTTGCCACTTTTTTTGTATTCTTCAGCAACACTTATCAAGCCATAGTAGGGTTTTTACTTGATTGCTTCCTGTTTTCACTCTTTTCTTGTTTTTATTTTTCCTGAACATTAATTTGGAATTATTACAAGTTTTAGATTTGCTTTCAAATTCTTAGTCTAGAAAGCTTAGACTTATCTATGTTGTTACATGCCTCACACTTACACTTACATATGTGTGTGCACATTCCCCCTGAGATTAAAACGAGCTCATTTGTATTAGTGCAGCTCCTGGGTACACCAGAAGAAAGATTGGTTTATTATTTTAATTTTTATCTCTTACCAATGAAGGAAAAAAAAAAACCCCTTTGAGAAGTTAAAACATTTTTACAGAATGACACTAATCTAGCAATATAAAAACATCAACAATTTGGAAAATGTTTAGGACAATTCTAAGTCTTAAAAGTGTTTTCTCTTTTAGATTTGAAAACTGGTACAGCATTCCTTATAGGATATTAAGTCTAGAGGTAACTTTGATGGTTCTAAACTTTTTAATGAATTCTTTAAAATTAGGTGTGTCTTTCTAAGGGAATGGAGTCTCTGGGGTAGAAACATGTAAATGGAAACTAACGTGTGAAATGGAAAGCAAAGAGAAGGGGGTTCAATTGTGTGTCTACACTGTATTTAGATACACGCAGAGAAGACCCTGTAGTTAGCTGGGTAGCCCAGACCCTGAAAGTGAAACTGATGTGTAACAGATGTAAATTAGGCTTGTAAACGTTAAGATTATGTGGAATTGCAAATAGTTACCTAAAAAATGAAAATTAATATTTTTGTGGAATGCAGAGGAGATAAAGGTGTTTGTTGTCAGTGTTATTTGAATGGTCAGTAAGTGGGTGGTTTTACGCTAGGGAAGATGCCTGTTTTTTAAAATAGGTTTGTGTATTTGTTTTGGGGTTAAAAAAAGGTAACCACGCACTAATAGTTTTACTTTGAGTTTAAATTTTTGAATTTTTAATAATTAAGTAAATCAGTTAAGCATTTTCTTGTATTATAATAGCTAATTTTTATGTTTTATCACATTTGAAGAGTATATAGTTACTGGTTTTACATTAACTATTATAACTTTAAAATTCTGTGTGCTGCCTAAAGTCAGGAGTTTTGCGCTGAAGCTATTAATCTTAGAGTTTGAAAAGTAGGTATATAAATAGAGAAATGTCACGTGAAACAGTAAAATTTATATTTGTCTGAAAGTCCTTTTTGACAGTGAGGACTGTCTATTTGCTTATTCGGAGTAGCTTATCACCTTAACAGACGTACAGGGCCTCCCGTCGGTGAGGAAGCTCCTGCTGCAGAGGAGGCGTGTGTAGAAGTTGCAGTTATTCTTCTACTAGTGTTAAGGAAACTCTTCTTGAAACTTTTATTTTATTTTTTTTCCCCATAGACTATATATTCACATTACTAAGTTGGGAAGTCAAGGAATTACATTTTACCGTATTTCTTACCAAGTCAACAGGTGTGATGTTAAGGATGGGGTAGTTGTGAGGGTGGCATGGAAGCAGCAGGTGGTGGGGACAGGATTTCTGAGACAGTATCCTTGACTCTTTTGGAATAAACTCTTCATAGCCTGAACCACTTTCTTTGCAAAGGGAGAAAATCACCTTGAGCATCATTGTTGTAGAAAACTTGAGCATTGATGCCAGGCAGGGATCAGCAGAAAGTGGCTGTGCTGCAGGTGACTGTTGCTGTTCTATATTTGTAAAGCCCCTCCCCCACCAAAATTTCCCATTTCCAGAACTGTGAAATAAGTGATACAAAAAATCTATATTGAATTATAGTATCTGCAGTTTCATAGGGCAACAGTTCATAGTTGAGAAATATCACTATCATTGTACTTTTTGAGATGATGGAAATTTGTAATTTTTATGGTAGTTATTCTTTTTCTTATTTTTCAAGAAATTAGATAAGTGGAAATTTTCAGTAATTACTAGTCTCTGGGACTTAACAGGCACTGAAATATTCTAATTTATTTGAAAAACTGATCCCAGAATGGCAGCCTCTCTTACTTGTTAGGTGGTTGTTCTTTAAGCTGACCTCATTGTAGTTTGCTGTTGCTCTGTTGGTCTTATTTATGGAAGAATCTCTGGTCTTTGAAAAGATGATGTTTTTAGTCTAACATAATTTTATATTTGGTGTAATATGGTCATTAATATGTAGACTTCATAAACATGGATTTTCATATAAATTTAAAAGTATCATGACAGTTTATTTTCCCATTTTGAAAGTAGTGATTTAGTACGTTTTACTATTAGTTAATTCTACCATGCCAGATTAATAGTCAGTTCTCAGGGTGAAGAGACACACTGCCCTTCTCCTCCCCTCCTCTCCCACCGTTTTGCAGAACTGCATGTTACTCCCCAGGCCGCAGTCAGATTTCCTCTGGGCAGATAGCGATTGTCTAACCTTGTGTCCTTAAGCCGCTTATGGTTATGACTGAGGGGCTTCCCTGAAACTTCATTGACTTTCCAAAATGAAAATGGTCAATTTTCAGTCTTAGAGAACTTTAGGTGCTCTCTCTGCTCTCACCTGGTGGGAGGTGTGAGGTACCTTGATAGGATTTGATATATTTCTTAGTCTTTGAGACATTTGGACTGAACATAATTTTTAGCTGATAGAGAGTAAACTTTCTAGTTTGTGTGTGTGTTTCCCTCCCTCCCTCTCTTTTTAAAAAAAATTGTTTCAGCCCTTTTTTTAATTTCAACAAGCTGATTAATCCCTTCCTCTTCTATTTTGAAGTTTTCTTTATCAGGCTTATGCTACAGTGGCTATTTTCAGAACTTCTTGGTGGTATTAAGTTGCAAAAGTTGTGAACTGAAATAGGGATGGTCTTGTCTCTTGTCTCGGTGATAACCTGCATATAAATGTATGCTTGTGGTTACTGTGAAAATTCAGTAGAGGGATTAATCTTGAATTTGTAATTGGAAGTGTCAGTCTATTTGTAGAATTTGAAGGACTTAACACAAGTTAAAGAGAAGCAGGAATGACACAGCTCCTTTTGCATTTTCTCTAGAAAAAGCCTTATGTAAAAGACAGGAAAATTGTTTGATTTTGCATCTGCTATTAATTTTGTGATAGCAATAACTATGTATGATGCACAAATGCTGAAGTTGTTTTAAGTCTGAGAAATCCTTTTCTGTAACTTTTTCATTTGGCACACGTTATTCAAAGAGCATGTAAGTGCTATATATGTGCTGGGATAGATAGTCAACTGTGGAAGAAGGCTCACTGTGGCCAAGAAGGGTCCACAAAAATTTGGAGGAAGCAGTACATGAATTAGACCTTGAAGGATCAATAGGATTTAGCCAAATTGAGTGAGAAGAAAGCGAGAGGGTGCCGGGTAGCAGAGTGAATACAATGATTGAGGGGAGTGTAAAGCTGGTTTCCTGGTGGGGTGTGACTGGAAGAGGGCTTGCTTACTGTTGGGGTGGGGCCGACCTGTGATGGTCCTTGAATGCCAGGCTGTTGAGTTTATAGTCCAGGCATTATGAACTGTTTACAGAGACTAAGTAGGTAATTTAAATGAGGTGCATGCTTCGTGTAAGCTTCTGAATGATATCTGACACTTAAGACCTTGAGTTGGGGGAGAAAATGGTGAGTAGAAGCAGCCTGGAGAGTCCTAGGAGTCTTTATGCCTTGCTTGGGTGACACTGGTAAGACAGTTCTGGCTGATGGTTGCCATGTGAGTCTATGAGCTGTTGTTTCTAGGTACTATGGTTTTTCAACAAAGTCTGGAAACCTGCGTTTTTATGTGAAATCTCTTGGTTGTTAAACATTTTCAATTAATTAAGATCTAAAACACTATTTGGAACTATATCTTGTGGGCTAGGTTTCATTTATGGACTGCCAGTGGACTGCAGGTCTTCAACCTCTGCTTTATGCCTAGATTGTTTTATTTTTTAAAGTTTTAAAAGTAGGTATTTGCAGTCTTCCTGAGAAAAAGAATGTTATTACATTATTTTGTAATCTGTGTACATTTTATATGGTTGGATGTAGGTACTCGAATACTTAATGATTTGATAATGGCTATTTTAGGAAAATCATCCTGGTAATAATATGAAGAGGGAAGTTACCTGGAGGCAGAGATAATGGGATATTGCATAGTCCTGGTGTGAGGTGATCTAGGCAGAGGGTAAACTGTTGGTAGTGTGGATGGAAAGGAAGAGAGATTTCAGTCAATGCAGGGGAGGAATTTTGAGTTTCTGGCGTAGATATCTACAAGACTTGGGAGTCTTTGGGGATGTGCGATTAGAATTTAGGAGCTGGATTAGGATAGGTAATTAAAAATCTGACTTAATCTGAAATCACTGTAAATGTGGAGAATATGTGGAAAATAGGAAGAAAAGGATCAAGATGCTTATTTACCCTCAGGAGATGGGGGGAAAAGGCACCAAGACAGCCCATGAAGATGAGAAAGGAAATCAGACTATATTCCCAGTACAAACAGGCCAGTGTATATACATGCAGTGATGCTCGTGGCAGTAGAGAAAGGTAGAAAACTAGTAGAGAAAAATTGGCAAGAACAAAATATCCACCAGTGGACAACCATGTAGTTTTTATCAGGACAGAGAGGTAGGTCTGTGGGTACCAAAGTGGGAGGATGTCTGTGATACATTTGTTGACCTGAGGAAAAATTTTCCAAGAATTGGCAAAACAGTAAGTTTAGTACTAACTCTATTTTGTAAAAAAACACACAGACCCAAACTGTGTATATATTTTGTGCATATAAAATGATTTAAAAGGATACAAAATAAATAATACATCTACTTTCATATATACATCTGTGCAATTTTTAAAAAGCCAGTAAGTTTAAAAACCATAATCTTGTTTTACAAATGAGAAAAACTAAGGTCTGGGAACATAACTGATTCTGGAGCCAAGATTACCTAAATTCAGATCTGAGTTCTGCTACTTAATGACTGTTTGACCTTTGTAAGTGACTTCACTTTTTCTGCCTTGGTTGCCTTGTCTGCAGATTGGCATAATAGCACCTCCCATTTAGGATTGTTGTGAATTTGTGTATGTATAGAATTTAGAACATGCCTGGCACAAACTAAGTGCTATTCAGACGCAGGATTGTAAGACTTCGCTGTTACCGTTACTGCTGTTACCATCATCATCCAGTGTGTGCCTGACGTCATAGGACTTGTTATTGGCAGACATGTGTCATGAGGTGCCAGACTCACTCTAAAAAATGCCATGGCATAAAATCTTGTAGTAGTTATGGTATGCGGATTGGGGATGGGGGACAATAAAGATTTCATTCTGTACTGCTGTCCCTAATAAATAG
Source organism: Camelus dromedarius (assembly GCF_036321535.1). Lineage (NCBI taxonomy): Eukaryota > Metazoa > Chordata > Mammalia > Artiodactyla > Camelidae > Camelus > Camelus dromedarius. The sequence continues at coordinate 4,203,106 of NC_087442.1, forward strand.
AAAAAGATGAAAAAGCCAGGTCAGCAGAAATCTCTATAGAATGTTTCTTATCATGAAAAACAACCAAAGCAATTCCCTAGAAGCTGTGTATGTAGTAATGTTATACAAAATCGTTTAAAAAGTGTTTTATTACCCAAACTTGAGAATGCTGTCATAGTGATCTTTTTATATTACAGCGCTGCTGACCATGATTTTATCAGTAGGCCTCCCTAAATGAGACGGATCATTTGGTGGTTTTAAAAGTATTTCTTAGTCTTTTCATCCTGGATCACTTTTACTCTTTACGCCTCGGTGTAATACATTTATATTAGAAACAGCATAGTCGCCGATCTTAGTGACATTTGTGTCACTTTGTTCTTAATGTGGAGCCTAGCAAAAAAAATTCCCCGATTTTCTAATCTTTGGGATCCTAATGACATGTACCATGTGTTTGGAGTAAGCACCTAGTTGCATATGGAATAACAATGTGAAGTGTATTAAAGAATAACCATATTCTTTAACTTAAAGCTCTCACCAATGAACTGTTCCACCAGGGTTGAAGCATTTGGTTGATATGGCCGAGTTTTTCTCATATTAGATTTATGTACTTAGAGTTACAGAGTATTAAAACTAGATGAGCATTCCAAGAACATTTAGTCTGACCTCTTATTTTACAGACACTTGAGCCCCGGCGTGATTATAGCATGCTAAAGGTCATACATCAAGGTGTTCACCTATTCAGTAAATACAGGGGGAAAAGGTAGTCTATTACATTGGAGACCCCCAGTGAGCACCTGTGGGTATTCATGTTGTATCGTCACCTCTCCGTGTATCTTGGCTAGCCCTGTGACTCACTTGAACCAGTAGAATGCAGAGAAAAGTGACACTGCTAATTTAAGGCCTGAATTTTAAGAAGGCCTGGAACTTCCACTTTTGCGTGCTTGCAGTGCTGAGTCACCATGGGAGAAGCTAGGTCAGACCTTGCTGGAGTGACCATGCAGAGAGGGAGGGATTCTGCAACTACTGGGGAGGAGAGATGCGCAGCTCTCCCAGTGTCCCAGCTGAGTTCAGCCTCCAAGTGAATTGCTTGTTGAATACAGCTACAGAACTGACCAGGGCTAAGACTAGCAGAGGAACCAGCCAGCTGAGCCTAGCCCAGACTGCAAAATTATGAATAAGTAAAATGGTGGTTGTTTTAATCTGCTATATTTTGTGGTGGCTTGTTATATAGCAGTGTAGAGTGGAAGCAGATGATTTTGTGAATTAAGAGACTCTTAAGAACAAAAAAAAAAACTGAGATATGAATGATGAAAAATCAGTATTGTTTCCAACTTCTTTTTACTGAGATAGTTAAGTGAGGCTGCCCCCTACCGTCTGCCCCTCATTTCACTAAGGTATTATAAATAGAGATGGATTTTTATTATTAAAGAATTTAAGTGATATTTAAAAATGTAGTTGTCACAGTATAGATTGGACTATAAATAAATAATGTATAGTGGAGAGAGAAAATAATTATATTAATCTTCAAAAAATTTTAGTTTGATTCTTCTTGACTTAGTCATATATATTTGTAATAATAATAATTATCCAAATCTATATATATAAAAATTTGGAGTATCCTGGACTCTATGTCAGAATGCTTGGGTTCTGTTCTTGGGCCTGGATTAGGTTTGTCTTAATATGATAGAAAACTCCCAAGTAATAGTGACAAGAATAGGAATGTTGATTTCTCTCATGTCAAAGTCTGGAGGGTGAGCGCTAGTGCTGGTTTCGTGCCTCTGTGCTGCAAAATCATTGAGGATTTGGCTCCTTTTTTCTGACTGCTTAGTCATTTCTAGGATATGGCTTTTGCCCTCGGATTCCGTGATGGTTCCTAGCGCCCTATTCATTAAACACATGTATCCCCTGAAGTAGAATGGAGGAAGCAGACCAAGGGCACAGTCCCTCCATGTAGAACACCCTTCTAAGAAGTACCATACGCTTCAGCTTGTGTCCTCTGGCCACATGTAGCTGCAAAGGGAATGTAGTCCTTAGCTGAGTGCATTGCTGCCTAGGGTAGATCTGTTTATTTCCCTTCTAGTTTTACTGAGATTTCATTGACATACAGCACTGTGTAAGTTTAAAGTGTAGAGCGTAATGACTTGACTTACATCATGAAATAATTGCCACAGTAAGTTTCATAAACATCCATCATCTCCTGCAGATACAAAATAAAACCAAAAGAAAACATTTTTTTCCTTGTGATAGGAACTCTTAGGATTTGCTCTATTAGTATTGTAACTTTCATATGTAACATACAGCAGAGTTAATTACGTTAATCATGTTGCACATTACATCCCTAGTACTTATTTATCTTATGACTGGAAGCTTGTACCGTTTGATCACCTTCATCCACCCCCCTCCCCCACCCCCTTCCTCTGAAAACCACAAATCTGATCTCTTTTTCTATGAATCTGTTTGCTTTTGAAGTATAATTGACCTACAACACTAGGTTAGTTCCTGGTGCACAACTTAGTGATTTAATATTTCTGTACATTATAAGATCACCACTAGCTAAATTTAGAGTGGTGTTAGCTAAGCATGGGAGTGAACATTGCAGAAGCAGGTAACAGTCTCCACTGCTTTCAGCAACCTACTGTTTTCATAGGTCGAGGTTTTCTGGTGTGTTAGAATGATGGCAGATAGATTTCATATTGAGGGCCAGCCCTCATTGATTGGTAGTGACCACTTGCAATGCTCTGTGAAATCTGGAGTTCCGTGATTTCAGCCTCTGCAAGGAGAGGAAGTAGTAGAAGTATTTATTTTGGGTAAATAGGGATTATTATTATTATTATTATTGTTATTATTGTTAATTGTTATTATTGCTAATATTAGTAGTATTAAAGTACTGCTATCCATATACTACCTCTGTACACTGTAGCCTTTTTTGTGTGCAGTTATTTCAGTTTTTAAAATCTTTGCATTGAAAATATTTGATTCTGCTAGCCTTTGGACTGTCTTTTTTTTCTTTTAAAAAATATCCTAAAATTCATTCCATAGTTTAGAAAGTGTGTAGTAAACCTGAGTCCCAACTTTGTGCAGAACATTCTTTTTTTTTTTATGTTTCTAGCAGTTTTATTTGTAATTGCCAAAACTGGAAGTAACAGAATGTCCATCAATTGGTAAATGGATAGAAAATAGTAGTACATTTGTACCATGGAACACTGTTCATCAGTAAAAAGGAACGAACTATTGATATATGCAACAACATGGATGGATATTAAAATCCTTATGCTGAAGGAGAAAAGCTAGACAAAGAAAGTGTTGTGCAGAACATTCTTAAAGCTGGAGATGGGGGTGACGTAGAGAAATACTAAACTCCTTTTTATATATGTCAATATCTAGAATATACTGTAATAACAAACAGCTTCAATTCTTACTGGCTTCGGGCAACAGAGGTTTATTTCTTGCTCATGCTACACGAACATCATGGTCTGCCTTGGCAGCTTTCCTTGACAACATCTATACCTTGACAGAGATGGTGGAGGGTGACACCATCTCTGTCTGTCCAGTTGCGAAGGCAGGAAAAAGAGAACATGGCAGATTGTGCCCTGGCTCTCAGAGGCTTTCCAGAAGTGGCACATATTGGTTCCATTTTCATTGGTCTGAGAAAATCACATGGTAGCATCTAACTTCAAGGGGGCAGGGAAGTGAAATCCTTTCTAGAGGGAGGATTGCAAATATTTGGTGAAGACCACTGATATAAACCATATAGAGTAACATTTAGCTTTGTCCAAAAAGGCATGTTTGACTTTGGAGTATGTTTTGTTACCTATAATTGCATATGACCATGAGGTGGACTGTTGTATTACATCGTATTAATTAAGGGATGTGTTTATTAATACTATTAAATATAAAAAACATTTTCCATGGTCAGCTAATCTTCGACAAAGGAGGCAAGAATATACAATGGAATAAAGACAGTCTCTTCAGCAAATGGTGTTGGGAAAACTGGACAGCAGCATGTAAAACAATGAAGCTAGAACACTCCCTTACACCATATACAAAAATCAACTCAAAATGGATTAAAGACTTAAACATAAGACAAGATACAATAAACCTCCTAGAGGAAAACTTAGGCAAAACATTATCTGACATATATCTCAAAAATTTTCTCCTAGTAGAAATAAAAGCAAGAATAAACAAATGGGACCTAATGAAACTTACAAGCTTCTGCACAGCAAAGGAAACCATAAGTAAAACAAGAAGACAACCTACGGAATGGGAGAAAATTTTTGCAAATGAAACCGACAAAGGCTTGATCTCCAGAATATATAAGCAGCTCATACGACTCAGTGAGAAAAAATTAAACAACCCAATCCAAAAATGGGCAGAAGACCTAAACAAGCAATTCTCCAAGGAAGACATACAAATGATCAAAAGGCACATGAAAAAATGCTCAATATCACTAATTATCAGAGAAATGCAAATCAAAACTACAATGAGGTATCACCTCACACCAGTCAGAATGGCCGTCATTCAAAAATCCACAAATGACAAATGATGGAGAGGCTGTGGAGAAAGGGGAACCCTCCTACACTGCTGGTGGGAATGCAGTTTGGTGCAGCCACTATGGAAGACAGTGTGGAGATTCCTCAAAAGACTAGGAATAGACTTACTGTATGACCCAGGAATCCCACTTCTGGGCTTGTATCCAGAAGGAACCCTACTTCGGGATGACACCTGCACCCCAATGTTCATAGCAGCACTATTTACAATAGCCAAGACATGGAAACAGCCTAAATGTCCATCAACAGGTGACTGGATAAAGAAGTAGTGGTATATTTATACAATGAAATACTACTCAGCCATAAAAACCGACAACATAATGCCATTTGCAGCATCATGGATGCTCCTGGAAAATGTCATTCTAAGTGAAGTAAGCCAGAAAGAGAAAGAAAAATACCATATGAGATCACTCATATGTGGAGTCTAAACAAACAAAAACAAAGCGTAAATACAGGACAGAAATAGACTCATAGACAGAGAATACAGACTTGTGGTTGCCAGAGGGGCGGAGGGTGGGAAGGGATAGACTGGGATTTCAAAACTGTAGAATAGATAAACAAGATTATACTGTATAGCACAGGGAAATATACACAAAATGTTGTGGTAGCTCACAGAGAAAAAAATGTGACAATGAGTGTGTATATGTCCATGTATGACTGAAAAATTGTGCTGAACACTGGAATTTGACACAACATTGTAAAATGACTATAAATCAATAAAAAATGTTAAAAAAAAAAAAACATTTTCCAGAGGTAGAAATAGTATAGGAGGCAGGGGGCTTGGGCTCATATTCTTGCTCTTTCTCTACTGTACTTCATGCTTTCTTCCTTCCTCCCACCCACATGAACGAGGGGAAGGAATCAAATATTAAAATGGGCTATGTAATGTTAGCGAGATTATAGGTGACTTAAAATCTGTGTTTTCCCCAAAGTAAGTTCTTAAAGCATATGTTTTATTTTCAGTTGGGGTTTCTTTGTCTGTCCGTTTTCTGTTAATCACCCAAAAAAGATGTTACTGAGCACCTACTATGCACGGTATGCTGGAGAAACCAAAATAAGACACCATCTCTACCCTCAGTTTCTTCCATTTCGGAGCAAACTTAATTCACAATGGCAAATCCTACGATGGAAGATTGCACAAAGTACTGAGGATGCTTAAAGAAGGAAGAAGTTAAGGCAGGGGAATTGAAAAAAGACAAATCTGAGTTGAGTCTTGAAGAATGTAAACATACGTTGTTGAAGAGGACCAGAAGGTGGAGAACAATTAGTACCTGGCTATCGTGGGTTAGGTACTTCTAGTGCTTACAGACGATATCTTACTTGATACCTAACAGTCACATGCGACAGAATCATTAGTTCCACTTTTACAGATGGAGAAGCTAAGTTTCAGGAAGATCACATAGTTGGTAAGTGAGAGTCAGGATTTGAATTCAGGTGTGTCTGACTCTGGTCTTTGCTGTTTTAGAAAATCCATTACCCTTTCACCTATAAGACAAGGTTTGAGGATCTAATGTACAGCATGATTTCTGTAGGTAATAAAAGTGTATTATATAACGGAGATTTGCTAAGAGAGTAGAACTTTATATATGTGTGTGTGTATGTGAGAGGTGATGGATATATTAATTAGATAGGAGGAATCCTTTAACCATGTATATGTATGTCAAATCATCATGATATACACGTTAAATATCTTAACAATTTTATTTGTCAATTACACCTCAGTAAAGCTGGAAAAGAATGCTCCTGTTAGAAAGGAAAGAAGGAAGGAAGGGAAAGGAAAAGAAAGGAAAAGAAAGGAAAAGAAAAGAAAGAAACTCCAGTCTAGTTTGTGAGAAAATGAGGAAGTGAAAGTAAATTGGGAATTTTGAGTTTTTATTGTAGGCAATAGGGAGCCATTTAAGATTTTAAACAGAAGAGTAACACTGTATCTTTGTTAGAAGAATAACCTTGCCAGCAGTTGGGAAGATGGTATGGAGGGAGTATATATACCCCAATTGTCATGTTACAGGGACCAGAATGAGAACCAAAACTGATTTAAACTGATTTACTGTCCTCTTTTGCTTTTTCTCTTCCAGTTTTACTGAGACATCATTGACAGACAGCACTGTATAATTTTAAGATGTACAGCATAATGATTTGACTTAACATACATCGTTACATGGTTACCACCGTAAGTTTAGTGAATATGCATCATCTTATATAGATACAAAATTTAAAAAAAAAAGAAAAAAAATTTTTTTGTGATAGTCAGGATTTACTCTCTTAGTAAACATATGTATATGTTCATATATAACATACAGCAGTGTTAATTATGTTAATTATCCTTAGTACGTACTTATAACTGGAAGTTTGTACCTTTGACCACCTTCATCGAATTAATTCCCCTCCCCCAACCCCCACCACTGGTGACCACAGATCTGATCTCTTTTTCTATGAGTTTGTTTGTTTTTGGAGTATAACTGACCTACGTACTCTTTTTCATCAAGAAATAATACTTGCCTAGCTTTCATTTCCAAATTATCCCACCCCAGAACTAGAAAGAACCTAAAGTCACATATACCTGTGTCTTCAGTTTATGGATAAGGAGCTGAAGTGCTGACGGAGAAGTTTGACATCTGACATTATTCTTTTCATTTTTTAATGGTGTCTTTGAAATGCCAAGTTTTCTAATTTTGATGAAGTCCGGTTTATCAGATCTTTCCACTAAAGATTATGCTTTTGATGCTATATCTAACAACTCTGCCTAACCAAGATCCAAAGATCTATATTTACTTAATTCTAGAAGCTTTTATACTGTTAGATTTTTAGGTCAGTGATACATGTTGAGTTAATTTTTGCCTATGGTGTGAAGTAGGGTCTAAGTTAGTTATTTTGCATATGGATGTCCAATCATTCTGGCACAATTTGTTGAAAAGACTCTTTTCCTCATTTAGTTGTGGCAATTTGTTGAAAGTCACTTAATCATAAATGTGTGGGTTTATTTCTAGATTCTTTTATGTTCCATTGATCGATATCTCTGTCCTTATGCCAGTATGACACTGTCTTGATTAATAGCTTTATTCTAAGTTTTGAAACCAGGTAATGTAATTCCCGCCAACTTTGTTCTTTTCCAGAATTGTTTTGCCTATTATAGGTCTTCTGCAGTTCCATATGAATTTTAGGGTCAGCTTGCCAGTGTCTACAAAAGAAAAATTATTAGGATTTTGATAGGGATTACATTGAATCTGTGGATTTATTTTGGGAGAATTGATACCCTGCTCTTCCAACACATGAAATCATGTATCTCTTCATTTTGGTCTTCTTTAAAATTTTTCCATAGTATTTTATAATTTTCAGTGTACAGATCTTGTACTTTTTTGATTAAATTTATTCTGAAGTATTTAATTCTTTTTGATGCTGTTATAAATGAAATTATTTTCTAAATTTTATTTATACATTATTGCTAGCTTATGTGGAAATACATTTTTTTTTAAAGACAGTAAGACAGGCTTTATTCAGGGGGACCTCTGCGGTGGAGTATTGCAGTAGGGAAGAGAGATTGGGCTCAGTTCCTAAAGTATAATTGATTTGTGTGTGTTTGTATATACACGTCTTACATTCTTTATCTTGCTAAACTCATCTATTAGTTTTAGTGTTTTTTTTGTAGCTTCTGCAGGATATTCTACTTCTAAAAAGATAATTTTTAATCAATTAATTAATTATCCCAGATTATCGTTCTACTTACTAAACAGGTCAAAACATTTGTGTCTTTTTTAGATTGAGCCTGAATTTCTTCTTCTGTCATCATATAATCTGGGTTTCTGATTGTAGGTATCTTATTTCAGTCACTTAAATTTTATTTGTAATTGTAATTACATTAAATGTGGAATATAGAGAAAAATAAAACTTCACCTTTTTTCATATCACTCTAACATAGACACTGTAATTTTGATCTGTCTTCTAACTTTTTTTATACACATATTTTGTTTTCATTTTAGTGATGATAGTATATATAGAATTTTGTAGCCTACTTCTCCCTTAACATGTAAAAGTAAATTTCCATGTTGTTAGTCCTCATAACCTTTTGTAAGGTGCTTAATTTTCCATTGAGTAGACCCACATAAACGTCCCCTATCATCCCTATTCCTCTACTTCTATTATTATTATTATTATTATTATTATTATTATTATTATTATTATTATTCCATTTACATGCTCTGGCAGACATTTTTATAGAAAAGATCCTTTTCATATTCTAATTATTTTTTATAGGACAGATTTGCATAACCAGGATCACTAATTTAAAAGAAAAAAGCATTTTATGATTCTTGATACCTATTTAGAGCTGAGTGGGTGCTACTGTCCAGTTGCTGTGTCTCAAATTCTGGCTCTCTCACTTTCTAGTTGTTGGGCTTTGTAAGCTGGTTAAGCTCTCTGTGTTGTTTACTTATCTATAAAATGGGGATAATGATAAAATTGCTGTTATAGGATTTTTGAGGGTTAAAGAGGGTACATGTTCAGAAAGACTTTAGAATGGTGCCTCAGTAAGTTCCTACTAAATATGGATTCTTATTTTTATTAAAATTTTAGAATGCTCCCCAGAAGGGATGCATTGAACTATAATGTCAACAGCAGTGTGTGTTAGGGCCAGTTTCACTGAACTTTGTCATGTGTGGTGTATTAAAACCTTTATCTTACTTCTTAATTTAATAATTGAAAAATAGTACTTAAGTTAAAAATATTTGCTTGCTTGATTAGTAGGGCTTTTGAACATACCTGAATTTTATTACCTGTATTTCTTGTGTGTTGTTCAGTCATGTTTTGTCCATAGTTTATTGGAGGGTGTTTTTAATGTTTTTCCTATTACTAATTTAAGCTCTATGTATCTTAAGACATTTGTTCTAAGTATTTTGCCTCCTTGGACCATATAGAAAATTTTTTGTATACTTAGGTTCCCTTATTTGTTTTGTGGATTAAGGTTTTCAATTCTTTGTAGAAGGAGAGAATTAAGAAAAATATTTTAGATTAAGATAACATCTTAAGATTTTTGACTTTCTGGAAAGTTAAAACATTTGATTTATTGTCCTTTTTTTGTTCAACTCTGTTCTCTATCTCATTAGTAGAGCACAGTACTGGGAGGAGAAACTTCTTTAAGTTTTAATCATAGTATTGTTCCTGGTTTTGTTTGTTTTGTTTCTTTTAATAACCTAGGATTAATAATGAATTTCTCTTTTATCAGTTAAGATATTCAGAAGTTAATTTATTTCATAGTCTTAATGAAAAATGGTTAAACATGTCACATAAATGCAAAGTGGTTCTGTTTATTTACTGCCACACATCTATTTTTCTTTAACTCTTACTGTTTTTTCTCTCTTAGTATTTGTATTGGCAGCTGCTGAAGAGCAGCCACGTGCATCCACAAAGGTGCTTCACTGCACTGTGCCTGTGGCTTGTTTTGTAGGTGATACATAGGATTTTAGGGGAAGTAGTAGGGGGAAGTGCAGGGAGCCATAGAGTGGGTGAGGAGAAGCGATAAGTTAATTAAAGCCAATAGTACTTGATTATCTTACTGCTGCTGACAAGATTGTGTTACACAGAATAAGCCTTAGAGTCTGTGCTTTGGTCGAAGGGCCCAAAACTAAAAATAATTAAGTGAAGGAATCTATTAAATGATGATAATAGAAATGCTTTTTCTAAATAGAGTATTTTTATTAAATCTTATTAAGTAGTTTTCACCATTGACCAATCTTTGTGCTTCATACCTATTTTCTGAAGACTTTTGTAAATTTAATTAGAATAAAAATCTTGAGATGGAAACTAGTGTAGAATTTTATTCATATTTGAAACTATGTAACAGTGGAAATAAAAATAGAAACTTTTTCATGTGTCTTCTGAAACCATTTAAAATAATTTCAAAGTTCATTATAGATGATTCTTTGGAATGACATTGTTTAACTTTGTTACAATGACAGAATAGACTTCTGTTTTTTAATTGTCTTCTTCTGGCCAAAAACCTGGGTTTATCCCTAGTCGGTCTGCATGGAAGCATCAATCATGCAATCAGCATGTTTATAGAAGGGCTGCTTTTTTGGTTATGCCTTAAATCTTAACTCCTTTAATTTTATTATTCTGAATTTTAGTGGGACTTCTATAACATTGTAGGTTTGGAGAATATTGCATGGAACATGGTGATCTATCATCAGTGTTCTGGGTTGGTAAGATATTACAGGATACCAGATCTGAAAAAAGAAATTTCTTGACCTGGCCTTTATGGAAACAAAGTCAAGAACTTGATTCCCATTTCCTGCTCTTCTCCCCCATATTGACAGTGTTTAAAATATTTATTTAAAAATAGGGATTCTTCAGTAACCACGGCCACTGTTAAATCATAATTTAAGCTAGTTTATTAGTTTATTAAAATGACAGAAGTAGACTGAAGAAACATTAAGTTACATAATGTTTCTTTTTATTTGTTCAGTGTTGGGAGTGGAAAACACTTGGCCAGCTTCATGGAGGGTTAGAAAGTTTGAGGAGGAAAAGTAGAATTGTTTGTTTATTGAGCAGGAGAGTAATTGTCCATAATTACAGATGCTTGTTTTGAGGTTTGGAAAAGGTGGTTTAAAAAAACTTATATTTAAAAAAAAAACATGATAAACATCTATAAATAAAAGGAGTAAGAACATTTGGCAAAAATGGTTGCAACATCTTAAGTAGACGTGTTTCATGAAAATCCCTATGTTAAATGGAAAAAAAGGGGGGCTCTCGTTTGGGAGAGTAAGATGCAAGTAGGACATTTTTGGTAAACATTGACCATTTTAGGTGGTTAATATTTCAGTTTTGACTTTTTAAATCCAGAAATAATAAAATAAAAAGGATTTGGAGATTTACCCATAGAATTAATGTAAGGTTTTAACGTTGTGATGTAAAATGTTTCCCTTTCTATCATATTCTTAGCTCTAAACAAAATTTCGTTAAATAATATAACATAATAAAATGGACTTGTTGGTTTGTTTGAAATTTAAACGGTAGAAGGGAAAGTTCCTGTAAACGGTTAGTAAAGAGTTAACCTTAGGGGCTTCCTCTGTTGGCTGTCTGCAGCAAGGTTCCCGATCTGAGCTTTGGAGAAATCCATTCCACCTTTTTGAGGCTCCCGCTACACACGGATCTACTTTCTCTCGTCGTGCTTTTTCCTCCACCTACCTTCCCCGCTCTCTTTCTTGTAGGCTCCGTCCGGCGAAGTGTGTCTTGTGTGTGTGTTTGGTGGTGGTTGTGTGTGGCGGGAGATTCCCAGAGCCACAGAGAAGTTGCAAGAAAGAACCTTAGTGCTCGTTTGTTTTCTCGTTGTGTATGGGTGGGTGCTGCCGCGGGACCAGGTTGGCGGTCTTGGTTGGGAGCCACCGAGCCTGCCCTATTGAATAGAGCCGCCGGGTTGGTGGTGAAGCTGAAAGCATTCTTACTCAGTGGCATTGAATCTGGCCGGGTAATACGGTTGATCCGAGCCGTGATAGCAGTTTTTATAAGACAGTTTAGGTACAAAAATATAAAATGAGAATAAAAAGAACCAGAACCTCAAATGCCTAAGAGTAAAAAGTTTGGTTTCTTTTCAGAGGATCGTATTTTTGCATCTGTTTCCAGAGGGTGATTTCGCTTGGATTGTTACTGTTAAAAATAAACAAAGACAAAACTAACAAAAGTATTGCATTTCTCTATTATGTATTTAACCGTACTGAAGTATTAAGTATAATGGCATTAGATATTGAGATCTGTGTTTTTATCGTGGAATCAAATCTGGGTTGTAAATAAGGAAAGAACAAATAACTAGTAAGTTTTATATTCCGGATTTGGAATTTGATTGATAGACGAGTAATGAGAATAAAATAGTATCTTTAATCCCGCTCTTTGGTTTTCAGTTTTTTACTTGGTTTCTTAAGTGGTTTTATTAGCTATTCTAGAATAATGCAGAAGCACTTTGATTCCAATTCTGTATAAATTGTGTGTGTACTAAGAGTAGATATACTTCTGTAAAATATTTAAAAGGTAATATGAGTTTGACGTATTTTGAAATATTTATATAATTTGAAACCTCTGAAAAAACACTTTGACTAAAACATTACATGGCAGGTTTGAGGATTTTCAACATGGTTCTTCATGTGTGTTTAACTCCCAGTTATAATTAGAAAAGAGAAAAATGAGAAGTAGAATCTTTGATCCCTTAACCAGCATTTTAACATAACTCTTCTGGTAATCTGCTAGAATTTAATTAGATCAAAAAACCACACCCAAAACTATTTTGTAGTTAGTGTGTTTTATAGAACTTATTTCAAGCTGAGAGAAAAACAGATTGATGAATTAAATACATGTTCTCTTTTTGTTAGGTAAAAATATGATAGTATAGGGTTAACTTTATTATGTTACAATGGCACTCATTTAGCCTGCTATTTATTCTAAGATATTTAATACTTAAATTTTATATATTATATGTAATATTTAATATATTTAGCCTCAAGTGGCATTAGCTATATCTTTTTGCCTTATAAAATCTTGTAGTATATGTTAAGTATGATAAACTATCTCTTCTAGAATAATTATTATTATATATTAAAGCTACAGCAGTACATAATTTATAAGTAGAAAGTTTTTTTTTTTAAACCCAAGGCATAAAATCCTGCCAGTCACTTTTCTGAAAGTAAATTAAATGATACTGAAATATATGTTTCATTTTCTGTAAGGACCATTGATTTGGAAACAATGTATTTTAACAAGATAAGTTTGAATTATAACTATTTGATAGTATATATTTCAGAATTAACAGTTGCTGCTTCCAGTGTAAAATGTCATTTACTATAAAAATCATTATTGTTCTAGTTGTATAGTTATGCACATTTTTTAAAAGTTGAAGTAGAGTTGATTTATAATGTTGTGTTTCTAGTGTATAGCATAGTGATTCAGTTATACATATATATTCTTTTAAACATTTTTTCATTATAGGTTATTATAAGATACTGAATAAGGGTCCCTGTATGCACATGTTTTTAATGTCTAGGCTTACATGCAAAATGTAAAGTAAATATAAGACTAATGTGATATAGCTGTGTTCTTTCTAAACTACCTAATGCCTTAGTAAAGAACACTGAACCATTTTTTTTTCTTTGCTTCATTTTCACAACAATGATGTAATTTCTCTGAAGTGTCAAATTATGCAGTAGCTTCCTATATTTTGATTTGAGAGCTTGGTAATTATTTGTTAATATTTCCTAGCTTTTTGTTATATTTCATAGATAATGGAAAAGTGTCTGTGACTTAACTGAAGTATGACGTATGATGCACTCATCTTGTTTCATCTTAGGCAGTTGGCTCTTAATGGTGAAGTGGAACGTGAACTATTCCCACCGTCATGTTCATTTGTGCTGTTTAACTGGTAGTGATGACTCTGTAATGTTAAAGCTAAGTGTTGCCGTCATATGGAAGCTTCCTCATGATGTAATTTGTTTTACTTTGAAGAAGTTAATCCCAGTTTGTTTTTAGATTTTTTTTTTTGAAAAAGCTTCTGTTTCTTGAGTAGAATATTGTTAAACACCATGAACCATAATGCTGCAGCCTCCCCTTCAGCTGTCTTTTCTTTGCAAAAAGGAAGCTACCACCTCTAACAACAGTAAGAAAACAAAACAAAACAAAACAAAACAAAAAGACCCAGAAAAAAAACCACCTTTTTAATCTTGGAAAATCAATGGCTTATTTAAGATTTTCCTGTCGCCATTTTTAATATCTCACTTGAGTCTTCCATTATGGGTTAGAAGGGAGCAGTTTCTCATAGAATTTGGTCTTATCTCTATATTTCGGTCTTGCTTCCAGCCTGTTACTCTATATAGTTTTGCATAAACATAATTTGTGTCAACTAAATTGTGTGTTTTGAATAGTAATAAATGATAACTTGTTCTTTTCTTCACCTTGTGTTATATATAATATAGACTTGAAGAAATGCCTTTCCCTTTTCAGGTCTGAGAGATTGAAAAATAAATAATGAAAAAACTTTATATTACCTAAAGGTTTCTTGTAAAGAGTATAAAGGAAAAGATAAAATGAAAACAAGTAAATTTAGGTCTTTTGAGTTCAAAATGCTCTTGTATATACTAACACCAATAAAACCTAAAGCAATCTGGAAAAAAGGTGTTAAAGATACATTTTCCTATTTAAGGTAAAGTAATTATTAAAATTGAGAAACCATGGGTAAATGTGGCTGTTTTGGCTTGGTTGAAGCACTGCAAGTTAAATTTGTAGTCACATTTTACTTTGATAAGGAGTGATGGTCCAATAATTTTGATGATACTAATATATACATCCTGTAACTTGAATTGTTTGATTGTCTATAAATACCTCTAAAGATGGTGATAAACCTTCAAACATTATTTAACCTGGCACTTAGGAATATTAAGAGAAGTTTTATCTATTATGAGGAAAAAATTAGGCAGGAGGTGTTATGCATTATGTTTTCATGAAAAGATCAGTATTTCTTGATGTGTTCTTCAATCCATGGAAAAATTTTACAAAGTAAATAGTTGAAAGAAGTCAGGCCAGATGCTGATAAGGTCAGCAACTCTTCTTCAGGCTTTAGTGCTGCTCTCTAAAGGGAACTTTTTATTTCTGTGTGCGGTTTTGTTATGACTAAACAATAAGCTTACTTTATGACTTATCAATTTCAGATTGATTTCTACTCTGATAGATGAGGATTTGTTTCCTTTTCCCTACTTACCCAATAGATGTATCACTTTTAATTTCCCTGTTCTCTTTGTAATTTATGTTCTATAATAGACTTTTTCTTCATGTTAATATAGATTGTCTGTCTTGATTTCCCAGTGGTAGAATTGAAGCTGTTAGTACTTGTACTTTTCGCCTTTCCTTTATACCCTTATGTCTCATTTCTACTTGGCATCGTGAAGGTTGCGACCATTTGTACACTGTACTGTACCCCTTTATACTTTGCCTGTGATTTGGTTTTAATAGTTGGAAATCAATGAATAACTTCATTATTATGGTGATATAAATATTGTTCACAGCAGAGACAAGGAAAATATGATTACGCTTCCTATATTGTTTCTTGGTTTTTGAGTCTGTAATTGCCTTTTTTCTTGCCTTATTGTCACCATTTCTTCCATGTTTTCAGCTTTCCATGCAGTTTGTTTTTATTACTGTTATTTTATGTATGCAAGTACTTTTTTCCCTGAGGAAAGGCTTCTCCTATCTCTTTTCCTTAGTTTGGACTAGATGTTATCCGGACCTGTTCTCACATGTTGTTCTTAGTGCTTGACTTTTTTTTTTTTTTTTTGAGGGCATTGTGTAATTAATATCTATTTATTTATTTTTAGAAGAGGTACTGAGGATTCAGCTCAGGGCCATGTGCATGCTAAGCATGTGCTGTAGCACTTGAGCTGTATCCTCCCCCAGTGCTTGACTTTGCTTCACTGCTTTTGCACTTTGATTTTATTCTCACTGGGTCTTTATTCTTTTAGTTACTTCCTTGTTTCAATGCAGTACATCCCTCACATAAATTTCTAGAAAAGAATATGTGTAAGATAAATTTTTGATTTCTGGCATATCTGAAGAAGTCTTCATTAGCCCTCATAGATGACTGGTGTTATTTTATTCAAGTCAAACTAAGTTGCAGATTATTTTCCCTCAGAACTTTGAAGGCATTGCTCCAGTGTCTTCCAGTATCCATTGTTGTTGAGGAGAAGTCTGAAGTAGTGTGGTTCTTGTTCCTTTGTGTCTGATGTGTTTTATCTTCCTCCGTGGAAGGTCTTCAGATCTTTCTTTCTGTCCTTTTTGTTTTTTGTTTTGTTTTTTTTTGGTGGAGAAGGTAATTAGGTTTGTCTTTTTGTTTGTTTATTTAACGTAGGTGCTGGGGATTGAACAGGGCCTTATGCATGCTAAGCACACAATCTACCATTGAGCTGTACCACCCTCCCCCTTTGTCCTTTTAAAATTGAAATTTCTCAGAATGTTTAGAGGTGATTCTTTTTCATTATTACTAAACTAAAGGCTCATGTTTTTCAGTTCTTGGAAATTGTCTTATTGTTGGTTTAATTATCTCTTCATTCTCTCTATAACTTGTTTTAGTTGGTTTTGGACTTCCTGAATTAATTTTTCTTTCCCCTCTTCCCCTTGCTCTTTTTGTTCTATTCTTCTGGGCATTTCCTTTACTTTAATTCTCAGACTCTTTTACTTTTACTTTAGCAGTCATATTTAAATTTACAAGAATTGCCCCCCCCATCCATTTTCCATTTTATAGATTCATAATCTTCTTGAATCTCTTTGGAAATGTTAATAGTTTTCTTTGAAGTCCTTACCTCCCCTTATCTGTTTGCTCCAGGGTAATTGTTTATCTTGGTCTCATTTATGTTGTAGGCTTTTTAGTCAAACATTTGCTGATCTTTGATTATCACCCATGTTTAAGAACTAGTAGAAGGACTCACAGTGAATTCATGGTAGAAATTAATGATTAGGGTGAAGCTGATAATTATTCCTTGTGTTCTGATGTTTGGACTCCACTGTTTTACTCCATAGCACCAACCCCCATGCTAGTTTCACCAGTTCCTTTCCCCAGCCTGGGATTTCTTTTCTTTAGAAAAGATCTCTCCATTTTATCTCATTTTAAAAATGATAGTTCTGTTTTGTAAAGTTTTTTTTTTTTACTCCCATTTAAATGATCTTTTATTGAGGGAGATAAAATTTGTACTTTTGGTCTGCTATTTGAACCAGAGATTCTCTAATTTTTAGGCTACACTGGAGGAAAAGCTAATAAATATTCAAATGTTTATTTATTCAGTGTTTCAGAATGTGTTGTGAAGTGTTCTGGGCATTTAGAAAAGAGAGTCCCCGCTGTGTGTGCTGGGCCTTTTACAGCAGGTGGAGGATTAGGAGAAGTGTCACAGAAAAGTTGTGAATGTCGTGCATTCTGGTAAAAATATCCAGACAGCTCGGGAGAGCGTAATTAAAGGGCCAGGCCTTCTTCCCCACTCTTTGGCCTCTTATTTCAGAGGGAGTTACTGTGAAATCTTTATCTCGCATCTTCTTGACTTCTGCTCTGCGTATGTGTTTTCTGTTTGTACGTAATGTGTTTATGTTCGTTTTCACACTGATGGGATCATTTGTATGTATTGCTTTGTGATTTTTTTTGACACTTAACAGTTTATCTTGGACATTTTTCATTTTAGCATATACACATCAATACCATTTTTTTTTTCAAAAACTGCATCATATTCATCTAGCCGATATGAGTGACTGCTTATGCCAAGGAGTGTTCTAGATTCTGGGGATTCAGTGATGAACAAGAGAGACCAAGCCTTTTGTTTCATTGGACGGATATTTCAATGGTGAGAGAAACAAAATAAATGCATTCCTTCTAGTTAACTTCAGACAGTGATAAATACTGTAAAGAAAATAAGCTCTGGTAATGGTATCGAGAGACATCAGCGCACGTGGTGAGGTAGTCAGGCAGGTCTTGCTGAAGTGATGGCACTGAAATAGACCTGAATGACAAGGAAGCATTTATGAGAAAATTTAGGAAGAACATGGTTCATTGTGAAACGAGAATGAGTGTGTCATACTCAAGGGACCCTCCTGCCTCTCAGAATAAAAGGCTGGTGTTACTGGACACTGAGGAGAGCTTAAGAGATATGTCTGAGAGGTAAGCAGGGGCCTGATCACATGGTGCCCTGCGTGCCCTGGTAAGGAGCAGAAATTTTATTCTCAGGGCTGTGGAAGCCACTAGAGGATTTTAAACCGGGGGACCAACAAAGCTGTTGAAGCAATCTTGGCAGATTCTTGGCTTAGAGTAGGCTTGTGACGGAGGAGCAAGGTGATTAGGTTTCATACATGTTTTGAAAGCTCACGTGATAAGTAAGATCTGCTGAAGATCTGATGAGACGGGTATGTGAAAAAGTAGAGCTGTTGCCTAGATTTTTGGCTTCAGAAGCTTGGGTGGCCAGTAGTGTCATTTAGCTTAGAGAACATAGTGGAGAAATAAATGGGTTTTAAATTGGATTGGAAATATCCTAATTTAACTATTCCCTTATTGATGATCACTTAGTTGAGTTCTAATTTTATCGATATCTTTCAATGAACATCCTTGTACTTGTATATTTTACTTGTTGACATATCCGAGAAGGTCAATTCCTAGATGTAGAGTTCTTTTATCAAAGAGTACATGTGTTTCGAGGTTTGATAGATACTGACCAGTTGCCCTCTGAAAATGAGGTATTGATTTAGACTCCCACAGCAGAGTATGTCTTTTCCCCTGGCATCCTCACCAGCAACATGCTGGGGTTGGGGACAGGGCTTACATTTCTGAAAATGGGAATGGTAGTTCTAATAGACGTTTTCTAAGTCACTTAAGCACTCTGTTCCCAGAATGAAAATCATCCGTCCTTTCCTTTTCGGTATCCCTGAAGTCGTAACATGTCTCCGGCTGTAGTTCTTTTCAGCTACCAGATGTATAGCTGTTGGTCAGTCCTTCTAACTTCAGTGACATTTATGAAGCCCTTCATCATAATTATGATAATGATGATGAAAGTAAAAGCTATTGATTGTTCATTGTATGCCAGGCACCATCCTAAGTGCTTCACATGTGCTGTATTATCTGTTTAATCATCACCAGCAATCTAAAAGAAAATACTGTTATTATTCCCATTTTTTTTCTGTTGAGAAAACTGAGACAAAGGACTTATACCAATCTTTGTCTTTTCATTCTTATCTTCTTTTTCTGTCAAAGTGTTTCTTTCTAGTAAGTTTGGCAGTGTCACTTGAATATCTTTTCTTCAGTCATTATGGGTCCAAACCCAAACACAAAGTAAATGTCAGGAAGGAGGCACGGGTGGAATTAATGTGTTGCACAACACATTCAGTTTGGGAGAAAACTCTGCTTATTGGGTTCTGGTGGTCAAAATGCCTAGGTTCAAATTCTGGCCTTATAACTTAGTACCTACTTGATTTGGGGCTGATCATTAATCTTTCTTGTACCTCCGTTTCATCAACTTTTAAATGAGATAATAAAAAAAAGACAAATGAACTTATATATAAAACAGAAACAGACTCACAGACATAGATTACAGACTTGTGGTTGCCAGGGGGAGGGGGTGTGGGAAGGGATAAACTGGGAATTCGAGATTTGCAGATACTGACTGGTATATATAAAATAGATAAACAAGTTTATACTGTATAGCACAGGGAAATACATTCAATATCTTGTAGCTTATGGTAAAAAAATATGAAAATGAATACACATATTCATGTATGACTGAAGCATTGTGCTGTACACCAGAAATTGACAACATTGTAAACTGACTATACCTCAATAAAAAAAATAATAAAATGGGATAACAATAGTATGTGTTTTGTAGGGTTGTAATGGGCAATGAGTGATGCATGTAAAAGTGGATAGCATGTAGGTGGGGTGGAGTAGTACCCCGTCAAGGTTAACTACTGTTATTACAGTGCTGGTCAAGAGTGAACTGTCTTGTCTACATTCAGAGCATGGGGAAAAATAGAGGCAATGGAATATCATACTCTTCTGAATTTTATGGTTTTGTATAAAATTTAAAAAATGCTAAATACCGTTAGTGTTTTAGTGAGTCATGTTGAATTGGGACATACATGTATTATTCTATTATGTTTTTGCTGGGTGACATATTATTTCGTGGTTATTTTAATTTGCATGTCTTATGACCGAGTTAAATTGAGTATATTTGCCACTAGCACGTCTTTTTTTTGCAGATTGCCTACTTATGCTCTGTACAGGTACATTTTGGCTTAAAATAACAAAAACCTTAATTTAAAATGGGTGAAATGAGCCAGATTTTACCTCATGTGACCAGAGTCCAGATGTAATTCAGTAGCTCAGTGAAATTATCAAGGACCCATGTGCTGTCCCCTTTCCTGCTTTTTTTTTTTTTTTTAATCTTCAGCTTGTCCTTGATGGTTGCTTGATTAATTCACTTAAATAATTCTTGAGCACTTACAGTGTACCGGGCAGTGGCCTCAATGGAAAGTAACACGTGCTGTATTATCTGTGTGGAAAACAGAACACATTTATTGCCCTCAGGGAGCTTACCTTTGGTGGGGGGTAAGGGAGGAGACAAAAGGGTGTAAAATGTGTCAGAAAAATAAAGCAGTGAAGAGGCTGGGCAAGGCTGGGTGGGGTTATTTTAAGGAGGGAGTCTTACCAGCTGTAGGAGCACATGGCAGGGGGCAGAGCTGGGCTGGGCTGGGTGCCTCCGATGTTGGGAGAAGTGGAAGGAGGGCTGGGCTGAGCAGGGAGGAGGGAGCAGCAGCGGGTCAGAGTGTGTAGGGCCTCGTAGACCATCGTGGGATCCTTTGGATTTTACTCTGGGTGAGAAGAGATACCTTTGGGGGCTTTTGAGCAGAGGACTGACCTTATCTGACTAAAACTCTAAAAGGTTCATGCTAGCTGCTGTGTTGAGACTGGGATGAAGGGGATAAAGGCTGAAGCAGGCATGCTAGTTATGAAAATATTGCAAGCATCCAGGTGAAAGGTATTTTGTAAAAGGATAGAAGTCAGAGAAGTGAGGGGGAGGGCATGGCTCAGCGGTAGAGTGTGTGCTCAGTACCTCCATTAAAATAAGTAAATAAACCCAATTGCCTCCTCCCCTCTCCCACCACCACCACCAAAAAAAAAAAAAAAAAAAAATCAGAGAAGTGATTTTGCATGTATTTTGAAGGTAGAGCTGAAAGGATTTGTTGAGGAGTCGAGTGTGAGATGTGAGAGAAAGGAGTTAGGGTTCACATCTCCAGGAGTCCACACGACTGCAGCTGGTAGAGATGGAGTGCATTTGTTCATGTACATCTCTTTTGTTTGGAACCAAAACCTTCCCTGGAAGCCCTCAGCAGATTTTCCCCCATATCCTGTTGGCTGTGGTTGTTATGTGCTGAGGCTGTAGCTATAGGTGAGGCCAGGAAAGCCCAGATCTGCTCCTTTCAGGCTTATAATGGGGGGTGGGCTCCGACAGCCCGAGCAAGTTGAGGGGCTGCGTAACAGTAGTGACTTATGTAGGTCACTGCCCTCTTTTCTATTGGCTTGGTCTTTTTTCTTTTTTTTAAGTGATTTGTCAATAGTCTTTGCACGTTAATAGAATAAGCTCTTGTAACAATGGATTCTAAGTATTTCCAAACCAGATATTTCAGTGAGATTTTTTTACTCAGATAAGTTTTCTAATTTTTAAATAAATGAATCCTTTCAAAGTTACAAATAGGGACAGGTGAATGCAGAGACTGATGCATAATTTACAATTTTTCCTACTCTAGGTGCAAGTGTCACTTTAACCTGGATGCTAGCTAGTCATTCTTTGCAAAACTATCACTGTGGTCTTGTAGGGGCAGCAGTGGGGTGGATGAGAAAAACAAAACCACTCTGATTCCTCTGCACCCCTGAGACCTCCCTGTTACTGCCTCCCAGCACTGAAGATGTGCGGTCACTGAGGGAGGTTCTTCAGTAAGGTTTTCTTCTCACCGTTGCTTCCTGCTCCTCTCTTTAGTGGTCATTGTTTATTGACTTTTCCTTCCCTTCCTCTCTCCCTCCCTCTCTTCACCAACAGAGCTGATAGTTGGCTTATTATGTAATGAGAGATTTTTGTTTTATAGTACGATTAATTGTTCATCTTTCAGTTTCAACCTGGGATGCAGTGTGGCTTTAAGATTTTGAGTGTGTTCTTCCTCATCAGACAGCAGAGTTTTTGAGCTTTAATTAAATTGATCTCTGTGTGCAATGATGTTCAGCTTTTGGTACAAACTTTTCAGTCCCTACTCTAGAACGGTTGCCCCACTACTTACTAGCTGTGTGACCCAGACCACTTCACCTCACAGCTCCATTCCTGTGGTGCTGGGGATGGCATTCCCATAAAATACAGGCAAATGCTGCTTCCTGGAGCTGTACAGTTGGATGGTTCTGATGTGACTTTAGGCAAGTTAATTAAACCCTGAGCCTTCAGTGAGATCGTGAATGTAGAATGCTAAGAACACTGCCTTTAAGATACTTGATGAACAATTCCATCCGTAGCCCCTTGTTTTTACCTTTGACTAAGGGGTGATTATTAATAACTTATCAGGTAAGTTATAAGTGGGGCAGTAGGGTCATTGTGAAGTACCTGTGTGTTATTAGATAAGGTGTATTTTTAAAAGCTGTATTTTTCCCCTTTTAACTACACACTTCATTGTTGAAAAAGAAATTGTGAGTAGATCAGTTTGGATCATTTCCACCGTTCGGCCGGCTCTCTGAGGCCTTCCCAAGGCTCGAGATACATTGGGTGCGGGGCGCAGATGGGTGAGATACATTTACGGTTTTTGCCCGATAACTTATCACGGCATAGCCAAAAGAGAGAACTCAGTGGAAGCAAGTGAAAATATATTTAGGTTTCTTTTTACAAAGTGTCCACTCTAATATATTTTTGGTAGGACATTAGAAATTCCATGTTCTGTACTTAAAGACAAGAGATTCTCTAAAAAGTTACTGGTTTAGTTTCTGTACTATAATTGGAATAGAGTTATAACACTGTTACAGTAATTGGTAATTTAGGGTTTTAGGGCTCAAAATAAATACACATTCACTTATGTCCTTTTTGTGTGGAATACTTTTCTGGCGGAAGGTTTAAGTATAGGTTTACAAGGAGTATCACTTCAGTTTGCATTAAATGCAGTGAACTTCTTTTGATCAAAATTTGCCTAGAGGAATGTTTTTCCAAGAGATGCTGAAGGGTGTATAATGATAAATAAGATTGTTTTCTTCTTAATGAAGTTATATCTTAGAGCAAGGGAAAGGTACCTACATTTTTCCTTATATTAGCTGTTTGTTATAATTTAACTTGTAAACTCATAGCTTTAGATTTGTAGAGGCTAACCTCCTTTGTCTGTACAGATCAGTAAAGACCACATGGTCAGACGAGTGGGTGTTTGCTGGGAAGGTCGGGGTTACATGTTAGCGGATGTCCCGGCAGGAGGAGCAGCTCGAGGGTAGGGGGGCCCACAAGTGGGGAATTGCTAGGCCTGCTTGTGCGGTGTTCAGTGTTAACAAAATGTAGTATACTTGGTGTGATAGTTCCCACGTGGAATGCTGTAAGTGTGGCTCTAAAGCAGTTGTCTCTGAACTTACTATGTTTGAGTCATGCCTCCACTAGAAAGCGTTTGAATCTCATCACCTGTATCCTTTTTATTTTTATTTTTGAAATCAATTGTGTCTGTCACAACCCTTATATTAATATAGATTGCTAAATTTTAGGAGAGCTAAATATCATATTCTTTATTAATATTTTCAGGCCTTTGGAACATTCAGGTGTCCTGGGTGAACTCCACTTTGGAGACCACTACTATAAAAGGCCATGCTATAAAGAAGATTCAGAATACTCGTTTTTCTGCTTTGAATATTAAGTAGTATGTAGTGTAGATGAATGGGATAGAGTGAGTGATGAGTTGAATCTTTGAATCCTGAAGAGGCCATTGGAGAAATCAGAGTATTGGTGAAATAAAAAGTTTGAATTTGGAGTTTGCTTAACTCTGTGAAGGTTGTAAATGAATATTCATATTTCATTAACATTTATCTAGTATCCACTCTGCACCAGGCACTCTTCCCAGCAATTTCATGCATGTTACTTAATCCACAACCCTTTTACTGATGAGGAATCCAAATTACTAATTTATGTAAGTGAAAAAAAGCCAGAATTTTTCCAGAACTTTGACTCAAAGCTCTTTGTTTTTCCTTTTCTACCACAACTCTTTTGAGGAGCTCTAAAATCTAGTTGAGGAGATAGGAAAAATGCACATGCAACAGAATGTTAAAGAGGAAGATCTAAGTCCTTGGAGTAGTGGCTGTGTTTCTTGGGGCATAACTCTGTCTCATACATCCAGCAAAGTACATACAGCAGATGCTAAATGAATACCTGCTAAGCATTCAGGGGCTCTTAGCACCGGGCAGCGTGGGATTGTAGTACACACGGACTTGGGATCGAGTCTCGGCACTTCCTCACTGTGTAACCTTGGCCAGTGGCTTCATTTCTCAGAGCCCGAGTTTCCTTATCTGAAAAACGGGGGCTCAGTCTCAGCTGCACCGAGTTGTTGGAAGAACTAAAGGATGATGCCTAAGATGCTTAGCTGCTGGAGTCTGTCCTGTGGTGCCTGTTTCCTATAATGACTTTAACTCCAGGACAAGGTTTTGTGCTTGTAACTGTTAGTTCTCTCATCCCCAGGGAAATGTTTAACAGCAGTGCTCTTCTCCAGTTTTTACCTCCACCAGTTCCTTTTGGAGCTGGTAAAAATATCTAATTTTAGCATAGTATATTATTTTGTTTCACATGATAAGTAGTAAGTTTAAATACAATTTTTGTGGCCAGCGTATGGTAAACTCTGATGTCTAGGGTATTCAGTTAATGCCATTTAATTTAATAGCATTTTTTAAAGGTTTTAAAATATAGACCAACATGAAGAAGGAAATGAAAATCCCCAAAGCCCTCCTGGCTTCTTTAAAAAAAAAAATTCCATGTACATGTTTAGGAAATTTAAGTTCTATAAATTCTTGGACGCTGTCTCTATTAGCTTGGGTGTCATAACAAAACACCACAGACTAGATGGCTTAAACAGTAGAAACTTATTTTCTCACAATTCTGGAGGCTAGAAGTCCAAGATCAGGGTGTTGGCAGGTCTGGTTTCTCCTGAGGCCTCCCTCCTTGGCTTGTGGACAGCTGCCTTCTCCCTGTGTCCTCACCAGGTCGTCCCTCTGTGTCGTCTGTGTCCTAACCTCTTCTTAGAAGGACATCAGTCATGTTGGATTAGGGCCCACTCTAACAACCCGATTTTAACTTAAATTATCTCTTCAAAGGCCTTATCTCCAAATATAGTCACATTCTGAGATACTGGAGAATATGGCTTCAACATAAGAATTTTGGGGGAGCACAGTTCAGACTGCAACACTGTCCTGCCCTTACAAATGCTAATAACTGTTTTATTTATGTTCTTCCTGAAAAATTTCCTGTCTTATCTGTGGGCATATGAATTTATATGACGAGGGGTAATTAGTTTCTTTGGACTCAATGTGAGCAGTATACGTCGCAGCAAAGGATTGCTGTAGGATTGTGCTAGGTTGGGGAAAGGAACTTGTTATGTAGAATCAGACGTGACGGTATATTTATGGGAGTGTGTGAGTAGTATGTATGAAATGTAAATACCAATATATTAAAGCCTTTTCAATATAAAGTTGACAAGTTTCATATTTTGTCTTAAGTCCTTAATGCGCTAAAATTTTTTTGTATGTGTCAACCTATGAATTTGATTTATTCGTTCGGTACTTGCTGAGCACCTCCTACTGTGTCAGTACTCTGAAGATGAGATCCCTGCCCGTAAATCCTAAAGTTGGGTGAAGGCGCGGGGGTGGAGATACAAGTGGAGATGCGTCCACACTTCTGAGTGCTGAAAAGAGGAGGCGCTCATTGTTCCAAGGCTTACACAGATGGTTTCCTGGAAGAGGTAACACCAAACGGAAGCTTGTAAGGACTGTCCAGAAGGCATTTGAGGAAGAGGGGATAGCATACATACAGGCAAAGAATTGTGAGTGATAATGGTAAATGATTGATAAAAGTTTAAACATGATGACAGTATAACATGTAGAGGAGTGACAGCAGAGGAGGCTAAATTGGTTGGCAGAAGTTGCACGATGAAGGGTCTTTTATGCTGTATTAGGAAATTTGTATTTCTTTCTTTTTTTAAAAAGAAGTTTGTATTTCCATCTCTGAGACTTGTAGTCTATAACCATTGAGGGATGAAAGGAGAGGAGTGGCATCATATTTGCATTTTCAAAATGTCTGGCATTAGTATGAAAGGTAAGTGGAGAGAGATTGGAAGTAGTTGAGTGTTGGCAGGTGAGAGAGGAATGACTGCCCGAATTAAGACAGTTTAGGAGATGACGAAGAGGCAACAGATTGAAAAGAGGTTCCAGAGGTAGGATTAATAGGAGTTATTTAGGAAGAGGAGAAAACTGAAATGATTGACGTTTCTAGATGGATGGAACTAATTTGGGTAGAAGCCAGATGATGACAGATTGAGTTTTGGATCTGTTGAATTTAAAGTGCCTGTTTTACATTCAGGCGAAGATGGTCACTGGGAGTTTGGTTGTGTGGATAGTGGGTGTGGACTGGAGAGCCAAGACTCCATGGAAAAGTGGAAGCTGAGGGCAGAAGAACCTGTGTAGTGAAAAGAAGAGCCTGGGAGCTGTATTCCAGTAAGCATTAGTGTTTTCACCGGTGGTTGGTGGACTGCTGTAAGGGAGGTCAGAAGCCAGGAGATAGAGATTTCCAGCGGGACCATGTGTAATGATGTACCTTGTCAGGTATCCTGTAGATAACTGGGGGGAGGGGGGAAGGTAAAGACGTCTTACAGAGTGTCTGATAGATTTGACAGTCTAGTATCAGTGGAACATTGGGTTTGTTAACCAGATTGCGGAAGGTTCTCTGTTGAATTAGAGATAAGGGAAAGATGTGTAAATGACTGAGGAAACTTGCTAAAGAAGGTAGAGTTTATGAGAGGAAGGAAGCGCCGGGTTCAGGAGTCAGGGTTCAGGAGTCACGGACATGTAGAAGTAGGTAAGGCTCTGGCTTATTTATAGATTAATGGGAGGGAGACAGTGGCAGGAATGGTGGTAGTGGGGAGAGGTTAAAGATTAACAAAAAAGGGAGGGCATTTTGGAGTAAGGGGTTGACTTGGGATCCAGAGCACATGCTGTTGGTAACTATGTAAGTACATAGATGGATACCTCAATATTGCAGCCATTTGATTTTAAAAATAGTGCTACTGTGAATGTTTTGGTGAGCTTTTATTCTTTATTTTTTCCTCCTCTACTAAATGGTTATCTTGGATATTTTCCTGAGTGTGAGTTGGAATATCCTCATTTTGTCCCTTCTGGTCAGGAGCGAGGGTGTGTGTGTGCGTGTGTGTGGCTGTCTTTTCTGGTGATGGGGAGAGGTATCTGGTATTCTGAGTTAGCCTGTTACACTGGGGGAGAACGTAGGTGTATAGTTTTCTAGGGCTGTCGCAACAGAGTACCAGAAACTGGGTGGCTTCAAACAACAGAAATTTATTGTATCACAATCTGGAGGCAAAAAATCTGAAACCAAAGTGTTGGCAAAGTCAGTTTCTCCTGGAGACTGAGAGAGAATCTGTTCTGTGTTTCTCTCCTGGTTTCTGGTCATTGCTGGCAATCCTTGTTTCTTCTTGACTGGCAACTACTCACCCCAGTCTCTGTCTCCATTGTCACGTGGACTTCTCCCTGTGTGTCTGTGTCTCTGTGTCCAAATTTCCCTCTTACAAGGACACTGGCCATTCTGGATTTAGGGCTCATCCTACTATAGCATGACCTTATCTTAAATTGGTTACTTCTGCAAAGACCTTGTTTACAAATAAGGCCACATTTTTCAGGTCCCTGATGAACATGAATTTTGGGGACACTGTTCAACACAGTATGGTACTTTTAGAAATAAATTTCTGAAGTGAAATTTCATCTATCAACTAAAGTTATATAGAAAGTTCTACTAATGGAATTGTTAAAGCAGGCTCATTAGAATTGTTTTAACCTATTCAGAGCTTACGTCTCTGTGATTATGAGTTTTTTCGTGAAATCCTGTTTAGATTCATAAATCTGAATTATAAATTAAAACTTCTCCAATTTTATTATTTATAAGTGCAAGAATACCATTGTTATCAGGGAGAGGTCATTGAAGATAATCTTTTCTGATGAGAAATGTCATTGTATGTTTTTAAGTAGATGGTTGTAAAATCCTTACTGTTGGCTTCCCCCTGCCCTCCAATTGCCAGGTTGGTTTGTTACATAATAAACCTTTTAATTCTAAATACAGTAGTATAAAGAAATTTAACCTAGTTCAGGTAGATGTCACCTGAAGATGCAATTATTATTATTATTTTAAAAGTTTCTTTGTATATAATTTCTGCTTTTTGTTGTGGTTTCAGTTTTCAGGGATGGTGGAGGGAGGGGTATATTTTCTTCCTTGTCTTGTCTTCTTTTAAAAGTTGTTTCAGGCTTCAGCCAGGTCTCTCTGCTCTATTTCAGACCAGACCTGTCTAGTAGAACTTTCTGTAGTGATGGCACTGTTCTGTATCTCTGCTGTTCAGTGTGGTAGCCACTGGAAATGGAGCTAGTGGAACTAAGGGGCTGAAATTTTACCCGCATTTAGTTTTAATTTTAATCACTTTAAATGTAAACAGCCACATGTAGCTCGTAACTGCTGTGCTGCCCGCGTAGTCCTAGGCTTCTCCCCCTCTGTCGTCTCTCTCCAGCCCTGTCTCCTCTTCTCTCGGGTGGTCGTTGCCATGAGGTTGAGGTCTGGCAAATCTTTTTGTCTATATGTAAGAAATAAATGTGCATATTTGAGTATGTACTGTTTTTAAGACAACGGATGTCATCATACTCTGTACATTAATCTGCAGCTTGTGTTTTTAACTTCGATGTATTCTGGCCATCTCTCTGGATCCACATAACTGCCTCATTTTTTTTGGTGGCTGCTGAGTATTCTGACCTGGATGGTTCCCTCAGTCAGTATTTTTCTTTGTTTTTAATAGTTATTCATCACTTTTAGTGTATAACATATTATTAACTCAGTGATATGGAAGATCATTATTTCCAAATGAAATCTAACAAGAAAAGTAGAAATCTCTCATTTTGAGATGTGAAGCTCTGTGTTAAGACTTATTTAAATCAAGTGGTCCTCCCTGTCTTTTACATTTTTGGCTTAGTCTTGCTCTCACAGCTTTGTTATTTCCTATGAGTTTACCTCTTTCAGACTAAAATTCACATCAGAGCTTATTAATTATTTTCAGTGAAACTTAGTTTTGAGTGATGACACTCAGTTCTAATAACCAGGCAGATGACTTTTCTTACTTGTAATAAAGCAGGACTTATAATAAAACCTTAAAGTTTTAAAGCTGCCAATCCTATATTAACTGTGTTTTAGGGGGAGAGGAGAACAGGATGAAAGTAGAAAGGAAGCATGTAAAATTTCCTCGTATAGTTACTAGAATCAAGGAGGTTGGGTTAGCTTGAAACATATGAAATTGCCTTTTATTAAAAGGATGAAATGGTTAAATATTGGCTATTTCACGAGGTTCTAACCGATTTGTTTACTTTTTCAATTCACACAGGAAGCCTTAACTCCTCTAACTCAAGGAAGGTCGCACAAGTACACTTACTTCATGTAGGGAACTCAGCTGAAGGTTTTGTGCATCAGTTCAAGGTTCAGTTACTAGAGCTGGAAGCAGAATCAGGACCATACTCTAATTATACCTTTTGCTGAATCATCTTTTTTCCCATAATTTGGCTTTATTTTTAGACATACTTTGCTTTTGAATTTTTAAACTATCAGAACATTCCTCATACTTAAGCAAATGGGTTGGAAAAACATTTTAAAGCCAAATATAAATTTATTTTGAATACTTGCTGTTTTGAATTGTCTTTGCCATAGTCTCTCCTCCCAATTCTATTAACATGTATAATAAAAATTTGTTTCTGCTTCACTGTCACACAGTTGTGTAAAATTCTAGGTTAAGGAACATTTATCTTAATGTACTTTAATTACGATAATAACTGCCCCTGAGCTCTTGACAAATGCTATTTTGATTAATGTGATATAGTTTTATATTAATGAATCTAGAATAGTGCTTAGGACACAATGAGGTCCTTGACAAATGATATTTTGAATTGCTCTTTTGTCTTCAAGGGTCTGTAACATTCGGAGAGCCTAAAGCTAAAATAGTCCTTGAAAGATTATAAAGTTTGAACGCAAAATGAGACTTAAAAATTCTAATATGTATTGTTTTTCCTGATGTAATCCCAGGTATTCTTCATGTTAGGACTACATATCACAAAAAGGAATGTGCTTGGTTAACTGTTACCAAATGTTTTAAAATAGATTAACTTATAGACATTTAAAGACACATCGATCCGTATCTATGACTGAAATTGGTCAAATGATACATTCATTACAAAAGGCTACTCCCTCCCCCTCAACCTAGATACTCCACTCTGCATATCATGGTAATGTGGGATTTGGGGAGCTTGATCTCTTTGCATGGCTATAAATCATAGATGTGTCTTTATTTTCAAATATTTCTTATTCTAAAAGTATACATACTCATCATAAATTCAAACTGTAACAAAAAGTAAACATCACAGGTTCAGGTCTACTCCCCAGAGATAATCACTGGGAATTTTCTTGTGTTTCTTTTCAGATGTTTTTCATTTGTAGATAAGAGATATATATGTATAGGGAAAAAAGCAGACAAGTATATGTTTTTTTGGGAAACAAATGGAATTATGCTTTAAACATTGTTATATAACTCGCTTCTTTTGCTTAATAGTATGTCTTAGACATCTTCTCATGGGTACATGTTGATTAATAATGTAGGGGCAATTCAGTGATAATTAAAGTGATTTTCATTTACAGAGTCTTGTTTTTAAAAATTACTAATATTAAATCATGTTATATAATTGTCAATAAATAGGGATGGCTCAGGTGAAATCATATAGGAAAAAGTTGGATTAAACACTTAAACTCGTACTATATGTGTATTATGTGCTGCGAGGGTAAAGAAGTGTGGTCTTCTTAACTTACATGGTCTTTTAAAAGTGTCTTACTCTGATGTGTCTCTTGTCCATTGTAAAAATCCACTTAAACTTTTGGGGGCCAATTTATATCTTTTTTCTACAAAACACTGTTTTGTAGTTATTCTTCTGGGAGATTAAAGGGGTGTGTGTGTGTGTGTTTAAAGGAATACATAACAAAATTCGTATTAAATGTATCCATTGTAAATTATAAAAATCCTGGTTCCACTTGCTGGTATTATGATCTTAGGAGACGCTTAAGAGCCTGATCCCTGTATTAAGCCAGTGCTGGTTCAGATCCTTAATAGTTAATTGTGTGACCATGATCCTCTCCATGCTTCACTTTTCCTGTCTGTAAAATGAGGAGTAATGAGTGTTGTGATGGGTCCATAAAAAGTACTGTGTTTGTTGAAGTTGTGTCAGCTGCTGTAACAGATAAACCCTGAAATCTCAGGGGCTTAAGACAATAATAGTTTATTCTACTGGGACTTGAGTTAATCTGTTCTCTGCTGTCTGATACATATGACTTCCAAGATTGCCCTGGGCATTGCTATCTACTTGGCAGATGGGTGAGAGAGGGGTGCAGGATTGTGTGGGAGGTTTGGGGGCAGGGCCTGGGAGTAGTGAAGAGGTATCCATCACTTCTGCCCACATGTCATTGTCAGGAACTCGGAAGGGAGGCTGGGAAATATAGCCTAGCTGCATGCCCATGTGGAAAGGACAGTTGTCTGGTGAATAGCCAGCCAATCTTTGCAGTAAGTATTCAGCCTGGAAGATGATTCTAAAGTTGTTAAGCAAGTGCCTTAGCGTCTTAGGGGTCTGAGAGTCAGTCTGTAAAGTGGACAGGATGGCGATGATGAAGAGAACAGCTAACATTTACTGAGAACTTCTCTGAAGCACTGTTTTAAGAGAACTGTATATTATAACCGTAGTCACTTATACAGTTCTTTAAAAAGTCCTCCAAAGTAAGGACTGTTGTTACCATTTTTTTCTTTTTAAACATCTAGGAAACTAAGGCACAGACTGAGTCATGCGTGGAGGCAGGATTTGAATCCAGGCAGTGTTCCCTGTAGCATCCCTGCTGAAAGTCCTGTGCAGCCGCAGCTTCACTTAACCCCCCGCCCTCTGTTGTCTCCTGCATCTTTCTTCTCTTTGGTGTCTTTTTTTTTTCAGCAAAGGTCTTCTTTGTGCTAAAATAATTTCTTTCAGGT
This sequence comes from Camelus dromedarius, assembly GCF_036321535.1. NCBI lineage: Eukaryota > Metazoa > Chordata > Mammalia > Artiodactyla > Camelidae > Camelus > Camelus dromedarius. Next base: position 4,235,481 of record NC_087442.1, read on the forward strand.
TGCTGCCATCTCCATCTGTGATCTTTTTCCTTCCCTCCCCTTGCCCTGATATTCAGTAGATTTATAGTCACTCCTTTTCCCTTTCTGTTTGTTGGTTTTTTTTTTGTTTTTTTTTTTTTTTGCTTTCTATTATAGGAAGTTTGCCCAAATACAAGTGTGTAGAGAACAGTGTAATGAACCCCTAACTTAAACAACTATCAACACATGGCCAGTGTTTCTTTTATACTGTTACCTACTTCTCTCATGTTATTTTGAAACAAATTTCAGGCATAATATAACTTCATTTATAAATACTTGAGAATGTATCTCTAAAAAGTAAAGACTTAAAAAAAACTAATGCCACCATCATATCTAAAAATAGTTAACAATTAAATCCATAATACCATCAAATATTGAGTGTTCAAATTAAGCAGAGGTCTCAGTTTTGGGGGGAAAATGTTTGTTTGAATCAGGCTCCCACACATTATGATTTGTCTCTTAATCTGTAGGCTGCTACCCTCCTTTTTTTCTTGCAATTTATTTGTTGAAGAAGCAAGTTATTTGCCCTGTAGAGTTTCCTAGTGTCTGGATTTTGCTGATTTTATCTGTAAGGTTTAACATGCCTCTCTGCTCTCTGCATTTCCAAGTTCAGGTTCACCCTTGAACAATACTGGGGTTAGGGACGCCAACCCTCCACACAGTTGAAAGTCTGCTGTAACTACAGTCAGCCCTCTGCATTCACAGATTCACCCAACTATGGATTTTGTAGTGTTGTCGTACCTATTCCTTGAAAAAGATCCATGTGTTAAGTCGACCTGCACAGCTCAAACCCATGTGGTTCAGGGGTCAGCTGCAAGTAGTTGGAGCTAGAGGCTTGATCAGATGCAAGTTCGGTTTTATTTTCCATGCCTGCTCCTTGCGTTGTGGTGCGTTCTTTCATCAGGAGGCACGTGATGTCTGATTCTGACTGTCTTTTTGTGATACAGGCAGCTCGCGATGACCAGTGTCCAGGTGTGACTCATTTACTAGGTTGTAACATGATGATGTTCTAATGCTGTTGTTCCTTCATTTTTCAGCTGGGGTTCTTTTTATGAACAGAAAAGCCCCACTCACCTGTTACTTGGTTGCCCAGTGTAACAGTTTATGTAGGAAAGGCAAGATAAATGATTCTTTCTCTTCATTTACCGGTTTGTGGTGTAATCAGTTGGTTCATGAGCATTTCCCAACTGTGCTTAATAGATTTTTCTTATTCTTATTTTCTTATGTATTAGTCACTGTGCAGGAAAGTAACTCAGAATTCACAGATAAAGGCAGGATCCCTCTGCAGGGTCACTGGCGTGCCTGAGACAGTATTGTGCACGTCCCACGAGCACACGGCTGCAGTCCTTAGCTTGAGGGTTGGGAAAGGGCTCTGTAGTTGATCCGGAGCTGAGTTTTGAAGGCTGAATAGCAGTGTGTTTCCCCTGGAGGAGTGGTTACCTTCCAGGCAGAGGGAGTAGCATGTGCAGAGGCCCTGGGAAATGAGTGAGCTTGTGAGTGTGGAAATTTAGTGTAACCAAAAGCTGGGTGGGCTTGGCCTAAGAGAGTCAGGAGACAAGGCTATAGAAGAAGTAGAGATTTTAAGTCAGCTTTAGGAAGAGTTTTGACTTAACTGTGAAGGCAATGCAGAGACACTGAAAGGTTTTATCTAGGAGAGTGACACGAGAAGCACGTTTTACGGAGATCACTCTGGCAGCACTCTGGGGAGTGATTCATGATGCCTTGTTTCTGAACTGCTTATACAGACTGATTTTCTTTCTTGATATTATTCCCTGTTCCTCTTCCCCCTCCCCGCCAAAACACACACGTGCGTGCGCACACACACACCCCTCAGGCCTCTGTCTTGTTCTTTTCAGAGCTTGGGCAACTGGCAAGGCCAGAAAGGAGGCTGTCTCAGAAAAAGTGGTTGCAGTGATTGAGAAGTCACTGTGCTGTCCGAGGAGCCCTGTGCTTGTTGTCATAGACATGAGAGTAGTGATGACAGTAATTGTAGATGACTAACCAGCATGTAACTGTGGTGCCAGCACTGTTCTCGGCATGCTGTGATCCCCAGTGTACATGCAGACGAGCAGATGTGCAGGGGAACTCAGATGACTCGTGCAAGGCTCTGCTTGAGGCAGCGGTGACCTGGAACCTCAGTGTTCGGCCTGTGGAATTCACTCCCATGGTCCTTTCTGGTTTTACGACACCCTTCTTGTCATCTGAGTTTATGCTTTGTGCCCAACACACACTATCCGGTCCCCATAACATGCGTCATATAATCCCCTCCCTTTCAGGGTTTCCAGGTCTCCTGTTCTTCCCTGTAGTCTTAGGTTAGTAGAGTCTTCCCTGGGGCTTCTGGTGTGGCTGATGATACGATTTGATCATTGAACTGTGGGGAGATGTTGTAGCATTTTTTTTCTCCCACATACAGTAAACCAGGTTTTCTTAGGTTTTGTAAGATTGCCATTCAACTATAAACAGGATTTTAAAATGTTTATTATATCTGAAAAAATTAATTCAGTTAAACTTCATCACCAAAGGAAAATAAAAATATCCACCACCTTAAGGTTTACACTTAATGGTTTTAGTTTTTTACCTACGCATAAAAATTATGTATGTATATGTATATGTTTGGAAACAGAAGAAATAGAAAATAAACCACAAAAAAAGTTAGAACTCATCAATGAATTCAGTAAAGTTACAGGATACAAAATTAACACAGAAATCTGTTGGCATTTCTATACACTAATAGCAAACTATCAGAAAGAGAAATGAGGAAAACAATCCCATTTACAATGGAATCACAGGGAATAAAATACCTAGAATAAGTCTAACTGTGAAGGTAAAAGACCTGTACTCGGAAAACAGTAAGATACTGATGAGAGAAACTGAAAATGACATTAACAAGTGGGAGGCTAGACCATGCTCATCGTGGATTGAAAGAATATTGTTAAAATGACTGTACCACCCAAGGCACTCTGCAGATTCAGTACAACCCCTATCAAAATACCAATGGCATTTTCCACGGAACTAGAACAAATAATTCTAGAATTTGTATGGAGACACAGAAGACCCTGAATAGCCAAAACGATCTTGAGAAAGAACAGAGCTGGAGGTATCGTGCTCCCTTAAGTGCTGTGTGTCAGTGATATCTCAATAACACTGGAAGGAAAAAAATAAAGAGGATTGAAGATTGGTTTGGGAATGCGAATAACCCTTTGGCCCTCATTCAGCTTGCAGATGCTCAGTCACAACTTTAGCTATCTGAATATAAAAGAGAACTAATGGAAATGAAGTGACACGTGATTTGCCAAATGGCTTGAGAACCGCAGGTATGGGGGGCGGGCAGGTGGTGGTGGGAGAGACGCCTCTGTGTTAGGGCAGTTGGAGAATTGTTTAAAAAGCTGGTAAATCTGAAGCCTAAAGTGGGAGGTGGAAAGGTGAACAGGGGATGTTCTAAATAAGGACAGCGAGCCCAAGGGGTTGGCTCCTTCTCATAAAAAAGAGCTATGGGTAGACCAAGATTCCCAATAAATTGATCTCTGATGGCTATTCTGAGTTGAAAGCTTATCTTCTGTCTGAATGAAGCCTGAGTGGCTTTTGGTTTCTCTGATCTGGAAAGGTTGTTTGTGTGCTCCAGAATAACTTGTTTTGCTGAAAAAGGATAATCCTGAGGGGAGCAGTGGGAGGAATAATTGGAAAGGTGGGTTGTGGCCAGTTGAAAGAAGGTCTTGAATGCCAAGCTTTAGGCACTGGGTTTTTATTTGTATGTTGTAGGCAACCTTACGGACTTTTGAGCAGGTACAGAGTGCAGGGTTAGATAGCGAGGGAGGGAGTAGGGGGACAGACGACGCCAGAGCTTCAGAGAAAACACTGAGTGAAGCATTTTGGAGGAGGGCACTGGGCATAGAAAGGGATACACTGAATGTGAAGCACTCCGTGGAGAGAGGGGGCAGAATGCGGCAACAAACTGCTGTAGGGACACAAGGAAAAGGAGTAACCAAACATTACTCAGAGCTGTTAGCCTGAGATTTTGAGAATACATGTCAAGAGAGGAAGACAATTTTATTTCTAAAAGTTATTCTAGAATAAATATAGCGTGTAAACATTTTTAAATCAAATCTTTAGATTCATGGTATGTTTAGTTTCACTTGCCACATTATTAAAATGGTGTTGTGCATTTCTTAAGATACAGAAAAGCCTCTATTGTAAAATAGAAATAGGAGAAGATGGAGGTACCATGTATGACGGTGTTCAGGAGCGTGGACAGAGTGTGCCGCTTTAGGGCAGGGCTTCCCGTCCTTGGTCCTGTTGACGTTTGGGACTGGCTAATTCCTTGCTGGGGGCTGGGCTGTGCACTGAGAGATGTTTAGCAGCATCCCTGGCCTCTACTCCAGATGTCTTCAGACATTGCCAGTTGTCCTGGTGGGTGGAGTGACAGAAATTGCCCCCCTGCTTCCCCGGTTGAGAACCGGTGCTCTAGAGGACAGAACTGGGACTAATAAACAGAAATTCCTGGCATGCCTAGAGCAGCGCCTCGCACATAGTCAGCACGCAAATATTTGTTGTAATCACATTTTGGCTTTGAATAAAAAAACCCTAAACGTGGCGACTGACTACTCAAGCTGCTCTCCCACAGAACGGGGCAGTTTCATTTTGTACTCTGGGTTATTAAACAGTTGAGGTTTTTCCTCTCGTGTGTAGTTGGTTCTGATGCTTTTTTGCTGTAAAACTTTTGGAGCTTCTCTGCTGAAATTTATTCAGACTTCTCAGCTTGGTATTTAAGTCCTTTCCATATCGTGGGTCCGACATACCCCTCAACACTTCCTTGTTCTCTTTTGAATAAGGCTGAATATTACCCCCATTTCGACCAACGTAAGCCATTCCTGCTACCTGAATTACTTTCCTCTCCTCCCTTCCCCCGTTTTCATTCCTTTCCCATTTTCTGGTCTGAAGTCTTACTTCTTCTTCTTTGTGAAGTCTTTACTATTCATGAAGTGATCTCTCTCATAGTTGAGTTGCTGTCACTGCACTTGAGGCATTCTGTTATTGCTTTCCCACGTACACATTCCTTAAGTTTGATGACTGTCTTATTCATACTTGTATCTCCATCCGGAAGTTATTGTTATATGCTGTGTGTTGATTGAAGTAGAGGCTCTGTGTCTTGTCTGGGATATTTTAGGAGGAATTCATTAATTGGGGAACAAGTTGAACAAGTCCTGCTAATATGGAGATTTTATGATGCTTCTTTAGATACACTTTTAGTCATCCATTTATGATCGAGTAGTAAATAAGTGTTTCTAAAAACTTTATCATGAAGTTTTAAACTTACGTAAAAGTAGAGATATTTTTATATTGAACCCGTGTTCCCATCGCCTACTTTTGACAGCTGTCTCCTTGTGGTCAGTCTTGTTGCATCTGTGCATCACTCCTCCCCGCTCTTCTCTCACCTCCTCTCACCTTCCTTTCCCTGTGATTTTGATTCTAGATTTCAGTTATCAGTAAATACTTCAGTATGTCACTGGGTTTTTGTTTTTTTTTTAAACATCTGTACAGTGTCTTGGGAAAACTGGTTCATCTGAAAGAATGGGAAGATGGAGTTTAGAAACTGCTCAAAAAGTGGCCTTGGAAAAAAAGTTTCATTGGTGTAGTGAGGGCCTTATTGAGGGATGAATGGGAGATGAGGAGGTGGAGAAAGGCAGTGTGTGGAGTCTCTCCAAAGCTGGTCTGGGAAGGCTGGGAAGAGTTGAGAAGAAGTTTCTTTGATTCCTTGTAAATTTTTAAAGGAGGTAAGAGACTTCGTATTCTATGTCACTGAAGTTGAAAATAGAGCACAGAAAAATTAAGATGCTGTCCCTAAAAAACCCAGGACTTCTGACTTAAATCACTAAGGAAAATAATTTATTTCAGAGGGAGGAAAGTATTCAGACTTGTTTCCTAATTAATTGGGTTGCATGGTTCATAATTATTGTTTCATGTTAACTCTTTAAGGAACATGAGTCTGGGAAGTAAATATCCTGGTATATGCAGATGTAAGTCTAGAGTTGAGTACAAAAATGAATAAATATCTGAATATCTACTTTGTACAAAGAAAGGTTCTAGCAGATTCTGGGCAGGGCAGGAAGCCCAAAAGAAAATAGGTCTGCCTTAGAGAGCATACAGTCTAGAGAGGAAACAAAAAAGTAAAAAGAAAATTGGAATAGTTAATTAATACATCACAGTTTTAGTAATAATGAAAGGCATCTGTAAAAGAGATGTCAAGGTAGGACCTAATTAATGGTACTGCCTTCGGGGAAGAGGAGATGTGTAGTCAAGGACATTTTAGAAGTCTGTAACTAAGGACTGGAGGAATCTGGGATATTTGGAGTGGAGGGGGATTTTAAGTTTTTAAATTGTGAAATTTCATATTCTTCTATATGTAATTTTATTTACAATTACATATAGTTTAGTTTCAAAAATAACAAGTTTTTGTGTACCTACCTTACAGTTTAAGAAAAAGGATATTACCCAACTTTCTTTGAAGTCCCCTAAATGCCTCTCCCTGACCACACTTCTTCTCCAGGGTAATCACGCTGAAGTTTTGTTTTTAATTGTTCCTTGGTTCTCTTTATAGTTTTTAAAAAACCACATTTGTCTGTATCCCTGTATGTGTTTAGATTTGCCTGCCTTAAAACTTTATGTTAATGGAATCATACTGTGTATACTGTGTACAGTCTTCTGTACAAACTTGCCTTTATCCTTTGGTGTGATTCATCTGTGTTCATTTTCATAACTGCAGTTTATTCATTTTCACTTCTGGATTGAGATATTTTTCCGTGTTCCATCTTGTTTTCACTCTTCCCCTTTGGTAGGTATACATTCAATATGTATTGTTTTTCTGTCTTTCCTAGAAATATTAGCATAAATATTTAAGCTGTAGCAGAATCAGTAATTCACCTTACTTCTGAACAATAGCAAGTTTAAAATGCTTTACTGCTGATCACCCAGCCTCCTGACTTACTGCTCCTCTGGTCCGTCATCTTACTGCTTTAAATATAACTCTTGTAACCCCGTAAATCAGACATTAATATTAGTCTTCTTTCATACAGTCAGTTTTGTTTAGAAATACTGGCAAGTTTACTTTTTCTTTCCTTATCGTTCTCTGATACATCTCAAATTTTCCTACTGGGAGAACTTTCCTTGTTCCTGAAACTTTAGAATTTAATTGCTTGGTGTCTTTTGGTGGTGCAAAAATCTCTGTTTTGTTTTTCCAAACAACTGCCCTCTTCTTTGAAAGATAGTTTTACTTCTGTATAGTATTCTGTGGGTGTGTATGTGGTCACAGTTTGAAATATGTTTCTTACTCTCAGTCATGATTAAAAACCATGCCAGTGCAAATGTGGTATACACATATGTCAACTTTACTGGGTACCACTGAGTGTTTTTCAGAATGACTGAACCAGTTCACACCCTCCTTATTTAGTCTAAAAGTCCCCGTTGCTTTGGTTTCTTACCACCTCTTGATATTAACAGATTTTAAACATTTCCAATATAGTAGATAAGAAATACCTTTTAATATTGTTTTAGGTTTCATTTTTCTGATTATAAAATTGAACACCTTTTCAGTCTTTTCCACTATTTTCTGACTATTCTTTGCCTTTATGTTTAGATATCTCTTCATAGCTTTAAAAACTGTGTTTTGTTTATAAATCTATTCTGATAATTTTTGTCTTTCTGCTGGAGACTTTATTTCATTTACATGTTTTATAGTTATTGATACATGTTTGGATTTCTACCACCTTATTTTATGCTTAGTATTTGTCAAATACTTTCCACCCTTTCCATGTTTGTTTTTATTTTAATTGTTTTCTACTTACAATATTTCTGTTGAGAAATTTGGTACAGTTTTGATTCTTGATACTCTGTAAATAAATTTCCCTTCCCCGTAATTTTAGTACTTTCCTTTATCCTGTCCTCCTATTTCACTGAAAAACATTGTTTTGAAAATAGTTACTAGAACACAGGGAAGATTTGTTTTTAATGGATCAATACATTAAAAAAAAAAGACTTAATTTTTTAGGTTTATAGAATTGCACAGAAAGTACAGTTCCCATATACTCCTCCCACCAAGGCACCTTATTTAAAAGTAAATTTCTGGTAAACAAAATGGATGTTAGAGTTTGTAATTATTTTTAAATTCAGGGACCTTCTGAAAAATTAATCTTTGCCTGGACTACTTCCTGTGTTTTTCTTGTCTTTATTTTGAACTGCCATTCTTAACAAATGTTTAAACTTCACAACCATCCATCATTGCAGAATTCTGTACCACTCTAAATTCTTTGATTGCAGAGTGGTAAAATGAAACAACAGTGTTAAAAATGATTTCTTCAGGTATTTCTTAGAAAATTTTATTTTTATCCATGTGGTAATCATACTTCCTCCTCACTCCAAATGTTCTGGTTACACCTATAGTTGCTACTGTATGTAATTATCAGTGGTACGTACCCCTGACTGTAGAGAGCTTACACTTATGTAGAAAGAAAGGATGATGCCAGTTTAATTGATGATGCAAGTTTTGAGCTGCTGTGATGATTACTGGCAATCTAATGGGAATATGGCTACTTTTGATTTTTCTTTGCTTTGGCTATAATGACCTTATTGCTACGTAAATTTACTTTGACAATTACTTATGTGGTTTAGTCTTTATAATTTTCTTTCAAAACCGTTGTTGACATATGAGACTAAAGAGCTTTGTTTAGGTCCTGTATTTAGGATATTTTTGGTATGGTTGTACAATTTGCACTCCTACTAGTGTCTTGTTTTCCTGTAACTTGCCTAGCTGAGGGTGTTACCACTCTTTGCTAATTTGATATGTAGAATGGTACCTCCTTGCTTTAATTTCCATTTCTAAAATTGTTCGGTTGACTGTCTCATGTTTAAAGACCATTTTATTGTGTTTAAAATGACTATTCTTTGACTTTCTATTAAGAATTTGTCCTCATAAAAATTACTGTATTAGTAGTATTTTTAAGAAAAAATATTTAATGTTATCTAGTAAGTGACTTTTTTTTGATGGCTTAAGGGTCAAATTATATTCTGACCATAGAGGAATAATACTGCGCTTGATCTTTACTGCATGTGTATATGTATGTATATGGACATAATCACATACATTAGATATAAATCAAGTTACTGAAGAAAGTGATCACAAGGATTTTTTAATTTTATTTTATAATCCGAATAATAATTGGCATAAATTTTCAGTTTCTAGATGGTCTGGGCATTATAAGGACTCAGTAATAGAATTATCAGAGGTTGAAAAGTAGGAATGGCTTTAATCACAGGGACATTTCTAACTGTTATGAATAAACTCTAAACATTATCCCTTTATTTCTCATGTGACTCCTTAAAAAGTATCATTAGGTCCATTAGCTGTATAATGGTTGGAAGGTTTACTATTTGAAGGCGATAAAAAATGATCCCTGAACTACTAGGGCATAAAAAATAAAGCTCTCTTCCAGTGGTTCCCAAGGAAAATATCTTTAAACTTCTCCCCTGATTATTAAAGTATAGATGAATATGTGCTCTTTATAAAAAACTTGTAGGGAGTGAAAAATTAAAGACCATTCCTTGGCCCTCAATTTTCCTTCATCTCTCAAGAGGAAACCACTGGTATCATTTTGGTGTGTATCATTCTAGATAGTTTGCTGCATATCTTGTTATGTGTATGCAAATAACTGCTTATAAAACATACATGCATATTTGTACATTTGTATATACTTATACAGATTCATAGGCTTATATATATTCTATAATGTACTTTTTCCCTTGTGAAACTATGTCTTGGAGATCTTTCTATTTTAGTACAAGAAGATCTGCCTCATTGTTTGTAGTGACCAGAAACTGCAGATCATTGAATGGGTAGAGCACACTTTGAACATTCCCTTGGTCAGCTTTTATGTTGTTTGTGCTGTAGTGAACATCCTTGTATGTATCTATATTTATTACCTATGTATTTATGCACATGAGGTAGGATAGATTTCTAGATGTGAAATTGATAGATCACATGTGCATATTTCATATTTGGATAGATGTTGCTAAATTGCCTTCCAGTATATGCTGTACCATTTACAACCTTGCCAGCTGTTGTGTGTGAGTCTTTGTCTCTCCTGTACTCCTGTGATCACTGAGTGTGATCTGTGCTATTCATTTTTCATTTGATTGTTTGATTTCCTTGATTACTAGGTGAGGTTGAACACTTCATGTTTTATGGATCAGTTCATTTTGTTTATGAATTTCTTGTTTGTATTCTTTGTCCCATTCCCTGTTAGGTTCGTCTCTCGTGCATGCTAAGCACATTCTCTACCACTGAGCTATTACCCTCCCCCAGAAATTTTATTTTTCCATTCAATGGGAAGCAGAAGTATAACTTGCTTATCTATGGAATGGTTAGATAGTTACCTCAATTCTAGTTATTAAATCTGTATTTTTCCTCCTGAGTTGTAGAGCCATTGTATTCATTCAACAAAGCACATACTGAGTGACTGTGAAATGTCTGGTGCTCGTAGGTGTGCAGAGTGCAGTAGTGGCTAGAACAAAATTCCAGGCCTCATGGAGATTACATTCTATTTTAAGAGCCAGATTAATAAAATAACAAATACAATGTAACATGGGACACAAAGAAGAATGAAGCAGGGAAATGGATAGCAAGTGACAGGCCCTATTTTGTGGATTTGCTGTTAAGAAAAGTCCTCTCTGAGGATGTGACATTTCAGTGGAAACCTGAATGAAAAGAAGCCTGTGAGTATCTGGGAGAGGTGTTCCAGGCAGAGGAATCAATAAATGCGAAGGCCCTGAATTGGAACATCTTAGTTGTGTTCAGGCAAGTGCGAGGATGGCGGTGTGTAAGGAGGAGAGTGATTACATATGAGATCAGAGGTAACCAGGATAGCCACATCAGGTAGGGCCTTGTAGGACATGTAAGACTTTGGATTTTAGTGTAGGTGCGATGAGAAACCATTGGAGGATTGAGAGGAAGAGAGTGACCTGATTTGACTTAATGTTTAAAAAGATCATTCAGAATTATTTGGAGAACCTCTTGGCCGGTGAGAGTGGGCACAGGGAGACCACTGATTGTGATATAGCCAGTGGGAAAGAATGTTGGCTGTGGAGCTAGACCTGTAAATTTGAGGTATCCATTATCTTCATTTTGTTCATCTGTAAAATAGAGATGGTAATAGAACAGTGCCTCTTACATACTAAATGCTCAATAAAGGTTAGTTGTATGATTCCCAGTTGTAATAGTAACAAAAAGAATGATGCTGACATTAGGCTTTTAGCTGTTGCCCCTGGTGAGAAGTTTGCACATTTGGAATACAGGTTTCTCCTGCTATCTGAAGAGAGTGTTCTTATGAAACCTTTTGTAAGCCAAAATGGCATAAAGCAAAGAAGTAGTTACCTTTATTTGGATAAAAGTGAAAATCCTCTTCATATTTCTTTTGGTTAGTTGAAACAGGTAGTAATATAGGTCTCTTGTAAAAACAAAGTGGCGTTAAGTGAGCTTTTGAAAAGTGCGAGATACCTGGATGTCTTGAAGGTAGTGCTGATTGGATATTTGGCATATGAGAGCAGGGGATCTAAAGTTACAGAGCTGAGCTACTCAGGTGATGGGTACCACTGTTGACTGAGGTGAGAAACATTGGAACAAACAAATTTCAGAGGGGAGGGTATGGAATCAAATTTTGCTTTTGATATGTTAACTTAAAGATGCTTATTTGACACCAAGTGGCGATGTTGAGCAGACAGTTACAATTCAGTGGAGAGGTAGGGAATGGAGGAACTTAGGAGTTAACAGAATATATGCAAAGGAAGTGGTTGAGGTTGCACAGGGAAGAAGCCTTTGTATGTAGAGAAGAGGTTTAATGACAAAGTCCTGGACACGCTACCATTTAGAGGTCAATAAAGAGGAAGAGGAACCAGCAAAGAAAGTGAGAAGGAGCAGCCAGTGTGGTAGGAGAATTAGGAGTGTTATGTCCGAGAAGCTGTGGAGAAAATGATCACAGGTCTTAGGCGCGTCTGACAGATTGAGGATTGCCCACTGGAATTGGCAAGTTGTAGGTCCTTGGTAGACTAATTAGGTAATTTATTGATCAAAGCAAGACACCTTTGAATGTGACAGGAGCACAATCATTATGTGAGTATGACAGACCTAAACTGATGCTGTCCTGGCAAACCCAGTTGTATGCCACCCTGCGGATGAGTCACGTTGATCCCGGCCGTTTCAGTGGGATGTGGGGAAGGACATTCAGACAGAGAACATGGAGCTGAAGTGGAGAACAGGGTACAGAACTGTTTCAAGGAGTGTTGTTATGGGGGTGGTGCAGAGAAGGAGCAGCAGCTGGGAGAGGATGTGGAGTCCAGAGAGGGTTTTCTTTTTTTTTAGAAGATTGTTGCAATAAATTTGTATACTGATGGGGTTGATTTTCAGAGTTGGAAAGATTGGTAGGTAATCTAGGAGAGGAAATGGACAACTAACTGTAGGTGCAAAGCTCATGAACAGGAAAGTGGATGTGATCAGGAGCACAGGTAGAGGGATTGGTGTCAGCTAGGCACACAGGTAGTCTGTGTAATAGGAGGCAAGGTAGAGTATATGGGGAAAAATTCAGGAAAATTGGAGGATTTGGTAGAGGAGGATATGGAAACTCTTCTGACTACCTCTGTTTTTCCATTGAAATAAGCAAATTCTATCAACTGAAGGGTGGGGAATGGAGAGAGTCTTAAATGTTTGAAGACAAGGAAGTATGAAATAAATAACTACGGGAACTGGAGAGTAAACTGATGAAATGGAGCTTGCTGGACAGCAGTGAGGGCTGCTTGAGGTGTGAGGTTAGACGTACAGAGTGAAACCAGCAGCTTGGCTGTCTTTTTCCCTCAGCTTGAATTCATGGGCCAGAATGGGTAGCGGTTTTGCCAGGCAGATATAATGGAATGAAATGAAGGCAGAAAATATTGAAGGTCTGTGTAACTGAATGATAATCATTGCTGACCATGGGATCCAAGCTGGAAGAGGACATAATAAAGATGGGGGCGAGGAGAGGGTCACAGTGATGACAGCTAACAGTGAGTTCCTGCCGGGGAGCTGGCATTGAAGGGGCTGTACGTTTAATCCTCAAAGTAATCCTGAGGGGGTAGTGCTTTTATACCACTTTACAGATGAGGAGATTGAGGTCCTGAGTTTAAACAAATCATACAGCTGATGATTAACCTTTTAATCTAGGCAGCCTGGCTCTCCATGCTTCTAACTGCTGCATTACAGCCACCTCTTAGCTAGACCCTGAGAAGTGGTAGGGAGATGAGCTGGCAGATCTTGTAAGGTTGAAGAATCACGGGAATGAGGTCCTAGAGGGATTAAAGCTGCTGCGAACATGGGTATACAAACACCTGTTCATGGTCCCTGCTTTCAACCTCCTGTTTTTCTGAGAGTGTGAGTTAATGGATGCTGGTCCAGTGGAGTGAAATCTGAGACGCTTAGGGGAGAGATGGACTTGAGCTTGTACGATGTTTTCCTTTGCCTACTTTGATGTGTAAGGGGCCAAGTAATGGAGTTCTGACTAAAGTTATGATTTTTGGTAGCAAATATAGGCACTAGCCCTAGACAGCTAGCTCCCCCATCCCCTGTAATTTTTTTTTTAATTGAAATTGAGGAGAAGCAGACCTCAGCAGGGGTGTTCCTGGGTCTTCTCCCCAGTATGTTGGCCTCACTACAGTTTGGCTCTAAAAGTGACTTTGGGTAAGTTACTTAACCTTTCTTAATTTTAATTTGGTTATCTGTAAAATGGGAACAATAATGCCTACTTGAGCAGGATAGTTAAGAGGATTCAGTGAGAGTAATGTGTTTTAAGGGGTTTTTTTTGTGATAGGAGTTTGCTTCATTTTTTTTGAAGCTATGTTGTTAGGTACATAAACATTTAGAATTAGAATTATGTGTTGTTGGTGAATTGACCCTTTTATCAATATTTAATGTCCTTCTTTTCCCCTGTTTTTTTTTTTTTGAGTCTGCTGTGTATGATAGTAGCATATCCATTCAAGCATAATTTTGGTTAGTGTTTCATGGTATGTCCGTTTCCTTAAATATGTCATTTTATTTGATTTCAGTTTTATGTAAACAGCATATAGTTAGGTCATGTTTTTTATTCTATTGTGGCAATCTCTATTTTAATTGGAGTGTTTGACCACTTATGTTTAATGCAATTGTTAATTTGCTTTGATTTAGGACCACCATGTGTTATTTATTTCTGGTGAACCTTTTATTTTGGTTTTTGTAAATTTTATTTCTAAAATTTCCACTTGGTTCTTTGTATCTTTTCTTTCCTTGCTGATACTTTCTGTTTTAAGAGTGTCCAAAATTGCTCATTTGAAAATTTTACAGTAGCTGCTTTAAAGTGCTCGTCAGATAATTCCAACCTCGTGTCATTTTATCATTGGCTTTTCTTTTGCTCATTGTATTTTTTCATGTGATTTGATATTTTTGTAGTTCTTTGAGTATCAAGTAATTTTAGATTGGTTTCTGAACATTTTGAGTATTATAAAACTCTGGTTTCTAAATGTTTTATGGAGAATGTTGGTATTTTTGATTTAGCTGGCACTTGGCTCTGTAGGCATAAGCTACAGGTTTCAGCCAGCCTTCTGTGGGCTGTAGTGAGGTCAGTTAGCTTTGAAAGCCTTTGCAGGGCTGTTTGTATCTGTACTGTGTGTGCAGTACCAAGTGTTCAGTCTGGGGCCTGGCCAGAGGTCTGTTAGCTCAGTTCTGAAAGGTTTTGTTATACTAATTAGGATCAGGTCCAGCTGTGAGCAGGTTGTCATTGGTCAGTTTAAGCCAGCCCTCTTGCTGCACCTCAGCACTCGTGTGTTTCAGACTTCTTTGAGTTCAGGCCAGGGGATACTGGAGAGGTAAAAATAGGAGTAAACTTAGTGATACTTTGCTAGTACTTTGAGTTTTGATGTCTATTACTGAACAACCTGCTGTTATATGTTTTTAAGGAAACTCAAATAGTAGTTTAATGTATTATTTACATGTTTTACACTTGCATTCAGTAAGAGAAAAAGTTTGGCATATATTCCTCCATCTTATTTAGAACTAGAACCCCTTGATAATCTTCTGTTTGGGATTTTTATGTGTGTTTTTAAAGTGAAAATAGGCTGTGATTTTATTTTCTTTTATTACTTTAGTTTTGATTTGGTATAACAGTTGTAATATTTACAAAAAATGGTTGGTAGAGTCTTCCTTTTTTATTCTCTAGAACAGGTCTGTGTTTAAGACATACGAATATTGGTTTTACATGTCTTTGATTTTGCTGTCAGTGTAATGTTAGCCTCGTCGAGTAAGTTGGAAAGTACACCTACCACCACTACTTACTGAAGATAGTGTAGAGTTCGTATTATTTCTTTAAAAAAAGTTGGATAGAGTTCATCAGTAAAGCTTTCTGGGATTTTCCTTGTATGAAGGTTTATATTTACAAATTCAAGTTTTGAAATAGACATTGGGTTATGCAAATTTTTTATTTCTATTCTTAAGTCATTTTTGGTAATTTGTCCCTCGCAAAGATTTTGGTCCATTTAATCTAAGTTGCTAATGTATTGACATAAAATTATTTTTAATATTTTCTCATCCTTTTAATGTTTGTAGTCTTTCTGGTAATAACCCCTCTTTTAATATTTCTGTTGATAGTTTTGTTTTTCTTTTTCCTTTTCTCTTGTC
Source organism: Camelus dromedarius (assembly GCF_036321535.1). Taxonomy (NCBI): domain Eukaryota; kingdom Metazoa; phylum Chordata; class Mammalia; order Artiodactyla; family Camelidae; genus Camelus; species Camelus dromedarius. Next base: position 4,251,217 of record NC_087442.1, read on the forward strand.
ATTTTTGTTGGAGAGTCATTTTATTCTTCCAAAGAACTGTCTTTTGGTTTTATTGATTTTTAAAAACTTCTCAATTATTACTGTGTTTGTGTATCATTGATTTCTGCTCTTTATTATTTCTTCCCTTCTTATTACAGGCTTGATTTCACTTTCATTTCTTAAATTTCTTAGAAGTGGAGACCTGATTACAGTTAGAGTTGAGATCTGTCTTTTTTTCTGATACAATTATTTTTTACTGTTTATTTTTACTATGGTTGATTCAATATTACATAAGTTTCAGGTGTAAAACATGGTGACTGACAATTGATTCAGTTTTTAAAGATTATATTACATTTATAGTTTTAATAAAATATAGGCTATCTTCTTTGTTGTACTATGTACCCTTGTAGCTTATTTATTTTATACATAGTAGTTTGTACCTCTTAATCCCTTACTCCCGTCTTGCCTCTTATATAACTATTTAAAACTAAATTTCCTTGCATTCACTACATACCTGAATCTTACAAATTTTGCAATGTGTGCTTTAATTTGCATTTAGTTCAAGCTATTTTAAAATTTCCTTGTCATTTTTTTCTTGACTAATGGGATATTTAAAATTGTTCTTTTATTTTTTACTGAATATTTGAGGTGATTGCATATATCTTTTTTGTTTGTTTCCAGGACAGAGAACATGTTCTGTGTGATTTCAGTCTTTTAAAATTTGTACACAGGGGACTATAGTCAACAAAGGAACTATATTCAATATCTTGTAATAGCCTATAATGGAAAAGAATATGAAAAGGAATATACATATGTATATATGCATAACTGAATCACAATGTTGTACACCAGAAATTACAATACTTCAATTAAATACTATACTTCAATTAAAAAAATTTTGTTGAACTTTGTTTTAACTTCTGTAATATGGCTTATTCTTGGGATCGTATGCTTGAAAAGAGTAGAAATGCTGTTGCCATTAGGTGGGGTGTTTGTTCCATAAACGTCAGTTAGCTCCATGTCATTGGTAGTAGTCTTTAAGTCTTCTTTTTACTGAGTTTTGTGTGTACCTATATCAGTTATTGAGCTGGGTGTTGCAATATCCAAGTATAATTGTGGATTTGAACATTACTCCTTTCAATTATTCTGTCTTTTGAAGTGTTGCATTGGGTACATACATATTTAGGACTAATATTTCCTTAATGTATCGACACTTGACCATTATGAAATGTCCATTTTTAGTTCTTGCAATATTCTTTACTTCAAGTTTACTTTTTTTAATAATATAGTCCCTGTAGCTTTCTTTTAGTGTTGTCACATTATATCTTTCTGTCTCTGTTCTATAAATGTCTTTATATTTAAAGTGTGTATTTTATAGACTTTTTAGTGGAGGTGCTGGAGACTGAACTCAAGACCTTGAGAATGCTAAGCACACACTCTACCGCTAAGCCATACCCTCCCCCCGTCTTTGCTTTTTAATTGTAGTGTTAAGACCATTTACACTCAACATAATTATTGATGTGGGTAAGTTTAAATCTACTTGTGCTTTGTTTTGTATTTGTTCTTTCTCAGTCCCTTTTTTTTGTTCCCTTTTATTCATTTCCTTCCTTTTTGGAGTTAATTGTATATTTTTAAGGATTCTGTTTCATCTTTATTTGACTAATAAGCTAAGCATGCACATGTGTGTATACAATGGAGTAGCTCTAGGATTTACCTTATGTATTTTTAATTCATCAGAATCTACCTTCAGGTAACATTTTATCACTTGAAATGTAATGTAAGACCCATACATCAGTATATTTTCACTTTTACCCTCCTGTGTTTTGAACCATTTGTTGCCATACATCAAAATTTCATATATATTATGAAGCCCACAATAAATTATTTTTGCTTTGAACAGTGAGTTAGTTTTTAAAGAGATTTAAAAATAAGCCTTTTATATTTACTCATGTATTTACCATTTCCATCATTCTTTATTCCTTCACATACAGGAATTTTGATCCAAGTTTTTATTGAGTATCATTTTCCTTTTTTTTCTGAAGAATTTCCTCAACGTATCTTGAAATGAAGGTTTTTTTTAGTGAAGAATTTGTTCAGCATTTGTTTGAAAAAGTTTTTAACATTACTATTATTTTTGAAGGCTAGTTTCTGCTGTATGTTTTATTCAAGGTTTATTATTTTTAAAAATTTTCCTCTAATCCTTTTTAAGTATGTTGTTTCACTGTCTTCTGGCTTACATAGTTTCAGATGAAAAGCTTGCAGTCATTCTTATTTTTGTTACTCTGTAAACTGTATTTTTTGGGGGGCTGATTTTAAGACTTTATTACTCTTTTTTTGGCAAATTGACTATAAAATGCCTTATCGACTTGTGTGTGTGTGTGTGTGTGTGTGTGTGTGGTTTTGTTGTGTTTCTTGTATCTGTGGGGTTTTAATTATACAATTTGCAAGACTTATAGCTGTTACCTCACTAAACATTTTTTCTGAACCCTTCGCTCCAACTCCAGCCTCACACGTATCAGACTGGTTATTATTGTCCCACAGGACACTGCAGCTGTGTTTATCTTTTTTCCACTTTGTCCTTTATTTTGGATAGAGTTTCTTTTTTCCCCTGTGTCTTTAAGGTCAGTCATCTTTTCTTTTGCAATTTCTAATCATGTTAAATCTTTCAAAGTGAAAGTTTCATTTGATGTCATCTTTTGATGTTACTTCTATTCCATTTTCTTAACATTTTAAATTATCTTTCATTATTATTCTCATATTCATGTTTTCCATATTCAATAAACATGAGGCATATTGATAATAGCTGGTTTAATGGCCATGCCTGTCCCTTCCATCAGCTCTATTGTTTCTTTTCCTTGATTTTTCTTCTGGTTGTGACTCATTTTCTGGCTGCTTGGTGTATCTTGTAAGTTTTTATTGGATGCCACACATTGTGGGGTTTTTTGTTGTTGCTTAAAGCTAGATTTTGTTGCTTAATACTTTAACAAGTGTTAAACTTTTTTTTTTTTTTTTTTTTGCTACCAGTTAACTGTGTATCGCTTTGATTCCGTTGAGACTTTTGTAAGCTCTTGCATGGGTTGTCTAGGCATTTGTTCTAGGCTTCATTTAGCCCTATTCCTAAAGGCATGTTCCGCTCTAGTTTCTGTGAATATGTTATGTAGTCATTGAGGTCTTGGCATTCTCGCTAGAGGGCACACAGTTGATTCCTGGCTCTCCGGGAGCTCTGGGACTTGTTCCTATTGCAGCTCTTCTGAAATTGTTCTTTCTTTGGAAGCTGTTCCTGTTCAGCCTCGTGGGATTTTACACCACAGCTATACAGATTGGTATTCAGATAAAAACTCGAGGGTACCCTTATGCAGATTCCTGGAGCCCTTTCCGTGCCCAGCTCCCTCCTGTTGTGTACTCTGTTCCACAGATTCTAGCCGCCTCCAGTTCCTGAACTCATGATTTCTTTCTGCTCATTTCGGCACAATGGCCTTCCCTCTCTGTGCTACAGTTTGGAAATTAACTACATACAGGAAGCCTTTGCGATGGTAGGGTTCACCTTGTTTCCTTTCTTTCAGGGATTGCGGTCATGTCCCTGCCTGTTTTCTAGTGTCTCATACTGGCGTTTCTTATATTTTGTCTGATTTTCTAGTTGTTCATGACTAAAGGTAATTTTAAACCTTGTTCCCATGTGGCTTTAGGTAGAAGCCTTCTATGTTATTTTAGGAACTCAAATTAGTTTTAATTTACAAGATTAACAAAGAACATTGAATTTTTGGTGGAAAATTTTCTCCAGTAAAGTTAGTAGTAATATTTTACTTCATATTTCTTTGCAACAAAATGAAACAAAGGAAACTAAAATGAAAGGGTTAGGAGATAGAAAGGAAAATAGAAGAAAGAAGAAAAAAACCAAAGAAAGATTAAAATAATCTTTGTGTTATCATTTACAATTAGACTTCGAAGTTCTATTTAAAACCAAAACTGAGAACATCTGAATACAATATGGAAATATAAAACACATTCATCTGTTTTACCATTTAAGTATGGAAATTGGCAACTGACGTGGTTTGACAGTATGACCATCATTTTTTGCATTCAGAAAAAACAAGTTCAGTGTTTGATTAGTGAGAACGATCACATACCAAAAGCCAATGAGCAGCAATAAAAAGACATGAATGAAATATGGGAAATTTAAAGGTGGCATGATGTTTGTAAGTTGATCCATTGGCTAGAATGAATAAAATTCTGATGAACTGATGAATATAAAACACATGTTTTATTGGTGCCAAAATCGAGAATAGGAGAAATCAGAAGAAGAAAAAAAGCAAAGCAAAAATTAAAATTTATTTTTAACTAATAAATACCACAATGCAGACAACCAACATATTGAGATATTAACTAGATAAAACAAGTTTGAAATAAAGCCGGTTGTGCCCCCCAGAATAATGGCTAGTGATGGTCAGGGCAGTGGAGAGAGAAACTTAGAATAGAGCAGAACATTGGCTTGGAAGATTAAGCGACAAAGCCAGCTAAGCCATGTGTGTTTCAGTTTCTTTAACAGCGAGTGTACATAATTATGAAGGATATAAAGGAAAGTTGAAAAGTAAATTCTACCTCCATAATACCTTGTGAATTAATTTCTTATCCTCGTCCAACTGTAGCAGTCATGTTGGGATTATTTCAAGAATTTCCTGTCTTCTTGTATCTAGCTGTTAAACTGGTCAACAAGTTTTTAAACTAGCTGCCGCCCCCCCTTTAAAAAAATTTCTTAGACCTCATATCTCCTTGCTGCTCCTCTGTCACTCTGCTCCAGCTACGGTGTGCCCTTGCTGCCCGACCATCACTTCACAGACTCTTTTCTTAAGAATTTGTGTTGTGGTTCCTTCCACTGCAGCGCTCTTCCTTCAGATATCTGCATGATTTGGTTCCTCTTCTACTTCACATCTCTGCAGAAGCATCTCCTTACTCAGATAGAATTTTATTGTATAAACTTTGTTTTTTAAATGTCTTATTTAAAAAGGTAGCTAGTCCTTCATTATCTGCCTTATTTTTACTGTAGCATTTTCTTGATATTATATGTGTTTTATGAGTAACAAACATTCACTAGAATGTAGTTTAGCGAAGGCAGGGATTTGTTTTGTTTGCCTCTGTATCCTTCATTTTAACAGAGCCAGACACAAAGAGGATTGATCGAATCATCTAATGATGCTTTTTAAATGTGTTGTCCAAATATTTGCTTAAAATGCTTTTAATATAATGCTTTGTCCATCAGTGTCTGAGAGTGGGATGTTACTTCTCCCATAACGATTGTAAAACTATCAATTTCTCTTCGTGCTGTAAATGTTTGTTTTATGTGATTTGAAGTTCTGTTGAATTGTATTATACTGGTAAATTATTGTTTTCATCATTAAATAATGACAGCAAAGTTTGAGTCATTTATATTTGCAGTAGAAACTCATATTTGTGTTTATTTTTTAATCTTTTAATTTTATGTTCTATTTATTATGTATTTTTCTCGCTTTCTGCCTGCTGTTGAACTGGTCAAACTTCCCTCATTCTTTCTCCTCTGATAGTTCTAAAGTTTTCTTTTAAATTAAACATGGCTACTTGGACTTTATAAAGATAATCTCTCCCTTTTTCCATGAACAGTAAAATAGACCTTAGCCTTAATCACTCTTTCCGTCGCGTTTTTGGTTCTGCCTCCTTTCCCCCTTTCCCTCGTGAATGACGCTGTTGTGGCTGTTCGACTTGATGTGTTACACTGGCAGATTTCTACTGTTAAATCATACTTGCATGCTGATTATGTTTACTAAGTTTAAATAATTTTTTCATCCATAGTTTTTGGATATGTTAGGATTTTGGTTCGGATACTCCTTTTTAATTTTGCGGGGAGCAGGGTCGACTTTTTGACAGTTTGAAGTAGTTTTCTTATAAAACCATTTGGACTTATTATAATCATCATTAAGAAATTCTTATATCTTTTTTTATTGGTTTTGATTGATTAATATCCTTTTCTAAAAAAAGATTGAAAGGGTTTCCTATTGTTTAAAATAGCCTTAAATTTTTCCCCCGTATTATTGTCCTTTATTTCTTATTGCTTTCTATTCTTTCAGTGTTTTTCAACTAAATACTGAGTTCATTTGTATTTTTTCTTTTTAAGTAATGAAATAATTTAAAGCTCTGAAATTATATGAATACTGCTTTGTCAATGTCTAAGTTTTTTTATATGTAATGTCTTGTTTTTTATTAATTTATGTGTTTTTAATTTCTTTTCTTTTGACTCATTTCTATCCCTTATTTATGAGGCTTCAAAATCTTTAAAGGTATTAGTTTTAGTTTTTTTTAATTGCATTGGGTCAAAAAAATCTTACGTTACCATGATTCTTAAATGTATTTTACTTTAGTGAAGTGTTTATAAATTAAAATTCAGCATCCTTTTTGTAAGGCAGGTGTGATTAAATCACGTGTACCAGGTTTTTGAGGTTTGCAGGGGTGTGTATAACTTTTTACATTAAAGGATAAGTGTCTTAAAAATACAGACATTTGGGCATCACTCCTCAGTTTCATTAGATCTAGAGGTATAACCTGGTGTGCAAACTTTGAGAAGAACCCATTGGGTGTTAAAAATCACTACTGTAGATGGAGGGAGTCATCTCAAAGTCTGGTGAAAGAGGAAAATCTAAAATAACTCAAAGAAGTGAGTTGTGATGACACAAATATATTAATACGGGCCTGTCTCCACATGTGCATATAAAGAAAGGCTAGATTTGGAGGCAAAATGACTATAAAGTGTGATGTTTACTTTTTTTATGATAAAACGAAGGAAAAACTTGCCTAAATTATTTTATTTCTTTGTACCTTCAACTACTGCTTTATGTTGAGTATAATTCTAAGCCTTAAAATGTAACATTTAGTTATATGTACTTATTTCTTTGTAGGCCTCGAAGTAGAGGAAAAACTGCAGTGGAAGATGAGGACAGCATGGATGGGCTGGAGACAACAGAAACAGAAAATACTGTGGAAACAGGTACCAAAACTGAACTTAAAAATTTCAAAACTTTCATAATAATTTACAAATTTAGCATTTATCTACATACTATTCTAAAATTCTAAAATTTCCATTTACTAAAATATTTTGGTAAGTAATGGCAAAGTGAAAAAGCTGAATGTTCTCTTTTCCCCCCTAAAGCCCTGATTTAGTAGAAATCATTTAATCTCTGTAGATAAATACTTTATTAAAGCAAAATTAAAACTGGAATAAATAGTAATTCCAGGCCATTAGTATAAGAGCTCATACTATATTTCTGGCTTATGAACTATCTAGTGTTTGTCTAAAGCTTATTGTGTTAGTACTATGTGAGGGAAAAATTATGTTCTATTAGCCAGTAGTACTGTGAGATGCGTGGTTAAACCAGACCAGATGCTTCCTGGTGCTCTGGACTTCGAGGTGCCTTAAATAAGCTAATGCGTATTGTGTGTCTGCAAGAGGAAGCGGAATGGGTTGTCCAAAGTAGTTTCTAAAATTTACATAAAGTGATTTAATGAGGTGTCAAAGGGACTCGGTTTCATATCGTAATCAGAGTACCTCTGTACGGGCGGTCTCCCATTGTCAGTGTTTTTACGGTTGTTGAATAGTTTCAACATAGTGATAGGCTTTTCCTCTGGAGTTGAGTGTTGTCTCCTGATCTTTACAGAATGTCGCATAGCTTTTAGAGAAAAGTTAGAAATTGATATATTTTTTAAAATACAGTTTTCCATAAAATATTTTTAGTTGTCAAATGTGTTGCTATTATGTACCTGTAGTTCTTAGAAAAGCCTTCAACTCTTCTACAGTTCTTATCCCTTTTCCCAGAGGGTCTAGTTAGGGAGAGTGACATGAGTGAAGCTTGGACGTTCAGAATTCTGCTTTTTTACCCTTTGGTGCACATCCATTACCACATTACTTTAAACTTGAATTTATATAAGTTCCCCACTAGGTATTTTTCTTATGATTTTTCCCTTAATTTAAAATTTTGTTCTGTACTTTGTGCTGTTACTTTCTAATGAGAAGTTTTTTGTAGTTTCAAGTGACATTTCCCATGTAAGGATTACTTGCAAGTTCCTTTAAACCTGTGCTATCAGGCTGTGCCCCAGCTCCTGTTATGCTGCACTTCGCAGCAGTCTTCCTCAGTACTCCTCTCATTCTCTGAAGATTTAGCACCTCCCTTTTTATTTTCCTCTACTTCTCCCATTGTCAATTTTATTTTTCTAATTTTTAATTTACATACATGTACTACTTATTGTTTGTACGAATAGTTTTGAGCTTTAGCTTTTTAAACTTACGTAGTTATCAAAAAAAAAAAAAAAGAATAAAGCCAACCACAAAGAATCAACAGGATATAGTAATCCATTCATAGTGGACAGTCAAATGTGCCTACACATATTAAAAAAAAATCAGTCATCTAAGTTATAAATAAGTAGTTCATTTCTGTCATTTTTCCCCTAAATTCCACATATAAGTGACATCATGTGGCATTTTTGTTTCTCTTTCTGGCTTACTTCACTTAGAATGATGATCTCCAGGTCCATCCATGTTGCTGCAAGTGGCATTGTTTTATTTTTTATGGCTAGGTAGTATTCGTGTGTGTGTGTTTGTGTGTACACACACCACATCTTCTTTATCCACTCATCTGTTAATGGCCATTTGGGTTGTTTCCATGTCTTGGTTATTGTATATAGTGCTACTAAGAACATTGGAGTGCATGTATCTTTTTGAATTATATTTTTCTCTGGGTATATGCCCAGGAGTGGGATTGCTGGATCATGTGGTAACTCTGTCTTTAGTTTTTAAAGGAACCTCTGTACTGTCCTCCATAGTGGCTGCACCAATTTAGTTCCCACCAACAGTGTAGGAGGGTTCCCATTGTCAGTTTAGTAATCTGTTCAATATGCAGACCTCTTGTCTCCTTGGTTTCTTCAAAACACCTATTCTCCAGCCCGCCTCAGGCACTTATTCTTATCGGGATACTTCAGCCTTTGTCATTGTATCACTAGGACACTTGCTGTTTCACTTTCAAAATCTCAGTTTCAACTGTCCTACCCTCTGACTACTACCTCTCCTTTTTCTAGCTCACTTTTTCCTAATATCCACACCACAATAATCCTTCAACCAAACTGAGTCCTCCAGCCCAGTGTTTTTACCAATAGGACTTGTCAGCCTCCTTTACTAGCTCAGACCCTGTGATCCGTCATTGTAGTCACTCTCTTATGCACCCCAAATTCCTTTGCCATCTTCCCACTATTTTGCCTTCATAACACAACCCAAATTCTGCATTTTAGCAGCCAAAATGGCTGGAGAAAAACATAAACTTGCTGACTGGTGGCATTTTAAATTTATGACGTCAATCTCAAGTGGGTCATAATTGCTCCCCTCCAGTTATTTTACTTTTACTTAGAATCCCCTCTCCCTTTATTAGTGATAATTCTTTCACCACCTTCTCTTCTCTCTTCTATCTCATTTTTCATTCTTCAGTTGATGATTATTTCAGTGAAAAAAGGAAAAATAGAAGCAATCAGGAGAGAAATTCCACATTCATCCACCATCAAATTTTCTTTCCTGCTTGCATCTCTGCCCTTATATTCCACCTTCCCTCCTGTGAAAATGGGATGAAAAGTGTTTCAGGTTATCTAAGGCCAACTCTTCTACCCGTGTCCCGGATTCTGTCCCCTGTCCTCTGTTGTGGCTTTTGTGCCTTCAGTTTTCCTTGGTTTCCGGCATCATGAATTTCTTCTCTTGATGAATCAGCTGCAGCATTTGCTGCATTTCACCCTTCATAAACATAAGTACTTGATCAGGTATCCTCTTTCAGCTACTGTGTTGCTTCTTTGCTCAACTATATAGCAGAAATCCTTGAAAGAGTTACCTGTACTTAAGGTTGCTACTTATTTTTGACGATTTCCTCATGAACCTACTCCAGTCAGGCTTTCTTCCTCCTGCTCTACTAAAGCCGTTGCCAGAACCACCATTCAGTCTTGCCTGCCTTAACTATTTAGTAGCATTTAACGCAGCTAACCACTTTTAAGAGTGAAACTTTAAAAAAAAAAAATTGACTTTCTTGACACCACATTCTCTTGCTTTTTCCTGTCTCACTGATCTCTTTCATTGTCTTTTGCTCATCTTCGCACAAATTAGGTGGTCTCATTCAGTTTAGCTGCTTTAAATATATCTGTGTGCTAGTAACTCTAAAAATTGTATTACCAGCTCTTTTCTTGCTTTGAACACAATCAGTACCTTTAGCTTACTTCTTAACATCTCTTCGATGTCTAAAGAGGATCTCAAACTTAATGTTTCCTGTGGAACAATTTATTGTTGTCCTGAAATCTCTTCTTTCACTGTTCCTGCCTCAGTAAATGACATTGTGTGTTGTTTAGGCTAAACATATGATCACTGGAAAATACTATATGGGCTTTACCTTTGTAATACGTCCTGGCTTCAGACACTTTTCCTCTCCACTGCTGTGGCTCCAGAACTTGCCAGCACCACTGCTGGCTGCCAAAGCTTCCCAGCTGGGCTCACTGCTTATACTCTTACTTTACGCATTTTAGTTTTGTTCTCTACATAGTAGCAGAGTGATCTTTTAAAACCCAAAGTAAGAGTCTTTTCCTTCCCTTGATCTTCAAGCTTTACTGACCTTGGCTACTTCCCCTTACTCTCCAGGCTCCAGCCTTTCCTTTCTCAGTCACTTGTACTTTTTGTCTTCCTTGCTTGGAACCTCTTTCTCCCATATATTCCCTTACTTCAGTCAAATCTCTACTCAGTTGCTCTCTTGTCAGAGAAGCCTTTCCTTACCAACTTGTCTGAAAAGCAGCACTTGGTGTGGTCTGTCCTCTTCTCTTGCTTTACTTTTCCTCCTAGTATTTAGCAGTTTTGACATCATAGTACATGTTTTTTAGGTTGTTTCCATATCTTGGCTATTGTAAATAGTGCTGCTGTGAACCTCTGTGTGCATGTGTCTTATTTATTTATTTGTTTGTTTGCTTGTTTATTTATAGTCAGTTTACAATGTTGTGTCAGTTTCTGGTGTACAGCATAATTTCAGTCATACATGTATATATATATATATATATATATATATATATATATTCCTTTTCGTGTTCTTTTTCATTATATGTTACTACAAGATATCGAATGTAGTTCCCTTTGCTGTACAGTGGAAACTTGTTGTTTATACATATTTATTGTGTGCCTTTCACACTAGAATATAAGCTTTATGAGGTCAGGAATTTGTCTTGTTGGTTGATTTATTCCCAGTGCCTCTAATACTGCCAAGCACATAGTAGACATTGACTTACTAATTGAGGCAGTAGTGCGTTCTTATATTTTCCTAGGCTACTCTTGTTCTTGGAACATCACCACATAACTAAAATTCTGACATTTAATTTTTTTTACCTGAAGAGCCCCACAAATAGACTGTCTTCTCATACCATCTCCCATGAGATGTCAAAGCAAATGAAATTTTCGTGAAACGGTTTAACAGGAGCAGGATGATACATACATATTTTTTTATCCTGGCCTTCTGTACAAAAGTTAAATGCAATCAAATGTGTTAGCCTTTGCTCTGTCTTTGTCCTTGGAACGACTTTTGTTCAGTTCCTTTAGTGAACACATAGGGCAAAAAAGAATAATAAAGAAAAGGAGAAAGAACAATTGTTAAAATTACCAACTTGCAAACAAAGAGAAGAGTTCCATAAATTTCTAGTCAATTTAAAAGCACATTCCAGTTGACTGCAAGGCTCTAACATCTCTGTGGAAGTCTCAAGGCCCAAGGTTTATTGGAAACTCTTTTACCCTCAACTATGCCTTGACACATTTCTTTAATGGTTTGTAGTAAACTAATAGTATTTATTCAAGTGAGTACTCTTTAGAGAGAGAGAGAGAGAGTGTGTGTGTGTGTGTGTGTGTGTGTGTTGAGGTTGGGTAAGTGGTTGGAATGAGTATCCTTCAAGTGGTCATTGGGGAAGTAGCAGGAAGTCTCACAGGTCACTTTAAGTTTTTATGGAAGAACATCTTGCCTTTATTTTGGAGATGGTGACCCTTGACAGTTCTGTGTGTATTTTCCTTTATGAATAAAATCAACTTGAATGAAGTGCTACTTACTTGAAAAGAGAAATTCCACTTCTCTTTGAGATCATTTTATAATCAAGGCTTTGCAGGCTTGTTTTAGTTAATTATAATTGGTTAATTATGATTTAGCTAATTATAATTAAACACTTTTTTTTCTTCTCAAGTTGTCATAATATGGCTAGTGGGTTGACTAGCTTTTGGCTGGCTTCTGAGTCCTTTTTAGTATCATCTCAAAATGTTTCAAAGCTCATTGCTTGTGGGCAACAGTATTTTTCAGGCCCATCTTTAATACTCTGTGCCCTAGGATATGAAATTGACTACTCTGTAAGGATTCCTAGTTTTTTTTTTTTAGTGGAAACCAATATTAGAGATACAAATCTAGGATCTAAGAATGTGTATCATACTATTTCTGTTGAGAATTAGTTATGTTGGTCTGTTTCAGTGATACACTAATAATTAGATGTGTGGGTATATACACGTGCTTACAAATTCAGTTCACGTTGATCCTTTCAGTTTACTGCTAGCATAATTTTTAAAATAGACTTTAGTTTTTAGAACAGTTACTGATTCACAGCAAAACTGAGTGGAAGGCATAGATATTTCCCATTCACCTCCTGCCCCCCATACATGCATAACCTACGCAGTTATCAACATTCCCTGCCAGCACTGGTACATTTGTTACAATTGATGAAACTACACTGCCACACTCTTTTCACCCTGAGTCCAGAGTTTACATTAGGTTTCACTCTTATTGTACATTTTATGGGTTTGAACAAATGTATAATGGCATGTTTCCGTCATTATAGTCTCATACAGATGGTTCCACTGCCCTAAAAGTCCTCTGTGCCCTGCCTGTTCATCTTTCTTCCCCTCTAACCTCTGGCAACTATCATTCTTTTTACTGTCTTCATAGTTCTGTCTTTTCCAAAATGTCATATAATCAGAATCATACAGTATGTGGCCTTTTCAGATTGGCTCAACAATATACATTTAAGGTGTTTTTCATGGCTTGATAGCTCATTTCTTTTATTGCTGAATAATACTGTATTTTATGTATGTACAACAGCTTATCTCTTCACCCACTGAAGGGCATCTTGGTTGCTTCCAACTCTTGGCAATTATGAATAAAGCTGCTATAAACATTTGTGTGCAGATTTTTGTGTAGACATAAGTTTTCAGCTCCTTTGGGTAAATACCAAGGAACAAGATTGCTGGATCATATGGTGAGAGAATGTTTAGTTTTGTGAGAGACTGTAAAACCATTTTCCAAAGTAGCTGTGCCATTTTGCATCCCCACCAGCAATGAATGAGAGTTTCTGTTGCTTCACAGCCTCCCCAACATTTGGTGTTGTCAGTGTTCTAGATTTTGGCCATTCTGATAGGCATTTAGTAGTATCTCATTGTTTTAATTTACACTCCCTGATAACATATGTTGTCAGGCATCTTTTCATATGCTTATTTGCTATCTGTACATCTTCTTCCACTATTTTGTCTGTTAAAGTCTTTGGCTTAGTTTAAAATCAGTTTATTTTCATATTGTTGAGTTTTAAGAGTTAAGTCTTTGCCAAACCCAACGTCATTTAGATTTTCTCCTACTTTATCCTTTAAGAGTTTTATAGTTTCACACTTCACATTCTGTGATCCATTTTGAGTTAGTATTTTGAAGGCATAAGGTCTGTGTCTGGATTCTTCATGTGTATATGTGCATGTGTGTGCATGCACTTTGATGTCCACTTGTTCCAGCACCTTTGTTGACAAGACTGTCTTTCTCCATTTTATTGCCTTTGCTCCTTTCTCAAAGATCAGTCAACTGTATTTAATGTGAGTCTGTTTTGAGACTGTCAGTTCTGTTCCATTGATCTTGTTGTCTGTTCTTTTGCAAATACTATACAATCTTGATTACTGTAGCTTCATGGAAGTCTTGAGGTTAAACAGTATCAGTGCTCCAACTTTGCTCTTCTTCTTCAATATTGTGTTGGCTATTCCAGGTCTTTTGCTTCTCCATATAAATTTTTGAAACAGTTTGTTGCTATGCACAAAATAATGAGCTGGATTTTGATTAGGATTGCCTTGACTCTATAGATCAAATTGGGAAGAACTGACATCTTGGTAATAAATATTGAGTCTTCCAATTCTTGAACATGGAATAACTGTTTAGTTCTTCTTTGATTTTTTTTTTCCATCAAGTTTTGTAGTCTTCATCATATAGATCTTGTACGTATTTTGTTAGTTTTTTGCATCTAAGTTTTTTTTTTTGAGGGGGAGTTGCTAATGTGAATTTCCCCCCAAAATTCCACTTGTTCTTTGCTAATGTATAGAAAAGTGATGCATTTTTGTATATTAACTTTGTATCATGCAACCTTGCTGTACAGACTAGGAGTTTTTTGGTTGATTTCTTTCAGATTTCCTTCATAGTCATGACATCTTTGGATAGAGACAGTTTTTTTATTTCTACCTTCCCATCAGTATTTCTTTTTTCTCGTCTTACTGCAATAGCTAGAACTTCCAGATTATATTCAAAACGAGTCGTGAGAGGGGGATATCCTTACCTTGTTTGTTCCTGATCTTAATGGGAAGGCTTTTAGGCTCTCACCATTAAATATGATGCTGGCTGTAAGTTTTTTGGTAGTAGTTCTTTATCAAGTTGAGGAACTTCCTCAATTCTTAGCTTACTGGAAGTTGTTATTGTTGTTTTTAAATCATGAATGGATGTTCGATTTTGTCAAACACTTTTTTTTGCATCTACTGATATGATCATGTGATTCTTATTTTTCAGCCTGTTGATGTGATGGATTACATTAATTGATTTTCAAATGTTGAACTAGCCTTGCATACCTGAGGTAAATCCCACTTGGTAGCAGTGTATAATTCTTTTTATACATTTTTAGATTAAATTTGCTAATATTTTGTTGAGGATTTTTGCATCTATGTTCATGAGAGATACTTGTCTGTAGGTTTTTTTTTCCCTCCTAGTGATGTCTTTGTCTATTTTTGGTATTAGGGTAATGCTGGCCTCATAGAATGAGTTGGGAAGTATTATTCCCTCTGCTTCTCTCCTCCAGAAGAGATTGTAAATAATTAGTATAATGTCTTCCTTAGGCATTTGGTGGAATTCACTAATGAACCCATGTGGACCTGGTCCTTTCTGTTTTGAAAAGTTACTAATGATTGATTCAATATTTCAGTATATATAGATCTCTTTAGATTGTTTCTTATTGTGGTGAGTGTTAGCAGATTGTGTCTTTCAAAGAATTGGCCCATTTCATTTATATTATCAAATTTGTAAGCATAGAATTGTTCGTAGTATTCCTTCATTGTCCTTTTACTGTCCATGGGACCTGTAGTGTTGGCTCCTTTTTAATTTCTGATATTAGTAATTTGTGTCCTCTCTTATTTTCTTAGTTAACCTGGCTAGAGGCTTATCGATTTTATTGATCTTTTTTAGAAAGCAGCTTTTGATTTTCTTGATTTTTCTGTTGATTTCCTGTTTGCAGTTTCAATGATTTCTGCTCTAATTTTTATTGTTTATTTTCTTCTGCTTACTTTGGATTTAATTTGCTGTTCTTTTTCTAGTTTTCTAAAATAGAAGCTAAGTTAATTGATTTTAGATCTTCTTTCTAATGGCACAGAAACAAATTTATTTGGCTTATTGATGAACATTCCATGTGAGCTAGAGAAGAATGTATGTTCTGCTGCTGTTGGATGAAGTAGTCTAAAGATATTCATTACATCCAGTTAATTAATAGTGGTGTTGAGTTCAGCTGTGTCCTTAGAGGTTTTCTGTTTGCTGGGTCTATTTCTGATAAATGGCAGTTAATGTCCCCATATATAATAGTGAATGCACATACTTGTCCTTGTAGTTCAGTCAGTTTTTGCCTCATGCATCTGACATTCTTTTGTTAGGTGCATATATGTTAAGGATTGCTATGTGTTGTTAGAGAATTGACCCTTTTATCATCATGTAATATTCCTATTTATCCCTGATAACTGTACGTGCTATGAAGTCTGCTGTGTCTGAAATTAATATAGCTTCTCCTACTTTCTTTTGATCAGAGTTCTGTTCTCTTAGTGAGTTTCCAGTAATCCACTATTATTGACTGTAGTCATCATCTGGTACATTAGATCTCCAGACTCTTATGAGAGTTGGTGAACATTTGCTTGAATCATTACTTCTGTATTTTAATTAACACAAGGTAAGTGACACTTTCAGACTACATCATTAACAGTTTTATCTAGTGTGCTTAATTTATACTAGACTCCAGTCTTGCCCAGGGGACCTCATTTCTCACAAAGGAAGAACATACTCAAACTGGTTGCATGCTTGTGTCTTGGCTTTCACTTTGTATAGACCATTCTCTCAATTACCAAGTCTTTTTCTAAGAACCACGTCAACACTTCTGTCAGTGAATACAGACCCAACCTCCTCTTCAGAAATTGTCTGCCTTCAGAAATTCTAGAGAAGTCTGTTTCTCTAGAATTTTTGCACACCCAGAAGTGTCTATCTTACTTCTTCTGCTATAATAATAATAATAATTATTATTATTTTTATTTTTATTTTTATTTTTTATTTTAGTGGAGGTGCTGGGGGTTGAACCCAGGACCTCGTGCATGCTAAGCATGTGTTCTACCACTGAGCTGTATCCCCCGACCCCCGTATCTTACTTCTATTTGGAGACAGTTTTAATGGATATTGTGATTTACCTGTAAGTCTAGGCACGATATTTAACCGTTCTTTATCTCTGAATGAGTTTAGCAGATCTGGGGGCAAAACTTCTCACCAAAAGCCCTGAGAAGGGGAGCTATTGTAAATGATACATTTGGGGGGGATGGAAACTGGCTTCCAATTGTCCATTAGTAATATATAAAAATTTTTTTTTGTATGTTTGCTTTGTATTAAATTTATTTGTGTCATGTTAGCTGCAGAAATTTTTGTACATATCCTTTCCAACCTATGGAGTAAATGTTTAATTAATTTTTATGAATTACTAAGCCTCCCTCAAACGGTGCTTAAGGGCGGTGTGTCTTTTAACATGACGTCTAGTGTTTTTCCCAGGTTTGGATATTAATTGTTCTTATTATCTTTATTTGCTAAATGGTTTTCAGTTATAGCTTTGGTCTCTTTGATCTCTGAGACGTTTAGAGAGAGTTTTAAAATTTTCCAATTATTTTTCTGGCTATTCTCCTTGTTTTTGTCATTCATTTATAATTTTATTATATTGTGTTGGGTTTGTACATGTTTTATATTTTATATTTTGAGATTTTTTGACATATTCATCAGCTTTGGAAAACTCTCAGCTGTTATATATTGAAATCTTGCTTTTGTACCATTCTTTTTTCTAATTGAATGTTCATTAGACTGTATCATTGTGTTTGTTGCCATTTACCCTCTCCTTTTGATGTTTTATCCTTTTGTCCCTCTGTCCTTTATTCTAGATAGATCATCCTATGTAGATCTTCTAGTTAACTTATCCCCTTTTAACTTTGTCCCCTGTTAAGCATGTCAGTTGAGTCCATTTATTATGTTTTAAAAGTTTCTTTGTTATTCTTTTTCAAATCTGCAACTGGTAGTTTTTTAAATTTAATCTAATTCTTTTAATTTTTTTTTATATTTGTTTTTAGTTTTGGGGCAGATGGTTAGGTTTATTTCGACTGAGATACTGGGGATAGAACCCAGGACCTGGTGCATGCTAAGCGTCCACTCTACCACTGAGCTGTACTCTCCCCCTTGTTGTAGTTTTCATTTCTCTCCTGAAAATTTTAATGTTTGGATTTTATTACCTTTACTAATAACAGTGAATACAGTTGGTTTGGTGTTTGATTATTCCCGTGTCTGGAGTCTGTGGCTTTTTTGCAGTTGTTTCTGCTCTTGTTCATGTCATATTGTCTCCTCATAGCTGATGATCTATGCTTGTGTACTGGACGGGGTATCTGACCATTTATTTGTGGAAAGAAATTGATGGTGTACCCCCCCCCCCCCCGCTACCCCAAGATGATTTTTTCTTGGATTTTTTCCTGGTACCTAGGGGCACTAGTATTTTAGGACCACTGCAGTTCAGTTTTACGGCTCTGTTTTCTGTTCCAAGCATGTGACTCAAAGCTGTGCAGCAGCCCTTGCAGGGGCTAAATTCTGCTTTACTCTTACTCTCAATGCCAGCCCTTTGGGATTCCTGCCATCCCTGAGCTCCCATCCCTGGATGTTTGTAAACTTCTAGGACCATCCATGAGTCTTCGAAAGTCAAACGTGCATGCTCTTAGCTGCCTCTTCCCAAAAGGCTGAAGTCCCCATGGGAAAGGCAGCCCTGGATACCACATTCGCTTTCCTCATGTTCCTTCCCTGGGGTTTTGTCTGGTAGTTCTTTACTGGCGTGTTCATTTTTCATGCTTTTAAGATTTGTTTACTTTAAAAAAATATTTTACTCAGCTTTCTTATTTGTCTTCAGTGGGAGGGTTGTTCCAGATTACCTTGTCTGCTATTAGTGAAATAGATATTTTTTGGAGTTTTCTCTGCATCATAATATGTGGTTAGTTTACATACATTTTTTTGGCAGTTGAATAGAATGTATAGCCTCTTTTGTTTCCTTGAATAGTGTATGAAACTTGATATTCATTTATTAGAGTCTGTCAGCCAGGATTTGTTAATAAAACTAAAATAATTAAAATCCCAAGAAAGAACAAAATCCGTGGGTCATGTTCTGTCATGTTCAGAGGTCAGGTCCAAAAGAAGGAAAGGATATGATTACACAATTCCTTAGATATGTTTTCTTCTGTAGTCTTAGTACTATAAAGAAAGCAAGAAAAGTATTGCCAATTCTGTGGAGGTAAAAGAAGAGAGAGGAAAAAGATTTTTTTCTACTTAATAGTTGGCTAAAACATAGAAGCATACATGTTGTTTGGATAACTAGTAGAAAATGGATGTCGGTGTTACTAAGTAACTACCAGATACTGGCCCATTTAAAATATTGTTTATTATCCTCTGTGCTTCTTTGTAATTTATATATGTGTGTGTATAATAAGATTTCTCTTTTTGCTTCATATTGCACAATGTATAATAATAACCAATTTTAAAATCAATATTGAACATCACCCAGGTTTTGTGATAGGCTTTGGTTTGTATAAAGGATATTAATGGTTGCTTTCATAGGGCATATCTTCCAGTAGGATTCTGTATCCTATGAATAGGACACTTTTTTGTGCCATTGACCCCTTTGGCAGATTATTTTCCAAATAATGTTTTAAAGTGAATAAAATAAAATAATATTGCAAAGGAAAATAGTTATATTGAAATATTATCAATAGTAAAAAGCCAAATTTGTAATTTTGTAATGTGTTCTTTTTTTATTTACACTTAAAAAGTCGAGTGTATAATTACTGTAATTTTGCAATAGTGATGAGGGTAAATGGTACTTTGGGGATATCTGCAAACTGAATGTGATAAATTCTCTGCTTTCTGATGGTGATAGAGATAGGAGTATTGCTGTACCACTCTGCTTGTGCATATATTCATAATCAAATGGGTTTTTAGAATTCTTAATCTCAAAGGTTAGTAAAAACAAGGATGTAATTTCTCCCTCCAGCGTTCTAGAACCTCTGATTAAATACATTTAAAAATTAATTAAAAGATAGGGTGCTTTGAAGGAATGTAGTGTGTGTTGGTAAGGAGGCCATATTTGGATTCTAGAATATTTTTGACATCTTACAGTCTATCGTGGTCTCATGTTGTTTGCTTGCATGGAGTTTGCTGAATATGTTTTTATGATATACATATATACAGGTATACAAATGATACATATAGCCCTTTCAAATAATTATTTAACCTTTAGGGGAGATAATTTCATATTGTTCAAAATCAAATATTTTATTTCCATGGACTTGGCTGTGAGGTAAACGTTCTCTCTACTTCATAATCTTATTCAGTAGTGCTCAAGAAATAAAGAGAAAAACTGTATTTTCAGCTTTCATCTCATTCTTCATATTCAGCAAATGATTCCTCAGTAACATCATCCAAGTAAAATAGTAACATTTCTCTTTAACACTAATTTACTCATTAAATTTATGTGCTGTGGTCAGGTGATGTGCCAGCCGTGAGTAGGAGTGGAAGGAGCAGGTTTGGGCTTCTGGGCCGTAGAAGTCTGATTCTGAATCCCAGCTTTGCCTCTTGTTAGCTATGTGACCTCAAGCTTGCTGTTTAACTTTCAGACTTCAGTTTCCTTATCAAAGAGGATAATATATCATATTGTATTCTTTTTTAAAAGAGAAGAGTTAAGTAAGAGGACTATTTGGCACACTTGCACTTGTCCTTTCAGGTTTAGCTGGGCTTCTGATACCTTTTTGAAGCCTGTCTAAGCTATTCTTCCCACCTCCTCCCTAACTGCCATCGTACCTTGTACCTCCATCAGGACAGTTACTGTGTCCTGTCACCATCACCTGCTATGGATCCACTGAGGACAGGGATCCTGACTGTTTTATACTGTCTACCATTGGAATAGGACGTACATTACGTAGTAGTTACTTAAAATTTTGTTTGGTAAAAAAATCACCCTAAAGTAATGATTTATTAAATCAGTAGCAGAGAGCCAGGAGGTGCTAAATAAACGTTCTCTCGATTTCTGTTACTTCCCACAATACAACTTAATAATGTGTCATCTGACATAAAAAAATTCATATCTGGTGGATGATAGCCAACTAGGTAAAAAGTAAACATGGAGTTAGAGTATAGTGTGTGAATGTAGGTAATCAACAGCTACCACATACCTACTTTTCCTATATATTTAAGGCATTGGGCTAAGTGCCCAGTGCAGCAGTATTTTTATTATTATTATTATTATTGTTATTGTTATTATTATTATTATTATTCCTAAAGACAGTTTTATAGTAGGTGGCATTAGCTATCTTTTAAATGATTAGAAAACTGAAATGGAGATGAGGCTAAGCAAGTTGCCAAAGTCACGATGCTAGCAAATGAGTGAGCCATGATGCAAATTCTGGACCATTTGATTCCAAGCCTTTGATTTTAACTAACACAGCAAAATAGCCTTTGCTATTAATTTTAAACTTTTTCGTGTCATAGAACCAACTATTTAGAATTCTAAAGTAAGAGTCATGAGAGGTGGAATGGCATTGTGTAAGGGCAGCTAGGGGTAACTTACCACCAAGATTTCCCAGCACATAGGCGATGCTGTTGCAGGAAGTCCACAGGCTATCCACGTTCTCTCAGGAAGTTCCTTCCACACAAGTAGGCTCTTTAGTGTAGTTGCCACCCACATGTGACACCTGGTGGTTTGAGATTAAACACAAACAGGTGCTACAAATAAAATCACCCCTGTCTCATCACCCACAGGATTGGAGAGGACTCCACCCTTCTGGCTTTAGAGTATCTTGTGACCAACTGACATTGCCAGTATTTTAGATCAGGTTCAAAGTAAGGAGAAAGATACACTGGAGATTTTATATCAAAGAAAAAGATAACAGTTAAGTTTTTTTAGTGATTAAAAAAAGATACCTGCTTGTTCTAATTTGTACAGATCTGGACTGTAAGCATTTGAACAAGTAGAACCCCACGAAAGGTAGAAACTGTGCAAGGTGCAGATAACCGAGTACTGGCATCAGATCTGTTCCCTCAGTTGTCTCTGCGTTTGCGGTCATTTCATCCAGAGGTGCTCTGGATATCATTTTCAACCAGAGCAGTCTGTTTTACGTCCTGCTGCCAAACTCCGACAATCTTTTAAAGCCTCGGGCTAAGAGAAGAGAGAGACGTAAACGCTAGTTTAATTGTCCCGCCTTGACTTGGACAGATAGTGAGATCTAACTTGCTCTACTGAATGAGGAGTGATAGTTTAAAAGGATAGGTTCTGTTACTGTGTAGTTTTCACTTATTGAGGGATACCTTTTTCTGTTTCTATTCTGTGGCTGGATCTGCTCCCCAGGAAGCAGTCATAAGACTCTTCCTTACTTCTTAAAAAGCAAATGATTGAAAAACAAAATCCAAACCAGAAATAAAACCAGAACCTGCCAGCCCCTCCTGTGTCTTTGGCAGCTCCAGGGTGGGTCCCTGGGCAGAGCCAGCAGCGATAACAGCTGCAGGAGGAAAGAAGCGACGGTGAACTCTGAAAGCTGCTTTACTGTTGTCCTCCTTGCGGGCCAGGCCTGTTCCTGGTCCCATTTCTGTAAAAACAGACAAACATCTTTGTTTGCATCTGTTTTTTTTTCCCCTCTGAAATTTCAAAAGGTTGTGTACCTGCAGACCTGCTAGCCTACCAGTAACGTTCGTGTTTAGCCTCCCGGTTTCCTTCTCGGTCTAATTTAGAGAGAGACGGGCAGGCAGGCTGTCCGCTTACTTGCTTTCCCTTAGTTATAAGCAATAAACAACCCCCCTCCCCAAATGTTTGAAGTGTTACGTATTTTCTTTTTCTGGGGGACAAAAATAAGGGAATACCTGAGGTTTTGCCTCAGTTTGCCAGAAGAAAAATTTTGACTTGGGGCCATGGTGCTAGATGGTAGCATAAGAGGAGAGGCAGACAGGCCAGACGCCCTGGGGGAGCTGTGATTTGGGGGTGGAGGCTGAACGGAGCCAGCTCCTACAGGGGACTCTTCTGCTGCAGGACCCTCGTCCGTTTGGCTCGTTGTCTGTGAGCTGCTGAGGCCCCCGTCTTTTTCTCCCTTTACAGTTCTCTTCTCTTGACTCGTACCCTTTCTTGTTACCTCGTAATAGAAATAGTACAAAAAAAAGCGTGTCCCACGTCTGCTCTGGGCATCTGTGGGTAGAAATGAATTGCTTCTTTAAAGGTGTTTCTGTGTAACTCTGTCACCAGCAGACTCTCTCAAGCGAGTGCTGTGATCCTGTCTGTCTCGGGCTGTGAAAGCCCTAGGCGGCCCGCAGCACGGGCTCCTTCCTGGCTCTCTGCAGGCGCTTTCCCTGCAGCCACAGGCTCTGCGGGCACCCAGTCTGCTTCTTGAGCTGTTGCAGGTCACAGTTCTCCCAGATATTTCAATACAGCACGGAAGGTGTCAGTTGATTTCCAAACACGACTGTCGCTGTTGTCCTCACCTGTGTCTCTGTGTGTCTCAGTAGCCCACCTGTGTGTATTGTTTTTGTCGCAGAGTTCTCCACAGCTGATGGCAGTTTCTGTCTGATTAGAGCATAGATTAAACTGCTGTAACAGACCCTCAGCTACAGCAGTGGCTTACATACAACAAATTCATCTTTCTCTCATATATTCTTGAGAATGAGAGGTCCAGGCTGATGGGGTTGCTCTGTGGTTGTTAATGGGCCCAGGTTCCTTCCATCTTGCTGTCTGCCCTCTCTCCCCTGAGTGGTGTTGCCGTCAGCAGCATTGCAGCTGGTGGCTGACATGTCTGTGGGCCAGTCTGTGAGAAAAAGGGAGCATAATTCAGTCCAGAGCAAATCTCTTCCTTTTAGGTAATAGAAACTACATGGTTACTTCTGGTCATATTCTGTTGGTGAGAATCTGCCATGCTTAGCTGCAAAAAAAAGCAAATAAAGTCTGTAGCTGAGCAGTTATGTGCCTATTCAGACTTGAGTAACATAAGAGAAAGAGAGTGTGGATTTTGTCCTTTGTCCATTTTCCACGTGGTTATGTGCCTTGTTCATCTGTGGAGTTCTTTGCACATTCTGAATTTGAATACCTTTTTGGGGATACAAATTGCGTGCATTTTCTTTCAATCTGTGACATGTTTTAAAATTTCATTTGTGGGTCCTTGGTCATATAGAAATTTAATATTCTAGTAAAATTTGCAGATCTTTTCATAATCCTTCTTTGATGCACATGTATTTTATATTTGTGGATTTGGTTCTGGGTGCTCTTTATCAGTTTTGTGCCTAGGAGTAGACAGGACATAAGCTAGGATTGATAGGTTCCACAAGCACTTGATTTATGGTCAACTCTTCTACTTTGATTTTTAAAAGAAACATTCTTTTTAATAGGAAAACCAAAATTATTTGATGCCACATTTCATCATTAATTTTTTGATTTCACAGGATTTAGTTATTTGTTGTTCTTTTTTAACTAAAAAATTAGTAGTTCTTAGAATTATTCATCAGAGCACTTCCCTAAAATTCAATTTGAATCTAGAAGACTTTGATAGTTCCAGAAACAGGGAAGTCATACTGAAGTGCTGATCTGAGAGATCAGAGATGAGATTTGGTATGAAGTGGGTATGCAGGCCGCTAGATATGTCCGGGATGTAGCTCAAGTTCGATCTGGAGTTCAGGGGAGGAGTTAGGGCTAGAGATGTTGAGTGAAATAAAAATCAGTAAGTCCCAAGGAGACTGTTGAAACCTGGTAATAATTAAATCCTTCAGAGACAAGCTGCACTCAGAGAAACCAGCTGAAGAGACAGGTACTAGATCGTTGAGTCTTTGTTAACAAAGGTAGTTTTCTGACTTCACAGGGGAGTAAGTTGAGGCTGAGAGAGATGACTGGTCCATGAAGTTGTGTAGCTGGTAGTTGGTGTAATTGATACTCGAGACCAAGTCTTTATGAGTCCAGTGCCCATTGTATTCCGTTATATCTCCCTGCATTTAAAAGATGGAAGAGTGTTTCACTAAGGAGGGAGTACTCCTTGGTGCCAGATGACTTTCCAGAATGTTTGAAGGCTTCTGCGTGGCCCCGTCACCACCAGTGGCGGTGGAGGGGACAGTGGTGTGGAGGGAGGACGATGCCTTTCAGGAAGGTTAGTTGAGGGAGGAGGTGGTGGAGAGCACCCACTCTAGGTCCCACTGCACGAAGTTTGGTGGTGAAAGGAAGGAAAGACAGGAGGAGCTCAAAGGACTGTAAGGCTTTGTCTGTTTGGTTTGGGCGTAGTGGTGCAAAAAGGCCTAAGTGAACTTTGAGTTAGAAAAGAAAGATCGAGCCAAGAGTGTGGGATTGCATCAGGAGCACCAGTGGAGAGACAGTGCCATTAACGTCTAACAGTGTAGTGTGAGAGACGGAGTGGGTGTCTCGTTTTATTTAAAGGGAGGAATGACGTTTGGGGTGATGGTGTTTGAAAACCCTCTCGGCGGTTCGGTTGCCTACTAAGAAAGTGTGTGTGGATTGTTTGGAGTTGGAGTCTTGAGGATGATTGAAAAGGATGGTGGAGTCAAGGTGTGTTCTTTTCAGTCATTTAGCTTTTAGAATGGATGATAATTAGAGGCTGCAATGCTTGTTTAGTATACGTGCTGCCGAAGCGAGCACAATGCTTGTTTTAAATTAACGATAATTTCACTATATGGATTATGAGGAATCTTTTTTATGAGTCACACTGAAATACATTGGTTCTGTAGATGAACTGCTATAATCACCAAAAGAATGAAACTTCTCTGAGTCAATTGTGGTTTGGGGAAGTATGCCATGTTTTCCATTATTTTGGTTATCATTTTATAATAGAGAATAAATGTAAACAGTGCCATTAATTATATATGTAAATTTTTCCTGTGCTACTTAGATATTGTCATTTATTGTTACATCCTTTTTCCTTTACAATGTATGCTTTATAGACGAGTTCACTAAAGATTGCAAAATGCAGACACACACACACACACACACACACACACACACACACAATGACTTTTTGTATTCTCTTGTTTACTATTAAGCAGAAATCAAAGAACAGTCAGCAGAAGAGGATGCTGAAGCAGAAGTGGACAATAGCAAGCAGCCAGTCCCGGCGCTTCAGCGCTCCGTGTCTGAGGAATCTTCAAGCTCCCTGGTCTCTGTCGGTGTAGAAGCCAAAATCAGGTGAGAGAATGGAGCTGGGCTGGAGATGAGTGGCAGGAAGAGGGGCAGTGAGTTGAGTACAGAGAAAATTCAGAGAGTGCGAGCTTAGGACAGAAGTCTGGGTGAATTTTATTATTTTGTAGCTTTAAATTTGAGGCTGAAAGCCCTGTGTGCAGGTGGGGTGGAGTATGTCTGTGGCTTGGGTGTTTGTAGGACAGAGCAGTTGTCTCACAGGTTACTCTGCTCTGCTCAGACCAGAGCAGAGTATGACCAGTGTGCAATTTCCAGTAGAAGAAGGGAGTTTAGACTTCTAGCGTAAGGACTGATGTTTGATTTACTAGTGTATGCTCTTGTTCTTGACCCTCTCTTCATCCTTTAAAGAAAGAAATACAGGATGTGATAAAACCTATCTGTGTGTAATTCAGCTGTGTAGTCTCGTAAGTTTTTACTTGAAGACATGAATAAAACTGCAATCATCCGTCAGTTAAAGATTCCCATCTTTTTGAAACATTTCTTTTGCTTTTGGCGTATCTCTCTCCCCATTTTGTCTTGGCTGGCAAGACATCTGTAAGACTCCCGCCTTTACGATGCTGGAGTCCTCAGGTCGAAGTCCTCAGCACGTTTACTTCTGTTCAGTGTGCCAGCTGAATCCTGTCTGTGTGCTAGTGAACCCCACACTTACATTTCAGGGCTGACCTTTCTCTGAACTCTAGACTTGCCTATCCATCTGTTTGCGTGACATCTCCGTTTGAAAGTACACTAGACCCTGCACCATAACGTATCCAAACCCACTGTGGATTCTGATCCTACGTCTGCCTCAGATCTCCACAGGATTTCTGCATTTCCATAAATAATACCAACATTCACCCAGTTGCTTAGGCCAAAAACTTTTGAGTTAATCTGTGGTTTCTGTCTTTTCTCATACCTCATATCCTAAATTTTGTAGCTCAACTTTAGAAGATAACCCAGACAAGTGCTAACTTACCCTCCTGTCCGCCTTCTTAGTTCGTCTGTGTTACCCTCAGGAGGCCATAGTTGCCTTTTAAGTTGTGTCTCTGCTTCTGCTCTTTACTTTCAGGTTGTTAGCACAGTTGCAAAAATTGTCATTCTAAAATGTAAAATTCATTCTAAAATGTAAATCAGTTTTCCTCACAACTCTCTTTAATGATTGTTTCTTATATTTAAATTAAATATTTAAATTACATTAAAATTTTCAAATCCATACCATGTTCTACATTTTGGCGAAGGTTTGAAAAATTTCAAAATAAAAGAGTAGGATAAAAAATAAATAAAACATAGTTCCCATCACATTTTACCCGCTCTTCCTGCTTTACTTTTCTTTGTAGCACCTTTTATTTCCTGACAGTTCATTTAGTTATGTCTCCCTTACTGTTGTGTGAGCTCTGTGAAGGTGAATACTTTTTTCCTTTTTTTGCTTTCTATTATTGCATTGGTATTTTTTTCTATTGATTATATACTGTATTTTGTTTTTAAGGTGGTTTCCCTTAAGGCTCAAGTTTCTTTACCCTATTGAATTTAATTTTGAAAGAATTTCAAACTAACCATTCTAATTGATTTCTTAGTCTCAGTGATGTGAATGCTTTATCACATTTTCTCTTTGCATCTGTCATCTAGCATTGCATTTTCTAGTTATTTACATGCATACTTCCTATTTCTGTTTTCTTGGTCGTGGCCCCCTAACCTTTTTCTTACTTTTAACAATTGAGGTTTAATTACATGCAGTAAAATTCACCCATTTAGTGAGTTGCCACAGTGTGTGTCACTGCCACAACAAGATCAAGTTCCGTCATACTGAAAAGGTCCTTGATGCCCGTTTGTTGTCCTCCCTGATGCCAGCTTCTGCCCCAGGCAACCATTTACTTGTTTTCTGTCCCTGTACTTTTGCCTTTGCAGTAACATCATATGAACGGAATTGTGAAGAATGTGTCCTTTTGATTCTGGCCTCTTTAACTTAGCATAATGCATTTGAGAATCATCTGTATTATTACATAGATGAGTAATTATTTCCTTTTTGTTGCTGAGTAGGGTTCTGCTTTATGGCGATTCCCACCACAGTTTACTTACCATTTTCCAGTTAAGGGATATTTGAGTAGTTTCTAGTTTGGGGCAGTTATAAATAAAATTGGTATAAATGTATGCTTGCAGGTGTTGGTGTGAACATAGGATTTTTATTTCACTTAGGTAAATACCTAACATACAGGTAGTTCTGAAAGGAAAATGTCAAAGTGTTTTCCATTATGGCTATACTATTTTGCATTCTCACTAACAATGTAGAGTGGGTTGGCAGGACGTTTCTTGTAGTTCTGGTTCAACTTCACTCTTACATGAGCACTGTGTCCCTAGGTCTCAGGGGTTGGGTGTGAGGGAGACCTGTAACCATCAGGTCTGGGACATAGTCCTGCCCCTCCTCTAGGATAGATGTCCATCCCTTCTTCCATTCTGTTCGCCATCTGCAGTTGGTTTTAACCATTGCAGGGTGGAGATTTTTCCTCTCCAGTCTAAGGCTTTTGTTCCCCAGGGAAAATGTAGGAGAAAGATCTGGATGGGTCTCTGTGTCTTCTCCACATGGCTGCGGTCCTCCCCAGGCTCGCAGCACGACTGGTGTGTTCTCAGGACTGCGCACCATGGCCTGAGTGGTGGGCACGAGCACTGGGAGGCACACAGAGAGAAGCGTGTGAGTGGGTTAGAGTTCCCCTGTGTCTGCGGTCCCAGATGTTCTGTTCTCTCACACTGTCCCACATTTGGCCTTTAGCAATTTGTTAAAAGTTTTACCGAATTCCTAACCCGCTTGTTTGACATCCAGTGGCCTCTTCGGATTAAGCGAGGACTTGTGTCTCCTCTTTTTTTTTTTTTTTTTTTTTTTTTTTAAAGAGGTTTTCATACAGTTGCAGGTGAATTGGTTGCTCTGAGACTTTCACAGTCTGTTAAGTTCAAGAAAAGTGAATTTGTAGATCATCTGGTGAATTTTTGTTGTGTGAGTGGGAGCAAAGCTCTTTGCAACTCTCTACATCCAAAGCAAAAGCCAGGAACTTCTCTTGCACCACTCTTTAAAGTTAACAATAAATTAAGTCTGGGATATTTGGCAGTCTTTATTTCCTACATCTCTTGCAGCATTTCCTAATTCTTTAATAATTTGAATATTTCTCGAAAAATAATTTCATTTGGGGTCTGTTGGGTGGTGAAATTTCTGAGGTCTTAAAGAAATCTGGGAATAATTTTATTATAGCTTCCCATTTGATTGATGGTTTTGGATATAAAATTGAATGTTAAGATAGTCAGTACTTGTATTGCTGCATTTCCTAACCAGTGCTGTTGATAAGGCTGATGTCAGTCTGATTGTTGTGCCTCATCGGTAGTGTTTCTAGGGAAAGAAACTAGAAATGGGGTATGCTGATACAAATTTAATAGCTTAGGGAAAATTATAAATAAGAAAAATTAAAAATTAACAAGATACTGGCAAAGAATACTGGTGGATAGTATCCTTCAGGCAAGATGAAAAACATGTTTTCCTATTTGACTTTATTTTTCTGAAAGTAGACTGCATTTAATTGCATCTGTGTATATGAATCTCTTAATATCAAAGGGCAACACAGTTTATCATGAAATTGAAATAAGTAATATTGGGAAAACCTAGATAATTTTTATAAACAAAAGGTAATTAGTTGACAGAGGTCCATTATTAAGTTAAAAAACACTACCTGAACAGATTATAGATTTTTTTCCCTATCATCTGTTAGTGCAAGACATTATGAATGTTCATGGGGCAAATATTAATGAGGGACTGGTAGGAACTTGAATGCTTAAGAAGAAAGATTTGAGTCCAGCAGCCATGAATGTGCTGTGAAGAGAAAATATGTGTAAGAGGAGCAATCCTTTCAATTCTGTGTTTTCTAAGATCCCTTATTAAGCATGTGTTCTATCTGTAAGTTTATATTGTTTTTTGCCCTTTAACTTTTTAAGTGGTTTCTTTTTTTAAAAAGTTAATAGATTTTATTGTTCATAACAATTTCAGGTTTACAGAAAAATAAAGCAGATGGTACAGAGAGTTCCCAATACCAACCACTCCCTGCCTCAGTTTCCCCTATTATTAGCATCTTGCTTTAGTGTGGTATATATGTTACAACTGATTAACCAGTATTGATACATTATTATTAACTGAAGTCCATAGTTTTACAGTAGGGCTCATTCTTTGTGTTATATGTAGTTCTGAGTTCTGATAAATGTGTAATGTCATGTATCTGCCACGAATTACAATGTATCATATGAAAGTTTCATGCCCTAAAACCCTCTTGTGTTCTGCCTATTCTTTCCTTTGCCACTCTTAAACCTTTTCAGTTCCTTCTCCCCTCCCCCATCACTGCTTAACCCACTAACCTCTTTGTTTTTTATAGCTCTCCATGTGTATGGGTGGGTGTGTGTGTGTGTGTGTGTGTCTGTATAAAGAACATTCCATTAACTAGTTAAATAAAACTTGGCCACCACTTGTTTTACAAAACTGGGATATAATTGAGTGGCTGTTAAACCCTATCTTCTTCTTCCCCAATCTTAGCTTTACTTTCTTTATTCTTTTTTAATACTCCCAATTTTTTGGAATCAGTTTTAAAACAAAATTGTTTTTCTAAGTACAAACTATAGTTTGTTGATTTAGTATGTTTACTACTTTAAAAAAAAATCATGCTGTAGAAAAGTAGAATTGCAAATGTATAATTAATATTGAACTTAAATGTTCTTATTGTATAGATTTATTTAAACACTTAGCTTGCACTAAAGGTGTAATGTTTAATTTTAAAGCACAAGTATCTGTAGTCTGTCACTTGAAACGTTTAAGTAAAACTACTCTGTCTTCCTTACTTTTTATTTCTACCAGTGAACAGCTCTGTGCTTTTTGTTACTGTGGTGAAAAAAGCTCCTTAGGACAAGGAGACTTAAAACAGTTTAGAGTAACGCCTGGATTCATTTTGCCGTGGAAAAACCAGACTTCTAACAAGAAGGATGTTGATGACAACAGCAATGGAACTTGTGAGAAAACACAAAACTCAGCACCACGAAAACAAAGAGGACAGAGAAAGTAAGCAGTTTTGAATTTAAATGGTTAGAATGCAGTAAGACTATATGTAGTTTATTTTCATTGCAATACTGATGAATTTACAAATAGGGTTGTCACTGAACAGTTTCTTATGTTCCCAGCATCATGGGGGTGCTTTATGACTCACCATTATCCCAACAAACACTCATTTTCTCAAAATTTCGTTCTTACTTAAAAAAAAAAAGTTTATCTTAGTTATATAGTAACAAAAAAGAAGAAACCTTTAAAAAACATAACGTAAGCCTAGAGGGAATTCATGGAATGTATCTATCAATGAAATGAAAATTTAAAAAATTATAATGAGATCTTTCTTTCCTTTCTGTAAATAAGTTTTGGTTTGTAAGAATATAGCATAACAGTACGGCAAAACCAATAGTCACATCCTTTATGTGCCATTTATTCTTTTTTTTTTTTAATTGTTCAGAGAATCTTGAGCTATCCTGTTAATTCTTACCATGATTGAGCATTAACTTTCTTTCATTCTAAGTGTGCGATGCTGAGAATATGCCTTCTAAATTAAAGATGCTTTTTTTTAAATGAATAAGAATTTACATATGTTGTACACTCAAAACTAATAAAATATTATAAATATTTAATTTAAAAAAGAATTTACTAATATATTTATATGAACATATATGCCTGCCTGTGTTCAAGACATTATAGTTGCTCCAAACTCTTCCCTAATATGTTTGCTTTTGGAGTTAATATTTATTTTATATGTTGCAGTTTTCTTTGAAGACCATCTTAATATGTCGACTTGGCTCTGGTAGTTGAGAGAGTAGAAGTTTCTGTGGTTGATGAGAAAGTGTAAAAATTAATTTAGCTTGGAAAGCCAACCAGCTCTGCCCCCTGAGGGTGATGATGTAATCATCCAAGTGCTTATCTGGCTTTTATCCAAAATTAAGTACTAAGGCATTGTTGTGTTGTACGTATTTGATTGGCTCCTTCTTTTTGGACTGCTGCCAATGCCGTGAAGACCTGAAGTAGGAAATGAAACAATAACAAAAAAGAATCTTTTAAAAGAATTTAAGGTGGAACAGCTTAAGGAAGCTTAAAAGTACTGTATTTAGAGTTTTGATGTTTAAAGACCATAGCTAGCTTTACCTTTTTGATAAATTCAGTGCTCACATTCTAATAAAATATATCATCAGAAATCCAGCAGACTTAATAGTGTCCATCAGTAATTAGCAAATTTAATGGACTGGACCAGGTTATGTCTTTTGTCTCATATTCTGCCTTGAATAATGGCAATTAATAAACACCTGTTCTGGGAAATAGAGTTGGGCTTCATTTACTTATTTTATAAGCTAAGTTAATTTCTAGTGAGAAGTTTTGTGAGCTAAGATAATTATATAAAAATACCCTTGGTTTAATGAAAGCCTTTTTAATATATACGCTGTAAGTGTTTAACAAGTTATTAGGTGATGATAGCAAGGGAGTCAGTGGACCTGAGGAAGTAAGCATGTTTTTGAAATTTGAAAATTATTTAGGGATAGACAGCTAATTTAGCTTCGTAATGATTTTAAATATTTACAGAATATGTTACTAATGAATTAGAAGCCAGATAAACCACTGTTTTTTTGTTTGTTTGTTTTTGTTTTGTTTTTTTAATTTGAAAAAGAGGTTTCTAAAATAGTTTTCCCCTCTTGGTGCACTAAATATAAGAATATATAATCAAGGATTCTTTTCTTCTTTCCTTTTGGTTTAGACTTAAAATTTGGCGGTATCATGTGTTTCAGCTGCCTTCTCTTAATGTTCTCTCCTAAGCTGGGCTCCTCTCATCCTTAGGGTTGACATCAGAATCTCACTGATGTGTTGTATACGTAGAAACTGGTCGCAAAACCTGAAGGTGACAGTTGACTATAACCTGCTGGTTAGGAACTAGTTAGTAATGGACTGATTAGTCCTTCCACTGTTTTTTTTTCCACCTGTCCCTTCATCAAATGCCAGTGCAAAGAAAATATGTTAAAACAATACCTTCATCTTTATAGGTGAACTGTTAGTTCTTTTTTCCTCCCTGTAAGCTAACAGTGGTTAGTAATGAAGATATATTTGTAGGAATGGAGATTCCATTTCTAGGAAAGTTTATTCTCAGTTCACTGTGGGCATTTATAAAAATGAGAATTTGAAGTTAGCATAGCATGCTAAACTTAAAGACAGTGAGTCTGTGCATTTCTAATGCTGAACATAAAAGTTCTGGTTATTTTTATATGGTTTGATATTTAAATGTACTTATTGAAATATGTTAATACTTTTTTTCTTTCAATGATTCCAGGTATAAAAAAGTTTAGTACCCTGGTCATTGTGCTGATTTTCTCTTAATAGGAATCATGATAAATATCCAGCATACAGAAGTGCAGTGAGTTATGATCTATATTCAATAGTGATTTAATCCAGAATTATGATCAGGTTAAATACTGTGATACCAGGAGAGGATTAAAGTTTTAGTGCCAGTCATCTGATTTCCCACGTGTTTAATGTTAGACACAATAGTAGTCATTGTTTACTTAATGATCTCAATTAATCTGAAGTTTAGGGCTTTGAAAATCTGAAATCCTCCATATGTTGTATACCTCATTTTTATAATGTAGTTTTTGCTGTTACACTACTTTCCTTATTCCCCAGTCACTAGTAGCTATTTTGTTTTTACTTTTTTCTTCTGATCTGTGAGGTAAAGTCTTAGCGGAGAGTTTGCAGCATCATGCCACAGACCAGCTGTCGAGATTTGTCGAGGGGACCGTAAGAAAGCTCCAGCTGCCACGCTCTGCTCCCACTGCCTCCCTCTTCACACTTGGTAGTGGGCTTTCATTTCCCCTGGGAAATAACCTTTCTTTACATAAAATTAACTTGCAGCTTCATTGTAGTAGTCCTCATTTATGATAAAGCAAATTAAAATTTCTGATTTTGATCAAGCCGTGTTTTTTAAGCATTTAAGTAAGGCTAAAGGGAATATTCCCTTTATGGGGTAAAGTACAGTTCCTGACTAGATTATTAGAGTGTCAGTTAAAAAAAATACATAGAATGGGAAAGTAAATCTGCAACTGTAATTTATAACACTTCCCTATGGATTTGGAGACCTTTTTTTAGTTGTTGCTTACATGATATAATATAGCTACCCAGTTTTATATTTATACCATGAATAATAACATTTTATAAAAATTATTTTATGACAGTTTATGCCTAATAAATTAAAACTGATTTGGCAATACATTATCTAAGTTGTTATGAAACGAAATAATTTTCTACTTGTTTTCATTTTCACATCTATTTTATTTTATTTTATTTTATTTTATTTTATTTTCCAGGGAACGATCTCCTCAGCAGAATATAGTATCTTATGTAAGTGTAAGCACGCAGACCGCTTCAGACGATCAGGCTGGTAAATTATGGGATGAACTCAGTCTGGTTGGCCTTCCAGATGCCATTGATGTCCAAGCCTTATTTGATCCTACAGGTATGAGCCAGTCTTCAGTAATAACTACTTCTTGATTCTGTAAGCATTTTAATTTTAGTGAATTATCAACTTAATAGTAAATATCTTCATGTAGAAATAATTATGATCACATTGTTAAAACTGTTATTGTTAAGTATGCCTGCTTAGGTCGAGTAAATTAATTATGTTTACCTAATTTATTTAGCATTTGCACAGGGCTGTCACTGGGCTGGATGCTTTTATAAATATTTGCATTTACTCTTGTGTAGACAAGCAGTGCCATGGAGATGACACAATTGGGGAAAGAGGAATTAAAGAGCTCTGTGAAAACTTGGGGAACACAGCAGTCTGGGTCTGTTTAAAGTAGGGGTGAAGGACTATGGATCTTAGCCAGGGAGTCCTGTGAATACAACATAGCAGCCCATCCTCAGAGTTTGGTGCTCTTGGGGTTCTGACTAAATTTCATTCTGCATTTAAACCACAGATAGTTGTTCAGGTGCTGTGTGATAGAGAATTTAAAGACTGAGATGTGGTTGATGACTGATGTGGGTTCTTGGTGTGGGATGGAGGGAAACAGAGGTGAGTAGGTAGCTTATTTGCCATATATCCTCTTTGTCATAACAAAGTATTAAAAAATGTCCTGTGTATTTTATTGAAAGATACCAAATAAAATAGAGTACTGCTTAGATAAAATGACTAGAAACTCGTTTTGTTGTTGTTGGAGAAATAACCACTAATCCAGTGATTCTCAGACTACTGTGTGCATCAGAATCACCTGGAGGGCCTGTTGGCACATAGATTTCTGGGCACCCCTGTGTGAGAGTTTTTGATTCAGTAGGTCTTGGTTGGGATATGAAATTTACGTCTATAACAAGTTCCCAGGTGATATGTTTTGAGAAAGGCCACTTTAGAGGTATCACAAATATAGGATGCCGTTGTGTGTTCACACATTAGAGTTGATTTTGGGGTTTTACATCTTTACTTATTAGCATTTATATGTTTAATGTTTATTCACTTGCTTCTTTTCACTTTAACCATTTTAGGCACTTGTTGGGCTCATCACCGTTGTGTGGAGTGGTCACTGGGGGTGTGCCAGATGGAAGAACCGTTACTGGTGAACGTGGACAGAGCTGTTGTCTCAGGGAGCACAGAAGTAAGTAGAAGAAATACATATTTAAACCACAGCTTTATAACTTTTACTGTGTCAGCATAAAGATTCACTTGCAAGAATTATTTATTAAATGATTAATAAAAAAACTCTCAAAGTAGGAAATTGTTAATTTATATCCTTGAGTAGTTTGTTCATACCACTAGAGTATAGTGTGTTAAGTTGTACAATAAATGTAGATCTTTAAAATAAATATCTTACATTTAAATAAAAAATTAAAATTTTTAGAAATGGGAATTACTAACTATGCTTACATATCCATGTGGTTGCTCTTTGCTCTTTGGGTTTAAAATAAGAGATGAAATTTGACACGACACTGTAAAATGACTATAACTCAATTAAAAAAAAAAAGTTAAAAAAAAAATGAAATTTAACAGGTCTTTAGTCCACAGTGTGGGCTAGCTCTGTTTGCTGTTTTGTAAATTGATTAAAATATTTTTTTTCAGTCAAGTTGGCAGTTTAGCTTGTCTCTCTGGCACTATCCCAAAGTAATATCACATACACAATCTGCCATCTTTCAAAGCTTTCACTCTGATTTTCATGTAATTTTGAATTGAGAAATAAATGCAGTGTTTACCTTCCACCTATAAAGGCAACAAACCCTGTGAAGTGAAATTGTTTTGCTGCCTACAAATTCCCTTTTGTTTTTGAGAACTTTATTTGGGAGAAGTGAAATAGCCCTTCTTAAAGGAATATTAAAAATGGAGTTTTTGACCATAGAAATTATATGGGCTTGAATAGATGAAATACATGTAAGACTTGCAGAAGTGTATTGAGACAAGGACTTAGACTTAAGTAATTATTTAATTATAACATTCACTTTGCTCAGATGATGAAAATGACCCAATTTTCACCTCAAGATTAGTCAACAAGTTAGTGCGTTAGTTTTGGAAATGTGACATTACATTTAAATGCTTGTGTTACCGAATTTTGAATAATAATAATGAATAAGAATAAATTCCACAGTCTGAACATACTTAGATGGCCAGATGACGACTGTGACAGACCAGTGAGAGCTATGTCTTCCATGAACTACTTTAGAAGTAGTTTTGGAATATTTGGGGGCGAGGGTGGGGGTGGGGTTTAGGTTATTTATTTATTTATTTTTAGAAGAGGAATTGGGGATTGAACCCAGGGCTTTGTGCATGCTAAACATGTGCTCTACCACTTGAGCTATACCCTCCCCTAGTTTTGGAATATTTTGTGACAGTGAGAAGTATTACGGGAAAGGCAGTGAGCAAAGACCAAGGTGAGCTTTGTGGTGTTGGCCTGTAGCAGCACAGGTCTGATGCGGCTGTGGGGAAGTAGGCACTCTTACACCTTGGTGGGAATGCATATTGGTGTAGATCTTCTGGAGGGAAATTTGGCAATGCCTAACAAACTACATATGCACTTACCTTTTGATCTTTCTGGGAATCTATCCTATAAATATGCCTCCAATAATATAAAAACTTGTTCTGTTAAAAGTAATTGCAGCATTGTTTAATTTGCAAAATATTGGAAACAATCTAAATGGCCACACCTAATAGAATGGTTGAATAATCTGTGATATGGCTTATACAGTGAAATAATGTACAGCTGTAAAAATTCTGTGAGGAATATATCTATGCTTATGAAGTGGTTTTCAATATATTCTTAAGTGAAAAAAAAAGTGCAGAAGACCATTTATGGTGTGCAGCCCTTTATGTAAGAGAGAATGAGATGTAAGAAAATACACATACATATGCTCATTTGTGGAAAAGAAATACAGGAGGGATCAACCAGAGAGATGGGTTACCTATGCAAAGTGTGTGGGAAGGAGGTGGGAAGAAGACGGGAATGGGACTGGTGTAGCCACGGGGCTCCATGACCTTCACCAGCCACCAGTGCTTCTGAGACTTCACTCACTGAAACCTTCCCCTCCCTTGCTTCCTTCCGTGGCACTAACCTCCTGGGGCTTCCTCAGACACATCCACCTCTGGGCCTTTGCAGTTCCTCTTTCCTCTCTGTTGAACATTCTTCTTAGGTACATGCATGTCTTCCCCCCTCGTTTGCTTTAGGCATTTATTCTAGAGTTACCTTACCCGTGAGAGCTTTCCTGGGCCCCCTACTGAAAATTTCAAGTGCCTCCTCCTCCCATCAAACCTCTGATTGATTGTTTTCCCCTTTACACTTTACAGCGTCACACATAGTGTGTATTTACTTAATAATCTTACCTGTCTCGCCTCACTAGATAATAGTGCCATTCTGAGAAGGATCTTTCTATGTTCTGGTCATTCCTCAATAAATTTTTGTAGCCTAAATGAATCGTACTAAAGATCATTCACCGACTCATCCATAGTTACAAAAAAGAAGTTACATGTAAGTGCCAGAGTGTTAAAGGACGTCAACAATGTGGTTAATTCTATACAAGTTTATAAATGTATAATTGTCAAAAAAAAAAACCCTCTAAAATAGAGTAACTCTTTACAATTCTACATAACTGATGGGGATTGGGATGGTGTGATAATGAAAATCTTTGTTATCTTAAAAGATTCCCTAGGGGCAAAGTACGTAAAACTACTGTTGAACTTAGAATAGGGTTTTATTTTACTGAAAGATAGATGTTAAAAATTTGTCTACCTTTATTAGGATGACATGTGGCTGAATATATTATGTTACCTACTTCTATTTTAAAAGGAAATAAACGTTTCATCTTCCTCTTCAAAAAGGTGATGTTTCAACAGTGAAATGCAATGACTTTTCATAGAAACATGTGCTGGGGGTTGGGCATTTTGAAAACAGATGTTTGGAACTATTTCTAATGATATTTTATTGCCAGCAACAATGAAAGTTTGTAACAAACAAACAACAAAAATATTTTCACATTTGTTGCCCCAAAAAAAGTCTTGGACACAGAATTTCTTGATCTGTTTAAAATATTCTGAAGAGTTTATGTATGTATTAAGGCCATTTGTTAAAATAAAAATTAATACCTTCTGGTTATGAAAGATGAAAATCTGCCTGCTAAATTTTGATTGGGATTGAAAAAAGTACTTCTGTTTAGATCTCCCTGTTTTTGTGAGAATCATATTTTTTTAAACCTATGACATTGAAATAAACTGAAGTTACTGTCAAACCTGTCAATCTAAGAAGATGCAAAAGAACAAGATACAAACAAATCACAGATGGGGGGACGTTGCAGTAGCCTCTAAACTTGATTGTTACATCTTTAAATAAGATATTTGAGCGCGTGTTCTTATTTATACATTCTCATTGGGATATGTATCTCTCCTTTCTGTCACTTTTGTAAATGTATAAATTTATGTTATTTTTGTGAGTATTTAATTACTTTTGGTCCCCCCACTGGGTCAGTAGGCATCATGAAGGCCTGGATGATATTTGTGTTGGTTTATCACTTTATCTGTAGTGCTTAACAGAGTACCTGGAACACAAGAGAGTCATAGGAAAATGTGTGCATGAAAGGAATTTGCCAGAGGACAATTCTGAGCACACTGACTTGGATGGAGAGGAGTGTGCTACTGGCACCTAGTGGCCACTGCCGAACATCCTACTGTGCCCAGAGCAGTAGCCAGCTCAAAACATCCATAGTGCTGAGGTTGGCAAATCCTCGTATAATTAGTAACATTATTCCTACTTTAAAACTAGTACATTTCATATAATTTCCTCAGTTGTTAAGTGGCATTTGTTACCAAGCAGTTCAGTTTTTTTGAAATTTCCCTCAGTTTGTTTTTCAGTTTTTCTGGGGGGAACTTCATCTTTTGCTAGATGGAAGAATATGCTAAGCTGTGAACCTGTGTTTCAGGGATTTTAATTTCCTCTTTGGAGCCCTAGAGGTGCTGCCAACATCTTGGAAATCTGGGTAATTTGAATATTACCAAGGGAATACTTTAATCCTGAATTCTGCAGATACTTGATCATTTATTTACCTCAAGCTCCTCTTTCCTGCACTTCGTTCCTTGCTCCCACTGAAGAAATAACCCCTAAGCCCCCTCCCCCAATTTCTGTTCTTTTATCTAGTTCTGAATTAAATGTTCAGTCATAGTGTATACATTAAACATTAAAACATTGCATTTAGCATCTCTCCCCTTAGAATTGATGATTTCTCAGTTTTCTCCACCCTCATCTTCTGCCACAACCCCAGTCTAAAATTCCATTGTGTGACTTACTGTGTTATACTGATTTTATGCTAGGTGTCTTTGTGTAAAAGCCAACTTATTTTTCTGAGAAGAGTTGTAAGTTTTTTATCTTTGGGGTTTTTATAGACTGAAAAAGAGAACAAAAATAGCTTTTCTGTAATAAAATGGGGTTACACATAAGAATGTAGGTAAGGAGTATAATATAAGTGTAATTTTTGTTTAAAAATAAGTAACAGTGCGTAGTAAAAGTCTCTCTCCAC
Organism: Camelus dromedarius; assembly: GCF_036321535.1. Lineage (NCBI taxonomy): Eukaryota > Metazoa > Chordata > Mammalia > Artiodactyla > Camelidae > Camelus > Camelus dromedarius. Next base: position 4,291,085 of record NC_087442.1, read on the forward strand.
ACCCCTCCTCTAAACAACTGAAAATAGATTAGATCATTTAAAATATGGTCTGCATCTCTATGTAAGACGATTTCCAGTTACCTATTTTATGAATAATGTTGTCTAATACTGTTATTTTTTAGTGCTTTGCAATGTAAACTAAAAAACTGTCAAAGTATATATATTCTTCACTTTGACCTATAGTTTCTTAAGAGGAAGGAAGCATCCATTTATCTGAATTCTATATTTGTCTGGGAGGCCACAAGACTGCCTCCACATTGGAGACTAATTAGAAGCTCTCATGGGTCTCAGCATAGAGCCGTAATTACAGCTGCGACTAACTGCCTCGGTCCCTCTGTCTTCTCTGCGTGGGGAGCAGCTCTCCTGCCGCAGCCCCGCAGCCCCTGGAAATCTACCCTTTTGCCGGGTTCATCTTCACCTCCCCCTTGATCAGGAGAGCCTGTCCACTGCCGAGCCAACCACTGTCTGCAGTGGTGCTGAAACGACAAGAGACACTGACAGGTGAGAGCTCCAGCAGCCGGCAGCCCCACATCCCTGACCGCCTCACTCATATCCTAGCTGCAGCTTCCAGACTAGCGCCATTTCAAGGGAATTACATGGCAGCCAAGTTCGTTGGCGCTGGGGCTACCACAGTTGGAGTGGCTGGCTCTGGGGCTGGAATGGGGTTGGTGTCTGGTTCTGCCAGAATCCCATCTCTGAAGCAGCAGCTCTGCTCTGCCATTCTGGGCTTTGCCCTTTCAGAGGCCATGATGCTCTCTTGCCTGATGAGGTGGCCTTTCTCATGCTCTTTGCCGTGTGGACGAGCCGTCTCCACCTCCCAGAATTCTTTCTCCCGTATCTTATCTGCCTTCTATGTTCCTTTTTCTGTGCCTCTCCAGGCAGCCTGGGGAAAGCGATTTGCCCAGGGTTTGACAGAGGGAAGACAAAAAATTCTGTATTAACTTAAAAAAAGACTTATTGCCTTGATGTGGTAAGGATATACCATGGAAAGATCTTCCTGGAAAAAGACATTGACAAGATCTGGAAAAATCCACATGCAGGCTTGCTTAGGTTCTCTTCCTCCCATGACGGGTCACACAGAGCACCCTCTTCCTCCAGAAATGAAAATGCAGCAACATGTGTGTGATGCTTTCACCCTGAGAAGCTCAGGGTCTTTACTGGTCTTTACTGGGAGCTAGTCACTTAGGCACCCTCTGCTAAGCCCGTACCAGAAGGAAAGCCACATTGCTTGCACAGATAGTCTAGGCACAGTCAACTGCCTCTGTCACGTAGGGAACCATGGGAGCCGTCCTGAAATCCAGTTTCCCAGATGCCAGATATGTAAGCAGGCTTTTCTAAGGTTAGTAGTCTCAGGCATGCTACGTTAAGCCCCTTTTTTGCATGGCAATAAAATTGGATTGGGTCTCAATGTCAACATACTTCTTTCTATATAACTATGGTAGGTGCTTTGTAGTTTACAACGTTGAATTATTCTCATCATAGGGAGGCTGTGATAGATGCTCTAGTGGTTATAAAAAGAACTTTGTAACTTTGATTGGAGGAAATATACTAATAAGGACACTTTTGACTGTAACAGAAAAATTTTATATTTAACTCTGAAATTTTGTTATTAATATATCCACTCCAGCTTTCTTTTGATTAGTGTAAATATGGTATATATTATTTCATCTTTTTAACATATTTGTTGGTTTTATATTTATTGTGTATTTCTTGCAGTTTTTAAAATCTAATCTGACAATCTCAGCTTTTTTATTTGGAGTATATAAGCTGTGTACATTTAATGTGATTGATTTAAGTCTTTTTTTGTCACCCCTGATTTATCTCTATCTTTTGTTTCCTTCTTCCTGCATATTTTTGGATTGAATTTTTTTTATGATTCCATTCTTTCTCATTTGTTGGATTATTACCTCTACAGGCATACCTAATTTTATTGTGACTTGCCTTATTGGGCTTTGTAGATACTCAGTTTTTTAGAAATTGATTGATTGTGGCAACCATGCATTGAGCAAGTCTATCAGCACCATTTGCTGACTTCGTGTCACATTATGGTAATTCTCACAATATTTTAAACTTTTTTATTGTTAATATATTTGTTATGGTGATCGGTGATGATCAGTGACCTTCGATGTCACTATTGCAGTTGTTTTGGCATGCTGCAGACTATGCCCAGTAAGACAGGAACTTAATCCGTAAATGTTGTGTGTGTTCTGACTGCTCCATCCCCGTCTCTCTCCCTCTCCTTGGGTCTCCCTGTTCCCTGAGACACAACAATATTGAAATTAGACCAGCTAATAACCCTACAGTGTCTCTAAGTGTTCAAGTGAAAGGAATACTCTCACATCTCTCATTTTAAATAAAAAACTAGAAATGATAGACTGTTGAAGGCTGAGATAGGCTGAAAACTAGGCCTTTTGTGCCAAACTGTTAGCCAAGTTATGAAAGCAAAGGGTAAGTTCTTGAAGGAAATTAAAAGTGCTACTCCAGTGAACACAGAATGATAAGAAAGTGATGTAGCCTTGTTGCTGATGTGGAGAATGTTTGAGAGTCTGGATAGAAGATCAAACCAGCTGCAACGTTCCCTGAAGCCAAAGCATCATCCAGAGCAAGGCCCGAACGCGCTTCAATTCTATAAAGGCTGAGAGAGGTGAGGAAGCTGCAGGAAAACAGTTTAAAACTAGCAGAGGGTGGTTCACAAGGTTTGAGGAAAGAAGCCGTCTCCATAAAAGTGCAGAGTGAAGCAGCAAGTGCTGATGTAGAGGCTGCAAGTCCGTCAGATGATCTCACTAAGATAATGAATAAAGCTGACCACGCTAAACAACAGATTTTCGGTGTAGACAGAACAGCCTTCTAATGGAAGATGCCACCATCCAGGACTTCCATAGCTAGAGAGGAGAAGTCAGTGCCCGGCTTCAAAGGACAGGCTGATTCTCTTGTTAGGGGCTAATGCAATGGGTGAGTTTAAGTTGAAGCCAATGCTCATTCACCATTCTGGGGCACTCAAGAATTATGCTAAATCATACCCTACTTGTGCTCTATAAATGGAACAACAAAGCCTGGATGACAGTGTATCTGTTTACCAACATGGTTTATTGAATATTTTAAGCCCACTGTTGACACCGACTGCTTAGGAAAAAAGATGCCTTTCAAAATATGACTGCCCATTGGCAGTGCACCTGGTCATCCAAGAGCTGTGATGGAGATGGATAATGAGATTGATATTGTTTTCATGCCTGTTGACATACATCTACTCTGTGGCACATGGATCAAGGAGCAGTTTTGACTTTCAAGTCTTATTATTTAAGAAAATGCATTTTGTAAGGCTATAGCTGCCATAGACAGTGATTCCTCTGATGGATCTGGACAAAGTCACTTGGAAACCTTCTGGAAAATGTTCACCATCCTAGTTACCATTGAGAACATTCATGATTCATGGGAAATGGTCAACATATCAACATTAACAGGAGTTTGGAAGAACTTGATTCCCACCCTCATGGATGACTTTGAGGGATGTCTTCCTCCAGTAGAGGAAGTAACTGCAGATGTGGTGGAAAGAACATGAGAACTAGAATTAGAAGTGGAGCCTGAAATGGTGTAATCTTATGATAAAACTTGAACAGATAAGGAGTTGCTTCTTACTGATGAGCAAAGAAAGTGATTTCTTTAGATTGAATCTGCTGGTGAAGATACTGTGAAGATTGTTGAAATGACAACAAAGAATTTAGAATATTACATACACTTAGTTGATAAAGCAGAGGCAGGATTTGAGAGGATTGACTCCCATTTTGAAAGAAGCTTCGTGGGTAAAATGCTATCAAACCAGCATTGCATGCTAGAGAAATCATCTGTGAAAGAGTCAACTGACATTATAAACTTCATTGTTGTCTTATTTTAAAAAGCTGCCACGGCCACCCCAGCCTTCAGCAACCACCACTGTGATCAGACAGCAGCCAGTAACACTAAGATAAGACCCTCCACCATTAAAAAGATAATGACTTGCTTAAGGCTCAGATGATGGTTGGCATTTTTTAGCCATATAGTGTTTTTAAGTAAGGTATATATGTTAATGCTGTTACACACTTAATAGACTACAGTATAGTGTTAGTTAACTTACAGTTAACTATACAGTTATATGTACAGTATACATAACTTTTATATACACTGGGAAACCAAAAAAATTGTACACTTTGCTTTCAGACCACTTTGTGGTGGTCTGAAACTGAACCTGTGTTATCTCTGAGATGTGCCTGTAACTCTTGTTTTGTTATTTTATTGGTTGCTTTAAGGTTTATAGTACATACACACACACACACACACACACACACACACACACACACACACACACACACAATTTTCTTTACCCATTTATCCGTCGATGGACACAGGTTGTTTCTGTATCTTTCCACTGTACATAATTCTGCAATAAACATATGGGGGCATGTATCTTTTTGAATTCCTGTTTTCATATTCACAGGTGGAAAAGCTGGATCATACATTAGTTCTAGTCTTAATTTTTAAAGGAATCTCTATACTGTTTTCTGTGATAATTGTACCAATTTACATTCCTGCCAACAGTGTACGAGGGTTCTCTTTGGGCCACATCCTTGCCAACACTTGTATTTCTTGCCTTTTTGATAATAGTCATTTTAACAGACATGAAATGATACCTTATTGTGGCTTTGATTTGCATTTCCCTAAAAAATTAGTGTTATTGACAGTTTTTTATGTGCCTCTTGGCCATCTGTATGTCTTCTCTGGAAAAATGTTTATTCAGTTCCTCTGCCCATTCTTTAATCGAATTGTTTGTTTTGTTGTTGAGTTGTTGACTAATCTTTTCTGCAATTTCTAATCTATTGTTCATCATATTCAATGTAATTTTCATCTCAGGTGTTTTTATTTTATGAAGTTTGACTTGGGCCTTTTTATATATTCCATGTCTCTATTTAGCTTTTTGAACATAATGAATACATTTATGAGTTGTTTTAACATCTTTATCTGATAATTTAAACACCTTGGTCAGTTTTGAAGACTGATCATTCTTTGTTTGGATTGTGATTTCCTGCTTCGTTGTGTGCCTGGCAGTCTTTATTTGGATATCAGGCATTGTGAATTTTACCTTGTTGGGTGATGGATTCTTCACAGTAGGAAATGAGAAGTTAGGGTGATGGGTAATTCTGTGGCTTCATGATGCCAAGTTGCCAGGATATTACTGTCTTTCCACAGCATGTTGGTCTCTTCTTCAGTCCTGCTACCCTCATAATCAAAAGATGGTGAGCAGGAGCTCTAACATCATACCCTCATGATAACGTTTAGAGACAGAAAAATTGAAAACCTTTTCTTTATTATTTTAATTAAGGAAAATCCTTTCCATGTGGTTTCCTTTAGCCTAGCAGATTTCTCCTAACATCTCACTAGGCAGAATTACCTCCTACGAGATGCTTTAAAGCAATAACCAGTAAAAGTGTTGAGACAACCACCATTTGATTAGTTTGTGATTCTTGTCTGGGGTCAGGGATGGTACCTACCCCTCTACAGCTCATTACTGCTTAGAGGAGGGTGGCTATCTGAACAAAGTTGAGAACCTCAGGAAGGAAGAAAGTGGAATGGATGTTTTGTAAGTTAACTAACAGCGTCCATTACTGAAACATATTTTGACTGAGGGTACCTGTAAATATTTTAAAAGTAGGAAATATTTGATGGTGTTTGGAGGATGGGTTAAATTTCCATAGGTTAACATAGGAAATCTAGGGAAAGGGTCATCCATCCATGTATCTATTTATTGATTAATTGAAGTATAGTTGATTCACAATATTACATTAGTTTCAGGTGTACAGCATAGTGATTCAGTATTTTTATATGTTATACTCCAGTTAAAGTTGTTACAAAATAATGGTTATATTTCTCCATGCTGTGCAATATACCCTTGTTGCTTATTTATTTTATACACAGTAGCTTGTGTGTCTCAATCCCATATCCCTCTCTTGCTCCTCCTCGCTTGCCTCTACTCACTATAAATCTTTGTTTTGTTGTATCTATTCATTTGTTTTATTTTTTAGATTCCACATATAAGTGATAACATAGAGAACATAGACTATTTGACTTTCTCTGTCGAATGTATTTCACTAAGCATAATACTCTAGATCCTTCCACATTGTTGCAAAAACCCTTTTATGGCTAAGTAGTATTCCATTATATATACCACATCTTTATCCATCTATTGATGAGCATTTAGATTGCTTCTATATCTCGGCTTATGTAAATAATGCTGCTGGGAGTATTGGGGTGCATGTAGCTTTTTGAATTAGTGTTTTCATTTTCTTTGTCTACCTTCCCCAGAGAATGGAATTGGTGGATCATACGATAGTTCTATTTTTAGTTTTTTGAGGAGCCTCCATTCTGTTTTCCATAGTGGTTGCACCAATTTACAGTCCCACCAACTGTGTACTAGAGTTTTCTTTTTTCTCTGCATCCTTGAAAATGTTTGTTATTTGTAGACTTTTTGGTGATAGACATTTTGACAGGTGTGAGGTGATACCTCCTTGTGGTTTTAATTTGCATTTCTCTGATGAATAGTGATGTTGAACATTTTTTCATGTGCCTGTTCGCTATCTGTATGTCTTTGGAAAAAATGTTTACTCAGGTCTTTTGTCCATTTTTAAATTGGGGTCTTTGTTTTGTTTTGTTTAATTTTTTATATTTTCTCTGCACTGTTTATATGAATTTCGGATTTTAACTCCTTATCTGTCATCTCATTTGCCAAGTATTTTCTTCCATTCGGTATGTTGTCTTTTCATTTTATTGATGATTTCCTATGCTGTGCAAGAGCTTTTAAGTTTAATTAGGTCCTGTGTGTTTATTTTTGTTTTTATTTCTTTTGCCTTAGAAAACATAACCAAAAAAATATTGCTACGATTTGTCAGTTCATTCTGCCTGTGTTCTCTTCTAGAAGTTTTATTGTTTCCGGCCTTACATTTAGGTCTTTAATTCATTTTGAGTTTATTTTTATATATAGTGTTAGGGAATATTCTAATTTCAGTCTTTTACATGCCACTGTCGAGTTTTCCCAGCACCACTTGTGGAAGAGACTGTCTTCTCCATTGTACATTCTTGCCTCCTTTGTCATAGATTAATGGACCATAATTGTGTGGAGTCTCTATTCTGTTCCATTGATCTGTGTGTCTGTTTTTGTGCCGGTATCACAGTTTTTTTAGATTTGTAGTATAGTCTGAAGTCAAGGAGTGTGATGGACATAGTATCATCTTGAACAGAGTTTGGGGTTATGTGGATTCTGGAAGAATGTCACATACGAGAATGAATGGTGAGTAAGTGGGGTGGGAAACGAAAATGGAAAATGTCCTTAACTTTGCACACTAGGCTTAGGAGTTTCATTATGGAAATTTCTTGAAAGGAAGAACAGCATTAACAGATCTGAACACCCTCCCCTCCCCTAGCCTTTTGTAGTTAAGTTGGAAGAGGTTTACTTGAAGATAAAAATACTTAGAATTACTGAGAATTAATTACTTACAATTAAAAGTTAATAAATGTAAGTGTCTGAATTTAGGTTTTATGTGTGAATTCTAAGGATAGAATGCTGTAGGGGCAGAGTAAGTTTGTGTTTTATTCTTTATGAATTAGAAGGAGGGGTTGTAGATGTTTCCATAGTACAGGGGAACATTAGGAGTTTTGTCTTGGCTATACGGAGCCTTAAATCCCGTGAAACATCTTTGGAACTAAACGTCAGGGCTGTAGGAAAGAAGATGGACAATTGACCCTTTTGTCAGTTTTCAGAGGAAGATGGCCAGTGACGAGATGGACATGACATAGAACACAAGTTGTAGGAAGTGTTACCAGGAGTTCCTGAGTCTGGATGAGTAGATTTAAGGAGATATGGCCAGTGATTTCATGTGTGTTTCTGTATTATAAGGTTTCTGAAAAATATTTTCTTTCTTTTTTTTCCCCCGCAAAATATTTTCTAAACAAAGCAGAATTACTGTAGTGAATGGGAAAGAATCAGGAACCTAGACTTCTTTTTCTGTGTCTGACATTGTTAGCTCATGTCACGTGACAGTCCCACCAAGCAGTGCTACCTGCCCATACCTAGTTTCTGCATTTTGCACTGGAAGAAGTTAGATGATCTCCCCAGTCTAAAATGCAAGGCTGTAAGGAAGACACCAGGATCAGTTATGGAGTTTTTCCTTAAAATACCACATGCAAAGGCTGTATATAGCAGGATAATCCAGGTTTTGACCACAGAACGCTGTTAGTTATACCTACATCTAAAAATTGATGTGTTTGTTTTCTTTCACCTTGCCAACTTGATTCTTAATCTTAAAATTTATCTAGGAATTACATTGAGTGTAAGCTAAGAGGAAAAAGTGACCTCATTGTCTACCCTTTAGAAAGTTTTGAATTTTGAATAATGCTAACGTATTTGTTTTTAATTAAAACCCTTTCAGTAGTTTCTGATGCTTCCCTGGGAAATACATTTCAGAAGTTCATTTCTGTAGTTTTGTCCTAACATCCATGTGTTTTTCACTGTTGTATTGTGTGATACAGGAGTCCCGTTTTGTTTTCTCATATATGTGTCACTTATTGAAACATCTTTCCTTTCCCCCCTCATTTGTAAGGTAACCTCTGTCATTTAGCAAGTGTTCAGTAAATGCTTGGAGTGTTTCTAAGCTGTTTATTTTAGTTTCCTTGTATATTTATATATTCCAGTGACAGTGTCAGCGTCATGGTTGCTATAGCTTTATAATAAGCCTTGATATTTGGTAGGGCATGTATTACTTTCATCTGCACCGATAGCAGAGGAACTTATTGTAGATCAGCAATGCCACCGAGAACAGCTAGAAAAGCTGGATTTAAGGAACCGTGTAAAGGCGTCAGAGAACTGGTAGAGAGGTGAGGACTGGAGGGAGTGAGAGCCCAGAGGGAAACCTTATGTCAGGAGGTCAGCCTGACGTAAACTTTTCTTTTTCCTTTGAGGCATTTGTCCAGTTCATAAAGGACCAGCTGAGAGTCTAGAAAACTGAGAGGAGTTTCTGGCAGTCTGTAGAGCTGGGAATACAAAGATAGGGTTTAGGGGGCCATTAATATAATAGACTTTTCATTTGGGACCCCTAAAGGCTACATTATAGGTTAGCAAATTATGCCCTGATGGTCAAATCTAGTCTACCACACTTGTTTATGTGGTCCAGAAGCCAAGGTAGGTTTTATGTTTTAGATGGTTAAAAAAATTAAAAGAATGTATTTTATAACATGAAATCATATGAGAATCATATGGAATTTAAATTTCAGTGTCCATAAATAAGTTTTTTTGGAACAGAGTCCCACTTGTTCATTTGCACAGTATCTGTTGCCCTCTGGTGACAGTTGAATTGTTGCTGCAGAGGCCACATATGCCTTGCATTGTTGTGGGTGTGCCACAAATCCCAGTGACACCATTACAGTTCATCAGTTTTTGATTGTCACGTGTATTGTCTTGTCATCTTACTAATTTTTTTTTTAATTACTGGTCCATAACTTTCATGTTAAATCAGAAAAGAAGAGTAGACTTTATGTATAGAGCTTGTGAGGCCTGGTGGAGTGGATTCTGTTGATACCAAGTTAGCATTATGTTTATTATGCTGCGATACTAGAGCTGTGCTAAAGGAATACAGTGCATCGTCAGTGTTACCTGACTGAACACACATCACACTAATCCCAGCTCACGGGAAAGTAATAATCAGAAAAAAAAAGTAAATTAAAATGGACTTTCTAATCATGGCAGAAATTTTTTTTACGAAAGTGAAAAATGAAAATGAGGTTACAACCAAAGTAAATTTCTGAGTGTCTGGCTCATTTGTCAGCAAAGTAAAGAAAGCCATTTATCAGTGGTAAGTTATTTAAGTCATGTTTGACTACAGCAGTTGAAGAAATGTGTGCACAGAAAATAAACTTCAGACGATCAGCCTTTCCGTAAGAATAGTTGTTTTAAAAGTTGAGGACAAGCTGAGTAATATTAATAGTCACTTAAAAGACAAAGTAAGTGGCTATTAGTGGCTTTCCTCGCCTCTTGATGAGTCAGTGGATGTTACAGTACTGCTCAGTTGTTTATTCTAGGAGTCAATGCTCAGTTTGTAGAAATGACTGAAGCATTAGTCTCTATGAATCAAGTAGTCTGCATGAAGCAACTACAGAGGGAATACACTGTTTTAATATAACCTGAAGTGTAAGCTGCTAAGATGTGCACAATTAATAGTGGTAGAAATAAGCATGGAGTGGAAAAAGGCTTCAGTTTCGCAAATTCACCAAATTTGTTAAAAACATAATAGTGTTTAAAAACATACCTTTATTGTATTCATTCATCAGCAGGCACTTTGCAGAAAACAGTTAAATCTGTCATGGATTATTAAACTAATAGTGTCAGTGGTGTGTTTCATTTGCTTTTGTGGATGTCACTATCTCAGTTCTGGGAGTTGTTTTTTTTTTTTTTTTTTTTTTTTTTTTTTTTTTTTTCAGAAATAAAAGCTGAATATACTGAATTCCCTGCAGTCAGATGACTGAGCAATGGGAACGTTTTACTGCAGGTTTTTTTTTTTTTAACTTAGGGCTGAGATTAAATTTTTTCTGAATGAAAAGATTGTTATTCAAATCTTTAATCTATTAATCAAGTATTAAATGAATTTGGAAATTAACTTTTGCTGTAGACCTTATAATATTTCCTAATGAATTCAACCTAAAATTACAAAGTGTAGAGCACTGCTTTTATGTAAAACATAAACACCATGGTAAAATCATCTCTACAACATCTAGTGTTGTTTGAATCACAGGTAATGTCAATCTGCTTTATACACTTTTCATACCATCAAAATTTAAAATAAAAAGCAAGATCTCCATTCCTGTGTAAATTTGGTACAGAAACCTTTCCTAAGCTCAAACTATACTTCCGTAGCAGTTTTGGGCCCTGCGGCAAGTACAAAGGAGATTTCCATGTTTCAAAATCCGTTTAACTGTGTCATGGAGAGTCTTCAGCCTGTGCTTTAGTTGAAATATAATTTAATGCTAAAAGCAAAGACCAAGACTCTAAAAAAATTGTATATATGCCTTTCAGAGATGAATATGCTTAGATAAAATTATACGCTTATGGATTAATGTCAGTATGTGGCAGTGCCTCTGTGTGAAAAGATTTTTTCAGAGAGGGATGTGTAAAATTGCATTATATATCAGAACAAACAGATGAACATTTACAATCCATTTTTATGACAGAGAAGCATAGCTTTGAGCTCCAATTAAATGAAATGTTGTCCTCCCTTCAAATCTGTTCTCAATAGTAGCCTTGTATCACACCCCCCCCATCATACTCAGTTGTTACCATATTTTGAATAATAACAATAGTTATTTACAATTTTGTGGAAATTTGTTTTTCTCTTGGTAGATAAATACGTAATATTTTTAATTTTGCCTTTGTCCCACACAATCTAAAGTATTTACTGTCTGGCCATTTTCAGAAAGGTTTGCTGATCTCTGGGCTACACCCTCGAAATTAGGGAAAACTATGGGAAAAAAATGTCTCTGCAAAGACATGGAACCCAGCTTCAAAGCAGCTCATTTGTATATTGAATTAAAGTGATCTTCTCTAACCAACCTATGTGCCTATCTGAGAAAATACTGAGTTCTCTGTAGCGGAGAATAATTCACCTAGTGCCTCAAAATATCTCTATAGTTTAAAAACATTTTTAGCAATACATCTGAAATTACCAGACATACCAGTAATCCATATCACTGAAATTCAAGAGAAGGAACAAATAATAGTTAAATATCTTTGAGTGCTTTTTGGATTTTGCATTTCCACATAAAATTTTGAAGAGATAATCCAGGAGCACACATTTGCAAAGGAATTCTTAAGGTACAGAAAGCACTGACCATAAAGTAAAATATTAAAGAATTTAAGTATGTTAAGAAAATAGCTTCTGTTAACAAGATACCATAAAAGTGAAAACACAAGCCCTAGAGAGGAAGAACATAATAGCAACAAATATGACCCAACAAAAGGAATCATTTCTAGAATGTATAAAATAACCACAGATCAAGAGAGAAATGGGCAAATGACTTAAACAGGCAATTTATTAAGAAATTGCTCACAGATAATCTGGATGTCCAGTAAGCCTTTAAAAGGTGCAATCCTGTTAGCAGTCATGAAATGCAAATTGAAACTGCACTGGGAGAACATTATATATCTTACTAGATCAGCAGAACTTCAGTGTGAATGTAGTGAAGTGGTAATCTTGATTTGGATCATACTCTTATACTCTACTGGTGAGAGAGTGAAATTTGAAACAGTCATTTGGGAAAACAGATTGTAATTGTCAGGTAACGTTGGAGAGATACCTCTTATGACCCAGCAGTTTCGTTTCTGTTTGTATACCTTTATGACATAATGTTCTCAAACTTTTGGTCTCTGGACACCTTTACATTCTTATTTTGAAACATTTAAGTCTGGCTTAATAGAAGATGGCTGAATTCTCATACCTGCTTGTGCATTCAGTGAATTGAAATATGCTGTTTTGGTTGAAGTGTATGAAGACAGTGCAGCCACAAAATGTATATATTAGGGAAAGGCAAAATTATTTTAATAACCATCTCAGGTAATTTTGAATATTCCTCCTTGATATTACACCAGAAGTTGACAAATAATAGTTTCTTAAAGGTTTGGTCGAGTGTGGACTCTGAAATTTTATCTGTGAACTCTTCTTTACTCTTTAGTATTACAATACATTATCTTGGAATTTCAGTGGATCTTTTACCCACCTATGATTTTATAATGTTATTAATTAGTCTTCTGGAAAATATTGGTTCATTGATTAATGAATGTATTTTAAATATTTACACATTTAAACTAATAACAAAATCCATATTTGTTACTACAACCCTGATCTCATCAGAAAAGTCTAAATAATGGAAAACAGTGAAGCTTACTGTGGTGGATGTAAGTTCTCTAAGTTTTGTTATTGGTCACAAATGTGCTCAATTGTTTTGGCAACTCGAAATGGCAGGCTCACTTTTTTCATTTTTGATAAAAACATCGGTCAGATAATCAAGTCTGAATTACCATTTTCAATTTTTCTTCCATGTAAAAATAATGTTTCATAAAAAAGTAGTAATTTCTGTTTACCATCAAATGATCACAGAAGAGCCTTTCCTCAAGAAAACCTTCATACTTTGGTGAAGCAGAGTTACTTGATGCTGTATTCCCCATTTTATCACACAGCTATTTAGGAGATGTGTATTCATGGATTGAGATTTTAAAAATTAATAACTTTACTTCTTCCTTCGTGGCGTCCTCACATGACACTGGTGGTGTCTTTACTGCAGTCGCAGAGCTAGTGCAAACTGGTGCCGCTGTCTTGATTACCGCAGCAGCACCACAGTTTTCCCACCATTGTTTTTGCATCACGTACAAATATCAACACAGTGAAAATGATAAATAATGTCTTACTATGAATGTAGCTTTGACCTAACATATTCCTTTAAAAGGTCTCAGGATCTGTTTACCCAGAAGTGTGTGGACTAATCTTAGAGAACGCCTTGGAAAAATGTTTGCACATATGTGTCAGGATACATGTATGAAAATGTATAAGGCAGCAGTTTTTTTTTTAATGATAGCTATAAACTGGAAACAATGCACATTTCTAGATTAGATTATGGTATATTCCTCTGAAGGCATACTACATAGCTACAAAAATGCATGAGCTACGTCTACAGGAATCACATAGCTGAATCCTACAATGTATGTTGAGTTGAAGCCAAGTCACAAAAGAATTCCTATAGTATGTTTCTATTTAGATTCAGTCCAAAGCAAAATTATAGTGTTTAGAGATATAGATGTAGCTATAGGCAGTAAGAAATCTAAAGGTGTACTTAGTGACATATAGGGAGAAGTGATTCTTCTCCATTTTGTCTGGAAGTTAGAGGAGTCTTCGTTCATATTTGAAAGTTCTGATTTTTTGTCTTTGTTTTTTCCTGAGTATATAGTTCTGCATTGGTGTGCTTTTCTTCTCTCCAGTATTCAGAAGGTGTTCCTGCTTTGTGTCCTGGCTTCCACTGGTCCTGATGAGAACTCAGGTGTCAGTAGTATTGTTATTCCTGTGTGCGCAGCGCTCAATATTCTCTGGGTGCTTTCAGGATTTTCTCATCGTCTTTGGTTTTCAGCAGTCTGACGGATGTGCCTAGGTGTGATTTTCTTTGTATTCTTCCTGCTTAGGGTTTGCTGAGCTTCTGAAAATTGTAAAGTTGATTTTTTTGCCAAATTTGTGAAAAGTTTGACCTTTACTTTTTGTTCTTTTTTTTTTTTTTGTCCCATTTTCTCTCTCCTCTTCCTCTGCAACTCCTATTACATGCGTATTAGTGCATTTGATACTGTCCCATAGGTTACAGAGGCTCGTTAACTACTTTTTCAATAACTTTACTTTTCATTCTTCAGAATGGTTAAACAATATTTATTTGCAGGGTCACTGACCATTTCTTCTGTCATATCCAATCTCTTGTTAAGCACATCTGCTGAAATTTTTATTTAAGTTACTGTAATTCTTAGGTGTAGACTTTGCATTGGGTTTTACTTGGTAATTTTCGTGTCTCCTCAGTGACTCTGCTCCTGGTTATGACTGCCTTCTCCTGTGTGCTGTTGAACATTTTCCCAACAGCTACTTTAAAGTCTTTGTTTATCTTGTCATTTTTCTGTGGAATATTTTGTTCTTCATTGTGAGTCCCATTTTCCTGCTTTTTTCTTTCCCCACCTGTCTAGGAATTTTTGTTGTATACTGAAAATTTTAGCTGATAGATACCAGACTTTATTACCCTATTTTGTCAGTGTCACGTGTTTTCTGGGAGACTTTTATCACTGCTGGGCTTGCACTCCAGCAGCTTCATCCCAGCCGTCGGCGACAGTAGGAGTCTCTCCCCTGTTCTTTCAGCAGCTCAGCTGTTGTTTTCCCTGAGCTGCTCAGAGCCCCTCTGTGGAAGCACACTGTAGGGGTATTACAAAGATTTGAGGGTTTATTCAGTTTGGTTTATTCTCGCTGGCTTCTGCCCTTCAAGGTTTTCGCCTCCAGCTCCATTCTTTCTCTCCTTGGTGAACTGTGTCTGTCGGCTCACACCAGTGAGACGGACACTTTCTGTTTAAGCTCTAGCACCACTCCCCTCCATGAGCACTAGGAAATGGCCTTAGTGGAAATCCTTTTAAACACTGACCTTAGCCTGTGATTTTTTTTTTTCCTCACGAGTTAAATGTCCTTCCATTCCAGCCTTGGTTATTCACAAATGACTTCAAGTAGTTAGATTTTATAGTTTATTGAGGTTTTACAAATTTTATTTCCAAGAGAGCTATTCTGATAATATCCTGTCTACCGTTACTTAATAAGTAAATTTTTTTTCCTGTGTGAGAGTCATTCTTTTAGTAAAATATGTTTTATATACAACATAATTCACCCCTTCTTTGGGTATTGTTGAGCATATTTTGAGAAATATGTATAGTCATGTCTATAGCTATCATCATGGTCAAGAATATTTCCTTCATCCCAAACAAGTTCTCTCATGACCCTTTCAGGTCATTCCCCTCCCACATTGCTAGCTCCTGGCAATCACAGGTCTGGTCCTCTCACGTAGGATTTGTTTGTTTGTTTGTTTTGGCCTTTTCTAGACTGATGTATAAGTGGGATCATACAGAAATCTTTCCTGTCTGGCTTTTGTACTTAGCATAATAATTTTGAGATCCATCCACTTACCAGTTGAGAGATTTCTTCCCATTTTTGGCTAGTATTTGTAAAGTTGCTGGTGACGTTTATGCAGCATGATGTTCTGCATTGTCGCTAGCACTGGGTATTGCCAGTGTTTCTAAATTTCAGCCATTCTGGTTGAGGTTTAGTGTTATTTCACTGTGGATTTGATTTTGCATTTCTGGATAAGTAGCTGAACACTTCTTCAGTGAAGTGTCATTCAAATCTTTTGCCCCATACACCCCTTTTTTCCTTACTTTTGAGTTGTAAGAGTCCTTTAGATAGTCTACATGGAAGTCATTTATTAGAGGTGGATTTTGCAAATATTTTTGCCTAATCTGTGACTTGTTATCCTTTTTTTGTGTGTGTGTTTTTTCAAAGAGCAGAGGGTTTAAATTTGAAGTTTGTTATTTGTCACTTTGTAAATTTTTTCTTTTATAGATTATGCTCATTATGCCTTATATAAAACTTTGTATATTCCAAGGTTATCTTTAAGTTATTTATCCATTTTATATAGTTAAATTTTGTGTATGATATGAGAATATGAGGTAAGGTTCAAGGTTCTTTGCCTTCAGTGTGGATATTCAGTTGCTCCAGCATTGTTCTAAAAGGCTGTTATTCCCTTGAATTATGTTGACTCTTGGTCAAAAATAAATCATACAAAAAAAGATAGATTTTTCAAAAGTATGAGTTCATATTGATATTTTTCAGTTTAATTCAGTAGCTCTTTGTAACATATCTTTAAAATTTTTTATTTCCCTACACAATCTACAACTGTATCTTTTAAAATTTTAATTGTTTCCTATATGAAAATTAAAAGAAAAATTGTCTATTTTGTGCATCAATTTAAAATAACTCCAAAATAACTATACTACTATTAAACATTCAAATTTAGTAGATCAGTAATGAGATGTAATATTTTCATTGCTTTTTGTTGTCGTCTTTTGAGCCTACTAGTAATATAGAAGATACTTTGAGTTATTGGAGTTATTTGCTGTGATTATGTAAATACTATTTTCATACATATTCAGCTGCTACGAGCTTTTTAGTTTATGATACTAATATTTTTACTGATCATACTTCTGTGAGAATAATGTTTGCCAATAGCTCTCACTTGGAGAGTAATGGAAGTCTGCTTTGTCACTTTTTTGTGTGAGACAGGTGAAAAACACAGATTGGTCTCCAAAGTCAGACACAGGTATTCCATTCATCCAGAATCTGGTTCTCCTGAATTGACTCCACGTGTGGATTTACGTACTACTTTTTCACAACTGTTCTGTTGTGTCGTTTAGTATCTCTATTGCTTTACTGATTTTCTGTCTGGAAGCCCTGTCCAATGACGTGGGTAGGGTGTTCAAGTCTCCTACTGTTACTGTATTCTCATCAATTTCTCCCTTTATGTCTGTTAGTATTTGTGATTTATACTTAGGTGCTCTATATCAGGTGCATATATGTTAACGAGTGTAACATCCTCATCTTGTATTGCTGCTTTGATCATTATACAGTGTCCTTCTTTATCTTTCTTTGTGGCCTTTGTTTTAAAGTCTATTTTGTCTGATATGATTATTGCTACTCCTGTTTTCTTGTAATTTCGATTTGCATGAAATATCCTTTTCCATCCTCTCACTTTCAACCTATGTGTGTCCTTCACTTTAAAGTGAGTCCCTTATAGGCAGCATATTGTAGGCTTTCGTTTTATTATCCAATCTGCCACTCTGTGTCTTTTGACTGGAGCATTTAGTTCATTGCCATTTTGGACTTTGTTTTCCAATTGATTTGGTATTTCTTCTTTGCTCTGGTAGTATCATGTTAAACTTAAGTTAAATTAAAATGTTTCAGTTTTCAAAACCCTAATTTTCAAAAAGTTAATTTTATTGTTAGAATATAACATGTGATTCCTAGTGTATACTACTTCATTCAGTGCTTTTAGGAATAACCGAGTAATGGACGGTTCACAAGGTACTAATGTGTATCCCTTTTCTCTCCTTATCTCTTGTAATTAGGTTTACATACATATGGTTCTCCTAGTTAACTTAAGTTACTTGAAAAGGATTAAAAACTTTAATCCTCCTTTTGAAACAGTTCAGGTAGGGTACCAGTATTTATATAGAATTTCATATGAGAAATCAAAAAGAAAATATTTTTCTTTAAAAGTTTAATTTTTACCTAAAATTCTTTTAATTTTCTAAAATAAAAAAAACCCCATCTTACCAAAGAATAATACATATATAGCAGAATACCCTTATTGTAGGTGTACATTTCTTAGGCCACCCCAAAGATTAATGCTTGTGAACTGAAATCAGATCAGGGAACAGATACTAACAGCACCGCAGACATTGCATGCATGCCTCCTTCGGGTCACTCCTTGCACCTCCCCGAAGGCCAGCACTGTTATCACTACTAACACAGTAGATTAATCTTGCCTATTTATTTAATTGGACTCATACAATAAATATTGCTTTCTGTCTGTTTTTCCCACACACCATTATAGTTGTGAGATTCATTCAAATTGTTGCTTGTAATTGTTCTTTTATTCTCATTGTTGTATTTCTATTGTGAAAGTACCATAATTTATCCATTTTTATTGTTGGGCTTTTGGAGGCTTTTCAGTCTGGGACTATTATGAATTGTGTTTTTATGAACATTTCTGTATGTTTCTTTTTGGTAGGCACTGTGGATTAACATTTTATGGAATTCTAAACCAAAAGTGGCTATCTTTTCTTATAACCTGAGTGAGAGTGATTATGTAAACAAGACAAAGTATTCAGGATATTTCTATATTCAGTTAATGGAGTTTGCATTAATTCCCCATATCTAACTAATTATGAACTCCTCAATTTCAGTTCCTCTTCTTGGCATTGTGAGTGTTGGCAAGGAATTTAAGCTCTTTGTGCTGTGTTTATAAAAATCATAAGCAGTGGTATCTACCTAAAATGGTGGTTGTGAGATTTGAATAAGGTAATTCTTGTTAAATACCTGGCCTGCTTGCTGGGAAATAACAATACTCACTATGTCCTGAATATTAAATATGCTTTATTAGCCACCTTTTTGTCTTAAACCTAAATTATGTGCCCTGTATAAAGTGTCATTGTTAATTTTTAAGTTGTCTTCATTTTTATAATTTATAAGTTTTACTTTTGTATATCCAGGATACCAGAAATTTATAATTCTAATTGCAGGTTATTAAACAAAAAAAATTTTTTTTGTCATTCGATTTTCTCTAAGCTGTGTGTGTATGTTCACCATATAAAAGGTTAAAATTTTTATGTAGTCAGTTTTATTTATGTTTTTATTTATGGTTATGTTTAAGATTATAACTATTAGGGGGCTGTTTAGGGCTTCTGATTTGTGCGTGCTTCTATCAGCTAGAGAACTTACTGTTGACCCAGTAGGTAGAGGGCACATTTGTGGACTCTGAATGCTTTGCTCAGGATTGTTAGGATAGTCTCTCTGAGGTTTTGCTTCTTCAGTTCTAAGATGGAGTTTAAAACATTTACCCTATTTACTGCATTGCGTTGAGCAAGGAAGATATTGTGTAATGTAAGTATAATGTTAAAAAATTCTTAGAAATAAAAAAATGACTTGATAGAGACCAAACCACAGAGGGCTTTGAAATGCTCTGTTTGTGAGCTATTGCTGTATAACAAATTACCATAAATTTAATGACTTAAAACAGTGCCCCTCAGACATTTGGGTAGGGTCAACTATGCTCTTTGTTTATAGAGTCTCAACAAGGTTCAAGTTAAGATATCTGCCAGGCCGGGTGTTCATCCTGAGGCTCTAGAGAAGAATCCTCTTCTGAGCTCACTTAGGGGAGGCCAGAATTCAGTTCTCTGTAGTTGTAGGACTGAGGTCTCCATTCCTTTATTGGCCATTGGCCTGGGTTTGCCTTCAGCTCTTAGAAATCACTCCTTGGTGTTTGTGTGACTTTTTATTAAATCTGTAAAGACAGCAATGATGTATTGAATCCTTCACTTGCTTTGGATTTCTCTGACTTTCCTTTCTGCTTTCAGTAGGAGAAAACTCTGCTTTTAAGGAATTGAGTGATTTGATTAGACCAAACTCTCCCTCCTTGATTAATTCAAAGTCAGCCTTAATTGTGTAATTTCTGGCCTGATATTTCATCATATTCATGGTATCTGGATTAGAGTGGAACACCTTGGAGGGGAGGGTAAGGCATTTTAGGAGTCCTACCAAAAATGCCATATTGAGGAGTTTGGACCTGATCCAGAGTGTCTTAGAAAGATTACCGTGGCAGCAGTGAAGAGCTGTGTCCGAAAGGGAAGATACTAGCAGGAGAGAAAGCTCATTCATGGGAATGCCCATTTTTATTTTGTAATGTTATTTATTGTGGGGTTTTTTGTGTTGTTTTTGTTTTAAACAGTGGTTTTGGTCAGAAATGTATGTTAAATGAGTACAAACTAGAATTATTAACTGCATCTGATGAACAGCAAATCACTCGCTATTCATTGCTTCAGGCCAATTCGTATACCAAGTGGTTTGATAGATTGCTTTTTATTTTAGTTAGTTCTTTTTTTCTTTAGGTATATCTTAATAAAAGCAAGCACTGATTCTTTTGATAGAGACCTAAACACCTGAATGGCATTAATAGCATTTTCCTAAATGCAGTAGTAGGGTGGGTTTACTTCCTGAGATGGTTGATTGTTGGTTATATGTTGATTCTTACTGGCTTAGTTTTTATATCTAGCTTTACTTATTTTTATTCTTTGGTCTTGAGTTTTACCTTTTTCAAGTTGCATTTTTGTCTTTTGAACTAAATTTGCTGTATCTCAAAGATTCGACACGTTTCTTACTTAATCACTTCAAAAATAATACATGTTTCTTCATTTGATTTAAAGGAATCTGCTGCTTCATTGAAGGAGTATAACGTTTTTCTAGTGGATAGATTTGGGGAGTTTAGCCTTCAATTGTGAGTTTATAATTATTAATGTGTTAGATTTAGGACACATGCTTTTTTGAATATGGCCTAGGAAATATCTTTTTAAAAAAATCTGTGCACTTTTTTATGGCCATATATAATGTGAATTAAAAAAGAATTCTGTGTACATTTGAACAGAATGTATTTCTCTGTTTGTAGGATTTGGAGGTCTGTGTATCTGTGTAAGTTTGAATTAAACTTGACCATTGTTAATAAATTCTTTATCTTTATTTCATATCTACTTAATGTCTTGATTTCTGAGAGCTGTGTTAAAGTCAAATCTATTTATGTATTTCTATTCAGCTTTACTTTTATATGTCAAGGAAATTCGTTGGGTATGTGAAATGTAATGACTTTCTTCTGGTGGAATTTACACTAATGTTAGACTTACTTTAATGTGAACTTTATCTTCATCTTACTCACTTCTTTTTGGTTTGTATCCTATTTGTTTGATCAATATTGCTATACCTGCTTCCTCTCCCCTTCCCTACTTATTTATTAAAAAATGTTTTTTTTTTAAATGGAGGTAGTGAGGATTGAACCCAGGGCCTTGTACATGCTAATAAGCATGTGCTTCACCACTGAGCTATACCCTCCCCCAGCACCTTTCTTTGTAAATGACCTGTTTCCTTTTTTGTTCAGCTCCTAGAATTTTTCCTTTATCCTTGTTATCTTAAAATTTTGCCAGTGTTTCTGTGTGTGAAACATTTTAATCTGAAGCTGGTGTTTTCTGTTTCGGGAGGCAATGTGACTGTAAGAGTGAGTGCTTTTGTAGTGATACAGAGATCCATGGAACAGAGAAAATGTCTTTTGGCTTCCTCATCTGTTAAATGGAAATTATATGCTTAATACCTCTTATTATTAGATTATCTCCATAAGTTTTTTCTTGTAAAATAATTTCTCTGATTGTAAATCCTTCTGTTTTCTCTCCTTTTGGTACCTTTTATAAACAGACATTGGATCTTCTTGATCAATTTCCCATGTCATTTTTTACCTTTTTCTCTTACTTTCTGTTTTTATTTTTTATTATTGCATTCTGGGAGAGTCCTAGCTGATTAATAAGAAGAAAAATTTGATAAAGGTTAAAAACAGCTTGGTGTGTAGAAAACTAAGAATATTTGATATCTCTTAGAGCACTTAGCCCATTGTTGTGGTTGACAATTGGAATAAATACTGATAATTAATTGAAGGAGCTTTGGAATATCCTTAAATTTCTTGTTACTGTTTCATAACTCATCTTTAACCTTAATCTCTGAAATGTTGTTGACTCTCTTTTGTTTTGTATTACAGATTTATTTTCAGAGATCCTTTCTTATTTCAGTCAAGTGAAATAAAAGTTTTGGAATTTCTTCACACTCTTATAGGTGGCAATATGATCTCTCATTTCGTGTTTTTTCTTGGATGTGTTCTTGGACTAATGGCAGAAGATAACACTTTTCTTTTTTATCTCTCCCTCTCTTTTTTTTAATGATGAAAAAAGTTGAAAAGTATTATTTAGGCATATTAAATATTGATTCAAATAAATTATTTAGTTGATAAACCATTTAAGAGCTACTTATCTTTCTCTCCCGAAATGTCAGTTAGGTTTGTAATTGTTAGTTAGTTTATAATATGTTTGATTTCTAACGTGGTATATGAGGGTGCCGACTTGAGAGAAGTTCCCTGTGGAAATTTATTCTTTGACATTTTTTACAGTTTTACAAATGTTTTTTATTTTGTTCAAAAAGATATATTCCAGCCTGTATAGAGAGTATGTATTTTCTTTCATTGCCAAATGTCTTTCATTAGCTGTGTAATTATAACAGATGGGTTTGAAGCATTCACTTAAATGCAGTTAGTGTTTTATTTCCCTTTCTCTATTCCCTGACATATTTATATATATTGTAAATTAGTGTGTTGGATACCTTCCAGGGCTTCTCATAGTAGTTTAGTTAATGACATGTAATATTTTCCATTGCAAATGTGATTAAGAGAACATGTTGATGTTTCTAAAATGATATAGACAGTGGGAAAAGGATCAATTTAAATTATTTTGTTTCCTTATTATGCACTTAAATAAAAGTCATTATATTTTATTTGCCAAAGTTATTTTTAGGGCAAAAGACTTCTGTACAACTTGCCATATGCTATAAAAAATAAAAGAGAATTTAGATTTTAACAGTTTAGCAGAAGTTTTGCAATGTTAATGAGTTAATAACAGAAACTTTTTAGTGATAGATTGAACTAATCTGTGAACTTGTGGTCATTATATAAAAATTAAAATGTCACAAATACAACTAGCATTTACTTAGAGGCTACAGTGATTTAAAAAAAAAACAACTTTATTGTGGTATAATTTCTGTACAGTAAACTATGCATATTTCAGATGTACAATCTGATGGATTTTGATAGATGTATACACCCATGAAACCACCACCACAATTAATATACCTAACATTTTTGTCACTAAGGTGCAAATTTCGAATTCCCAGTTTGTCCCTTCCCACCCCCTTTACCTCCTGGTAAACATAAGTTTATTCTCTGTGTTTGAGTCTGTTTCTGTTTCTTTGCTAAAAACTTCACTCTGTGCATCTGTTCTCTTCTGATGAGTTCTCTGATCATCTCCACCATCACTACTCTAAACGCTTTCTTGGGTAGATTGCCTATTTCCTCATCACTTATTTCTTCCCGGATTTTATCTTGCGCCTTTACTTGCAGTATATTCCTCTGCTGCCTCATACTGTCTAAATTTTTATTTGTATTTTTAGGAAGGTTAGTTATGTTTCACAACCTGAGAGACGTGGCCCTCTGTGGGAGACGTCCTATGCGTCCCAGCAGTGCACTCGCCTCTTGTCACCCGACTCTTGTCATGGGCCAGGGTCCAGCCGGGTTTGGCCAGCATTTTTGGATTCCTTCCCCAGGCTTTGGGATTGTTCTTTTCTTACTTCTGGTATTTGCCCCCCTGGTGGGTGAGGCCTGTGCAGGTTTCCTGGCTGGAGGAGTACCTTCCCACTGCTAGGTTGAGCTTGGTCCTGGCCCTCTGGTGGGCAGGGCTATGTCTAGAGGCTCAGGAACTCTGCTGATGGGTGGGGCCGTGTTCTCAGCCAGTTTGTTGTTTGGCCTGAGGCTTCCCAGCACTTAACAACTTAACAGGCTGTTGGATGGGGCTAGGTCTTGGTGCTAATGACCCAAGCAAAATGTCAACCTCTAGGAAGGCTCATGTGCATGAACACTCCCTGAATGTCAGCCACCAGCTTTTATGTCCCCTGGGTGAGCCACAGCCGCCCCCCTCCCCCGGCCTCCCCCATCTCCCCAGGAAACCTTCCAAAACCAGCAGGCAGGTCTGGCCCGCGTTCCTATGAAGTCACTGCCTCTGCCCTTGGACCTGGCGCTCACGAAATTCTGTATGCTCTTCCCAAGAGAGTGAAGTCTGTTTCCCCGAGTCCCGTGGGGCTCCTGGAGCTAAGCCCCGCTGGCCTTCAAAACCAGATGTCCTGGGGTCTCCTCCTCCCGGTACCAGAACTCGGGCTGGGGAGCCTGACGTGGGGCTAAGAACTCTCACCCCTGTGGGAGGGCCTCTGCAGTTTATTCTCCGGCTTGTGGGTCGCCCCCCATGGGGTTTATGGGGCCTGGTAATACTGCGAGCACGCCCTTCATACTGTCCCACTGTGGTTTCCTCTTTATGTTTCCAGTTGAAGAAGGTCTTTGCTAGGTTCCAGACTTTTTTTCCTGATGGTTGTTTAGCTGTCAGTTGTGGTTTTGTTGTAGTTGTGACATGGGGCGAGCTCGTGGTCCTGCTGCTGCACCATCTTGGCTGAACTCCCCTATGTGGTCTTCTTGACTGCAGCCCAAATGTGTAGAAGATGCACCAAGAGACACTCAGGTTCCTTACATTGGTTCAGTGCAGTGGACTGATGGTTATGAGGAAGAGTTTGATGGCATGTGATATCTTACGTAGATTTACATGTAAAACATTTAAATTAATTATAATTGAAAAACTATCATATTCTCTGATTGACTAGCAGAATATGGAATCAGTGTATTAGCACGTGAAGTTATTTGTAGTAATGTTAGCAACTTTCTCTGTTACATGAGGCTCAGTTTTACCACGTCTTGTCCCTTTTGGCATCAGTTGTTTCAGCTCTGCTATTCATGAGCCACACACCTACAGTGAGATTACCAAAAGTGAAGTTCATTTGGTACATATAAATAAGAGCACCTGTTGATTAGGGCTTTTCTGTGTCAAGCATCATCTGTGGTGCTGCAGGTACAAAGGTAGTACAATCTGGTGTCTCTACTCAAGGATCTTGGGCCAGGATGAAAAGAAGACTGATAAGTCATTACCGTGCAATAGCATCAATGCTAAAACAGAAGCGTGTGCAAGCCAGGCAGCTCAGGGTCTCCTCCACAGAGAGAGAGATTTTATACCGTAAGATGGAGGCCTCCCAGCAAAGGCTCCTCAAAGAAAATGATGCCCAAAGTGGGCTTGGGAGGATGAGGAAGTTTATTAATCATTCTAGGGAAAGCCGAGTACGTAAATTTGGTACTGTAGGTAATTCTTACACATTCAGGTACCCTAGACTTCCCCTGTTGCTGGTTTGAAACTTCTTTGATTTTGCCACTTGTAAGAGAGTAGAGGCAGATTGAAATGGGGGAAGGAGAACGTCAGATGACTTAATTTTTCTTCACGTTTCTAGTTTTTATTAAGACACTTGAAACTAATTGTTACAGTGAAGTGTGTAGATTTGTATGTGTGCCTTTAACCATGTAATTACCAGTCATTCATTTATCCTACAGTCAAGTACTTTACTTCACCTTGATTTTTAGGCAGGTTATAACTAGTAAGTGGTTTTGGAAATAGTATATACTCATTTTGTCTGTGTCTTGGTGGGATTTAATCACCTGTTAAAATAACCCTCAACAAGAAGCCTGCCCTTTTAACCATATTATTAATTTTTTTAAAATGGTAGTTGTACATATGCCCCAAAGTCAGTAGAGAAAAAAGTGAAGTGGATGACTCTCTGATACAACCAAGCACGGAACTGAGACCATAGACTTTCTCTCTTCAGTGACCCTTTGTTTAGTGTTCTTCAGGCTCAGGTGGTTCTGCCAGTAGTGTACACCGACTTGCTAATGTCTTCCGAGGTTTTGTAAAGAGATTTCTTTATCCTTTGCTCCCTTTCAGCGATGTGCATTTTGTAAGCACCTTGGAGCCACTATCAAATGCTGTGAAGAGAAGTGTACCCAGACATACCATTACCCTTGTGCTGCTGGAGCCGGCACCTTCCAGGATTTCAGCCACTTCTTCCTTCTTTGTCCAGAACACATTGACCAAGCTCCTGAAAGATGTAAGTTTACTGTAGACACATCTGAAAACATTTATCAGTGTATTTGCTTAAAGTAATAAATGCTGTAAGTTCCCTAAGTGTTAGTCTACTTGTATTAAAAGGCAATATTACATAATCTTGATAATCTGAGGGATCTTTGCCAGAGATCCTTGGGAGGGGGAAAGGAATCTGTTATCAACAATATCAATGAAGTTAAATCCAAAAAGGTATTTCCTCAAAAATTCAAAGATAATTTACATGTTTTTTTATTCTTATTAAGAAAAATTAACTACTGTAGAAAGACAGATATGCTGAGTATTTGGTATTTTAATATATATTATAAAGTAGTCATTTAAAAAATTAAACAATGTCTTTTACACTAAGGAACTACCCACTTGGAGATTTAGAAGATTTTTTACTCAGGTATTATGTCAGGATGTTCGTTAACAGGATTACCAAACACTTTTGAAAATCTTGGAAAGTGTAGAGTCCTGATAGTCATAATAGAAATCTCTGTTAGTGCTTCTTCTTGATCCATCTATCTTGGTTATTTATAATCCTTAGTTGTGCCTTTTTTCTTTCTTTTCCAAACCGTATTTT
Organism: Camelus dromedarius; assembly: GCF_036321535.1. Lineage (NCBI taxonomy): Eukaryota > Metazoa > Chordata > Mammalia > Artiodactyla > Camelidae > Camelus > Camelus dromedarius. The sequence goes on from NC_087442.1 coordinate 4,317,679, forward strand.
ATAATTAGATGAAAATGTTTAAATGTTTGAAATTTATGTTATACAGAAAATTATAACTCTTTCCTATCCTTATCATTAAATAGAGATCTTACCTTTTTCTTACTGTATGGAATTCCAGTGAACATGCATAATTTGTGATCTTTTTTCTATAGTAAATTGAATTTCCAATCTGATTGTGAAATCTCTGACCCTTTATTCAGTCTTTTTTAATGTCATCTCTTAGTTGCCTAATTGTTAGCTTTTACCTGTTTCTTAGCAATGTCGATAAAAGGCCTTTTTCTTATCTTTTCCAGCTTTGTAAAACATAAATACAGCTACCTCAGGCTTAAACTAATCTCAGACAGAGATTTCATAGTCATTATTTTTTCTTTGTTCAGTGCCATACTTTCATCTTCAGTTAAAGTTATTTTATGTCTACATGTATAATCATACTGCCCTTAATCACTGTAGAGACAACAATTATAGGTAAGGCAAACTGAAACGTCAAATTGTATTTAGGCTAATAAGGGATTTAAAGTTTTAAAAGTATTTTGGATTACACACTATTAAATCTGGGAAAAAAGAACATTCATACACAGCAACTGTAATGAGTGATTTAAGACCTCATATAGTGAATTACTTCAATACGTGCACAGATTACCATGTCAGTCATCAGAATTATTATATTCTGGGTGGTATAATACACTTTTCCAATAGAATAGAACAACTGTGATTGTGCTTAAGAATCTGAATTTTATTCAGTCTTTTGTACTTTAGACCTTAGTAAACAACATGCAAACTTCTCTATGACTCTGTTTCTAATGTGAGAAATTGTATTACTTATTGGCAGTACTACTTTCTATTGGGGACTGTGTTCTAATAGTATGTATACCTCATTTATATGTTAGGGATCATAAATCGTTTTGGAAAATAATGAAGTGTAGGTGAGATGATTTAGCAACACAAAGGTAAAAGATATACTGAAATTATTGGTAGCTTGCCTTGTTCCAGAATAGACCTATGGAGGTGCATAAAAATAAATGAACAGTCAGATAAAATAAAAGTCAAAATAAGTAAGAAAATTTGGCCATGAGAAAATCAGGTGAAAAATGTGAAGGTGAGAGACTGAAAAACACAATAAATTCAGACTTCCTAGACCTGAGCTCAGGTCTGGCTCCAGAGCTTTCCAGCAGTCAGCATGAAAAAGGGAATATGAACATTTGTAGTCACAACAGAAATCCACCTGATGCTGAGATTATATATGCCCTGCAGATGGCAGTGAAAAATTGTCTTCAGGTAGCTGTCTTGCAGTATAAAAAACAAATCTCACAGGGCAATTTCTTTTAACAACCCTCACATCAGTGATATAAAACCAAAGCCCAATTGAGTAAATTCTATTCTTTGGGTATCTTAAATAATGCAGTCTAAATACACAGCTTTCTGACCATCTGTTTTAACCCAAAGATGTAGAGAACATGGCAGATAGAATGTATTGCAATAATATACAAGACTATGCAATAGTCTTATAAAATCTTCCGTAAGTATTTTTAGCTGTCCTAATTGTGTGTCATAGCACAAGGCACTTAACTTTTTGTTTTAAAAATGGAGATATCTTAAATGACAGTGTTATTATGAGGGTTAAATGAGAATTAATGAAAATCATGTAGCATTGTACCTTATATACATTGAATTGCTTCACTACAAGGTGGTTATTTTAGCTCTTATTTAAGGCTCAAGTTACATGTACATACTGAGTATAATACTTTATGCTGCTGGCTAAGTGTAGAGCAGTATGCTGTGATGGTGAAATGAATTAGGAGTAAGATTGACATCTCTTTATGAAGGACCTCATTAGAAAAAAATCCCAGCAAAGAGAGCAGCTGTGAGCACGGCCAAGATTTTCATCAGATAATAATTTTGGGGTGCTCTGTCATAGAAAAATGCTGCTTATGGCTCCAGCCTTATTTTCAGCATGATGCAAGTACACACTAACCTTCCCTAGAAACCTTACACCAAATATCCATTTAAGAGACATAGCCAGATATACTTCTGAGTAGTATTTTGCCTCTCAGGGAAAGCTGAGTGGCAAAAAGCCAGCCTTGCAAGATCAGAGGCAAGGACATTCCAGGCAGAGTGAACAACTACTCCGCAGGCCTCGAGGGATGAGTTGGCATGATTGTGGGGGAGACAGCTCGCCACTGTGCCTGGAACACGGAGTGTGCTGGTGGATAGCAGAGCCCACAGGGCTAACAAAGACAAGATCACGAGGGCCTCGTAAACAAGGGAAGGGATGTGAATTTTATTCTGTCTGCACTGAGAAGTCTTGGCAAGGGTTAAACATGGGAATGCTGTATTCTTAACCCATTCCCCCTCTCCCAGCGTATTTACTTTTGTCACTCAGCTTTAACTTCTTTTACTACTTCTAAGCCTTTAACTCCTACCTCATTTTCTTAGTTGTCCGTGTCTCTCTTGATACTAAGTCCTGCTACTTTTCCGTCACCTTTAATTCTGTCAGTCCCTTCTTTCTTACCTTCCTGCCTACTTATATGGGCCAGCCTCTCTGGACAGCATCCATGATTCACTTGCTCTTTCTGGAGATTCCATTTGAGTGGCAAATAAATCACTCAGCACATTGTCCCACCGGCAAAGGGAGCATCAATAACGGGTGTTGTAATGTTGATGGACGCTGCAGAGCCATGCTGATTTAGTCCTTTCTGAACTGACTGATGATCATTTGACTTGGTTGCTCTTCACCAGTGCTTCTATTCTTATTTAAGCAGTAGTCTCACCTTCCAGCTCAACCATGTTTAAGCATCTGTGAGAAGCTCCCTTCCAATTTAAGCTCCATGTTTTTGTCTTTTCCTCCATTTCTTCTCTTGTCACAGCTGTTACTTAGGAAGTGACCTGACTGAAGCTTATCCTTCTGTTTCTCCTACTCTTTTCTTGCTCCCCCTTCGTCATTTAACTTCTCCATTTTATGCCTGTGCTGGCCCTTCCCTTTCTACTTTTGTACATGCTTTAGATATTCTTCAGCTCCTTTGCCCTTCCCGTGGGCGTCAATGTTCATTGATAGTAAGGAGCCTGATCTTTGGAGCCAAATTAACCTGGATTTTACTCCCATACTCTCTTAAATTGTCTTTAGCTTTAGTCTTTCACTCAATCTCTTGCTTTCCCAACTGGTTAAAGAAAAATTTCACTTAGTTTGATTATTGCTTCAACTTTAATGCCTCTGTGGCTTACAAACGTATATGTATGTTTATATACATATACTTATATCTGACATGACACTTAAGCTATCCAGTGATGCCATCTTTGTATGCGTGATCCCCAAAAGGCTGTTTTAGTATTTCTACATGTGTCTTCTCCCTGATTGGGAAAATTGCTGGAACCCACTTTTTTCTATCACTATTTTTACATAATGCATAGTAAATGTTTTTGGAATGAATATATCACATGGATGCTTTGCTTTGCCCAGTTTATTACCAGTGATTCATACCAATTAAACAACATGACAATATTGTTATTAAGGAATTGTATAAATGGTCATAGAAGAAAAAGTAATCTCTGCCACAGTGATACACACAGTTACCTTGTTGCAGAATGAGTTTTGCTTTATAAATAGTGCTGTGCAATAGAAATATGATGTGAGCAATGTAAGTAATATTATTTTTTCTAGTAGTCATGTTAAAAAGTAAAAAATCTTGAAATTAATTTTAAATAAATATATATATTTAACCTAATATATCCAAAATGTTACTATTTCAATATGTAATAAAATTTTTGAGATTTTGACATTAGTATTTTTTTTTCCTATTAAGTCTTCGGAATCCTGAGTGCATTTTATATGTACAACACATCTCAGTGTGGACTGATTTCAGGTTGTTCAGTAGCTATGTGTGACTAGAAGCTACTGTGGCAAGTTGAAGTGGCAGTCCCGCAAACCGTAGAAAGTGTCATAGCATTTAGATAACGTTCTTGGCAAACTACAGTAGAAAGGTGAGCCGAGTATCTGATTCAGTCCAGTATTTGCCTCAATTTCTGTAAGTTTTGAGGGTAGGCAAAAATCAAAGATTAGTTTTAAAATGTACTTAGCTTGAATGAGTAAATATGGCACTCTCTTCTAGTATTAAGAAAAATAATTCTATTTTGTCATTTCTATAAAGAATGAACTAATATATAACATTTTCTTTTGAAAACGAATGGTTTATTTTAAGTGCCTCTCATTTAAAGAGCTACTTAAAAATGATTTTAGAAGCAACTGTTTTGCTTAAAGTATATTTAATAAGACTCGATTTGTGCTAGGCAACTGAGGATACAGAGTTGAAGAAGACAAGGTTACTACCCTTAACGGGTTCACGGTGTTGTGTTAGAATTAATTGATTATATAATGGTTTCTTCTCTGCGTATGGGGAAGGCACTGCGTCAACAACTAAATGGGTACTTGGTGTGGTGACATTAGATAGTCAGGGAATATGTTTGAGCAAGAGTTTTGAAGGCCTCTTAGGAATGGGTTAGGGGCACATCAAAGGAACAAAATTTCAAGAAGAGGGAACAGAATGTATACAAGCACACAACTGTTGAACAGTGTGTTGTATTCTGTGCACAGCAAAACTGTTTGATAAGACCCGGAAATAGTGAGTGGTTCTGAGATTCAGCTGGAAAAGGAGATAAAGCTCCCCCTGCCTCTTTTTTTTTTTTTTTTTTTTTTTTTAAGGTAAAAAGGAGGTGTTGATAAAATTTTAGTTTTAAGGAGGCATTAACAGATCCACAATTTTAGAAAAGTGCTCTGGATGTGTAGATGATTTAAGGAGGAGGTCAGAGCCCTAAGCAAGGATTCCATTCAGAAGAGAACTGCAATGACCAAGACCAAGTGTAATGCACTGAGCTGTACAAATAGAAGGAAGAAGATCACTCAGTGAGAACTGGCACCCAGTGGGATGTATTGGGTCAGGAAAGAGAAGGGTCAGTAGTGATACTAAAGTTTCTTCACCCAGCAGGTTGAGGAAAAAGGGAGAAGTTTAGGTTTTAAAAAAGTTTTATGTTAGGGGTATTGAATTTTGAGTATTTTTAGAACAGCTGGCCATTGAGGTCCAGTAAGACTTGAAAATAACATTTTGAGGTTTAGAAAGAAGTTTGGGGCTGGTGATATAGATTTGGGAATTGTGGTGGTATTTTATTATGTAGGAGTTGCTGTGATCACAAAGAAAAACCATGGGGAATTAGAAAAGAAGGACCAGGATGAAATCCTAAAAGACTCCAGCATTTAGAGGGTACAGAAGCCAACACAGCAGGATGAGGGAGGCGTAGGAAACCTAAGGAGAAAGCAGGAGAAAGCTGCCATCAGAGAAGTCAAAGTAGGGACATTGAACGTGGGACTTTTTATAGTGATGTAGATGCTGCAAAGTGCGATTAAGGTAAGGTCTACAAAGTAACTGTTGGATTCATAGTTCATTGGGGGCCTCATTAAAGTGGCTTCAGATGAATGCGGGGTGGATGGGGAGCCATCAGGGGCCCAGCTTACAGTCCAGGTACATCTTATGGCCTATTTCTGTACTGCCCTCAAACTGCAAGCAGTTGAGTTTTTAAAAAAAAAAACATTTTGAAAGGACTCTAAAATAAAAACAAAAAGTCTGTATGCCAGAGACATCTATGGCCCACAAAACCAGTTTGCCAACTCCTGGTATAAGGAAGAGGAATTGATTATTACTGTTTCAAGATTCTTGACTGGGAAAGAACAAAGGTAGAAAGGGCTTATAGTCAGAGAGGACTGACCAACCTTCAAAATGCAAAGAAGAAAAAAATTCATATATACAATTTAAAACAGTCCTAGGATAGTCAGCTAATCAGACCATTTAGTTGAAAGCAGAAGTGTTAGTTATAGGCATATTTATATATATCATCAAGTTGGTATGATTTTAGAATATATTCTTTTCCTTATTATATTGTAATATGCATGAGTTTGTGTACTTGGCAAGGCAGTTTATTCTTACATTTACTTTTTCTTTTAGATGGTGAGAGAACTGTTAAAAAGTGCCATTCCTTCTAATTCACAGTTAGGGATAGATGATGTCCATAATTATACAGACTTTAATGCTTTTTTACAACTAGCAATTAATACAGATGAATTTAGAATTAGTACATGAAGTGTCGTATTTGTGTATGAGTATGTAGCTTTCATCTTTAACGTTCTCCCTCGTGTATTTTCCAGTTTTTTTTAAAAACCTTATTTGATTTGAATAAAAATTAGTATTTATGCCTAAGAAGCATCTTAATCTAAGTCATACTAACATTTCTTAATTTTTGTCTCTTCTCTGATTTTGTTAATTTCAAAACATATTTAAGATCCAAATAAAAATGTTTATTTTTGCACTGCAAGATGTCTGTCAGTTGGTATTTTCCTTTTTGGTTCTATTCAGCAAGTACACATACTGAACATTAACTAGGTCCCCAGCATTACTGATGGTGTTAGGGACATAAAATTAAATAAGAACTGCCATGGCCTCAAGTAGAGATGTAGGCACAGATAATCGCAAAACTACATGATTAAATTTAATGTGATTAAATTTAGATTAAATATATTACAGTGTTTTTATTGAGACCTCATTCTGATTGGATATCAGTTCAATGTGGTAACTTCAAGTGTCTGAAAGATTTACCATGCAAATTCCCTTCTAGTGATTTTTAAACTGTAAAGTCAGAAAAATATTAAATTCTTATACAACAATTTCATTGTTTTACTGTTAATTATAGCAAAGGAAGATGCAAACTGTGCAGTGTGCGACAGCCCGGGAGACCTCTTAGATCAGTTCTTTTGTACTACTTGTGGTCAGCACTATCATGGAATGTGCCTGGATATAGCGGTTACTCCATTAAAACGTGCAGGTTGGCAATGTCCTGAGTGCAAAGTGTGCCAGAACTGCAAGTAAGTTTTAATTTCAACTCCAAGGTGTGTATTGAGTTTAAGAGAGACCCGATTATTAGGTTCTAAAGGTTTGTGTAATATGATAAAGGTTGTTCATCCTGCAGCTGTATTCATTCACACTGACTCCATAATGTCTTAAAAAAATTGCTAGATATTAACATTTATATTACTTTGAAGCAAGACTAAATAAAAGCTAATTTTAATAATTAAAATTCCTCTGGTTGCCTAAAAAGCTAATTTAAATTTGCCAACTATTTTAAATAAACATTAACAATTAAAAATTTAAAAATCATTAGGAAAATAGAGCAGCTTTTTTTTTGTTCCCTGAGGAAGGCTGGGGAGGAGATTTAATAGGAAAATAAACCTCTAACTACAGAAAGTAGTTATTAGAGTGAGCCAAAGAATGTCATAAGTTTCATTTTTCTATTCCAATACTAAGTCTCCTGTTTTAAAAAATCTGTATCTATCTGAAAGGCAGTTACCTTCACCATAATACTCAGATGAAGTATTGTATGGCATTTAAACGTTTTTCTACTTGTATTCCATCTTTGAGTCATTTCTCCGGTCTCTTCTGTGGTTCTGCCCCACCCCCCATGCTGCTAATTAGCATGATAATGTGGGGGTGTTACCTGCATCTGCGGCAGTTTACAAGCTGAGGGTTTTTGTAATGGGGAGAAATGATGCCCACCACTGCCACGATCTGTTTGTTTTACTTGTAATTTAATTTGAAAACAATAAACATCACTATCTTAGAATTATGTGGAATAAATAGGACCATGTGGCTTTATATTTTGGTAAAAATTAAAGAAAATATCAGTAAACATTTATCTGATACCTTGTGTCTGTGCCTAGTTTCTTGAGAAGGAATAAGAGAACTTGAAGACAGAGTGCTTTTCCTCCAAGATCTTTTCATGTAGTTAAAGAGATAAAATAAGCAATTTTGTATGTAGAATTTGTTAAATAAGGAATTATTGGAGGCCAACTAACCCATCTTCCTTTTTACTTCTGTTTATCCCCAGGTTTTATTCAGCGGTTCCTCTCTCAGTTCTTCTTCTTGCATTCCCTAGTTTTTCTTTTCCCCTCCTCTTGAATTAAATTCTTAGTTACTGAGAGCGATTAATAGCCAAGAATCAAGATAGAAATCATGGACAGGACAGGGGCCCAGTCTTTGGGGCAGAAGAATGTTTACGGAAAGATTTTAGGTTTTCTATTACAATTCTTAATAATTATGACAAGATTATAATTCTTATACCTATTTATTTAGCACTTATTGCTTATTGGATATTCTTAGCTCTTCAACCAGAATTATATTTAATTCTTACAGTAATCTTCGATTATTAGTCACATTTTGTACCTGAGGACTTAAGTCTAAGTTATTCAGGAGTCACACAGGTAGAAAAACAGAAGTCTGAACACAAATGTAGGTCTGATGCCAAATTTGATCCTCTTTTTATTATATGACAGTGCCTTCCAATTCACTGTGCCAAGATTTGTTCCTTTCAATGCAGCATCACCTATCAGTTACAGCTACTTCCCCCTAAAAGGATGGGTATGAGATGTTTAAAAAGTAAAGATCAAATTCATTCATCTTGCCGTAACCCCTCCTTCTTTGCATGAATCCTGAAATGACTAAAGCAGGTTCCCCATAGGTGAGCATTCAGTAGGGATAATCCTTTAGGGACCTTTGGAAGATGCCTGTCTCATCCTCTAGAGGGTTAACGCTGTCATTATCTGTGCATAGGCAAAACAGACACTGAGGGTATTTATGAACTGGGCAGTTCCCAAGACTTATTCTTTTCATGATTACTTATGTTACAAACATAAGTTTAAAGATAAGGCATCATTAATGCTATCTTATTTTTTAGACAATCGGGAGAAGATAGCAAGATGCTAGTGTGTGATACGTGTGACAAAGGGTATCATACTTTTTGTCTTCAACCAGTTATGAAATCAGTACCAACCAATGGCTGGAAATGCAAAGTAAGTTGTTTTTTTTTTTTTTTTAAGAAAAATATCATCTGTATGTTCTTTATTTAGAGCAGACAAATCGGATGCCTATTCAAATCTATATATTACCTTCAACTTCTAAAAACACAGCTTTATTGATGTATAATTGATATACAATCAACTGCACACGTTTAAAGTCTAAATTTGACACATGTATACGTTCATGAAACCACTGTCACCTTCAAGATAATGAACATTCATCACCCTGAAAGTTTCCTGGTGCCCCTTGGGGATTTCTCCTTTCAGACTGTTCACGCCCCACTCCTTCCTGTCTTCCTGGACAGTCTGTTTTCTCTCACCATAGATTAGTTTGCATTTTCTAGAATTTTATATAAATAATGTCATATAGTATATACCTTTTTTTTTCTTTTCTTTTGATCTGGCTTTATAAAACTCAGTTATTTTGAGATTCACCCATATTGTTGCACATACCAGTAGTGATTCCTTGTTCTTGCTGAATAGTGGAGGTACCACAATTTGTTTACTGAATCACTTGTTGGACAATTGGGTTGTTTACAATTTTAGGCTGTTATAAAAAATGCTGCTATGAACCTGTAAACTAACATATGTATGGTGATTCATGGCTTAGAATTTGTTTTTCAGTAGTTTGTCTTTAACTCTTTGAAACTCTTTGAAATAGGTAGTATCCCTATATACACATGCTGAAACAGATAAGTGTTTTTTAAAATCTATTAACTTAAAATCCAGAAATAAAAGATTACCTTTCGATCAGACTGGCTTTGAGATGATATGACTGTGATTTTATATGTACATATGTTTATGTGTTTATGTATTTATGTATAAATTTGTATTAAATATTTGGAATCAATTACTTATATATATATTGTTCCTCCCCAATGGTAGTTGTACTAAGTGCTTAGGTGGTGTGTAGTTTCTTTTGGGTTTTGAGAGTTAGATAAGATCTGTAGACATTTTTCCTGCTTCTTTTTCATTACTTAAGATACCATCAGTCTTTCTGCTTGGTGAGATACTTTTAAGATGTATTTTCAGTTATTTTAAATTTTTTCTGGATGTTCTTGTAGTCAGTGATTCTCCCCCTTTCCATCCATTTTGGTATTTGCATCTTTTAAGACCCTGAGGTGTTCCATTCTGGTTTCTCCAGGCTTCCTGAGGAATTTATTGAGGCTCTGTCATCTGTATCTCTAAACCCTGTAGGTTGGCTGACAACTCTACCTACTGGGCAGAGTTAGTATAGTACCAGGTAAACAACAACCAATTTTCAATTATTTGTCCATGGAAGCATAAAATATTTAAATTCTTAAAGTGAAAGTAAAATTAAGAATAACTCCTTCTATTAACTCCTTTAATTCCCAAATGGCTGAATAAAACTAATTTTTTTTTCCTGTTAGGAAGATATTTACAAAGAATGTTTACTGTGATTTTTCCTTGAATATTCTGTAGGATGAATCAGTCGTAAAAGTAATTTGCTTCCATTGAAATCTATTCAAGTAAACTAATAAATTCTAGATTAAGAACTGGTGAGGGACTAGTGATTAAGTGAATTGCCCAAGGTGACTAATTTGTAGAAGCAGAATAGAGACTAAAATTCAGGCTTCTTGTCTTACAATGTAATGTTTTATCCAATATATTATGCTCTCTGTGCTATCATACTGTTCTTACTTAACAGTGCTTTTCTTCCGAGACTAATTAAGGAATATTTCTTAATCTACTTTTCACTTCATACTAGGATGTAGACCCTACAGAAGACTGTAGATCCATAAGCCATCTCTGCATGTCTCCTAGGCAGAGGGGGTTTAATTATTATAATCTCAGTTTCATAGAATAGACATGAAGCTAGGCATAAACTTCTTTTATCTACAGTAATTACACTGGCTTTTAAAAAATAAAATAAATAGAACTTAGAATATAAGTATTAATTTAATCAAACAAATAATTTTGCTTTGAAATTAAATTGCCAAGACCTGGTTTTAATAGAAAGATATTTTCTCAGGTCAAGTTCAGTGCATAACCTTTTTCTTTGGCTTTAAAAATGTTCATACAGAGAATGCCTTTTGTATAAGTATCTGTATAAAAATAATTTGATAATGCCACGACTGTGTTTACTAGTTCAGAGTAATCAGACCTTGATGTGCCAACAAGCAATTTCTTGAATGTTAGATGTAATAAAGTGCTACTCAGAAATTCTATAAAGCTTTTTGTTCACAGATGTATTGTAATGGCACAACTGAAATATGTAGAAAATGGGGTATAAGTCCAATTTTATCTTAGAAATACTTTGTAAGTTACCAGTGTGCTCTTTGCAGTTTCTGTTGTCAGTTGATGTGTAGGAAGAATCCCCTTGCTCTGTGGATGCTGCTGCTCACTGCTGCGGGGCGCATCCCGGTGCCGTCTAGCCATCTCATTATTTTTACTCCATTTTACTATGGAAAATCCCGCACCTTTCATCTTTGACAGCACATGGGACAAACATAATAATAAATACAAATGCTAAATGCAGTTAAATTTTATATTAAATCTTTTGCACTTTATATATTATATTAATTTTTTTAAGTTAGCATTTCTATGAAAAACTCCAGGTTCTCAGAAAACAGCCTGCCAAGAGTATGCCTGTGGTCCCCTGCATCCTCAGATTGTCCTCCCTTTGGCACAGAAACGTGCTCCCGTTACCTCTGTCCTATTTGTGGCCCTGTTTGTCGTGTTCTCGGCATTTTCCCCTGCTAGTGGGGCGGCCTTCAGGAGGGATGGGGTGGAACAGGGTGGCAAGATGGTAGGTCAGTTGGTTTCCTAGGCACCGCTGTACAGTCTACAAGAGGGGACCCTACCCGGTTGCTGGGCTCAAGGCTTCTTCCGAGAGCAGTCTGCGGGAGGGAGGCGCTGGCCGGTGGTGGGTTGGGTGGTGGAGGAATTTGCTGTCCTTAGAGGGTCCTGGAAAGGCGGGGAGATCCTGCTGGCAGGTTCTCGGGGATGGGATGTGGGTGAGGGGCTGGGAGGAGGCCCAACAGCTGCGCCTCACCCCGGCCCCCGGTGAGCACCGGCACCTGGAACTGGCGGTGCGTCACCTGGTTCTAGGGCGTTGGGCTGAGCTAGGTCCCGCCGCCGCCCGAGGGTGGGGTCGGAGGGGAGGGACCGCCTGCCCCGGGAACCGAGCGCCTCGGGGCAACTGCTCTCAGGTGTGGTCGCCGGGGGAGGCGGGGCCTGAGGGCTGGGGAGGGTCCGGCTGCGGCCTCTGAGCACTTGCGCTCCTTCCTGGCTGCTGGACGGGTGCTTTCGCGTGTTCTCTCTGTCCTTGAGCTTTGGTCTAAAGAGAAAACCTGCGGAATTGTACGTTTATACTCTTAGCTCCGCTACCTCGCCTCTGCTTTTCTTTTTATTTTTCTGAAATAGGAAGTTGAATTCGTAATTCGTTTTCTTTACTTTCCTAAGGAACAAAAGGATATTTAAGATATTAAGGTGTTTAGTTTACCTTTGATTATAGCCTGGCTGCACTGCACTCATTTGTTGTATTGGCAACTTTATATCTAGGTACATCTGACGTAATAATTTTATCTTTTTTTTTTTTTTTGGTTGTGCTTAAACGCTTTAATTTCTGCTTTAATCGAATTTAATCAGATACTTTAGGCAGTGAAGTTTCCTTTATGACATATATTTAGATGCTTGAAATAGTGACTTTTAAAAACAAAATAGTGACTTTAAAGTGTAGTATTTGTTTATTAATTTAATTTATTTAGATGAAGTTCTTTTTCTTTATTTGACTAGTTGATTCAACAACATATTAGGATGTAGGTAAAATTAACTGCTGTAATTTCTCATATCAGTTTCTCTTTGCATTTTTTTAAAAGAATATTATTTTGTCCTGGTTATTTAGCAAGTAGGTCAGGCTTGTGTTGATATATTGTGCTTTTTATCAGTGTAAAACTAACTTTATTCTGTGTAATGTCTTTTGGGGAGGGGAAGGAAGAACCAGTTATTTTGCTTTGCCTGACAATATGGCCATTTGGGTTTTAGTTTAGCAGTTGAATGTGATCTTTTCACATCTTTTTATTTTGGATCCTTCTGTGTCATTTTAACTATACGTTTTGAATGGTTTAATAGTCAAGTATTTAGATTAATGGTTGTAATTGAAATGCTTGGCTGTTTTAAGACAAACTTGTTCTTTTAATTTCCCTTGTTTTTCCATTCCTTTTATTTCCTGCAATGAGTTGCAATTCAGACTCTTATGAATATTAAGTTATAAATGTTGAAAATACAATTTTCCCCTCCCGTTGAAAATGAAGAAATTAGAACTTTTCCTTGTAGTTTGCTCCCTTTTCTATGTCTTAAGTTAACCCAGACTGTAAACTTTGTCACTTTTTCTTTGGGAAAGAAAAGGTTTTTTTCCCCTGTAAAGTCCAATCTCATCTCACCCCCAGTCTTTTGGAGACTTGGTTATGCATCTCTATGAAAGCATTGTAAATTTTCTGGAATCTTGCATATCTGAAAGAGATTGTTGCCTTCAGACCACCACAAGAACTCGGTTTGATATAGCTTTGCATTACAAGGTTTTTTTCTTTTACTCTGGAAACTTTTTTTTTTCCTGGAGTTTTCCCTAGCTCATGATACCAGAGAAGGAAAGTCTTTTTTCTTTTTTTTTTTTTTTTTTTAAAGTTTACCTAGTTACAATCCTTTTTTCCTGCTTGAAAGCCAGGAGATCTTTATTTTTGGTCAGATTTTTGGATTTGCTTCCAGGATGCATCCGGTCATGGTCCTGCGCTAAGTAGTGTTCTCTGGAACATATTGACCATTGTCAGTCTCCTTTCAGGCCCATATAAAGGTCTATAGAAATGTTGGTTAACTTCACCTTTTTTCTTTTTAAAAAATACTTACCTTCTTTACATTCTCTTTGATGATCTTTAGCAACATCTAGATAATTTTATTTCTTGTTTTAATTATCTTCTTTGTTATGTTTTTCATTATCTTGGAAAATGTGTTCAGAATTCCGAGTATTTCTCTTGTTTGTTCTCTGACTTCCTTTTGTTCTGCTCTCTCATTAACTTGCTCTTTGTAATAGTCTGCTGTTCTCTTTCACAAGACAGAGTTATTTATAATATTGCTGAGAGTATGAGTGGATAGTGTGTGTGTTTTACTCTGTTCTATGGAGGCACTATAATGTGGTTAAAAGGTTAGACTGTGGAGTCAAACCTCAGCTTTTCCAGTTACTAAATACAGTATCTTTGGCAAATTATTTGACTTCCATAAGCCAATTTTCATCATGTAGAGAATGTTAATTATACGTACCTCACAGGGGTGTTGGATTTAGTGAGATGATGCTTATAAAGTGCTCAGCATAATGCCTGAAAAAAGTACTGTCATGGAGTTTTTCATAGGAAGGCTTATCCTCTGAACTGTTAGAAAAACAGCTTTCTCTAGTATTAAGTTCTTTCATAGTTCTTTACAGTTGTTAGTTGTAATTATTTCTTTATTTAACATTTGAAGTCAGACTCTGTGGTGGAGGCTAGAGATTCAGGAGCAAATGGGCGTGCCTTGTGGGGGCGTCAGTCTGGTGGGGCTGCTTGCACTGAAGTAAGGGGGATGTTTTCAGGAACCAGTCATTGTCCAGTAGGTTTCTTTTCTCTGTTTCTCAAGAATACTTGTGTGTTGGTATATTATGCATTTTAAAGACTTTATTTGGAAATAATTTCAAACTTTAAAAATTCAAAAAATAAAAATAATATCATATGCCATTTACCTAGATTGACCTGTTGTTGGGATTTCAGTATCATCGCCCTCTCTCCTCATCCCGGCCGTATATATATTTTTTGTCCTGAACCATTTGAGGGTGGGTTATATACACCGTGTTCCCTTTACCTTTAGGGCCGTGTATCCCTAACAACAGGGATATTCTTTCGTAATAACAGCACTGTTATCACCCCATACATTTGTATCAGTATATCTAGTCTACCATTCATATTTCAATCTATCACTTGATCTAATGTCCCATGTAGCGTTTCCTTCCTTCCATGTAGGCTCCAGGATCTAGTCTAGGGTCAGGTATTCCATTTAGTTGTCCTGTCTCTTTTGACTCTTTTAATCTGGAAAATTTCCTAAGCCCTTAAAGAAGGTCTTTTTTTTGATACTGACAGTTTGGAAAGTAGAGTTTTTCCTCACATACCTTTTTTTTTTTTTTTTAAATCACTTGTAGAACTTTCCTCATTTTGTCTCTGTGCGATGTTTCCTCGTGACTTTGCAGAGTTCTTCATCCTTGGCCAGAATAGTGCGCACGTGATGATGGGCCTGGTCAGGGTGTCAGTGGGCACACCTGGTGCTCCATGCTCCCTCACAGGTGATGCGAGTTCTGATCATCTGGTCAAGCTGCTGGCAAGTTTCTCCACTGCTTTCTTTTCCTCCCTTTCTCTTGTATCTAATAAAGCAGTATGTGAGGGGACTCTTAAAACCATGCAGATATCTTGCAGCTCCTCAAAATTTTCTCCAAGATTACAGAAACCACTGCCTGATGCAGTTTTTACCTGTTGGATTGTAAAGTGATGCTTTCCTCCCTTCACATTTACCCGGCAGCCCTCTGTGTTCTAGTATAAGAAAGAACCCTCCTTTTTTTGTGTGTTAAAATATTTATATATTGTCACTATTGACTCATGAATTCCTATTATTTTCAATAATTTACAATTGACTACTGTACCTAATTTATTTTTCGCTCAAATTGTCCCATTTTGCCTCGGTAGCCTTTTCGAGCTGGCTTCTATCTGTGTATGTCTTTGTGATATGCCCTCACAATTCATTTGAGCACTTGATTACAATTTGGCGTAAGATGTTCCAAACTTTTATCTTATACCTCTCCTGCTCCATCCTTTCAGCAGCTGAGGCAGGAAATACATGCATGTATATATACTTACACATACGCATATACACGCATACACGCATACATATGGAAGTATGTGTGTACTCACACGTGTGCATCACTTACAAATAATGAGCTTACACCAATACCTCCAGTTCTGATCTCTCCCACTGAGTTTTGCCTTCGCCCATTCTTCCATACCTGTTTTTGTATAGTAAGAATTCTTGTGTTTTGTCTGTTATTCTTCCAAGATTTTTATTTTTTAAATTTCCCATTCTTTTCTTATTGATTTAATTTTTAAAAATACATAGGATATTTAACATGCATTCAAGAAATTTGTGGTTTATCCTTCCTGTACTTTTTTGTAATGATAAGCAAATATATGTATGTTATTTTCCCTTACCTACACTGAAGATAGCATGGTATATATACTCTTTTGCATGTTGTTTTATTCACTTAAAATCTGGGTGTCACTTCCTATCAGTTCATAGAGGTCTTCCTCATTTTTTTTTCTTTTACTTTTTTTATTTGCTCCATTGTTTATCTGTACCATGTTTTTTCCAACCAGTGTCCTATGCTTATTTAGATAGTTTCCAGTATTTTACATTAGAAATGATCTGTAGTCTAACTTTGTGCATGTGGATTTTGGAATAGTTGGGACGAAGCTGTAGGGTAAATCTCTAGAGTGGGGCTGCTGGCTCCAGGGTAAGTGGGGGTGTGGTTTTGTCAAATTCCCTTTCGTGGGGCTTGTGGCAGTTCATGTTGCCACCAATGCATGAGAGAACTTCTTTTCACCTTGCCAATGGGGTGTCATTGCTTATCTTGTGAGCAGAATGGTAGTAGCTCAGTGTAGTTTAAATTTCACTTCTCTTTGTTGAGTGAATTTGATCATTTTTTTTTTCATATGTTTAAGGGTCATTTTGACCCCGTTTTGTGAGTTGTCTGTTCTTGTGTTTTGCCTTTTATTCCTGAAGATTTTGACCCCCACCCCCCAGTTTAAAACTTCCTTAACATGTTGGGGATATAAGGCCTTTATTTGAGCTGTATGATGCAAATATTTTCTTCCAGTTCATTGTATGCCTTTTGACTTTACCTGCATTATTATTTGCTACACCAAAGTTTATTTTTATGTAATCAGATTTATCAGTCTTACATTGCTTCTGGATGTTTGAGTTAAAATTGGAGAGCCTTTCCTTGTACGGGGTTGTAGGAGAGCTCGTATTTTTCTTCTAGTTTTTGCATTAGGTTAGTTTTTAAATTTAGTCTCTAATCCATTAGGAGTTGATGCTTGTATATGGTGTGAATTTTCTTTTCCCAGTTGGCTATTCAGCTGTCCAAAACCCTTTCACTGAAAGGACAGTCTTTGCCCCAGTAACTTGAGATTCCAGACTAGAGGTTTAGGTTTAGTTAGGTTTATTTCTGGAACTTCTTGGCTGTCCCATTGCTCTGTCTTTCTGTGTTCATGAACCAGTATTGTAGTGTTTTGATTATAGAGGCTTTGCAATATCTGGTAGTTTTGGTCCCCCTTCAGGGCTTTTCTAGTTCGCATTGTTCCTAGCTGTTCTTATGTGTTTACTTTTCCATGTGAACGCTAGAGTCAAGTTATCTAGCTTCGTGAAAAACCTCATTGGAGTTTTTACCAGGATCACTTTAATTTTATTAATTGATAGTGACATCTTAATGATGTTAAGACTTTGTAACTTAAGAACAAGGTATGTCTTTACATTTGTTCAGGTGTAGTTTAGTGTCTTCTAGGAATGTTTTATAGTTTTTTTGTATAAATTTTTGATATTTCTTAAGTTTATTAAATATTTTATTTATTTTGTTGCTGTTGTAAATGAGAATTTTTTATTTAGTATATTCAACTGGTTATTATTTGTGTATGTGAATTTTATTGACTTTTCATTGCTACTTTATATCCTACTTTAAAAAATTCTTTTATTGACTTTATGATAGATTCCCTAGGATTTTCCAAGTATACTATTTTTTTTATTTATAGAAATTTTATTTTATTTTTTTAAAATGTGTTAGTTTCAGGTGAACAGCAAAGTGATTCAGTTACACGTATGTGTATATATACGTGTATCTATTCTTTTTCAGATTCTTTTCCATCGTAGGTTCTTACAAGATATTGAATGTAGTTAGTTCCCTGTGTTATACAGTAAGCCCTTGTTGTTTATCTATTTTGTATGTAGTAATGTATATGTGTTCAAGTGTACTATCTTGTCATCTACAAATAGTTTTATTTCTTCTTTTCCTGCTCTGCCTCTGTTTTCATTTGTCTCAGTGTTTACATTGGTTCAGAACCATGTTAAACAGCGGTGGAGAAAGCAGGCGTCCTTGCTTTGTTTCTGACCTGAGTGGGCATGCCTCTAGGGTTCCCCAGTTAAATAAAATGTTGGTTTTGGAATTCAGGTATATGTGTATACCGCATTAAAGAAATACATGTCCGTTTTTGTTTTCTTCAAAGTTTTTTTTTCCCCAAAGACCCTTTCAGCATCTATTGGAATAATCTATTTTTTTCTTCTCAGACCTAATACTATGTGAAATTTCATTAACAGATTTTTCTAATATTTACCTATCCTTGCATTTCTTGTATACACTCCACTTGGACATGGTTTATTATTTTCCTAATTTGCTGGGAGTCTGTTTGCTAACATTTTATTCAGGATTTGGGAATCAGTATTTCTGAGGGCATCCATTTTAAATCTGTGAGACTTCAGCACATCTGTGGTTCATGCCAGTTTCTCTTTTTAGTGAGCATCTCTTTCACATCAACCCAGCAGCTCAAAAAGATAAAGTTCCTTTCTATTGGTGTTTCAGACTGAAACGTTCGGGATGAGGTGGGGCCGGGTAGTGAGAGTCCAGCAATTTATCAACCTCGTGCCCAGGGTTTTAAGACCCACTCACTTGTGGGTAAGGAAGGAGGTTTGGTGGGCCTCTGGCAGGCCTTCACCTCATAAGCAGCTCTGCTTTGCTAAGGGTAGTGCCATTCTCTGTTCTGAAAATATGAGAAACCATAATTGGACTTCGATTTACAGTGATTATTTTCACAATTTCAGACACCAAATCATTGGGAGTGGGTCATGATGTTTCCTTAGTGTGAATTCTTGTTTTTAGTTCCTAAGCTGCCCATAAACAAATGGAATATGTAGCAGGACCATTTTGCTTTCACGGTAGGGAGTTGTGTAGACTTATTCAACACAAGCTACTTCCTGATTCTGGAATATGTTTCTTTTCTGAAGTTTGGATTGCTATGTTCTTGATTTTCTTTCCTTCCTATTTATGTTTTCTTGGATGTCTCTACCCACTATTTACACTTTTCTGGAGGTTTTAGGGTAAATTGAGTGATGTCTCATTAGATGTTGAAAACAAACTGCTTTTTCAAAAACACATACCCTAAATTACTGCATGAAAATTAAAGCTTAATGTTTAATCTACAAATGTTTCATTGATTTTTAAAAAAAAGTTCACACCAGAACTGCAGTACAAATGCATAACAAACTGTTTTTGTTTTCATTTTTCCTGGTGTTTAGAATTGCAGAATATGTGTAGAGTGTGGCACACGATCTAGTTCTCAGTGGCACCACAATTGCCTGGTATGTGACAGTTGTTACCAACAGCAGGATAACTTATGTCCTTTCTGTGGGAAGTGCTACCACCCAGAATTGCAGAAAGACATGCTTCATTGTAATATGTGCAAAAGGTAAGACGATAACAGTTATTCCATTTAAATGTCTGTCAGTTCTTCTGTTCACGTGATCATCTGCTCTACCATGTATCTTCAAGATCCAAGCTTTTGTCATTCCAGTAATCCTTTTAATACACAGTACTGTTAGAGATGGAATTAAATTATGTTTTTAGGAGTCTTAAAGGCATAAGTGAGTGGACAAAAAATAAGACCAGAAACAAGCATTAAGAGGGAAAAATAAAGAGGAAATAGGTTGAACATGTTATTTTAAAAAAAGTCAACACCTTTAATCCAAAACCCAAAAATGACAGCTCCTTTTCTAGAACCTTCAATTGCTAACCCCTGTAACCTCTCTTCTGCCATCCTTACCCCTTCCTACATCCAGTTTTTCAACAATTATCTCTCTCTTCCCAAGATATTAATTTGACTTTAAATTAGAAAATTTTATTTAAATATATTTATCATGGCAGATGGGTTCACTTAGAATGTGACAAACCAACAGATCATGAACTGGATTCTCAGCTCAAAGAAGAGTACATCTGTCTGTATTGTAAACACTTAGCTGAGCTGGAGCCTGGTGATGAGGTGGAGATGGCTGAACTCGCTGCAGGTAAACCTGAGAATTTCGGTTTTTTATGATACTGTGTCAGCCAGTCACCAGTATATTACTTTAGTAATAATGAGGGAATCCCATGTATCAGATTGCATCTTATTTTTAACTTCTGTACATGTGATCTTGGTCATCTCTGAATCTGATGACTGACATATAATCTAGCTTCTTTACAACTGTTGTCCTAACATTTGAATTCTAGGACTGGTGTACTTTCCTCCAGTTGTATTTTTTGAGCCAACAGTGGAAGTTCCTTAGTGGTAGGCTCGCTTCATATTCTGGGCTATTTTACTCCAAATAAATTTTAGTTTTATTATGTCCTTTTAAATGTTAATTCTCATGTCTTGAGCCCACATTTCTGTTCAGATATTTTTATTAGTATACCTTTGGTTATAAGTTAATAGCAAGATTCTTAGATGGTAAACGGAACAGAACTACTGATCAGATTGCTTTCATTTTCATCAATAAGAATGGCCATTTCTATAAAAGTCCTATTTTTTCATCTGCAAGGGGTTTAAGTAGACATCTTGGTTACTAATGTTTTGTTTCCAGTATGCTAAGGTATACAGTTGTGGAATATCCTTTTAAAATAATAAAATGCCAGTTACCTCTTAATTCATTATATTTTCCATATTTTAAAAATTATTAATATAGATTTGGTTCAAAGTATGAAAATCTGGACAATTACTAGTGGCATTTCTAGTGATTATTAACCTCACTGGAACAAAATAATAACTGTTGACTTAACAAAAAACAGAAAGACTCATTCTAAGCTAAAGGATAAATAATTTTCTGTTAAGATTATAACAATGAAATGGAAGTTGAAGGCTCTGAAGACCACATGGTATTTCTGGAGCAAGCAGTTGATAAAGAGGTCAATGGTCAGGAGTCCATACCTGGAATTGTTCCAGAGGGTAAGAATGTTTTTGATAATGGATATAGTCTATTCTCTGAATAAAATGTATATAAACAGTGAATATGTGAACGTCTGCTAAAATGTTAGTACCCTAAATAAAAATTAGCCAAGACATAGTCACTTAGGAAATTATTTGGAGAGGAGCCTTTTAAAGTAAAACAACCTTAGGCAGAAATTAATAGGGGAAAGGGTATATATATATATTTATTTATAGTTCAGCTATAATCTAGACTTAATCATAAATATATACTTTGTTTAGGGATCAAGTGATTTTCATTAAAAAGCAATTTCTTTCTTTCTTTAGTCATACTTGTAATTACTAACTAGAGCTGTTGGTGATTGTGAGATGTTTCATGCTGAGATAATGAAAAATTCATTGTCTTAGATTGTCTCCGCAGCCCTATTGAGGATTATTTCAGTTATTTCAATGATACTTCAATTAAGCTTTTTGCAATATTGATAGTAGGAATTATTGTACTTGAGGATCTGGAATTAATGAGAGACCGCACTGGGGAAAAACTACTTATTATATTTAATCTTGATCTCACCTGAAAGTCTGTGAGATTGTGGGTGAGACTGTATGTTACATAGATTGAGTATATACATAGAAACCTGGAGATTTTTTGAGGTTAACAAATCTCATTAAAAAGTATACTTCATAAAGATGTCAAGTAAAGAAAAATAAGAAAACTATAATAGAAAATCTTACCATACATTCCTAATTTCATCTTCATACTCTGCTTACAAATAGATAGTAATAGGATGCCTTATGCTTACAATGGAAATTGGCATTTGGTAGTAGGATAAATATCTTACTCAAATCATTGATGAGAAAGCAGGGTTAGAGAAATTTTGCCTCCTTGCTAGAGATTGCATAAACATGTTCTTCACGGCAGTTCCCGTCCATACTGGAGAGCAGCAGAAGGGAGACGCCCCAGAGAGCCTCAACACGCACGCTCCTCTCGTTTCCGGTAAGTGGCGTGGTCGTATCGTCTAAGTGTGTTGACTTAGAACAGAATGCCTCTCCAGTTGCTGTGTAGAGTCCAGTCATTGTCTGTTAACTTTTAAAATTAATTCTACCAGAGCACATGCTTAGCATGCACAAGGTCCTGGGTTTAATCCCCAGTACCTCCATTAAAGGGGGAAAACCAAAACCCACCTAATTTACCACCCCCCAACACCAAAAAATTAATTAATTAGTTCTACCAAAGAATTGTTTATTGTTGCTACATGCACATTACAGTAGTGAAATCTCTAGGTGAAGTGATCCTTTTCTTGAAAAACAATCAGCAGTGGATTTCTAGAGCAGAAATAGAACGTGTTTCTGTTTTTATCATGCCCCTCCTGCCTAGCCCAGAAGAAAGGATATGTCATGTTCTGTGTCTGTGTTGTACATGGTCCTGTTTGCCAGCGAGGTGTGAGGTAGTCAGTCTCCTGTCGGCATGTAGTGTAGGCTTCATACAGCATTGCATTGAGATTGTTTTATTTGAGTCACTTGAATGATGGTACTTGTGGTCGTTTAACCCATAAATAAATGTTCACTCCATTTGTGTATATTTAATTTTCTGTTTTAAAAATCTATTTTTTTTATCACTTTCAAAATACTAAGTATTTTTGAGGCATTTTTGTGTTTAAAGATATTTAGTATGATTACATCTTCTGTTTGATTTTTTTTTTTTCCTTTTCAACTCTTTCAGTAAAGCAGAAAATAAGAAGTGAGATTTCATTTGAGTATCAGAACTTAGATAAACTTCAGTCACTGTGGTAAATAGTAAATAAGGAAATTAATATCTTTATTAATGTACCTTAGAAATTACCTTGATAGCATTTGAAATGAGTGTTTTTTTCATCTTCAGTGGTCTTACTTTATAAAGCCACTTAGGGTTCAAGTCCATTGGACTGCTAACCTTACTCCTTATTTATTTATTTATTTATTTTGGTGGGGGGGGTAGTTAGGTATGTATGTATGTATTTATTTATATAGGGGGTACCGGGGGTTGAACCCAGGACCTTGTGCATGCTAGGCACACACGCTACCACCGAGCTCTACCCTTCCACTCTTAATTCTTAATTTGTTATTGAAGTGTAGCCGATTTACAATGTCCGACCTTACTCTTAAGTAGCATTGGGTTAAAGGTTTAAGACACTAGTACTCTGATTTAAAATTCACTCGTCAGCGACTAATGGGACTTCTAATGTCTTACTATGTTTATTGATTTGCTAAGATTAGTTTTTTTGGTTATAGATGATGAGGAAGAACAAGAATTCCATCCAAAAAATGTATTGACTATGTTAGTAGGACAGCTAAGCAAAGTAAATCTTTTCTTTCTGTTGTCATTACTCATTTGAGTCTGCAGAAGCTTTTTGCAGCTGGTGTGTCTGCTTACTGGACATATCATATAATATAACTAAACCTCATTTTCGTAGCTGTAAAGTGAGTATAACTTCATCTATAAAATTTTAAATCGTTTTGTTAAGTTCTCAAACTGTAAAACATCATGTATGTAGAATAGTTATATTAGAAATTAATTCTATTTTATTATTCTTACCAGAAATTACCTTAAGCTTTGGGGATCCTATTAAGGCAGTGTTTCTGTAGGTTTTCTTGTCTGATCTGTGACTGATTGTAATCCATAAACCCTGGTGTATTTTGGCCTTCACTAGTTTAGTAATTGCTTCTCTTGATGAATACCTTCTGATTTAAGTCATAGTTTTAACCAAAAGTATGTTTTGGAAGTTCCCCCCTCCCACTTTTTAAGAAGGAGAGCTACAGGCATATAAGACATTGGTGTTTTATGTCTACTCATAGTTAGAAATTTTAAAATTCATATGTACATTAACATAAGAAATATTCCAAATTTTATAGAATCGTCCCAAGATAAAATGAATCCTGAATTGGAAAATCAGATTTCTCATGAAATCGGTAGTGAAAAAATGGAAATGTCTTCTAAAGTAATGCATATTTGTAGTGAAGATCAAAATGAAAACAAAATGGAAGTGACAGAGACCGTTGAAGTCCTTGTTTCCCAGGTGACTGTGCAGCGGGAGGAGCTACAGTTGTTAGCTCACCCTAAGGTAGAGGCTTCCACAGAAGAATCAAGGCCTCCAACAGTAATCGTTGAACCTGTCACTGTTCCACCAGAAACCTTAGTGTCCCCGTGTCGGGAAAGTACTTCTTTCTGTTCTAAGGAACCGCTGGCTACAGAGAGGGTACAAGAAGAAATGGAACAGAAAGAAAATTCTGAACCTTCTAATGCATTTATGGACTTTGAAATGACTCCTGCATCTGAAAGTTCTGTGAAAGATGGTTTATGCCAAGAAGACAAATCTATAAAATTACCGTCTGAGACAGAGTCATCATTTTCATCAGCAGCGGACATAAGCAAAGCAAATGTGTCTTCCTCCCCACCCCTTTCTTCAGACTTGCCTTCCCACGACATGCTGCATAGTTACACTTCAGCTCTCAGTGCTTCTGTTGGAAACATCATGCCAACAACTTACATCTCAGTCACTCCAAAAATTGGCATGGGTAAACCAGCTATTACCAAAAGAAAATTTTCTCCTGGTAGACCTCGGTCCAAACAGGTATGGTGATTTTAATGATGTTGACAGAAAAGATGTTGCAGCAGTTGTGTAAAATAGGAAGGTGTGTGTGTGGCTTTGTTTTAGAAGTCAGTTTGTTCTATCTTCAGGGAGAACTTATGTTGACTTATGTGTTTTGGCCATTAAAAAATACTCTTAATGTAGACTAATTTATTAAACTGGAAGTGGTCTTATTGGAATTTTAGCTTAGTCGGGACACGCAAATCAACCTATTTCATTATAGTTTCTAATAGAAAACACTTGGAAAAAATTTTGGTTCTATGCCACAGTAACAATAGAGCTTTGAAAAACAGTAAAGTTTTGAGTATAGTGTAAATAACATTTAGTTTTCCCCTCTTGTATATTTTTTTGTTATCATTCATTGTGCATATTTTTAACTACTTAAGCATCAGATTTTACTAAAGAAGTTTTTCACACTGGGAAATTTCTCATTTTGATTTTTTTGTTAATTGCTAACTTTTATGGGATTTTTTTGTTTTAAGTTGGGATTTATTTCAATGGTTTCATGAAAAGAAATCTTGGAATTGTTGATCTCCAGGAAGTAAAGGGAGCTCTTCCCATGACTGTTTTCAGGTGTGTGGACTCTGCACTGTAAGGGTGGGTTCCAGTTCTTGTGAGATTGGCGTGAAACTACAAGGCAGAATTGAAGATACTGTAGCTAAGAATTATGTGTTCTACAAAATTCCTACTTTCTGAAGTTCTTATAAAATTGCAGGATACTAAACAGTGCAGAAGTTTAGTTACAGTAATCATTTGGGGAGTTTTAAGTCTCATGATTTAAATTGCTTTCAGTGATTAAATTTTGACTTTTTATAAGAATAGTAGTATCTTGATCTTGATCATCTAATTGTAAGATCAATTGAAAAATTTTAATGTGAAAATTAGTCTGTAGTTAGTTTTACACCAAAGGCAAAATGGTTGCCACGTGGGATTTAACTATTTTTCTGTGGCAAAGGCATGCGCACTAAACTCAAACACAGTATGTTGCCTTTGTCTAAGTATTTTACTTGATACTTTCTGTTTTACCAAGAGATTCTTCTTTTCAATCTAGTTCTCTTCCTCTTTAGTTGTTTTCCTTTTTCTCTTTTTGAATAGCATATACTAATTATGTAGTTTGGGCTCTGAAAAGACTTTAGCAATGGAAATTTGAATCTCACATTTAATTTTGGTTCTGATATTTACATTCTTTAAGGATGTTGCATCATAAATATTCCTGTTAAATTTTACTGGTATCTCTCCTTATTTAGAGACTTCTGTTCCAATTGAGAAACCATTATGATTGTTTTTCTGTTGACTTATGTTGCAGAATAGTGTGGGCGTGTGTATGTGTATTTGTGTGAGAGTGTGTATGTGTGTGTATTTTTCTCTTCCAGGTTCGTCCCATTTTATATGAGCCATGCCCTGATGTTTATTATTGCTTCTGCTATGTTGTCTTCCAATTCTGGTAGTATTCCAATTTGTATTTCACCACCACTGTCTCATCACTACTTCACTTTCTGCTGGTAATCCCATAAACGGCTTGTTTTACCTCCCAGTTAGTTTGGTTTTAATTGTATAGGAAACAGCCTTCCCTTGGTGATTCAGAGCTGCTTGTTACACGGGCTGTTTTTGTGATGAGTATGGATTGGGTAGAACAAGACCGCTCATCCTCTCTTTACCCTTTTGGTATCATCTCACTTTATGGGAAAATATTTAATGAAATCACAGGACTGATTTAATTCAGGCACTCCTGTACTAATTGCTTTGTGGAGAGTATTGAAAGTTTCCACTGAATCTGTGACATATGTTTTCTTAGAAAATAAGTACTCTTAACCTAATTTTTAAACTCTCAAATTCCAAGAAATTTTCTTAATTTTACCTTTCCACCATTTTTTTGTTAACGTCATATATGTGAAAAGCTTAGGCATTTCCATAAGTTCTAAGACATGTCTGAGAGATTCTTGCAGAGAAGGTGAAATTTCTTCAGTATAGTAGATTTCCAAAAATAGTACTTCATTAGATCATAACACTTTCCCATTACATTGTGAACTGGATTTCTTATTTTTCATCAATTTAAGTAGCTAATTAAGAACCCTGGAATTTTATGACATGCATGTGTACTACAGCAGCACTTTAAGTGAGTGTTTTGAATTAACATATCAATTTCATAATCTGTTCCTGTGAGAGAAAAACAGGCCTCCAGTGATGAGCTGTAGAGGACTGTAGTTTTGTTGACAATTACAAGTAAGCAATTCCCTCCCCTCCCCTCCCCTCCCCTCCCGCCTCTTTCAATGGTAGACACCATGTCTGGTTTGTAGACATAAATCTTTTAGTAAGATGTACTATTGATGTTTTGGGGATTTTGTTTTGTTTTTGCTTTTAAAAAAAGAAGTCAGGTCTAAAAATCATATTGTCCAAATAAGGAGAGATTCAGTTCTTGAAAACTTATTTCATAACCAGCTTTTTAAGTAAAATAAGTTTGAATTTTGAAATATTGCTTTATATAATGTATACACAGTCATATTCATTAAAGGAAATTACCCTAGTAGTTCTATTTTTCTGTTCTCAGATACCTGTGAGTTAAAACCTACACATCTTGATACTTTTAGAACCTATCAAAGGTTTCATCAGTGAATAATATTCTCTGTTCTTTATGAGTAAAATGTGGAGTAGAGGTTGGCAGTGATTTTTCCACATACCTTCTGGTCTAAATACTATGCTGCCTTTAAAAAAAAAAAGTGACTTTTAAGAAGTATTTTGTATTGTTTACATATATTTGTAGTATAGTTAATTGACACTGAAAAAGATTGGTCAGTATAAATTCAGCGTGAACATTTCCATAGTGCAGTTGTTTGGCTGCAAAGCTGTATTCTTTATTACTGTCTGTGTGACACCAAGCAAGTTGCCTTGTAAAACTCTTGACTCATCTGGAAGACTCTCTCAGATTTTTTTTTAAATTAGCAATCACACACATAAAGCACCTGACACATAGCAGACAGTAGTGCTGCCTTGCTTTCTTTCTTGCATTGCAGAATAATGCAAGTATTTGGTGTAAATGCAGACTTGAGGAGGATATAGTATACACGTGTTAAATGTAGCTCTGGAGTGGTGGTCCTGAAACCAAATAGACTGACTAAAAACTGTTTCTAAAGAAATGTGCCAGTGAAAATAACCACAGGCCTGACTGAGCCAAACACTGGCCTCAGTACATACAGCATGTAGTAGTAGGCTTTCGGGTTCAAGGCCGCATAGTGGTTGCACAGATTTAAGAACTGAACTGCCTGTTAATTATGCTGTGTGTGATGCGGGCTGCAGTAGAGGAAACCACAGGGGACTGGGAAAGTAGAAAAGGTGAGAGGAAAAACGCAGGCTTACATACTTAGGCATGTTTTCTAGGAGGAGTGACCAGAACCATCCCTACTTGGAGTGTGACCCACAGACCAGGATTATCAGTACCACCTGGGAGTTTGCTAGGCTGACTCCTAGGCCCCCACCTTACCTGGCGTGAGAAGGTCCATTGTAAGAAAATCCCCCGTGCAGGGGGAAGTCCAAGAAGCGCTGCTCTAAACAATCGGCAAAGTATAGTTTTCAAACTAAAAAATGTCTAGTCCTTTGGGGTGTCAAGCTACAGCACATAACGATTAGAAATATTAGACATCCCTCTTAGTTTTCTTGTGCCTGTTACATTTTTTTAAGCCATTACCAAAACCATTGCTAGCACCAGCCAAATTCACATTCTTAAATTACTGAAGGTGGAAGCTGGCAACAGCTATTTCTGTACTTTCCCTGTAAGATATTCTGTATCTTCTCAAGTCACTATCAGGGCTAAATTTCTTGTTCTGTTTGGTGTTGAACTCATTTATTTATAACTTACTTATGTGAAATTAATTCTGTAAGTCACAGAAATGAATTGTTTGCTGCTGTAACTGTGATGTACATGAGTGAACGTAACAAAGACAAATTATAAATGCTTAACGTTTTCTGTTTCTTTTACTAGTTGTCCTCCTTTTTGCGCTCTCTTCACCGTTTGCGCTTTGTCTCAGTCAGGCTCAGCCTTTAATAGCAGTCTTGGTTTTGCACAGTATATTGGGACAGGGTGGACTCGAGGTTGACTCGGGACTTGGAGGTGTTAAGCTGTGCAGGAGACGCCGGACCTTCTCTGGCCCCTCTTCAGACTGATTCAGTAGGTTAGGACACTCTTGGGTTCTAATCATGACATCGATCATATTTGACAGCCAGAGTCGCCCATAACCACTATTGTTCCCATGTCCTTATTCCCACAGTCCGTGTAGTTTACTAGGTCAGTAAGTTTACCTGAGAAGCTGGCCTCAAAGCAGAAAGGTTAATACCAACTTTACACAGTTTGGGGGTTCAGTGATTGTTGTTGGAATCTCATTCAGTCTCTTCCAAGTAGTAGTTTTTAAGTTTCTTTGGGATTTGAGAGCAAGTTGTTAAGTTTAGCTCCCTTTGTCACTTAAATTCTCCTGATGGTTACCTGTTCTAACCCTTTTGCTTTTAATTCAGTTTGTAGGTAGTTTAAGAGTAACAGTGCATTGGATAGATCGGTTATTTTTTTTTTTAATAAGTAAGGAATTCTAGGCTACAGTTGGCAGAATGTATATTTCATATCAGTACAGTGTTTATTGATGCATTTATGTATACATGCGTGCAGAAATGCTCAGTAGAAAAAAGATAGTTCAGTAAGTGCTGAACGGAATGTTTAACACAGCGTAGTAAACAAAAAGCAGTCTCTTCTCATAGATCTTGTTCTCCAGTGGCAACAGATGAAGTGTAGTTAAAGTAAAACCAAGTGTAACAACAGTGTAAAGCATGTTGCAGCAGATGGGGGGAGCTGACCTCTTCTGAATGGTCTAAGTTCTTTATGATCAAAGCTGAGATCTGAAGGGTAATTTATAACTGAAGTTGACGGTTATAGCAGTATTTTAGTTTTAAGGTCTAAACACTATATTAGGTAATTTCTTTGTCAAGGTATCTAAGTGTTATCATAATTTTCTTCAGTTCCTATAAAATTGCACGTCCTCTGTCTTCCCAGTGCCTTATGATAACATACTTATTAAAATTTGTAATCACCTAAGCTTTTAATATACAAATTTTTCATAGCAGTTGAATGGATCTGTAATTATCCCTGAAATGGCATCTAAACATTCTTAATCTATAGAACCCTTCATTTCCTTCATCCATGCTGTGAGAAGTGTGAATGCTTTTTGAAATGAGATAAATTTTGGCATTAAAGCTATCTTTTCAATTATGATGAATAATGTAACATTATTTTAGCATATGACTTCTTGTGGTATGTTTTAAGAACTGTCTACTGATAACATTAAATGATCTACCAAAAGGAATTTAAGATATACACTAGCCAGTATCCTTAGGGGAAAAATATTGAGTGGAAATATTGAGAGAACTAAATTTAGATATCTCTTGCTCCCACACTCTACCACTAATTATAAACAATAAAACATCTGATGCCAAATTATGATCAATAATGGTATGAAAGGTGTGGTGAGGAAGATGATAGTTCCCTTGGTGTGCTAGGAAAAGGCCTCTCTGATAAGGAAGTACTTAAGGCCACAGCTGAAGAATTAGAAGGCACCGGCCATTGGAAAGTTGGTGCAGTTCTGAGTCAGTAGGTCCCCATTAGGAGCTTAGTGCGGGAAGGGAGTCAGGTAGTGAGGGCATACGGGCAGTGAGAGATGCCACAAGATGAGGTTGGAGGAACAGTGGGAAAGATCTGATTTTATTGTTCTGTGGATCACTTGCCAAGGGTTTAGGACAGGGTTGTAGTGTCTTGTTTGGTCAGATTTAAATTTGTTTGAAGTCCCTCTGGCTGCCTGTGGAGAGAGGCTGGAGGTGCAGGTGAGGCGTGAAGGGCAGTGGACAGCTGGGGTCAGCTGTGGAATGGTCAGAGACAAAGCTGGAAGGTAAAATGTGCCGACCCTACTGACGGTTAGGACTGAAGGAGCAGAGGGGAGAGGACTGGAGGGGCAGCGGGGGGTGAGGAGGGAGAACAGGGCCCTAGGCTCCCAGTTTTCTGGCCCAGGGACCGGAATCCACCTCTAAAGATGGGAAAGGCTATGAAGTGGAACTTGTTGAGGGGAGATTTTAGATGTAGTAAACCTGAGAGGTTTTGTGTGTCAAAATGTAAACATTAAGAAGGAAATTGAGATTCATAGTAACTCGGAGCTCTCGGAACATGTTAGAACTAGAAATGTGAATTTGAGAGACAACATCATCCAAAGTGCATTCAGCATCAGACTACACAGAGGAGAGCTGTCCAGGTTTCACCCTGGAAGCACTGAGGTCTTTATAGAGGCTGGAGGGGCCAGGGGAGAACTTGCATGGGAGGCTGAGAAAGGTCAGCGAGGGAGGGCAGAGAAATGTTCACTGATGTGCGGCACAGAGCCCGACAGAACTGGGTGTAGATGTTGAGAGTTTGAGTGAAATGACAACAGAGAAGTTGCTTCTGGCAGCACGGGTGTAGATGTAGATGCAAGATGATGTGACGGTGGGCGAGTGAGGTCGTTCAGTTCAGCTCAGAAATCAGCATCGCTATGAGCTGAGCTCCAGGGTAGGTTAGTTACATGTGAAACTAGTCTCTCTGTGAGATCTTTCTCAGAATACTGTTAGTTCATTAACTGGCTCCTCCCCAAAGGATAGTCAAGTTCTTACTTCTGGTTGATTATTTAAATTCCGGTGGTATTTTTATGTGATTAATAGGCTACTACTTGTTAGTGTGAAAATATTCTAGAAACCTGGTAAGTACTGTGTTTCTTGTCTTTAGTTTTGATCATTTAATTGGTAAAATTTATAGCATGCATTGTTGAATTATCTGATTCCAAATTGGTTCTTCATTGTTGGACATTTGTTTTGTGTTTTTCTTTAAAATGTTATCTATGTGGGGTAAGCTTTTTTCTTTATACTGCTAAGCATCTTCATCAGATTAGTTCAGGTTATTGCTGAATGTGGTTTTTTGGAAGCAAAATGTCTTAGTTTTAACTACTTTAATAAAATACCATTTTTTGTATATATAATCAGATACTTCAGGCATTTTAATTTGCAAATTTAGGACAATTTGCTTAAACATTTTTCCACTTTTCAAATTAGTCCCTTGGGTGTAATCTAAGTGTAATAGTCTCCTAAATAAAAACAAAAAAACAAACCTCACAACTAATGGTCACTGAAGGAACAATAATTAAGTGCTAGGATTATAATGGTATTTGCATCTTAATGTTACAAACTATCCAAATTTTAAAGTGACTATGTCTATTGCTCATATTCCTGACTGCATTTCTGTCCTTCTGATTTGGTTCTTTATAGCAAGAAATATACATAACATTCTTTAAGTTACATTAGAATGATAGTTGTTAGGAGAGAATAATCCCCAAATAGCTTCTTACAGTGTTAATTCTTAAAGTTTGATTGACGTTTATTTATGTTTTGGCACCATAATTGCAGTTTATGTCATATAAACTTTAATATTTACTAAGTTTCATTGTACTGATACTTTAACCAGAGTAAAATATTCAATGTAAATTAAATTGTAGCTGCAAACGTTTATGTATGAAATCTTTAAGTGATAAGCTTATTTTCCCTACCTTGAAGCAATTTGTCCTAAATTTCCGTACGTCTGCATTTGGTTTTGCTGTTCTAAAATTCCTTAGTTGCTGGCTTTGACTTTTTATGTTGCTGAGTTTTATACATCTATTTTCTCACCTGCCATATCCTAGGGGGCTTGGAGTACACATAATACAGTGAGCCCACTTTCCTGGTCCCCAGACATTTCAGAAGGTCGGGAAATTTTTAAACCCAGGCAGCTTCCTGGCAGTGCCATTTGGAGCATCAAAGTGGTAAATAAAATTGCATTTACATTCATATATCATTTCTTTCTGGTTGGTTTTGTCGGAGTAGAAGTTAATAAACCTTTCTTTTCTAGATATATAGTTGATCCAAAGCCACTTTTTTTAATCCAAAAATTTTAATATGAAAAAGCAACATGCTTGTATTTAAAAACCTGTACTAGGTGGAGATTAAATTGCCACTTTACATGACTGATTTTAAGTGGAAATTTTTAACCTTTTAAAATGATTGCTTCCTCTTATGTTGTAATTAGCAGTATTTTTATGAGGGAAATCCTTGTCACATAGGCTATAAAGTAATTAAGGACTTGTTCGTTTGTGGTATCATGAAATTTTGTTGCTTAGAAAAGAACAGAAGAAAAACTACATTAATCTATTATGTACTAATGGAGAAGAAATGCCAAAATTGTAGCAGATTTTGTTGTCTGTATTAATAGCCTAAAAATTATAGGGTTTCTGTTTCATGTCATTGGTGGATGACACTGCCAGTCCTTGAAGTAAGTTAAGTAGTGTGATGCAGTTTGAAAGGTAAAAAATTAATTTGAAAAGGTGTTAATCATCTAAAAAGTTAAAATATTTTACTGACTAGAGGAAATAGTTTTTCTTCATCTTCTGTATATGAATAATTCTGGAATAAGGGTTTTAAATTTAGACTAATCAAGAATTTCAAAAGAATTCTAGATTCCACTTTTTTTATATCACCATTGGAAGAACTTTTTCAGCTGACGTCATACAAGGTGTTGAAAATATTAATATTTGTTTTAAGAGTAAAACAACTTTTTCAGCTTGATGTCATACAAGGTGTTGAAAATATTAATATTTGTTTTAAGAGTAAAACAACGGTAAGCCAGAAAGAGAAGGAAAAAATGCCATATGCTATTTCTTATATGTGGAATCTTAAAAAAAAGAAATGAACTACTTATTACTTATAACTTAGATGATTTTTTTGAATATGTGTAAGCACAATTGACTGTCCTTTATGACTGGATTACTGCATTCTGTTGATTCTTAAAATGAAAAGAAAACTATGACTTGTTTAACCATTTTAAAGCAGATACCACCAATTTTCACTTATTCTTATCTCTCTCATTGGATGTTGAGGAAAAACAAATCGGGATTGCTTTAGTCCTGACTTAATCACTGCCTTAAAGAAATCTTTTATTCCAATCAAAAACCAACGAAACTATCCAATTCGACCCTACCCTGTCCCTTGTTCAAAGAAGCTCAAGAGCTGAAGGAGAGAGCAGCTTAAGAGGACAAGGAGAGGCAGTCGGAAAGCTGGAAGTTGGCTGTGTTTACTAAAACTGAAGGGAAAGAAAAGACCTTCCAATCCTTTGTGTTCATGTATGTCTTTTTTATGCTCACAATAGGACCATAAATTACTACTTGGAAACCACTCTACCACGTAAATAGGTGACGAGTTCAGTATTTCAAACTGCGATAAGTGACATTAGTTGAAAATGTGACATATTATTTAACTTGTTAGGGAAAATATCAGAAAAGATTTTCCCGAGCATTTTAGTAATCTTAAATACACATAATGCCAGGTTTTTAAGGTAGTAATGCGTAAGTCTGAGAATAAATAGGAAAACAACATATAACCTTAGTACTTATTTGTTAAAATGTCAGGGAATTTAACATGTTTTCCCTAAGAATTTTTTCTTGTATTGGGTAAAAATCCAGATAAAAATGACTTGAAATGGAAATAATTTATCTAGATGATTTAAAACAAGCCATTTACTTTATCAGCTTTCCTATAGTCTTTAAAATAAGTGTCCTCTAAATACTGTGGTAGAATGAGGTATACATGTTCACTTCATATGGTCAGCTATTGAATAGTAAAGGAAATTGACAGTTTCAATGACAGAGGAAAAATACTCTTATACACTAGCAAAAATAAGCTTTCATGCAGTGTAGTGGTACAGAATATGGTTCTGGTACAGAATAGTAGTAAAGGACATGGACCCTGGGACCAGACTTGCCAGCTGCAGGACTTTGGGCAAATTACTTAACCTTTTTATTCGTCAGTATACTTGTCTCTAAAATGGGGATAATAAAATAGTCCTGACTTGATGAGATTTTTTTGAGAGTAACGAGGGCTTAGAGCAGCACATAGTAAGTACTCAGGACTTGTTAGCTATTAATATAATTATGAGAAACCCATTAGCAAGAAAGTCCTTCCTTATACCTGCTCTGTATACAGTACAATTTGTTGTACGTGAAAATGAAAACCTGGCTGAGGTTGTGGCTGCTCTAGCCACTTAAGATGTAAGATTAGGAAATGGAAAGATGCAGGGCATTCACAATGACAGACCCAAGTCTGATTTTATGTAGTCACAGAATACATATCAAAAGATGCAAATAATAAGCTTGTTCTCTTTATCATCCGATCAGAATAAACGAGGGAAGCAAGTATTTGTGTAACATTTAATAAAATGGTTTACCTAACATTTGGATTTAAAATTCTTCTGGGCTTTTGCAGACTGCTGACTTTTCCATATGTGTTGTATAGGGCCGTGGGTCAGGATTCCCAGGAAAGCGGCGACCTCGTGGTGCGGGACTGTCAGGACGAGGTGGCAGAGGCAGATCAAAATTGAAAAGTGGAATTGGGGCAGTTGTGTTACCTGGGGTAAGGTTCACTCCCTTTAAGTTTGCTGTAATCCTTTATCCATCAGCTGATGATGACAATCTCGTTTGTAGCAAAGTAGTTAGATTCTAAGAGTCACATAAATAAGCTAAAATTTTTATCTCTACTTTGCATTTCTTTTTAAACCCCTGATGAGGTTTTCTTTCATAGTTTCTGCTTTCTCATCCCTTTTTCTCACCTTCCTCTTTAATCTTTCTATGCCAGCCTTTCCCAAAAATCAAGTATGTATTTGCTCTTTATTAAAAAAAAACCCCCACAAAACTCCCATTATATTCTTGAGTTTATTTGAAGAATTAAATTATGTTGACGTTTTATGTTTTTGATTGTAGTTGCTCTCAATGTTGTACTGTGGTTTACAGAAGAAATTAGAAACGTTACAGATTAGTATGAACTCTATAAATGTTGAAGATTTTATGATTATCTTTGACATTTTAAGATTGATAAATATTTGCTCACTGGCACCTTACGAGGCTTTTATATTTAAATGTGTATTGAAAAAACTGCATTTGGCAAACAATGGCAGATATTTCATGCAGTAACTACTATTTTACCAATACCCTGTTTTTCAGATTCTAGTTATCATTTTAATTATCTTTTTAAGTTCAGGAGACAGGGAGGATTGTTCAGTTTTACTACTAAAGGCGTAAGGAAACTTGAATTCTGGTCCTTTTTTTAAAAAAAGTAAATCCCTCTTCATCCCCCAAATTAACATGCTTATTTAGGTATAGTTGATATAAAATAAGGTACAAGTAGTTAAAGTGTGCAGTTGCACAGGTTTGGACGTATGTGTACACCCTTGAAAACCACACCACAGTCAAGGTATTCACCCCTCAGTTCCCTTGTGCCCTCTGGAATCCCTCTGCCTTCCTCCCTGCCGCCAGGCCTTACCCTCAGGCAGTGACTCACCTGACTTCCATTAGTTTGCATCTTCTAGAGGTCATGTAAGTGGAGTCATGCAGAATTTACTCTTTGGTCTAACTTATTTCACTCAGTGTAATTATTTCATGCTCTTATGTGTTAATAGTTCACTCCTTTTTGTTGCTGGAGCATTTCATAGTATGGCTGTGCCACAGTTTGTCTATCTGTTGGGACACTGAGCTTGCTTCCGTTTTTTGGCTATTAGAAATAAAGCTGCTCTAAACTTTTACATACAAGTCTGCTGTGGACATGTGCTTTCTTTCTCGTGGGTAAATATCTAAGATTGGAGTGGCTGGATACTGGTAGGTATATGCTTAGCTTTTTAAGAAAAGGTTATTTTTCAAGTTGAATATGACATTTTATATTTGCAAGAATATATGAAATTCCCATTTCCTCCACATACTCACCCATGCTTAGTATGGCCAGTCTTCATAATTTTAGCCATTCTAACAGGTATGTTGAGAGTATCTTGTTTGCATTTCTTTTATGACTGATGGTTTGATCAACTTTTTATGTGCTTATTTGCTGTCTGTGTATCTTCTTTGATAAAACCTTCAAATCATCAACATGTTTTAAAAATTGTTTCATTTTTAACTTGCTGAGTTTTGATTTTTCTGTATGTATTTGAAACATAAGGTCTTTATCATATGATTTGCATATATTTTTCTTGCATTTTTTTGGTTTGTCTTTAACTTTCTTAACTGTTTCAAAGAGCAGATGTTTTAGTTTTGATGAAGTCCTGTGTATCTCTTCATTTCTCTAAGTCTTTAATTTTTTTCACTGATGTTCTTTAATCTTCAACAGGCAGGTTGAACAGGCACCATTTTTCAGATTTGTCTTACATATTTTTTAATGGTATTGTAAATAGTGTTATCTTAAGTTCAAATTGTGATTGGCTGGCTGCTGATCTCTAGAAATACTATTCTTTTTTGTATCCTACAATCTTAACTCCCTTATTCTAGTTGCTTATTTGTGGAATCCATTGGATTTTCTACATGTACAATCATGTTGTCTGCAGATAAAGACAGTTTTATGTCTTTGTTTTTAATCTGGAGATCTTTCATTTCTTTTCTTTATTGCATTTGCTATAAAGAGTATAGTGTTGAATAGAAGTGGTGAGATCAGATAACCTTGTTTTTGACCTTGAGGAGAAAGCATATAGTTTCTCATCATTAAGTAAGTATGGTGTTAGCCTTATTTTTGCTTTGTTTTAATGGACATCCTAAATCAGTTTGAAGAACCTCCTTTCTATTCATAGTTTGCTGAGATATTTTTGGAGTAGATGTCAAAAGTAGGTTCTGTCCAGATGCTTTTTTTGCATCTATAGAGATGATTGAGTGGTTTGTTTGGTGATACATGAGTTACATCAGTTGGTTCTTTTGTATGATAAAGCAATCTTGCAGTTCTAGGGATAAACTCCACTTAGTCATGATGTTGGATTTAGTTTAAAGTCTTAGACTTCTAATATTTACATTCATGAGGGATATTGGTCTCTAGTGTTATTTTTTTATCATGTCTTTGGTTTGGTATCCGCTTAATGTTGGCTTCATAGAATGAATTGGGAAATACATTTTACTCTTGAATTTTCTGGAAAAGTTGTTTAGTGTTGGAAATTTCTTTGTTACATTATTCACTGATAGACTCATTTGTGGATCCATTTTGGCTTCTCAATCTATCACCAGTCCTGTGGTTGAATTACTAGTTACTCCATTCTTAGCAGCACTTAATTTATTATTGATAGAATGTATTCTAAGTTTATGAAGTCATCTTCCTTGATTTGTAAGAGCTAATTTGGGGATATACATATAATGTATGAATACATTTCCTCAGTTAAAAAAATTAAAACATTATAGATAGATCAAAGTTTTCTCTAGTACCACTACTTCCTAAGCCCTGATTTTTTCACCAGTTTTGTTGCATTTACGTAATAGGTTGATCCATATGAAACTGCCAACATTCAACCACTTTTGCCCTGCAAAACCAGCAATTTCTTATGACTCAACCTGTTACATGTGCCAGTAGACTACGTATTGCATGTTTTCATACCATAGTGTCTACATCACAAAGTACAGCTTATTTTTCCACTCAGCAATGTTAGCTTGGTGATTTCTTCATGGAAATCCATGTAGATTTCTGCCCTGCTATTTTTTAAAGTGCTGTGTAATTTCTCATACTTCAGATTTTTCATATTTTTGGTCATTCTCTAGTGGTGACTGTCTAGGTTGCTTGCACTCTTCCTTTGTTGTCTTTAGGCCTTTGGACTGTAAACTGCTCTAATTGTTAACTCTATCGTAACAGTCGTACTGTCCATTAAAACTGCATTGAAACTCATTTGCATGGAAAAATATTATTACTGTAACGTATTCTTTCCATTTAGTAACTCTTTTTTCAGTTATTCTTCAAGAACAATAATTCCATTACTTTTTATTTGACTGTAACCTACTGTGTTTCAACTCTGTCCTTCCAGGACAATTGTAAGCTTTTAAAGCAAAGAGGATCGTATTTTGTAATTTTGGCAATGGCTCCCTGTTCTCTTTTTTAGCATCCAGTTCAGAGCTTTTTTCATAAGTACTCTGGAAATAATTATTAACAAGCCAGTGCATAGTTAGTTGATTTGCTCATTTTAACCAAGTCCAGAATTGAACAGCTATGGTTCATAATCCTTTGGCTAATACTGAAATTTTGATAAGTTATTCAAAATAATTATATTCTGAAACATTGCTGCCCTGAAGAAATATGTGAACCAGATATGTTATTTAAAACTTCCTATAGCTAAATTAAAAACAGAGAGAGGAACAGGTGAAATTTAATTTTAATGTGTGTCTTTTGACCCAGTATGTCCAAAATAGTATCATTTCAACATGTGACTTATAAAATACACAGAATTATAAATTGTCATACCTGTTAGCTTTATATTGAAATGGAAAGTTTTTATCATACAAATCAATGTTGATTTTACAGATTTCTAATTTAAGTCAATATGTAGAAGATTTTAGTTTTAATTGGCAGTGCGTGTAAATTGACTAAAAACTATAAGAAAATTTGAAGACCATTTTGTTGCTATTGATTTAGTGTTGCTTTTCAATTTTTCAATGCCCTTCTGAATTAGAGTTAGTTAATTTAAGTTGGATATAGTTTTCAAGCAGATATGTCTTTAATTCAGAGTCAAATCAATTATTCTAAAAAAGA
Source organism: Camelus dromedarius (assembly GCF_036321535.1). Classification (NCBI taxonomy): domain Eukaryota; kingdom Metazoa; phylum Chordata; class Mammalia; order Artiodactyla; family Camelidae; genus Camelus; species Camelus dromedarius. The sequence continues at coordinate 4,356,831 of NC_087442.1, forward strand.
TGAGCCAGTTTTATAAATGTGGATATAAATATTTCAAGAAAAAAATGTTTTTGTACTTGATTTAGTTGCTAGAAAACTTCTAGGTGTGTTTAGAACAATTTGGGTATGTAAATCTGTTTTTCAGCTGTAAACTTCATGAAATTTAAATACAGATCAAATTATTTCTGATGTAAATTTTGTGTATGAATTGAGATATGCTGTAAGTTAAAATATGTACGATATTTCAGTGACTTACAATGAAAAAAGAGAATGTGAAATATCTAACAATGTTATTGATTACATATTGAAATGGTAATATTTTGGATATTAGGTAAAATATATTAAAATTAAAAAACCAAAAAAATACACAAAATTATTTATGACCTTTATTTATATTCTTTCTTATTTGGTACTGAGTCTTCAAAATCTGGTGTATGTTTTATACTTTTAACTTTATACCTCTCAGACTACCCACATTGCAGATTTTAAGAGTCAGTGAAATAGAGTGATACATGAATGTGCGTGTGTGTGCGCACATAAAATTTTATTTTCTTGATTAGATTATGGGTAATCAAGTCTTAGGAAAGACAGATTAATGTTTTCTCATTGCTTCCTGATCTGTGGGGCTTGTGACTCTGAAGAGACAATAAGTGAATTTAAAAATGCCATAGCTTATACTTCTATGGGAGTGTCTTGTCAATAATCGTCTAATTTGGAATTGTTAGTATAGTCCCTTGCAAAAAAGCTGTATTTTAAATATGAATCTTCTTAAGCTTTCCAGTTAAATGTAATAAAGTGAAAAATGTAACTTGGCGTTTTGTGTATTTTTCTTCTTGTAGGTGTCTGCTGCAGATATTTCATCAAATAAGGATGAAGAAGAAAACTCGATGCACAATACAGTTGTGCTGTTTTCCAGTAGTGACAAGTTCACTCTGCATCAGGTTTGGACTAGATTATTTGCCTTCCACTTCTGAATTCCTGTTTGCCCATTTCCGCTTCATCCCACATGCACTGAAGTAATCTAATACTTAGCTCTAGAGCTGTATTAACTTAGAAAGCATTTTTTTAAATTGTAAAGTTAGTACAGTAATAGTATACTTAGTTTGGTCTCCAATTTAAAACATGCTGATGTGTTCTAAATTTCAGGATATGTGTGTAGTCTGTGGCAGTTTCGGCCAAGGAGCAGAGGGGAGATTACTTGCCTGTTCTCAGTGTGGTCAGTGTTACCATCCATACTGTGTCAGTATTAAGGTAAATAGACGTAAATTTAAATATTAAGGTAAATATGCTTGAAGTTAACAAAACTGTATTGAGATTTGATTTGAGTAGCTTCCAGGTCTAATAGTTAATCGAGTATTGTTAGGATTATTCTGCATATGTGACAGTATTTAAGTACTTCACTGCCTTTAAAGTATTACCTCAAGAAGTGAACTTCTGTAAAGCTATGGTCTAAATTGTGGTAACTATCCTGCCTTGTCTTAAAAAAGTAGAACAAAAAATGTGTATCGTTAATTTAATAGATACTTTATACTATTTTTCGCTGAGGCATGAAGTTTAGTTGATTTATTCTGTCCATGGATCATGAAAGTTGAGAGTACTTAGTAAAAAAAAAAGCTCATTAGTTCACCCTGGTCTCATTTGCTCTCCTAGGCCCCCATCCATATACAAAAGGACACTTTCTGTTATGCTTCTTGAATGTGAGTGGGTTTGCATTTTTAATCAGTTTTGGAGCTCTTTTGGCATTTAGTTCTTGAAATTTTTTTCTGTTCCCCAACCTACTCCCCCAGCCCCATACCCACCCCGCCACCTCCCTACTACCGTTCTGGAGTCTCAGTTTTATGTGTGAAATTGCGAGATACTGTCCTCAGATTGCTGACACTTGGTTGATTGTTTTTGTCCCAATTGTTTTTCTCTCTGTGCTTTAGTTTTTGTAGTTTCTATTACATTCTTAAAACTCAGTTACTATGCAGTATCGAATCTATTTTTAATGCTGTCCAGTGGTTTTTTCACCCAGATAATTGTATTTTTTATGGTTTTTATCCATTTTATGGTTTACATTAATCTTGTAGTGTAAAATTTTTTTCTTCATTATGTTTTTTTCTTTCAAGTCCCTGAAAAATTTATAATTGTCTGCTGATTTTATCGTCTCTGGTATTTCTCATTGTGTTAATTAATTTTTCTCCTCATTGGAATATGCTTTCCTGCCCCCTGCCCCTGTTTTTAAACAGCTAATGATTGTGTGTGTGTGTGATTGAATGTAGGCATTGTGCATTGTGATACTGTATTGTTGGGAGTCAGGATTTTGTTCCTTTAAAAAGCAGAGTTTTTGTTGTGGCAGACAGTTACTTGTGGATAAGTCTGAACCTTTTGAAGATCTTTTTAAGCTTTCTGAGGTAGGTCCAGAGAGCCTTCACTCTGAGGTGGCTATTCTCAAACATTTTGGTGTTAGAACCCTTACCATTCTTAAAAATTACTGAGGACCCCATAGACATTTTGTTAATGAGGATGATAATTACTGAATATTTACTGTTTTATAAATTAAAACAAAGAGTATTTTAAAACACAAAAATAAAAAAATTAAAAAAAAAAGGCAGACATACCTCATATGATGTCAGTGTAATGATGTTTTATACATGTAGTCTCTACAAAACATCACTGAGTGAATTAAAGTGGAAAAAAAAATAACATCGCAGTATTATTTCGAAAATAGTTTAGACCACACTTTCTTAGCTACTTCTAGCGCCAGTTTAATACTTGAAGCATGTCCTTTATGAGATCGCTGCTGACTTCTCTCTAAACCTTCCCCTTCCTGCCATTCCAGTCCCCAGCTCACCAGTGTCTTTTCAGCCTGAGTGGTTGAGATTCAGATGCCTTCTGGTGTTGTGTGGACTGAACGTTGATAATTACTACAAATTCCCAGGAGTTGTTCTTTGCCTTGTTTTTGGGTCCTTGTTTGACCACCTAGATGTGCAGCGTGGTGTTCAGCCAAAGACTTCAGGGAATTCTGTGTAGAGTTCTGGAGCTCTTACTTCTTACTGTTCCATTCTTTCCAGTACTCTGTCCTCAGAAACACATTTCTGTACTGCCCTTTGTTCCATCTCTGAGGGCAGGTGTTGCATACATTTTGCCCAGTTTTCTAGTATTTTATTATGGAAGACAGATCTCGTCTCAGTTACTCCATTGCAGTTGAGGCTGATATCCATTACAGACTAAAAAAACACGTCTCTCAAACCTTCAACATGGTGCCATGGATGCGACCCTGGATTAATACCGTACTCAAAGAGTTCTTGAAAATGAAGACAAAACCAGTTTAACAGGAGGAAAAAAAGAGTTGATAGTATAACCCTGATATCTATACTAAGAGGAAATTTCAGAGGGCGGGAGATTGTTCAAATGTTGAAGTGCTTGAAGAGAGGTCAGATAACACAGCACTAGAATGTCATCTAGATTCGGGAGTAAGGAGGTCTTGACTGATGGAATCGGGCAGTTTCAGTGGTGATGAGCATAGTGCCCAGACTGTAGTATGTCAGGGAGTCAGTATAAAACTGAGGGGCTTGAGAGTTTGCCTATAAAGGACCAGAGGCTTTGAAATAGGAAAATAGGAATGAAGATACATTATTTAAAAAATTTGACTTTTTATCTTATGTTTCTCCTAAGCCAGGGGTTGGTAAACTATGGCACACAGGCCACATCTGGTCCACTGCCTTTTATTTTTTATTTTTTATTTTTTAATTTTATTTTTAATTTTTATTTATGATAAGTGACGTTTTATTGGAACACAGCCACACTCTTTTGTTTACATGTGTCTGTGGTAGGCTTCACACCACAGTGGCGCAGTTGTGTAGTTTAAGAGATTATCTGGCCCACAAATTCTGTAATGTTTATTTCCTACCCTTCACTGAAAAAGTGTTGACTGCTCCTCTGAGCTACACTGCTTTTCCTCCCCATTTGGGTAGATAATATAACTTGACAATCTAAGACTAATCTACATGTGAGTAAGTAGGCTAATCAAAGTAATAAATGTCCATACTTAAAAATTAAATGTCTGTAAAGCCTTGTAATGACTGGCCTCCCTGCCTCACTCTGCCTCCAGGTCTGAGTCCTGATCCCTCAAGGCAGCCGCTTTGGGTTCTTTCAGGTCCTTCTTGCAGTTACTCTGCAGCTCTAAGGGCTATGCTGGGGCTACTGCTTTATCTGTGTTAGATTTTGTTGACTTTCTGCTATGAATTAATAAATGCTGATCTAGCTCCTAAAATAGGCCCCCTGCCTTGTCCCAGTATCCTCCGATATTGCTGTTCTACTACATTTAGTTAGTGAACCATGGCGGTTATGACTCTGTAAATGTTCAGTGGAGATCTAAGTAATGTGCTATGACTTTATTTTGGTTTTCATGGAGTTTTTTATAGCAGGAAGAAAATAATGATCCATGATTTTCCATTAGTTTTTGTTGTTTGTTTTTACCTATTGTAGATTATTATTTTAAGAACCTGTTTTTCTGGAAAGAGCCCTGCCTGCTTTCCACACTCTCCTTTTCCCTGTTCTGAACTGTGTTAGCTGCTTCTAGACCTGTTGCTCAGTTCTCATCCTTACACATCTCTGGGCTGATGGTCTCTGTTGAGTTCATTGCTTTCTGGATTCCACATCTTTTTCTTGGTATATACATCCTCATTTTGTTCCTCATATCTGTAACTTCATTAGAAAGAATACTAGGGAGGTGAATTTTGAATCCCTGTGTATCTGAGAGGCATTGCACATCACATTTAATTGCTTGTTAGCTAGGTTAAGAATTGTACCTTGAAGTATTTCCCCATGAAATTGAGAACTATTACTCTATTTTAGCATCCAAAGTTGGAAAATTTGGTGCTATTTTGAAAGTTGTTCCTTTATTTAACTCTTCTTGACTTCTCAGGCAGCTTTTAGATGTTCTTAATCCTCATGATTGGGGTTTAGTATGGATGTTGATGGCTTGCTGTTTCATCGTAACAGGCACTTTGTGGTCCTTTTTATCTATAAACTGTAGTCTTTTGAGATCTTTGAGTTGATTCTAGATTCTTAATATTACATAGTATGGCTGCTTTGAGGAATTGATCAGAAGTATAGAGATTCTCAAACTTTTCTACTGCCCTTGAGGCAGAGGAGTAAATGTGAACTTGAAGTCCTAGCTTCATAGCCTAAAATCCTCCAAGACCATAAACTGGCCTTGAGAACTCAGATTGTACCTTAAATTTTTTACATTTTTATATTGATTTTAATATACAAATCCCTTATGCAATGTACCCAAGTTTCAGAATAATGAATTCTTGAAATGTCATAGATGAAATTAACTGCATTAACAGTAATGGGACCATTTACTTGATTTCTTTAAAATCCTGTTACCACATCTGTAAAGTGGACATTAGACCCACAGCACAAGGTACTTACACGAACTTAAAAAAGGCTTTAAGATATGTATCATTTTGATTATTCTGTCCAGTAGGCACACTCCTGAAAGTATACAAACGTGCCCACCTGGTACTAGGCCACTGTGGGCGCTCAGTGAATGCTAATTGCTTGCCTCTTTTCTGCTTCTAGGTGTATAAATAAGCACCACATTCGTTTATACGGCGTATTTGATCATGCAGAATGAGGTGTAAGCTAATATATGAACCATACGAATTGGCTGTTTCTTTTACAGATCACTAAGGTGGTTTTGAGCAAAGGTTGGAGGTGTCTTGAGTGCACTGTGTGTGAGGCCTGTGGGAAGGCAACTGACCCAGGAAGACTCCTGCTGTGTGATGATTGTGACATAAGTTACCACACCTACTGCCTAGACCCTCCATTGCAGACAGTCCCCAAAGGAGGCTGGAAGTGCAAATGGTACTCTAGGGTTTATATTTCCCTTGTTCGTCTTTTAAATTCAGGACTTTCCCACATTACGTTATTTTTTTAAATTAGCCACGTCTGTTTAATTGTGTAATACGTGTTTACGATGATAGATGTCACTAGTCAGAAAAATTTTCAAATATGCATTAAATGCTCTCCCCCTACTCTGTTCATGTGTAGCTTCTTTAATTACAGTAACTAAAAACTAAGCAAATAAAATTGCAACTTGGGGTATTGGATTTCAGGTGTGTGTGGTGCAGACACTGTGGAGCAACGTCTGCAGGTCTCAGATGTGAATGGCAAAACAATTACACACAGTGTGCTCCCTGTGCAAGCTTGTCTTCCTGCCCGGTCTGCTGTCGAAACTACAGAGAAGAAGATCTGATTCTGCAGTGTAGACAGTGTGATAGGTATTGTGTGGTTTTTTTCATCTTTTGCAAGCTTTTCTCTCTTAAATATAGCAAAAGGAAATTGGAAAATAACTTTCTTCTATCTTAAATTTAAGAAATAAGATTCTTCCTTTCCAGATTTTTAGTCAGCTAAAAACTTAACAAGAGTTTCCTGTTTGGTATTCTCAATTGCCTTCTAAACATTTTTAACTTGGGGCTTTTTGAGGGTTTATGAATCCCTTGAAATTAGACGTAGAATTACTGCCTGCATATATGCAATTTTCTATGGAAGATTTTTGAATCTTTTTTTAGATTCTACAAAGAATCTCGTATTCTATTTTCCTTAAACTACTTTTTCTTAATACTCTAGATATAAGTATCTCAATATTAGGTGCCAGCTCCTGCCCTCCCTATGTAGTAGTGTTCAGCTTCAAAATCAGAAAGCTGTTTTCTTCGATATCAATAGTATATTGTGCTGTGTTAGCACTTTACATGTTAATATTAGCAGTCATTATTATTTCATCAGTAATACTGGGTTCTCAGGACTCTGCCTACAAATTCTTTGTTCAAAGGCGGGACAACAGCTTGTGTGTTGCAGTGAACATTCACCATCACTTACATTTGCTGTATCTCCCCCACAGTGCCTGCATCAGTGGGAGCACCTGGGCGCGGCACCACTGGCAGTCTTCTGAGTTCCTTTCTTGCCCTAACTAGCTTCCTCATTGTCTCTGAAATCCTCAGTATATGATCATAAAGCAGTTACCCCATCCTGCTCATACAACGTGCTTTTGTTTCCTTCGTAGTACTTATTCTCATTCCTTTTTCTTCTTTGCAGCTCTCGCGGTTTCTGTGGGTCAGTAGGAATGGTTAGGAGAAGGGTGCAGCGTGGTCTAGGTGGGAGGAGCACATGAGACTAGGGGCTTCACGGTCGGACGCTGTCCACTGCTCTTGTAGTTTTTAAAAGGAAACCATCTTCAGTATATATATATATATTTTTTTTTTTTTTTTGTAATGTGTGAATATGATCTTTTTAGATGGATGCATGCAGTTTGTCAAAACTTAAATACTGAAGAGGAAGTGGAAAGTGTGGCAGATATTGGTTTTGACTGTAGCATGTGCAGACCCTATATGCCTACGTCAAATGGTAAGATATTAATACAGGCCGTGCGTGTGTGCACTTACACAGCTGATTGTGCTTGCTGGGCCTAACCAGTGAGTGGGCCTCATGCTAGCTCTTTTTCTCTTTTTGTGAAACTATTATTTGGACAAGTATGTTATGAAAAATAAGTTACTGTTATGAAAAATAAGTTACTCTTGTTAATTTATAACTCTTATCATCCCAACTTAAGGTATTAAAACAGTGTACTTACATAAAGGAAGTAAATTAAGAATTATTTTTGCTATAAGATGGAATTGTTGTTTTCAAGACTCATAATTTTGTAGTTAATAGCAGTGTGTAGAAAACCGGTACATTGGTCCTTTATCTTTACCAGTTTTTCTTCCATGACGTGTATTTCCTGCACCATGACTCCTTGTTGTTAGGTTGTTGTTTTAAAGACGCCTTTAGTTCTATTTATTGTTCAAGCATTTATTTCAGTAAAATGGGTACAGCAGTAGAAACTTTAATCAGATGTAAATCTTTAAATACACTTTACCTTTTCTGAAAAAATTACATGATTTTTTTTTTTAATTTCAGTGCCTTCCTCAGACTGCTGTGAATCTTCACTTGTAGCACAAATTGTCACAAAAGTGAAAGAACTAGGTAAAATCTGAAATGCTTTGACTGTTCTTTACAAAAAGCAAAGAGATGTTTTGTTTTTATATAACTGATTTGCCACATGTTACATGAATCCTGCCTTAATCCACGCGGGTGTTCAGTCTACATTCCCTAATGCTGGTTATCATTTCTGTAATTGGCATATAAAATGTCTGACTTGTCCAGCTTTAGTGGGACAGTATTCCTACAAATCTTAGCATATTGACAATGAAAATAACACCCCCACCCCTCCTTTTGTTTTTGTTTTTTTTTTTTTTTTTGGTGAGGGAGAGGTGATTAATTTTATTTATTTATTTTTAGAGGAGGTACTGGGGATTGAGCCCAGGACCTCATGCATGCTAAGCACACTCCACCACTTGAGCTGTACCCTCCCCTGAAAATAACCACTTTTGAAATAACTGTTAACTCTGCTTGCTTTAGTTTTATTGATACATTACTGTGTTCAATTAGCAGACAGTAAGACCTAGTTAACAAACAGATTTCTTCGGAATTAGTTCATTCTCTTACTACTTCTTCTGTAATAGGTCAGCCTAAAATAGTGATTTACATGATATTCTTATTAAACTATCATTCTTTTGCCTACTGCTATTTGATATCATCTTATACGGAAACATCTGGATAGTACAGAAATTGTTCTAATGAACAGCAATTTTGTATCTTTAAAAATGTGTAGGATTTTCTGCTTATTTACTACCTCTCCCTGTAAGTGATTATATTGATACTTCTGATTTCCAGAAGGGCTTCTGGTGTATTCTTACTTCTCATATGTAAATCAGTCCTTGCCTTGGAGTCTGAAACAGATACTCTAGGAGAAGTCTGGTAGCTGAAGCATTGCTTTTAGCTTCAGTGCTTTCCTTCTAAATACTTGTACTGATACGTGAAAATAGAAGTGCCAAGAAGACCATTTAAAAAAAAACCTCACAACCTTTCTACCTGTAATTCAAGGAAGTTTGGCCAATTATTCTTAGTTTTGAGTACTATTAATTATTCATGCTTTTCATAGGTAATTGGTTTATAGAAGTCACATTCCCTTGACATGGTTTTATGGAATAATAATCAACTGATGAATCAAGTAAAGTGAGAGTTTTAATTTGTATCCTGGGATGTTATAATTTTAGATCCACCCAAGACCTACACCCAAGATGGTGTGTGTTTGACCGAATCAGGGATGACTCAGTTACAGAGCCTCACAGTGACAGTTCCAAGAAGAAAACGGTCAAAACCAAAGCTGAAATTGAAGATCATAAATCAGAATAGCGTGGCTGTCCTTCAGACCCCTCCAGATATCCAGTCAGAGCATTCAAGGGATGGTGAAATGGATGACAGTCGAGGTAATACTTACATATTTTCCATGGACTATGTTTGCAAAAGTTAGAGCATATTAAGTAGTTTTAAAAATATATGTGATTTATTTAAGAGTGAATTCTGCTGGCTTGGATAACCCCCCTGGTGTGCCTCTGTCCTTTCTAAGTGAGTAGTGTTCTTAGGTCCTGCCTTTTCAGGTTCTCTTCCTTTCACATAACCCTCTTAGACCAGATGTGTGTTACACAAACTCCCCGGAGCACCATGTTCTTGAGGATCACAGATGGGAGAAGTCAGAGTTTGCTAGGTAGCTGCGTAAACCTCCTCAGGTGCTGCGAGCTTGGTTTCTGTGGTTAAGTTAAAGTGTGACTCCATCCATGCATTCTGTAAAAGGAAGAGCCGTCATTCATCTTCAAGTATCAGCTCATATTCACAGATGTTCATTATAAACCATCTGTTTATAGACTTTTTTTGGTCAGAATACATATCAAGTTTCTTCTAGTTGAATTGAAATGAAAAAGTAATTTTAGTGGCGTTAGATTTAGTATGAGTTTTATTTTTGCTTAATGGGCTTCCTTATTTTTAGGGTGGTTATTTCTCTTCAGCTGATTCAGAAATAAAATAATAATTACTTCTGTTTCATCACATTTTAACACTGAACAATATTTATTGAACGCCTGCTGTGTGTGTGCCAGATGTTGGAAGTCATATCAGTGAACAAAGCAGATATAATTCTCTGCTCATGGAGCTTACAATTTAGTGTTTGGAGAAAAGACTATCAAAAATATAGAATGTAGTAATTAATAAAAATGTGCTTGGTGAGTGCTGTGGAAAAAATAGAGTGAGCGGGAATGCAGACAGCGGTGTGAGGGAGCAGAGGAGCCAAAAGCCGTGTTTGAGCAGAGCCTTGAAAGTTGTGATCGAGCCGCTTGACCGTCTGAGGGAAGAGCATCGCAGACACAGGGAAGCCAGTGCGAAGGCGCTGGCTGGGAGGAGCACTCTGCTGCGATGTGAACGGACTTTTAAGCCCGACAGTTGCGGCACGCAGTTCTGTTAGGAGGCTGTTGCATTTGTCCAGGTGAGAGGTGATGTCTTAGAATGGGTCTGTCTCTTGTGTATTATCAACTAATCCTCGTTTCTTTTGTAGTAGTGTGCTTTCAGGTCTGTGTGGTTGGGAGAAAACCCTTCTGATTCTTACATAGAACCCATTTCCCAGTATCACTGAACAGTAGTTCATTTTGATGTTTTAAGTGACTTGGGGCTTGTGAAGAACTACTGTGTATGTCTAGGAGGAAGGAATTGATGAGATTACACCAGTGAAATACTTATTGAACACCCTATTACGCACCAAGCTGAGGGATGCGGCTGTTAATAAGAGTCTTGATACCTATTTTAAGGAGAATATAGTCTAGCAAGGAAATGGACGTTAAAAGAACAATTAAGATGAAGCATGATGATACCGTACAGGAGCATGTAACTGTGGAAGGTAACCTTGTCTGAATACCAGGATTCTCTTAAGACAGTGACAGTTACAATGAACCTTGAAAGATGAGCAGTTGGAAAGTGGAGGTTGGAGAGGTAGTGGAAGAAAGAGCTTGATGTGTTTGAGGACCTGAGCATGCCTGGCAGTATTGGAGTGAGGTGAAGCAGGAGAGTTCACAAGAGACTATTATAATGGCCTTGCAATTTGAACTTCATTTTGAGACCACTGGAAAGACAAAGGATTCTTAGGCAGACAGTTGATGCATATTTATGGAAAGATCATTTAGGCCTCAATTTAAAGAACTGATTTGAGAGGAAGGTAAACTTGGAGTCAGGGAAGCTAGGTAGGAGAGGAGGGCATTGCAGTAAATCACAATCGGACCCAGATGGTAGTAAAAAGAAATAAAATGTTTTTGAGGGCTATTAAGGAGTTTTGATTATAAGAGAAAAGAAATTAGGAATTTCAAGGCTGTACCCCAAGATTCTGGCTTCTGCAGTGCACATTTCCTTGCTTTTAATGATGGTAGGTTAAACCCAGAAAAGGGAGAAGGTTTATCATAAGTTAGTAGTTCAATTTTGTACGTAGTTTTCAGTAACTAGGTAATATCCACTTACAGATATAGTTGGAGCTCAAGAGTTGTAGGCTAGAGAGACAGCCTTGGATCCTGGACCTGAACACATAATTAAAGCAGGGGAATGATATGTTAAGTGCTGATTGATTTATAATTGTCTTTTTTGAGTGTTCTCTGTGTGTTTTCCTTTCTCTGATTCGTATACGTTTCATTTCCTGAGAACAACACATTAAGTAGCATGAGTTTTACAGCCATTTGGGGCCTTTTCCTTCTCTTTCTGTATTTTCCCTATCAGCGCGGATGCATGATTAGAACGGCTCAGCAGCCACTTTGCTTTGTATTGCCTATTATGTAGAAATTGTGTATTTGATAGTTTTTTCCAACTTTTGTCTGTATGTGTACTTTTTTTGCAGAAGGGGAACTTATGGATTGTGATGGAAAATCAGAATCCAGTCCTGAACGGGAAGCTGTGGATGATGAAACCAAGGGAGCAGAAGGAACAGAGGGTGTCAAAAAGAGAAAAAGGAAACCATACAGACCAGGTCTGGTGCCTGAGCTAGACATTTTAGTATAATCAAAACTCAGTTAATTCAAGAAAAATTTAACATTGAGGGCTTCAGTGATAATGAAATAATCAGGATGAAATATGACTTCTTAACAACTCTCTAAACTAAAACTTGTATGTATAGATGAAAGAACTGAAGTGTTTGAATATGCTTTTTATGTGAAAAATTCACAATCACAATCAGTCATTTTAATGCTTATCCTGAATATTACCCATTTTATTTGATGCTTTGCTAGATGTGCTTTTATTTATACTTGGACTTTTAAAGCTGTTGTATTTTTCCTTGGTGTGTACTTTCATAATTCTTTTAATTTTTAGCATTCAGTTTCTAATAGTTTTGTTTCTTAAACTTATTTCTGTGTTTATGGGTTCTTACACCTCCTAAAATTCATAGTCAAAATACATAGTTAATAATGTGACTAATTAAAACTCTCTTCTTTTCTCTCCCTCTGGGAAGAGAGAGAGAAGCTTTCTTGCTTGCCAAATTTTATTTGCCTTACTGGGAAAAATTACTGAAATGGGCACAAGACAGGACTTGTAGGCTTTCTTTAGGCAGTTTATTAATGTCTGTTTATCAATGAATGAGGTATTATATTGAGTCAGTTCAATCTTTATTCTGATTGCTTATATTTTATTGATAACAGTAGTCTAAATACCTTTTGATGTATAAGGAAAAAACTTTGTATTCTGCAAGACCTTGAAAGGTTACTTTTCTTACAGATGGGCCATGTATAGGGCCTATAGATTGTTATATGAAAATGATTTCATTTCTTCTCAATTCTGAGACTTATAAATGCACTTTCTTAGGCTCTGCCAAATTCCTTTTAGGAACTTACATTTAATGTTGGGTTTTCTTTTTTCTCCCCCCCCCCCCCTTTTTCTGCCTTAACTGGAGTCATCCATATAAGAGACCCATTTGAGGGGCCCATTAGGTCACAAAGTATATTGTTAGGCTCTGTATCCCGTGACAAGAGCTGTTTGTGTTACTATGTGTCAGGCACTATTCTCAGCTCTTCACATGAATTAATTTATTTAATGCTTATAACATGTATATGAGCAGGTGCTATACATTATCTGTATTTCCCCAGTGAGGGAACTGAAGCAATGAAAAGTGAAATAACTTGCCCGCTATTGACTAGTAACCAGTGTTAAACTGGCCGCAGATTCCGTGCTCCTGCTACAGAGCTGTCTGACTGTGGCTCATGTCTGAGGGTGTTATCTGGGAGTGACTAGACACATTACCCCCAAAGTCATGTTGATTTTACTTGGATTGTCTGGTTTAGTGTGTATCTTGTATCTGTTCTCCCTCAACTAATGCACGAATAGCTTGAATGGTGATAATGAGTTGCTGGCACTAAGTAAATTCCTGTAACGTTTGCTCTGACATTGCTTAGGAGAGGAAATAAATACATGCAGTCTTCTGTACTTGAATAAATTTTTAATCCTGTTTGTTAGTTACAAGCTAACAGTAGCTTTGACCTCTTTTACTTGCTTATTTCCAAACTCTTGTATTTTGCATTAAAACAAGATGATTGATTTAAAGTGGCCTATATTGAATTTGGGAAATGCCTCACTATTTAAGCAATACCACCCTACTTACTGTGGAAACACAGGGAGAAATTTGTTATTTATAGGATTATCTAATTTCTCTTTTGGGTAGGTATTGGTGGATTTATGGTGCGGCAGAGAAGTCGAACTGGACAAGGGAAAACCAAAAGATCTGTGATCAGAAAGGATTCCTCAGGCTCCGTTTCTGAGCAGTTAACTAGCAGAGATGATGGTATGGTGCTGATTCTGCTTGATTTAACCCCTTTGTCTTGATATTCCCTATTGAAAAGAGCTATCCTAAATAGTTGCTACAGTTACAGTTTTATTGTTTCTTGTTGATCAAAGGATTTGAGTGCCTGTATTGTTCATGCGTGCAGTAGAGAACTTAAGTTTGATAAGAATTTATTTAAATCCAGTAGACTGTATTGCTTTGAGATTTTTTAGCAATTTTTTTCCTTTGTTAAATGTAAACAGTTTAGGGACTGAATCAGTTAGTTAAATTTGGTGCCTTGTGTTCGATCATAAAAGGGCTTTCTTTCCCTGCCTTAGCTACTTGGCATAAAATCAGAAATTTTGGGGTTGTTTAGTTGAAAATGACAGGGTACTCCAATAAATATTTTTAGTATGTCATCCTTACTTAGAGTTTCAAAGAAAGCTCAATCATTGCTTAAGCCATAGCTTAACTGGTTCTAATGAAGACTTTAGTCAGTAACAGAGTTCTTGCATTATTGTGTGATGGGTTTTGGCCTGTGAACTTCTAAAACATATTGCTGCACCTTTTTAAGAGCTAGTGCCATGGTGGTTTTAAAGAAGTTTCTAATAGGACTTAACAAGGCTATAATAAGCCCCAGTTAAGAAATGTGATATGTTCAATGAAACTTTCTCATGTTTTCCATCTCCGTCTTTGTTCTGTCCTCTAAATAATTTTAGTTTTATCATTTAGTTCAGTATTTTTTCTTCATCTGTGTCATCCAGTCATTTAATGTATATTTAATATGCGTTGTTTTCTTTTCTAAACTACCTTTTTGATATTTAAACACTTTGTAATTTCTTTTTACAGCTTATTCCTTTTTGTTTCAGTCATTTATTTCTTCATGTATCTAATTGATATAAAACATGAAGTTTCTAAAGCCTTTGCACACCTGATTCTACTGTGTATCTCCTGGCCCCGTCTCCTGGTGCCTCATTTCATTGTGTTTATTGTGTGAGACAGAGACATATATATTAAACAAAACAAAACAAACAAGTTTGTTTTTTAACTATGACAGCCCATATTCTTTAGAATATTCTCTTAACTTTTTCTTGAGGACCGAATTAAAGCCGGGTTCCTTCAGAGAGTATTCCCATTTGTTGCTGGCAGGAACGTTAGATGCTGCTACCCTAGGACTCCTTTAAGCTAAATTCTTAGCTTGAAGTTTTTTTGGTCCACCTACATTATATAAATTCAGACTTCTTATGCATCAGGGCTTATATGAGTTTGTAAACTCTCGGGGAAGATTTTAGTTTTTTTGCCTTTCTACACAGCACTGTATTCCGTGATGAGATGACAAGCAGTTTTTTTTGCTGTCGGTGGGGGGGGAGAGGGAAGCGGAGGTGAGTGATGCGTGGAGGACCAGGGGAACTGGGGGGGATGTGTGTGTATCTCATTAAACCAACCCTGGGTGTGGAGTCCTTCAGGGTCCCACCTGTATGCCAGGCGCCTCTGGTTAATCTCCACCCCAGGAAGCGGCTGTGGTCTTTGTCTTCTGTTCCCCATTGCTCATAAGGTTCTGAAAACTAGAGTTCAGGGTCACTAGATTTTAGCAAAATTTCACAGAGCTTTATTTGGTTCTTTGCTTATTTTTGTGGCTCCTGTTTTACCGTAATTTTTGGTCTTGGAGAATTATTTTCTGGCTAGATTACTAGTATATTTTTAAAAGTTGTTTCAAAAATGTTAATCCACTATATTTAGTGGTTTTTCAGAAGAGTCAGTCCACCTATGCAGTCTGGCAGTGAAAGGGCCTACATGCATTTTCAGAAGGAATGCGCCATTTGCCTTAAGAAGTACATGAGAGTATCATTTGGTTCCTCGCTTACCTGCTTTAAGTGGTGTACTTGTTTCTTTGCTAATTTCGTAGTCCACTGTTTTGGATTTTTGCATTCTCTGATTTTAAGATTGAGCATTCATAGCGTATTTATGAGCATATTCATAGATAGTCATATTTTATCAGCATGTGTATACTACAGATAACTAATTTGCAATAAACCCCTGAACTTGGGATTGCTGGATTGAAGGACACACAGTTTTAAAAAGCCTTTTGTTGGATATTCACAATAAACTCTACAAAAGGATTGTACCTGCTAGATTCCCATTAGTAGCGCATGAGTACCTATTTCTCCGTACTCATTAGAGTGTGTATTTCTTCTTTCAATCTTTAACAAAATACTGACTTTAAAAACGGAGCAACCAAGTTTCTGCCTTGCGAGTAAGGAAATGCTAAGAAACAGTAGGAAACATGCTGATAGTGATATGAAATGAAAAGTTTTTATGGTATTTAAAACTTGCATTGAAATCTTTTTGTGGAAAATCATGTTTGTCAAGTCATTATGCTGTATACCTTAAAATTATGTTTTGTTGTATATTATATCTCAAAACTGAAAGAAAAGAAAAAACTTGTTTGTTCATTTGGCTCTGTGGAGCTGTGTGCTGTTGGTCAGCTGTGAAATTGCCGTTGGTGGGTTTACCTGAAAAGCTAAGAACCGTGTGTTTATGAGTGTGCCTGTTGTTTCAGGCTGGAGTGAGCAGCTGCCAGACACGCTAGTTGATGAATCTGTTTCTGTTACTGAAAACACTGAAAAAATAAAGAAGAGATACCGAAAAAGGAAAAATAAACTTGAAGAAATTTTCCCTGCTTATTTACAAGTAATATTTTACTTTATATTATGTATTTATTAATGAGAGAAATGTAAAGTGATGTTTTGAGTTTTGACAACCCATTTTGTTGTTTTTGTACGTGTTTTCTTTGTTTTGTTTTTAATTAGTGATCATAAATCCCATTTTTACCTTACAGGGGCCCCTAAAATTACATTGACCTTTTCTTGTGCTTTGATACCTTTCATGAAGTTCTTTTTTATCCCAGTTTTTCACTCCTAAATATTTCATAAGATAGACGAGGACTATTAGCGTTGAGAAAGCTCCTTCTTTCAAGGCAGTCACACTTATGTGCTCCCCTAACCCAAGTCTGGTGGACAGCTCCCTCTGCCAAGACAGGTTACAGTAATTGTGTTCACTGAGTGAAGATGGGTCTTTAAAATCGCGTCCTGGTTTTGAAACACCACTCTGCTACCAGACAGATGTGTGTTCTTGTTCTATTTAATATCTGTGTGCCTTGGTTTTCTCATTTATAAAACTGTGGTGATACCTGCTGCACAGAAAAGTTGAGAGATTAAGGATTATGTATATAAAGTGCTTAACTCTGTGCCTTACTTTTTTTTCTGTCTTTAATAAATGTTTAATTTTCCCCTTAATCCCATCAGATACCCCTTCATTACAGCTTTGTACCCTTAAAAAATACATGACAGCAATTTTATTGTTCAGGAAATAGACCCATTTACTGTTTGAATTATCTTCAGTTGCATCCTTTGTGGTGTTGTCTCCCGTTCCCTTCACCTCCTCCCTTAATAGTCCTTCCTGGGAGAACTGAGTAGATGACACACCCTCCTCCTCTTCCTGCTGATCCTTCTGTAAAGTGTAATCTGTATTTAGGAAGCTTTCTTTAGTTTTTGAATGAAAGTATGAAAACTGACCATTTCATACTTTGTCCAAAAAGCCTTTAAAAATAGTATATCTAATTTCCTGATTACTATTGTAATCTTAATCTTTTGAGCTGGATTGTTTCTTGTGGTGTGAAGGTGTAATTCCCCTGGTGTACATCAGTGATATATAGCTTTTTTTGATGTAAAGAAAGCTTTTGTAGTGGTTCTGTTTCTTGGACATCGTATGATTTTTCACCAAAAAATTGGGAATATATAGTGATAAAAACCCATTAGGAATTCCAATTTTTCTAGTTTTTCTTTATTAATCGTAACAGTGTCAAGATAAACTATAAATAATTGTATTACCTGCCTGGTGGAAATATTTACGTGGTCTACTCAGAGCCGGTGGTGCTGCATGGCCGTAGGAACCTCTGTAGTAGATCCAAAGTCTCCAGGTTCTGGGCATCACTGAATATCAAGTTAGAAACCATGTGGAGCCACACCCTTATGTTAACTGCATGAAATAAAAAGCTACCAAATTAATAAGAATGATACAGTGTTTGATAAATACCACTGAAGTCATCATGAGTCACATAAAGAAAAAACTTGCTAATGGTGGTCTCAGATTTATACTGAAGGCATTGAATAAATGATCTATGAAGTTCTAAGATGCTTTCTTTTATTTAGCATTTTTCCTAATGATAAGAACATTCCTGGTATAAGAAACAAATTGCCTTCTGTCCAGTGATTTATCTTTGTGAATTTTCATATTTCTTTTTCATAGTGAAATAACTTGTTCATTAAAAAAATGTGAAAATTCCAAATCAAATATTCATCTCCTCTGCCGGACTTCACATACCTCCTCCTTTATCCCTTCTCAAAAGTGAACAGCTCACAGTTTATCCTTTCAGAACTTTTTAAATAATTTATTTTTGCATAGTCACAATAGTCTTGGTTTGTATTTTATGTTTTACTGGACATATCACTCAATTTTCTTTATTACTGTATTTTAAAGCTTTTCTTTGACAGCATGGTTCTACGTCCTTTTTTAAAAAATGTATTTTGTAGTCTGGGTGTTCATTTAGTCAAGCTTTTTGACAGACATTGAGGCTGTTATCACTTTCTGGTATTATTAAAAAAAATGCTGCAGTGAACCTTTTTTGTGTATGTATATTTAGCAATACTATATTAAATGTTGGTGGTTACTGCAGAATTGCCCTCTACCAAGGATTCCTTTTCCAGACAGACCACATCACAAAAAAAAATAGATTAGAGCAGAGTTTTTGCATTGAAGTAAGTGAAGGGTGTCCCCAGGGCTTCCCTGGGAAAGATCCTAGAGTTGTAAGGAGCCCAGCGTGACACAGTGATCCCTACAGTGGAGAAGGTAGATTGAAATGGAGGAAAGTTCAAACAAAAAGCCAAAAGCCTTTAATAGCAGTAGATTTTGTACATATAGTTTGTGGTTAAAATGACTATAAAAAACTCTTTCAGATTTACAGCGTGTGAAGTCTTTAATGTGGTAATCTGAATCAGTGCGAGATCACTAACTCTATATGGAGTGTATAAATACTAAAGCTGTAGATCAAACTCTGTGCTGCCCTCTGCACATAATCTGTAAATATCCGTGATATTCACGAAGCTTCAATTTTTCTTATAATATGAATTAAGGTGCCATAGTATTGTAAATCTATCATTTTTAAAATTTATTTGTAGTGTGATCTGGAATTGAATTATACTATAGTTGCTAGAAACACGTTTTGCAGAATTGTGTGGTTGTAGTTGCATAATTTTATTTGTTTATAGTAAAACTTTAAAAAATCTTTTAAAATAAGGAGAGTCTATATAAAAGTATTGACAGGGTATTTCTATGTTGTTTATATTGTTTATTTCTGTGTTCAACTTCCATATTGTTAAGTACTAAGCTTTTCTGTTATTTCTGCCTTCTTGTCAAAATGATTGCAGAATTATCTGTTGGCATTTTAGAATTTTATAAATAAGTCAGTCGTTTTCATATGTGCTTATCTTTGTCTAGGAAGCTTTCTTTGGAAAAGATCTTCTAGATACAAGTAGACAAAACAAGCTAAGCTTAGATAATCTATCAGAAGATACAGCTCAACTTTCATATAAAACAAACATGAACACAAATTTCTTGGATGCTTCCTTAGATCCACTACTTAGTTCATCCTCAACTCCAGCAAAACCTGGAACTCACGGTATGTGCAATAAACCACAGATGTTTCCTTTATCACATGATATTCATCTTCCTTTTAATTAAACCTTTGAAATGATTTACTTAGGCCTCATATGCATTTTAAGAATCAACTTTTGAAGTGTAGCTTGCATTCAGCAAATGCAACTATTTTAAGTGAAACGGTCTATAAGATTTGGCAAGTAAATTTATCTGTGTAACTACCACCGAATCAACTCTGACGAATTGCAGAGGAAAGTGTTTGGTTTACAGTTTGCTGAGGGTAACGTAAGGGAGTGTAATTAGCCATAGTTGGTGAGTTATAAATATTAATAGTCTTGAACTTAAGGTAGATTTTTGTTAATTACATAGTCCAAAGAAATTCAAAAAAGGAAAAAAGAGTCCTGTAGTTGGGAACAGGCTGATAGACTGTGTTGATAAAGTGTGACACTGCTTTAGGTCAGTTTCTCACTACTGATGGGTTGGGCCAGTAAACCTCTGTTGGAGGAGGGAGGTGTCTGGTGCACTGCAGGTTACTTAGCAGCATCTCTGTCCTCATGACATCATGATGATCAAAAATGTGCCACATATCCCCTGCAAAACTGCCCTGTATTGAGAACCACTCCCGAGATACAGTGACTGTGGGACTACTTAGGATCAGAGGAAGGTATGAGAGCTTAGTGTTTGTAACGCAATGGTAACGTCAGCAAGGCTCTCACCGTTTAACTAGTTGGTGTCTAACAGCTGTCGTCACAGAATACCCCCCCTTGTATTTTTATCTTACTTTTAATTATAAGTTTAATGTGCTTTTGACTAGCTTCCTTTTTGCCATTGAAGTACAGTGGTTACTCAATTTTATAAACTCAGTTTGGAAAATAATCTTAAGGTAGCCTTCCACTGAAAGATGACTTTTGATATATTAAGTAGTTATAGCATCATTCAATTGGCATTATCCTGGATTGAAATGCAGGCTTTTATTTTTTATTTTAACTTCTTGAAATAATTAGAAGCAAAAATACCCCCATTATATGCATGCATGTGGCTGTGCTTATAACAGAGAGGAAATTGAAGCATGGGACTAAAGGCCATGCTTTTTGTTTGTTTAATGTTAGCAATATTTTCACTTTAGTTCTGTTTTAAGTACTTACCTGCTCTCATCCACATCAGTATGCTGTTAAAATAAGGCATAGTGAAGGACTTGTCAGTCCTTCAAAGGGTATCTTGCTATGAAGAATGTCTTATAAAAATCTTGACTAGCCATTAAAGACTTACATAGAAGTTAATTGCACTTGAGTTTTTCTAAGGAAGAGAACTGAGGTTGTAGAGAAGACATTGTGACAGGAAAGACAATATATGCTATTTTTTTTTTAATTTGAAGTTGTTTTTTCCACAAAACTGCTAAAGGAAGACTTTAATGATAAAGGAAAAACAAGAGGATGAAATAACACCGATTTCAAAACCTAGGTTAAATGTAATGTTCTGTGTAGCTGAACCACTCCTTTGCCTTTATAATGGGGAATTTTAAAGTAACAGCTGTTTTTTTTTTTAAACACATTTTATCCAGTGTAGTCCATTATATCAATTTTAGTGACTTATTGATAAGATGCAAAATCTCTTCTGGTAGGGGTAAACTTTTAGAACATGGTCTTAAAAAAATGTTGGTTATAATTTGATTAGTAGAATTCCATTGGTTTAAAACACACAAGTACACACACAAGGAATTACCCAGGATTTTAAAATTTCACCTGCACTGTTGTCTAGAGAGTACATTATTGAAATAATTTCATTTCATAAAAACTTTACAAATATTTGGACATGCAAAACTCAGGTTAGCTTTCAATTTGAAAAATTGTAGTATTTTTATGCATGTATAAATTCTGTTTGAGAAGTATATGTTTAATGGGACAGACTATTTGTGTTTCACAGCAATATTTGATCTAGAATCTAGAGTGTGAATTTTATGTCCTCCTCTTCTCTCTTTTTTCTTAAGTAAAAATACGGTCAAAATGGATTAGAAATTTCAAATGGTCCTTAACTTCAATGACTAATATAATTACTAAAGGTTGTTTAAGTATCTTCCTACCTGATCAGACCAGAAAACCTTGGAGTTCTCCTTGACCCTTCAATATCTCACATTCCGCATCTAATACATCCACAAATTTGTCGCTGTCTTCCAGTGATATCCCAGACCAACCACTGCTGCCACTGCAGTGCCAGCTAGCACCTCCTCCCAGCTAGCACCCCCTCCCAGCTAGCACCCCCTCCCAGCTAGCACCCCCTTCCCAGCTAGCACCCCTCCCAGCTAGCACCCCCTCCCAGCTAGCACCCCCTCCCAGCTAGCACCCCCTTCCCAGCTAGCACCCCTCCCAGCTAGCACCCCCTTCCCAGCTAGCACCCCCTTCCCAGCTAGCCTGCTGACTGACCCATCTGCAGTCCTGCCTGTACTCCTTACCCCTCTCTACCCATCTGTTCTGCACGTGGCAGATAGCAGTCACATCCTCTCCTAGGCGTCAACCCTCCAACGACTTCCGTTATCCGGTTGACCCTTGAACAGCAAATGCCCTCTTACATGAGGATTTTTTTCACTAAATGTGTACAGCATTCCTAAGCAGTCCATGGTTGGTTGACTCTGCAGACGTGGAAATGGGGATGGGGAGGGCTCACTGTAAGTTATATTCAGATTTTTGACCATGTAAGGCTTGATGCCCCTCTCCCCGATGTTGTTTATGTTATTGCCTTTATTGTAGGTTTTTATATTAAATTTTATTTTATTGTTAATATATGGCAGCCACAAAACCAAAACAGTATTCATTTTTAATGTTTTCTTATTCAAAAAGTTGACTGCCTTCTCTATGAAAAATTCCTTGGTTTAGAAGTAATAATCTTTTTATAATTCTGATACCTCCCTCAGCACCTGCTATACTCGTAAAAGTATTTAGTAAATGGTTAGATGAGTGAGAGCATTTTAGAACTTAATGGCTAGGAAAATAGACTCACTAAGTATTTTTACTCACTGTGCTCAGGTACAGCTGACGACCCCTTAGCTGATATTTCTGAAGTCTTAAACACAGATGAGGACATTCTTGGAATAATTTCAGATGACCTTGCAAAATCAGTTGATCATTCAGGTATATATGAATGCTATTTGCCTAGTGTCTGCTTTGTGATGTGAGAGGTTTATGTGTGTGAAACAAGCTTAGTCTTTTTCTCTGAAACTGAAAAAAAAAAAATTTTTTTTTTGGCATTGTCAAAGAACTCATCGTTTTATTTGATCTACCTTGGCCTTCCTGTTTAATAGAGAAATAGCAAGTTAGCAAGTTAGTTAATTTCCGTTGTCTTTCTAATTGCATCCAGTTGAAGGCTTGTTGCCTTGAGTCCTGCTGTATCTTATTTCTTCTTTTGTTTGCGTTGCCCCTCACTCCCGCTCATGTGGTAATCATCCATTTTATTTGGTTTGGGTCTTGTAGGTCTTGATTTATGCACTTTCCAGGTTGAGAGCTCACCTTTTCCATTTGGTAAGAAATTGAGCAATGGATGACGGCTGACTAGAAGTAGTCTTTTTTCCCCCCCATAGTGATTTCAGCTGAAGCAACCTGTAGGTGCATGTGTATTTGTTTTATAGTGCTAATTTGTCACTAATCCATACTTTGCTTTTCCCTCTGTGTGTGCGGCTAAAGCATGGTACAACTGTACTGTGCTTTGGATGACTTTCTCTGTAGTGTTCTTTTTTATTTTGAATGAATAAATGGTCTTATTTTTGTTAATATGTAACTTGTAATATTACCCAAGTGTTCTAGAGTTCAGATAAGAGCAGATGAAGTTTTACTTTTGGATAATATTGAGAAAGCATGATAAAGAAAGTAGATGGTAGACCATGTTTAAATGTGACTGTTGCCTAAAAACCAGTTTATATGAGATAAAGCCTGTTTTAAATATAATCTGTATCTCATTTGTGACTACAGAATATTTCAAAAATACGATCTGTAGTAGAGATTATTCACAAAAGGATAATTTTTACTAAGCATTAATTAACAATTTTATCTCGTTCCATTAATTTGTGTGAAATTTAATTGTTTCACAAACTGCATGTGATAGTTGGACCATGCATTTGAAATCAGTTTTCCAAGTTAAAGCAGTTACTTGTATGTTGAACATTGTGTATCGATTCTTGGAGATTCCTGTCTTAATAATATGATGCTTAGTTTTTCGTGTGGAAATTAGCAATTTAGAACCAGATGTGCTCTTTTGTTCCTCAGGAAATGTATTTGCTTTGATTAAAATATAACTTTAAGGGGCATCTAAGTTTACAAATACAGTGTGCCTGATTTTTACTGATTGACTATCCAGACTGATACAAGAATCCAGATTAATTCAGAATTACAGGCTTTTTGTTGCTGTATTTTAATCTTGTGTTGTGCATTAATGCAGGTGTGTAGTGTCAGGCACTTTGTGTGAGTATTCAGAACTCACGTTTTGTCACTGCGCCTTGCTCCTCTAGCGGGAATGGATATCGGTCCTGTCGCTGATGATCCTTCCTCGTTGCCCCAGCCGAGTGTCACTCAGAGTTCGCGACCATTGAGCGAGGAGCAGCTAGATGGAATCCTCAGTCCTGAACTAGACAGAATGGTCACAGATGGTAAAATGTTTTCTAAAAGACATGAGTAAATACGATTTTCAAAGATTTCTGCATGCTTACTTATAATTTAACTTCTATTCTGATCATTGCTATGTCAAATGCAATTTTGTTTGCGTATATTGAGATGGTAATTGTTAATGTTTCCATTTCTTTATTTTATCCTAGGAGCAATTCTTGGAAAGTTATATAAAATTCCAGGTATTTGTGTTCTGATTTTTTAGTTTATGAAAATGGCATTGCCTATGCTATGGCTCTAACAGTCTTTTGCTCTTGTGGTCATTACAATTTTCTCTCGTAGAGCTTGGAGGAAAGGATGTTGAGGACTTGTTTACCGCTGTGCTTAGTCCTGCAACCACGCAGCCAGCCCCATTACCACAGCCACCCCCTCCCCCTGCACCGCAGCTGCTGCCCTTACACAGCCAGGGTACGTCGCCTCTAGAAAAGTGTCGTAAGTATGGTTCTGCAGTGTGTTCACTAATGTGAATTCAGCCCCGTCCCTTAACAACAGTGTATACAAACTGACAGGAAAAGTCCTCTTTTGTAATGATGGAAAAATGCTCATCTCTGAACTTACCTCAGTTACACACCTGGTATCCTCTGGAAATCTATGATCCACTTTATGACCAGAATTCTTTTGCTCGCTTTATTGGCAGTGCCAGTATTAATAGTGCCTGCATTCTTCCCTTCCCCTGTCTCAGTCCTAGCTCACTGTCACTCAGTCTTTCCTGCAAAAATGTTTAGAGAACTGCTGCCTCTCCCCTGGCTGCCTTGGACTCATTCATCTGGTCTCAGTTTCACTGTCGCTCCTCAGTGATGAACAAATCACCACCTTAACAGCAGTCCCTGTGCTTTTCATCAGTAGCATGTGGTGCAAATATGAATGCCCGTTTGGGTAATTGTAGTTTTCCTTTTAGATTGCGAGCTCCTTGAAGGCTGGGGCCACATCTGTCTTCACCACTGTGTACTTTGCCACACGCAGAATATGTCCTCAGAACAGCCTTTCAGAGTAAACCATCAGCCTTTCTACCACTGTTGACTGTGACGTTCCTATTTCTGTGAAAATTAGCCTATTTTCTTTGGCTCATTTTCTTCTACCTGCTTGGAACTCATTATAAAATAAGTTGAAAGCTTTACTTTCTCCTTCTTTCTGGAGAGCTGCAATCTGATAGCTTAGAATCAAAGTTTGTGGGAGTAGGGAAGGAGATAGTGTGGCAGATGTGGCATTTTCCTGTAGGCAGGAGCTTGGAGTGGTCCTGTGGTGGTGCGTGTTGATAATTTGAGCATTGGGTCATTTCTGTGTATCCTGTTGTCGCTGCTTCACGATTCTGTATAGAGTTGAATAATGATGTTTTTATACACTCATACACTGTTTTCATTGTAAGTGCTGAAATGTGCAAATAATTTAATGTT
The DNA here is from genome assembly GCF_036321535.1 of Camelus dromedarius. Classification (NCBI taxonomy): domain Eukaryota; kingdom Metazoa; phylum Chordata; class Mammalia; order Artiodactyla; family Camelidae; genus Camelus; species Camelus dromedarius. Next base: position 4,382,276 of record NC_087442.1, read on the forward strand.
ATCTTTACTACCAATTTGGTGTATACATGAAAAATTCTATAATGCACATAATTAAAATATTTTAGTTTCATTTTATCCTCTAAACATAAATTTACCTTGATTTTTCCTAGACTAAACATAGGATTTACATTTGAATAAAACAGACTCCTCATAAGTGCTTCTTGCCTTAGTTGTCCCTATATGCTTTCTTAATGATTAAGAACTATTCAGTATTTCTCTTAATATATAAGTGTTTCCTAAAACTAAAAGTATGTATTTTAGAAATCAAATCAGTTAAGGATGCATTTCTTAAGTTTTACAATCGTTTAAATCATTTCACTGTGCAGCCTCATTTTTGAAAAGGTTTTGAGGGGATTTTTTTGTTTGTCTGTTTGTTTTGTTTTTTGGCTAGGTGCTTGTATGTAATACAGAAATGAGTAAGGCTGATTACCCACAAGAACTTATAAGCCTAGTGTCATAGACATTCAGGTGTGCAACTGATTTGTATTACACTGGAGCATAATTCACATGGAGCCTTAAGAGTCACTACAATTTCAACGTTCATGTTTGAAAGAATAATAATTCTAATTTAAGGATAAAGCATGATCAGGTCACATATAGGGTGACACATAGATACTCAAGAATGGCAACTTTTAGCATTTTCCAGAGCAAAGGGAGAGGGGTAAGTAGAAAGTGTTTAAGAAGACAAAGCTAGAAGGTGCACACTGGGGATGGATGGTGTTAGGTAGCTCTGGAAGCTGTGCATTGGCAGTTGGCCTTTTTCCTCCAGGTCTGAGGTGACCTGACGGGTTACGTGTTTTGGCACAGTAGCTCTGATGTCAGTATAGGAAGTGAATTTAAGACATGAAGGGTTGTACTGACGCGTTGATTGCAGTTGGGACTGAGTGAAAATTTGGGTTCCATGTAAATATATCTCCAGTGTTAGTTGAAAAGAGGAGATGGATTTGAGAGGCAGTAATGTTAGAATAAGTAGGGTTGTGCTACTGAATGGATGCAAGCTGTGAGGACAAGGGGGGATGTAACGGAATTAGACTGTGTAAGTCAGGCTTGCGTAGAGGGTAACCAGTCATGCAGGAAACTAGAAATGGGGAACAAAGAAGACTCTGTGTGTGTGCGTGTGTGTGTGTGTTGTAGAGGATGGTGGAGGGCAGTAGTGGACATAAAATGTATTTACTGTTAAGCCATTTTCAGTTTGTTAGAAAAGGGAGACACACATTGTTGGGATTTACTGGTGATTGTAGTTGTTCAAGGCTATAGATGCAAATGTAGGAATCACCCGTGTAGTGGTACTAATTGAAGTTGTGGGAAGGGTGAGATTTCTTAAGAAAACAAACTGCCAGTAGAGTTTAGACACTTGAAGAAGTCTTTTTAATTCAATGTAATGAGTTATTTGCTTAACTCCACTGATTTATATTAGGCATGCAATTACATGCTCCTTTTCATCCCCTCTTTTAAGGGTTAGGGGAAAGTGAAAAAAAAAAAACCTGAGATTGAGATAGTGAGTGAGAGGTATAGGACCTTAGAAATGATGTTCATTAGACAGATTGTAAAGTGGGGTGAGTGCTTGAAAGACATTGTTTCATTGGATTATAAGATTGTTGTGCTCTTTTGCAGAACAGTTTAATGGGAGGGGTGAGAATGGGCCAGTGGCAGAGGGTGATGTGGTGACAGTTCTACAGAAGGTCAGAACGTGGAGAAGGGAAATTTCCAGAAGACTGACAAGAGTAACTTGGAATTACTTTAAGTGAAAGTTACATAAAGTGACTTCCATTCTTACCATGATTCATGCCATGAAGAAGATATGACCAGGTTGGGAAGATACAGTAGACTTGAGGTGGGAGTAGGGAGACCAGCTCCTAATTAAAATAGTAATATGGGAAAAATGCTTTACATTTTACTTGAATAAGTAATTTATTTAATTTCTCTGGGTCTTTTTGCATAAATGGGGCTACATATAATAACCCTTTTCACAGGGTTATTGTGAGGACCAGAGAGTTAATTCATGCATGTAAGGCTTTTAGAACAGTGCTGGGCATTTGGTAAAGTGCTGGTAAGTACTGGCTATTATTCTTGGGTAAGATTACAGTGTGGTTGCATCATGGTTACAGTAGTCAGTGCTGAGAGAGAGCTGCAGGGTGGGCCACATTCTCATTACCAGTAAGGAAGCTTTTATGTATCCTAGTGACATTTGATATTTTTCAATAAAGTCTCATATTCCTTAATGGAACCTACTTTTCACTGAAGTTGGAAAGAGAGGTAGCATTCTGCTTGGAATAAATGGAGAAATCTTGCTCCTTACTCTAATCCCTGGAGTGAACTGAAGTGTCCTGAGACACTCATTGTGGAGTTCAGATCCAGCGGGCCAGTTCTGCCACTTCGCAGGGCAGGCTTCAACCTGGAATGGCTCCAGGACCATTGTCCTTGAGACAAAAGCCTGAGAACTTGCAGGCAGTCAGCCCAGTGTCCTCAGACAGGAACTGGAGAGTTAGTTGTAATAGAGGGTCTGGTTTAGCTGAAAGACATTGTACAACGTGGAACGTTCTGTGAGCAAGACACTCTCTTCGTTACTCTTTTTCCTAATTGTATGGCATGTGGCCAGACTAGGAGTTCTCCACCATTTCACCAGGTATGCCAAGTATTAACCAACTCTGCAACTGTGTTTCATTGGTGTAATTTATTGGTGATGTAGATCTCCTAATATTGTTCCGAGTGTTGTAACAGTAGAGGCCATGTATTTATTACTTGCTGAGTTGGAAGGCTTTTCTCCCAGTTTTATTGAGATACAATGGACATACAACACTATGTCAGTTTCAGATGTACAGCGTAATGATTTGATGTTCATCATGAAATGATTACCACAATGAGTTTATAGGGACAGTTTTTGAAGATACACAGAAAAAAGTCATCCCTCCTCCACTCCCCCCCCCCAAACAAAACAAAACAAAACAAAACAAAACACTACTTGGATAAGGTCAGTTGGCTTATTTCCAAGTAGTTTAGAAGAGTGGGAAGTCACCATAAGGGTTGGAGTTACAAGCTTGAGAGTTACAGGGAAACACAAGGTGGTCTTATTATGGTTTGCTTAATAATGTTTGTTTAGAAAGAAGATGAAAAGGTATTTGGAGCTTGTGCATAAGCTGCAGTGAGAATTACAATGTATTTGGGGCTGAAACTGCAAGTAATGCAAGCGAGGTCACAGTCAGAGTGGATGCATCTTTAGCAGTATTCCCCTAACTGATGATGGTAGATGGAATACTGCTTGTTGTTCCAAACCACTTTAGAGAAAGTACCGATTTAAGAATAATGGGTGGTTTTTTATATAAGGAACATCTGTTTGTAAATTTTGATTGAAGAAGAGAAAGAGTATTTGATAAAACTTAACTAGCATTTGTTGAGATTCATTCTTTTTGTAGAGTTAGTCTGTACTGCACACTTCCTGCATACTGGGAGCTATGCTGGGAACACACAGCATGCCAGTTATGTTACAGAACACCTTCATTTTATAGAAATAGAGATTGATTCTGCTTCTGACAAGTAGCAGAATTAAGATTCAAGCCCAGGGCTGCCAGCCACAAAACACATGCTACTTTCAGTATACCATTACGAAGTAAACAGAATCACAGAGACCAGATTTCAGAATTTTATAACCCAAAGTCACTCTTTAAACATTTTATAGTATAATATTGTGGGGGAAATCCTACCTTTAAGTCATTTTACAATTTTTCTTCAGAAATATTTCTGTTACTTTAAAATTATTTTTAGTAATATGCAAACTGAATTATTGTTTTCCTCTTTCAAGATGTTTTTTCACGGATGCCACTCATGAATGGCCTTATTGGACCCAGTCCTCATCTCCCTCATAATTCTTTGCCTCCTGGAAGTGGATTGGGAGCTTTCTCTGCCATAGCACAGTCCCCCTACACTGATGCCAGGTATTTTAAAGCCTTCCCTTTCTATGGAAGCTGAAATCATTTTTGTCATCTAAATGTTAATTAGTCTAAGTTATTGTGCACAGTGTTAGTAGTTAACATTTATTGGAATCTTGAGTAAGAAATCATTGTTACTTTGTAATAATAGGTTTAATGAAATTGTACTTGACCATAGTATTTTGAAAGTTACTTTCTGCTTATGAAGTAAAGTTGTTTATTATTTGCCAGGGATAAAAATCCAGCATTTAATCCAGTGGCAAGTGACCCTAACAGCTCTTGGACCTCATCGGCTCCCACTGTGGAGGGAGACAGCGATACGATGTCAAACGCCCAGAGAAGTGCACTCAAGTGGGAGAAGGAGGAGGCCCTGGGTGAGGTGGCGACAGTGGCTCCGGTTCTCTACACAAATGTCAATTTCCCCAACCTCAAGGAAGAGTTCCCTGGTAAGTCATGGACACTCACCGCTTTCCATGTCACCAGCTTCCTGCTTGTGTAATGACAGTTTTATTTTTGTTTTTGTTTTTGGTTTTTTTTTTATTTCTTACAACCATAGAGAGCCCGTTTATCGTCACTAATTTTTATCTAGTGTGACTGCACGGTGTGAAAACTCCCTAGGGATCTAGAAACATCTTGCATTTTCTTGCTCCTAAGCTCTGTATCCATTTGCGTGTCTCCCAAAAGTTAATTTCAGTTAATGAAATCACTTTAGCTCCTAGCAGTCAGTATTGTGTTATATGTGTAATTCTACAAAAAAAAATTCCTAGAATAGAAGCTTACCATTTAATCGGAAGTATCGAGTTAGGCTCAGTCAGACTCAATACTAAGTATTGTTCACTCTGAAACTAACTCAGTATTATCTCCTCTTCTCCCCAACTGTCCAGCCCATTTGAAAAAAAAAAAAACAGATGGTACAGTGTACCATTTTTGAAAGTTCTGATTAACCAGAGGATGAATGAAATATCACTTATAGACCATTTGTAAGCAAATGCTGATTTATTATCTTGAGTTCATGTTGCAAGACAAACTGGAATTTGAAAAGGGCATTTAAACTGTCTTGCAGTAGTTGGTTCCCAGCTGTCAACACATGGTTCTTTCAAATTGCTAGAAGGGTATCTAGAAAGGAAATTTTTAAGGATGACCCCTGTCTTTTTAGGTGCCTTTTTGATTTGTCTCCCTTGCAGTTCTTTATTCATTCTACATAGAAATAGTACTACCTTATCTAACAATAGAAATCAGTGGTTTAGTGCAGAGATGTCTGTTAAAGCAACAAACACAAGTATTTTATTTTAAAGCACACTTTTATTTGCTATTTAAAGATGAGCATGTCTAGTTATATTAAGTCACTTTGTGTCAGTATAGATTGTCCTTGGAGTAGAGCTATAATTTTTCGTTTTTGTTTTTGTTTTTTTAATTTTTACATAATTTTCTTTGACAAATGTACTATGTGATTCTAGAACCTCATGAAATACCATGTTAAGGCTGTTGATCTGTCAACTGATTTCCATTCTTACTGGCTTTTTCAAAGTTTTTTTTTTTCTTTTGTTTTTGAATATGGGCTGAATCATTTCTACATTTATTGTTAACTGCTGATCTCATCTAAACTTCATTTTGTGTACTGTCTTGACATTGAATTTCATAGGAATGACTTGACATCATTACTTTTCCCTGTCTTTGTTCTGCACAAATGCTGGTGTGATGCTCATTTTTAATAATGATTGCTTCTTTTGGTCAAACTGACAGGCTTCTCTAGAGTACAGATGTTTTCCAAAACTTGTAGCTTTGGTTCTGGTAGCATCTTACATGGTTAAGGGAATATATTATATTTGGCTTAACCTTATCTTGGCTGCTGAGACCTTTGATTTAAAAACTTGCCAACCATGCAGGCGAGATTGTTAATGAAGCAACACTCCATTCAGAAACTGTTTGGCCTACTGTGTGCCAGGAACTTTATACTGTACAAGAACTAAGTATAGGACTATTAATTTATGAAAATACAGATAGAGTAAGTTTAACTGTTAGTAGTTTGTCAAACTTTTTATTAAGACATGTCATTACTGTGGTTCTGTAAATTTGTATGCTGTGTTTTTCTGTTGCAGACTGGACTACTAGAGTGAAGCAGATAGCCAAGTTGTGGAGAAAAGCAAGCTCACAGGAAAGAGCACCATACGTGGTATTTAAAAAAAAAACTCCTATGTTATGTCTTTAAACAGAATACTGCAACTTTATTGTCTTAGGTTAATAAAAAGATTTTCCATTGCAGAAAACGAATGTTGATATTGTACAGCTAATAAACAGTTTTGGTTTTTTGGTGATTTCCTCACTCACGATGTCTTAATATAGAGGTTGACATTTTTATAAGCTAGTTAATAGAACCCAGGATATTGAAGATTGAAATCACTTATTCTAGGAGCATGGTTAATTCATTTCACTTTAAAACTATTTTATCTCTTTGAAGGAGTACTAAATTTTGACGCTTCATTAGTGAGCCTCAGATTCTTCCACAATAAGTGCTTTTGTATTAGGTTTAGTAGAGAATCTTTGTATATCTTGAAAGGGACATATCTAGACACCTTTAAGGGACTTTTGAAACATGGAGTTTGCCAGGAATTACTGTGATATTTTATAAGATTCACAGTCCACATGGTGAATTGTTTTCTCCCAAAGAGTCAGATTAAGATTGTCAACTTGATCCAAATCCTTACTTTCATTTTAAAGCATATTAAATCTGTATTATTGTTTCGGAAAACATGTGCAGTTATTTTCTGTGTTGGTCTTCAACACCCATGTTACCAGTGATAATGACGACTTGGATAAAGCAAAAGTGGGGGGACGAGGAATGTGCTGATAATGCTTTGTTTTGCTTTACCTTGACTGGCAAAGATAATGGCAGGGTATTTTTAATATTTCTCAATGATTTTGTTTTAATGTTAAGCTTCACATTCCAGATTTTAGAAATGGAGGATTGATTTGATTATTTTCCTTTTCTCTAAATAGAGAGAGATTAATTTTCCCTTTTTTTGAAGCGTCTGTTAAGAAAATTAGGATTGAAAATATTAGATTACGTCTGGGTTCCCTGGCTTGGTTCAGATAGAGAGATGGAAACATGTCCTCGGTTGATCCGTGCTTTACAAGGAGGACATGGCAGGTAGTGTCCTGATCCATTCACACGAGAGGCTATAAGTTCTCAACTATTTTCAACTACTTAACCTGACTTTTTTTTTTTGCTTTTATATGGCAAAGTTCATCAGTTTTATTTAATTTTTATTTCTTAAAATACATTAATGCATCCTAGGAGATAATTTTCTTTTCCTTTTATTTTTTTAAAGCAAAAAGCCAGAGATAACAGAGCTGCCTTACGCATTAACAAAGTACAGATGTCAAATGATTCCATGAAAAGGCAGCAGCAACAAGACAGCATCGATCCCAGCTCTCGCATCGATTCCGATCTCTTTAAAGATCCACTAAAACAAAGAGAATCAGAACATGAACAGGAGTGGAAATTTAGACAGGTATGTGTTTTGTTTTTTTTGAGACTTCGCCTTTTGAAATTGCATTTTTGCTTTCTGAGAAAGTTGCTGCTTATGTCATTATTTCAGATACAGTTCTTATTCAAGTACAAAAATCTGTAAAAATTGTCTTTCTCAGTAAATGTATATTTGAGTTGATTTGGGAAAGTTTTAAGAAAATATTATAAACAAGACAGAGCCCTGGACCTCAGGTATACTGTGACAAATAGCAGTCTTCTTTGCGAATTTATCATCTGATACAGCAGCGATCTGGTAGCTGATGACATCAAACAAGTTGATGTTCTGTTGCTTTTCTCTCCTTCGCCCCCCACGACAGCTGTATTCATCCTTAACCATGTAATTGCTTTTTCTTTCCTATTTCAACAGCAAATGCGCCAGAAAAGTAAGCAACAAGCTAAAATTGAAGCCACCCAGAAGCTGGAACAGGTGAAGAGCGAGCAGCAGCAGCAGCAGCAGCAGCAGCAGCAGCAGCAGCAGCAGCAGCAGCAGCTGGGCCCTCCGCCACTCCTGGGACAGTGTGGCTCAGACACCCCGAGCAGCGGCGTGCAGAGCCCCGCGACCCCCCAGCCTGGCAACGGAAGTATGTCTCCTGCACAGTCGTTCCACAAAGACCTGTTCACGAAGCAGATGCCCAGCACCCCTACTCCTGTGTCCTCCGACGATGTGTTTGTAAAGCCACAGGCTCCACCTCCTCCTCCAGCCTCCTCTCGGCTCCCCGTGCAGGAGAGTCTGTCACAGTCTCAGGCTTCTCAGCCGCCTTCCCCGCAGGTGTTTTCACCTGGTTCTTCTAGCTCCCGACCGCCATCTCCAGTGGATCCTTACGCAAAAATGGTTGGTACCCCGAGGCCACCTCCTGGGGGCCATGGTTTCTCCAGAAGAAATTCTGCTGCCCTGGTGGAAAACTGCGCCCCCTTGTCATCGGTGTCTCGGCCCGCTCTGATGAGTGGGACAGCGGCAAACCGGCTGCCCCCGGTCACAGATTCATGTTCTTCCTCCACAGCAGGCAGTGACCCCTATGCAAAGCCTCCGGACACACCTAGGCCTGTGATGGCAGATCCATTTCCCAAACCCTTGGGCCTACCCCGGTCTCCTATAGTTTCTGAACAGACTGCAAAAGGTCCTCTAGCAGCTGGAACCAATGACCACTTTCCTAAACCATCTCTTAGGACAGATGCGTTTCAAAGACAGCGGATACCTGACCCATATGTGCGGCCCTTGTTGACGCCTGCACCTCTTGATGGTGGTCCTGGACCTTTTAAGACTCCACTGCAGCCTCCTCCATCCTCTCAGGATCCTTATGGGCCAGTGTCGCAGGCACCGAGGCGATTGTCTGTTGACCCTTATGAAAGGCCTGCTTTGACACCAAGACCTGTAGATAACTTTCCTCATAACCAGTCAAGTGACGCATATAGCCAGCCTCCCCTCACTCCACATCCGGCAGTGAATGAATCTTTTGCCCATCCTTCAAGGGCTTTTTCCCAGCCTGGAACCATATCGAGGCCGACATCTCAGGATCCATATTCCCAGCCTCCAGGAACTCCACGACCTGTTGTGGATTCTTATTCCCAACCCTCAGGAACATCTCGCTCCAATCCAGACCCTTATTCTCAGCCTCCTGGAACGCCCCGGCCCACCACGATTGATCCATACAGTCAGCAGCCACCCACCCCAAGGCCGTCGACGCAGGCAGACTTGTTTGTTGCATCTGCACCTAATCAGAGGCACTCTGATCCATATGCGCATCCTCCTGGAACACCAAGGCCTGGCATTTCTGGAGTTCCTTACTCTCAGCCACCAGCAACGCCCAGGCCAAGGGTTTCGGAGGGTTTTACTAGGTCCTCAGTGGCAAGACCAGTCCTCATGCCAGGTCAGGATCCTTTCCTGCAGGCAGCACAAAATCGAGGGGTGGCGTTACCTGGCCCTCTGATAAGGCCACCTGATGCGTGTTCCCAAACACCGAGGCCACCAGGACCTGGTCTTTCAGACGCATTTAGCCGTGTTTCCCCATCTGCAACTCGTGATCCCTACGATCAGCCTCCAGTGACTCCAAGGTCTCAGAATGACTCTTTTGGAACAAGTCAAGTTACTCACGATGCTGCTGATCAGCCGAGGCCTGGGTCAGAGGGGAACTTCAGTGCACCTCCCAGCTCTCCAGTAAATTCCCAAGGCCAGCAGTTTTCTGGTGTCTCCCAGCTTCCTGGGCCTGTCCCAACCTCAGGAGTCACAGACACACAGAATTCTGTAAATATGTCTCAAGCAGATACAGAGAAATTGAGACAGGTAAACAGGTTGTATATTCTTACATGTTTTACATGTGTTATTTCAGAAAGCTATTTCATCAAGTTGATGTTAAGGTTTTTTTCTGTAGAATTATGTCGTACTGCAGAGAAGAAAAATGAAGTTGATGAAGGCAGCACCAGTGAATTAGGTTTCTTTATCTAGTTTCAGTCTTCATGAGTTTGGAGAGGAATTCTTAACTATGAAAGCTTCAGTTTTGTGATAGTTGTATGGCAAGGAAAAGGACCCAAATCATCGATTTATTTCTTACAGTCTGTTGAATTGTTAACTGTAACTAGTGTTTTACCAAACTTTGAAACATTAAGATTTTGTAAACATTACCATATTCACATATTGGAAGCATTGGAACTTAAAAAGCCATTATCAGAAATCCCAGTGATTTTTGTTTCTTTCCGTTTCAGCGACAGAAGTTACGTGAAATCATCCTCCAGCAGCAGCAGCAGAAGAAGATGGCAAGTCGACAGGAGAAAGGATCCCAGGATCCAGGAGCAGGGCCTCATCCAGGTCCCCTGCAGCACTGGCAGCCGGAGAGCATCGGCCAGGCATTCACTCGGCCTCCACCCCCCTACCCTGGGAACATCAGGTCACCCATTGTCCCTCCTCTAGGACCTAGATACGCTGTTTTCCCAAAAGACCCCCGTGGACCCTATCCTGATGTTACTGGCATGGGGATGAGGCCTCATGGATTTAGGTAATGCTTTTAATTTCATGCCAGATTTAAATTGCTAACAGAAGGGAAAATCAACTGAAATTACTCTTAATCAAGAATTGTTTCCGTTTTTTACTCTCGACCCCTTCTTAATTCTGCTGATAGGAGGTCATGGATTTGTTTTTAACCTCTTAGTACTCTACAGACTCTGGAAACAGTCCTTTGTTACTAATTGACTGCGATAGTGTTAGATTACATTCCAGCCACAATGAGGTAGTTTGTCATACTCGTCAGATCTCCAGAATGTGACTGCCTCCTGGGATGTGAGTGAAAACGGTCTTCTCCCCCGGCTTTTAGTTTTAATTTACCTTGTATGTATTTGTGGAGATTTCCAAATGGAGAGGATGTGTTTGCTTAGGAACTTTCCATTCCTGATGATGAGATAGTTGTAAAGCTAGGGGCGTTCTTTTCTGAAGAGGCCAGAACTGTCAACGCCAGCTGTGAGCCCGAGCCACATTGAGGAGGCTGCTCTTCAGCATGTGCTGTTGTGTTTTCAGGCATGTTTTTTAATCTGATACCTCCCTCCATATTATTCACAGTCTCACCTGTATTTTCCTTTTTTCTTTCTCCTTACTTACACTTTTTGCCTGTTGCTGCATTTTATATTTATTTGTAAATTGCCTTTAGTTCTTTCTAGAATGAGGTACAATATAAATACAGATATTTCTGTAATTAATTCATTTACTGAATCTTCACAGGGGATGCCTTTCATTCTTTGTCTTACTACCCCGTGCTCATTCCTTTTGAGCATGTAGGTTTGTCTGTGCAGTCCTCATGCCTTTGTTTTCTTACATCTGGAGGCCTGTGAGTTTCTCTAGTACAGTTCATGAGGCCTCCTACCTTTATTCAGACATCTGCCCCAAATCGGCTTTTTCCATATCCTAGCCTCCCGAAATATTGGAAAGAGAAATGGACTCTTATTCACCTCTAGTAGTATGCTGATTTCTGAATGGTTGATTCCATCTGCTTGGTGGCTTTTCTTTGTCTTTGTTTATGTTGTCTCTTAGATCATGTTTTTAGAGCTCAGATATGGTATTCATTATGGGATACTTAGCAAAAATTTATTTGCACATAGATATTTTATAAATGCTTACTAATGGTGATAATTTTGCTTTTGGTAAGTCATTTGTATTTGGCAACATTAATTTTGTATCTGAGTTTAATCTAAAAAAAATTTTTTTAAAAAACAAATCAGCCTAACTCTCAATTCAGTGTAGTACTTAATATTAACTGTATGCTTTTTACCCCCCTTTTAGATTTGGATTTCCAGGTGGTAGTCATGGTACCATGTCAAGTCAGGAACGCTTCCTTGTACCTCCTCAACAAATGCAAGGACCCGGAGTCCCTCCACAGCTGAGAAGATCGGTATCTGTAGATATGCCTCGGCCTCTAAATAACTCACAAATGAATAATCCAGTTGGACTTCCTCAGCATTTTCCACCACAGAGCCTGCCAGTTCAGCAGCATAACATACTGGGCCAGGCCTTCATTGAACTGAGGCATAGGGCCCCTGACGGAAGACCTCGGGTTCCCTTTGCTGCTCCTCCTGGCAACCTCTTAGAGGCTTCTCATCCAAGACATGGAAACTTCATTCCCCGGTCAGACTTTCCAGGCTCCAGACACGCAGACCCCATGAGACGACCTTCCCAAGGTCTCCCTAATCAGCTACCTGTGCATCCAAACTTGGAACAGGTGCCACTGTCTCAGCAAGAGCAAAGCCATCCTGTCCATTCATCTTCTATGGTCATGAGGTCTCTGAGTCATCCCTTGGCTGGTGAATTTTCAGACGCCCCTTTGCCTGCACCTCCACCAGCTGAAACAGCATCTGATAATTTACAGATAACCACGCAGTCTTCTGATGGTCTCGAAGAGAAGCTCGATTCTGATGACCCATCTGTAAAAGAACTGGATGTTAAGGACCTCGAGGGGGTTGAAGTCAAAGACTTGGATGATGAAGATCTTGAAAACTTAAATCTGGATACAGAAGATGGCAAGGGAGATGAACTGGATACTTTAGGTAATTTGGAAACGAATGATCCCAACCTGGATGACCTCTTAAGGTCAGGAGAATTTGATATCATTGCATATACAGATCCAGAACTTGACCTAGGAGATAAGAAAAGCATGTTTAATGAGGAACTAGACCTTAATGTTCCAATTGATGATAAATTAGATAATCAGTGTGTGTCTGTTGAACCCCCCAAAAAGGAGCAAGAAGATAAAACTGTGGTTCCTTCTGATAAACCTCCTTGGAAAAAATCCACAGTCACCAGTGAGATAAAAACAGAAGTATTGTCTCCAGATTCTAAAGGGGAAACCAAATGTGAAAGTGAGAAAAGTGATGAGGGTAAAGATAATGCTGACACTCCCTGCTCACAGGCCTCTGCGCATGCAGACATGAATGGTGGGGAGAAGGCTTCTCTGCAGTCCTGTGATACGGATGCACTTGAGAAAAGAACTAATCGGGAAACAGCTGGCTCCAGCACAAGTGTTCGTGGATCCACTCAGCTGCCCGCTGAAGACGTAATAAACTCTTGTGGTGTAACTGGATCCACTCCAGTCCTCTCAAGTTTACTTACTAATGAAAAATCTGACAGTTCAGACATTAGACCATTGGGGTCTCCACCACCAACTTTGCCAGCCTCACCATCCAATCATGTGTCAAGTTTGCCTCCCACTCTGATGACACCACCTGGTCACGTTCTGGATAATACTGTGAATTCTAATGTGGCCGTAGTTTCCAGATTAAACCATACATTCCCTCAGGGTGTGCAGGTCAATCCAGGATTCATTCAGGGTCAGTCAACAGTCAATCACAGTTTTGGGACAGGAAAACCTGCAAGTCAAACTGTGCCTCTGACAAGTCAGTCTAGTACCAGTGGCATGTCTGGGCCCCAGCAGCTAATGATGCCTCAGACATTAACCCAGCAGAACAGAGAGAGGCCCCTCCTTCTGGAAGAGCAGCCTCTGCTTCTGCAGGACCTTTTGGATCAAGAGAGGCAAGAACAGCAACAGCAAAGGCAGATGCAAGCCATGATCCGTCAGCGGTCAGAACCGTTCTTCCCTAACATCGGTAGGAATTGCTCTGAGTTTCAGAAATAATTCCTGTGGGCATTGGGTGGTGTGTGATCTGCTCACAGTATTTCAGTATTACAATGACATGTGGACTGAGCACTATGTTTCTGCTCCTCATTCAGCTTGGAAATGAAAGTGATTTAAGAATTTTAGATTCCTCCCAGGTTAATCAAGAGTTTCAGACCTTCTCAATTCTATTTTTTATGGTATTGTTTAATAGAAACAAGTCATTTTTTAGTTCTTTCTGTTTTTATCTTGTATTCTGTGAGTCACTGAAAGATGAATTTAAAGAAATTATGCTAGAAGTAAACTTCTTACTGTCCTATTATGTAGAATGAATACTTCTCAATTTCTTTCCTATTCTTTTTTTTTTTTTTTTTTTTTCGGTCATAGCTCTTTAACTCATTTCTAATAGCTTACTAATTTGGGGGGAAAACCTCACAAAACAGCAATACAGGAAAAATATTGCGCTTCTGAGAGAAGGAATTAGCAAAAGACACATATCTTAAGGAATGCTTTCTTCTAAACAATACAGATCACCTCTGTCCTACATACGTTACCATTTCCATCATTTTGGTCCATTTCTTTTTCATGTATATGCAGAGAGGTCCTTTCTCAGTAGCCTTTCCTTATTGCGAGAAATTGATACATTTTTCTCTTAAAGAATGATAACTAATTTAGTGAAATTCCTTGGAAACAACTGCAAATTCTCATTCATGGTGAAATGTTACTAAAGAAGCAATTCTGCTTAGCATTGTGAAAGTTTGGATGAGAGGAATTGCATTGCTTTAGATTATTGCTGTAATTTCCATTGTATTTGATAAGCTTCTTGTTTTGATTCTTGTAGGAGTAAGGTAGTAAAGCATGTTTCAATTATATATTACTTAGATGGGTTTAAATTCAGGTTGAAATTCTGACCATCTCGTAATTCCTTACCTGGTATAGAAACCTATAAAAGTGATTATTAAATAATAAGGCATACATGTCTATGTATTACATAATGTTTGTGATAGTTACATTACCTCTTAGTGTCACTCGATTCAAGTATTGTGAAATAAGTAACTTCAAAATATGTTTCTTCTATAGATTTTGATGCAATTACAGATCCTATAATGAAAGCCAAAATGGTGGCCCTTAAAGGCATAAATAAAGTAATGGCACAAAACAATATGGGCATGCCACCAATGGTTATGAACAGGTAGGTGAAGATCTTTCTCATTCTTACATCTCATACTTCCATCAAGAAATGCATGAAGTTATTACTAGTTACTAGAGAGGGCGCATAGTAACTCAAAGCCTGGATTGTAGGAATGAACAGTAAGCATTCAAATTGGCTGTGATGTCAGCTGGATATGATCAAATGCAAAATGCTATACAGATGTAAAGATTACATTTCCATTATTTTCAGGGTAAACGTAATAAAACATCATAGAATCATTTGAAAGATTGACTTGATTAAGCAGGAAATCCAAAATATTTAAGTATATGTTTGTTTAAATACCTTTAGAATAATTGATGCTAACTGAAAACTGCTTGGGACCGAGATCCTTCACCCTAAACAGGTGAAGATGAGGAGATGAGCAGAAAGTAGACATGAAACTGTTCCGTGTTGAGAACAGAAGGTAGTTTATTTAAGTCCGTGAATATTTTTTATTCTATCACAGGACTCTTAAAAGTTAGCTTTTGGAAAATGTATAAGCTGTTTCACAATTAGTAGAAAAAGAGAAAGTTATGCATTAAAGAAGACTGTTAAGAGTTGTTTGACAATCTGAATTTCTGAAATTAGAGTATTTACACCCCCAAGTGATAATAAATAACTGCAGGAAGCGTTTCTTAAGTTTTGCTCATGGACCATCATCAGAATTACATGGTCGTTTTTTTAAGGATGCAGATTCACTTACGAGCCACAGTCCTGCTAAATCAGAACATGTGGAGATGGTGCTTGCATGTCTGTAGTTGTAGTGAGCACTGTGGAGGATTCTTGTGTATGCTGCTGTTTGAGAACTTCTGAGTGGACATGGAGTCTCAGTTTAGCCTAATTGTCTTGTTGAATGTGGATGATTATGGAATTGAATATAAAATCTACGTGAATTTAAGATAAACATAATCCTTCAGATAAATTGGGAATCCTTAAGGGTACTTTGTAGATGTTTCGAAATGGTTACGAAGCATTGTTGAGATCAAAGAAGGTATTCTAATGATCCTCATTATTACACAGCTTCTGATAATGCTGCCTCTCCGTCACAGAGGTTCTTAACTTTTTAATGTCATGAACCTTTTTGACATTCTAGTGAAGTCTTTGAATTCCACCTCAGAATATGTCAATGCAAAGCTAAAAACAGTATTACAAAAGAAATCAACTGTATTTGAAATAGTTGTTTAAATGTACAAGTTATGGTATGTGTGCTTTTTTAATGCATTAATAAATTTAGCAGTAGGTCTAATTACCATAATTTCAAAGCAGTAATGAATCTAAATGATCTATTGCATATGTGCAGCAACTTTTGATATGAAAGTAAGATGAATTCTATCGGCAACAAGTCACGGTACTGCCTGTAGTGCTGCAGCTTGCTGCCTATCGTCAAAGTGCAGGAAGTGCTCAGTTTAACTCTTCACTTACTTTAAAATATAGACCTCAGAGTCAAGCCCTGTTCTTTCAGCATTATGGCTCTGTCAGTTGTATTGTTTTCTGTCCAACTGCGCACTTTGAAGAAGCAGAGGAGAGTCCTTTCTTAAAGTGTGATGAGTTGACTGAGGGTGATAGACAGTGATTGGGATCTGGATTATTCCAGACCAGAGCGGTGGTGGGGGCAACAGACAAATCAAAAACCTGAGTAAAGAAATTAAGAAGCATATCTTCTAAATTCTAATAGTACCTAGATATTAAGGCACAACATTTGATACATGATTTGGAAAATATGTCCTGTTATGTTGAAGCGCTTCATTTCGTAACTCTAGAAGTAATATTTCTGTGAAGTTTTTAATTAGTATAAGTAACATTTGCCAAGTATTTTTAACCATATAGATTTTCTTGGTCAGTGACCAGCTTTTGATTTACTTTAACAGTTTAGGCATTGGAATGTACAAAAATGTATAAAATGTCTTGAGATGCATCTTCTGTTTTAGAATACAAAAATGAAGCTACCAATTGTTTTTAAAAGATTGGAACAAATCATTTTCTTAGAATTAATGTAATAAAGCTATGTCTTCACTATTTTTTTTAATCTAAAAGACTTGAATTAATTTTATTTTAATGTATAACAAGGCATATAACAGAGTAAAACATCTAGCGTAGCCACGTTGGTTTCTCATCACAGCCTCGCTAGTCACTGTAGGGAAGTTACTTAGTGTCTCTGAACCTTGCTTTTCATCATAAGTGAATGAGGGTAGGAAAAACCCACACTTCGCAGAGTTGTGTTGTGCGCTTGGTGGACAGAGAAGAGGGCTTCGTAACTGTTTTTGACAAGGAAGACGTTGCCGTTACTCTTTGTGGAAGAAAAAATAATTCAGTACTTAAAAACTGTTAGTTTCAAATGCTTATCATTTGACACCAAGTACTTCCTTTCCACAGGTTTCCCTTCATGGGCCCTTCGGTGACGGGAGCACAAACTGGCGAAGGCCACAGTCTCCTGCCACAGGCCGTTACTCAGGTATTGCTGCTTGGAACTCGTCACTGTAGAATGCGAGCTTCCCTGTGCTTCTCACCAAACCTACTCTTGATAGTGAGGCCGTGCCTAGAAAATAGTACAAATCCTAGAGCCCTGCCAGGAAGTATTATCGTGGAAATAAGTATCAGTGGAAATAAAGACACATTATTGTTTTTTAAGGGAAAGGCAAGTTAAGGCTACGGGCAGTTTCTGAAAAGGGTTTATGTATTTAAGGGGAGAAGATCACTTGGAGGGAAACCAGATGCTCAGAGTGTTTGTGTTTGCTTTTGTTTACGTCTCACTCTGCAAAGACATTTTCACGTCCTACGTTGTAGAATTTATTCAATACATCTAAATGTAAAACTGCTACAAATTATAGAAAATAATGAAATGCTTATAAAAGCATTTTATTTTGATATAGTTAGTCATGTTCTTCTGTGTACTCCTTGGAATAATTTAGTTTTTGGAATATTTATCATTTGTAATAAGCAGCTTTAAGTAGAAATATTTAAATGTTTTGTGTTGAGAAATGTCCAGGAAAGTAGAATTGCTCATTTCATACTGTGTTTTCCTCTGTGCTACCTACTGTATGTCTTTTTGGCATTTCCTTTTTTGCCCTGCCAGTTGTGCTTTAGATTTTTTACACTGATAATTAGTCTTTTCATTATTAAAAGAAGAGGGAGTCACCATTTGACACACAGTGGAGAAAGCATAGGCTTCGTAGCTGAGTTTAAAAAATAAAATCTGAGTTCCACTATGAGTTTATTGTGCAACATTGGGCAAGTTTTTTAACCTCTGTTTTTTGATCTGTCAAATGTTACACCACCTGCTTTACAATATTATAAGGTTTACATGTAGTATATTCTGGATGCTGGTATCATTTGTAATTGCTACCTTGTATACAGCTCATGTCTACCAGAACTTGTAGCAACTCAGTAAATGTTTTTTCAAAGTTATTTTTATTTATCAGATTGTTGCCAGGGAATTGTGAGATTATCACGAGTATTTATTTGGTCTCCCTGGAAGAAATAAGACATTTAATGAGAAAATAAGACTAACATTTTAAACTAGTGTATATTTGTTTTATTATTTGTACATGTTAGAGACATTGGTTCTTGTTTATAAATAAGTAACTATGTTGTGGAGTGTAAACCTAGAACCTATGTTTTGTCTTAGTTGCAGAAGAAACTAGGTATATCATCAAAAAGTGGGGTTTTATGTAGATCTTTAGCTAAATACTAACACTGTTTGATTTGCCTTACTATTACATTTCTGATGAATAACCCTTTACTTTAGAAATAATTGCTTTTCAACTGAATCTGGAAAAAGTAACAGTTGAGAGATAGTTTTAAATTTCTAGAAATCAGGTTGTCACGAGTAAATTATTCTACTTTTTATGAAAGTTGAAGGCTTTTAAGATGCCATAAGACATGAAAGGTTTTTTTCCTTCTATTTCTTTTTTTCTTTCTTTCTTTCCTTTTTTTTTTTTTTTTTGTTTTCATTTTTTAAAAGTTTTTTTTCCCCTTTAACTGAAATGTGGAATAAACCTATTTGTAAATTTTACTTATTTTAGGATGGCAGTATAACACATCAGATTTCTAGGCCTAATCCTCCAAATTTTGGTCCAGGCTTCGTCAGTAAGTATAAATCTAATCAGTTCCATGTTCTCTGGGGATTGCTTGTTTGCACTGTATTTGTGTTCTTCTAAAAACATGGAGTTAGTTTAGGTGTGTTAGTTAAGTCAAAGTGCCCTCGTTTTCTATTAAACATCACTGCCCTATTAGGCATCTTTCCCTCAAGGCATGCATTTTCTTTGCTTTTTTTCTCTGTGCATGAATAATTACCATAAGAGATAAATATTTTAACACAGAAAAATCATCTTCCCCGCTCTCTTCAGTATTGCTGCTGTTTTTGTATCTAGAGTGGGCACTTTACCATCTGTAGAACTGAACCACTTCTTCTCTAATGACTGTCTGCCTGAGTGACAAGGACACTAAATGGGGACAACAAAGGGAATTATGCTGGAGCTGAGCCGGGTTAGCAGCATGGTGTGAAGGTCAGGGATGCCGGATGCCACTGAATCCTTCCTAGTTGCCTTCAGGGGTCCCAGGTGGTTCAGGATAGCATTTAAAGTTCTCCCCAGACTGAACCTTTCTGAAATCTTCAGACTGTTTAGCTAACTTTTTTTTCACCATTATTTTTCATTTTGCTCACCTCTGCTCTCCTGGTTCCAGAAACCAGAAAGGCTTTCCTTGCGGTAGGTCTCATTCTACCAGAAGCAGAACTTCTGAAATCTTGTGAAAAAGCCTGTTCTTGAAAAATGCCCTTCAAATTTAGTAGACTAGATTCCAAGTTCATCCATGTACTGGAACTTCTGGGTTTAAGAACAAACCCAAAGTCTGACCTTTTGAAATTACCCCTGTGTTAATTACAACGATTTGAATACGTATTTGCATTAAAAACAAGTAAACTGCTAAAACCAACTGGCTTTTTCTGGCGTTATTGTGCCCATGGCTTTGGTTGGACTCTTACTGTATGACAATATTCTGTTATCATTGATGTAATTTTTCAGCTAATGTCCTTCTTGGAATTGTATTTATTCATATATTTGTCTTATAGTGAGTCAAAAGGTATATTCTGAATTTCACAACCATAAGATGACTTTTTTTTTTTTTTTGAACTTGGCATCAGTGAAGTAAAGTGCCCTTAAAGAATAAAGAAGGAATATTGGTACCAAGATGAAGAGATATAACTATTTGGGGAGATATTAATGACAGTCAACACAAGTAGAAAAGATTTTACTTGGTTAATTATTTCCTACCTTTGCTTATTTATAGAATTATAAATTACAGAATTCATGAAAATCACCAGTGGTTTTAACGTACAGATTTCCTTTATAAAACAGACTTCATATTGGGCCTCTCTAAAGCATCCTAGATTCCCTGTCTCTTAGTTTAGGACATTTTCACCAGTTAAAAATAGGGAAACCCTTATAAACTTAGGAAAGTTAGCATGGGAAGTGATGCCTAATCCATGCTCAGGACATTGATAGGGTATGTCTCACTTCGTCTCTTCAAAGTCTGTAAGGTTGAGTTAATCAGATACTGTAGCTCAGTACACAGTTTGGCGTGTGGGTTAGGGAGTTTGGTGGTTTAGCTGATAAGTATCCCATTAGATACGTGTTCTACTTTTCAAAGATTGGGTTCATAGTATTTTTAAGTATGAAGTTAACCTGTGTCCTAAGAACATGCATTCTTTGGTTTTCTTAAATATTTTTCTAAAATTTTCTACCTTATAATTACATTGTGGTCTAATATTTAGTATTATGTTTTCAAAATATCTATTAAAAGGTCATGATGAAACTGTTTCCATACAAAGTGGATTTGTATAACTTTTATATTGGACTCTTAGAAAATTAACACAGATGAATTTTTAATTTTTCCCTCAGATGATTCACAACGTAAGCAGTATGAAGAATGGCTTCAGGAGACCCAGCAGCTTCTTCAGATGCAGCAGAAATACCTTGAAGAGCAAATTGGTGCACACAGAAAGTCCAAGAAGGCCCTTTCAGCTAAGCAACGTACTGCCAAGAAAGCTGGGCGTGAATTTCCAGAAGAGGATGCAGAGCAGCTCAAGCATGTTACTGAACAGCAAAGCATGGTTCAGAAACAGCTAGAACAGGTAATAACTAGGTTTGCAAAATAAGAAGCAATTGTTCATGAGTAGAGTGTTTTGGCCTGTCATTCATTAATGGCACAGGCTGTTGATTCGTGTTAAGTGGCTGTCAAAAGTGACAGCTCTGAGCCCTCTTGCTGAGTGAAGCAGTAACAGCCCCAGGTCTTGCCCCAGAGTCACTGTCACACAGCACACACTTTTTACGAAGTGCTGCTAATGGGATTGATTCTCGTGACCCTGACTTAGAACTATTTTCATACTCCGGTGTGAAACCCTGGTATAGCTAGTCTTGCTGGGGAAATTCAGTTACTTTCCCTGCCCTGGGAAACTGCGGTGCAGAGTCTTGAGCTTTGCTGAGGACGGCTTGTGGGGGTCCTCGGTTTTCCAGTTGGACTTGACCTCTGCTTTGCCGTGTTCTTTGGTTCCCTGGTTTCTAATGGAATTTCAGGTAGAGCATTTGAATCACTCTGGTGGGATTTTTTTCATGGTATGTTTTTACTAGTATTTCTTATCAGTATTTTGATCTCAAAATACATTGGTATACCTTATGTAAAGGACTCGTTCCTGAAAAATGAGACCATTTTGCTATTATCTTCCATTATAAACCAGATGGTTTTCAAAATGCTCATACTGAAATAAAAACTATACTTAAAAAGAAGTAAAATTTAAATTTTTATTTAAAATAAAACAGTAATAGTGTTCAAAATGCATCACGTGGCCGCTCCTAGGTATTTACTCAAGTGAATTAAGAAGTTAGGTTCCCACAGAAACCTGCACACAGTTGTTTTATCATGGTCACCAAAAACTGGAAACACCTCAGCTATCCTTCAGCAGTGAATGGTTTGACAAAGTGTGGAACATCCACACGATGAAATAGTACATAGCAATGAAAACAAACTGCTGTTACACACCATGGCTTGGAGGGATCTCAAGAGCATTATACCAAATGTAAGCAGCTAATCTTGAAAGGTTATCTATTGATTCCATTTATAGAACATTCCTGAAATGACAAAATTTTAGAGGTGGGCATGGTTTAGTGGCTGTCTTAGGGATGGGGAGGACGGTTGGACTACAAAGGGGTAGCACACGAAGGAGTCTGTAGAACCCCTGATTGTGACTGTGGTGATGGCCACAACAAGCTCTACGGGTGTTAAAGTTCACAGACTACACCGGAAACGGACAATTTTGCTTTTAATTGTCAGTGTAAATTTCAATCCAGATGTTAATAGTAGAAAGGGAAGAGTTCAGAGTAGATTGACTCGATGGAAATCAGAGTGCTTTCTTTGTAATGAACACATTTATGCCCTGTATTACCTAAGATTCTCTGCCACCTTCTGAACAAGTCAGTTTTATCACCATTTTACATGTGAAGAATCTGCAGAGTCATCGTAGAGGTCGGTGACGTGTTCCTCATAGCTGATGTACTGGATTAGGGATTTGAACTCAGATGTTTTTATCTCCAAACTGTAGTTACTACAATAATGTACCAGCAGTAAGGTGACTGCAGTATAATTCCCATCGTTTAAAACCAAGACTATTCTGTAATGAGAGATTTCTCTTTAAATTTACTCTCTGGGACCATGTTTATTGCAAGTAAATATGCTTTTAAAGATTCCTTTATAAATTATTTTTAGTCCTTTTATTGCCTTCTGGTATATTTCTGTAAATTTTTTATGATGACAGTGTTGTTTTTGCATGTCCATGGATCAGGTCCTATTTAGAAGCTAATACTGTACTTGGGAAACAAGACACATCATCTGTTACTGTATAGTTGCCAGCAGTCCAGTGTAACCTCCTTAAGTAAGCAATTGATGATAACATTTTTAAGAGAACTTTCAGATGTCATGGGAAAGGTGTGGGCTACCACCTTCTGTATCCCAGGTAGTGTTCTAGATGCTTCATGTATACTCATTCTCCTTCGGCAGTCCGGTGGGAGTTCCTCAGCTCTAGCTAGTAAACCAGTCAGGAGAGAGAAGAAAATGTGAGTAGGAGTTATACAGCTGCTGGAAAACAGGCCAAAACCACTATATGCAGAGAGCATGCTAGTCTACCCGGGTAACTGCAGAAAACACACTGGAAACCTGTTGGAGCAGGGCCCAGTGTGCTAGCTCAGCGTGCAAAGACTGAGTGATCTTGGAGGGTACGCGCACCACCTCGCACCCTTTCTCCCACGTCCCCAAGTGGGGTGACACGCTCTCAGGCCACGAGTTGTGTGTTTATTGAGATTGGTCTGTAATGTCTGCACACTGAGGCACAAAGGCTTTGGAATGAATTAACAGACACAAGTCAGGCGTTAACATTGGGAACTATTTAAAACACTGTCTCAGAGCTTTCACATATTTCACAAGCTGTAATTTGAGTATGTTACCTCTAAAATTCGAGGAGTTTGGCCCATCTAGTCTTTTTAACCTGGAGGGGAAGGTGTGGTATATGCGCTAATAACTCATCTTTTTTTAACATGTACAATTTTGTATATTTAAAAAATGAAATCTTCACACGTTTAAATGGTTAAAGTCTGAGTTAAATCTTACCGCTAATCCAGCCTCATATATTGACGTAACTTGTAAGGCATCACAATTAGCTGATTCCGGTGTAGCCTTTGTTTATTGTTTTCTCTTATTTTTCATATGTAGTTGAAATAGTTTATGACGTTCAGAGTAAGATTTTCTTAGTATGTATTTCAGAAGAATGTTTTTCAGATTTGTTTTTGGTATTAAAACATCTTTACGTATAAATTTAGAAAAATCCTATTGAAAAGATTGACAGTCTTTGTGATAAGTTCGCTTTTTGGTGTGTGATTTTTGCTGTTGCCCAGGCATTTTTGCCTCTACAAGCTTTTAACTGCCTTCTATGTGACCTCCACCGTAATCGTCACCAGTGTTTCAGTTTGATGCCTATAGTGACATAAATGATTGAGATTTAGTTTCATTACTCCAGATTCGTAAACAGCAGAAGGAGCATGCCGAGTTGATTGAAGATTATCGGATCAAGCAGCAGCAGCAGCAGCAGCAGCAGTGTGCAATGGCCCCGCCAACTGTAATGCCAGGAGTCCAGCCCCAGCCACCCCTGGTCCCAGGTGCCCCCCCGCCCACCTTGAGCCAGCCCGGCTTCCCCATGGTGCCTGCGCAGCTGCAGCACCAGCAGCATGCAGCCGTCATCGGCCACAGCAGCCCGGCCAGAATGCCCAGCTTGCCTGGGTGGCAGCCCGCCAGTGCCCCTTCTCACCTTCCCCTCAATCCTCCCAGGGTCCAGCCTCCCGTTGCCCAGTTACCAATAAAAACTTGCACCCCAGCCCCAGGGGCAGTGTCGAATGCAAATCCACAGAGTGGACCACCACCACGGGTGGAGTTTGATGACAATAATCCCTTTAGTGAAAGCTTCCAAGAACGAGAACGAAAGGAGCGCCTACGAGAGCAGCAGGAGAGACAGCGCATCCAGCTCATGCAGGAGGTGGACAGACAGAGGGCTCTGCAGCAGAGGATGGAAGTGGAGCAGCACGGCGTGATGGGCTCGGAGCTGGGCGGTAGGACCTCCGTGTCCCAGGTTCCCTTCTACAGCTCTGACCTGCCTTGTGATTTCATGCAGCCCCCAAGGCCCCTTCAGCAGTCGCCACAACACCAACAGCAAATGGGGCAGGTTTTACAGCCCCAGACTATGCAGCAAGGATCCATTAATTCACCCCCCACCCAGAGTTTCATGCAAACCAACGAACGAAGGCAGATAGGACCTCCCCCGTTTGTTCCTGACACACCGTCAGTTCCTGGTGGAAGCCCAAATTTCCATTCTGTTAAGCAGGTGCATGGAGGTCTTCCTGGGGCTGGCTTCCAGCCGTCCCCAGTGAGGCCTCCTTTTACACCTGCTTTACCTGCAGCACCTCCAGTGGCTAACAGCAGTCTCCCGTGTGGCCAGGACCCTGCTGTAACCCATGGGCAAAGTTATCCAGGATCAGCCCAGTCTCTCATTCAGTTATATTCTGATATAATCCCAGAAGAAAAGGGGAAAAAGAAAAGAACAAGAAAGAAGAAGAAAGATGATGACACAGAATCTACCAAGGCACCTTCAACTCCGCATTCGGATATAACTGCTCCACCGACCCCGAGTGCCTCCGAAACTACCTCCACCCCTACGGTGAACACGCCCGGCGAGCTTCCCCAGCTCGCAGAGCCTGAGGCGGTGGAGCCAGGCGGCCCGTCGGCTCCCGACCCGGCCACCGGCCAGCTGTGTCCAGAACTGGAGAGCAAACTGCCCACTAGTGACTTCTCACAAGGAACCCCAAGCCAGCAGACCTATGCAAATTCAGAGGTGGATAAGCTCTCCATCGAAACCCCTGCCACGGTGGAAGAGGTAAAACTGGAGACGGCTGAGCCAGAGCAGCGCCCAGGCCAAGATGGGCCTGAGCTGGAGGAGCGCACGGAGGATCAGGCCAAGGAAAAGGCTGCGGCTGGCCCTGCCTCCGCCGGGCAGAGTCCTTCCCGTCCTGCTGGGGCTCCTGCTTCCAAAGGAGATTCGGGCAATGAACTTCTGAAGCACCTGCTGAAAAACAAAAAGGCTTCTTCCCTTTTAAATCAAAAACCAGAAGGTGGTTTTTGTTCAGAAGAGGACTGTACAAAGGACAACAAACTAGTAGAGCGGCAGAACCCAGCCGAAGTGGTAAGTGTGGCTCAGGGAAACTACAGCTTACTTTTTTCCCTTTCGTTTTAAATTATGGTTACAGCAGATTAGTGCCAGCCGCGGTGTGGACTGTTGTACACTGTTTTACAGCCTTTTCACTCTGGAGTGAAAAGAACATGGATCCCAAGTTTTGACTTACACTAATGAATTACATCAAGTAATCATTTGTTTACTGTATTTTTCAAGAATCAGGGCTGTGTAGGGTAATGCATTTCACACGTAGCAAGTCCCTGTCCGTCGGCTGCTGCCGCACTGAGCTGATCTAACGAAGTGTCGACGCGTCCTTAACTGCAGGTAGCATGCAGCCTCCAGGAACCTCTCTGAAGTACAGAGCACAGTCCACGCCCCCTGTAGGTACCCCAGGGACTCAGGAGTGTTGGGCATCCGTTCTGTTGCAGCCTGTTAACACTTCCTGTTGCACAAACACAGTCTTCTATGTAGATGCTCTTGTATCTTTGTAGTTTTCCATGTATCCATATTCTGCCCTTATTTAGTTGTAAGGCATTGGGTTTGCTTTGTTGTGTGAAGAACTTTCTTGTAAATATACCTTTATTAGATTCCATCTCCCTCATTTCAGTGAACTTCCTTGAGATAGTTCCCAAACTGGGTTTTCTCAGGTTTTAGGAATCGGTCCACTTGTCTCATCTTTCAGAGGCTGCAGTGCCATTATTAGAATGTTCCTAAAGCTTTCCCTACAGTGCTTCTCAAAT
Source organism: Camelus dromedarius (assembly GCF_036321535.1). Taxonomy (NCBI): domain Eukaryota; kingdom Metazoa; phylum Chordata; class Mammalia; order Artiodactyla; family Camelidae; genus Camelus; species Camelus dromedarius. The sequence continues at coordinate 4,408,517 of NC_087442.1, forward strand.
TGGATTTTAAGTTTCTCATTTTTTAGTTGAGTGGGGTGGAGTGGTATGTGCAGCCATTCGGAGTTGCAGTTCTAAGATTGTTAATGAAGCCGTTCATTTGCAGCTGTTGGCTTACTCTTCGTTTTCTCTTACTTGTCTGTCTGACCATCCAGTAGGGGTGGAGCGCTGACCCCATTGTTTCATGTTATTTTTCTAAATTTCGGTGGTGATACTTTTTCAGTCACATTTGCTATCAGCGAATAGGCTCAGTCTCCAGCCGCTTAGTCCACTGCATCTTATGCCGAAGGAACACCAAGCTGCTTGCTGTCCATGAGTGTCTTTCTGATTTCACCCCTTCCCTGGGCAGCCGTGACGCTGCCGTTTCTGCCTGCTCTGCGCTCCCTTCTGTTTTCACATCTGGCCACTATCTTTTTATCTTTCAGAACTCAGTTCTGGAATCGTCTTCTCCAGATACCTTTCTCAGCTCAGCCAATCTGAAATAGGTGCTGATGCCCGTGTGCTCACATGGCAGTTGCTGTAGTGCCACTTAGCGTAAACAGCTCCTTGAAGGGCACAGACTGCACGCTGAGTGCCTTTCTGTCCTCCGTACCTCGTGGAGTACTTAGCACATCATTGGTATTCAGTGGGCTGTGTTGAAGTCAAGTCCTAACACTGGTGATTGTATATAAGAAACATAAATACTGGGTGTCGCGATGGAAAGAGAGATGGGCTCGTTTGTGTACGTGTAAGTGGACTGACCGCTGGGGAGGCTGCACAGTGGGGGGCCCTTCATCACCAGGGGTGATGCCTTCGTACCGCATTCCAGGGGTTACACCATGCTGAGCACTCGCCCTAAGTGCCATTTAATCATATGGCAGGCATGGCTACTCCTCCCGTTTTCCCAGTGACAAAAGTCATTTACTTCCTAGTCCCACTGAAGGCAGGCTTGTTGGGGCAGTAGTCGGAGAGGCGCGGTTCTCCCTCCATGCTGAGGAGGTCTGTTTTCTCACACGGACGCTGGGGCTGGAAGAGCACCCCCCCCCCCCGGTTGCGTGTGGCCTGGCGCCTTGGAGAGGGTGCACCCCTCAGCCTGCGTTAAGTCTGAGTTTTCATCTCTTCCCAGCCTGCGGCCTGGGCGGGGCACGTCGGCCTTTCTGTCCCGGGGTTTCCTCATCCACAGAATGGGGTTGCTGGCGCTCCCTGTCACTGGGTTGCCACTGCCACAGGGCCAAGAGGACTCCGAGCGCACCTTGTGCTTGTGCTGTGCTGTTCATCCGAGGCGGTGCGTGCCTGGGACCTGCCAGCGCATACCTAGGGGTCTGGCAGGAGGGATGTACATTCTGACACGTGCAAAGCTGTGACCACATGAGTAGCTTATGAACAACTGTGTCTTTGCTAATAGAGAAAAGTGAGAGAAAGAAAACAGCCTCAATCCACAACAGCGCTCACTGATTCAGTTACTGTTCCTGTATATCTGTATGTGAGTGATATACAGATTTTTTTGCAGCCATTAAAATTTATGCTGTGCATGAATGTTTAATGTCATGGAGAACAAACCACATGTCAAGTTTAAAAAGCAGCCACTGAAATAAAAGGATACTAAGTGTGATTCATTGTGTTTTTAACAAAATATGTGTAGGCATAGATAAAAGATGGTAAACAGATACATTAAAATGTGAAGTATTTCTATCTCAGGTAAACTTCTGGATGATTTTTGGTCTTCTGTGTTCTGTAATTTAAAGTATTCTTTGAACTGTAGTAATACCTGCTTTTCAGGGTTGCTGTGAGGTAGGAGAAGCCGGCTAAGCACTTAGACAGTGCCTGACCCTGCAAACCCGACAAGCAGTGCATCGTGCTTCAGTCGTGAGCCAGTGAGGAAGGCTTGGGCCCTTCCTACTCACAGTGCAGTCCTTGGGGGTCAGCAACGTCGACTTCCCTGGGGGCTTTTTAGGAAAAGTGGAATCTTGTGTCCCTGGCGCGGTCATCCCAGTCAGAGTGTCTTTTAACAAGATCCCGGATGATCCCCGTAAATACAGACCAGGAGAGCATGGCCCTGGGCCTGGGCTTCGCAGGGCTTGGATGTATCACAGTCACCTAGACGGCTTGTTCACACGTAGGGCGCCAGGTCTCACTCCCACCGCGCACTCAGGAGGTCTGAGGTGGGCCCAGTCCAAGGTGGTGCTCGTTCTGCTGCTCTGGGGACCACCCTTTGAGAACCATCACGAGCTAGCCCCAGGATGGGTCCCTGCTTCCACATCCCCTCTTTTTTGTATGAGCTAAGAATGGTTTTTACATGTTTAAGTGGCTGAAGAAAATCTGAAGCAGAGTAGTAGTTTACAACATGTGAAAATTATATGAAATTCAAGGTTCAGTGTCCATGAATTTAAGAAGGTTTTGGGAACGTAGCCAAGCTCACGAGTTTCTGCTGTCTGTGGCTGGTCTTGCAGTCCCAGGGCAGAGAGCTGAGAGCACAGCAGATGCCGTGTGGTCTGCAAAGCCTGAAACGCTTACTCTTTGACCTTTTACAGAAAAGTTCTGCCACCCGTGCTCTAAGTTATGCCATGTAAATGGAAACTGTAATCTGCAAACCCTCAGAGGTTCAGTGCAGACTGCAGTAAAATACGTTCAGCAGCTATTAGGTGTCTGTAGCAAAGGATGGCTTTCAAGTTTAGAAATAATGGCCCCTAAAAATAGTCCCATATTTTTAGGTATTGATGGCACTGCCCTTAAAATCCTCTTTAAGGACTGGTTTATTCTTAGCCGTAAATACAAAAGTACAGGTTTATTTGCTATCATGTAGGTCCTCTTTCATTGACTTCCAAGTGTGTGGTGATTACTCAGTCCTGTGTGGTCGTGAACTAAGCTGAATGACTAGTGCTGCTTGTTTTTACTGATCTCTGAGCCCGGCTGCCTCTCGCAGCTGAGATGTGCAGGCTGCGAGGCTTTTCTGGAGCCTGTCAGTGGTTTCCTCACGCCTTGTATTTTACCCGTTCCTAAGGGGAACCCAGATAGTGCACTAAAACCACCGTGCAGAGGCCGTGGTGGCTAAGAGCCTCCAGTGAGCAGGATGGGGAACTCCACTCTTTGGCACCAGTGGTGTGGGCAGCCCGGAGGAGTAATGCTCCCTCTGAAGGGAAAACAGCCACACTTAATGAGTTCTGCTCTTTCCTGAAGCTCTGCGGCTTGCTGGTTTCCATACTTGATAATCATGTTTGGAAAAGGGGGTGCTGTTTTCAGAAAACACTTAGACCATTTGATGCCACCATCTCCTCCTTAACTTTTGGTACCCAAGTTAGGGATACTTGGCTTAGGATGGGACTGAATTAGCGTGAACTGAAAATCAAACGTGAATAGTTCACTTATTTCTTAACCTTTCCAATTACATTAGCAAACTTTGGGGGCTCAAATGCAAGGTGGTTTTGGATGTGGCAACAACCAGTTGCCAAAAACAGATGGAGGAAGTGAAACCAAGAAACAGCGAAGCAAACGGACTCAGAGGACTGGGGAGAAGACAGCACCTCGCTCAAAGAAAAGGAAAAAGGAAGAGGAGGAAAAACAAGCTTTGTACTCTACCGCCGACACCTTTACCCACCTGAAACAGGTGAGTCCTGCGGAGCAGCCCCTTTAAAAATTCAAGGAAATGAGACATCAAGTGCTTTTTTAACCCTGTTAAACCGAAACTTTCTCTTTGTTGTGATCATTTCCTAAAGTAGAGAGTTACAGGGATAAATATATCGCAACAAGGAACCTAGTAGATTTCCTACCTGCCAGATTTATCCTATTGGCACCCCCAAAATTACAGTAAAATAGATGGAGCGGTTGGTGATGGTCGAGATTTACTGACGTTCAAAAGGAGCAGCCTCAGCACCAAGGCAGATTCTGTCCGCGTTACTGGTGACTAGACGCAGCCGTCGGTCTCTCCCTGTAGTAAACTCTGTTCTTACCCTTGTAGTTGATACAGAAGGTGGGAGACAGTGCTGAGAGTGCCACTGGGGGCACCCAGCCTCAATTCAGCCCTGCTTCTTGCTGAGCGAAGATAAGGAAGCTGTTATTCTTGTTAGATGCCTGGCAGCATCCCTTTTAAGACAGATGAGAATAAGGCTCATTTTTAAGTATATCTCAAGGATTCTGTAGTCTCTCTCCCTTATTCCTGCATTTTGATACTTGAAATTTTTGAGTCTTATTTTCCTCAAGCCTTATTTGACTAAGTTGCTTCGGGTCTTAGAAAAGTTGAGAAACACTTGTTTTGTTTATCGTGTACATTACTCTTAAATGTGTTTTTCAATAGCAGCTCTCTCTGCTCCCTCTAATGGAACCAGTCATTGGAGTGAACTTTGCCCACTTTCTTCCTTACGGCAGTGGCCAGTTTAATAGTGGGAATCGACTTCTAGGAACTTTTGGCAGTGCTACCCTTGAAGGGGTTTCGGATTACTATTCTCAGTTGATCTACAAGGTATGTCTCTTTGCCAAGGTGTCACCTTGCTTCCTCTTTGGATACCATGTCAGAATTGGTAGAGCTTGTCTTGTTTTTCCATCTGGTTTACATCTGATCTTCCAAGTTCCATTTAAACTTTAGTTCAACTAAAAGGTTAAAATTTTACCAGGTAAAGTGTTTCTGGTATGAACATTTGAAATTTTTGTCTAGGTAAGAGTACAAGTTGTGAAAAACATCCATTATGTATTTCTGTGGTAGGGGAAATATTTATTTTCCTGTAATCTTTATTAACTTTTAAAATGAACTGAAATTCAAAGTAAACAAAAAAATATGGTAGGAATTTATCCTGAAAAATAAAAAGAAAAATTAAAACCGTATTTTACCTAATAATTTAGGTCCTAATTGCAACTAGCTGCAATATAACATAATTATGAATTCTTAGACTGCTAAAAACAACCGAGCTAAACCTAGTTTATCTTTCGGTATTGGTTTTAACAAAGGTTTATGCTAGGCTCACTGGGCGCTCTTTACTTCACATCTGACTTATGTAAAGTGGTCTTTTTTGCAAAAATATTTGCTAGTATCGTCAGTTTTCCTGAGGGCTTCTCTTTTTTAATATTAAAGTCATTCTCTTGTGATGCTCCTTTTATTGTCATTATTGGCTTTTCTCTTCAGTTAGAGCCTCTCCTTACTCTTGTAAATGCCTTCTCTTCTGATGCAAGCTGTTCTCCACACAACTTCATCATCTTCATGAAATCCTAGATCTTTGCAAGATTTGTAATTTGACCTTGCACTCAATCAGCACGGTAGTATAGGTAGAGTCCAGCAATTCCTGAGAGACTCATCAGTCAATAAATAACAAATTGATGACAAGTGTCAAGCAGGGACAGATGTTTGGGGGGAAACTACATCTGTCAGTGACTCACTCAACTTTGTATGATTGCTACTCCTTTTGCTGCTTTTTGAGATTTTGGACAATCTGGATTCTAATATCTAGGATGTGAGTTGCAATTACTGGGTTAGGACCTTAAATTCTTAAGTTTTTTACAGAACGGGGGCATATCTTAATGAGAAGTTAATAAAGGAGGTTTTGAGAACTTTTCACAATTTATTGGTTGAATTTTAAAGCTATCCTTCACTGGCACAATGTAAGTTTACTTCTAATGTCAAAGATGAGCACTCAGGCTGGGCATAGTGAGCAGGTGGATGACACGTCCACAAAGCCATGCGCAGTTGTTCCACCAAAGGCCTCCTGGCCTGCGTGTTTACTTTTCTTGGTGTGCCTTTGAGAAATGAAGACACATCTGGTTACGTTTCTGTAGTGTTGCCTCCCTGTGCTAAAAATTCACAGAACTAAGTTTTAGCAAGGTCCTGGCATATTTGCTCAGTAGCATATAATGTAAAATCTTTTGGTCTCCTGCAGCAGAATAATTTAAGTAATCCTCCAACACCCCCTGCCTCTCTTCCTCCTACACCACCTCCTCTGGCCTGTCAGAAGATGGCAAACGGCTTTGCAACAACTGAAGAGCTTGCTGGGAAAGCTGGCGTACTGGTGAGCCATGAAGGTATGACGCCCAGCCCACATTTCTACCTTGGAGGGGCACGCCCTTGGCGGCCGTGCAGGTGAAACGGCAGTCAGGTTGTACAGTTGTACCCACTTGTCCATCTTGACTAAGTATATCTGCTTCTATGTTTTTGCTTTTCCAGTTACCAGAAGTCTAGGACCTAAACCATTTCAGCTACCTTTCAGACCGCAAGACGACTTGTTAGCCAGAGCTATTGCTCAGGGCCCCAAGACAGTGGATGTTCCCGCCTCCCTCCCAACACCACCGCATAATAACCAGGAAGAGTTAAGGTACAAGTGCCTTCTTCTCTGATGTTTTTAGTTACTTCATTTATTAAAAAATTTGTATGTGTATGTATATAGGACAATGTCTCTAGAAGTAGCATGTTAAAAACACTTAAAAGACTTAAAAGGGAAAATCTGGTGAATAGTTTTCGTCAGAACTTAAAGTTCATAAAAAAATACTCACTATTAAATATTTGTGCATTTTAAAAATCTTACATGGTATAGGAAGTTCAACAAATAATAATGGAATAGACATAAAGGCAGTGGGACTCCATGCAAAATATTTCAAAGACTCGTGTCCTTTATAACCTGTTAATGTGATTTTATTGGGTTTATTGATGTTTGCAGATGTCAGAATAGAAGAGCAGCGGTCACAGGTATCAGAGAATGCTCTCATGGGAAGGAATTCAAGGACACTCCTGTCCAGAGTTTTGTGACTTCTTTGTATCAGTTCTTTAGCCCCAAGGTTCTGACTGGGAGAATCCACTTCCTTTAGCAGATAATCATGACCCAGTGAGTTAAACCCAGGAGAGGTTCTTAGGCACTTCATCAAATTACTCTTTCCCCCTTGGAAAATCTGGTGATGAAAACCCTCTATGTGATGACAGGTCATTTAGATTAAACCCCATACTTTATTGATAAAACTGTGTATCAGAGAGAAGTGACTTGTCCAGAGTTAGAATCCAGATCTTTTGTTCCCCTGGAACTCACTGCTAGATTTGTGCCAAATCTGTGACTGGGTGGCAGCTGTGGGAAGCAGCCTCCTACGTGTACGAGCTTGGTGCCCACTCCGGGTCTCACAGGGGCTCTCTGGGAGCCTTTCTAGGGTCTCCTAATAATGCTGCTTCCCAGCGTCCTTCCACATGCCCGCGTCCCTGCTGGGGGAGGCCTAGTGAGACACCAGGTTGCCCTTCAGCGTCCAGCCTGATGCCACACTTGCCCTCCATCCCCAGTTGCCTTGGTCACCTTTAGCTTCTTGGACTAGACCAGTCGCTTCTTTTTATCACCTCACTTTATCAGTTAAGAAAAATAAAGGCCTTTGAAGTCACAATGACCAGGTTTTACCCATTCCGCTCCCGTGAGTACGAGCAGCTATGGAAGAGCCCTGTGCATGAGGCTGGGGGCGGGGGGTGCTGCTCGGCCCTTTTTCAGCCCCAGGATGTTCCCTAGTCTCAGGGATCTGCTGTCTGCAGAGGTGTGAGTATTCACTTTCTCTGTGCCCTGCTGTAATCTGAACATCTTTGGCAAGTCTTTAAACTTGGATGCTAAAGCTTTAGTCAGCAGGAAACATATCATTTAAATTACTTTAAACATATTTCCTTTTTGTTTTTTCACCCCAGAGAGATTTCCTGGTTGGCCCTGCCCCGAATCATGGGTTCTCATGTTGTTGTTGTCGGAAGGTCACACACGGAGCCAGGCTGGGGCAGGTTGGCTCCAGCTCATGTCCTGTGTCTGTTCTCCTCCCAGGATACAGGAGCACGCCGCTGATCGCGATACTCCAGACAGTTTTGTGCCCTCGTCCTCTCCCGAAAGTGTGGTTGGGATGGAAGTGAGCAGGTACCCAGACTTGTCGCTGGTCAAAGAGGAGCCTCCAGAGCCAGTGCCGTCCCCTGTCATCCCCATCCTCCCCAGCAGTGCCGGGAAAGGTGGGCACCAGTCCTCCGTACTGCGGGCCCACGTGCTCCTGTTGGTGTTTTGAAAAGCCACTAACAATCAATCCTTCCTCTTTCAAGGTTTGGACTCCAGAAGGAATGACATAAAAACTGAGCCAGGCACTTTATTTTTCACATCACCTTTCGGTTCATCCCCAAACGGTCCCAGGTCGGGCCTGATCTCTGTGGCAATCACTCTGCATCCTACAGCTGCTGAGGTAAAGATGAGAGGGTTATTTAATGTCGTAGACTCCGCTAGGTTTTTAAAGCTGTGTCAGGAGGCTCACACGTGTCTGCACGTGACTCGTGCACAGCAGGGTCATTGCGGATAGAAGAGTAAAGTTAGGGAGAGTTCGCACGGTCACTTCAGGCTTCCACGTGGTCTGGGTGTTAGAAATGAGTGTTAAATCGATCTCAGCCTAAGTCAAGGCAAAAGGGGCAGAACGAAGGTAGAGGTCTTGCTTGTTTATTAGAGGAGGTACACAGTGGGGAGCTCTTTAGAGAGAAGCCTTTTGATAACTTTCACACGTAGAAAATCAGGCAGTGAAGAACTTTGTCAACAGTGGAAGTTTTCCAGAAGCAGTGGAAGTCTTGTTCAGGTGGCAGCTGCTTGTATGAGACCAAACTCATAGTCCCACGATGGGACATTTTGGCAACAGAACTTAGCGGTAGTGGGTTCTCGTGGACCGTTTCAGACCTCTTCCCAGAGCTGTAGGTCCGCTTGCCAGTAGCTTTCGACCAGCTGTAAAAACTGACAAGGTTTAGCTCATTCCTTGTATTAACGACGCCTAAAATAGTTTAATGCTCTCTCAAGTATTTAATATTCATTGAAATCCCTTTATGAGGATTTCTGTTTATGAAAGCTTTATTTAGATATTGGCCCATTAAAACCTTTTTTTTTCCTTGAGACCCTTAAGTCTAAATCAGCATTGTTGGATTTGCTTACCACCTGTACATCAGCGAATAACACTTACCTAATAGGAGTTTTTCTTCAGTGCTTCTCTGTGCCTTCTGGGTGGGTCATGCAGCGTTTGCACTTTGTTTTAGAACATCAGCAGTGTTGTGGCTGCCTTTTCCGACCTCCTTCACGTGCGAGTCCCTAACAGCTACGAGGTTAGTAATGCACCAGATGTTCCAGCCGTGGGTTTGGTCAGTAGCCACAGAGTAAACCCAGGTTTGGAGTATCGACAGCGTTTATTTCTTCGTGGGCCTCCACCAGGACCTGCAAACCCGCCCAGATTAGCAAGCTCCTACCACCTGAAGCAGCCTAACGTGCCGTTCCCTCCAGCGAGCAATGGTGAGCGGGTTTACGTTAGTGAACCTCACGTTCGTTCTTGAATCAGAAGTTCAGCTGATTCTCTTTAAAATCCCACTTTAATTGTAAACAAGTAACAGGTAGCATGTTGGTGCATCATCCTGGTGAACTGACCTTCTAATAAGCTCTGCTGTGCGGTGACTTAGCCTTAGTGCTTGGGGACTGTGCCGTGTCCCCTCTGACGTGCTCACCCACAGGCCGCCTTGTCCTCCTGCCTCCGCCGCTCGTCCTGTCCCACCTCCTGCTTCGCGCGTGCGCAGCGGGCCAGAAGCTTTACCCACACCCCTGCTTCCTCTTTCCTTCTCCACCGGCCCCTGGGGCAGTGGGGTCTGGGCTCACCCTCACCGCCGTCTCTCCTCTCCCCACTTCCCGCACTGCGAGGGCTTGTGTCGGAGCTCGAATCCCTAGCCTCTGGCCGCTTCTGTCTCCCTCACTTTCCCTGCTTCTCCCTTTGTGCCTCCGCGGCCCCCACAGACGGTGGGCTCTGAGGGTCCCTTGTGCTTTCTCATGAGTCCTTAGTTATATTTTTTATCTCAGCCCCAGGACTTTCCTCATCCCCCTTTGACTTTCCAGATCATACCCGTTTAAGACTCTTATACACGGACCTCTTCACCTTTCACAGGACATTTCCATCTCGTCTTCACCCTCAAGCGGAAGTGTCCTCTCTCCCCCAGCTCACTTTGCGCTTAGACTGGACAGAACTCAGCGGTTTCCTTCCACGCTCCCCACGTCCCAGCAGGCTGCCCCAGCTGTGCGAGAATAGGTTCCTTGATTTGCACCCCAGTGTCATGCACATAATAGATGCCCCATAACCACTGCTTAGAAGATCAGATTCTTATTAATTGGTAAAAGATAACACATGGTAACATGAAGGAACCGTGTTACGAGAAGTTGATACAGTACAGCTTTGTGCCATGTGCCACCTCCTTGTTATTGGTCAGTTTTAGTCGCTAACGAAGTCTTTCGTCTGCAGGTCTTTCTGCATATAAGGATTCCAGTCGTGGTATCACGGAGAGCGCGGCTCTCAGACCGCAGTGGTGCTGTCACTGCAAAGTGGTCATTCTGGGAAGCGGGGTGCGGAAGTCGGTCAGAGACCTGGCCTTCGTGAACAAGGTACCCGCTACATCTTCTCTGTCCCTCCCCACCCCAACCCGCGGTGTCCCTGGCAGGGCTCCTCCTTCAGGGGGAGGCCGTTTACGTAGCCCCGCCTGTCGCCTGCTCTGGCGGTAGCATCAGCATGTGTATATATGATGTGCTTGAGCGTGAAATCAGATCGCTGCAGCAGCCTGTTAGACGGGACATTATGAGAACCACATGTTTTTAAATAGTGTGAAATACGGATCGTGTGGTTTTGTAAATGTATTTTCTCTGTGGCTAAATTATTATCTGCTACATATTGGCTTGTGGTTACCTTTCTACTTTTAAGGTAGCTACTTTCACTTTCAACATAACATAAAAACCACATATGTATAGATCTTGTTTTTATTAAGTTTTGACTTACTGAGCTCCCCACGTATTTCTCTCTGCTTCTCAGGATTCCCGAGAAAGCTCCAGTCGAGTGGAGAAGGATATTGTCTTCTGTAGTAATAACTGCTTTATTCTCTATTCGTCAACTGCACAAGCAAAAAACTCAGAAAGCAAGGTAAAGTTAGGCAGTCTCGGTTAATCAGTCTGTGTCGGTGAATAAAATGGGTGTGCCTACCAGATTCTCAGAGCTCTCCAGGGATTCTAAGCAGCTGCTGCTCAGGCTGAGAACGTGCTCGGTCCAGGTTGTCACTGCAGATTGAATACGTCCCGTTTACTTGACAGGCGTGGGCAGATTGAATTTTATCTTAAAATCTCAGAATTGAATAAAAACACTAATAGTAAAGTCTGTAATTTTACTTATTAACTACAAATAGCTTAATTACAACTATAAAACATTGTTTTTTGATCTTATCCCAATGGAAAAAGCCTGCTCACAAGCACAGCTTAAGTCTGTTCATGTATTTTGGGAAGAAAATCCTCGTCCTACCATATGGTAGAAGGGTCTGCCTGATTTTGTGGAGTTTAAGTGTGACCAAGTGTGTAGTTGGTAAGGACGACACGTTTTTAATCCTCCTCATTGAAGGAAGTTGTTTCCCATGGTGTAATTCTCAGTCATTCCTTCCTTCAGGTCATTACTTTTTCTTGGAAGAATGTTCTGAAGACTTATTTTTTTAGCAGGCAGTAGTGCCCAGTGTGATAAAATTCAGGGTATATACCAAATAAGTTTAGACTTTAAATTAAAATAAATCAGTCTATATGAGAGGAGGGTTGTTTTTTCCCCAGATAATTTAGGTGTGTGGTGCCCGCCTGCTTCTGGATTTATGGGAGGGGGTCTGTCTAGAGCCATGGGAGAGGGAGTGGTGGGAAGGGAGCCTGTGGGTTTGCCGCTCATTCGCTTGTGACACTTGGTACCTCAACGGAAACTGAGGCAGATTCTCTCTCAGCACCTCTGCCCACCGCTGGGTGGGAGCCCGCAGCCTCTGAGAAAAGTTAAACGTGACTCATCTGCCGGGGGCTTCTCCCCTGTGTCACATTCATGCCAATTTATTAAGCCTGAGATTAACAAACAGGAATTTCAGAGAGTGGGATGAGCTCTTAGAAGATTATGACCCAAAGTTCTTATTTGGTTTAACAAGAAACACTGTTCCCTTGTGTGAATTAAATTAGTTCCTCTGACAGCTTTGATTTTTCCAGCTTGATTATGATTAGAAAGAGGAGCATCCACGAAAGTTTAAGAGCAGAATATTCTCCAGAGCTGTGGCTTTGCAGAGAAGGATCCACCCACAGACCTTTCATCAGTCCTGCCTGTCCGTGCGGGAACCTGTGGACATTCAGTACTGACCTCCACTGTGCACAGATCCTCACCGCGCCCCGTTAGACCCCAATTCCCTGGCTTTCTTGCTTTAACAAGAATTGCTTTTAGGGCTTTTGAATTACTCTTTCTCACATTTCTTTTTATTGTGCAGGAATCCATTCCTTCGTTGCCACAGTCACCTGTGAAAGAGACGCCTTCCAAAGCGTTTCATCAGTACAGTAACAACACCTCCACCTTAGACGTGCATTGTCTCCCGCGGCTCCAGGATCGAGCTTCGCCCCCTGCATCACCTCCCATCACTTTCCCTCCTGCTTTTGAAGCAGCCAAAGTAGAGGCAAAGCCAGATGAGCTTAAGGTAACAGTGAAGTTAAAGCCTCGGCTCAGGGCTGTGCACGGCGGGTTCGACGACTGCAGGCCCGTCACAAAGAAGTGGAGGGGGATGAAGTGGAAGCGGTGGAGCATCCACATCGTGGTCCCCAAGGGGGCGTTCAAGCCCCCCTGTGAGGATGAAATCGATGAATTTCTGAAAAAACTGGGCACGTCTCTGAAACCCGACCCTGTGCCCAAAGACTATCGGAAGTGTTGCTTCTGTCACGAGGAGGGTGATGGCCTGACGGACGGACCAGCCAGGCTGCTCAACTTGGACTTGGACCTGTGGGTGCACTTGAACTGCGCCCTTTGGTCCACGGAGGTCTACGAGACCCAGGCCGGGGCCTTAATAAACGTGGAGCTGGCCCTGAGGAGAGGCCTGCAGATGAAATGTGTCTTCTGTCATAAGACGGGTGCCACCAGCGGATGCCACCGATTTCGCTGTACCAACATTTATCACTTCACTTGCGCCATTAAAGCACAATGCATGTTTTTTAAAGACAAAACCATGCTTTGTCCCATGCACAAACCAAAGGGAATTCACGAGCAGGAACTGAGTTACTTCGCCGTCTTCAGGAGGGTCTACGTCCAGCGCGACGAGGTCCGGCAGATCGCCAGTATCGTGCAGCGCGGGGAGCGTGACCACACCTTCCGCGTGGGCAGCCTCATCTTCCACGCCATCGGCCAGCTGCTCCCACAGCAGATGCAGGCATTCCATTCCCCCAAAGCGCTCTTCCCCGTGGGCTACGAGGCCAGCCGGCTATACTGGAGCACGCGCTACGCCAACCGCCGCTGCCGCTACCTGTGCTCCATCGAGGAGAAGGACGGGCGTCCGGTGTTTGTCATCCGCATCGTGGAGCAGGGCCACGAAGACCTGGTCCTGAGTGACAGCTCCCCGAAAGGTGAGGCCCACCCTCCCCACGCTCTGCAGAGCTGCTTACTCCGGGGTCGGGCTGAGGAACGTTTCACCTGTTTCCATGGTTTTCTCATTTGTTCAGGTTTTATAACAGCCAGTGTGGAGTTTTCATTCACGAGTGCAAAGCTTCTTTATCTGGTCATACCTTGTCTTTTTGTACTGTTCTCCAGACACTTGCTAGACTCACTCTAAATCAGAGTAGAGCTGATAAATAGGAGAATGATTGTAGGTCAAGGTTGCCTGTCACTTACGTTGAGGACACTCTTTACGTCACCTAGAAATGGAACCGTATTTAAAGCATATTGTGTGTAGTCTTCTCTCAGGAGGAGCAAATATTAAAGTTTAGAGCCACTTACTTTTGACCTCAGGGGTGAGCCTAGGTTGTCATTTCTGTTGATGTAGAAAGTGCTGTGAAACTGCTTTTTCAAAGTGTAGCAGATTTTTTTAAGTATGAAAATGCTCTGAAGATAATTCCAGTGGAAAAATCAATTTCACACTTTACCTCTGAGAGGAGAGGACATGTCTGTAGGTGTCATTTACTTCATTGGACCAATCATCCAAAAATCTAATGTGCTGTTTGGCCAGCATGAAAGTTAACCTGCTTGCATGAACTTTAGTCATACTGAACTTTCTTTTCCCCTTTTGCTGTTTAATTTCCTTAATGTAACATATTCTTTTCCCCCAACCTTCCTAAAGTCTGTAAAACTGCTGCCATCTGATAAGCAGGTAATAGCAGGCCTTTTAGGTCACTGCCCACGGGCTCTACCCGGTGAGTCTTTGTCAACAGTCTCCGTTTTGCTCTTGTTTTTATACTGCATCCTCTCTTCCTCTCTGTTTAGCTAAGAGCAGATTTTTCATAAAGAAAAAAAATTTTTTGTCCATATCATAGGTGTTTGGGATAAAATTTTGGAGCCTGTGGCATGTGTGAGGAAAAAATCTGAAATGCTCCAGCTTTTCCCAGCCTACTTAAGAGGAGAAGACCTGTTCGGCTTGACGGTGTCTGCGGTGGCACGGATTGCCGAGTCCGTGAGTGCCGGGGCGCGGGGTGACCTGGGAGTCGCTCAGGGCCTTTCCCAACGGGGCCGCTGCCACCACCTTGGCTCATTCTGTCAGATTCACAGCACTTGGAGGTGGTGGCTTTGCCGGGAGATTAACTCCTATCTCTCTCAAAGAACAGGAGGCCTTCATGAGTCACTGGGAGGGAGACTTGCATAAATGTTGGTGTGTTAATGTCTGCTCAGTGAGGGAGGTCACAGATGTGGGTTCTCTGGTGCTAGGGGGTGAGGGTCCTCACGTCCTGCACTGCAGGTCAGTGCGCCCAGTCCTGACACCGGGACATTCACAGCCACTTTCCTGCCCTCATCCTATGGTTGGTCACCAGAGGGCAGTTGGATTTCGGGAGCGTTCAATCCTCTCTGAGACCTCTTTGTGAGGTTTTGAAATCACACACGTTTGCCAGCGAGTCTACGCACAGTACTTTGGGGAAATCTCATGAACGTAAGGCATTGCTTTCAAGAAAAAAGCCATTGGTGGGTTTTCTCTGGAGAAGCAGAGGACAGCCCTGAAGCCATGGAGTCCTGTACCCAGCTGCTTCCTTTGGAAGAGCCCTGCCTCAGTAATCGGTACCTGTCATGTCTCTAGAGAGATATGTTCACAAGAGATATATTCTAGAAAAGACTGTATGTACCATGCGAGTTAACCCTACGTTCCCGCCTGTACCCCTGGGACACGGAGAGATGGGCCATCATGTCACGGGCCTGTCTGTGTGCGGGCTGGCGGTGGTAACATAAGATAAAGAGAGTGTTTTGAAAATGTTGACAAGTTATTTCCGTAGGATTCCAGTTGGGCCATCTTTGGGCCAGCTCAGGGTTGCCTGTGGTCTTGATCAGATGAGTTAACTTTTCGTTTATTTTGCTTCTTTCCAGCTCCCCGGGGTGGAGGCATGTGAGAACTACAGCTTCCGCTACGGCCGGAACCCTCTCATGGAGCTGCCTCTTGCCGTCAACCCCACAGGTTGTGCCCGTTCTGAACCTAAAATGAGTGCCCATGTCAAGAGGTTTGTGTTAAGGTATTTTGTTTTAACTTCACATAGTACAGCCCAGGGTTTCTAGGCATATTAGTGGTTTCTGTGCTTGTCTGCTGCTTACAAACCCTGCTGTCTCTGGCTGTGTCTGCCGACCACACCCGAGCACCTGCCGTGTGGCTCCGCTAGGTGGCTTTCTGTGTATGTTCCTGTCAGAAAGAATTTGAATCAACCTGGCTTTGGGCCTTATTCAGAGAGATCTTCAGTTTTCCTTTTATTTCTTCCTGTTGGCGTGCCACCGTCTGCAGGCCTCACACCCTGAACAGCACCAGCACCTCCAAGTCGTTTCAGAGCACAGTCACCGGGGAGCTCAGTGCCCCGTACAGCAAGCAGTTTGTCCACTCCAAGTCATCCCAGTACCGGAAGATGAAGGCCGAGTGGAAGTCCAACGTGTACCTAGCCCGGTCTCGGATTCAGGTGGGAAGACGCTGGGTGTCCGGGAAGAGGAGGGCAGGACACTGAGGCGGTCGGGAGGTGCTGGCATCCAGCACGTGGGAAACGGGGAGAGTCATACTTTGGAAATTCTGTCCGATTGCATTCAGCGCGTGGTCTCGGGGCTTGGCGCTTTCCTTCCCTGAGTGGAAGGAACCCACATCTTCCCACCTGGGTGAGGGCAGGTAGCACCGCATTCCCCACACACGGGGTTTGTGGCGAGGTCACCAGAGCTGTATTTCTAGGCACTTGTGAAGTGAAAAATACAAATGAAAATATTTTCCAGAGGTCCCCAGTTTTGGAAGTTGTCTTTCGGCAGCCTCCTTCTCATGAAAATTGTGTCTTTTCTGTTGGTTAGACTGTGGAGCGCCTTGTAGATACAGCCATGTGCGGGCCGGGCGTTCAGATCCACTCCTGCAGTCCGTGGCTCCTGAGCTGCAGATCTGAACCAAACGGCTCTTCAGCTTCTCCCTCCCGGGTTCCAGGACGGGTTTACAGTTCTCACTTTGCCACACTCCTTCAGTCTCCCAGCCTGATCATCCTCCAGCACCTGGTTTTACTGAGTGAGGTCACATCTGCTGGCTGTCGGTGTCAGCCTCGCTACGCCCAGACCTAGAGCATCAGGTTTTGTTGCCGTTTTCCTCTGAGAAGCTCCCTCAAACCCGCTCTCAGCCCCGCTGCCCGGTTTTAATCTCCCGTCCCCCCCCCCCCTCCCCGGGGCGGCAGTGCAGGCCCCTCCTTCCAGTCCGCCAGCTCTAGGGTGGCGGGTACCGATCTGACCTGCTCTCCACTGTCTGTACCTGTTCACGTTCTTTCTACAGAAACTTCTTCCTCCTTGGAGGTTTTAGGCTCTCCTCTTTACTCTTGGTGTTTGGGCTTTTTACCGGAACGTGCCTGGGTTAGGATGAGTCCTTTCAATCTGGCGCAGTGAGGCCTTCAGTCTGAGAAGTGCCTTCGTGGTGGTTCTTTGCAAGTTCCTGCCTCTGTTTCTGTTGGCGCGCATACACAAACATGGGCCCCCTGAGATCCGGGACCTCACCGTGTGGACCCCAGGCCGGCACCGTCTAGGGCCTGGCCATGCCGTGCGGTTGGGGCCCAGCCTTACTGAATCTGGCCCCGAGGTGGGGCCCCCGCATGCTTCCTGCGCGGCTGGAGAAGAGTTCCCGTCCCGGGTCTAACCTCCCGCCGTCGCCTCGTTTCTGGTCTCCTTGTCCTGGTCTGAGCTGCTTCTCCTTCGTCTGCTCTTCATTCTTTTGTGTTTAAAAATCTTTCTCCTTTCTGCTCTCGTCCCTTCTCTCTGGTACCTCGTGTTCATGTTACCAACACAGCCTCTTCCCCATCGTTCCGCCGTCTCCAGGGAGGAGCTCCCGCAGGCTCCCGGGGGCGCGGGGTGAGGCCTCCGCCCCGCCCCTGGCGGTGACTTTCTCCTGCTGAAGCAGCTACTTCTCCATGTAACGCGTTTCTCTCGCCCATCCTGTTCTTCAGTGTTGCTCGTATTCCCGCACTGTCGGGGTACGGGGTTCTCAACTACCTGTGTTCAGTCTGTCCCCTTTTACCTTGAGCAATTTAACAAAATCTTTTTCATGTTTTATAAAGTTAAATTCACATTTTATTAAGGATTCAAATTTCACTTGTCTAGAACGGGGTAGAAGCACTTTGGAACTGGAGAGACGGATAGGTGAGCGCTGACAGGACAGCCCCGGAAGCGCCGACTCCGGGAGGAAAACGGTCCCTCTGTGAGCCACGCCCGCTCACACAACCAGACCACGTAGCGTCTCACTCTTCACTTTGGCAGCAGCAGTTTAACCTGAAGCGATTTTGAGAGTTTTTGTTGTTGGGTTATCTTTTTTCTTCCTCCATACGGTCCACCTCCCAGTAACCACATTAATGCCCCAGAGTGCGTATCCTGTGTTTTCCGTGGTGCTTTCTTAACAGCACATACACATCCGTGTGCAAGTTTACAAGTGGGATTGTGCTGTGTGCATGTTTCTGCATCTTCTCACCGATACTCAGACTCCTAGACCAGCGGAAACACTGCTGACTCAGTCCCTTTAATGGCTCCATGATGTTCCGTGATGCGGATGAACTGTAGTTAGTTAAACCATTCCTCAGTGATGAGAATTTATTTTGTTTACAATTTTTCCCCAGTGTTGCCAGTGGTATCTTGTACACCTGTCTCCGTGTATCGGTAGCTTCACTTCTGTGGGGTGTATCCCCCAGAGTGCGGTTTCTGTGTGAAAGTTTTCAGTTTTCTGAAAAGGCTCTGCTCGCACATTGCTCCCAGCAGCGTGTGAGGCTGACTTTCTCACTTATCGTTTGCAGTGTTACTGCCCATTTATAGTTTTGCCACTAGTGACCACAGAACTACATTGTCACCTTAATTGCAAACTTTTGGATTTTTGCATTTGGATTTACTGTTCTGTGAACTGTGTGTTCATATCCTTTGTCCATTTTTCAGTTTATAAGAATTTGCACTATTAGATTTTTCCCTACAACACATCCCTTGCCTGCCAGGAAGTATGGTATATTTCTTCCTACAAAAGTTTGAATTCCAAATAGTCAAACATATATAATTGTCTGGCTTCTGTTCTTAAAACTGCAGATTGCATATGAGTCTCTTAGATTTTTTTTTCAGCAATTTCATTTTTTATGTTTAAGGCAGTTTAATTTTTTCCATTGAATAACCAGTTGTAGGAGCACCATTTAGCAGTAAGCAGCCCGTCCATACTGAGCTGGATGTTGGTAACCCCGCCTGGGTCTGTGTGGGTTCTCTGCTCGCTCCCACTGACTGTCCCGTCTGTTACCCCAAACCGTGTCAGTATCCGTCCAGATTCTTCTTGTGTGTTCTGCTTTGTTCACCTCTGAGTCATATCTGGAATTGACTGGAATTAACTGAGTAAATGTTTTTTTCCGAAGATCATTCAGTTCACGTACTGAAATCTCTTAACAGCAGCCGTCTGTGCCGTGTGCTCCAGGTGGTGCTTGATGAGAAATGGGGGGGCGGGGTTCCCTCTGGTCGGTCTTAGGTGAGGATGCAAAAGCTCAAAGCACAGTGCCCTGTGTAGTCAACCCTGTTTCAGTTGTGTAGGCTCTGTGTTACGTCAAGTCCTTGAGAAGCAGTAGTGCCATAAAATGAGCAGCAGAAGCTGTTGGCCTGTTCAGCTGGTAGAATCTCAGCAGGATGCCCGACATAGACGGTGCTCAGCTGTGGACAGGATCACTTTCTAAACACGCTTGGGAGGTTCAGTGTGAAACAGACCCAAAGGCATGGTGGGGTCGCAGAGCCCGATGTGGGAGGGTTGTCTGGGGTCAGGGTTCAGACGGTGGCGGAGCGAGGACAGACGGTCGTTTGAGTTCAGGTGGAATCCTCAGTGAGGCTTTCAGTCTGACCGGGGGTAGCACCTTCGTGTGACAGAGTCCCTGGAACTGAAGTGATGAGGGAGGTGCACGTTTTGCAGGGCCTGGGCCTCTACGCTGCCCGGGACATCGAGAAGCACACCATGGTCATCGAGTACATCGGGACCATCATCCGGAACGAAGTGGCCAACAGGAAGGAGAAGCTCTACGAATCCCAGGTGAGCGCGGCCCTGCCCCCGCCGGCCCCGCCTATCCGCCCAGGTTCGAGTGCAGACAAAACCCTGTCTGGGTGTCCTTGTATTCTCCTCTTGTGTTTTCCAACAGTCCTGCATTTTTCGATCAGTATTGTTATTTGCAAAGACAGGACCTTGGGTGGATGAGCCTGGCTTCACAGGCGCCCTCCCGAAGTGTTGATTTCTTCTCATAGCGCATAAACATCTGTGCGGGTCCCCAGGGCAGGAGATTGGGGACCTCTCAGTTCCGGCGACTTCATCTCCGTCCCATGGACAGGAGCACGGAGCGGGCTGACTTCCTTCTCTTTCAGAACCGAGGTGTGTACATGTTCCGCATGGACAACGACCACGTGATCGACGCCACGCTCACGGGAGGGCCTGCGAGGTGAGAGTCGTGTGCAGCCTTTCAGTGGTGGAAGTTCAGGGCAGACGAGTGTTGGAAAGAATTTCCATTTAAAATTGTGTGTTTGTTCTTGTTCTGTAGTAATAGAATCAGGAAGGAGTGGTTCTCCCTGTGACCTGAAAGGGTTTTAAAGCTTCTTGCAGTTTTAGAATAAATCGCTTTCTGAAACGGTGGCTCGCAGGTACATCAACCATTCGTGTGCACCGAACTGTGTGGCTGAGGTGGTTACCTTTGAGCGAGGACACAAGATTATCATCAGCTCCAGTCGGAGGATCCAGAAGGGAGAAGAGGTGAGAGCGGGGCCCATCTGTGGTCGTGTCCCAGCGTCGGGGAGCTGCAGGGCGGAGACAGTCTGTATTGCTGGAGGATCCTGTATCCTCCAGGCAGGGCAGAGTCTGCCACCTCCCGCATCCTTCATTCCTCACTCTCCCGTCCCTGCATCCCTCTGGACCCCTCGCCCTGCCAGTTTGGCTCAGTGTCCCCCCCCCCCCCCTTTAAAAATGAAGCCTGTCATCGTGCTGATGGTTGAAGACTTCCCAGGGTCCGTGCCCTTGTGCTCTCCGGGAACACGCTGGCTCTCGGGAGATCACTGTGAGGCTGTCGGCTGCAAGCTTGGGGGTGACTGGGGCTCCACTTTGCTCATATGAACACTTAGGACCACTACAAGCTGATGGGTTTTTTGCATGAATAGATTTGCAAACAGTTTGGCTATTTTTTGTCTTTGTGTCTTTGGCCCAACGGAGTACTGTGGTTTGCCTGGCCCCCATTAGGGTTATCACCCGGCTGGCTCTGTCACAGCCTTGTTTACGGTCCCCGACTTGGTCTGCCAGACGTGGTCAGCTCAGGCTGCAAGGTGCACTGGAGTGCTTGGGGCCTGGCCCGGGCGTGGGGTTGGTGTGTCCTGGAAGGCACCTGCCTGGGGAACCCTCCTATTTAGGGAATGAGGAGCCTTGGGGTCTTTACTTGGTTGGCTCCCCCAGCCCCATGTGAACAGAGCTGTGGAATTATACTTGTTTTTGGTTATCTTTTTGGAATATGTTTTTTTAAAATCAAGAATTGAGCCCAGACCCATTTTGTACATGTCAGTAACCTGATGAGTACGGGTATGTGAAGACCCCTCTGTGGCACGTGACCACCGGGCGGGTGTCTGGCCATCGGGACAGGTGGCGGCCCGACCAGCACCAGGCCCTGCTGCCCTCTCTGCCTGAGCATTCTTGGTTAGCTGGCTTAACCTCTCTGAGCCTCTGCTCCGTTGTGTGTGGAGCGGAGCTCTCCTAGGTCAGCGAAACCGTCCCAGGCAGTGGTATCATGCCAAAGAGAAGCCACGCAGTAGACAGTGTGTTTATTCCGTGTGTTTATTCCCTCTCGTGGTCGAAAGGAAGTCTTTCCAAATAGTGTCCTTGGATGTTTGAATCAGAAGGGTCTTGCGGTATCAGCTCTCTCAGGAGTCGGGGTCCAGGGTGGGGCTTACCCCACGGGAATCGCACAGGCTCCCACCCGCCTTGACAGCAGGGTTGGTCTGAGACAATAATGTTAAATAGCAATGTCTTGTAAATATTAAGTGAGGAAAGATGGAGGAATATGTTTGCTGGCCAGGAGGTTTGTCTCTGCGAACCTGCCTGCCCCATCAGGGAGTGAGGAGGGGGCAGGGGGGCCTGCGGGAACAGTGCTGTGTGGAGCTGTAGGAATGCAGCCGCCTGCCTGTCTCTGAGCTGGCTTGGCCTAAAAAGAGCGCCTCCGGTCTCCCCTGTCCCTTTGGGGCCCTCAGGAAAAGCACAGCCACACGATCTCTTGACTTCTTCTGAAGTTCCCCGTCTCCCCACCCCGGTCCCAGGGCGCCCTGGCAGTGAGGTCTTCAGTTCAGCTCCATCTCTCGGTGGCTGGGTGTGAGTAGCTGCCAGGCGGGCAGGGGCAGGGGCCTTCCTTACACTGTGTCTTTGCCGTGGGCAGCTTTGCTATGACTATAAGTTTGACTTTGAGGACGACCAGCACAAGATCCCCTGTCACTGCGGAGCCGTGAACTGCCGGAAGTGGATGAACTGAGCACCCCTTGCTGTCGAGGGCGGCTCGTCCCTGGGAAGAAGCGATTCAACACACCGTTTGAATTTCGCAGACAGAAAGATGTTTTTGTTTTCTGTTTTATGACTTTTGAAAACTAGCTTCTGGGAGTTCTGATTTCCTCAGTCCTTCAGGGTGAAGGAGCACAGGAGAAAGCCGATGGAGGCAGCCTTCCTGAAGTTGCTGAGGTGAACCGGAATTACAGAATGGTCCAGCACTTTTTTTTCTTTTACTTTTTCTTTTTTCTTCTTGTGGGTGGGTTTTGTTTTGTTTTGTTGTTTTAGTCTCACTAAGGAGAAACTTTTACTGGGGCAAAGAGCCGATGGCTGCCCTGCCCCAGGGCAGGGGCCTTCCTATGAATGTAAGACTGAAATCACCAGCGAAAGGGAGATGTCCAAAGTGCTGGCCACGGCCTTATTTGAAAAAGGGGCAGGCCCTCTAATTTAAAAATTTTTTTAAATAAAGTAGACACCACTGAACAAGGAATGTACTGAAATGACTTCCTTAGGGATAGGGCTAAGGGATAATAACTTGCACTAAAATACATTTAAATACTTGATTCCATGAGTCAGTTTATTGTAGTTTTTGATTTCTGTAAAATAAGAGAAACTTTTTGTATTTATTATTGAATAAGTGAATGAAGCTATTTTTAAATAAAAGTTAGAAGAAAGCCAAGCTGCTGCTGTTACCTGCAGAACTAACGAACCCTGTTACTTTGTACAAACATGTAAATATTTTGAGAAAAAATACAGTATAAAGATAGTTATTGACCAAATGCTACCAGGCTCTGCAGCAGCTCGGGTGCTTATAAAACGTGCATAGGGGTGTCACAGTATGACGCCATGTTATTAAACATGCCATTACAATTATGTAACAACCAAAATTTCCACCTAGAGTGTTCGGGGTTTTTTGGAAACTACGATCTATTAGTACTGAGTTGTTTTATACACCTTACTTCTGACAGAACGGAGTGTATGCTATGACTACAACTTTTATAGCCGTTTTGGTAATTTAAACAAATTTTTTCATATTATATTGTTGCATCCCTACTTCTTCAGTCAGGTTTTTTTGTGCTTACAATTTGTGATAACTGTGAATAACTGCTTAAAAATACACCCCAATGGAGGCTGAATTTTTCTTCAGCAAAAGTAGTTTTGATTAGAACTTTGTTTCAAGCCACAGAGAATCATGTAAACATACTAGGATCATGTAGCAGGAACTCAAATCTAACTCTCGACCTTCTATTTAACACAAAAATTTGAAGAAAAAAAAAAAAAAAGGAGCGATGTCATTGCTTGCGGCTGCAGGACCCCGGCAATAGGGTTTGGAAGATGTAATTTTAAAATGTGTTTGTATGAACTGTTTGTTTACATTTCTTTAATAAAAAAAAAAAACACTGTTTTGTGTTTGCTTGTAGAAACTTAATCAGCATTTTGAACCAGGTTAGCTTTTTATTTTGTACTTAAAATTCTGGTACTGACACTTCACAGACTAAGTATAAAATGAAGTTTTTGTGTGCACAATTCAAGTGGACTGTAAGCTGTTGGCATATTCAGTGATGCAGTTCTGAACTTGTATATGGCATGATGTATTTTTATCTTACAGAATAAATCAATTGTATATATTTTTCTCTTGATAAATAGCTGTATGAAATTTGTTTCTTGAATATTTTTCTTCTCTTGTACAATATTCTGACATTCTACCAGTATTTGTCTTACCGGGTTTTTGTTTTGTTTTCTGTTCTGTATAATAGTATCTAATGTTGGCAAAAATTGAATTTTTTGAAGTATACAGAGTGTTATGGGTTTTGGAATTTGTGGACACAGATTTAGAAGATCACCATTTACAAATAAAATATTTTACATCTACAAAAGCTTGTGAGTCTCTGTTAGCGCCACTCACGGTCCCTTTGGAGCTCTGAAATTCACCACCAGGCTGGTCCACCCTTTCAGGATGACGGGCGTGTGGATGTGATCAACGTGGGTCTCTGCCTTTCCGGATAAAAGGTTTAGCTGTAAGTTCGTGACTCATACCAGGAGACCAGATAGAGGCTCTTCCTGCAGCTGAATAAAGAAGAGGACCTCAGATTCTTTTTAGGGTCTTTACCGGGGACAACGGGAAAAATATTCTGACATCTTACTCCCTTGTTTAAAGTCTGTTTTTATTTGTTAAATTTAGTCCTTTTTTTTTCCCCCCGAAGCAGCTCTCCTAGACTTACTCTGTGTGATAGACTTTATTTCTCATATTGAATGTATTTAACTTTTAATGTAAGGGGGTTGCTAAGGATGAAAACTGCTCAGAACCCCACTCACAATTCCTACAGCCCATCTTTAGCTTGTACTTCACAAACACGCTGAGACAACCAGCTTCTATTCCGCGTGCCTTTAGCATCTGAACAACTTTTAAATGCTGTTCTGAAACACTCCCATCTGAAGGTGTCGGCCAGGCCTGGAGTGCGTTCACATCTGCATCAGGTCATGGAGCTCTTGCTCCGTGCAGCCTCTCCTCCTCGGACCTCACGCTTGACTACTCAGCGCCAGGCATGCAAGGAAGAAAACTTCAAGTCATCGCAGAGCCTGAGGTCTGCTCCCTGCCAGACAGATGCCACCTCCTCGTCCCACACCGAGGCCAGGAAGGGTGAGAAGGGCGGTCTGTGCTGGCCGTCAGATCTGCTGACCTGAATGTGGTCTCATGGGGAGAGGGGCCTGAGGAGAAGAATCTGAGGCCGTGAGTCTGGAGGAGGAAGTGCGGCTCATGTGGGTTTATTTTTGTTCCACCAATGAATTTTTTTTTTTTTTAACTGAAGTACTGTCAGTTACAATGTGTCCGTTTCTGGTGCACAGCACAGTGGCCCAGTCATGCATATGCATACCTATATTCCTTCTCATATTCTTTTTCATTAAAGGTTATTATAAGATACTGAACATAGTTCCCTGTGCTGCACAGAAGAAACTGACTGACTTCATTTAGTATGATCATCTCTAAGTCCATCCATGTTGCTGCAAATGGAATGGTTTCATTCTTTTTTTTTTTAATTGAAACTCCTTAAATAGAGCTTGTGTCTTGAAGTTCTCTCAGCTTTAATTCACTGTTGTACTGGAGTCCTGTTGATGTTGGGGGGAGGGAGTGAGGGAAAAGAAGCATCATCTTGGCATAAAATCTCACTCTCAGTGAGTCTGTATCCCTGGGCTGTGAGCATCACAATTTTTTTTTTCAGTTGAAGTAGTCAGTTACAATGTGTCAATTTCTGGTGTACAGCACAATGTCCTAGTCATGCATATACATACATATATTCATTTCTGTATTATTTTTCATTAAAGGTTATCACAAGATATTGAATATAGTTCCCTTTGGTATACAGAAGAAACTTAGGGTTTTTAATCTATTTTCATACATATAGTGGCTAACATTTGCAAACCTCCAACTCTCAAATTTATCCCTTCCCACCCTGTTGCCCCCGGTAACCATAAAATTGTTTATTATATCTGCAAGTCTGTTTCTATTTTGTAGATGTGTTTGTTCATAGTGTCCTTTTTTCTTAGATTCCACATATGAGTGATATATGGTATTTTTCTCTCTTTATGGCTTATTTAGAATGATGATCTCTAGGCCCATCTATGTTGCTGCAAATGGCATTATTTGATTCTTTTTATGGTTGAGTAGTATTCCATTGTATAAATATACTACAACTTCTGTATCCAGTTACACCAGTGAATTCTTTATAAGCCATGGTCACAGTCTTACACTGGGATTTTGATGGAGTACAGCATTATATCTGTAGATCAAATTGTGGAGAATTAACACCCTAACAATACTGAGTTTTCTAATCCTTTAATATAATATAGTTCTCCACTTATTTAGGTTTTAACTTCTCTCAGCAATGTTTTGTGTTTCTTTGTACAGATCTTAAACTTAAGTTCTCTTACTTTGGATGCTGTTATGGATTGCAGTTACAGTGTCGTTACTTTCTATTTTGAGCTGTTTGCTGCTGCTGTTTACAGGTACAGTTCATTTTTATATTGAGCTTTTTTATTTTGTGGTCCTGATAAACTTCCTTACCATATCTAGTAGTATTTTTGAAAACTCCCTGAGACTTTCTACACATAGTCTGCAAATAGTTCACTTCCTCCTTTCCAATGTACATGTGTTTTCTTTCTTTTTCTTGCCTGTTGAGTTGGCTAAGGCTCTCACTACAAGCGCTGGACATAAGCGGTAAGTACAGGCGTCCTTACTGTGTTCCTAATCCAGGGTCTTTTACGATAGCATCTATAGTTTTTCCTTTCTCAAGTTGAAGAATTTTCCTTCTATTCTTCGTTTGCTGAGTTTTTATTGGAAATGGGTGTTAAATTCTGTCACGTTTTCCCTGCAGGATCATAAGCCTTTTTGCTGTATTATTGTCATAATTAACATCTGTTCTCTAACGTTAAAGCAACTTTCCTTCCTGGGATAAAACCCACTTGTTCATAATGTACTATCCTTTTTGCATATATTACCGGATGGATCTGATTTGCTAATACTTTTTAAGGGAATTTTACTTCTATTACATGAAAAATACTGGTCTATGATTTTCTGGTGTATTGCTTTTAAATCAAGTTAAGTCTTGTTTATAATGTCAGAATTTCATAGTTGTCCAGAAAAGGTTGTGTACTACTGGCATAATTTTTTTTCTCCAGTGTTTGATAGAAATCATCAGTGAAACCATCTGTGCCTGGAGTTTTCTTCGTGGAAAGGGTTTTAAACTACAAATTCAATTTATTTAATAGGTATTGGGGCTAGTCAGGTTATCTATTTTTTCTTCAGAGAAGCTGAGTAATTGGTTTCTGTCAAGGAATTCATCCATTTTATTTAAGATATCAAATTTATTGGCATAAAGGTGATCACAGTAATCCCTTATCCTGTTTATAAAATAGACTTTATTTTTAAAGCAATGTTAGATTCATAAGAGAATTGAGCGGAAAGCACAGAACACACTCACAGCTCCCCTGCTGTCAACATCCCCGCACCACTCTGGTACCTTTGTTAACAGTTGATGAACCTACCCTGACGCATTATCACCCAAAGTTCATACTTGCCGTTACAGTTCCCTCTTGGTTTTGTCCGTTCTCTGGGTTTTGACTAATGCATGACACGCACCCACTGTTACAGCATCACACACGACAGCTTCACTGCCCAGAGAGCTCTCTGCGCTCTGCCTGTTCATCTTCTCCTCACCCACCCCGGGCAACCACTGGTACTTTACTGCCTCCATGTTTTTGCCTTTTCCAGAATGTCACAGAGGTGGACTCATACAGTGTGTAGTTTTCGTATGGCTTCTTCTACCGAGTAATAAGCGTTTTAGATTCTCCTGTGTCTTTTTGTGGCTTGATAGCTTATTTCTCTCAAGCATTAAATACTCTGTTGTCTGAATGCACCACAGTTTACTTATCCTTTCACCTACTAAAGGGCATCTTATTTGCTTCCAAGTTTGGGCAGTTATAAACACAGCTGCTGTTAAGTTCCGTGTGCAGGCTTTGATCTTATGCTAAGAGTGTGCTCAGTTCTGCGAGAATCTATCAAACTGTCTTCCAACGTGACTGGGCTATTTGGCATTCTCACACCACTGACTCAGAGTTCCTGCTGCTTGTCCTTTAAAACATCTGTAGAATCTCTAGTGAAGTTACCACTCTCATTCCTGATGCCAGTAACGTGTTTTCCTCTTTTTTTTAATTAGAGGTTTAACAGTTATATTAATATTCTTATCCCAGCTTTTGGTCTCATTCACTGGTTACTCATTTCCGTTCTGGTTTGTAATATTTCTTTTGCTACTCTGCGCTCCTTTTCCTGTTTTCTTTGGGTGGGAGCTTGGCATTGATTTTTAAACTTCGACCCTTCTCCGCTGCAGCCTAGTGCTGTAAGATCCCCGAGCCCTGAGTCATTTTCGTCCTACAGCCCTTGATATGTTGTTTTCATTTTCAGGCGGCTCAAATAGCCTTTTGGTTTCTTCTTTGACCCACAGAGTATTAGCAGGTATGTTCCTGGCTGATTTTCCAATATTGGAAGATTTTTATATTATTGACTTCTTACTGTTACTCTTGACTTCTGATACAACCTGCATGATTTGAATTTGTATAAATTTGTTGAGACTTACTTAACGTTGTGGAACATGATTTATCTTGGTAAATATTCCAGGTGTACTTGGAAAGACGTGTGTTCTATGCCAAGTCGGTTGATAGTACCGTTCACGTTTTCTGTATCCTGTCGTCTCGTCCACTTGTGTTACCAGTTATGAGAGGTGTGCTGAAATCTTCCTCTAACTGTAGACAGTGCCTCTCCTAGCAGCTCTGACAGAGCACTTCTGGTGGCACGCTGTTGCGTTATTAGGCACATGGACGTGTGGGATCACTTCCTCGTAATGAACTGATCCCTTTAGCGTTCTGCAGCAACTCGACTTAGGAACATTAGCAACTCCTTAGGAACATTCTTTGCTGTGAAACCTCCTCTGTCTAATAGTAATATAGATCCTGTAAGTGTGTTTCAGTTGGTGTTCAACATGCATAGATTTTCCTTTCATTTTAAACTTACCTGTTTCTTCATATTTAAAGTGAGCTTATAGTTGGGTCTTGCATTTTTATCTAATCTAAGCATCTCTGCCTTCTAACTGGGGCCTTTAAACCCACTTGCGTTTTTACTGAGGTTAGTTGATGTACATTATATAAAGTTCAGGTGTATAACATGGTAATTCACGATTTTTAAAGGTTATACTCCATTTATAGTTATTTTAAAATATTGTATTTCCTGTGCTTTAAAATATATCCTTGTAGCTTATTTTATACATAGTAACTTGTACCTCTTCATCCCCGACCCCTCTCTTGACCCTTCCCCTATTAGCTGCCCCACTGGAAACCACCAGTTTGTTCTCTATAACTCTGAGTCTTTCTTCTTTATCATATTCACTAGCTTCATTTTTTAGATTCCACATATAAGTCGGCTATTATAAATAATGCTGCTACGAACATTGGGGTGCAGGTAGCTTTTCGAATTAAGGGTTCCCTCTGGATATATGCCCAGGAGTGGGATTGCTGGATCATACGGTAAGTCTAGTTTTAGTCTTTTGAGGAACCTCTAAACTGTTTTCCACGATGGCTGCACCAAACTACGTTCCCACCAGCAGTGTAGGAGGGCTCCCTTCTCTCCACAGCCTCTCCAGCATGTATCGTCTGTGGGCTTGTGGACTTTTTACTGATGGCTTTTTTGACTGGTGTGAGGTGGTACCTCATATATATGAATAATTTTAGTGCTGACACTGGAAGGGTTTCCTTTCTGCGCATCTTCGCCAACATCTGGTTATTTGTGTTGTTTCTGATGGTGACCAAAATGAGGTATCACCTCATGTTCTGACAGGTGTGAGGTGATATCTATTTGTAGTTTTAACTGCAATTCTCTGATGATTAATGATTTTGAGCATCTTTTCATGTGCCTGTTGACTGTCTGTTGCCTTCTTTGGAAAAATGTCTGTTCAGGCTTCTGCCCATTTTTTAATCAGTTGTTTTCTGATTTGATATTGACTTGTATGAGCTGGTTATGTATGCTGGATATTAATCTCCTATCAGTCATACCATTTGCAAATATTTTCTCCCATTCAGTAAGTTGGGAGAGCTTTTAAGTTTAATTAGGTCTCTCCTTTTTTTTTTCTTACATTTTTTTATTGAGTTATAGTCATTTTACAATGTGTCAAATACCAGTGTAGAGCAATTTTCCAGTTATACATGAACATACATATATTCACTGTCACTTTTTTTTTCAGTTAACTAGGTCTCTTTATTTTTACTTTTATTTCCTTTACTTTAGGAGAGCCAAAAATGTATTGCTATGATTTATGTCAGAGTGTTTTGCCTATGTTTACTTCTTCCTACAAGAAATTATGGTTTCCAGCTTTCATTCCTTTTATTCTTGTATATAGTGTTAGAAAATGTCCTAATTTCATTCTTTTACATGTAGCTGTCCAGTGTTCTCAGCACCACCTATTGAAGAGACTGTCTTTCTTGTCCCTTTTGTCATAGATTGACTGTTAAGTTCGCTGACCAGCCTTTCCTGCTGATCTGTCTGTTTTTGTGCCAGTATCGTACTATTTGGCATATTGTTTTGATCACTGTAGCTTTGTACTATAGTCAGGAAGCAAGAGACCTAGCCAGAGACCTCCAAATCTGTTCTTTCTCAAGACTGCTTTGGCTATTCAGGGTCTTTTGTTTCCACACAAATTTTAAAATTATTTGTGCTATTTTTGTGGAAAATGCGATTGGTATTTTGATAGGGATGGCACTGAAGCTGCAGCCTGCCTTGGGTAGTGCAGTCATTTAAAAAACACTGAAAACCTTGTAACAGACTTTGTTTTAAAGTCTATTTTTTTTTATATAAGCACTGCTACCCTGGTTTTGATTTCAATTTACATGGAATACTTTTTTCCATCTTCAGTTTGTGTTTCCTGAGAGCTGGAGTGTCTTGTAGGCAGCATCTATATAGGTCTTGTTTTTGTATCCATTCCGCCACTCTTATGATGTCTTTTGATTGGTGCGAAATTATGGTATGACTTGATGACTATCTTTAGTGTTATGTTTGGATTCCTTCTTTTTTGTGTGCCGTCTATTACGGACTTTGGTTTGTGATTACCGTGAGGTTCTCTCTCTCTCTCTCTCTCTCTCTCTCTCTCCCCCTCCCTCTTCCCCCCCCCAACGTCACTCTAACAGCCTTGCACTGGTGCTCTTCTCCCCCTGATGATCACTGGTTTTGATACGATCACTGGTTTTGATACCATAATTCTACATCTAATTATTTTGTTTCTCTTAACTGCTTATTCCGAAGGTGGATGACTTTACTACTTAGCTTTTAACTTCCCAGCTAGCTTTGCGTGCGGATGATTTCCTATGTTTACTGTACGTTTGCCTTTACTGATGAGCTGTTTCCCGTCATAATTTTCATGTTTCTAGTTGTGGCATTTTCCGCTTAGAGAAGGTCCTGTAACACTTCTTGTGAAGCTGGTCTGGTGGTGCTGAGCTGTTCCAGCTACAGCTTGTCTGTAAAACTTCGGCTCGCTCCAAATCATCCGAACAGGAGCCTTGCCAGGTGTGGTGTTCTCAGTTGTAGCCTTCCCCTCGCATCGCTGTGAACAGACCACCCGCTTCTGCAGCTGAACATTTAGCTGGCACCTTTCGGGAGCTCCCCTGCAAGGAACTTACTGCTTTTCCGTCGCTGGCTTTAAATCTTCGCCATTTTAATCACAGTGTGTCTTGGTGAATTCCTCTTTGGGTTAGTCCTGTGTGGGGCTCTGTACCTCCTAGACTTGGATATGTTTCCTTTCCCAGGTTAGGGAAATTTTTGGCTATTACAGCTTCACCTACGTCTTCAGTGCCTTCCTCTCTCGCCTCCTTTTGGGACCCCTATCATGCAAACAGTCTGTCTGCTGGTGTCCCAGAGTTCTTTCACACTGTCCTCATTTATCTGCATTCTTTTTTCTGTTCATCACCAGTGATTTCCACTACTCTTGTCTTCAGGTCATTGCTCTGTTTGTTCCTCTTTTACTATTGCCTCCTTCTAGTGTATTTCGCATTTCAGTTACTATATTCTTCATCTGTTTGGCTGTTTTTCCTTTTTGTTAAAAACTTCTAGCCTCTTGCCCTGTGTGTCCACTCCCCTCCCGAGTCCTTGGCTATCCTTGTGGTCACCGCCCTCAACTCTTTCCTTGGCAGACTGTCTCCATTTCACTTAGTTCTTTCTTCTGAGGTTTTATTTTGTTCCTTCATTTGGAACATGCTCCTCTGTCGCTGCCTTTTGCCTGACTGGCTCTTTTGATGTATCTGGTGGTTTGGTTACATTTCCCGACCTTGGAGAAACGGCTTTTTGTAAGAGACACGTCTGTGAGCAGCGCACCCTTCTTTCATCACCAGACCTATCACCTCTGGGGGCTCCTCCTGTGAGGGCTGGTGGGGCCCTGTGCTGTGGGGCTACTGCAGTGTCTGGTAGACTTGGCTGCCAGGCCCTGCCTTGTGCAGAGGGGGCTGGGTAACAAGGAGGCTGACTGAAAAAGCCCGGAGAGACCTGGAGTTAGTGTCCAGGAGACCCCAGGGCTGCAGCCTGCCCACTGGTAGGTGAAGCCAGATCCTGGAACTCACGCACCTACTAGTGGCCAGAGCCAGGTCCTGGGGTCTCGTTCCAGGGCCCAGGAGTCCCAGAGCTGGTGTTGGATTGCTGGTGGGTGGAGCTCGTTCCTGACACAGCCAGCCAAGGGTCTGGGATGGCCGGTAGCTTGTGCTGCTCTGATAGCAGGCGGGGCCAGGGCCCAGCCAGTCTCAGGGCAGGATCTGTCCTGCTAGTAGGTGGGCTGGTGTGTGAGGCTGGTCCTGAGGCCAGAGCAGACTGGCTGATGCATAGGGCCGGGGCCCAGGGTCTTTTCCTGGAGGGTCTAGCGCGTGGGGCTAGGTTTGGGAACTTCTGGGGGGTAGGGCCACGTCTAGGGGAACTGTGGGCTCACAGGTTCTTAAGGCAGCCTGTCTACCAGGAGGTGAGGCTGCGCCCATGCTCATTTAGCTGTTTGGCCTGAGGTGTCCTAGCAACGGTTGCCTGCAGGCTGTTGGCCTAGGGCAGGCACGGGTCCTGAGGATAACAAGGTGGAGGGCACTCACCAGTGTCCACATTGCAGAATGAGCTCCCCAAAATGGCCGTGTCCCCAGGGTGAACTGCAGCTACCCACTCCCTCTCCTGGAGACTCCAAGATCAGCAGGTAGGTCTGACCCAGGCTCCTTTCAAACTACTGCTTCTGCCCCAGGTCCGGGAACATGTGAGACTGTGTGCGCCCTTTACGAGAGAAGGCTCTGAGGCTCCTAAAAGGAAGCTCTGCTGACCTTCAAAGCCGAATGCTCTAGGGGCTCTTCTTCCCAGTGCGAGACTCCTGGGCTGGGGAGCCCACTACGAAGCTTGGACCCTCCACTCCAGAACTTCTGCAGTTATAACTGCTCCTCTGTTTGTGGGCTGCCCCCCTGGGGGTGCGGGACTTCACTATGTTGCTACTCCACCCCTCCTACCTGTCTTGTGGGTCCTTCTTTGTATCTTTAGTTGTAGAAGCTCTTTCCTGGTAGGTTCCAGTCTTTTCCATTGATGGTGGTGGTTCTGCAAATAGTTGTAGTTTTGTCGCTGTGAGAGGAGGTGAGCTCAGGTTCTTTCCACGCCGCCATCGTGGCCGATCTCCTCTGTGCTTCCAAGGCACCCGCGGGGCCCAGACTTCACTCCCAGAGTTGCGGGCCTTCTGGCAGGACATCTGACAACACTCGCTGAGGCAGCACAGACGTGAGCTAAGGTCAACTGTATTACTTTACATTTAACGTGATTACTGATTTTGTTGTGTTTAAATCTTCCATCTTGCTTTTTGTTTTCTATAGGTACCATCTGGTCTTCAAAACCGAATTACAGATAAAAGTGTTCAGTATATAGATACAGAATATATTATTCTCTGACATGTTTCCAATATGCTACTTAAACTGCTTTGTGGTTCAAGAAAATACCCTGTACTATGAGACTATGTCTGTCTCCTCTGAGATGTAATTTTGGTGGAAAAAACCTCACTTTATATTTTGGCATTTATAATATATAAAGATGATTCCTAAATTTAGATCTTTAATTGAGGTATTGTCTGAAATCCTGACCTCTGTATCCAAATACCTATTTCACAACTCTACCTGGAGGTTTCACAGGCAACTTCAAAGTATCCAAATTCACATGCCTTCAGCTTCAAATTTACATAGTTCAAGCTAAGAAACTGAAAATCGCTAAGGTTAGTTCTGCTACCTCGTGTACTGGTTCATCAGCCGAATCCCAGGGCCTTTCTTACCATTTAGCATGTACGCAGGGCGACTCACACCAGAGGCCCCAACAGAAGATGAGAGAGCAGACAAAAAAAACCCTAGTAAATAATCAAAAGGCTCCTTTATTGTAAATGTAGATAATACCATAATTCATCAAAATAACTTATAATAGCTAACTGCCTCTTAAATATAATCTTATAAATGATGCCTTCTGAAGTTAAAAGTAATGTGGATTCATTTGAATTAAAACTATTTAGAACATGGTAATAAAAATAAAAAAACTGTCACCTATGAAATGTTCTAAGAAAGGAAATCATGACAAGTTCCTGATGAGACAGACGCTACTCCATTATCAAAGAGGATTAAAAAGAAGCATAACTTTGAGCAGACATGTCAATTTCCTGGGCTTTATCCTGTACAAACCTGACTCTTCAAAAAGTTAAAACTGTATTCTGGTTTCCTACCACAAGCAAGAAATTTCTTAACAGCAGCTCGGAGAGGACCTGAACGCCCTAGAGAAACATACTTCTTCACCTCCTGGTGGTCATCTGGTCCTCCAATCTCTACTGTGTATGCTGTCTCACCTCTGCTGATCTTCCTAGGCATCTCCACGTTGCAGGTGAGCAGGACAAATCACTCCAGACACGGCACCAACCTTAACCTTCCAAGTGCCACTGCTGCGAGGAGGAGCCATCACAGATTGCCATGGCAACAGACCCTCTGTGACTCAGCGGATCAACCACTCCCAGGCACTGTCCAACTGACACCTGGTACAGTCGATTATTCCTCTGAGAAAGAAGTGATACCAAGAAAAAAACACCAGTTATTTGCTTTCACTTAAAAAATGTATTGTCAGAATATGGTAAACAGACAGAAACCTAGAAGAGATGTGGGACATTTAAGATTGTTCACAGGACACTGCAAACTCAGGAGCACCATCCACAGGGCAGAGTGAGGCCCTCGGCCGGGCTCCCTCACTCAGCCTTCTCCACACGTCCTTGCATCACCACTGAACAAGCGCCTCACCCCAAAGGTCCACTGCTGGGATCCTCCTGACCCGTGGCACTTCATGAGCCGTGGTGGGTCCGATGAACGGGTTTCTGACATATCCAGGCAAAGGAGATTATTTAAAACCAACTCATGCTCTTCATTATAAATCCAGACCTA
The DNA here is from genome assembly GCF_036321535.1 of Camelus dromedarius. Taxonomy (NCBI): domain Eukaryota; kingdom Metazoa; phylum Chordata; class Mammalia; order Artiodactyla; family Camelidae; genus Camelus; species Camelus dromedarius. The sequence continues at coordinate 4,443,438 of NC_087442.1, forward strand.
AGGAAGAAAATAAAAGATCAAACCCCAGGTTCTGCTTTAGATTCTGAAATTCAGACTGCACGACGCTTCACACATTTGTGGAACAGTGGATTTATTCTGTATGGCCTCATACAGCAGGAACAGACCAGTGTACTGGAGTCACCCGGAGGCGTATCAACTCAGTCATCTGAAATGGAATGAACTAATAACACAGGAGAAAGTGAGGCGCAGTCAGTCCCAGGAAGAAATGTAAGCAGTGGCTGAATTAACTGACTGAACTGAACTGAGCGTGCGAATCCCGATCTTTCCTAGTTCCAGGATTCCACAGTCATACAATGCTTTTAATTCCTGACTGCCTAAGACCTGAAGGAGCCCGAAACGAAGCTGCTGGTCTGAATTCTGTAGACAGAGCACACGTGAGGCTCTGGGTTTCGCGTCTTCTCACCTGCTGGGCGGTGGTGACGTGCGTGCGCTGTTACGCCACGTCCTGCGGAATGTCACACGCTAACCTGCTACCCTGTGGGACTAGAGGTCACAGTATTTGGACTGAGATTATGATTTCATCCTGACAGCTCTGAAGCACAATTCTCCTTAGATGTACAAATGATCTTTCAGGATAGACTTCTTTACAGTCTCTCAGATTATTTTCAGGAACAAAGGCCTGAAATTAAGTGCAATGAATAAATTGATTCTCCAACATGCACCATCACTAAATCCAAAAGGAAACATTTTCTTCTACCCTCTGGATTATTTTATTCACTGCCACTTCTACCTACAGCCCCAAAACGTGTGTGCGCTACCCCTGGTAACACGAAGGGAAGCCCAGCAGTGCCGTAACAGGGCCTCCTGTGACGACTCTAGCGCTTCGCAACCTGCGCTGGCCTAACACGGGAGCCAGAGCGCTGGAAATGCGGCAGGTGTGACTGAGGGAATGATCTGTTTATTTCATTTCAATTACTTTAACTAGTTTAAACTTCAACAGCCACACGTGGCTAGTGGCCAGGGTGTTAGTACAGTTCTGTACGGTCACAACACAGTACGGACAGGAGAGTGTAACTCCATCTCCTCAAACTTCCTACATTTTCTGGAATGAATTTCAGCAATCTCATCCCACTACGACCTAAACCACCAGTTCTGTGTCTACAACACTGACACATCTCCTACCCACATACGGCATGGAAACCTTTTTAAACCATGTTTTCCAGCGTGTTAACATCTTAGTGTACACGAACTCTCCTAGAAGTAAAATGTGTTCTATGAAATTTCAAAGGACACACTATTCTAAAAAGGCCAAGTGTTCTTTACATCTTGAATGACCCCAGCCCACCCCTCAGAGGGAAACGTAAGCACATAACTGGAGCTTGCTTACTGGGGGCATCTGCACTGTAGGCCTGAGGCCCTGTGGCCCGAAGAGCAGGCCCCTGGGGGCTATGGTGTTTTACCAGACACAAAGCAGTCTGCAACAAGGTTTCTGCTTATTTTTAGGTTCACTTAACACCACGGAAAGGACACATACAACCTGACAATAAATTATGTGAATGAAATGAACTGAAACTGTGTTGTGGTTCCTCTGATGAACTACTGATAATCAGTAAAACTTGATTGCGGAAAAACACTACAAAAGATATTCTGACTCTTCCAATGCAGATTTATATATGTATCTCATATATGATATATATGTTCTTGGCCAGAAAGAAGGTACACTTCCTTTGCCATTTCTAACAAATTCATATGGCTTTCAATTCATTCTACATAATTCAAATTCATTCTGTATAATTACAAAGTACAGATAATGCTCTAAAGAAATGTGACTATGACAGTGAGCAGAGGTAGGGGAAATAAACGAGACGAAAATAGTATTAGATGACCTTTAAAATCATTCCCAATAATATAATTTAGGAAAAGACAGTCCACCCATCCCTCCTCAAAGGGGGGGGGGGGTGCCAGCAGCTTCCCCTCACCGCAGGACCCCTCCCGAGGGCTGCTGTGAGCCCAGAGGCACACTCACCTGACTGGCGTCACGGTAGTCGCACGCCTTAAGCACTACCAGGCCTCCTTTCTGACTTGGGCGGCCCTGGGCCACCAGACACTTGTTGGTCTGGAGGTGATATAGCTGTAAAAGAAGAGACTGCTCTGGGCAACCTGGCACATTTAGAGAGACCCAAGTCAAAAGACACCTTAGCATCCCAGAAAAGGGGATTTCAGATGAAACATGAATATTATTCCAGAGGTACGAATTCTAAAGGTAAAAAAATAACTATCTTTTACTACTGAATTCTAGCTTCAGTCCTAAGAGCATCACAACAGAGGCTTCAAGGTTTAGGCAGTTTTAACAACATACGCAGGCAGTGTCAAGGAGAAATTCTACCTAAAGGTACAAGTTTACTAATCTACTACAGGAGAGGAATGAAAATACCATCTCTGCACTAAAGCACCTTCAAATGAAGCTATGGAAATAAGAACAAAAGGTATAAACCAGACAGTACAAAATTAAATGTAATGTACATACTACACTGGACGTAAATATAGGTTATAAACGCCACAGGGTGAGACACATAAAGAAGCAAAGAGCATCTAGTCTGCATAAAAGGATCAGTTTATATTAAATGAGATCAGTTATGCAAGGCAGGAATAATCATGGTAAGGGATTTCAACTATGTGAACATACACAGGCACCTATTTTCACTCAAAGAGAAAACACCTAATTAATAAACATCTTGATGACATTTTTAACCTTACAAGGCAGAGACAAGAAAGGGGAAAGCTCTAGGCTTAGCTCAAGCTACTTAAGAATCATTGGCATTGTGAAGGAACCCTAAGAGGTGTGTCTCCGTAACACGAAAGAGAAATCCAGGCAACTATTAAATATCTACACTTAATTTTCAGAAAGCCAATTCTAAGAAATGATTTTAAGAAAAAGGTATGATTTTATGGCTAGACCCCTAAAATTGAAGTGTGATTATAACACTGAAGAAATTTAAAAAAAAGGGGGGGGGGACCATCTAAAGAATTATGGTTGATCAGCGTGTGCTCTGTGAAGCACAGATGACCGCTCGGAACATTGGGTGTAAAATCTGACTTCATGCCACCACGCAGACCCTACCACTGTCCTTCACTTCCTGTCTGCAGTCAGTGCCCAGAGCTGAGGCCAACACTGTGTGGCTGCCCCATTTCTCCTTTTGTTTTCCTTTTCACACTGGTCTCTGCCAAATGATATTTCCACTTGCTTATACTGCCAGATTTGTACATTCACATTGACATCTGCCCTCTCGGAGGCTAGCATATAATTTAGAGAAGTCATGTTCTCTTTAACACTGGCAGGTAAAGAATTTTAATATGAACAGCAAAGATACTAACATTTCTAAGGTCTTACACCTGAACAGAGGAAATTCTCATAAAAAGAATATAATGGAAGGCACGTGAAAGCCTATCCTTAAACATTCCGTTAAGTCTACGATGTCATTGATCACATCACACAGCACGTCATGAGATATTTTGATAAGATTACTTCCTTACCCTTCCACGCTGAAGGACTTTGGGGCGTTTTGGCCCTCTATTGACAAAAATGGGTTGCTGGGGTTTGGCATTGGGCCCAGATATCTGCATCTCTGGGTAAATATTATCCAAGTACCATTTAAATGATTTACAGTCTAGCTTCTTCCTCAGTTCAACACGCTCGCTGATATTTCCATAGCTTCTGGTCCTCAGATCAGGTCTTAAGGAAAAATATTGCTCCTGAGTTTAAAAAAGAAAAGTGAAAAATGAGAGGATTTTTTTGTTTAAGCCGAATATAATCAATTATACAAGAGGTTAAAAGAACGGAAATAAATGGATTAAGAGCAAAAACGTTTTTCATGCCAGTGTTTTCTTGATGTTGAATATGTGACTGCAAAGTTTTCACACAATTAGGTCCATCACTGACAACAAGAAGACATCTTAAATTGTACGATATGCCCCAATTTCAGAAATGGAAAAACATGTAAAAATGTGCATCGTGAACTCAGTGAGACAGACTACACTTGAGATCAGCAGTTCTCAAACTCCTTGGTCTCAGGACTCTATATTAGTAAAAACCGCTGAAGACTCCAAGGAGGCTGTTTCTAGGAGTTAAATCTCTTTTGATATTTACTGTATTCGAAGTTAAAGTTTAGAAACAATAAATTATTAAAAATAACAAACTCATTACCTATTAGCATAAATAACATGCTCTGAACAAAAACAAAATTACTGAGGACACTGACACTGCTTCATATTCTCAGAAATCTTTCCAATGTCTGAATGCCGTCTTCTGAATAGAAGTGAGCTGAGTTCTGGTACCTGCACTCAATCTGTCACTATATGTTGTTTGGTTAAATGTGTTTTAAAAAATACGACTTCATGAAAATATGTAGTTTAAAATGGCAGAAATATTTTAATAACTGTCAAGTAATTATGGCTATTCTTTTCTGACACTATACCAAAACTCAGTAACTTTTAAGGTTGGAATAGCTTCCTATTTTGTTGCACAAAACTCCGTACTGCTCTTTAGATGGATCTTGCCCACACAAGATTTTTTAACATCACACATTAAGCATTTAGAAAGTACTGGCCCACTGGGTTGTGATGTTCTTCCAGATACCACCAGTGTCCAGAACAGGCCCATCTACGGAGCCAGAAGGCAGCTCAGTGGCTGTCCAGGGCTGCGGGATGCTGGGAAAGGATGATGGCTGAAGGACTCGGAGCTTCTTTTGGGGGCGACAAAATGTTCTAAAAATTATTTATGAATCATACCCCAATAAAGCTGTTACAAAGCTGCATACGGCAGAAGAGGACGCAGGAAGGAATAAGACCTGTGCAGAGTCTGAATGGGGAGGCAGTGGGACTGGGTCAGAGCGAAGCCCAGTGAACACAGGAGAGAAGCCAGGTTCTGTGGGAGTCACAGGAGAGGGACGGGAGGGATAAAGAAACAGAATTTCTTCTGATGTTGGGTATATTACCTCTTATAGACGGGTCACTTGGAAAATCAAAAGAAGAGTGAGAACCAAAAATGAGGGGAAAACTGGGTGAAGAGAAGGGAGAAAAGAAATCTGGAAAAGAGGTGGCTCTAGAGCAAATGTCATCAGACCAAAATTCCTAAACAGAAACAGGAAAGAGAAACCAAAGCCATCCCCAAAGGAGCGTCTGGCCTTATCACTCATCCTTCTCAACCAGAAACTGAATCTCACCTTGTATTCATCTAGCCAGACATGTGCCAGCCTCAAGGAGTTGTGTGTCATGGTGTCCTGGCCCTCAGGGGAACCATATGGTCGCCTTTTCCGGAAAATGTGTCCGACTCTAGAGCAAGGGATGATGAAGAGTTTCCCTCCACACATCCAAATCTGGCCAGAAGCAAAGTATGTGTTAACAGTCCCTCACAGCGCTGTGAGACCCATGTATGAATCACCATGAAATTAATCTTTCTTAAACAGGTGCTTGTGAAACCTTGAAAGATTTTTATCTTATAGTATATACCTATTCAAACATACTAAAGTCAAAGGGTATATTTTAAAAAATTATGTCTTTATGAATAAAAAGAAAACAAAACTCTAAAACGTAATACTCTTTTCCTACCTGTTGTCTAAAATTACACTTTACCAGACATTTGTTTTAACAGATAAAGGAAGTTGACCTTCAGAATTTAGGTACAAAGAATATTTACGAACTGGTCCTTTAATCTCACTTTTATGGGTACTTCCTCATAAAATACATATATGCACTGTCTTTTAGGGAAAAAATTTTAATAAAATATACAGAATAACTCTAGATTAAGATTCAAAAGATTTTAGTTCTGGTCTAAATTTTACCTTTTACTTTATACAGTTATTTTACTTTTTATGGGACTCAATTACTTTATCTACAAAGTAAGACTGAACTAAAAATATCTATTATACCTTTCAACTTTCAAATTGTTAAGATTATGTAGGAAAATTGCCTTTTAAAAACACAGTGGTCAGTACATTTGCAAAAACACAAAATGACATATCCACGTGGTATTACAGTATCTGCACAGGGGTTCGTAACACAGACCCGGCAATGGGAGGTGGGGAATGAGGACACCTGCTAAGAGGGAGAAACCTGAGTTCTCCCTTGCCCTCTTTCTGCCTTTTCCAAAGTCTGTCTTAACCACCACCACAGCAACCTGAGCCAGAGACCCCACCCCTAATTGTTATCTTTCCAATCTTAGCAATTAGAGAAGAAGAGACTATGAAAGGTGCATTTCTTCCTCAGGTTGGAGGCACCTGTATTTAAAGGGTTTGGTAAGCTATACATGGGGTGTTGATATAAGCTGTCAGATAAACTAGGCTACACCTGAAAGTGAAGTGGGGAGCTAGTAATAATTTCTCAAGGAGAACAGGTATGAACCAGGATGGTCTTGGGCCATCAGGAAAATCTGATGACCCTCAACTATAAGATTAATAAACAAAGAAAGAACAGAACTCTAGACTAAATGTACCCTAAATACGAATTTATACCCAAATATTCATTACAACTAGCCCTTTTAAATTCTTATAAGGTAAAGGAAAGCTTCTTATAGGCTTTTACTATTTTGAATGGGTTTTACCCACATCATAGATTATGATAAAGTAGTCTTCATTAAGGACAATTTGTTAATAAAGATAATCAAAGAGAATTTATTACAAAATATGGGATCATAGATAGAAATCATAATCTTACTGCACACAAAGCTAACAATTAAGCATGTAAAAAAAATTACCCGAAATGATATTTCTAAGTTTTCCCCTCCCCAGATATCCATGCCACTGTCATACTGTCCAAGTTCATTGAAATAGTTTCTGTTCATGGCAAACAATCCTCCAGCCATTGTCGGTGACCTAGGAAAAGAACACAATTACTGTACCCGTTCTATAGATTCAATTACCTACTGTTTTTGTTTTAAAAAAAATTCAGTGCTGCTTTGGAACATAACTAATAAAAACTAGATTAAATATTATGAAACATTTGATTTAATTTATTGGGAATGAGCTGGGCCACATAACTGAATCTTCTATACTACTAGATACCGGCAAATGAAGGCTACTTTTCTACGCATCAAAATTGCTTTTTAAATAGCTGTAACTACTGTTGACAGAAATTCACCTGAATTATTTAATTCCTTTTGAGTCTGTCTCGCAGAGCCACCGGGGTAAAAACTGGACTCTAGGGCCTGCCAAGGAGAGACCAGACAAACCCCACACTTTGAATGGGGCTCAACATGTGCTAGGCGAGTAGCTTTCAAGCAAACATTTCATGAACTGTCACATGGAGACATTTTCAGCTGTCACAATGGGTGGGGGGGTGTGCTACTGCATCTGAAGGGTTTAGGCCAAGTATGCTCCTAAATGTGCTAAAATGCACAAGAGAGCCCCCACCATGAAGAACTGTCTGGCCCAGAAGGTTAACAATGCCGCATCTGAGGAACCCCGTGTCAGCGAGACTCTGATGCAGACCGGCCCTTGCAGCGACTCAGGCTCGGCTTCCGGTCACCTCACTTCCTGAAACTGCATCAGGTGGTCACAAATTCTAGTGTCCAGAATGAAGCAAAATTCTCTGCAGGGAGAAAACATCACCCCACCTATGAAAGTACGTCTATAATTTTTCATATACAATGTCTGGCATTGAACAAAACTAAGCAAGCCAACTAACAGATGACCAGGCAGTCAGGGTAAAGATAAACCACATGGAAGTAAAGAGAAAACAGTCTACAACAGTGACAGACGTGCAGGGTTTCAAGTAGTGGAGTTCTCAGGCAGAGACTTTAAAATAACTGCTCAATATATTCAAGCATAAAAGATAAGACTGAGAATTTGGCAAATAATTAGATGCTATCAATAAAGAAACCAAGTTTATGCTTATCTGAAAAACACTTCTGACACAGAAAAAAAATGTAAGCAGCCAATAAGAGAGATTACCTTCAAAAGAAACAAAAGTAAGATAGTTGATGACTTCTCACCAGAAACAGTGGAAGCCAGAAGGTTCTTGAATGGTATCTTCAGTCCTGAAAGAATATGAACTGAAATCCAGAAATGAGTATCAATCTAGAACTGAGTATCTAGAATCTGAACATCACATAAAATCGATCTAGAACTGAGCACCAATCTAAAGCTGAGTATCAATCTAGAACTGAGTGTCGATCTAGAACTGAATAATAATTTAGGACTGAATTTCAAATCTAGAACTGAGTATCAAATAAAATGATTCTTCAGAATAATGGTGAAACAAAGGCATTTTCAGAAAAAGAGAGCAGTAATCACCTAAAGGTCCAACCAAAAGAAATACTAAAATGTGCTCTTTAGTAAGAATGAAAATAAATCCTAGGTGGAAGCTTGCAGATGCAGAAAGGATAAAGATAACATAAAAGGGGAAATGTATGTAAGAATCCATAATGTTTAATAATGAGGTGGCAGTTGGGAACAGAATAACTGGAACTCAGACCAAAAGAAAGAGAAGAGAAAAAAGAATATAACAGATACAAAGCAAATAGTACCACTGTAATCATAAACACAAAAATGTAAGTAATATGACTGAATATAATTAACTAAATGCCCTAGTTAAAAGACAAAGTTTTCCACATTGTTTTAAAAACAAAACAAAGGCAACTACATGCTGCTTACAAGGGACACATCTAAATATGAGACTATAGAAAGACTGACAGCAAAAGAAAAATTACACAACCAAATACTAATCAAAACGAAGCTGGAACAGCCATATTAACGTCAGCCTATAAAGCAGAAGTTTCACTACTCTAGAAGTATAGAATGAAAGATTCATAATGGTAAATGGTATCATTTACCAGAAGATTTAATAATTCTATATGTCATGCATCTATTAATAAAGCCTCAAAATATATGAAGAAAACATATAAAGAAGTACAAGGAGAAACAGACACATAATTGCAGTGGGAAATTAATACACCATTTTCAATAACTGATATGTAAATTAAAAACTAATAAAAATGTAAAATATTTGAATAACACAATAAACTCGACCCAAATGATACAGAATCCCATCTTTAACTGCAGAAAATACAGATTCTGACCACAGTATAATTAAGCTAGGATTAAATAACAACTATAAAATTTCCATATGTCTATAAAATAATAAATGCACTGCTCGGATTTCAAAATGTAGAATAGATAAACAAGATTATACTGTACAGCACAGGGAAATATATACAAGATCTTATGGTAGCTCACAGCAAAAAAAATGTGACAATGAATATATATATGTTCATGTATAACTGAAAAATTGTGCCCTACACTGGAATTAGACACAACATTGTAAAATGACTATAACTCAAGAAAAAAAAGTTAAAAAATAAATAAATGCACTGCTAAATAATCTACAGGTCAGAGAAGACATGACAATGACAATATTTTGAAAACAATGAAAATATTTTGAAATAAATGATAAAAAATGATGTATCATAATTTGTGGGAAGCCACTAAAGTCCTGATTAGAAGAAAATTTATCATCCTAAATGCCTATTAGAAAAAAGATGGGAAATTTACAAAATCTAAACACCCAACTCAAGAAGTTAGCAACCCTGATACCATGCAATAGCTTACCGAAGAAAAAGTGGGGAAAAAGTAGAAGGGGAAGGGGTACTCACATCCTCGTCATACAAGGAAGTGTCAAATGATGCTGTCAAAAGTCAACAGATAAAGTTTTTTTTAAGTACCAAAAGGAAGTAACACAGTAACTGAAAATGAGCCTCCTACAACACTAAGCGATAAAGAATACGCGGGAGTGATGTAAATGAGCCAAACCTTCACTTTTCCAATAGAGAGGGTTTAAAGTTGGCTAGACGTTGAAAAGAAGACTCTGCATATCAGAGAGCTCAGGAAGTAAGACCTGGAAGACCAAAACTAAAAACAGTTAAAAGAACTGGCCTCTGGGGAGAAAGACTGAGAACAGGGAAGAAAGGGGTAGAGTCGGCCACTTTTCACCCTAAGCTGTTATGTATGGTTTGACTTATCCCTGGATCCACGGAGAACACAGATAACAGTCTGAGGCCCTCTCCTCTCGCACCAGCAAAGAAAAGCCCAAAGTGGAGTCAGCACTCCCGTCTGCCTCCCATGTGCGGTCGTGGGGACCAGAAACGCAGGCGGGCAGTCCCAGGGCAGCCCTCCTTCTCCTGAGAGACTTGCTCCAGCATCTACCTCCCACCTGTGGCACCGGGAGGGAAGCGAGACCCACACCAAAAGCCCCCGGAAGGTAACGAGGAGAGCTGCAAGTCTGTGAAGACAGGAAGGCGACTGGGAGCTGGGTGTGCCTTTTGCATGGAATCACAAAGAACTGCAACACAAAGCCTGAGAGCAGAAGGCGACCCTGCCCTGCCAGCAGATCGCCTGGCCCGGGCCGCCTGGTTTGGATGAAAGAAAGCAGGCAAACACCCAAAGACGAGCTGAGGAGCCAAAGCATTCTGGTCACCTGAGGTGCTGGGAAAATGTTTTTACGAAAGGTGAGGAGAGGTGTGCCTGTGCCTGGGCAGCTGCACTCATAAACTAAAAAACAGGAATAAAAATGCTGACAACAGCACCATGTGTAACGTTAAAACAGCAGCAGCTGAAAACAGCCCCACTGCCTCACCAACAGTAAACTGGATAAACTTAACGATACATTGACAGAGTATTATACAGCAATAAAAATGAACTGACTGCAGCAGGGGCCTTTAAGGCAGTGTTGAGTGAAGGAAGCAGGACAGTAATGAGTCCCACGGTGTCATTTATATGAAGTCCAAGAGCCAGGGAAACTGGACTACACTGTTTAGATCACACACAGTTGGTCAGACTCCTCAGGAAAGCAAGGCAATGGTTGAGTGGGTCAGGGAACGACACCTCTAGGGACGAGGGCAGGGGCTGTGACCAGGGAGGGTGCACTGGGGGCATGCAGGTGCTGTTTCTTGACCTGGGTGGTAGTTTCACAGGTGTCCACATTATAACCATTTATTAAACTGTATGCATGTATACATACAAATGTGTACTTTTCATGTATGCTATTTTTCTAAAAAGAGTAGGTCCAAGAACTTTAAAAAGTAGAAACACAGACAAATCTCTCTGAAATCTGTATGAGAAATTTAAAAGAAAGCAAAAGCAAGAAAGGAGAAACAACACATAAGAGCAGGTTTCTAATACTAGACAACACGGATGAGACCTGAAAGCAATTCACACACTCTGACTTGGTCACTGTACTGGGAGGAACCCATCCTAAACATCCTAAACACAGAGGCGGCTTGTGTGTTACGTGTTCTTCACAGCATCACCCACATGAGCCAAGAACTGAAAATACGTCAGTGACCCATCAATAAGCCATGTTTTGACATAAACAACACACAGGGGGTCCTCCCTCTGCAACAATTATCCCAGGACACGGCTGACTTCTGCCTTTCCCACAAAGACATAAATCCTTGAGGGCAGGGACAATTTCTTATTCATAAATCTTTCTTTAGGACGTGGCAAAGCACATAAAATTCACTAAGCACTCAAGAATTTTTAATGGACAAACAAGTTAAGCCAACATTTCTGCTTCTTGCAAAGGAAAAGGAATTCTCTTTGAATGTGTTTCTCTTTTGAAGACACACTGGCGGGAAGTTCCCAACACTCAGAAGATCTTACTTTATTGGCGTGGTAGCTCCTTCTGGCCCCCCGAGCTCAGCGAGTGGAACAAGATCCCACTTGAAGTGCAGCCCCCAGTTGAATCCTCCCCGCACCACAGGGGACGAGCTGTAGGCGAGCGTGTCAGCACTGATGATGTCGATCACCGGGCACACCACCGTCTGCCCGTCCTCCTGGATGGCGGCCAGCAGGGGCTGCAGCCACATCACGTTTACTTCACAGTGGCTGTCCAGGAACACCAGGACCTCTCCTGAGGAGGCAAACAGAGCCCCGAGAGCACCACAGCACTGGATTTAGGTCCGGCCTCCAGTTCGATCGGATGATGCATTTACAGGGTGTGAACATAACTGCCATCCTTTCAGCCCAAACAATTAAACCATTACTTCACTGCCAATCACAACCAGGGGGAGTCTTCTGGCCAGGAATTCTGCCTGGAGTGCACTGCTATGATTGAATATCAAATACAAACAATATGTACAACTCTTTAAAAAATTTACAGACAATTCATATCCTCCCCAATAAATAGATTCCAAGTCTCACAGAACAAGTCAGTCCTTTGGACAGCCAGGTGCAGAGTGCAGTGCAACGAAAGCGGCCAGCTGTGTGTAGATACTTCTATTGCAATTATTGTAATGGAAATGTTTATAAATTGAGTATCTATCTCCCTGCCTTAGTAAATAAACAGAGAACACAGCTCATCTTCACTGGTGACTCAGAACATGGCCTCATTTATCAATTACTGCTACGATGCAGGGATCCCCAGGAGGCAGAGAAGGTGGACACCTCTCATCAGCCACACAGCCCCACCCCCACCCCAGATTCACCACCTGACTGCCCCACGCTCAGTTCTGTTCTCCCATTTCCCACCTTTCCTAATTACCCCAGTCGTGCTGGCCACAGTGGCTCTCACCAGCCACGGGATACACTTTTCTTCTAGTTAGTAAAAAGACAAAAATCATAAAGACTTTATCACGCATTTTTAATTCCTCTTGATAAATGTGAGCAGGAATGAGGGACTGACAACAATGGCTGCTCTGAACAACTGAGAAACTTAGAATCTCATCATCAGGTAACATTATTATTCTAAAAGTTTAGCCATAAAATAAACTGACAGATTTTACATGAATTGCTTAAAGCACTGGATGCATCCTATTTCAACAGCAGAAATATCTCAAGCAAGAGAGTGACAGTGCCCGAGTCTTGCCTTTCAATATCTGTGAACAGGCCTTGGGAGGATGTAAAGAGTTTACAGCTCACCAGATGTCATTTAATGCAGAAAGGCAAACCATTCGACCTGTACACTATTCAATTCAATCAATGTTCCTTTGAGGAGAAAATGTATTAATAGCTTTTCTTAATTGTAAAAATGTTACTTTTTCAATTAAAGTCAAATTAACTAAGTGAGGTTAAGATTATACACAGTCGCTGAACCTCAGACTGATTTCCCAGAAGCTGGCTTACTTTTTTCATAGATTCTGAACTATATCTGAACAAGGACTGAAAGGTCTGAAAAGAAAAACTAAATGACTATTGTTATCTGGAAATAACAGACTCAGTAACACCACACTCTACCAGGACAATGTTCTGTGACATCATCTCACCATTCTCCACGAACACTCACAACCTTCTCTTTCTCTCACTCCTTCAGGAAGCCAAGTCAGTAAGTCTTTGACTAGACCTCTAGCGAAGGAAAATCATTAAGTCTGGAATTCAATTTGCATATGACTGCAGACTGGATGGAGGCGAGCTACTTCTCATTTTTTGTTAACTGCTCCTGTTCTGTGCAGGTTTAAGAGAATGGAGGGAAGAAGTAAAATTCTAAAAATTAAATCACAACTAACCCAGCAAATGTGACAGTGGGTGGTGACAGCAAGCGGTGCCAACCACCTTGTACCCCAGTGACTGGTTATCTTGAGGAGGGCAGTGTTCAGGAAGGTAGGAGAGTCTGTCTCTACTAGGGAACACCCCTCAAAGTTCTGGGATTCTCAGATGTGCTTCATGATTTTCTGTTATTTGCCACACCCAGGCACTACCTATAATATTAGATACCTAATATTTTCAAGCAAATTCATTTATTTTAAGTTAAATGCATTTTAAGGAAATTTTTAAAATCAAGATCATAAATGAAAATCAGGATCACCGACCTTCCATAGAGGTAACCATAAAAAGAAACACATCTGAACTGATACAATGTAACTGAGTAAAAACCAGATATATTTTCTGCAGAAGAGTCTAAATTTGATACTTGTTCTTTCTTTTTCAAAGGGAAGACTGTGTGTTGGCAAGGTTTTAAAAAGACACTAGTACTAATGGGTACTTTGTCCTTGATGAAATCGGAAGGATTAAGAGGAAATTTTAAAATACTTTTATAGTCACGGATGTCAATTTATAATATTATGTCCATCTACCCAACTAAAACCATGATGCATATCACCAGTGGTATGCATTGATACATTAAGAAATGTTGGCAGAATTCAAATCAAACAGTTTGGGTACATATATTTTAAATTTTGTATTAAAAAAACCCCACAAAAGTTCAGTTATATTATGGTTTGGACTCTTCTCCTCATATAAGTGAACAAGATAAAAACCCATTTAAGAGGCAGCAGTTCACACTATCAGGGACCACTATGAAAACAGACCAGTGAGGACTCAAGAGTTTACCACCCTGGAGCCTGTGCTTTGGGACAACAGGGTCGGAGTTATGAAAAGTCCTTTCCCAAACTGAACAAGCTTCATGTCTCTTGTTGGGAATGCCCACTTAAGACACTACTTTTCACAGACCTCTGCAGAAATCAGGAACAGCTCCAAGGACAGAGAGAGCCCTCATCACTCAACACCCACCAAGAAAAATCAATGGGTGTTCTACCTGTTGCGTGGGCTGCTCCGATCATTCTTCCTCGAATCAATCCCTCACGCTTGGTATTTCTTATTATTTTAATTTTCCCAGGGATGTATTTTTGGATGTATTCATCTAGTTCTCCTTTCAAATCATCTGAAAATAAAGACTCCCATAACTGTTCAAATCACATGAGACTTAAGCACAGACATTTTATTTCTCAAGGTGTATCTGGTACTTGCAACAACAAACTATCAGGTAAATATTAGAATCTTCTGCTTTATTTTAAAAGAAGATCATAGCTTATCCTGGAAAGAGGGAAAAGGAAGAAAATTAGGGGTAAGAGCTGAAACAGCAGCCTAGAAAACAGTTACCTCAGTTATAGACTTACTTGTATTTCCACAGCAACTAGCACAACGCTTTGCCTGAACAATGTTTGAAATGAGTATCCTGAGTGAGTCAATGTCCAGCTGACTGCACATAAACCAGATTTAAAACAAAGAAAATGACAAGACATTTACATAAGTCTTACTCCATTTCAGAATAGCTGAAACGACTATGCTCCTACTAAGAACTATGTAATAGCAGCAGTAAATGTGACCTTTTATTAATTTAGCACCTTCCAAGGACATTAAGTATTTTTTTTATAAATTCTAGCTCATTTACCTTTAAATTTCTTAAGAACTTCAAAGATCATGTAAGATAATAACAGTTCTTTCCATAGTTAGTATATAAACTATTGTAAATGATCATGAATTTCCCCTTTTAGATAAAATACCCACAAAGTAAAAACAAAATATAGGTTGACTTTAAAAAATTTCAACACCATAAATTCTCTTCTTCTTTTTTAATGGAAGTGCTGGGGACTGAACCCAGGACCTGGTGCATGCTATGCGTGCGCCCCAGCTCCTGAGCTACACCCTTACCACTTCAACACCATAAATTATAGAATTTAGTATTTAGCCAATCTTCTAATTGGTACAGACTCAAATTCATTTTTTTAATCATTCATTTTTCAAATTAAATTTTGTTTTCTATTTCTCCTGTGAGCTACAATACCCACACCAAGGTATGAGAACTTCCTGTGCACATTTCCTGACTATCGTGTATGTAAGTATACTGGCATACCAGTTCTGCCGCTGGTATTAGAGATGCTCAATAAATACCTGAGCTGTGAAAACTATGTGACTGACATACAGTTATCAGTGTGTCCCTGCAGCTGACTGTGCTGAAAAGAGAGGCAGGCTTGAGTTACGTGGACCAAGGGTCTAATGTCAACTCTACCGCTTCACAGGTATGGAATCTGGAGCAAATCACGTAGTATTTCCTCCTCTGTAAAATGGTGACACGACCTGTCTCACGAGATAGAGGAGAGCTGCATGAGTAGTGTAAATAAAAAAGCCCTCTATCCTGTTGTGTGTACACAGAATCATTCTTAGAAAGAGTCTACACTGAATTAAAGAAAGGTGTATCAAGTATGTATTGAATCATAAAATACTGGCCTTCAGAGATCATCTAAGAGCTTTCAGAAGGCAATCCACTTTTACCTGGGAACAGTGGATGTAACAGACTTACTAGATAAACCTAAGCCGAAGAATCACATCAAGTGAAAAAAGTCAGTCCTTACAGGTCACATGTGCATGATTCTGTTTATGTAACATTCTTGAAATGACAAAATCATAGACACAGAAACAAAATCATAGAGATTAGGGTCGCCAGGTATTAGAGACGGTGAGGGGAAGGAGGTGGGTATGAATATAAAGTGGTAGCACGTGGGAGATCTTCAGGGTAACAGAGGAGTCCAGCCTGTATCTGGATCGCAGTGGTGGTTACAGAAATCTACTCATGGAATAAAAGGACAAAGCACTGTACACGTAACACATTGTACCAATGTTAAATTCTTGGTTTTGAAGACGTAACCAAGAGGGGAAACTGGGTGAAAAAGTACACAGGAACTCCTTGTAACTTACTGTCAATCTATAGTTGTTTCAAAATAAAACAATTTTTTTTAAAAGGTAAGCCAAGGAAAAAATTTCAAGGACCAAATCTGAGTAGCAGTTTGTAAACAGATTACAAAGATAAGGCAATTTCTTCAAAATAACCCTATAATCAGGCATTTAATTGTGGTTAGCCCTGTTGCAACTGCATGCAGGAGGGTCCTCCTAACCATTATGTACTGAATGGTCAGCTCTGCTGATGTGCTCAACACTCTACAACACTCCTCACCGAAGTCACTGTCATCGTCCACGAGGATAATTTCATGAAGAAGCCGGGCTGGCGTGCGGTCAAGGACGCTGTGCACCGTCCGGAGCAAGGCAGACAGGGCTTCATTGTAGAAACAAATAACGACACTAGCGACTGGCAGATCCGTCGGGTAAGACTTGTCTTTACATCTGTGAAGACAAATATGGGGACATTCTGACATTTTAAAAGCTCAAGTGTTCTGGGTTGTTCTTCACTAAATATTAACTGCCCCCTTGTGCAGACTTTCTTACATTTTACCAACGTTTAAAAAAGCATTTAAGAAACCAGTGTGGTTTCTTATTCAAGAGTTTTACATTTATTAATTTCTCCTTCCAATACCTACTACTTCGCTTATTGTTTAAGTCAACTTTTTAAAAGCTTGCATTTTTCTCTTTTTTGGTACAGAGGTTACATAAAAGTGTGTCTACTGAAATCTCTACAGTTTTTAATGCAGCACTCATTAAGCTGATGTTCAGTTTCTTCTCCTTGATGAGGCTTCAAAAGGAAGTAACAGAAGTATGAAATTTGGTATTTGAAAATTTTATTTTTTGCCCAATAATAGAAAAAGATATTAAGTAAACTATGACACGTATCAGGATAATGGAAGAGCTTCCATGTAAGCAACTTTTGATAAAAAGGGGTAAGTGGCTTTAAGCCATCACAATAAAAAACCCACTGATTAAAGAATCAAATCTGAAATTCCACGCTCTTTTGCACAGCACACAAAGCCTTCCAAGGTCTGGGACCCGCCCACCTTCAGCCTCCTGCCATTCTTCCACCACAGCCCAAGTGAAGTGTCTCAGTCCCTTTGACAAACAATGCAACTTTATGCCTCAATCTGTTCCCTACGTGGGGAAATCCTCCCTGATCACTCTGGTCTGGAGGCCCCATTTCCTCAGTTCCCACCGCAGCCCTCACTCTTGTGGTACTGCGTTCACTCATCTTCTTATCTACCGCCCCTTCCAGACTCCAAGCCCTGTGAACCAGGGACTGTGTCTTACTCTGGTCATTCCCTGGGCCTAACGGAGTGTCCAGCAAACAAGGAATGAACAGCTGATTGACCAGAGGAATGAAAGCCTCTGAAGAAACAAAAGCAATGAAAACAGAGAAGTGAGATAAATAGAATTCTTCACTGATTTTAATTTCTTTCTGTCATGAATCCAATAATAAACATTTATTTATGTGCGGAGGGTTATTTAATCACATGCAGTTAGCACCTCCATCCTTTCCCCCACATGATTTTAAATTTCAAAAGAAATACAGCAAGCTCTGGAACTTTGTTAGTACAATCTCAGACCACATGGCTTCAAACCTAAGGGTAAAAACCTGCCTTTAAGTGTTCTAGTATGCTGAATAATGAAGCCTAATTGCAAAATGTTAACACCATCCCCATGACTAATTACACTGGCACTAAAAGTACTGTTATTAAAATGATGAGCAGAAACTAATAAGGAACATACGCTGCATTCCTTGTATCCGGCACGTCTCTATGGTAGCCCAAGCGGTTACTAATAAGCATATTGAAGGCATGTTTCTGATACCCCAAGTCTCTCAACTCCTGATCACGTTCATTAAAAATCATACCTGCAAAAGAGTGTAGTTACAGTCAGTGCATTAAAACTGGAAAGGAATGCTGCAATTACTGTTATTATATTATGATCTTAAAAAAACATCTTGGCTCATGCAGGCATCTCTCGTCTGTGTGGCCTGCTGTTGTCTATGACAGTACACCCTAACAAACCCCTTTCTATTCCCATAATTTACCTCTGGTAAATTCTTTTACCAAACCCACATCACTATGTCCCCATACGGGCCGCGCCACTGTGGCCCACAACATTTGGTGGCCCATACGTGGCTAGGACTCCAGGGGAGCCCTTTGGGCTTCTATGGAAGTCTCCTCCTGGCTTGACTGAACGCTCCATTCTGGACACCAGAATCATCAGGGCAGGCTTCCCTCTTCTGCTTTCCTTTCCTCTCTCAGACCTTCCTGCTGCTCCCTAGCATTCGGAAATTCCCTGAAGTCTTGCCCAGGATTGACGAACCTTGGCTGGGCTACTCTCAGAGGGCCCTGAAACTCAATCTGACTGATGGAAATGACCCCAGCCCATAGTGGTGAATGTACATGAGAAAGGTGTCTGTTCTTTCCCAAATACTCTTCTCTCCATCTCCCCCTTCCTCCATCTCTCCCTTCTTCTGGCTCTGGCCCAACCACATGGTGCACCTCTGTGCGTTCTCTATGCTCTTTGCAGAGCACGCCTCCAGACTGGCCGTGCCTCCTGCCTTCCATCACCGCACCAGGTAGAAGTCGCCAGTGGAAGAGTCCCCCACTTTTTCCCTTTTTGGCCTCTTGTGCCAGCTTTTTAGCCCTTGCGCCGGCTGGCTTCTCCTTCCTAGGGGACACCCAAAGTGTTAGAGCAGGCAGATAGCTAGATATGAGCAGAGAAAGGGGGACACAGACCAAATGGCAGGAATTAGGCAGAAAGGAGGGGCACAGGCCAAATGCAGGAAACCACACATCATGTGAGCAGCAGGGATCCTTGGGCAGAGAAAGAAAAGCTGGAATCTTTGGGCTGATAAGGGACCACACCTTTCGGCTTGGAGACCAACAAAGAAAGGTCAGAAAAGTTAGGAATTTCCAGTGTCCGAATGTAACCTTTTACTCATTACGCCCTCATTTCAATAAAATTAGCCTTGCAGATCAGAAGTACCCATCATGCACCGACGCCATGACACTTCCGATCCAGACTAAATAAGGACAAAAATCCCTCCTCCCTTTGGGAAGGTGGAGTTGGGATGATAATCAGGGAATACGACCCCAAACCCTTCCCTCCCCAGTGACTATTCTGCTCATTCATTTTTATACCCTATGTAACCAACTTGCCAAAGAAACTCAGGGCAGCCGCTCACCTGAGCCTGCCCGCTCTCCCCTGAGAGTGTACTATCCATCCTTTAATAAAATCCTCACCTTTACCTTTTTAACCTCTAAGTCTTGTCTCTGAATTCTTTCTGGGACGGGACAAGAACCTGGAACACCAGTTGCACCTATTGGCGACAAAAGTAAGAGGATGCCGGGGGTTTAGACTTTCTCTTTCTGGGCAATACTCCAGAGCAGAGTCTGCGCTGATTTCCTTCTCTTTGCTTCTTCTATTCCTTGGGGCTCACCTTTGGGTTGCATTTTAAAACACTGGTTTAAGTTTAATTCCCAGACGTTAAAGAAAAGCAGCTTATCTTTTTCTGTAAGGTTGCCTGGCCCTAATACCAACTTCCATATCAGGAGACCTGGCCCCTTGATGGGACTCTGAGCTATAATCACCATCTTCCAGCTTGATTCTTTCTGTCGCAAACTGGGCAAATGGTCTGAGGTCTCTTATGTCCAAGGCTTTACGGCTCTCTCTCAAAACTCAGATCTGGTTCTAGAAGGGACTGTCTGGTGAGAACTCATACTGGTCAGTCTGTGGCGGCCATGCATGTATGTGTTTTGTACCTTGTGTTCTGTCTTGTGAAATGGCAAATTCTGGTTCTGTTCCACCACGGAGACCTCTTGGGCAAATTCTTGTCTGACTGGAAAGATTTTAGTTAATAGCTTATGACTAAGAAAAAGATGGTATTAAAACAATATTTAGACACCAGAAAAAACTGGTGTAGGGAAAACTCTTAAACTGGTTCTTTTTGCATATGCAATTAGAAAAAACTAGATACTTTTTCAAAATTCTGACCCTGAGAGAAAATCTCCTAGGAGAGAAGAGATGAGAAAAGAGACAACAGGCAAGCCAGATAAGTGGCCACCACTGTTGCTCATTGTGACAGGACCAGAGGTGTGGCTCCAGAAATAATCCAAAACCCACCAAACCTTTTACCACTCCAAAAACCTCCCCTACTTATCTTAAAGAGACTTGTAAGTATCTTAAAAAAAACCAACCAAACAAAAAAACCTTCCTGATCCTGAGGGAAAACTCATTCTAGGAGGAACTTGCCTTTGAGATGCAAATATTCTACCTGGTCTTCTCCAGGAACCCTTATCTCACCATCTTCTTAAAATGCAAATTTTGAGAAAGAGGGCAAGGCACAGCTAACAAGCAGCTGTCCTGCCCTTGGGGATTTTTACAAAGTTTAATTAAATTATTACAAAACCACTGTAGGTTAGTTTCTAAAGCTCAGTAAACTAAATGTATTTCATGATCCTGTACAGAGTTAAGTTAATCTCACTGTTAGGTTTATGGTCAACTGCCTCTACCTAGTACTTCTGAGTTACCTTTCTCCACTCTAAGGGTCTGTTCAGGCCCCTAGTGATAATACTAGCTGGGATTCCTTCACCAGGTCAATTATTACCTGCTCTAATTTTGACCATAAGTATGAATTTTCTTCTAAAGTAACCAGATATACAGTTCTATAGGAGATTTGTGATATAATGGTGTAACTCTAGATATGGGAAGAAGCAACAAGAGGGATATTTTCCTGGGAACAGACTAGTAAGACAGGTGGTCTGCTGTTAATAAGGCCTAGTCCAGTAACAGCACATTGAGTGGTCTATCAATGAAATCCTCGCCTGCCCTAGGAATGAGCACTCCTAGCACCATGGGTCAAAATGGTCATGAAATGCCTCCCAAGCCATGGTCGCCAATTTATGACCATGAGGACACCTTCCATCTGCCTCTACAAGGATTAAGTTGCAAGCCACTGAAGTGGCACCCTACTGAGCTCAGGGCGGAGATCAGGAATGAGGCACTCTGCTCTGGGGAAACTAGCAAAACAGGCCTTCAGACAGTTAGATATTTTCAGGAGATTCTATGAACTCAAATTCTAGCATCTCCTCATATCTAGAAAAGCACTAAGATCATTAATGGTGACATCTACTTTGGCCATTAAGGAAAGCTGTCTTACAAAACCACATGGTTCTTAACATCCCACCCAAGGTGCCCGTTCACAGTAATACAGACTGAGTGCTGTACTTTTATCCCCAATGAGTCAGGTATGTCAATGCTTACAGGAAAGTAGTCACTGAACAGGTCTCTGACATTTTCTCCAATGCCTTTTCCTAGATCTATGAAGGGATAAGGTCCTTTTAAGACATTCTCAAATTTTTTGTTTTTACTGGGTTTAGCTATTTATCTTGGTATCCGCCTACTTTTGTGTTGTATTCCTCTCTTACAAAAACAATTGTCTCTGAGCTCCAAGATCTGTGATCTTAGGAACAAATACACACCACCTACCAAAACTGCTGCCACAAACCAAGCCAACATCCCTGTGATGCAGCCCTTGGACACTGCCAGGGTCTCCTTCCACTCCCACCTCTAAGGCTGCAGGGATGTGTGGGCCCCATAACCCTGGACAAATTAGCACGCAGGCAGGAAGTAGATATGGAAGAGACCTTTGCCCCTGTCCCAAAGACTTGTCACTGCCAATCTGTCAGGGGGAATGTTGGACCAACTGACATCCTTCAAAGTCCAATGACCCCCATTTCTGGGCTCTCAAATAAAGTACATTCTTTACTGGGCGTGTTTCCCCTAACAAACTGATAGCCCCAGGTAATGTCTACCTTATCAGAGTCAAATCCCTTAGCCCTTCGTAGACCCTAAACTTGTCACCTACAAACAATCAGAGATTTGTGCACAAGCCAATCAGGAACCTTGTGACCCAAACTTATAAAACACCCCAACAGCCGGCCCCTGCAACAGCAGGCCCTCAGTGCTCATGCAGGTACCTCTCGCCTATGTGGCCAGATGTTGTCTGTAGCAGTGTGCCCTAATAAACTCCTTTCTGTTTCCATTTTAAAAAAAAAAAATCTTGACTTTTAACTTCTTATAACCAATTAGCCATGTTTCTCAAATCTAGTTTGTCAAAAAAAAGTAAACTGAGGTTAAAGTCAAATTTTTATCAGTCTAGCTCAAAAAGCAAGTGTGCCTTAGCCATAAATGACACCTGCTCACTAGCCATTATCTTAAGAATATTTTCAGGAGAAAAATTTAACTATGATCAAGAAAAAAGAGACAATGATGATTTTTTTCCACGAAAGCAATAGATTATAGAACCCATATGAACAATAGGCCCCAATTAAAGGCAAGGTTTTTTGCTTTGTTTTTATTGAAGTATATAGTTGTTTTACAATGTTGTGTTGATTTCTGGTGTACAGCATAGTGATTCAGTTACATATATATATATATTCCTTTTCATATTCTTTTTCAATAGGCCATTACAAGGTATTGAATATAGTTCTCTGTGCTATACAGTAGGACCTTGCTATTTATAAAGGCAGGTTTTTATATAAACTCCTCCCCTAAAAAATTAGAATACTGGTAAACCTTTCTATAAAAAGTCTCTCGTTCCAGACTTTAATCAGCTTCAGTCAAGAAAGTCTTCCACAGAGCTAATCAAAATCACTGTAATTTAACATCCTTGCTCTAATATCATCAGAAACCTCACCTTTATCTAGAACAATAAAATCTCCTTTTGCTCTTTCCCATATCAGAACTTTATAGCCTCTCCTCACAGAATGACTCCCTTGTAACAGCATTTCCCAAAGTCTGGTCATGGAAAACTAATTCCACTGGACATTAACAGATGTCAAAAAGAAAAAAAAAAAAGACTTCATGGTCAAACAATTCACAGGAACACTGGCTTTTAAAAGTCGAGTAGGGTTTTTTAAATGATAGGGTAACTCCGACCCTTTAATAATGCTGGGGTGTGAGGGGATGGGATACAGAATACAGTGTCTCCCCAATTCATTATTTGATTTATTCCTATGATTTCTTCTAAGGGTTTTAGGGTTTTAGCTCTTACATATAGGTCTTTGATCCATTCTGAGTTAATTTTAATATATGATATGAGGGAAGGGTTCAACTTCATTTCTCTGCATGTGGGTATCCAGCTATCCCAACACCATTTGTTGAAAAGACCATTCTTTCCACATTAACTGCTCTTGGCACCCTTTACGAAAATCAAATGACCACAAACGTTACTTGCCCATAGATGTTACCTGACCACAGATGTCACAGGTTTATTTTTGGACTCTCAGACTATCCTCTGATCTACATACCTGTTCTTATGCCAGTACCACATTGTTTTGAATACTGCAGATCCATAGGAAGTTCTGAAATAGAAGTTCTCCAACTCTGTTATTTTTCAAGTTTGTTTAGGCAATTCAGAGCCCCTTGGAATTCCGTATTAATTTTAGAATTAGTTTTTCCATCTTTTCAACAAAGGCCATTGGGATTCTGATAAGGTTTACATTCAATCCATGGATTGCTTTGGGTGTTACTGACATCGTAATAGTATTTAGCATTCCAATCCATGAACCTAGGATATATTTTTCATTTATTTAAGTCTACTTTTATTTCTTTCAATAGTATTTTATAGTTTTCACAATGTCCAAATCTGACACCTCCTTGGCTAAATTTATTCCTATGTATTTTATTCTTTCTGATGCCACTGTAAATGGAATTGTTCTTCCAATTTTATCTTCAAACTGTTCATTGTTAGTGTACAGAAAGACAACTGGTTTTTGTGTTGATTCCCTGCAACTTTGATGAATTAATTTATTAGCTATAATCATTTTTTGCATATTCTTTAGGATCTTTTTATAAAGAATTTAGCTTTTCTCTTGGCCATTTAGGTTTGGCACTTCAAATACCTATAATTCTCTTAAGGCTTCTTTCAAAGGCAAACACAAAGTCCATTCAAAATGGTAAACCCAATGTTACTTCTTTATAAAAGTTTTATCAAAATAATTGAACAAAAATCTAGAAATTTGGCATTAATGTTTCTTAAAATGTCCAAATGGCTGTTTGAAAAATATTAGATGGTATTTTTTTACAAAAACTAAAGGAAGCACTAGCTCTCATTTCCTCATATAATTATAAGTACTTTTGACCTCATGTATTAGAAAATGATTAAGTCCTAAAAATTGATTTTATTTCTTTGAAACTATGATGAAATGAAAAAAAAAATCTGTTTTAACATTTCCTTTATAGTCTGTGGATCTTTCAATCTCTCAAAATCTCTTACTATAGGCTTTTACTCCTAAATTACTTACTATTTGATGTTTCAATGAGGATCAAATTTTTTTTTAAGTTTTAAAGATAACCAACATGGCTCATTTACCTCTTAAAATTGCTGAAATCAGGACTCTACAACTATAGCATTTGAAGATTCTTGCTTTGAAATTCAATAAAATACAATTTTTGAAGAATAAATGTTTCTGTTTTATAAACTATATTTAATACATATAGTCCAGCACCTTAATAATTCTTATAAGTAGAAATCTTATTAGATATAAGTAATCTCAGCTTATTTCTAAACCCAATGGTTTGTGTTCTGTTTTAATTAACTGCCTTTCAGAATATATTAAATATAGTCATCTTTCAACCATTCTTTCCCTAATTAAATAATACTTGCAATTAAAATCTTCCCCCATAGGTTCCATTTTTTTTTCCAGCCACTTAATTTTTCATTTTTTTTTTTTCTATTCTGGACCTTATGAGTTTCTCTCAAGTCTTCATGAAATATTGAAGTCAGAACTGGACAAAATAGAATACAACTCCCCACTGAGTCTGCAAAAGTCAGAGGACCTCAGCTAGCCCATGAATAAAATAAATTGCTGTGGGAAAAAAGTCACATTTCTAATCCTCTGAGCAATACATGATTTAAAAAACAATTAAATTTAAGCTTCCAATGATTAAACACTTTGAAATGCTGCTAGCAAAAATCAAATACACTTACCCAATTCAGAAGAGAATTTCATGTTGCCTTTTTCTGGATCTTCAATATGATTATCTACCACATCATCAATTTTGTTTGCTTTGAATTGTGATTCTAATACTTGACTTGGACTTCGAGTGAAACGGGGATAAAATTTTTTGGGGAATGGTCCGTGGGGTCCAGACCCCTTGATGGGCACATTCTTAAGTGGCTGAGTCACTTCACTGAAGTTGAAATAAACAAAAAGCAAAACTGTCCAGGTTGCAGACGTAAAAAGGCATCCATAACAGAAATACCGAACTGTGACACTTCCCATTATAGACCTAGCATAGCTGAAGGGCCATTTTCAGTTTCCTAAAAGAGAAGGACAGATATGTTAGACACTTCAATACACTTATAAATCAACTACCAAGTTTGTATTCACTGTTGTCCACACCATCAAGTGGCACTTTAAACTATTTACTTAGGACCCCTGTGCATACCGTTAACCAAGAGTCAAGCATAAGAAGATACATGGATAGCACTGAATGAAAAAAATAAAAGGATTCAACGGTTAAAACCGCAGGCCAATGTGTTAGTGTTCAGAAAACAAAACGGCAGCAAAATAGCTGACTTATTCATTTGCTCATGTTAATGGATACTTCTTCACCTCTGTTCTGGATTGTTTTCAGTTTGGTAATTTTTTTTAGGTTCTAACTTTTCTTGATGAAAATACAAGTACCACACATGTCATGACAGTACCTCTAAGGTTCCATCTCACTGTAAAACTACAAGACTATATCTTTTAGTCCAAGGATATTAAAATTTGTTATTAAAAACCAGCAACTTGAAAAAACAATTTTACTTTCCAAAGATTAAACTTGCCCTACTACCCACTCTAGATTCAAGAGTTACATTTCAAATTTAAACTGAAAGAGTTCAAATAATTCTACGTTCCCTCTCCTTATGTCTTATAAACAATATGAGATTGAACAGCATTTTTTCCCTAAGCTTTCTGGTAATATCTAGTTTTCATGGAGGCCCCTCACAACTTCCAGAGGAATTATTTGTAAAGAGCCCAAAGCACATCTGAAATACTTCACTGAACATTAGGGCAGAGAAACCCTATTTAAGTAATGTACACAAAGAAGAAATCTACAAAGCAATACTACTTACACACTACTTCTTTATTTCTACAGTATGAAATAATATAAAAACTATTATCATGCTCCCCAAATCAGGACAAAGCAAATCAGCATCAGTAGGCTCCAACATTCAGCTGTTTTGTACAATGTTATGCCATATGCCCAGAAGACAGTAAACAGCTCAATTTCCTAACTATCTGCCAACCAAGAACTGTTAGTTATTACACTACATGTCAATTCAAAAGCTTAAAAAAAAAAAAGAAAACAACACCCAAACAAACAAAACTCCCAATACTGTAATACCAAAGGAAATGACTACAGCACAAAAGGCAAGTCAGTACCAATGACAACGTGGTCATGTCAGCTGTCAGCACTTTTTAAATTAAAGACATGTACAGAGAAACAACCACTTTATTTAGAAGTGGAAGAAAATGTTCTCTAAGCAAGGTGAATGGAGCCATCAGGACAAATGAAAAGACAAAAAAGGTGCAAATTTGCAACCCTGCAACAAAAATGTTGAGAATAGGGTAGGAACATTTAGGTGAAACATTGGGTTTCAACTAAAACAATCACTGTAACTTCCTAAAACATTTGCTTAGGCATAGGTAAAAAGCAAGCAAACAAATATCATCAAAAATTAAAGGACTAATTCCTCAAAAGGCCATGAAATTCTGAAGTTCAAGACTAACTGCACAGGCTGCTCTGATTCCATAAAGGACTCTGCATCCACGGAGCCAATCCGTTCTTCAACTGTATAAGGAGATTTATATTTAGATTGTTTTCCTCAAGCCACTCCAGGCCTTCCCGCTTACACCTTAGCCTCCTGGACCCTGAACCCAGAAGGGAGCCACGCAAAAGCGGCCAAGAGGGAAAGCCAGCTAATCCCTTCTCCAATCACAAGGAGCCAGAGGGCACTAATCAAGGCCTGTTCCGTCAAGCAGCTCTAGACAATGGGAGACACTCTGACATGTGGTCCGCATCCTTTTCTTTATCCCAAATCCCACCAGCATGTTGGGCAATGTCCAGAATCCTTCAAAACCACAGCTCAAAATGCCTTGATTTGTAACCTTCCCCCACATTCTACCTAAGTGACCCTGCCCCCACCCTTGATCTCATCATCATCCAGAACAGATCAATGAATCTCTTAAACATTAAATTAAAAACTCACTCTGACAGAATCTTAACTCCCCAGCTGTGCTGTTCTTACCTATACTAGCAGCCATCCCTTGGCATAAAGCAGAGAGCGCAGCAAGTATCTGAGGAAGAGCTACCCATGAGAGGGCAGAGCAAAAGCAAGTCTTCAAGAAGTGTGCCTAGTGGGGTCAGAGTTTGCATCTTATAGACCACATGCTCTGACCACAAGGCAACTAAGTTAAAAACTAATCAATGACAAAAAGGTAACTAGGAAACTTCGAAAATGTCTAAATGAAAATTAGAAACTATCTAGAACAAAACAGTAAAAATACTACTTTTCATAATCTGTGGGATATAGCAAAAGCCAAATTTATAGCCTGGGATGCTAATGTTGGAAAATACAGACCACAAAACAATGAATTTTGAAAAATAGAATAAGCCCAACAAAAATAAAAGGAAACAAAAAGAGTTATATAAGGAATTCACAGAAAATGAAAAGGAAACTAGGTAACAAAGCCAAAAATTGATTGTTTAAAAGATCAATAAAATTAACAAAGCACTGGCAAGACTAATCAAGTAAATAGAGAGAAAGCAGAAAAAATTACACAGAAAATGAAAGAGGGCATAAATACAGATGTAGACTAAAAATAAAAGTACTGTTCATAAATTCTGGTGAAATGGATAAATTCTTAGAAAAGTATAAATGCACAACAGACTGGAAAATCAGGAAATCTGGATGGCTGTAATAGTCCTTTTGAGTATTAAACCATTGCAGAAACACTGCTAGACTAAAAAGACAGTTCTAGCAAACATGTGAGGAGCAGATGAATATAGTCTTATGTAACAACCTCCAAAGAACAGGAAAAGAGGAAAAGTTCTCTACTCACTTTCTGAGGCTATTATCCTGGTAACAAAACAAGGACAGTATAAGAAAGGACATTAAACACAATTTCAGATTACAAAAATCTTAAAGAAAACATTAAAACTGGAATCAATAACATTCTAAAAAATGAATACATTTTTTACAAGGCTGGTTCAATATTTGAAAACCTATTATCATTATCTACTACCTTAAAAAAATGAAGGGAAAAATGCACATAATTTGGTCAGTTGAGTTTGTAGAGATTACTAAACTTCAACACTCAATTCTTAGCAAACTAGGAATTAGGAAATCCTTAACCTGACCAAGAACACCTCCAGATACCTTACAGCAAAAATGATACTCAATGGTGAAATGATGACAACCATTTTCTTTAAAAATAGAAACAAGATAAGGATGCCCACATCACCACCATAAATATAGTATTGACAGCAGCAGTGCCAAACTACAGGAAACTCTAGAATGCTTATTAAAAATATAGATTCCTGGGGCTCTGTGCCAAATATGGTAAACCAGAATTTGCAGAGGTAATGTTAAGGAATCTATAGCTTTTAATAAGCTTCCTAGTTAACTAGGATGCATGACCAGATTTGGGAACCAAACAACAGTGTAACAAAAAGACAAGATTAAATTCTAATCCCATTCTGTCATACTTGTTATGCAACTTTAGAAAAATTACCAAATTTTCTTATTCTCATTTTCATCAACCAGATTCCAAGTTAACAATACTCTCTATTTTACTGGATACTTGGAATTAAATGAAGTAATAAGAATTATAAGAGATAATATATGTCATCAGGCACAACGATTAACGCACAAACACTATGATTCACACTAGACCAAGATAATCTCCATAAAAACTGTGACTACTTTTTCTTGTTTCTTTGTTCACTGTATTCCCTTCACCTAGCACAATAAATGGCACATAGAAGATGTGGGAAAATATCTACAGAATGAAAGAATAGAGTATAAATTCAATGAATGTTAACTTTTTCCTCTTTCTCATTAGGTCTAAATTTAAAATATGATATGGAAAGGTATTTGTGACCATTTGTTCCCTATAATGACCTACAAGCCCCTACCTGATGGTCTGACTGTATTTCCCACTACTTCCCTCCTCATTCATTCTGTCCTAGACACAGGGCTCCTTCTGGGTCACTAAGTATGTCAATCGCACTCCCACTTAGGGATTACGCATTGGTTCTCCCCTCTGCCTAGAATACTCTTCATCCCAGCTAACTTCACCTCTATTGAATCTTTGCTCAAATATGACCTTCTCAATAAAGCTCTATCTAGACTATTGTATTTAAAACTGCAACTCAACCACCGAAGACTAGCACTTCCAATCTTCCCTACTCCATGTAATTTACCACTTTTATTACATAATTCCTTATTCATTATGCTTATTATTTATCTATCTCCCCCTGCTAGAATGTAAGCTTCATCAGAGCAGGAGCTTTCTGTCTACCTCCTGAAGTATCCCGAGATTATAACAAAACCTGGCACAAAGCAAACATTTAATAAATATTTGTTGAAATTAATGAAAAAATTACTGTAATATGGTTAACAATATGCTTGCAAAATGCTGGGATTTCAAAACAAAGGTATCATTATCCTGTATGAGTCAAGCAACACCTTATTACTATGCATGGAGAGCATGATTACCTTATTTCAACAACAGTATGAAAACTAGGTATTAAAAAACATCAGGCTCTCATTTTCCAGTTTCATAAATTAACTAAAAGGTCATTGTGATAAAAACAGGAGGCTACTTTCCATTTTGTTTGCTGCATGATTTTAGGCTACCTCTTGGCTGTCAGCACTTAATGGCAAAATGAAAAAGGTCTTTCCTAAAAGTCTCACCCATAGGATCTGGGTAACGCTGTCCAGATTCTTCACAGAACACCTCACACTCATCCTCTTCACAACAGCTCAACATCAACAATCTTTGTCCTGAACCATAAAATGTAGTAATTCTCAACAATCCCATCAGATAAATATTATTTTTTCAAGCTATATTATGATAATTTTTAGAGAAAAATTTTAATGTAATGAATCATCATACTAAATTAAAGAACCTATAGAAATGAGAGGAATTTACAGAGTTAGGTCACTTTCTTTTAAATAATTAATCACAAATCTTCAGAAGCAAAAGACTTTAGAAGTCTTTTAGACAGGTCAAAAAGTTAACACCCAACTATAAAGAAGTGGAAACTTAATCAAGTGTCTGTAATACAATAAAATAACAGTTCCTTAAATGCTTAAGGAAAGAAATTAAAACATCCAAACAAAAATCAAAAGCTGAAAATTTAATCTAATCTATGCTAACAAGTAATGAATCCAGCATCTATACAATGAAGGCTTTTTGCTTCGTATTCTTTGCTATCCCTTCTATACACTCATGGCTTCAATTTCCAAGGCTGAAAGCTTTTAAAATGAAGGTCAAAGCAAACATTAAAGGTTAGTTAATAAAGAAAATAGCTAGTGACCAAATGCTTTCAATCATAAACTTGAATAGTTAAGAAAACTAAAACTTCAGCAGTTAGGTATCAAAGTAACACATTTTGCAAAAGTTAAATGAATAAAAGGCTAACCACCTGTGTACATGAATTTTCTGTGAGACTAGAGAGATGGTTTCATGCTTTCCTCTAGTCGTGGTCTGGTAGCTGCTCAGGAACAGGTGCCTTTAGTAAGCTGAGAGTCAGGCTTTAGCCAGGGACATACCAAAGAAGAATGGGGAAAGGTACGTGCAATGTGCTGATTAGAATGACAGACCACAGATTTAAGACAGACAAGGAGAAATGGGAGGATGTGGAAGAATGAGGCAGGATGAAAAAATGTGGATGGGCCAATGGTGGGGCTCAATGATTGTTGGTGTCATGTTACCGGAGAGTGACCTGGAAAGACTGAATGTTATGGCTGGAAAATCAGATGTCAATACTCAGACTTTGGAGACACAGTTAATGAGAAGGATCCTTCCTAGATACACAGCTGGAGCTATCCCAATAAGCAATTTGCCTGTAGTATAAGCACTGCTATACTTACTGTAAGCAAACCCCGAGGACAGGATCACTTCCATCTTTTCAAATCCTTTATGTTTAATAAAGTATCTAGTGTTAACAAGTAACAAATAATTGTTTGTATGATTTTTTAAAGTGCATTTGTGCTTCAAAAGAAGTTACAGGACATTGTTTAGATTCTGTGCAATGTGAAATCTTAGAGTATAATATGTGAGCAGAGCACATCCTGGGAAACAAATGTTTACTGTGAAGGAGGAGGAGGAGAGGAAGAAGACATCTAAACAGTTTAAATGGATAGTTTCATTAGACACTGTCATTATTATTATTATCTTCTTTTTTACTGAATTATAATTGACTTACAATATTATATTAGTTTCAGGTGTACAACATAGTGATTCACTATTTTTATACACTATAAAATGATCACCACGATAAGTCCAGTTACCATCTGTCACCATCTAAAGTTATTACATTACTGACTATATTTTTTTCTTTTTTTTTTTTCCTGGTTCAAAGTAATGGTTTATCTCCACCTGTAACACTAGCGGAGTCCAAAACAGACTCACATACATAGACATAGTTTAAATGTAACAAAGAAAGATTTGGACTATGTACACAGAAGAAGGGAAGGGGATTTTTCACGTCAATCTTTTCCTATTTTGCAATGCCTGAGTAGTAGAAACTAAACATTTTTTCCCAATTCAATTCAGTATAACTGACTGTATTTTCTATTCTGTATATCACATCCCCATTACTTCTTTTCTAACTGGAAGTTTGTGCCTCTAAATCTCCTTACCTATTTCATGCATCCCCCACCCCATCCCCTCTGGCAACTACCAGTTTGTTTTATGTGTCTATGAGAGTCTGTTTCTATTTTGTGTTTGTTTGGTTTTTTAGATTCCACATATAAGTGAGATCTTTCTCTGACTTATTTCACTTAGCATAATACCCTCTAGGTCCATCCATGTTGTCACAAAGAGCAAAATTTCATTATTTTTTAAAGGCTGAATACTATTTCATTGTATTATATAAATATATATGTCACATCTTCTTTATCTTTTTAACTATCAGTGGACACATACATTGTGTCCCATATCTTGGCTATTGTAAATAATGCTGCAACGAACATACGGGTGCATAAATCTTTCTGAATTGACGTTTTTTTGTTTTCTTTGGAAAAATACCCAGCAGCATATTTGCTGGATTGTATGGTGGTTCTATTTTTAATTTTTTGAGGAATCTCCATAGTGTCTTCCACAGTTGCTGTTCAAAAACCAAGCTTGTTTTTGCTACCATCAGCACCCACTGTTGTTATATCAAAAGTGCTTTGTGGCAAACTACTTAGGTCACAAAGGTCTAAAATCTCATGAGATCTCAATTTAAATTCCGGCACCATTATCAGATTACAGTGAAGGGAATTTCTAAATAGCACAAAAGCTGTCGCTAAGAAGACCCATTTTGAGATGCTTTTCATAGTCATCTTCCAGTAACAAAGAACACAGTACATACCCACTACTAAATTATTCTCAAAAAAGTAGTTAATATATAAAGTTCCCTAAGACAATGCCTGTTATACACTGTCACGCTACAGATGGATACTTAAAATCATTCCAGTAATTTTCTAGTCACAAACTATCAAATGTACTAAACAATCTGACATTTTTCTTCTGAAAATCACTAAACAATCCTAAAGTAAAGGCTAACACTGGGAACACAGTAGGAGCTCTATATGCTAGACAAGGTGCTGGGGATTCATATTTTAAGCTCTGCTATTATGCATAAAAATCAGAAAATCTTTGTTGAGCAGCCTGAGCTGGTGTGCTGAATTAAGAATGCTGAATAAGGAAGCACAACCACCCACACGGGGGCAGCAGGCAGCTCCTCTCAGCAACCCAACTCCCTTTGGAGAAGTGAAACCCACAGGGTTTCTCTGATTGAAGGTGCTGGTTCAATACACCCACGCAAAGGATGGAGTCACGGTATCTACATGGATCCCAGAACTGGGGTTGGGGGCACGGGCACAATGGGCCGGGCTCTGCCCCAGGTCATGAGCAGGAGACAGAAAGTCAGATTGGGGTGGCCGTTACTAACTTAATGCATGCTTAACTCTAAGTGGCTATTCTAAAAGATGCCCTGGGAAAAGAAAAGTGGGAACTTATGGAGGGCACCCTAAACTCAAGTCCTTATCCAAATGTCCAGATTCTGGGTGTGAGTAGAATTATCAAAGTTATAAAATGCTTAGGCAACAACTCAGAAAAATAGTTATTGTCCTCAAAAGTTGTATTTCTCATCACAATACAGATGAGCCGAAGTTAAAAATTAAAAACCACCTGAAATATCACCTTTATTAATTTTCTTTTGTAAATTCTACCAGTTATTTTTAATCATTCTACATTAGCTGTAAAATGTTATACTGCTATTAGCAATTACTGAAAAATACATTTAATAGACTCAGGTTAGTGGCATTATGGATAATGTTCTACTTATTTTATTAAAAAGAAATACAAAGATATGTATTACTTTAGCAATCAGGGTAAAATTCTTCTTACAAAGTTTTCTTAGAAAAAAACTGAAAAATATGAACAAATTTGGAGAGGATTAAATATTTGAAGGTTTCAAATGAAATATATGGTCTTTTAACCTCAAGAACAAAGGAATTTTAGCATACTTAAAGGAAGAAATACTTTAATTCCATTAATTTGTCAAAAGTTTGAGAATAAAATTTAGACGCTAAATCTAAAAGCATGATTTGAAAAACTTTTTCCTCTATGAACCATTATCTAGTCTAAAATTCACATGCCTCTTTAATGTCCATCTTTTCTTTCTTTTACTACAGACTAATGAGACAATTCTATTTAACTAAACAAGACAGCTTTCATTTTCCTTCAGTACAAAATAATTCTCATAATATTTAATGAAGTTTAAAACGTCTATCTTTAAATGTTAGGTATTTTCCTGTCAGTAGATTCCAGCTATTTTCTCATCAGTATACTCTATATTCCAAAGGGTCAAACAGCAAACATTTGTTAGCTTTTTCCATAAAAGAGACACATTCATATTTTAACTGAGCTACAGTCATGTAAGTACAAATACTGATTTACAACAGTGCCCTTCCTACATACCCTGTGAAATTACCAGGTGATGACAACACAAAAATACACATTATTCTCATTCCTTACCTACCCTGCAGACGAGAAGAAAACACTGCCACCAACATATTTCGTAATTACAAATAAGATTATTGAGTTAGGAAAGGTTCAGAGCAAATTCCAGACATCATATGCTCCCTGAGAACAATCCTTTGATATCCCTCTGATACTTACAAATTGATGGAAGAAAGAAGAAAATTTAATTAAACACTAAAGAAAAGGAAACTAAAAGGACAGACAAAATGACAAAGTAGCTAAAATAACCACACTTAAGACGCTGGCTTGGTCAGTGAATATGGGCTGGTAGAGGCTATTTTTTTTTTGTAATCCTTAGAGTTTTTATTTGGTTTGTTAATTAGCATGCATACTTGAATAATTATATCTACTGTCAACGGGTGGAGGCTGACTATATTCTTAATATCCTCTCTGATCAAATGCCCCAGTAGAAAGGAGCATCTCTTCCCGGTTAAGATCTATGGACAAAGGACCACAGCCTCACAAGGGCCTGTACAACAAACATTTACTTCATGAAATCATTACATTCAAGGTCACTCTAACTGTATATTCCGCTGTATGTATTAAACCTTCATTATTATGATCTGTCATATTTTAATTAATTCATTTCTGACCCCAGGTGTCTATTCAAGATTGCCAGGCATATTCAGGAAATGCCCTGACTGCAGTTGCTATTCTCTTGGTCAAAAAAAAAAACCCCAGCTCATATCAACACAGGGGCCAAAAAATCAAATATAGACATAAGCCAAGCAGATAACAGAGGAAAGAGAAAACATAAGCGTGGTGCTCCCCCACCTAAAGCAATCCAAAAATTACAAAAGCTGTTGATCAGCCTCAAGACTGCAACTTCTGACAGAGGTGCATAAAATGAATAGTACGCCACCACTTGCAACCCCCAAAACTATAAAAACTGTTATCTCTTGTTCCCCTTCTGACCCTAAAAAGGGATAGTAAACCAAAAGTACATCAGATAAAGATGAAATAAATGAACAAGAAAAAAATGGTTGCTAGAAATGTCCTAAGATTTACAAATAACTGAGCAACTAAAATGGCTTTAAGCGCAGTCAACATGTACAAGCATATGTACATCCATGGTCAACATGGTCTTCTATAGCCAGCTTTGTCCTAGGGTCCAAAGACATACTAGTGGAGCTGACCACACTTAATCATGGCTATTGAGTGTTTTATTCTGCTGGCATGTCATGAGTCTCTTGGGGTAAACAGTGCTGACAGTGCTGGTTTATGTACATTAGTCAAGTATGCAAGGTAAGACTAATCAAACAAGAACAAAATACTAGTCTCCAGGGTGCAAAATAGACAAGGAAAGAATGAGGTTTCTATCTTTTTCCCTCTTGATTTTAGAGAAATTAAAGGGAATTTAATTAAGGACACAGCTAGGAAGGAGAGAAACTAGATTCAAATCCTGGTGATCCAATGTCATCCCTACGTCCTTAATCACTCTGTCATACCACCTGGCAAGGGAGAGACCAATTATTTCCTGTTTGCCGCTCTTTGAAAAATGTAAGTCATCTAGTGCTTTTCTTAAACATAAATTTGTTTCCCACAAGATTCAAGGTATCAGTAGTTCTCCTCCCAAGCAAGATGTTTGCCTCTCTGGATTCCTATCATCTCCTAACATCTTGGCCCAGTAATTTTTTACAACTTTGTAAATTCTCAGGCTTTTCAGGAGCACCAATGAGCTTGAATTAAGTTACCCCGTCTGCCACTACCAGAAGCACAAGGCCAAGGTTACATTCCAAACTGTTGCTTTTGTATTTCAAAGTGAACAGGTTAGGTATTCCCAAAAAGAGACCATCAGCAAATCATAATGTGACAGAATTTTTAAGCCTTTTTCAGAAAACTCATTTCTGAACGCAATCTACAACCTCAAAGGTTTAGAAAGGTAATCGAATTGATGTGGCAAATGGCCAATTTCTATCCTAGCTCATCCTGCTGAATCAAGCTGTAGGAAATCAATATAGCAGACGGTGCCATCTGCACATCTTCTCAAGCCTCACTGTCCTACACAGTCTGACTTCCAACTGCCGGCACCTGCATTTCCAGCCTCTGGAGCCCATCTGCCAATGTGCAGGGCAGGCCCACAAACATGGGGGAATGTGTCCCTCCCTAAAGGCAGCCCTCAGTAGTGGACTGGTAAAAATACCAGCTCCTGCACACCCTCCCCATCCAGGATAACTCTGACACCTGTGTTCTGCACTGGCTCCCAGCACTCCCCAGCACAATTAAGCTTTAAATTGCCCACAGTGGAAAATGACTTGAAAATATACCCTTTATTGGCTAGCTTTCCCACCTCTCACCTCCTCATTCTCCAACTGATAAGTTCTGGGATTACTCAAAAATGAACAATTTGGATATGAATTTATATCTCAGGGTTTGCTTCAGGAGAAACTCAAACTGATAAAATCAGGTTTCAGCAGCAAAGGGACAGCTTGACAAATTCTTACATGTACTAATTTTTTATTTCTAAATAGAAAATTTAATAAAGACTGAACTACTATAGCCTTTGTTGCCTATAAAATGCAAAACAATGCATACAAAAAGTTTTTCTGACAAGTTACAAGATATTTTCACATTTGCAAAAATTGAACATTTCAAAGTGATATACTTTTCTAAAGAAAGCAAAAGCTATGAGACAACATACCTTGAAATCATTATTAATCTGCTGATAAATACGAAATATCAGCTTTAGCCTACATAATCAACTAGATACAAAAGCACAGTCCCGAACCTATGCACCTAGCTCAAAATGGCAAGAAGTCATAAAATCTAAGTTAAAAAACAGGGGGTGACTTCTGCTTTCAACTCCAACATGAAAAGAGCTTAGAAACCATCACTTCCATCCTTACAAGGACAAACTGAAAATCAACGACACTTTAGAACCAATCAGGGAACTAAGGTTACAGGACAAACTGCCACCCCAAACCCGGAGACCCACAGCTGGTATCTGTTTACCTAGAGCAGAAGCTGCTCAAGCCATAAACCACTGCTGAACCGGCATGAGTGAGAAACTGCAGGGATAGTCTCCTTTTGGAGAAGGGGTGGGGTCACACCTCTCCAGGCTTTACCTCCAGGAATTCTACCTAGTACGCACTATGAAGATGAAGATCCCAGAAAGATCCCCTATGACAGAGTAATCACTGCAAAACATGTTAACAGGCCCAGAGCCTTCTTCATAACAAAGGCATATGCTTCAGGGGAAAAGACACTGCCAGAGCTTTCTCCAGATAAAGGGCATTCCTTCCACTCCAGCCCCTCCTCACCTTCAGCCACACCCAAGGGGGAAAAGTAATCAACAAGGGTGAAGGCGTCCAGAAAATAGACTAGGAACCCTGCATCTAAGGAAAGAGGAGGTTGCAGGGAGGATAAAAACTACACCACTGAAGAACACATGGGAAGGTCACAGCTCCCAGACCCAAAGTGAGATTCAGCTGAAAGATTACAGAACTCTCACCCTCCCTCACACGTTACATCACACCAACAGGGCTCCAAATTGAACACCTGTGGGTTACAGCTGAAAGCGCTGCAGGACACGGACTCTCTTTAGGGAAGAGCACTTAGAAAACCCCAAAGTCAAGAGAGCAGATAGAACAACGAGGCCACTAGAAGAATTTGAAGCCTTTGGCACGTGTAGCTACAGCAAATATCAAACACAGCCAAAACCCTATTGGTTCCTATTTCCTAATATAACATGTCAGCCTTCCAAAAACATCATCAACAAAATACAAGGAATAATAAAAGATGAGAGAAAATACAGTCCAAAGAGATAAAGCAATCATCAGAACCAGACTCAGATGACACAAATTTTGGATTATCAGACAGGGAATTTAAAATATCTATAATTAACATGTTAAAGGCTCTAATGGGAAAAAAGATAATATGCAAGATGGATTATGTAAAGAGAGGCGGAAACAAAAAGACAATGCTAAAAATCAAGAGTGCTGTAAAGGCTGAGAAGAATGCTTTCCATGGCCTCAACAGGAGACTCCACGCAGCCAAAGAAAGAAGCTGTGAGCTCGAATATAGGTCAAAAAACATTTCGCAAATTAAAATGCAAAGAGGAAAAAGAAGGGAAAAAACAGACCATCCAAGAACTGTTTGACAATTTCAGAAAAGTGTGACACATACACATTACTGGAATATCAGAAAGAGAAGTAGAAGAAATATTTGAAATAATACCAAGAACTCTCCAGAATTAATGACAGACCCCAGGAAGCTGAGAGAATACTAAACAGATTAAATACCCTCAAAAACCCTCACCTAGGTATACCATATTCAGAAAATCAAAAGACAAAATCTTGAAAGAATCCACAGGGAGGGAAAAACACCTTATTCATGGAGGAAAAAGGGTAAGAATTGCAGTGAACATCTCATCAGAAATCATGCAAGCAAGAAGAGAGCAAAGTGAAATATTTATAAAGTATAAAAGAAACCCCACCACCACCTTAAAATTTCATATTCATTGATATTATCATTCAGAAGTGAAGGAGGAATAATGCTTTTCTCATACAAAAAACTAAGAATTCATCGCCAGCAGACCTGCCTTGCAAGAAATGTTAAAAAAAAACTTCAAGCAGAAGGAAAGTGGTATAGTCAGAAACTTGGATATCCATGAAGAGCATCAGAGAAGGAATGAATAAAATGAAAATAAAGTCTTTTATTTTTCTTATTCTTAAGTGACCCAAAAGACAACTATTTGTTTAAAATAATAATAGTAACAATGTATTGGGTGATCGTAGCATACTGGTAAGTGAATGAATGATAGCAATGAGGGATGGGAGGGAGAAATTGGGACTACTCTATTAATAAGGTACCTATGTAACACATCAAGCAACAGAGTGTTACTTTAAGGCAGAATCAGGTTAGTTCAAAATGTATATTGTAAACTCTGGGGCAACCATAAAAAAATGCTTTAAAGAAGTATAACTGATACGCTATGTGGTAGGCAGAATCATGATCTCCCAGAAATATCCACATCCTAATTCTCAGATTAAGGCAGCAGATAGAATTAAGGCTGCTAA
Source organism: Camelus dromedarius (assembly GCF_036321535.1). Taxonomy (NCBI): domain Eukaryota; kingdom Metazoa; phylum Chordata; class Mammalia; order Artiodactyla; family Camelidae; genus Camelus; species Camelus dromedarius. The sequence continues at coordinate 4,483,188 of NC_087442.1, forward strand.
TCACCTGACCTTAAAATACAGAGATTATTCTGGATTATCTGGGTGTGTGTAATGTAATCACAGGGTCTTTAAGTGTGGAAGAGGAAGACAAAAGAGGATATAAGAATGATGCAATATAAGAGAAACGTGACCCACTATTACTGGCTTCTAAGACACGGAAAAAAAAGGGGAAGACACAGTAAAGGATTGTGGATGGCTTCTAGAAACTTAAGAGCAAGGAAATGGATTCTCCCCTAGAACCTCCTGAAAGCAAAACAGCTCAGCCAATACCTTAAGTTTAGCCCACTGAGACCCATTTCAAACCTCTGACCCACAGAACTGTAAGATAATAAATTGTGTTGTTCTGTATCACTGAGTTTGTGTTCCTTTGTCATAGCAGCAATAGAAAACTAATACAGGCTGAGGGAGGAGACAGAGTTCATAAAACCCTATAAATGAATCACGTAAAATGCTCAATTAAAAGGAAACAAACAAAAAAGCAATAAACATAAAACAGTAACAAACAAGGAAGATCAACAATCACTTCAAATGTGAATGGTCTCAATACAGTAATTAAAAGAGGGATTATCACAGTGGACAAAACAAGATCCAACTATATGTTGTTTACAACCAACTAACCTTAAACATAAAAACTCAGATATGTTAAAAGTAAAAGGATGGAAAGCTATACCATGCTAACCCTAATCAAAAGAAAGCTGGAGATTTTACATTAATTTCAGACAAAGCAAACTCTGTCTGATAATTAGGGACAAAAAGGGTCATTATATAACAAAGTCAATTCTCCAAGAAGGCGTAACAATCTTAAACATGTGTACACCTAACAAGAGGGTATCAAAACACATGGAACAAAAACTGAGAAAAATGACAAGAGAAAGACACAAATTCACTAATATAGTTGAGGACTTCAACAACACTGTCAGTAACTGACAGATTGAGCAGACAAAAAACCGAATAGATGACCTGAGCAACACTATCAATCAAGTTGATCTAACTGACATTTATAGAAAACTCCATCCAACAAAAGTTAAAAATACATTCTTCTCTACCTGCATTCATCAATGTAGACCACATTCTGGTTCATAAAACAAACTTGAACAGATTTAAAAAGAGGAGAAATCATACAAAGTATGTTCTTAAACACAGTAGAATTAAACTAGAAATCAGTAACAGAAAGGTTTTTAAAAAAATCTTCAGATATCTGGAAATTAAAGGCTCAAAAGAAATTTGAAAATATTTAGAACTAAATAAAAATAAAACTCATCAAAACTTCTGGAATGCAGCAAAAGCAGTGCTTAGAGGGAAATTTATAGCATTAAATGGATCAGAATTCAAGACATCAGTATGAACATGTTTAGCTTAACATGTTAGCTTTAGATACAGATGGTTATATATATATTTGCACGTATGTACATACAAGGATTAGTATGTACACATATATGTCCTTATCTGTCAGTTGAAAGGGTCTAGAAGAATGACACCCCAGTGACAGCAATCACACCTAGTGCCCAAATATTGGTTTCCAACAGTATTCTCCAATAAAAGGAACCAAGGCTCCTTGGAGAAATGACTTATTCTAGGATTGGGACAGGAAATACACAAGATGAGCCTGAAGTATCTTGTAGTACCAGAAGGTAAGGAAACACCACAAAAAACCCCAAAAATCAAAATCCCACAATGATGGGGGTATGTCAAAGGAACAGATGAAACCAACTGAGAGAGCTTACAACAGCCAAAGCTAAAATAATTTGAGCAACAAAATAAAGTGGTATTGCATTATAGCCCAAAGTGCAAGATAAATATCCATGAGTTCATACTGATATAAACGACTGAATAAATAAGCAGGGTAGAGTATAACAGATCTCCCTGCAGAATTCCAAATAATTTGTTTAGATACTTTGCCCTCAAGAAAGTAGAGCAAAACTTCCACTCCTTAAGTGTACGCTGTGCATAGGGATTCCCTTTCAAAGAATATGGGAGAAAAAGTGTAACTTTACAGTGGAGAAACCTGACAAACACCACCTCAGCCAAGAGGTCAAGATTAATATCACAATGATAGTATGTACCCTTTATGTGGTGAGATAAAAATACAAGGCTTCAACCTTTACGTAAGGTTTCAACCTCTGTGGTCTTCCTCCCCAAAATCCATATTCCCAATACAACTGTGAGAAAAACATCAGACTAATTCCCAATTGACAGACGTTCTACAAAATACCTGACCACTACTCCTCAAAACTGTGAAGGTCATCAAACACAAGGAGAATCTGTAAAACTGTTAAGAAGCCATGACTAAATGCAATGTGGTATCCTGGGTGAGACCCTTAGTTTTCATCTAATGTCCTGAGGACAGAAAAAGGACATTAGGTAAAAATTAAGGAACTCTGAATAAAGTATGGATGTTAGTCATAATGCATAAATATTGGTTCATTAACTACAATAAACGTATCATATTAATGTAAGTTGTTAATAACAGGATAAACTTGGTATATATAAGAACACTCCACTATCGTCACAATTTTCTGTAAATCTAAAGCTGTTCCCTAAAACAGTTTATAAAAAAAATCAGAGTTCAGAAGGAAATTTGTTTTACACTGTTAATATCATCTAATCATGTAATATCTGAGACTTGCTTCAAGTTAACCAATAAGAGGTAAGATAGGGAGGGTTACAGAAGAAAAACCATTGACCATTAATAGGTTTTTAAAAATCTATTAATTTTTAAATGTCTGAAATTTTCCATAATAAAACCTCCTTTGACTCTGACCTTTATGTGACCTTGCTGGGTTCTGTATGTATGTTGGTTTCTATCGTGCTTACATGACTTAGCTATCAACGAATTCTTGTCCATGGAGTCATAGGGCATCAATTCTAGCAGTCTGTCATTGTGGGTTTTATGTGTATTTGTATATATTTTCTCCTCACTTCTGCTTCCTCCTTATTATTTAATACAAGTTTTACTGGAGATTAACTTTACAATTTAGTCTTTAGATGACAGAATGTTCACATGGACATGCATGTTGTAGGGTGTGTACAGATGCAGAGTCTCAGAAGGGTGAATTGTACCAGTGAAGTTACAGTCTCCTAGCTCCAAGTTCACGCCATAAGCCAGTGGTTCTCAGCCAGAGCCTGAGATATCTGGCAATATCTGGGAAAATTTGGCCACCCTCAGGGTCTTTTGGTAATGTCTGGAAATATTTTTGTTTGTCACAAATGGGGGGATCCTACTAGCATATGGTGGGGAGAAGCCAGGGATGCTGCTAAACATCCTTCAATGCATAGGACAGCCCCCAGCAATGAAGAATTATCTGGCCAAAATGTCAACAGTGCCAAGTTTGAGAAACCCTGTACTATTCTGTGATGCTAGGGCTGGGACTCTACGTACAGCATTTTTCGAACTACAGTTGACCCTTGAACAACGAGGAGGGTGGGAATGCCAACCATACACACAGTTGAAAATCTGCCTATAATTTATGAGGCCTTCCGTATCCTCAGTTTCTCTGTATCCGAGGATCTCATAGTACTAGTACTTACTATTGAAAAAAATCTGCACATAAGTGGGCCTGCGCAGTTCGAATCTGTGTTGTTCTATAGTCAACTGTACTGATAAATGGAACAACTTGGATGAATCTTGGAAATACATCTTAGAAAAATCTTCAGTCTCAATAATTAGTAAAGACATGCAAATAAAAATAAGATACTATCTTCTAACTCTTAAATCAGCAACATTTTCAGTACTCACTGAAATACATGTAAATGATACATTTATCAGTGATGAAAATTATAAATTGCAGGACCTTTTAAAAAAGCAGTCTGACACACAGAATACAAACTTACGGTTGCCAGTGGGGAGGGGGTGGGGACAGACTGGGAGTTCGAGATTTGTAGATACTGACAGGTGTATATATAGAATAGATAAACAAGTTTATACGGTATAGCACAGGGAAATATATACAACATCTTGTAGTAGCTCACGGTGAAAAATATGAAAATGAATATATGTATATTCATGTATGACTGAAGAATTGTGCTGTACACCAGAAACTGACACAACATTGTAAACTGACTAAAACTCAATAAAATTTTAATAAATAAATAAATAAAAAGCAGTCTGACAGTGGCACAGGAGCTTTAAAAATGTTTATATCCTTTGGTCAGCAATCTCAATTTCTCAAAGAATAAAAATCCTAAAGAAATAATAAATCAAGTGAAAAACTTGGGCATATCCTAAAGCAAATTCTAAAAAATACTACAATAAAGGTATAAATAAACTACAGTATATAGAAACAAGCATGAAGAAATTAATTTTGTATGAAAAACTGGAAGGAAATCCCTTACAGAAGCTGAGATTTAAGTTTGACTTTAAAGATTAAAATTAAGATGGCTGCAATAGCCAAATACTGAAATATTTCAAGCAGAACACTAGAGTTTGAGAAATTGCAACGTGTATTTATTTTTAGTTTTCCAAACAGATCAATAGCAAGTAGAATGGCTAGCTACAATGAATACACCTGAGCGGGTTAAGACTAGTGGGAGGTGATTAATTCTATCAGAACAGGCTGGGGCTCTGACCCAGAGGATAACAATTAACTTGTTCTGCATGCAAAAGGAAGCTAACTAGTGTTTTTAAGCAAATATATCTTGGGACGAAAATTCTAGGAACAGTGTGTAAAATGCTTCGTGACAGACGAAAAAAAATCTAGAATCAGAGAGTGCAGTTAGAAAAACCAGTAAGAGGCAACTGTAGCTTGATCTAGAGCTGTGGAAGTGAGTGGAAAGCAGGATGGGAGGCAAAAGTGTCTGCACCTGTCAACCTGACCTGACATGGGACCCTGAGGAAGAAAGGAGGAATTAAAACACCCAGTTTTCAAGTCTTAGCGACACTTAAGAGCAGAGAGAACAGGTATGGGAGGATTAAGAGAAGATAAATTTTGTTCTGGACATGCTGCATCAGAGAGAACACTCATATGGAAGTGCATAGCTTGAAATTCAAATCTAAGCCTCAGAGAGAAGTTAAAAATAAACATTAAAATTACAGTTTAAGTTACTTGGAAAGGAAGGTTTAAGTCATGAAGAGTGCAAAATAGATTAGGGAGCAAACACTGAACCTCTGGGTATTTAAGGCTCTTGTGTAGAGGCAGAGCCTATGAAGGACCTGAAAAGAACCACAAAGTCGGAGAACCTCAAAACGATGTCCTGACCAGCAACACAAGGTGTCACAAAGACTAATAAAGAAGTCAAATCAAGCCAGCAAAAGCTTGAGGGGGGCATCAGATTTAGCAATTTGTAAGGTATGAGGGCATTTAAAAAAAGCAATTTTAAAAATGTGAAGTTTGTTAGTTTCTCAAAAAGTTAAACAGATTTACCTAGGTATGTACCCCAAAGAATCAAAAACAGAGACTCACACAGACACATGTAAACACACGTTCACAGCAGCGTTCGTTATTCACGGTAGCCAAGAGGTGGAAACAACTAGATGTACATCGAAGGATGACTGGATAAACAAACTGAGATACAGCCATTCAACGGGCTATTATCCAGCCATACAAAAGAACGAAGTCTGAGATACGCTACAGCATGGATGAACCTTGAAAACATTAGGTGAAATAAGCCAGACACAGAAGAGGCAAATATTGTATGATTCCAATTCTGTGAGGCATCGAGAATAAGCAAATTCACAGAGATAGAAAGTGCTGGGGGAGGGGAAATGCTTAATGCTTAGTTTCTGTTTTGGGTGATGAAAAACTTTTGGAGATAGTGGTGACGGTGACACAAAACTGTGAATGTACTTAATACCTCTGAAGTGTACACTTAAAACGGTTAAAACAATAAACTTCATATTATGTATATTTTACCACAATTATTTTTAAAAAGGTTTAAAAAGTGAAGATAGACCCCAAATTGCTTCTCTTGACAGAAATTGTCAAGAGAAGGCATGAGAAGTGTGGACTACTCTTCCATGACGTTTAACTTGAAAGCTCAACTGGTAAATATTGAGGGGAGGGAGAGGATTGTTTTTGATTTTTCTGAAGGCCGAGTCCATCTCAACATAGGCATATTTAGGTAAAAGGGAGGAGCTGAGTGGTTTAAAAAAAAAAAATCTAGCTTAAACCTGTGACTTGGGGGATGAAAATAGCACCACCATATTTTACTGGTGCACAGCCGTATGAGAAGCATTTTCAAAGTCGTAATTTCACGTTATACTTGGAAAACCAACCAACCAACCAACCAACCAACCAGCCAACCGTTTTCCTAACAGAGAGTAAAAAGGAATGCTGGACCGAATCTTCTTTGATGATGAAAATAAGGCTCTTCCCTCGTAAGCATATTAATATTCCTCAAGCAGTGAAGTCTACCAGCACTGGAGGGTGGGGGCTTGAAGTTTTTACTTTATCCAAACGGCAAGTATTCTAAGAGCGTGGGAAATTATACAGGACAAAGAACCCAATTTCTTCAACAAGTAAGTACACTGCAAAGAAAAAGAAAAAGGAAACCTAAGATGTTCATCAACCAAATGCCTTGAGAGGACCTGGTCAAATCCTGCGTGACAGAAATCAACCATTTTTTAAAACTGTGTTTTTCTTTTAAATTATTATTCTTTCAAACAAGCGTGAACACTGAATACTGTGGCCACTGAGGGGGGAAGAACAGGAGGTGCATTATTCAATTCGCTCCACTGCGAGATGTTTCCAGGGCACTATTTTCTTTTAGAGGCTGAGCCGCCCTGCCGGGACTGCAGGGTAGGAAACGCCGGCGGGGCCGCGGCGCGGGGCCTCCTCCGCCGCCCCCGCGGGCCCGGGCGCCCAGGGCTGGTCTGCGGCGTCTCCTCGGCCCACCCTCCCGCCTCAAGAGCCCAGTCCTGCTTTGCAAACGCCGGACACGCGACGGACGCCGGGCCTGCGGCCACAGACCCCGCAGGGAGCGGCGGTCGCCCCCGGCGCCCCGGGCCGTCTGGACCCTGAGGCGGGGGCCGCGCGCCCGAGCCGCTCGCCTGAGGCGACGGACGGAGGCCGCGCGGGCTCAGTCCCCACCGGCGTCGCCGCCAGGCCCCTCGCTACTCACCTCGACGCCCGTAGCGCAGGACCCCGGCCTTCCGAGACTCGGGCTGTGGCATCGTCTCTCCGGCCACAGCCCGGGTCCGAGCCGTTTCGCCGCAGCGGGCGGAGCTGCCGCGAGCACACGCAGCACGGGGCGCACTGGCGCCCAGTGGCCGCGCCGCAGCCTCGGCCCGAGCGCGCGCCCGGGGAACGACGTGACGGCGGCCCCGCCCCGCGCGCCGCGGGTGACGTCACCGTCCGAGGCGGGCGCGCCGCGGCCCTGGCGTCGCCCAGCCGGCTGTTGACCCCGCGTTTGGCCCTGGGCGCGGGGGTGGGTCGCGGACGGCCTTTGCGTTTTTCACTTTTATTAAAATGCCCTCATTAAAGATAAATGCCCTTAAGCCTATTAAGAGATGTGCAGCCGCACTCTTGAAAACGGGAGCGGAGTTAGGATGTCAGGGCTTGGGAATATGTGGTCTTCAGAGAAGCCATGGAGAAACCTCGTATGTTGATCGTGAAAGCGGGACAGTATGGCGCTCCGGAAAGCGAATTAAAAGTTTGAAATCGGTGTTCTAGGGCACCGTCAGTGCCAGAGACCTGCACTTGCGCCGCCTTCTCCCGGCCCTAGAAGGTGTCAGATAACTTAAATATTTGACATTCTGATGGGAATGGGACAGATCTGTTTCTAGCTGTTATTTTATTGATATTTTTATGGGGGGAGGTAGTTAGGTTTACTTATTTAATTATATATTTGGTTTTTCAATGCAGGTACTGGGGAATGAGCCCAGGACCTCGTGCATGCTAAGCATGCGCTCTACCACTCGAACTATACCTTCCCCATTCTGTTACTTTAAATGGGTTCATCCTGTTGCACCAAATTAATGTACAACTGTATAAATTTCAGAAATTGATGTTTTGAGTTAGGTTCAGGTTTTTACTACTACTAAGAATGACACTAAACTGCTCCTTGCAGTGTAGTATGTGGTTAAACCCACCGTCTTTGAGGCTGGGCAGATTTAGACTAGCGTAGGGGCTGTGTTCATTTGTCCCTAGATACAGTTGTCAGAGGAAATACAGGATGGCCTAAAATTTGAATTTCAAGTAAAAAAAAAAGTCCCATGAAATATGTGGAAATTACTTACACTAAAATTCAAATTTACCAGGGCATCTTGTACTTTTATTGGCCTGATCTGGCAACCCCAGCCCTGGATGAGTCCTCACCTTACTTCTCTCCGCTATGAAATGGCAATAACAGTAGGAACTGTCTTGTAGTTGTGTGGATGAAATGAGATAATCTACGCAGAGTACTTACCGGGGGTATGAAACATGAAGAGAGCTTAGTGTTAGGTCTTGTTTCATATCAGTGTGTTTTAGGATAAATTCTTCAAAGTATGCTTTCTTTACAGAATTCCCAGGCTAATTTAAGGCTTGTTTGAGCTTTTGGTCATAACAAAAACTGTGTTTTGTGAAAAGCCTTGAGCAGGTGAGCAGATACTTTTCAACTAGCTTGAGAATATAAGTCAGATTTTAAAATTTCTGTACAAAAACAAAAAATTGCCATCTACAGGCAAGTGTGGACTTCTTTTCTATCACACCAAATACTTGGATGTTGATTCTGATTTGTTTTCTATTCAAGTCAACTGAAACAATATTCAAGAGGAGATTGTTTAAGCAACGTTCTACATCATTTCTAAGACTTATTCATGTTATCTCATGCCTGAGCTAAATTACATTTTTAAAAAAAAAGGAAACCTAAGACTTAATATTAGACCCATGGCTCCAAGGAAAAGAACACTTCTTTTTCCTTTGGCAGAGCTCATATTTACAACATCCTTCTTTATGCTTACCAAAAAATATGTATGTATAGCCTCAGATTTGAAAACCAGGAAAAAGTTAACTTCAAGAAGATTCTCTGTATTTATACTACAATTCTTTTTCCCTTGGCTACAGAATTTTCTATTTTATATTTTACTCTAATTTTAATAGGTTCATGGGTTTATTACAATCAGTTTCTTATTACTTTCTAGAAGCAGGTAAGGTATAAATATGGGCCAAGAATATAATCATAATGTGGCAATTATTTTGTGTTGCCAGATTGACTTTCAAAGGCCCATTCAAGTTACCCTGGCCATCTGTAATATGAGCACATTTTTTCCCAGGTCTTTCTAAGAACAGGTTTTATAGAGTATTTTGCCCAATACATGGGTATAAAGAAATGATAAATGGGTTCTTTTTTTCTTTACGTTGTATATATTAGCCCAAGAACACAAGTTCCATGAAAGGAGGGATTTTGCCTGTTCCATTGTCTGCTGTATCCCAGCACCCAGAAGGACACCTGGCCTGAGGTGACTGTTCAGTTGTTGATTGAATGAGCATAACAGACGAGTTAAGTTGTTTCCTGTTGTCACAAGTGAGCTGGTATTTTCTCCAGCAGAGGCTCTGTTTAGTGATCCTACCTAAAGCACCCTCCTTTTTACTCCTTGCAGTGTGCTCCTTCCCTCATTTTCTCATTCTTTTCATTTGGTGAATTAGTTCTATTTCATCTTTCCAGCCACCTTCACCAGGATGAACCCCTCTAACCTGAAAGGAGTACGTTAGCCATCTGGGAGTGTGTCCACACAGGAAACAGGTCCCCACATAGATGCTGGTGGTACAGATACAAGGCAAGCGATCCACGAAGTGTCAGGAGAGCTGCAGGCCAGAGCCACGGGAGGGAGCAGACATGAGAAAGACACAAATCAGAAGCAGGGAAGAGGGGAATGTCTCCGGTTAACTGAAGGGCCGACAAGAACAAACAGGGAGGCTGGTTTTGAGACCTGGACGGGGACACCCAGGCAAGTGACTGGACATCAGGAACCAGGAACCCAACCAAGCAGTGTGTCAGGGCCAGAATCTACCCTGGCGGCAAGAAAGGAGCTCAGTACAGCTGAGCCGAAGTTGGTATGGACCAACCAAGGCTCTCTGAGAACGTCTTTCTGGGGAGATCACCAGCCCAGGTCACCTCACCGGCCCAGGTCACCTGTCTGGCATAGGAACTGAGTCGGCAAAGAGAGGAGCAGCCCTTATGTTACCGAACAAAAGTTCACATGCCCAACGCGCAGTGAGGCCAAACAAACCAAAACGTCAGCGTTTGGAGCAGGGAAAGGCTTATTGCAGGGCCGAGCAAGGAGAACTGGCGGCTCATGCTTGAAGAACCCGAACTCCCCAGTGGTTTGGGGGGTTTTTATAGGCAAAATTTGGGGTGGACTGGGGGTCTGCAGGGTGTGTGTTTCTCTTCTAATTGGTTGGTAACAAGGCAGCATTCCAGAAACCTTGTGCTCAGCCTGAAGTTAGCACCCACCACCTGGGTGGGGGTCTTAGTCCTTGCAGAAGAACCCAAAGATATTATTATGTCTATTCCTTGAGGAGGAACCAGGACCCTGCCCCAAGGCTGCAGTAGGTTTTCCTGACTGTTCCTCCCGGTCTCCGCATTCCCTCCCTTCTCTGATTAGCAAGTCTTTGAATCTACCCTTTGGAACTCAGGGGAGGTCACAGAGGTTGAATGAAGTCTATTTCTTATAAACAAGAAACAGGGGACACAGAAAGGATTTGTACCAGGGAGGACCCCACAGGGTCCTGCTGTGTTAGTAGGACCAAGCGAGTTTGGGAAATAATTGGAGATAACACACTTTATCTCCATCAACTGCATGATAATCTTAACTGTGTGACAGCATTAATGTCAAGGTCTTGCCACCCTAGAAATTTAGTGGCAGATGAATAACAGAGTCCTCAGAGCTGTCATTAAAGGAGGAAAGAAAAGGCGCTTGTGTTGTAGACCCGTTCTGGTTGTATTTTTTACTGTATTTCACGATGTTCCAAACTTGTCCTCTTCTCTATATTGAAGGACTAGGGGACTTTTTAACCCTTTATTAATGACGATTGGTTTTCCTTTCATCAGTTTTACTCAGCTGTCTCCAATTCTGGGAAGACAGTATCCAAATACCACTGAAATGACTTGCAACCCAATCGTTTCCTTAATTCAACACGCTCACTAATGTTTCCATAGTCAAGAGATTTTAGATCAGGTCTTCGTAAAAAAAACTGCTCCTAAATGGAAATAAAGAGTCATTTCATTAAAACAAGCAAATATTTGGAGATCAAATCATGACATCTAACGTAGCAGTATATATTTTCATCATCTGATCCACAACAAAACAACAACAGCAAAAAAAAAACCTTTCCTTTGTTCAGGGAGGGCAGACACGTAGGACCTGGGACTCACTCCCCCACACATATTCACAGTATGTGCTGTGACAGACATGATGAAAGTACTGCGGAGGTGAAGCCAGAAGGAAGGGGGCAGGACACTGCCGTGAAAGGAATGACACAGCACTTAGCACCAAGATGGCAGAAGAGTCAACTCCCAGTAGGCCCAAGATGGTGGGAGATTCGACCTCCAGTGGACCTTGAATTTCATTACACACGTTGTAATGTATTAGCATAGTAAATGACCCAGAGCTAACCATGAGAGATCAAAGAGAGGGCAATGGCCCAACTCCTAGGAATCCCAGCCCCTTCCCCAAAGTAGTTGGAATAATCCTCTCACTTGTTAGCATGTAAAAACTAGCAACACCGAGTCACGCTCTCTCTCTTGCCTTCAGAGACAGCCCGAACTCTGTCTGTGGAGTGTGTATCTGCCTTTACTTCAACCCCTCTCCTCCTCAGTGTGCATCTCTAAATAAATCTACTTTTACTCAACTATGGCCCACTCTTGAATTCTTTTCTGCGAGAAGCCAAGGACCCTCTCTTGGTGGGGTGCGTCCCAGGGACTTGCCTGGGACCTGGGACATGGCCATTTTCTCGCCCCACAGTCTTTCCTGTATCGGAGGGACTTAGGAAGTCTAGATTCTTCTTCTCAAGAGCCCAAGAATCACAGCCATGCATTGTAGTCTGTCCCCTTTCTCCTACTCTTAGTGGTACTCAAGGACAGGATCCCTGTCTCCCAGGTCCCAATAGACACGCCCATGGTTTCAGAAATGGGGGGATGGTTGGTGGCCAAGGGCAAATAGACTCTGGAGAAAGACAGTCTGGCTTCAATTTCTGACCCTGCTATTTATTGATAACATGACCTTGGCCCCTAGCCTTGTGAGATGGTTGTGAGGACTGAACACTTCATATGTGCAAAGCTCTTAGGAGATTAAGGCTGGATCATAGTGTCATGTCAGTGTCAGCCATTACTTTCCTTGATGTTGCCAAACTGTTTTCCAAGGTGAGTTTGTAACAGTTAACACTCCCACCCACGGTGTCTGAGAATTCCTGTGCTTGCCAATTTGGTCCTATCAGATGTTAAAAATTTTTGCCAATTTAGGTGGCTTTGTAGAAAGCTCCTATTGAGGTTTTAATTCATATTGTCCTGATTACTAAAGAAATTGAGTATTACTACTTTTATAATTTAAATTAATAAAGAAATATTAGAGCAAGACCAAGACATACAATATCACAGAGAGCTTCTTACATATTTCTACCCATGTATCTGAAATGAGGTCTTGTTGTGACTGTCATTGTTTGTTTGAACATGGATTCTGGATGGACAACTTTCAAATTAAAATGGAGCCACAGCTATATGTTCTCTGTGCATTCTTTTTATTTTTTAATGGAGGTACTAGGACCCGAACCCAGGACCTTGTACATGCGTTCTACCACTGAGCTGTACCCAACCCCCTCTCTGTGCTTTCTAAAGGTCCTGGCAAGGGGCTTAAACCACAGGGAGCTACGCAAATAGGCCTGGCTTTGATGTAGAAATGCCTGCCTGTTAGAGAAAAAAGGTACTGGAGAGTCTTGTGTGGTCCCCAGAGCAGTAGAAGGCACATCACTTGGGACCTTAGTAGTGAAAGAAGAGAATCTAAAAATTTGTCTATGGGAGCAGGGGCTGTGAGAGGTGTTTGCTGCAGAGGGGCAATCTTTGGAGGAGGGAAATAGATCTGGGAAAACCAAAAAAAAACCTTGTGTTGGTTGATTTCCTTCTGAAAAACCTGAGTTTTCCTAGAGACTAAAATAGAAGACTAAGGTGTAAGTAGAGCGCTCGGAATGAACTCACTGAGAAGAGGGTCTGGGAAGGGGTGGAGGAGTGGGCGAAGGGGTACCCCATTTCAAGGACAACTGAGAAAAGGATAAAAACTGGTATCTGGAAAGGCAGTACATGGCTTCTTTTGAGCCAGTTCCTCTCTGTACTCCCACTCATCTTTCCAAACCAGGGACACATCCTTCACCTTGTAGTCATCCAGCCAAACGTGCACCACCCTGAGGTTGTTAAATGCCAAGGCTTTTGCAACTTCAGTTTGATTTGTGATGTGTTGCTTAACCACATGTCCTACTCGAGAGCAGGGGATTATTAAGAGCTGGCCTCCACACATCCAGATCTAGACAGAAGAAAAACAGAAAACTTATTCATGTCTGTTTGCTAGGAACAGGCAACTGCTGAATTTTTTTGCTGCAATCATACTTGCATGACTCTTTCGGTTACTCCAATTCAGTGATTCTCGCAGGGGCCCCAGACCAGCAGCATCAGCATCACTCAGGAACTTAGAAAAGTAAATCCCTGGGCTGCCCAGACCTACTGAATTGGGAACTGCGGGCGTGAAGACCCAGTAATCGGTATTTTAACTAACTCTTTAGGTGGCCCTGATCATTCTGGTACACGCTTCACTTTGGGAACTGCTGTCCTGATAGAACAAAGTCATAGATCCCAGTTTTGTAGATGTTATTATTATTGTTGTTGCTATTGTTGTTGTTGTTCCTGGAGGAGGAAGAAGAGGCAGAGTAGCCCACCTAGAGTGGGTACAACGCAGTGGTTCAGAGCGCTGACTCTGGGGCTGCTACGAGCTGTGTGATCTGGGGCAAGTTAGTGAAGTTACTTCACCTATTTGTGTCTCAGTTTCCTCACCCATGAAATGAGAATAATAACGGTACCTACCCACAGGATTGTTGGGAGCGTGAGATAATCTGATGCATGTAAAGTGCTTAGTTCATGTTCTGTAAACTGAGAGTGTGTCTGTGCTGCAGTGGAGTGCGGTGGACTGCAGGCCTGCCCACGCATGCTTCTCATTCCTATATGCACACTTCTGTGCAATTAACTCTGTACTTCATTCCATTGAAAAGTGAGGTTTACTTCTTCATTCCTTGAATCTCTTGGCCTTGTGATTTGCTTTGGCCAATAGGACATTAACAAATGTGATGCAGACAGATGCTTGAAAAGTGCCTGCAGCACTTTGGACTTGCCTTCTCTTGCTGCTCTTGGGAACCTGGTGACCAGTCGCTGTTAATAAGCCTCCCTAGCCTCCCTGATAATGAGAGACAAATGGCCTAGTGGTCACCACTGCCCCGGCTACCATTGGGCCAACGTCCAGGCATGTGATGAGACCATTCTAGACCAGCCAGCACCAGCTGAGACTCTAGATGAACACAGATGTGTAAGCAACACAGTAGAAATCAGCCATCCTGGCTATGACCAGCAGAAACACTTTAGCAACACAGTGAATTACAAGGAATAACACTTATCTGTTGTTTTAAGACACAATGAGAATAGTCTGTTACACAGCAAAAGCTAACTGATACATGAGGGAACATTTTTCTCTTAACCAGTTTTACTCATTAAGTAAATAAGACCTCCATCCACTTAGTTGATCATTCCAGAAACTTGGCGTGACATATTGACTCAGCAAATTTTATCTCACTTACTATCCCTCATCATGGGGCAGAGGACATTTCTCTGATACTCTGACTTTGGGCTTGTCCATTCCACATGCTTTGGTCCATGGAATGTGAGTGGGCAAGAGGCATGCAGAGGCTTCCAACAAGCCGTGTGGTTTGGCTTGACTTTTGTGTCCTTGCCCATCAACATGAGAAGCATACACCCTGAGTTGCTACTAGAATGACAAGTAGAACTGACCAAACTCAGAGAGCAGAGCCCAGCCCCGCCAGCGTAAATTCCAGGGCAGAGCCACTCCAGCCACCTACAGACATATGAAAGAAAAGATACATGCTGATTGTCCTAGGCTCCTCAGTTTTGAGCTGGTTGGTAACAAGCATCATTGTGGCATTAGCTGGCTGATAACTGGATGACAATGCCACCTCTTCCCTCACCATCCACCTAGCTGGCCAGTCTCCAGGTTCTGTCCATTCTACTTGTAAATATGCCTGGAATCTGTCCTGTTCTTTCCATCTCCATTGTCACCCTTTGTCCCTGTTATTGCAAGAAACTCCTGGTCTGCCCACTTACCCTCCACTGTGTCAGTCTCCACACACTGCCCTACCTAAGCTGTACCTGTGGCATTCCACTGCACGTAAGATACACCTAAATCCTTACAGGGCCCTGCAGAGTCCCGCCCTGTCTCTCTCTCCAGCCTTTTCTTGCCATTCTCTCTTCACTCACTGGGGTCCAGACTCACTGGCCTTCTCCATTGGCACATATGGGTGGGGAGGCTGTCTACTTTCTGATTCGGGGGCAGAAACAGGGGCATTACTGAGTAGCTCTTTACTCTTTTTCTGGAATCTGCATTTGTGAGGGGGAAGCAGGGATGCGTCTTGCAACAAAGCCGGGGTTTCTCAGTCCCTTCCACTGGCCTCAGTTTTGGGGGTGCCTCCCAGATTCAGGCTGCCTATTTAACTTAATTTCTAGTGCAGTCTCATCTTTTCCAGTCTCTATTAATAAATCTATTACTAGAAAGCTGGGAGAGGCTGCTGGCCAGATGCCATTTGAAATTAGAACTCCGGGGCAGCTGCAGGGTAAACAGAAGGGAACAAACACTGGCTGAAGGCATTGTGCACATGGCCTCAGTGACAGCACACAGCAACATGGGAGGGTATGCATTGCTCTGATCATTTACACATGAGGCCTCTTAGTCCTGAGTGGTTCAACCACTCAGCGAATAGTTTTCAACCACTTCTTACCGAGTCAACGTACTAGGTGCTGAGGACACATTTTGAATGAATCAGACCCTGTCCCAGCCCTCACAGAGCTTAGAGCTGATGGGAACATGCAATTGGCAGGGCTCAGCACAAAATAAAAGTGGAGTCTCAGGTTCAAAAATTATCAAAAATTTCAAGACGGCAAGAGCAGAGCATTAAACCATGTCGGGGGTGGGGGAATCCTTCTAAACGTGGTACCACGCGCAACCACACAGGCTGCATATCTACACAGCCTGCCCTGCACAAACAGACAAGAGACAGCTGCAATATAGCACAGTAAGTGCTGTAACAGGTGAAGCACGCACAGGAGGAGAACGGACCCCAGACGTGTGTGTGCGTGGGGGGGGGGGGGGCACACGCGCGCGTGTACGCAGAGAGGAAAGGAGGACGAGGTCAAGAAAATCTTCCTGAATAAATTACATCAAAGCTTTAACTATGGACTATGGCGGTGGGGGAAGAGGAAAGTGGACAGAGACAAGCAGTGATTTAGGGGTAGAACTGACCAGATACGGTGAGGTGAACGTGGGGCATGAGAGGGAAAGGGAGCCCGAGGAGGTTCTCAGCGGTGGTTGAGTGGGGTGTGTGCAGGTGAGTGGCGGGGCAGGGAGGGGGTGCACATCGTCCACTCAGAGAGGGAATGTGGGTTTAGCACACCTGTGGGACGTTCAAACGACAGTAACTTGTAGGCAATTGGACACACAAGTTTACGACTCAGGGGAAGGATTGGGGAAGGTGCCAGAACTGGTGTCATCAGCGTCCATTAAGTCACTAGAATGCGACGGAGGTAAGGTTATTGAGAAGGTGGAACGAGATGAGAAAGCAACTTGGAGAAACTTCTTAGGGGTGGAAATTCTGAGCAGATGGGCCAAGAAAAGTAACCCTGTGCGGCAGCGGAGACACATGGTCCGAGCAGGGGACCGGATGCTGAGGAGCTTGGCTAATTCTTCATTGTGCAGACAGAGGAGAATCTAATTCACCCTTTGTCTCTTGCCAGCAATGTGGTTTGCTTTCAAATCACAGCATCTAAGGGGATTCAGCAACCTTGGACCAAATCTAAGCTGGCATCAATGTCCTCTAAGAGTAGGGCAGGGACCTGGCTCCTGGAGCAGTGATCTTGCCCCTTTCGGGGACACCAGGATGAAACACAGGTCCTGGGCAATGGAGCTAGCCACAGCACAGCTGTCTGCTGTCTCAGGGAAATGGAAATGCCAATCTGAAGCCTGGTCATGAGATGTAATCTGAGGTCAGGAGTGAGGCTGTAGCTCCATGGGCACCTAGCAAATCACCACTTTCCATGAGCAATGATAACACTGAGCTCAGGGCAACTAAAATTCAGAGCCTTGGAGGCTTCCAATAGATTGCCAGCCTCAGAGAAAAGTGACTTAGAAACAGGGTAAACCCGAGCTGGTGGGGTGGGGAATCACGTGACCTGAAGGTGAGTAGAACATATGAGGCAGGAAGCGATGGGTTTGGGGCACACTACGCATGAGGTCTGTGAATTTGGACAAGTTACTCTACCTCTCTGTGCCTCAGCTTCCCCATTAAAAAAAGGAGATGATGGTGGTCGCTACCTCACAGGTTTATTGTGAAGATTAAATGAGTTCATGCCTGTTCATGCAGATGACTTCAGAGAGTATAAAACACAGATGGCAAAATTTAAACTAGAACAGTATTGGCTGTCATTTATTTAGTCAAACATAAAATGCTATTTATGATAAACGTCTGAATAGTTGTACCTCAGTATTTTCTTCAGGCTCCCCCTCCAGGAATATCTGCTTTGTACCTGGTTCTCTAACCCAATTATTCCATTAAGTCTTTATAAAATCCAGAGAATGTGTGTGTGTGTGTGTGTGTGTGTATTTATTCCTATTTAACAGGTGAGAAAACTGAGAACTAGAAAAATGAACAGTATTGGCTGTCATTTATTTAGTCAAACACAAAATGCTATTTATGATAAACGTCTGAATAGTTGTACCTCAGTATTTTCTTCAGGCTCCCCCTCCAGGAATATCTGCTTTGTACCTGGCTCTCTAACCCAATTATTCCATTAAGTCTTTATATAATCCAGAGAATGTGTGTGTGTGTGTTTGTGTGTGTGTGTATTTATTCCTATTTAACAGGTGAGAAAACTGAGAACTAGAAAAATGAATGACTTGCCAAGGATCACGCAGCAAGGAAGTGGTAGAGCTGGGACTCAACTTAACGTCTAATGTGCAGTGTTCTAGTATCATAGGATTTTCTAAAAAGCTAATAAATCTGTTCCTTTTGTTGAGATATAATTTATACACCATGAGAAATTCACCCTTGTAACATCTACAACACAGTGATTTTCAGTATTCTCACAAGGTTGTGCAACCATCACCACCATCTAGTTCTAGAACATTTTTCTCACCCCCCAAAAAACCTGGTACCCGTTAGCAGTCGCTCTTCTCCCCTAGCCCCTGGCAACTACTCATTTACTTTCTGGTTCTATGGATTTGCTTAGTCTAGACATTTCATATGACTGGACTCACATAAGTATATGGCCTTTTGTGTCTGGCTTCTTTCATTTACCATAACGTTTTCAAGTTTTACCCACGCTGTAGCAAGTATCTCAGGATTTAAGAGTTAGGAAGGGGGAAGATATGCTTAGCATACACAAGGTCCTGGGCTCAAGCCCCAGTACCTCCATTACAAAAGATGAATAAATAAACCTAATTATCTCCCCGTCCCTAAATAAATAAATAGATAGATAGATAGATAGATAGATAGATAGATAGATAGATAAATTTTAAGAAAAGAGTTAGACATCTTCAACCCAATCCTCTCACTTTATGGATGGAAACACTGAGACCTAAGATAGCCCATATACTTAGTGGCACCCAAGACCTCTACCTCCTAATCCTGTTTTTTTCCCCATCTTGTTACAACTACCAAGACAATCAGTATAATAAAAAAAAAAAGATCCCACAAATAGATTAAAAATATTATATTAATCTGACATACCATATATTAGAAATAACATATGGTAAGAAAATCTGAAATTTTATTAAAGGTTTTCAATTTCTGCAAGGAGTCCCGTAAATCATTTATTTCACGTGGCACGCGAATGAACCAGAGGCTTGTGTGGGAAACAGGGAAGAATTGCCACAGCAAGTTACATGACTTAAAGTTAGATTTTACTTTCTATGCACAAAGTTAATGATTTAAAACACAAAGTTTGAATTACCCGGAGTGAAATTTCCATGTTTTCGCCTCCCCAGAGATTCATGCCCTTGTCATACTGTCCAAGTTCATAAAAATAATGCCTATTTATAGCAAAAATTCCTCCAGCCATTGCTGGTGACCTAAAAAGGACGCACAAATATTTAATTGATTCCACTAATTCAGTCATTACAGATTTTTGCCAAAATTAGACTTAATATACTTAAAGACTTAACATTAAAAGCTAGAAAACACTCATATTAACTAATACTAACATTATCTTAATAGACCTGTAAGTATGTAAAATTACTAAGTTAAAACCATAACTACCAAAAAGTAGGCAGCAATAGCTTTTTCTAAGCTCTCACCAAATTTTGTAAGCAATCAATTCTAAATGTTGTCTTGGTGATAGGGAAAATTATTTTTAGTACATGAGTTTCCTGTGGGAGTGGTGATTGAATCGGGTAGCGGAGTTTAGAGATCTTCCTTTCTAAAGGCATTAAGTGAATTGTCATTTTTACTTCTGGGAAAACCATCATGTTAGAAAGCATCTTTCTTTTGTCCACCAATAAATAACAGGGTCCAATAATACCAAACTAAGTAGCTTGAAAAGAATTATATATTCATTCATTCATTTGTTTCAAATAGTATATATAAAGCAACTATGATGTGTTAGGGATAAGTTAGTTAATCAAAAGGCCAAGGTGGAAGTAGCGACCCTAGTTAGAGATTGTTGCAGTGGTCCCAGAGAAACACAATAGAATCTTGGATTAAGGAGAGAGCCATGAAGGAGGTAAGATGTGGCTAAATTCCATATATATTTTGAAGATGGAAACAGCAGATTTACTACAGATAGGCTGCAGGGAGTCAGAGGAAGAGAAGGGTCAAGGCTGACTCCCAAGTTTTTGACCTGGGTAGCCTGGAAGATAGAGTTACCATGCACTGCAGTGGGGGATGCCATGCTTGGAATTACTTTTGGTGGAAGATTCAGTTTGGGACATATTTGAGACGTCTACTCAGCATCCAAGAGGAGATGCGAGTGGGCAGTCAGATAGATGAGTCTGGTGTCCTGAGAGAGGTCAGAGCTGGAAGTATAGATCTGGGGGTCATCGGTATAAGATGGATGAGAATCACTCTGAGAGGGAAGAGGGGTGAGGAGGACAAAGAGACCTCGGAACGTCAACCATGAGAGGTCAGGGAGAGGAGGAAGAATCAGCAAAGGGAATGGGAGGGAACAACCCATGAGGTAGGAGGAAGACCAGGGGGCCGGGGTGGTCTGGAGGCAAGGGAAGAACACATGTCAAAGAGAAGGGAGAAGCCAGCAGCATGGAACGTTATCCTAAAGGCAATGGAAAAACAGTAAGTGAGATTTGGGACATGTGCAAAGTGAGGTTTCAAGAAAATGTAGCAAAAGAGAGATTGGAATGAGGGGGAGGGGCCTGTAGGCCAGACTGTCCTTCATGGTGTAGCGTCTAAGCCTGAGGCAGTGATAGCCTGGGCCATGAAGACTGTCAGAAAGATGGACAGATGTGATGTGAGAATCATCACAAAAAATGGATCTCCTGGAATTGGTTAATCACCAGATTAGAGAAGGCAATGGGAAAGTTGGAAAATGGTGATACAGCGTTCACATGGGGTCATGCTTAATGGCTGCATAATATTCCATCATGGTTGTAGCATAAACTATCACCTAACGTCCCAATTAGTCCTTCCAATTCTTAGACAGTGTTCATTTCTTCCTTGAATTAGGAGGCCAGGTTGCTTACTAAACGTAGGGGTTCAGGGCAGGGGCAGACATCAGGACTAAGGGAAATAATAAAGTTTTAGAGTATGCACTTCAGGGAATGAGCGCAAAGGGGATGCAGAGCAGCATGAGCCTGGAGACCACCAACGTGCAGAAGCACCAGTTCACATCTCTTAAAGGAACAAAGGAAATGGTTGGTGGAACTGAGCCAGAGGTGGAGACTTGCAGGGCTCCTGTGGCAGCACCACAGCACGTCGGGGAGTTGACGGGACTGGTGGGAAGAGAATTCACAGATGAGAGTCTAGACCACAGGAACAGAAAGAAAACCACGAAGGGGTAAAAGGAGAAATCAAAGAACTGGAGATATTGATGATATCCAAGGGTGGGGGTGGGGGAGCAGAGCAGGCAAAAGCTAGGAGGGTCCTAGGATGTGGCCAGAAAAAGGGATACCTGGTCATTTAGAAGATAAAAGATCCAGGATATGGCTGTAGAAATAACATCAAATAGCTAACATTTATGTACACTTATTACAGACCGATATTGCCCTAAGCTCTGAAATAGGGCATTGAATCCTCATTAACATCCCTGTGAAGCATTGCCATTTTCCAGACTTACAGATAAAGAACAAGGTGCAGAGAGGTTAAGTAAGTCATGAAAGATCACACAGCTCTAGCTAAATTAGAAGAGAGGCAAAGATCAAGGACTTGCTAGGCGATGGTGTTAGAAAATATACTCAGGTGCTTGGTGAAACAAAGCGGTTAACAGTCAAAGAAGAGAAGTGAGCCTGGTGTCAAAGTTATCAGTAAATGTGGGGAGTGACCTGGAGGGAGTCTCTTGAGAAACAACCTCATAAAAGCAGTTAGAAGTCACAACATTCAAATTGTTCTCACATTTAGAAACACATTTTCCAAGATAATAATCTAGGAAAATCACATTCATCTCAACCTATAAAATTGTAGATGGAAGACTTGAATAAATATACGAATTTGGCAAAGACATCTACTTCTCGGCTATCCACAGTGCCAGTGTTTTGTTCATTGATCAACATGCCACTTGTAACTTGAGAACCAAGTCCACATTCTAAAGACGGACCTCTGAAATCAGAGGGATACTGACCACGGTGGGACCCTGAACTGAGGTGATATGCTCATTTTCAACTGAAGAAACAAAGCCTACCAAATTCGATTATTATAGACTTTTAGAAACAAGATAAATAATTAACAATTTCCCTTCATTAAGCTCAAGAAATCGAAGTAATAATCTCTGGAAGCTTCTCCCCTCCCCCTCCCAATACATACATGCTATTTTCCATTACGAAGAAATCTCACCGGATAGGTCTAGTAGGTCCTTCTGGTCCATTCAGCTCGTAAGAGAAAATAAGATCCCACTTAAATTGCAGGTGCCAGTTGAAAGCTCCCCTCACTACAGGAGAGGGCTTGTATTCCAGGGTCATATCGTCAATGACATCGATCAGAGGACACACGACCACTTTGGGGTCCTTGTCAATGGCATGCAGCAAGGGCTCCAGCCATGCTTTGTTCACCTCGCAGTGGCTGTCCAGGAACACCAGAACGTCCCCTGGGGAGGCAAGAACAGGTCCATGTCAGCGCACGCGGATGAAAAACCGGGTAACGCAAGTCAAAGTTCAATGCAGCAAGCAGCTGTTCAGCACTTACTGTGTGTTTGGCTATAAGGTGCTTTCAGCTTCACTGGGAGGAGACAAGAAACACATACTTTATTTTGCACCAAAAATACAGGACATCATGTGCCACCAATATTCAGAAGAAACTGGTGAACTGTGGGCTGGAGAGTAGTTTGGGGAAGACTCTAAAGAAGCAGATGGAACTGAGCTGGCCTTCAGTTTAAAAGCATCATTTTACCTCAGCCTTGATTGATCAAGTCAATTTAGCAAACGTTACTGCAAGAAAACCTTCTTTGGTATTTAGTTTGGTGCTTGGGATGTGAAGATGTATAATTATTTTTGCTCTTGAGTTCAAGATTTAATGAGGGTCCATTCTGCTTAGAGAACACAGGAACCCTTGGCATGGCCAAAAGGAAACATACATGTTATTAAACTACAGTAGTTGGTCTCAATTGGGAGGGACCTCAAAGTGCAGGTGCAGAGTTTAGACTTTTTCTTGTAGCCAACATATATAGGGAAATTATAGGAAAAGTGTGAGAAACATCCTATGTTGAGATCAGAAGACTTAGTATTGTTAAAATGGTAATAATCTGCCAAATTGATCTACAGGTTCAACTCAATCCTTACCAAAATCCTAGCTGGCTCTTTTTACAGAAATTGATCCTAAGACTCATATGGAAAGGCCAGGGGCCCAAATTAGCTCAAACAATTTTGATAAAGGACAAAGTTGAAGGACTTCTTGATGTCAAAGCTTACTAAAAGGCTATGATAATCAAGACAGGATGATATTGGCAGAACGGTAGATATAGACCAAATGTATAGAATCGAGGATATAGAGATTAACCAAGCATCTATGGTTAATTGATTTTCAACAAGGGTGCCAAGACCACTCAATGAGGCAAGAATCATTTCTTCAGTAAATATTCTGAGACAACCAGACGTCAGCATGAAAATAATGAAGTTGGACCCCTTATCTCACACCAAACACAAATATTAAATCAAAAGAATCACAGACCTAAAATGGCAAGAGGTGAAATTATAAAACTCTGGACCTTGGGTTAGGTAATGGTTTCTTAGGTATGACACCAAAACTACAAGCAACAAAAGAAAAAAGTAGATAAACTGGACTGCAGCAAAACTAAAAACTTCTGTGCTTAAACGAACACCATCAAGAAAGTGAAAATAAAATTCACAAAATGGGAGAAATTATTTACAAGTCACATGTTGGATCAAGGACTTGTACCCAGAATATATAATGAACCCTTACAACTCAATAATAAAAAAAAACTTAATTTAAAAAATGGGTAATAGACATTTGAATAGACATTTCTCCAAACAAGATATAGAAATGGCCTAAGCACGTGAAAAGGTGCTCAACATCACTTGTCGTTAGGGAAATGCTAATCAAAATCACAATGACATATCACTTCACACCCACTAGGGTGGCAATAATCAAAAAGACAATGGCAAGCGTTGGTGAGACTGTGGAGAAATTGGAACCCTTGTTCATCATTGATGGGAATATAAAATGTTAGAGCCACTTGCAAAAATTACTTGGCAGTTCCTCAACAATTAAACATAAAGTTACCAAATGCCCCAACAATTCTACTTCTAGGTGTACACATACCCAGGAGAAACGAAACCCAGGTTCACACAAAATCTTGTACGTTAATGTTCACAGCAGCATTATTCCTGATAGTAAAAAAGTGGCAACAACTCAAACGTCCATCAATGGATGAATGGATAAACAAAATGTGGCATAACCACACAATGGAATATTATTTGGCGATAAAATAGTTACACAACCTTGGAATATACTAAAAAAATATTGCACTGTACACTTTCAGTGAGTGAATTGTGTGATGTGTGAATTGTGACTCAATAAAACTGTTAAAATCATTAGGAAAGAAAGAGTCATATTGGAAAGAAAGAGTACATCTTCCAAATCTTACTATAAAATACAACTAGTATTCTTATATACAATTCACAACAGAATTTTAAATCATTAAAAATGACATAACCTTTATCCCTCAGCTCAAATCACTGGTTTCTTATCTATCCATCCAAAACCATGTGCACAGGTCTCAGCAAATGTTCACATGTATTTGTTCTACCAATTCCTAGAATAAGCAGGACTGGGGGAAAGCAACTTAATTTTTGCTCCTTTAAATCTGTAGGGAGGAATGGTCCTTTCCCTGCCGTGGGTTACAAACTCTTAGGTTAAGTGAAAAGTCTTACAGACACTTGAAGTTTAAAACAGTCTTCAGTTCAGCAATTAGAATTTCCAGTCCCATGTTGCAGTCAAAACTTCCCTGACTGCAGAACAGGCCATCATCCCTTCCCCACAACTAGGTCACCCTGTGGGACCATCACTTGCCTTTGGATTAAGCCTTCTTATCTCTTGTTTACTGGTCTCCTTCCCCAGATTACTCCGTGTGGTTTCTGACTTCACTGAAGCCAAAGTAGAGTGAGAGGAAAGCTGTGAATGGGGCAGGGAGGTTCTTCCTTGGTAAGATAGCAGGGTGCTCTCTGAGCTGACTCCTTCTTTTAGGGTGTGGCTGCCACAGCAATTTTGAGGACCCCTCCTCCCATCCTCGGTTGTCTCTTACCTGCAGTTCCCCAAAACTGGGCAAATGCATTCTATTCCACTGGTCCAGACTCCCACCTCAGCAGTTTAGGAACCTGTGTCCTACCTCTGGCTCCTCCTCTCCTGACACCTGTCCATCCTTCTAGATAGTCCCAATGATCAAAGACGATCTTTATCGCTGTCTTATCGCCCATTGCCTGAGCAAGTTCCCTCACCAGCACAGATGCTAACACAGAAGCAAGCATCCTTGGTTGTGCCCCTAGCCACAGCCCTTCTTTCGCCCTTTTGATTCCCAGGCAAGAAGCCAACTTCAGTTCACTTCTCCTCACCCCCAGGATGCTTCTGGTTTTGTTGTATTGATATCTGACAACTAGCTGAGCCCCCAGTATAGGAAATTCGTATCAAGTCCCTCTCATCAGGCTTTTAGCAAGCAGCTTTCTCCAAAAACCATCTCTAATTCTAACAATCTAACTCAGTGTAGCTGAGTTCTTTTATTGCTTCTCAGAGATCTCTTTTGAAATTTCTTTATGGCAGTGTGTCTGACAACTCACTTTGGAATATAACATCTGTTGTCTTCGTGCCTCAACCAAAACTGAGCTAAAAAGAGTCCCATTTTTTAAAACCACATATAGTTTTTCTTACTGTTGGCAGCACACACGCTGTTCAACACTTTGCATTTTTCACTTAAAATAGCTTCTACAATATTACATAACATCAACATTTTAAGATCATGTTGGCTAATTTGATAGGTGAAAAATAACATCTGGTTCTCCAAAGAAGATATACAAATGGCCAGCAAGCATAGGAAAAGATGCTCGACATCATTAGTCATTAAGGAAATGCAATTAAAAACACAGTGACTTACCGCTTCCTATCTACCAGGATGGCTGGAATTAAAACAAAAAAGGCAGGAAAGTGGTGGAGGGGATAGCTCAGTGGTAGAGGGCATGCTCAGCACACACGAGTTCATGGGTTCAATCCCCAGTACCTCCATTAATAAAGATAAAGATCCTGTTGTTTATGGATATAGTTCAGTGGATATAGCCAAGCATGCACAAGGTCCTGGGTTCAATCCTCAGTGCCCCCTTTAAGGGAAAAATTTTTTTTAAGAAGAGGCATTTATTTTTCAATGGAGGTACTGGGGGTTGAACCCAGAGACCTCTACATGCTAAGCATGTGCGCTACCACTGAGCTAGGTCCTCCCTCCGATCATCTGTAGCTTATCTGCTTATCTCAACCATGTCTTCCCAGATTAAACCAATTTCTCAGAGCCTAAAATAAGTGAAGGGCTTGAGGTCCAATCTGCCTGATGAAGGATCTCTCCCATTCTTCCTTCCCCAAAATATCTGTGGAATGTTCAAATGGGTTGCTCACTGAAGTTAAGAGTCAGGAGCTACATTCTCCATCTTTCCCTGAGTAGAAGCTTGCTTTCTGCTTGCCTGTAGCAATATTTTTGCACATTTCTCTAGGGATTGTGGTTTGCAAGTTTTGTTACTCTATTTTTAAGAAACAACAAATGCTGTATCAATCTCACTCAATATATTCAGTCTCTTTCTCCTCTTACTTTATTTTCTGCTTTTCTTTAGCTTCTACACTTTTAAATATAGCTCATTCTATTTTAATTTATTTTAAATAACTTATTAAAATATTCTTGATTTGGTCTCCAAAGCAATCATGTTTCCTTTCTTAAAAAAAAAAATTTATTGAAGTGTAATTGACCTACAACACTATGTTAGTTCCAGGTGCACAGAATAGTTATTTGCTATTTCTATGCATTACAAAATAATCACCATGATAAATCTAGTTACCATTTTTTACCATGCAAGATATTTACAATGTTATTGACTATATTCCCCATGCTGTACATTTCATTTCCGTGACTAATTTATTTTGTGTAAAGCAATCACTTTTTAAGGTCTTAAATATTTTTATTTCTGTTCACCTATATATTAAACCTATATATTATGTTATTGCTGTATCTTTTAAATTTTTTGTATTGATGTTTCAGAATGTAGTCTGCAAAATCTAGTTTGGGGGGATTTATAGAGAATCTCTTTGTGCTTAAGTGTATGATCAACTTTTGTAAAATATCCAAGCACTTCCATTTAATTCACACTATAAATCTGTCAAACATAGCCATTTGGATCTTGTAAAAAAACAATTCAAGCGACTATGCTATTTGAATTTCTCATTTTTGTTGGTTGCTACATTTCCACGACCTGGTGGTGTGAAGATACTGTTTAACTGCAATGGAAATAAGAAGGCGTGGGTTTGAGTCCTGAATTATGTGACCTGGAGCAGGTCTCCGATCTCTGGGGGAGATTAGCTTCTTTAACTGGGAAGTAAGGATGGTGAGTTCTAAAATCTCCAAGAGACTTCCCACCATGAATGCTCTAAATTTTCATGACTTTTGCCCTGTATTTCTCCTAGTTTCATTTTATGTATTTTATCATTTTGAAGCCTATAAATTAAATATTTGTTTTACTTATTTATCTGTACTAATTGTTTTATACTAAGCATTTGTTTAATGCGTTAAAAAGTGTTCATAATTATCTCATTCTCCCCGATGGAATTTTCCACCCAGTAGCAGTCATTTTCCGTCCCGTCCAAGGGCACAGCACACAGTCCATCACAACTGTCTCAGCTACTGCAGGTTAATGGTGACTTCACTAGTCACGTGGGCAGTACCGCCAACACAGTCCAGTTGACAGGTAGCAAACATTATGAAAAAAATCAATCTGAGTAAGGATGATAGTGAGGGGCTTGCTATTTTGAACAGGGTGATTTCGAAAGGCCTCTCTGATACAGGGACATTTAAACAGAGCGCTGAACAAGGTGAAGTAACCAGCCATGCAGGTATCTGGAAGACCATTCCCAGGGAGGGGGGTAAGCACGTGCAAAGGCTCTGAGACAGGAGTACAGCTGGTGTGTTAAAGCTGGCTGCTATTATAATAAAACTCCAAAATTTATCAAGGCTCAAATGCAGTGGAAGTTTATTTCTACTCATTTAGTAGCCCAAGGCAGGTGTTCCTGACCAAAGAGAAGCTCTCCCCTACGGGGCCACTCAGGGACACAGGTGGAGGGAGTGTGCCGCTGGGACCTCCCATCAAGGGAACCTGCTGAGGGATCTCAGGCAGCACTCACGCCAAGGCCACGCCCTCCCCGGGCTCCTGGACAATGACTAGGCACATTGTGTGTGTGTAGGGGGCCCGAGATGGGGGAGAACTCAAGCTGGGCCATTTGGGCCCAATACTGGACTTCTCCAATGGGAGGGTCTTTGCTCTGGAGCTCCCCACCAGCCCAAACGAGTCCTTCTCGGGGCCACACAGCAGGCTGGAGGGCTTTCAACCTTCCCTTCCTTCCCTCTCTCCCTCCAGAGATGTCAGGCCAGAAGCTTCTGGTCCACACTCCTTCCTCTTCCCTGTGTCCTTCACAGACATTTCTCTGTCAACGCTCCTCCAGTTTCATCTGCCTCTGCTTCCCATCCTGGCTTCAGAGTCCCCCCCCAGGGTAGGCAGCTGCACCCGAGTGCCACTCTCTCCATAAAGTCTTGCTTGCCTAGCTCCTTTACAGGCGTGGTCCCAGGAGCACCCCAGGGGGTTCCCTGCATGTTCAACTCCATCCCAGAGTCTGTAGCTGGGAGAACTTATCCCATAACAGGAGGCTGACATTACAGTCCCTGCCAAAGAATATCTTCTATTTGAAATAACAAATTGACGTTTTGAAGCAGAATACCTTCAGCGTCAAAAGCGGATTAAAGACTTGTATGGCTGAAATATATTCTTTTGCTTCTGCCAGTGGAGACACGGAGGGTCCCCGTGAGGATGACTTCTGCAAGGGCAGGAAGCTCTCTGACACAGACGCAGGGTCAGGTCCCAAAGGAAACGTTCGTACCTGAAGCATGTGACGCCCCAACCAGCCTTGCTCGCATCAGTCCCTCTCTCTTTTTGTTTCGTATTATTTTAATCTTTCCCCGAAAAATTTCCAGGTGGTAGTCTAGTTTCTCCTTCAGATCATCTGGAAAAACAAAAAAACCATCACTGGACAATTTAGAACTATAACTACATAAACTAAAACAATGTCTCATGATTTTGACTGACTCCTAAAAACTATGCTTATTCCACAGAAGTTTTCTAACTTTAAAAGAAAATGTTATCCTATGTAAGGAAGGAAGAGAATGAAAAGTGATTCAGCATTGACATCAACTGTAAATATTCTTCTCTTTCTAGTGAGATGCCTCTATTTTAACTCATCACTGTTAAAATTTTAATAGAAAAAGCATGAGTTATGTTGCTTTGTTAGTTTATTACCAACAACTGTGCTAATTTGGTAGTAACTACCAGGCAGGTCATCACACCTACTTGAGTCTCAGTTTCCTCATTGGCGAGAATGGAGACCCACCGTATTCCTTGCAGCACTGCAGGGAGAGGAAGAAATACATCACTCGGCACAGAGCCTGGTACCTAGCAGCCACTCAATCTTCGGAGGTTAACATGATGGTGATAAATGAGGCTAGACTCCGGTGAGACGGATACAGGTGCCTCAGAGGTTCCTAAATCCTAGGAGTCTGGATGAGGAAGCTGGGGATCCTTGGCAGAAGGAGAGATCTCCTTCCTTGTCTTTAAAGAGTGCCAGAGCCCTGCTCAGAGGCAGACCGCAGGCTGCACAGCCTCCCTTGCAGGGCAGGGGCAGCATCCCAGCTCAGATGTCTGCCAACACCTCCCTCACATCCAGGATACAGAGGAGCTCTGCGAGGCAGACCCGGGAGGAGACAGGCACGCCAGAGGCAGGCATCGCTGACGTCAAGTGGAGGGTTGGGGTTTTTCGGAGAGGTGGTCAGGTTGTTGGCTTGTAGTCGAGAGGGATCAGGGATGTGAGGAGGGTGGACAGTAGCAGGTCGGCTCTGGACATGCCTCTGCTGCAACTCAGCGGGGGCCCCCGACCCCTGCGATCCCAAGTTGAGGGATTTCATCAGTGATGCCTACTGGTGTCACCTGGAAAAGACTAGCTACAGTTCAAAAAAGTCCTCCTTAGTTTGAGATTTACAAATATAAACTGCTATATGTAAAAATAGATAAAAAAACAGATTTTTTCTGTACAGCACAGGGAACTGTACTCAGTATCCTGTAATAACCATTAATGAAAAAGAATATGAAAAGGAATATATGTATGTATAGGTATGACCGGGACATTACTCTGTACACCAGAAACTGACACACTGTAACTGATTGTACTTCAATTAAAAATAAATAAATAAACAAAAAAGTCTTCCTAGAGCCTACATGAAATCACTGTGGATTAAAGCAGAAATCTATCGGTCCTGAGCTCCATCAGAACACAGAACACCCATTTCCGGCGTTTCCTGTGTCCAAGGCTCTGTGTGGGAGGGACCAAGACTAAGCTCCTTGGTGGGGCAGGTGAAAGCACCACCGCCCAGGGGGCTGTGGGTCGAGGAGAGGTGGAGGGTCTGGGCTGGCAACACACTCGTATCTCAGCCATCAGCAGTGATTCCCCTGATGCCTAAAGGACCTATGAACAAGTGACCAGGTATGTCTCTGAACTCAGTGGCATAGTTCTGAAAGGCCGGGGGGAGGTGTCCTCTGGTCATCCTGGAACTGCATCTTCACAGCAGGATTCCTTATCCTTCCACGTGAGAAGTTAGAATTCCACAGTCTAGCAAAGATCCCACCGGTTCCCTGCTCATGGCTTTGCTGGGGACTTCGTGCCTCACGTGTGGCCAGATGTGTTGCTCAGTGTACTGATCAGACAAGGAAACTGACCATTCCTCCATACCCCCTCTAGTGCACAAGACTAGAAATAAACAGGACTGTATCCCTCTGATTGGGGGGGCTCCCGTGGAAATGACATATGCAATAGTGCCTGGCCAGTGAGTAAAATTCCTAAATGGAGCTGGCATTACAGTGAGTTACACTATACTGTTTTTTTGGTGGTAGTATAGTCTGGTTACAATGTTGGGCCAATTTCTGGTGTACGGCACAATGTTTCAGTCATACATGTACATACGTACATTCCTTCTCATGTTCTTTTTCATTATAGGTCACTACAAGATATTGAATATGGTTCCTTGTGCTATATAGAAGAAACTTGTTGTGTATCTATTTTATATACAGTAGTCAGCATCTGCAAATCTTGAACTCCCAATTTATCCCTCCCCACCCCTCTTCCCCCCTGGTAACCATAAGTTTGTTTTCTATGTCTGTGAGTCTGCTTCTGTTTTGTAAATAAGTTCGTGTCTTTTTTTTTTTTCTTCAGATTCCACATATGAGTGATCTCAGATGGTATTTTTCTTCCTCTTTGTCTTACTTCACTCAGAATGACATTCTCCAGGTCCATCCACGTTGCTGCAAATGGCATTATTTTATTCTTTTTTATGGCTGTACACGCCACTTTTGAGTTGATGCACCTCCAGTCAATTCCCCGAGGGTGAACCTCCCGGGACGTCTTCTTGTCTTCCCCTGCCCATTCTCCTTCCTACTGTTTCTCCTCCTCTTTTTCTGTCCCAGACAATGGTGGGCAGACCCACAGTGGACTAGGTACACAGTTAGATACCTATCCAATATGGATACATTGCTTCCGTGAGAAATGGACCCCTCAGGGACCTGCAGGCTCCAAAGATCTTATCCCTAATCTGGGTCCTTCAGGTTTGTAATTAAGTTGTAAAATAGACAACTAATTTCAAGTGCTAAATATAGTTAATCAGATTTTGTACCAGTGTCACAGTTCTTTAGAGCCAGTGAACATGGGTGAATAAGCCTTTAAGTGTAGCCGGTCTGATGAGAATTCTTTCATGTAAAGCATCTGGATTGTGTCATTCCTCTGCATTAAGCCTTAAAATTATTCCCCGTTTTCTCCAAATAAAATTCAAACAATGCCTGCATGAGCGGTTGCCGTTTTATGTCTCTGGTTTCATGTGCACCCTCTCCTTCCTAAATGCTGTTCTTATACACAATCTACATAAAGAACTCTTCCAAACACACCATGTTTTCTCTTGCCTCTGGGTCTTTATAATGCCATTTCCTCAGCTTCCTTATAATACTATTTCCTGCCTCTCCATCTTTAGGAACCCAACTCACCCTGCAGACTTCAATTTATGTATGTATGTATCTACGTATGTATGCATGTATGTATGTATACTCATATAAACTTTATTTATTTACATTTTTTAAATTTATTTTTTTTTATTGAAGTACCATCAGTTACAATGTGTCAGTTTCTGGTGTACAGCACAATGTCCCAGGCGTGCTTATACATACATATATTCATTTTAGTATTTTCTTCATTAAAGGTTATTACAAGATATTGAACATAGTTCCTTGTGCTATACAGCAGAAACTTTTTTAAAATCTATTTTTATACATAGTGGCTAACATTTACAAATCTCAAACTCCCAACTTTATCCCTTCCCACCCCCTTTTCCCCCATAACCATGATTGTTACTACCAGACTTCAATTTAAAGATGTCAGTTCTTGAATATCATCTATGATCTCTAAAGACCAGCTTGCCCCTACATTTATCTTATCAAAGCATTTGCCACACCCCATGAGGACAGGGACCAGCTCTCACACCTCCACCAGTGCACCTAGCACCTGGTACAGTGCCTGCCTCAACACCCACCAAAAATGTTCTTTGTATAAAATAACTCAAGTGCCGTCAGAGATAGCACTGCCTTGGAAGTAGATTAACTGGATACTGGCATTTGGGGAACTTACCATATTCACTCATGTCATCTACCAGGATAATTTCTTCAAGGATATGATGTGGAGTGAGGCTCATAACACTGGACACTGTCCGCATCAAGGCATTAAATTCTTCATTGTGGAAGCAAATGATGATGCTGGCAGTGGGGAGGGTGACTGGGTACTGTTTTCGATGACACCTGCAGGCAGAAGTAAGGGAAGAAAATGATTGGTCTAAAAGCCTTAGATGTTCTGGGGGCTCATTCAGATACCTTTCCTTATTCACATTTCTTCCTCTCCATTTCTTTGATGATCATAACAAGCTGACAGCTACACATAAAAAACAAACATTGAGATACAAAAATGTCTTCAAACTTCTTACATTGTTCTAATATTTTCTAAATCATTCCCTTCTTAATACCAGTAAAGAGCAGTAGTAATTGCTTTTTCCTGAGAGCCCATTTTGGTACTAGTTCTATTTTGAACATAGTATAAACACAAATTATACCTATATTTTTGTTTTTATTATAAAAATGAGTTCATAAACTTATACATATCGAAAGGTTCAAATTAACTTGACTGTACTATCTTCAAAGAAAATCCATGTGCTATTCTTACATTTGTGTAGTCTGTTGCAACAAAGAAATGTAGTGGATATGGTGTAATTAAATTTCTTCCAAGGATTTGACAAAAATGTCTTTTTTTTTGTGCACTTGAGAGAAAAATAGACCCTGAATTCCAGTGACATTAGTTTTTAGCTGTTGAGTATTATTTGGATTGCTATATTATTTGGTTGTATTTTGAAATATTTTGGTTGTAAATGACAAACCCTGTGGAACAGACTTAAGCATCAGTAAGCATATCCAAATGTCCCTATAGGACCTAGTGACAGGCATACAGCTGGAGCCTCCAAGAGTGATTCTAACTAGAGGCTTGAAAGCCTCCTGGACACTCTCCATTTCTGCTTTTGTCTTTATATCTGGGAATAATATTAAAAATATAACTACATCAACCTACCTCATAGGTTGTGAGGAGTCAATGAATTAATATATGTAAAATGCTCAGGACAGTGCCTTGCAGGTAGTTAAGTATTATATGAGGCTCATTCTATCTCTGCAGCCTGGCTTGTTTCAGCTTCTTTACCCCACGGAGTAGGAGAGCTGTCCGACATTAGCATGCCTTAGAGTCCAGCACCCACGGAGAAACTGGTAAGACTTCTCCTTCCCCCAAATTCACAGGACAGGATTCACTGGCCCAGTTTGGCTCAGGTGCCCATCCTTGAGGTGCTGGACAGGCAGCCCTACAGGGATCCTGGACAGACCCTGGGGATATTCGTGGATTGATGTCACTTTGGAAGAAGAGGTCCTTGTCTGGATTAACGTTTTTATCCAAGACACAAGGAAGATACAGAAGGCATGCCTGCTGGGTGGAAGCTGACATTGTGCTTGAAGGAATGAGAATGGGAAACGACAGGGCCAAGAAGAGACATGAGAGGATGGGAAAGGGAGTGAGTGCCACAGGCTGCATATGGCCTCTGTCATGTGGGAAAATGTGGCGTCAGAAACAGGTAGCATAGAAAGGCTTTGTCTCATAAGATCACCAAGTTATCAAAGCACAAGTAGATGAGAGAGAGAGGATAATGCCAAGAATGAGCAAGACAGTGGTCCAGGGTGAGCTCGAGCTACTCAGGTCGCATCTCTAGCCTCATGCTTGGTCCTGGGTGTATCATTCAGAGAAAACCACAGGTAGAGTGCATCCCTTCAGAGGAACAGGACAATGATACTGAAGGAGTGGAAAACCACGTCACACAGGTCTAGAGCCCTAAGAGAAGCCTGATGTGTATAGGTTTCTCTGAAATTACTTGATAAATGTTGCTGTGGTCTCTCTATGTAGAAATACTTTTCAGACCTAAATAAGCTGTTTTTAAGGGTTAGTGTAATTTGCTAAGGCCTGTGTTTGGCTGTCCACGGTTAGCTGATCTAGTCTTTGCTAACGTGATTCCCAACAGTATAGTATAAGACAGGACTATTATGGGTTGAATTGTGTCCCCCTGCCCCCAGATTTCATATGTTGGAGTCCCAACCGCCAGGACCTCAGAATGTGACCTTATTTGGAAATGGATGGTAGATGTAATGAGTGAGATGTCATTAGGGTGGCTCATCTAGTAAGACTGGGGTCCTTACAAAAAGGGGACATCAGGACACAGAGACAGACACAGAGTGGTATGAAGAGACACAGGGAGAGAACGGCCGTCTACAAGCCAAGGAGAGGGGCCTGGAACCTACAGCCCTAAACGGAATCAACCAAAGTTGGTTTTCTGAAAGGTGACTAACACAGACCAACCCCTCTCAAGCTGATGAAAGAAGAAAAATGTACAACAGTAAGAACGTGAAACGAGGTATATTACAGGAAGAGATAAAAAGTATGAAAACAGGATGTGTGACTTTAAGCCAATAAATTTGAAAATAGATGAAACAGATTCTTATTAAAATAGAGTGTCCTAAATAGACCCTAGAAATAGGAAGTCTGAGCAGAACAATAACTGACTGTAGTAGAAACTAAAATTTTTTCACTGGCTGACACCAGAAAATGGAGCAGTGATTCATAATTACCAGACAAGTTCTAGTTTAACATAAGAAATAATGATATTATTTCAATGATTTTAGAGCATAGAGATGGAGGGAAAACATCCAAATTCATTTTATGAAGCTAGAATAAATTTGATATTAAAATCTGAAGATGGTAACTCAAAGAAGAAAAACATAAGACAGGATTTCTTAAACTTGAGTTGCGCATAGACCCAAGGGAAAATAAGCCATCAGCCTCCAGAGTTGACTTTAATTACTTTAATGTTTCCTACATACGTTTATACAAACAAAATTAAGCAGAATCTCCTTGTGTTTATAAGCTTTTATATAGCTATGACAGACAGTGAAAAATAGTGAAATACAGCTAAAAACAGTTAAATTCCAATTAATAAAATAATTTTAATTTTGGGTTATGTTTTGCTGAAATGAAGTTAACAATAATTTGAAGGAGGAAGCCATAATACTCATGCTAAGAAATACTTGATAGAATTCAGTTGTCTTTTCTGATTAAAATAAAATCCCAAATCAAAATAAACCCAATGCCATCTGATGCAGCTTTGGCCAGTCACTGCCATGCCGAAAGTGGACTTTGCTACCAACAGAGCAATTCTGTTGTTTGGCGGGAACCCTCTGGTATGTGATACACCCATGAGAAGAAATATTCTTGAGGGGGAAGGTAATGAGATGTATTTATTTATTCATGTTTAATGCTAGCGATTGAACCCAGGACCTTGTGCATGCTAGGTATGTACTCTACCACTGAGCTGTACCGTCCCCCCAGAGAAGAATGTTTTCAAAGAAAGGAAAGGAAAATGAATGTTAATAAAATAAATAAGGGAGAAAACCTCAAGTGAAAGAATTGAAAGAAATGCCTTCAGTGTAATCAAAAAGTATTTAGTGGAAGTCAACAACAAAAATTAAAAATTAAACTCTAAAAGAATAATTCCTAGGGCGGGAGGGTATAGCTCAGTGGTAGAATACGTGCTTAGCATGCACAGGGTCCTGGGTTCAATCCCCAGTGCATCCATTAAATAAATAAATAAATAAATAACCTAATTACCTCCTCCCTTAACAAAAAATTTGAAAAAATTTTTAAAAAGAATAATTCCCAACTCATTCTACAAAGCCAACATGGCTCTGAAAACAAAACCAGGCAAGGATGTTAAAGACAAATACAGAGCAATTGCCTTCACGAACACTGATATAAAATTTCAAAAACAATTTCAGCAAATGAAATTCAACAACATATAAAAAGGATAATGCATCATGGCCATGTGGGGGATATCCCAGAAATACAAGCTCAGTTTAACGTTAGAAAATCGACATAATTTACCACCTTCACAAACTAAAGATACACACATCTCAAACTACACAGAAAGGGGTATTGACAAAATTCAACACCCACCTGATGAAAACCTCTCAGCAAACTGGGAATACAAGAGAATTTCCTCAACATGAGAAAGAACATCTATGAAAAGCCTAAAGAGAACATCATACTTACTGTGGAAAACTGGGTGTAAGGATCAAGAACACAACAAGGCTTTCCAATTTCACCCCTTCTGTTCAACACTGTATTGGAGGTTTTAGCCAGTGCGAAAAGTTAAGAAAGAGAGAAGCATCCAGATTGGAAAGGAAGAAGTGAAAGTGCAGATTGTTATGCTGTATACCTGAAACTAACGCGCTATATGTCAATAAAAATGTATCAGGAGGAACATACAGTTTATCCCTGGTATCCGGCACATCTCTGTAGCTGCCCAATCTTTTACTGATAATGGAATTTAATCCATATTTTAAAAATCCATGAAAAAGCTCTGGGTCCGAATAGTTAAAATCGTCACCTGCAAGAAAAGGTATTAGTCACATAAGTAGAGGTTTACTGCCATCACTTTGATAAAGGACAATAACAACTATATCCTGAATATACTCCTTTTATAACATGTCAGAGTAGTTTTCTTGGAACCTAAACTACTCCCAGATCACAAAGTTAAAATCAAAGTATTTACACAAATCAGAGCAGATTCCTTAGAAAAGTGTGAACAAGGAGCTATTCTTCAGTCATGCAGTTTCTCTGGGGAAGGAAGTCCTCAGCCCCCTTGGTCTCATCATGATTCACAACTGTTGTGCGAAATTATTTTAACTGAGGGATTTAGGGAAAGTGGGAGAATGGGAACTGAAACTCCTCTCTTAACATTGTGTTTGAGAGAATAAAACAAGATGACAGAGGACAACCCAAACATATCAGTCATAACAATAAATGAAGTTGGCATAAATTTCCCATTAAAAGATAAAAGCTCTTAGGTGGTAATAAAAAAACAAAATGTAACCATAAAAGATAGGTAAGATTAACTAAAATGGTTAAAAGTGAAAGAACAGTCAAAGAATACAGGAATCAAAGTATTTTTAAAAATACAGAATTCATTGGAAGGGCAATCCAGAAAGTCATTTTATAGTCACAATAAATCACAATAAAGATTTAATAGTAATAAGCTTGTAGACATCAAATAATGCCGCAACAAAATACTTCAAGAAAAATTCTTAGAAATATCAATATATGTTGTCACAAACAAACAGTAATGGAATATTTTAAGAACAACTCTGAATCAGAGAAAAAGTTAGAAAAAACTTGAATACTGCAATTAGTTTTCTTAGTCGATTTTTATTGTGCTTTGCTTTTGAGAGAATAAACTTTCTTTTCCAATGCCAAAGTAGTGTCTTCCAAAGTTGAGATAAATTTTATACTATATACAAAGAAGATTCTCATCAAAAAGCAGTAGCCCCTAGGTCCTCTTTCTTACACCTAAAAAATCCTTGGCCTAATGCAGCAGATAAGCATAGGGAGAGCTCTGAAAGGTGGATGTAAGGAGGCAGATTGCTTAGGAGCCTCTGAATGGGACTAAGGTGAGCTCCTGATTTTTTTGTTGCCTCCCATAAATCCCAGCAGCCTCCAAGTGGAACCACTAGTAGACATAGACAAACACGCTCCAAGATAAGCCTGCTCCCCTTAGCTACCGCGTCAGGACAAAGGACGCCTAGCCACGGAAAACTTTTGGGAGCATCTACTCTCATCCAATCAAGCACCAGTGGGAGAAGAACACTGCCCCCTATGGTTTCAGTGGGGAGAGCAGGGAACAAGAGGCCATGTTCCTCTCCCCACCAGTGGTGTCAGTGGGGCTGAGAAAAACCTACCCTTCCATCCTCCTTCTTGGCAGAAGAAGGCAGTGTTCTGATTACCTGTCTGGCTGGTGTGAGTGGGCTGAGCAGGGAGGTGGTCTTCCATAACCCTGCCTGGTGGAAGCCAGTGGTACTCTGATTCTCCTTAAGGTAGTTCCTGCTAGGGGTGTGCTGAGCCTCCAACCCCACCTGGCACCTACAAGGATTTAAGCAGTGGTGCAAGGTGGGGCTTGTCACTACTCCATGCACCCTGCCCCTTATATCTTGGGGGCCCAGAGGAAAGCTGAACCTCCACCTCCACAGGCAGCAGGGGGTACAAAGCAGGATAGCTGATACCCTGCTTGCCCCATCTCCTAACCCTGGTGTCAGAGAGCTCCCCTGGGGAGCTGAACTCAGAGACAACGATGTTATGCAAGTCAGCGCCCTGTTTCACCAAAGGGGGTGCTGAAGGTCCCCTCCGCCATCCACAGTGAGGCATGTACATGCTCCACCGTTGCCGGTGCGGGAGTCAGCGGGTCCAGCAAGAAGCAAACATACCGCCCACCTGGCCCTCGTGCTGCATCTCAACAGGAGTCAGCTTAACAAAGAAGCTTAAATAGGACCTAGAGTTTCATAATAGCCCAAATGCCCAAGATATGGTTGAAAATCATTTGTCATTCCAAGAACCTGGGAGATCTCAAATTGAATGAAAAAAGACAACAGATGCCAATACAAGATGAATCAGAGGTCAGAGTGGTCTGACCTGGATGTTAAAACACCCATCATAAAAATGCCCAGAAACAAATGGAAAAGAACAGAACTTAACCAAAAAAAAAACAAAACAAAACAAAAAAAAAAACAAACAAACAAAAACAAAAAACCCAACAGAGCCAAATGGAAATTATAGGACTAAAAACAATCTAATAAAGACTCACTAGCTGGGCTTATTAGTAGAACAGTGACAACAGAAACCACCTAATCCAAGCATCAGAGAAAATAGACTGAAAAGAATGAAGAGTCTCAGGTACCTGTAACAGAAAAGAGCTAATGTGTGTATTATTGGAGTCCCAAAGGGATAGGAGAGAAAGTGAGGAATGAAAAAGTACTCTAAGACTTAATAGTCGAAAAGTTCACAAATTTGGTGAAAGATAGACATCGACAGATTTAAGAGGCTGAGCAAACCCCCAGGTTGGATAAACCAAAGAAATCCATGTTACATCAGTCAGACTTCCGAAAACTCAAGACAACAAACAAGTCTTGAAAGCTGCAGAGAGAAAGGACACAGTACTCCCGGAGGAATGATCCGAATACCTGTGGATTTCTCCTCTGAAGTCTTGGAGGAGAGAAGGAAGTGGGAAGACAGTTTTGAGTGCTGATAAAAAGAACTGTCAATGGCAAATTCTGTATCAGCAAAAAATATCCTTTGGGAATTAGGAGAAAAATAAAGATATGCTCAGATGAAGAAAAACTAAGACTTTGTGACTAGCAAACCCATCCTCAAAGAATCAAAAAAGAAAGTTCTCGAAACAAAAGAACTCACAACAGAAGGGTTGCAACCTCAAAAAAGAAAAAAGGACATCAAAATGGGTTAAAAAAATATAACAGACTTTCTTTCTCATGAGTTTCTTAAACCTTATTTAGTGGCTGAGGCAAAAATTATAACACCATCTGATGTGGTACTCAATGTATGTAGAGGAGATACTGAAGATAATTATATTTTTTAATTGAGGCTGCTAAAGGACTTTGCTTTTTATACTTTACTTGAAGTGGCAAAACACAGATTCAAGGAGATATCAATAACTTACATATGCATCATGCAGTACCTAGAGCAACCACGAATAAAACTACACAAAGCTATATATTAGAAGAGCGCTATAAGTAAGTCAAGATGGGATTCTAAAACATACTCAATGAACCACAGGAAGGTAAGAAAAGAGAAAGGAGAACGAGAAACCAGCAGAAACAAACAAAAAACAAATAATAAAATGGCTGGCTTAAACCTTAACATATCAATAATTGTATTAAATGCAAATGATCTAAATATACCAGTTAAAGACAGAGATTGGCAGAATGCATTAAAAAATATGTTCTAATGATATGCTGTCTACAGGAAACTCACTTCAATGTGATGTAGGTGGACTGCAAGTGAAAGGACAGAAAAAGATACATCTTGCAAATAATTTCAAAAGCAGGACTGGCTATATTAATAGATAAAATAGACTTCAGAACATAGAAAATTACTAGAGACAAAGAGGGACAGTGTACAATGATAAAAGGACCAATCTACCAGTAACGCAAAATGATCCTAAAAAGAAAACACCGAAAAAGTCTCAAAATATATGAAACAAAACCCAATAGAATTCAAAGGAGAAACAGACAATTGTAGTTGGGATCTTCAGCACCTACTCTTAGTGGGGGTGTGGGTATAGCTCAGGGGTAGAGCGCACGCTTGGCATGCACAAGTCCTGGGTTCAGTCCCCAGTGCCTCCATCAAAAAAATAATAAACAAACAAATAAATAAACCTAATTACCTCCCCCCACCAAAAAAAAAAAGAACAAATACTCTCAGCAACTGTCAGAACTACTAGCAAAAACTCAGCAAGCATATGGAAGAATTGAACAATACAATCGACCAACCAGATCTAACTGAGATGATATATATAAAACACTCTACCTAACAATACTGGAATAACACATTTTTTTCAAGGGTCCATGGAGCATTCTCCAAAGTAGACCATATCCTGGATCATACAACAAATCTCAAAAAAACCTAAAAGAATCAAAATCATAGAGTATATTGTGTGACTCTAATGGAATCCAACTGGATGTCAATTCTAAAAGACAGAAAATTATTCAAAATACTTGGAAATTAAACAATCTATTTCCAAATAATCCAAGAAGAAAGTCTCAAAGAGAATAGAAAAATACATAGAACTGAATGAAAATGAAAATTCAACATACTAAAATAAGTGGGATGCAGCTAAAGCAATATTATTAAGATATCAACTCTCTCCAAATTGACTATAGACTCAATGCAGTTCTAATTTCATTATTCCTATAGACTTAATGCAGTTTCATTTGAAATACCAGTAGGCTTTTTGTAGAAATTGACAAGCTCTTTCTAAAATATACATGAACAGGCGAAAGACCTAGAATAACCAAAATAGGTTTTAAAAAGAACGAGAATAGAGTTCAGAAATAGATCCAAAAAAAAAAAAACCCAAAAAAACCGGTCAACTGATTTTTGACAAAGGGGCCAAGACAGGACAAGGGAAGTGTTTCCACAAATGCTGTTGGATCCACATGGAAAAAATGAACATTGTCACCTCCCAGTATCACAGAAATTAACTTAAACTGAAGTTAATGTAAAACCAAAAACCTTAAAATTTCTAAAAGAAAACATAGGAGGAAATGTTTGTGAGCTTGAGGTAGGCAAAGCTGTCTTAGATAAAACGTAAAAGCATGAGCCATACAAGAAAGCGTGATGAATCGACCGCCAAAATTGAAAATTTTGCTTCGTGAATGAAGCCATTCAAAAGACAATGAAAATGTACAGCATGATAACTTAGTTAGCATCCTGTATGATATACTTGAAAGTTGCTAAGAGAGTAGATCTTAAAAGTTCTCGTCACAAGAAAAAAAATTAACTACGTGTGATGATGGATGTTAATTTAACTTATTGTGGTAACCATTTTGCAATATGTACATGTATAAAATCATTGTGTTGTACGCCTACAATGAATACAATGTTATATATCAGTTATATCACAATTTTAAAAAAAGAATGAAAAGGCAAGGTACAGACTTGTGGGAAATACTGCAACTCACATACCAAAGGATTTGAATCCAAAATATATTTTAAAAGTCTTAGAAATCAGAAGACAAATATCCCAATTGAAAAATGGACAAAAGACTACAAAAGAAGAGGGATGTGTGGCCATTAAGCACATGAAAAGGTGTGCAAAGTCCTTAGTCAGAGGGAAATGCAAATTAAGGCCACAATGACACCATTACTCACCACCTGGAATGGCTAAAATCTAAAAATCTGACCATGTTAAGTGTTGGCCAAGATCTGGAGAAAATGGAATTGTCATACACTGCTGAAGGGAACATAAAGTGTCACCCTTACTTTGGAAGAGGGTTTGTCATTTTCTTTAAAATTAAGCATTCACCTACCACATGACCCAGCCACCCCATACCTAGGTATTTACCAAA
This sequence comes from Camelus dromedarius, assembly GCF_036321535.1. Taxonomy (NCBI): domain Eukaryota; kingdom Metazoa; phylum Chordata; class Mammalia; order Artiodactyla; family Camelidae; genus Camelus; species Camelus dromedarius. The sequence goes on from NC_087442.1 coordinate 4,525,972, forward strand.
GAGGAACGAAGTGTGTTTGTGCAGAGAGCTGCACATTCATATTCACGGCAGCACTGCAGTTCATTGCAGAATATCTACAAATACATTAAAGTACATAATACATTTTGCTTAAAGAAAACACATAAAGGGAATGAGGCAGATATCCATCAACTCAGCTTAACTACCACCTCCGAGGGGGGAGAGAGGACAGGGAATGAGGGTGAAGTTTTTACTGTACCCATTAAAATTTATTTCTTTGAAAAACAGCAAACTACATAAAAATTGTTAAATGTAGGTGGTCAATATAAGCCTGTTTTGTTATTTTCTCTGTGTGTATATACACACATATATATGTGAAATATTTCATAACTTAAAATTGAATTGCTCTGAAAAGAACATTCTCTTACTCTTCCAAATGTTAAATTTATGGTATATTTTCCCCTCAAAGTGGCTAGCAGAGGAAGTAAAAATACTTACGTAGTTTCAAAATTGGCTTCTGTTCTTTAATTTCATCTTTACTAGAACTGCCAGTGCTTACATGTGGCCTTGGTATTTGCTCTGAGCCTTGGAAGGTTTGCTCGTGCAATTCTTCTCCAAGGGACCAAATAAATGGATCTTCTTTCTTCAAGGGTATCTTCTCCTGGTTCCCCACATGATTATTGGGAAAATATATAGTAAAGACAGCTGTCCAGATGCCAAATGTAAAGGATCCACAGAGTAAACATTTAATTATAACATTTCTCATTGTAAACCTAGCATTTTTGAAGGTCCATTTAAATATTTCCTAAACCAAAAGGAGTTAAGAGAAGCTGTATTAGATATTCCGATGGTTTGTAGATCATCTACCTGGCTTAAATTCAATCTTCAGTGTTTGAAAAACAGAATTATTTGGTATCAGTGCTCATTATGTACGTTCATAAAGTGTATCCTTTTAAGAACTTTAGCAAAAACTCTTAAAACTGATAGTCATAATATTACTTAACATCAAAATGTATAACATAATATATCACTTAAGTCCTTACCCACACTCTTGAGTTAAAGCTACAGGCAATAATGCAAAAGAAGGCTTACGCATCCCTCATACACGCTTCTGGGAGTGACAGCACAGGTCTTCATTTTAAAAAGCTGCTTTGACACTAATCAGACTGTTAGAAATGTAAAAAACATACAATGTCACATGCTGGAAAGAAAGCGGGCAATAAAAGTGTGGTCCTCCGCCGATGGGGCCGTGCAATGGCACAACCATTCTGCAACGTCCAGTCTTGCTGAGTCTAGCCATGGGTCTGCTGGAACGGTCCCATACCCAGGAACATACCCTGACGAGACCCCCGTCAGCAGACACTGACTAGAGTCACATTTGTAATAGAAACTGGACACAACTTAAGTTTCCCTCAATAAAAGAACTGATAAACTGAGGCTCCTCGTTCAACACTGGAAACAAATCCACTGGAGGGGCATGTATTAATATCATAAAATCTAGAAAATATAATGTTGTGCAAAAAATCAAGTAGTGTTTGATGCTACCGATATAAATTTGGAAAACAGGAAAAGCAGGACAATGGTTTGTGGATACACCTGAAGGTAGCAAATGCTGGGGGTTGGGGGGCCACGCTTGTAAATGATCTAAACAGAGTCGCAATGGTGCTCGTCTGTAAATGGGCTACACAGAGTCACCACGGTGATCGTCTCCATGTGGGCGGGCCGGGGGAGGAGAAGAAAGAGCTCCCACTGCGTCCTTAATGCTTACTTTTAGGAAAGCTCTGAAAAAATACGGTGAAATGATGAGGTCTGATGAAGCTTGGTGATGTGTATGCAGCGTGTTCCTGGTATCTTTTTGTATACTTCCCTTACGTTTGAAATATTTCATAATTTATCAAAAAAAAAAAAACAGTCTTGAGAGCTTCCTGCAAAGATGGTTGGTTGAATATATGCGTCCGTGTCCTCTCCCTCTTGACTCAAGCATGAAAACAATAAAGCTGAACACTCTTCCGGGAGAAGAGTGGTCAGGGGAACAGTGCATGTGAGGTTTCATCATAGGTTTGGAAGACAGAATGCTACTGGATGTGTGACCGACTCGGGAGGACAGAGCAAGTCACAACTCCAGGTGTGTGGTGACAGGACTCTGAGGCCAGCAGACCCCAGGGCAGCTCAGGGCTGGGAGGCCCAGGCCTGTCAGGGGCTGTGCGGGGAGGCTTTGGGAAAGGCTCCATGCTTACATGCACAGCAGGCAGCTCTCGACACCCTTCTCTGCACAGAAGTCAGAAGGAGCCCGGCAATGTCTTCTCTGGAGAAACGAGGAAAACTTGGGGCTGAGGTGGCAGAGAATCGGGGGGGGGGGCACCTGGACATGGAATGTTTGGATCCCTCGGCCTCTGTCCTGCCTCACACACAGGACCTGGCAGCCAAGCTGCTCTACCTGAGGTGGGAGAGGGGAGAATGACTCTGTGCTGGGAACACAGGACCCCAGAGAGAAGCCCTCTGTGCAAGGGAAGCGGGGCGCCAGCAAAGCAGCCAGCTCCCCACGTGTCAACACGAAGACAGGACACTGGTCGTGGGGGAGCAGAACACCCAGGGGCCCCATCAGCAGGCTAGTGCCTGCTTTTCAACTGGGATGGAATCTCTTACGGACTGAATTGTGGCCCCCGAAATTTGTATGTTGAAGTCCTCACTCCTAACATGACTGTACTTGGAGATGGGGTCTTTAAAGATGTTATTATGTTTTAATGAGGCCATTAGGGTGGGCCCTGATCCAACAGGACTGGTGTTCTTCTAAAAGAGGAAGAGACACTGGGGCACACGCACAGAGGAGAGGCCATGTGAGGACACAGTGAGGAGGTGGCCGTCTGCGAGCCAAGGAGGGAGGCCTCAGAAGACACCAAACCTGCTGACGCCTTGACCTCGGATGTCCAGGCTCCGGACTGTGAGAAAATAAGTGTCCCACCCAGTCTGTGGGATTTTGTTATGGCCACCCTAGCAAACTAATATAAATGCCAAAGATTGACAGAGGCACCTGAGGAAAGCCTCTAGAAAGAAAGAAAATACAAATAGAACCAGAAAAGGGGAACCGCTAGTGAGAGCTTTCAAAAAATCAAAACACTGATTTTGACTGTTCAGAGACAGGTAAGAAGACAAGACATCCACAAAACCAGAGGAGCAGGCTTGAAAGAGGAACACTTAGAAAACAAAAAAAGGCTGCTGAAACCTAAAACATGATTGCTAAAATTAAAAATCATTAGAAGGTCGGAAAATAGCATGAAAGGAATACTCTGGAAAGCACAACAAAATGAAAGAGGGAGGGGAAACCCAAGACCGAGAGAGGTGCTATTTCATTCTAAGAGGTTTACCGTCCAATTGTAAAAAGGGTTCCAAAAGACGGTCAGAGAGAAACAGGGCAGGGGCGGGGTGGGAGGCGATTATCAAATAATACAAACATTTCTCCCAGAACAGCCAATGCGATGAATGTAAAGGATCCTAAAAGCTTCCAGAGGCAGGAGAAACAGTTGACAAGTAAAGAAGGAAGAGATCAAATTCCTCAGCAGCAACACTAGGTTCTGTAAGACTTCAGATAAATGGCTTCAAAATTCTAAGTTAAACGGTATTTCACCTTGAAGTCTATACCTCCTCAAAACTTATTAACGCATGAGCATGGAATGAAGATGTTTTCAGGTCTGTAAAGGACTCAAAAAATTACATGTCTTTGTATTCTTTTTTGGGAAACTACATGTGGATTGTAAATGTGTAAATGCCAACAAAACCAAGAGTAAACCAAGAAGACAAGGACCCAGGAGAGGGGATTCAACCCAGGAGAGAGGCAGAGAAGTCTCGGAGGACAGCTGTGCAGGGGCCCAGAGATGCGAGGGGAGGCTGGCCTTGAGTTCTGGATGCTCCACTCCCACCCCACAAAGGAGAGAGGTCAAAAGAATATCATATTTGATGGACTGTTTGCGATGGGGAAGTATAGGTAGATGTAAAAATTAAGGAATGGTTTTTATAGAGTGATGAAGATGTAAGCCCTGATAACTGTATTATGCCCCCCCCCAAAATCATAGATTTATTGGGAAAATAAGCTAAAAAAAAAAAAAGAGCCATGTAAGAAAATTTAAGTTCTTGTATAATATAAATAAACCAAAAAATAGAAGTCTGAAAATATTATTTAGAATGTCAAGGTCACTGTCATAAGAAACAGATGAAAGGGTCTATTGCTTTTAGGGAGTTGAACTGGGAGTTAGGGTGGGAATTGGGCAGGGCCTGCTAGCCTTCTTTTAAGATTTTTAAAATTTTATTTTTATATATATATATGCATTACGTCGATAAATGTTCTTAAAGCAAAGATTTAAAAAAGAGATTGAAAATGAAAAAAACCCTGCCTATCAAACAGCAACAACGCTGGCAAATACCTGAACCTAGAACGCTGGTCTCACCCATCCCAGTCCTTTCAAGTCCCATGACGCCTCCCGGCTCCTGGGACAGGAACTCAATGAAATGAGCCTCCAACGCCCCAGCTCCAGCCTTTGCAACCCTGGTCTAGGTCCCTGTGCCGTGGGTCTTCCTTCTCAAGCTCTGATTCTTCCCAGGTGTCTTCCTGGCACCCGAACATTTAGTATTATCTCCCACTTTTTTTAACTGAAGTATAGTTGACTTACAATGTTGTCTTAGTTTCTGGTGTACAGCATAGTGATTCAGCTATATATATATATATATATATATATATATATATATATATATATACGTATATATATATTATATTTTCCTTTGCAGATTCTTCATTTTTTTATTACAGTTCGACTGCACATATACATTACATTGCATGTAAATACATATATACAGTATACTGCACTTTTTTTTAGTTTACACATATGTACTAATTATTGTTTCTAAGAACAGATTAGATCTTTAGCTTTTTAAACCTAGTTATCAAAGGAATAAAGCCAACTACAAAGTAAAAATCAACAGAATGCGGTAATCCAGTCACAAAGGACAGTCAGATGTGCTTACACATATTCAAGAAATCAAAATTATCATTAGTTCATTTGTGTCCTTATTATTCAGATTCTTTATTGTTACAGGCTGTCACAAGGTATTGAATACAGTCCCCTGTGCTCTACGCAGGACCTTGCTGTTCACCTAGTTCATATACAGCAGCCTGCACCCGCCAATCCCGAACTCCTAATCCCCCTCCCCAACCCCATCTCTCACTTTCATCCGTTCTCGGAAGCGAGGAAGGAACCGGCTCCCGCGGCTCTGGCCGCGGGCCCTCCCGAGAGCCGGCCTGCACAGCCACGCTAGCTCGTACCGCCCCTGTTCACGCAGGAGACCGACCTGCTGGGCAGAAACCAGTACTCGTAACAATTCCGTGGCGTCAAACCACCAGAAAGAGCCTGAGCACACCTGGGTCCGCTGTCTTGGGCAGCAATGTGGGTGGTTCACGGCATCACCCCCCCCCCCCGGACTGGGACCCCCACTCCCCCTACCTCTGGGGGGCTGGCTGCCGCCAGCTCACAGCCGAGCCCCTTCCCCAGAGCGTCCTTTGGCTGAGGCTTGCTGCTTTGCCCAAGGCTCGCCCTCGCTCAGGGAACTCACCTTCAAAGACTGATCCGGGGGCGGAAACCTCTTGTCTCAGTCTGGGAGGACTCTGAAGGCCCCAGCCCAGAGCTGCCCATGGGACTGGCAGAGGTCCCTCTTGCAAACACATCCCAGTCCAACCTCTTCCTCTGCTGGACCCGCTTTCCTCACTTTGGAAACCCAAACCCACATCAATAAAGCGCTTACATGCAAATCTCAGTCTCTGAGTCTGTTTTCTGGGAAACCCAACCTCCCACAGTTGGTAGTGGAGGTGGTCCTGGGAAACAGAGTCTGAAATGGGATTTGGGGGTTGAATCCCCCCTCGCTGGCTTCCCTGAGGACCCCGCTGCTGGTGGACAGGTGGCATTCTGAAAGCCCCTGGCCAGCTGAAGCAGTGCACTCATTAGAACTCCACCTCGGTGGCCTGGGTGGAACACTGGAAGGCGGGAGTGCTCTGGTTGGCACGCTGAGAGATGAGGGCAGGGAGGGGCAATTATAAATATCATGGAGTCAACATGGCTGTCGTCCGATGCTGTGGAAGCATCTGAGAAAAGTAATGAAAGGCTGAGGGCTGTTAGTCACCAAGTTAGGCCAAAATACCTGAGTCAGAGGGCCCCCTTAGCCGCGTATAGACTCATCCCTGCAACCGAAGGGCAGAGAGCAGGGCTTGATGACAAGGGCGGGGAGCTGCAGGCAAGGGAAGGCTGATTCTCACCTGCCTCGCCTGCAGTCCCGGGAAGGAGGGAGACTCTGAGCCTCAGGGTGGAGTGTGAGCCCCAGAACCACGGGGAGCCTCTGGGCCTACAGCGATGGCTACTCCTCCCACCAAAGATCAGCCCTCCCCCTCTGCTTGAGGGGACGAAGGGGCCTCCACTTCAAAAGGCAGCACCTGCCCTCCTTCAGGTCACCTCCCAAATCCCCTCCTGACCCCCAGGTCAACAGCTAGGGCCAAGTTACCACATAGCTGGGCCGGGAAGGCGCTAGGTGAGCTCAGGGAGGAAAGTGAGTGCCCCAAGGAACTGCAGGACCTGGGCATCCCACCCAGCGAGGTCAGGGGGCAGTGCCTGGGCTGAGTCCTGAGCACGATGGATTCTGGAGGTTGATTCACATGGGAGCATCCTCCCAGGACGCAGGATTAACACCCTGACAATGATCCCAGTTGCACAACAAGGGCTCATTGAGTGGATGAGTAACACTTGAAAAGTGACATATCTGGTTACGCAAAGAAACAGTCTGAATTGTATAAATATAAATATATTTGTATTTATGAACTATAAATTTATAAATATACAATTGACGCTTTTTCTCAAGAAAAAATAAAAATACCATATGATATCACTCATATGTGGAACCTAAAAAAAAAAAAAGAACAAAAAAGGACACTGAACTCATTTACAAAACAGAAACAGACTCACAGACATAGTAAACAATCTTATAGTTATCGGGAAAAGGGGGTCAGAAGGGATAAATCTGGGAGTTTGAGATTTACAAATGTTAGCCACTATATATAAAAATAGATTTTAAAAAACTTTCTTCTGTATAGCACAGGGGACTATGTTCAATATCTTGTAATAACCTTTAATGAAAAAGAATCTGAAAACAAATACATGTATGTACATGCATGACTGGGACACTGTGCTGTACACTGGAAATGGACACATTGTAACTGATTGTACCTTAATTTAAAAAAAAGAAAAAGAAAAAGCCTCAAATGTATAAGAGAAGATAACATCTAACTAGGGGAAATGGTGGGTTGAAACAACTGAAAAGAGAATGAAGCTGTTTTAACTTATGTTATCACCACGTCTTCCTAGTAAATGTCTCAATTTTGAGAGATTCTGTTTGACTTTCTCCAAACCCCCAAAGCAATTAGAAACCAGTTAAAGGAGAAAATAGGTGAGGGGAGGCAAGCACACTTAATATACAAAATAAACACATGAATTCATATGATAGAATTATTGCTGAGAAATAAACACAGTAGTAATATTTTGTTGTTAATAATAATAATATTAGTAGTAATAATAAATCCATATTCTCTGGAAGGATTCTACTATATTTAAAAAATTGAGGGGAAATTTTCTTCAGAGGTGAACTCTTATGAAAATAACCCTCCCTCCAATTTTCTTATGTGACTAATATAAGTTTTCTTATATTACATTTTCTTAAAGCAGAGCTCACCCCAGTTCTCCAGAATACACACCTCACCCTCCTCCCTCCTCACACCTTGCTCCAGACCCCCACAAAACACAGAAGGCTTCTCCTACCGAGACCTGTGCGTCTGTGATTAGCTTTTCAACTCTGTATCCTCAGAAGGAAATCATGTTCAATTGTTTTCTTCACTAAAATACGTGGAACTCACATGCTAGAAAAACACAGAATTAATTTGTAAAACATATTTCAATGATAATTTGTATGTATAGCAAATAAAATTTTAAATGCATTAAAAAAAAGAACAACCCTGAGAGTTAATGAAAAGAATCCATTAAACCAAAAAAGAATGTTGCCAATAATCACTAATATACGCACACACTGAGAAACCAAAACCCCACACAAAATCTGGATTTACAGTCACTGAGTTTTAAAATGTAAGATTTTAGAGTCAGGAACACATGACCATGCTTTAGATAATGTCACAACAAATTTTTCTGCAAATAATCAGTATTTGTAACCCTTTGCTTTCCTAGGACAATCTCAAGACAAGATCTATGACTTTCTTTCTTTTTAAAAATTTTTTTTAAACCCAGGATCTCATGCATGCTAAGCACATGCTCTACCACTGAGTCACACCCTCCCCCAAGACCTATGATTTTCTGAAACTATGAAGAGATTTTTTTTTTCTATTTAGTTTTTTGAATAAGTAATACATTCATGATGGATAAATCTTAGGAAGCGCACGGGGTGTTCCTTGATGGTCTACAATGAGACCTGGCCCGGATGCTCAAGAACTAAGGTTATGATGATGCCCGGTGGGACTCCAGGGTGGCATAACCCAGGCTGAAAAATCTTCTTAATCCTAATCTGCAGAGCCAGCATCCCGCTCAAGACTCAGTGATCTCATGCTTTGCTCCCACTGATTCTAGGTGGAAGGAACCGCACCCCTCACTTCTTCCTTCCCACTTTTCAGCACTGACCTCACCCACCTACCACTGAATCGCCTGCACTGGCTGCTTTGAGGTGATGTGTTCTGCAGGTTGAGCTTCAGGAGGAATCAGGCAAGGGTCTACACTGAAGGATCGCAAAGATGGAATTTTTTTCCCAGTGGCTGACTGTATGGTGCTTGGATTCTGAGCAACTACTTGATTGTGCTGGGTGCCCTGCCTACATGGTCGTGCTCAAACCAGCCTCAGGCTGCCTCACAAAGCCCCGTGACATCACACAGGGCCTCCCAGCCCCAGGCCTCTGCCTGGGAGAACTAATCAGCAGGCAGAAGCCAGGAATTCCAAAATTCAAGGGGTCTTTCCAGAAAGTCTTAGAATCCTCCTTCCTCAGCTGAGGAAACAGGAAAAGCCTCATATTCTCAAGTTGAAATCCTTGTCTTCTCCAGGGCAAGCCTCACTGCGGCTCTTCTGAAATACACTTAAGAAAATGAAGATGCACTCAGAAAACACCTGAAGAGACTTAAGGATGAACCAGACGGTTACTTGGCTGCCTTTTAATTTTTTTACTCAATATTAGTCAACATTTAGATGTGAGTCTGTGAATTCAGCCCAATGCTTATGAAATTTCTTCTTTCTTACATGCCTGAGCAGATCCGACCCTTCTCCCCCACCGGGGAGGCTGACTCGTGTTCTGCTGGGACCAGCCTCTGCTTCAAAGTACGTGAGACGCCAGGGGCTGGGCTGGGCTTCTGCTACCTCTCCTGGGGCAGATCTGATGGCCAAAGTGACTTGCAAGCATGACTTCGAATCTCCTTTGGACAGGCTCGAGGGGAAGGTCCTTCTCTGTCCTTTTATACTAATATTAGTATTAAAAAGGAAGCTTTTATTCATAGTAGCCCCCAGCTGGGAACAACCCAAATGCCACCAGCAGGAGAATGGATAAATTGTGCTTGTACACATAACAGAATGAAAAGCAGTGAAATGACTGAGCGACATGAAGGAGGAAAAGGTGAGCTGGCCCCATTTGTGGACAAATTTATCATGGGAGGTTTGCAAGCATTACATGGTTGGTTCGTTGTAATAAAGTCAAATCTTTCTGAGACAGGTGCGTATACAACAGTTAGAATTTTATTTTATTTTAATTTATTTTTTATTAGGATATAATTCTCATACCACAAAATTCATCCTTTTAAAGTAGACTGTCGAGTGTTTTTTTTTATGTATACTCACAAAGCTGTGTGACCATCACCACTATGTAATTTCAGAACATCTTCATCAACTTAAAAAGAAACCCCATGGCGGGGAGGATATAGTTCAGTGGTTAGACAATGGTTAGAGCACATGCTTAGCATGCACGAGGTCCTGAGTTCAATCCCCAGTACCTCCACTAAAATAACTAAATAAATTAACCCAATTACCTCCCCCTCAAAAAAACAAACAAAAAACCCTACAAACCAAATAAATAAAATTAAAAAAAAGAGAAAGAAACCCTATAACGCCCAGCAGTCACTCCCGTTTCCCCTCCTCCCCTGCCTCCATCAACCACATCCACTCTCTGTCCCAGCGAATTCTCATATCCTGGACATTTCATGTAAACAGAATCATACAACACACGGTTTTTGTATCTGGCTTCTTTCACTGAGCACCATGTTTTCAAGGTGCCTCCACACTGCAGCACGTGTCAGTACTTCATTCCTTTCTAATGCCCGAATCATAATCCACTGTATGAAAACACCACATTTTGTTTATCCATTCATCAGTCGATAATCATTTGGGTTATTTCCACTCAGAATGGATCAAAGACCTAAGTGTTAGGAGACAAAACTACAAAAATGCTTAGAACAGGGAGAAAGCTTCATGACATTAGGTTTTTGGTGATGATTTCTTGGATATGACCCCAAAGTACAGGCAATGAAAGAAAAAAACAGGGAACTCGGACCACATCACAAATTAAAACTTCCATGCATCAAAGGACACAATCAACAGTGAAAAGGCAACCCACAGAATGGGAGAACATATATGAACACCTAGAAACCATGGTCAGGACTGTCTGCAGGAGTAGAAGAAGGAGGCGTATTTCTCCAGGAGATCTGGTTTTCCAGCGGGGGAAGGTTTGTCAGCTCTGCCACAATTCTGAGTTGGGTATTCATAGCACTAAGGGGACTCACCAGGCCAGGAGACAAGATGGACAAAAGGGATCAGAGACGAGGTCTGTCAGTCATGAACCAGTTGGACCTCATCACAGAACCAGTCACCCCGATGACAGCAAGGACAAGACCGGGCGAGGCCAAGAGTATCTGAAGTGAGGCAGAAGAGGGGTCCCAGACAGAAGCCTGTTTGGAATTATGAGCAGGCAGAGGTGTGCCAGCCACCCTTCACCTTTCTTCTCTGACCTCCAGCCTCCCCGCCCTCCCTCATTATCAGCTGGTGATGGCTGAGAACCGGGAAGCACTCAGATGAGAACTACATCATTTTTTCCAACTGCCTATTCCACCAACTACCAATATCTGTACGTACACACTCTGCCTTCCCTCTGTTAGAAAAGAAAAAACGTCCCTGCTCCTCCTGGAGGCAAACCTCCTCTTATGCTCAGAGCCCCACCCTCTTGCTTTCTTGAGGGCTGACCTCAGGTCTACATTTACCTCGTCTCCCTGCATCATCAATTTCTCCCTCTCCACGGATCCTTTTCCAGGAGCAACTCTAAAATACCCTCCCTTGACACTTTGTACCCTTCCAGCCACTGTTCTCTTTGAAAATCTTGGAAGAGGTCTCCACGGTCACCGTCTCCATCCCTCACATCCATTACTCCCTGTGGTGAAAGTTACAGGGGGTCTCCGGGGCTGGCTCTCCCCTCACTCCTGGGCTCACAGGAAGATGTGCAGCCTTTTCACGTTAGATGGAGCCAGGCTCCTAGCTCTGGTCCGAAGGCTGTGGTCCAGGGGATTTAAGAGTGAAAAAGAGGTCCCCCCTCCTCGCCTGTCCTGCAGAGAGTGACCTGGCATGGTTACAAGACACCAGATGCACAGGAGGCTTATTTAAACAACAAATAAACTTTTGTTTTGTTAAGCCTTTGGGATTTCAAGGGTGATTCGTTATCCCTGCGTAATCTAATAATACTCCAACTCTACACTCTTCAAATCAGTCTGATCTTCACTTCACTGGACTGCACTCAACAAAGTCATCAGTGAACACCTGCCGAATCCAACTGTCACTATTATGTCCTCGTCTGTTGCCTCTCAGCAGACAGGGCACAGTGGATCACCTCCTCCTTTTTGAAGCAGTCTCTCAGCTTGGCTTGCCTGAAGCTTACTCTCCTTTGAGTCTTCTTTGCTGGATCTCCCTCATTTTCTCAACATCTACAGTCGGAGTGCTGTGTGGTTCAGTCCTGGATCCTCCATCAGCCTTTATTTACACTTTCTCCCAGGTCATCTCAATGATCCCAAGAGAGTCAAATATTATTTGGTTGCCACTGACACCCAAATTCATATCTCCAAGTCCTACCTCTCCACTGATTTCCAAACTCATTTATCCAACTGTCTAAGCATCTCAAACTTAACAAATCCAGTTAAACATGAAACTTCTAAAATATTATAGTTTTTGTTTAGCCCATGGCCACCCAGCTGGGGGCTACATTCCAACTTCTTTTGGGTTCTTTGGGACTTACCCTAGGTGCTTCTGGATCCTGGGAGGGGTGTGGGTCGAAGGGAAAATATTTCTCCTTCAATGAGAACATCTCTGCCTTTATTCTGATTTACATAATCAGCTTCCACTTAAGACTTAGGAGAAAAGAATTCCTCATCTCAGAAGCCATCTGCAGCAACCAAGATGTCCTTCAGCAGGTGAATGGACTGATAACCTGCAGTACACACAGACAATGGAATATTACTCAGCACTAAAGAAACTAGCTATTAGGCCATGAAAAATCATAGAGGAAACTTAAATGCATATTAAGTGAAAGAAGCCAACTTGAATAAGCTACCTACTGTATGATTACAACTCTGACATTATGGAAAAGGCAAAACTATAGAGGCAATAGAGAGATCCCTGGTTTCCAGCAGCTGAGGGTGGAGGAGACGGGTGAAGCACAGAGGATGTTTAGGTCAATGAAAATACTCTGTATAATCTAGTGATGGATACATGTCATTACACAGGTGTCCAAACCTATGGGATGCACAACACCAAGAGTGAACCCTAATGTAAACTACATGCTTTGAGTGGTTATGAGTGGTTATGTGTCTTCAACTGCTCTAAAAAACAGAACTTCCCAACACATGACTTAACTATAAGCTGCTCCATATGCTATTGGTCAAACCTACCAGCCTAGACTCTTCCTTGTCTTAAAAACCCTGCAGAAGACTCCAGTTCCCACCCTTTTAGCGCCATCTGCTGGCGGTGCCACCTCCCCTCCTCCCACTGTTGCCCCGAGTCACACCTGGGCAGCTCCCCGTGCTAGTTGCGGGTATTTGGTGTTTGTACATACAACATGGCAGACACTGGCAACAAAGAACGGTCTCAACTTGATCAAGGTCTGGATGATGCTAGAGAAGTAGAGGAGGGAGAAACTGGTGAAGAAACAAAAATCAAAGTGCTGACTGTTCAGATGATGCTAAATTCTCAGACGCCCACAGCCGTTCAAGAAAGACTTGATGGCCTGGCAGAAACACCACCAGGATCCATTGAAAGCTTGCCTAGGATAGTTAAAACACGAGTGAATGCTCTCAAAAACCTCCACGTTAAATGTGCACAGACAGAAGCCAAATTCCGTGAGGAAGTTCATGATCTTGAAAGAAAGGATGCTGGTCTCTATCAGTCTCTATTTGATGAGCGATTTGAGATTATTAATGCAATTTATGGACCTATGGAAGAACGTGAATGGAAACCAGATGAGGAAAATGAAATTTCAGAGGAGCTGAAAGAAAAGGCCAAGATTGAAGATGAGAAAAAAGATGACGAAAAAGATGACCCCAAGGGAATTCCTGAATTTTTAGTTGACTGTTTTTAAGAATGTTGACTTGCTCAATGATCTGGTTCAGGAACTCAATGAATCTATTCTGAAGCACTTGAAAGATACTAAAGTGAGGTTCTCAGATGCCAGCCAGCCTGCGAGTTTTGTCTTAGAATTTCACTTTGAACCCAATGACTATTTCACAAATGAAGTGTTGACAAAGATATATAGGATGAGGTTGAACCAGATAATTCTGATCCCTTTTCTTTGGATGGACCAGAAATTATGGGTTGTACAGGGTGCCAGATAGATTGGAAAAAAGGGAAGAATGTCACTCTAAAAACCATTGAGAAGTAGAAATACAAGGGACATGGGACACTTTGCACTGTGACCAAAACAGTTTCTAAAGACTCTAATTTTTCTGCACTCCCCCCCAGAAGTTCCTGAGAGTGGAGATCTGGATGCTGCTGCTGAAGCTGTCCTTGCTGCGGACTTTGAAATTGGTCACTTTTTACGCAAGCATATAACCCCAAGGTCAGTGTTACACTTTTACTGGAGAAGCTACTGAAGATGATGATGATGATGATGATGATGGTGATGCTGAAGGTGAAGAAGCCGACGAAGAGGGGAAAGAAGGAGATGAGGAAAATGGCCCAGATTATGACCCAAAGAAGGATCGAAACGCAGCAGAGTACAAGCAGCAGTGAAGCAAGATGTGCATGGACTGGAAGATAACCTGCCCTGGTCTGCCTTCTGCTTCCCTGGACAGGATGAATTTACATCACTTGACAAGCCTACTTCAAGCTTTTTGTTGTTTGCTTCTTTTTGTTTTTGCAGCCTAAAATTAAAATGTCAAAAAAAAAAAAAAAGAATTCAATCCCAGTCCACTCTGGTTCCAAATTCACTGCCACCATCATTCTGGATCTGAGCATCTCAGGGTACCAGCAGCACTTCTCCCAACAGCCACGTAGTAAGCTTTTCCCACATAAGGCAGCTGTCTTAGGAAACTCACAAGCTGGGCTGTAATTTGAGAGATTCCCATTAGAGATTAATGGCCTCCTGTCTTGAAGCATGGGGGATTATTGTGGGCCCAAGACTGGGGTATGAGGTTGGGGAGGAGGTTGAATCTGGTAGTAAATCTGGTAGTCAGGCGGTGGCCTTCCCTTGGCTAAGATCCAAGGAGGACCCCCTTATTTGATAGACCATGAGCTGGCTGCTTCTATTCTAAACCAGTGTTTTGTTTATTTGACTCAAGGTTGTAACACTTAGTACAAGACAAAGGAATTTGTAAGCCAAGGCAAAACGTGAATGTTTGGTGGAGAAGATACTGTTTTTTGTCTTTAGGAACCTCCTGGTTGAAGCAGCTACAGGGTCTGCATACTGAGATCTGTGCCAGGCTACACCAGAGACACACCAAAAGAATCCATTGTCCCTATCCTAGAGTGGCTCACGTCTTCAGCAGGGACAAAGACATTGTTCAAGATATGGGTTCAAATCCCATGAGTAAATTTGGTCAAATGAGGCTAGTTCCCCTGGATAAGTAATATCAAAACTGCTTTTGGTAGATGTGAATCAGTGGCCTCTTGGGTGACCGACCACTTTTGTCTTCAATTAATAAAAAAGCAGAAAACTTTGGTTCTGAGCTGCCAAAAACATCTGCTGGACAAAGATGCTCTAAAGATGAGAATTTCATAAACTCTAGGGCCCTACATCAGTTATTCAAAGTATTAATGACTTCATTAAAAGGAGTCTGTTTGGAGACTTCTGATGTTGGTAACTTGGTTCACATGCCAAATAGTAATCTTTCAGGCAGCATTATTCACAATAGCTAAAACATGGAAGTAACTTGAGTGTCCATCAATGGATGAGGGGACAAGCTAGCTATGACATGTCCATCCAATGAAATATGATTCAGCCTAAAAAGGAAGGACATTCTGACAGATAATACAACGTGGGTGAATCTTGAGGTTAAAATGCTAAACAAAATAAGCCAATCACAAAAAGACAAATACCGTATGACTCCACTTACAATATTTAGAGTAGTCAGAATCATAGAAGGAGAAAGTAGAATGCTTGCCAGTAGAAGCCGGCAGGGACGGGAGTGGGAAGTTATTGTTCAGTTTTACAAAATGACAAGAGTTAGAGAGATGGACGGTGGTGACGGTTGTAAACTTTGTGAATATATGTTATATCCCTGAACTGCACATTTAAAAATGGTTAAAATGAAACACGTTGCTCTAGGTACTTCACCACAAATGAAATTGGGAGAACGAGTACCCGAGATGGTTGATACCCCCGGACTCCTGCTAAGAAGGCTTCCTCCCTCATCCACTGGGTTCTCGATGTGCTTTTTAACAAGTGGCTTCACTTCCACGCCAAACTTCGTGCTTCCTGTCGACTTCCTGTAACACGTATTAACTTTCACTTCCGGTTTGCTTTGGCTGCTCTGTTTTGGATGTCACTTTCTTTTGAAGTCAACATTAACAACTCGGGTAGGGAGCCTGTATCTTTTTGTCTCAGTAAAAGCAAAAGCAATCAAACACCCTTGCGCTTTTCTCCTTTAATTCCAGTAGACGTCCAACACGAGCTATGTCGGGCTCTGTTGGTTTTTGGATTACTTAACTCCTTCTTTTACTTAAAAATAAAAGGGGAGAATTTTATTAGAAACTGTGCAGAGCCACAGGCCCCAAAGGACTGGGTCAAAACCTAGCCAGTGCGGACAGACAGCTCCACAGGGACAGAAGCAATTTGTAGCTCCTTTGGGGGCTGAGCAGAGAACGGCTATAGACTGCATTTCCTTTTTCCTCTTCTTTTCTTCCACTCAACTCTTCTGTTTTTCTGTTGTTTCCAGTCCACACTGAAGTCATCTTCATCCTGCCACGTGACAACATTCAGATCAGCAGCTCCAAGTAGACAGTGAGCCAGGGTGAGGTTCTCGTACTGTCCTAAAATGATTGCTGTTTCTTAGTAATTGAAAGGAAAGCTAATATGTGGGTTTTTTTGTTTTTTTTTAGATTTTTTTAAAGACAGCTTTTTTGGACTATAAGTAACATGAAATAAAGTGTACAATCTGATAAGTTTTGACCTATAGACCCAAGAAACCATTAACACAATCAAGAAACTGAACACATTCATCACCCCCAGGTTTTCTCATGCATCTTAGTTAATTCCCCCTCTTGCCCTCCTCATCTGTGGTCTACAGGCACCTGCTCTCTGCCACTACAGATTAGTTTGTGTTTTCCAAAAATGTATGAAATCTCATGGAATCAGCGTGTGTACTCTCAACTGTTTTCTTTCAGCCGGTATAATTATTCTGAGATTGGTTAATTTTGTTGCATGTCTCATTGCTGAATAGTGCTCCATTGTATGGCTATACCACAATTTGTTTATTCATCACCAAGCGGTGGACATTTGGGCTGTTTCCAGTTCTTGGCTGACAAGCAAAGGTGCTATGAACATTTATGTACAAATCTTTGATGGGATATAGGCTTTTATTTCCTGTGGGTAAATACTGAGAAGTGGAATGGCTGAACTGTATGGTAGGTATATGGTAAACTTTTTAAGAAGCTGCTAAACTATTTTCCAAAGTGGTGTACTATTTTGCACCGCCAGCAGCATTGTATAAGAACTAACATGTGATTTTTAAACATAAACTTTTCCAACGTTATTTCCTAACAGCAAGGGCTTTTTCCTAGGGGATCTAGGTGCTGTTCATTTTCATTTTTCTCACTCCCTTCTCACTACCTGTTCATCTTATTGTTTCCCCCTATTTATACATTCATGCTAAATATACACTTTTATCTGTATGATGACCTTCATACATTAAAAAAATTAAATGGCCTGTCCCTTCTCTCTTCCTGTCTCTCTCAGCTCTCAGCCACCTGGCTAACGGGCTTCAGTGGAAGGGACCCCTCCCTCCATCCCCCCTGTGTCCTGCCCGGTGAGTCTTTAAGGACTTCTGCAGTTCAGCTCTGGGGTCAGACAGGAGAGGCTGTGTCGGGTTCAGTGCTTCTTTGCTCATTGCGTTGGTGGCCTTAGGAAGATTCCCACACCGCTGATTCCCTGTTAAACTGGTGAGGTTGTTGCTATTCATGCTGAGGCTTGAACACAGAGCTCAGTTAATAGTGGGGATGGTGGGGATCTCCTCCTCCCGCTGCCCGCCGGGAGGGCAGATGGGAAAGAGGACCAAAAAGAGCTCCGGGTGATGGTGGAATGGAAAGTGGTACAATTCTTCCCTGACCAATTTGGCAACATGCAGAAAAGTTGAAGAAACTGAATACAATGCCCCAGCAATTCCTCCTAGAGGAATTCACAGAAATACACAGGAGGCGAGTATAAGAATCTTTGGTACCTCATTGCTTGTCGTGAGGAAAACTCAGGGCAGCCTGAATACTTCATAAGAGAACCGGTAAATATATTGTGGTCCTCATACAATCGGCAGAATACAGAAGAGAATGACTGAGTTGGAGCCACAAAGACAAACTTGAACAGCATAATATTGAGGGAGAAAAGTGGGATAGCAAAAGAAAACATCCAGCATCATAAGATCTGTATAAAGTTTAAAAAAAGTAAAATAATAGTTTGTATTGCCTTGATACATGTATATGTAGAGAAGTATAAAAATAAGTTTGGGAGTAATAAATACAAATTCAGAATAATGGTTACCTTATTCTTTGTGTGTGCAGAAAGGGAGATACACAGGGGACCTCAAAAGTATCTATTTTATTTTTTTAAAGGTCTAAAGTAAATATGGGGCAAAATGTTAAGATTTGATGAAGCTGGTGTGCAGGTACCTGGGTATTTTTATATATTTTCTATACACTTATTATGTTGGTGATATTTTGTAATGAAAAGTTAAAGGTCCTAATCAACCCACAGGATTCACAGAAACCGATTCCTTATAATCTGTAAGATTCTCCATCATATCTATTAAAAATAATTGATGTGTTTTATTTCACAGATGGCCCACAAGAGGGAGACCTAGAACAATTCAGTCACCAGACGTATAGATGTCTGTAAGGAGGCAAGGCATCTTGGGGGGCTTTGCCCGAACCCCGCTGAAACTAGGGACCACTGAGGCTCCTGTCTGGCCTCTGTCTAAGGCAGAGCATTTTTGACACGTTCAGAAATCTCCAGGGCAACCACTCATGGTAAAGAAGACACGTCTCAGGATGCAGTGAGAAACTGAACAGGGTTTAAAAAATGCCATTTCACGAGATGTTTGCAGAGTAAAGGGCACGTGGTGACAAGAGGAAAGAGGATTAACAGAGCGCAGGCAAATGTGTCCACTGGAGCCTGCGGCCAGGTGCTTGGGGTCTGCCCCCTGGGACAGCACAGAAAACCAGACACTTCCGCCGCTGATCCAGGGAACACGGAGAAATACTGGTCTAGCCATTCCTACCACGGCAGCTAGAAACAATATAGTCAGCGATGAGCACTGCCGTCTGCAGCTGTAATTTGCCTTTACTATTAGGAGGACCCTCTCAAAGGTTTAAAGTGTGTATGGAGATTTGCAAGCTTTTCCAGTCATGCTGCCTCTTATTTTATTCCTTTTTCATCAGGTGCCAAACGGTTTTAGTAAAAATTGTGAAGGATACATTAATTGAGTATAGTCTCTTCATTGGAGTCTTCGTGAACCAGGAAGAAACTGCCATCACTTTGGGCCATTACTATTTAATGCCTCCTCCCCTCTGGGAAGGCAGGGAGCCCCTACCTCGGCAGCAATCTTATCTCCAGTAGCAACCCTTGTGTGTGGAACTCAAAAAATGTTTGTGAAATGAATGCTATAGCCAGGTGTCCATCGACCAATGAGTGGATAAGCAAAATGCAGTGTATACATGAATGGAATGCTTTTCAGCTTCCACAAGGAAGGTGTCCCTGTTACAAGCTACAACGTGGATGAATCCTGAGGATATGTGACATGAAATAAGGCCATCATAAAGACACAAATACTATGTTTCCACCTATATGAGGTCCTAGAGTCACCAAATTCATAGAGACAAAGTAGAATGGAGGTCATCAGGGGCTGGTGGTGGGAGGAGGAACAGGGAGTTCGTGTTTAATGGGGTCAGAATTTCAGTTTTAGGGAGATGAAAACGTTCTGGAGGTGACGGTGGTGATGGTCGCACAACGTGCTGAACACTGCTGAACTATGCACTTAAAAATGGTTAAAACGGGAAATTTCATGTTATGTATGTTTACCACAACTTTAAAAATAAGGAAAGAAATTCATGCAATAGAACACTGGAGAGAGTAAACTTCCCTCTGTGCAGGCTGGAAAGGCTCTGGATGGTTCTAAGTTAGGTAAGTGGGCCCCCCCCCCCCGGCTGCACGGTGGGCGTGTAGGGACTGGGGACAGTCCGGTGCTCGCTGACCCCACACTCAGGAGGCTGAGTCTGGTTCCGGGTCCAGCACATGGGTCTTGCTCCCCCCAAACATGGCCCCCAGGGGTCATGTTTCAGTTGAATGCCAAGAGAAGCTGGGACCAACAGAAGCCAAGGGAGAGACGTGAGAAACCACCCCACCTGGTGAGTTGTATCACAGGTAAGTGGGATCACGGAAACCACCAAGCAGCGCCGGGGTAGTGAGGGAAGACCTGAAAGGTCTTTGTGCCGAGAATACACTTTGTTGTGTCCTTCCCCCCCACCACACCCACCAGGGCAAGGTTCCTGGGTGCACAGGATCACTGGTCACAGCCGACGAAGAATGGGGAAAAGGCAGGAGACAACAAAAAGAGCACCTGCAGGAAGAGTGAAACCCTAGCACATCTTCAATTTCAGAGACAGAAGGTGGATTCTGCAACCCACGCATCTGGGACGTGGAAGTCGCTCCAGGCAAGGTCCTGGGTTCTAGGACCCAGAACAAAGGGCATCCTTGGAGGGAAATTTGTCACCTGGAGAATTATGGTCCTCCAGAATTCTCAGAAAAAGGCTGCCACTAACCCAATTCATGAGTAAAGGGTTTTCACTACACAATCAGGTAACAACTACGACCAGATCTTGGCTTTAACCCACGTGTCAGGCTGTTGCTCTATGAGGTAACAGAAAATATGCATGTTTATTGGTCTCTGCCAGGGTTCCTGGCACAGAGCTCTGAAATCATCTGGAATTCCCTGGCTGATAGTAGTGATCAGACGCTCAGAATATCCGGCCCCTGTACCTGCCTTGCCCCCTACCCATTCTCCTGAGAGGGGAGGGGGGATGGGCATGGAGTTAACCATCTATCATGCCTCAGTGATGAAGCCTCCATAAAAATCTCCAAAAAACGGGCTCATTCTCTCCCTCTCCCTCCCTCCCCCTCCCCTTCTCTCTCTCTCTCCCTCCCTCTATGATTGATTAGCAATGCCTACTGCAGGCACAGAGAGGCGGTGGGGGGTCTGCATGCTACACATTTGCCACCTTTGTTCTACTTTACCCTTGATAACCCCCAACCCATTCTCCCTCCTGCCCTGGAAGCTTCTCCCTCTAGAGTAGAGCTGCTCAGAGGTACCTGCTCATGTGGGTGTGGCATCTCTCTGCCACCTTCCTGACACCGACCTCTGGGTGCTGCAGCTCAGAAATGTACAGCCTCCATTCAAGGGGCAAAGTACGTGAGAACCTCTAGCGTAGAGTCAGATTCTCTTTGTTTTAATAGCTCTTTAACGACACAAATATAAAGTGCTCCACCTTTATGGAAGTTTGAACTCTTACACCTTCTCAACAATTTTACAAACTAAATCCCCAAACACCATAAAGCCACACTAATTTAATGCAGGGGATGATGCTAGTTGGCTGAAAGCAAACCTCTTATGTTTGTTTTAATAGCAGGAAAAAAAGAAGGCAGACTTAGATCTGGTTTAATGTTTGATCTGCTTTAGTATTTCTGGCTCTAATCCTAATGTGGAGAAGGTCTTTTTGTATCAGTATATTGTGCAAATGTCATTATTAACTTAAAGGCTTTGGGAGCTGGTTCAGAATGGTCATACCTTGTATTTAACCAAGTTCTGCCAGGCAGCGATCTGAAACACCAACTTTTTTAAATCTTTTTTTTTATTGTATTATTTATTTTATTCTGATGGGGGTTGGGGGAGGTAATTATGTTTATTTTGGGGGTAGGTGGTGGGGATTGAACCCAGGACCTCATGCATGCTAAGCAGGCACTCTGCCACTGAGCTCTACCCTCCCCACCGAAACGCCAATTTAAATGGGATGTTATTAGAAACTATAAAGCTGTTGCTCAGTAACAATAGGGTTAGCATGAGGTGATACTGAACTGTATGTTCAAGAGATATCCAGTTTAAGATTGGTGGAACCAGGTAGGAATTAATCACTAAAACTGGTTATTAATGGCCATGGAAAGGAAAAGAAAAAACAGTTCAGGTGTCAGCACAGGCTGTTGAAAGAAATCAGTGAATGCCGAAATGAAGTATTCATGCAGTTTCCAGAATGATCTGACCATAACTCAGGTTTCTCATTGTCGCAACCACTTTTTCTTCTCGTTAAAGTATCCAAACTGCACGGAACCCCCGGCTTGCTCAGACACACTGGGCTTCACACTGGGGGTGCCTTTACACGTCAGGACCCTGCTGATCTTTTCTCAGGAGCCCGGTCCCTCAGCCACACGCACCCAAGTCTCAATGGATTCAAAACTCAGGAAAATGATACCTTAAGTATGAAAATGGCTTTCACCTGCAAATCATCACTGCCAAAGAAGAGCGTTAGCATATGAACTATAACACAATTTAACAGGACGGCAATATGATTTACCCCAAGTCCTGCGTGTCAGGGACATAACACAGGCTCATGATCAAATCTGATCCAATGTCCCCCCATGGAGGACAGCACCCCAGGGCCCTCCTTGGGGTGTGCTAAAGACTGTGCCCCCCTCAAATCCATATGTTGAAACTACATCTGGCAATATTAAGTTAGATGTCTCTTGCATGTAGATTTCAATATTGCCTGGTAGTAACTTTATCCCAGTTGTGATGATATTTGGGGGGGGGGTTGGCTTTGGGAGGTGATTAGGTCATGAGGACGCCCTTGTAAAGAGACCCCAGAGAGCCCCCCTTACCCTCCGCCATGTGAGGACACCACAAGAAGACAGCTGTCTGTGAACCAGGAAGTGGGCTCTCACCAGACCCCAAATCTGCCAGCACCCTGATCTGATGAGAAATAAATGTCTGTCACTCCTCCTTGAGTGGCCCTGGCTGAGCTGGCTCAGGCCTCCCGGTCACCACTCCCTTGCCCAGACCTGTGGGACAGGGAACAATTAACCTGCTGATGGAGGTGGGGATGCTTCGTGAGGCAAAGGGACAGCTTGAACAGTGTAGAGCCCCCACCTCAGTCTCCCTGCACAGGTAAGGCCAGCTGCATCTTCCCAGGTCCCGTGGAAAAGGACTGTCTGTCCCACAAGACAGGGTCCCCTTCCCAGTGGCTCAGGGCCTACAAGAAGCTCCCAGCTCCAGGACACTAAGTTCACTGCCCCTCCACTAGTTAACAGTATTTCAAGGTCTGCTGTGTACAAACCACCCAACTCTCAGTGGTTTAGAACCACAGCCACTCAATTAGCTTGTTTGATTCTGTGACTCAGTTAGCTTGATGAGACTCTGTTGGGCGCTCAGTTCCCCGTGCTCTCCATCAAGGCTGAGGCCACCTCGGGGCTGGCCTGCACTGGAGCCTCCAGATGTTGGTGGCTCAGCTGGGAGCCGGGCTGAGCGGGGGCTCTGGGTGGCTCTTCTCCAGGCCTCTCCACGTGGGTTTGCTAACGGACTTCTTCCATGATGGCCTGGAGCTCCCTGGAGCACAAAAGAGCGGCCCCAGGTCTTCCCAAGGCCTAGAGCTGGAATAGTACATCACTCCTCGGTCTCAGGACCGGCCCAGGTGTGCAGTGGGCAGGACTACACAGGGCATGGAAGATGGGAGGGGCCGTGTTCACCGGAGGAAACTGAGGCATGGAGAGAGGGGGTCACTCAGGCTCAGAGCTGGAAAGAGCTGGTATCTTGCCAAGATTCAACACCAAAACTCAAGTCAGCCTAACTTCAAACCACTTTCTCAAATACTGCTTGGTAATCCAGGACACAGTAAGAGAAGGGCAGAGGCTAAACCAGTTGTCAGGACTAACGGCCACCTTGCACTGAGGCTCACACATTTTTTTTTAACTGGAGGTACTGGGGATTGAACCCAGAACCTCGTGCTTGCTAAGCATGCACTCTACCCCTGAGCTGTCCCCACCCACCCCCGGTCAGTTTTTAAAACAGCTTTCAGCTATGCTCAGAGAAACAGGAACGAGAAGGAGGCCCCCTGCCTGGGACAGATGGTGAAATTTAACAGATGAAAACCACAGAGCTGCTGAAGCCTTATTTGGCTTCTGTTCTATCAGGGACCACGGTCTTCAAACCACGAAAGGCAGAACACATGCCAGCCCAAGGAAGGCTGGGCGATGCATCAGACTTTGAGTCAGAAAGACCTGGGGTTTGCCAAGCTGTCCGCACACCAGCTGCTCTAATGGGAGCAAGCCACACCCACTCTCTGAGACTGCGGTCTGACCTCTAAGAGGGGATAATACGAACGGCGCTCAGGTGATCTGAGGGTTAAACAGGATGATGTGAGGATGCACAGGACAACCTGGACCTACCCCAGAGCTAGGCTCACCAACATTAACTTTTACTGGGGAGATCGCGTGCCTGTTGGCGTTGAACAAATTATATTGCAGAGAACTAGGAGACACTGATGAATTTGTGATGTGCTTTAAAGAATTCTGGGAAACAGCAGAAGTGCAAGAGGATTAAAGAGAAGCAACTGCCATCCTGAGTTCCAAAAAACGAGAAATATTTCTGTTACTGTATGCAAGTTCATGTGTCCAATGCACTGTGGGCCAAAAAGCACTGGAACATCGGAGCTCGGAGGAGGGAAAGTTTATTGCTGGACAAGCAAGGAGAACTGGTGGCTCACGCCCCCAAGCCCCCAACTCCCCGAAGTTTCAGCTGAATGTTTTTAAGGGCCATGAGGGAAGGGTGTCCCAGGATCTGTGATCAGCTCATGAACAATTCTCCGATTGGTTGATGGTGATCAATCTTTAGGTGCCCAGAGATCTGGGGGCCACATGCTCATGATCACCAAGTAGTTGATTTCTTCCATTTGGTGGTGATTTTTAGCATCTGAAAAACTCAGCAAATATGCATGAGCTACTATTACCTGGGACTTCCAGAAAGGGTCTGTGGATATAGGGGAGTGGCCTGTCCCGGGAAGGCCCCATACAGTCCTGCTTGGTTACATTTCCATAAAATATAGACCAGTACATTTGACTTTGATCTTGGCCAAAGTTCTGGGAGAAACTTTGTTTTTACTTAAGTAATAGTTGATTTACAATGTTGTGTTAGTTTCTGTGTATAACATAGTAATTCAGTTATACATATATTTCTTTTTCATTATAGGCTATTACAAGCTATTTGAATACAGTTCCCTGTGCTGTACAGCAGGACCTTGTTGTTTATCTATTTTGTATATAGTAGTTGGTATTTGCTAATCCCAAACTCCTAATTTATCCCTCCCCTGCTTCCCCCTTTGGTAACCATATGTTTGTTTTCTGTGTCTGTGAGTCTGTTTCTGTTTTGTAAATAAGTTCACTTGTGTTATTTTTGTTTTTAGATTCCACATACAAGTGATATCAAATGATATTTATCTTTCCCTGTCTGACCTACTTAGTATGGTAAATCTCTAGGTCCATCCATGCTGCTGCAAATTATTTCATCTTTTTTACGGCTGAGTATATATATACACACCACATCTTCCTCATCCAATCATTTGTCCATGGACATTTAGGTTGTTTCCACGTCTTGGCTATGGTAAATAGTGCTGCTGTGAACATTGGGGTGCGTATATCTTTTAGAATTAGAGTTTTCTCCAGATATATGCCCTAGCGTGGGACTGCTAGATTATATGGTGAGTCTATTTTTAGTTTTCTAAGGAATTTTCCATACTATTTTCCACAGTGGCTACACCAAGTTACATTCCCACCAATAGTGTAGGAGGGTTTCCTTTATTAAAAAATTTTTTTTCAAATGTGTGGCACTTTTTATTTATTTATTTTAGGGGGAGAGGTAATTAGGTTTACTTATTTTTAGAGGAGGTACTGGGGATTGAACCCAGGACCTTGTATATGCTAAGCATGCACCCTACCACTTGAACTATACCCTCCCCACTGGAGGGTTCCCTTTTTTCCATACTCTCTCCAGCATTTACCATTTGTGGACCTTTTGATGACAGCCATTTTGACCAGTGTGAGGTGATATCTCACTGTAGTTCTGATTTGCATTTCTCTGATAATTAGTGATATTGAGCATCTTTTCAAGTGCCTGTTGGCCATCTGTATGACTTCACTGGAGAAATGTCTGTTTAGGTCTGCTGCCCATTTTTTGATTGGGTTGCTTGTTTTTATTTTTGTTTTTGTTATTGAGTTGTATGAGCTGTTTGTGTATTCTGCAAGTTAAGGGCTTGTCAGTCACATCATTTGCAAATACGTTTTCTCCCAGTCTGTAAGTTGTTTTTGTTTGGCTTATGATTTCCTTTGCTGTGCAAAAGCTTATAAGTTTAATTAGGTCCCATTTGTTTATTTTTGCTTTCATTTCTATTGCCTTGGGAGACTGACCTAGGAAAACATTGCTATGATGTATGTCAGAGAATGATGTCCTGTTTTATTTTAAGTCTTTGAGCCATTTTGAATTTATTTTTGTGTATGGAGTGAGGGCGTGTTCTAACTTCATTGATTTACACGTGGCTGTCCAGCTTTCCCAGCACCACTTGCTGAAGAGACTGTCTTTTCTCCTTTGACTTCACCTCCTTTGTCAAAGAATAATTGACTGTAGGTCTGTGGGTTTATTTCTGGGCTCTCAATCTGTTCCATTAATCCATATGTCTATTTTTGTGCCAATACCATATTGTTTTGATTACAGTAGCTCTGTGGTATTGTCTGAAGCCTGGAAGGGTTATTTCTCCAGCTTCATTCTTTTTCTTCGAGGAGAAACTTTTAAAAGACGTAAATCATAATATATCCATGCAATGAAAAAGGATACAATCATTAAACTCATGTGAGAGCATATTTAATGACTAGGAAGAATATTCTCCACAAGGCAATTTGTACAATTGATGGCAGAAGAGGATGTATATCCTATTACCTTAATTTGGTTGGAAACATTCTAAGCGTGTCTCTAATGAAACACAGAGGGGATCCCCCCTGCACCCTGGGGGCTCCTCCTGCAGGCTGCTGCTGGCCCCTCCTCCGCTCCCCAACAGGGCCATGTGTTTCACTCAGGGCCCATCTTGAGGCTTCTTCTCTCTCCTTGGGTGGCCTCATCTTTCCCATGATTTTAAACACCATCCGGATGCCGAGGGCACCCCGTGCACAGCCAGAGCCACACTCTCATCTGCTCTCCGGGCACCACACCCAACTGCCTGCGCCCTAATTGCGTCTCCACTCAGCTATCCTCCGGTCTTCAAAAACACTAGAGATAAAATAAAACAGGATTCTAAAAAACTGTAAGTGGCCCCCTAGAAGGCCAAAGAAGGGAAACAGAGGAATAAGAAATCAGATCTCTTATCCATCAATGGTGGGGATGCAACGTGGCCAATCTGGAAACGCATCTGGCGGTTTCTTACAAAACTAAACATGCATTTACCATATGATCCAGTCATCACCCTTGGGCATTTATCCCTGAGATACAGCATTTATGCTCACCTAAAAACCTGTGCACGAAGGTTCCTGGTAGCTTAATTCATAACAGCAAAATACTGGAAACAACCCAAATGTCCTTTTACGGCTGAATGGTTGAACAAACTCGGATACATTCACATATTGGGATATTACTCTGTAGAAGAAGAACTGAGCTGTTGGTACGTGCAAGTTGGATGGATCTCGAAGGTGTTTTGCTTAGTAAAAAAAAAAAAAGTCAACCTCTAAAGGGTACATACTGTGTAATTCAATTATGCCAACATTCTCAAGATTGAAGTGCAGACATGGAGAAGAGATCAGTGGTTTCGAGGAGAGGCTATGGGAGTTGGGTGCGAATACAAAAAGGCAGCTTCAGGGGGTCTTTTTTGAAGACAGGACAGTTCCGTGTCTTGGTTATGGTGGTGGATACATGAATCTGTTCTTGGTATACAGCTGCATAGGACCGGACACACATACAAATGAGTGCATGTTTAAGACAGCACTGATTAAGTGTCTGTAGTCTAGTTAACAATCATGCAGCTGCGTAAGTCTGCTGCTCCTGATTCTGTCCTTTTGAAGCCATTAGGGGGATGCTAGGTGAAGACAACATGAGCTGCTTTGTACTATTTTTGCTACTTCCTGTGAGTCGATAATTACCTCAAAGTAAAAAGTTATAGAAAATAAAAATACGTCTTTTGTAGGTATTTTATAATCATGAAAGTAATTCATGGTTGCAGTATTCGGGAGTTTTTTGGTTCCAAGTGACAGAAGTTAATTCAAGCTGACTTATACTTAAAAAAAAGGGGGTTATTACAAGGCTATAGGGCTGGGGTCAAGGACTTTGATGCCAGGTATTCCGAAGGACTGGAACTGGGGTCTGCCAGGACGTTAGGGTCCAGGGCCATCCCTTGACCCACTTATCTCTCTCATCCCTCTTTCCTCGTCCCCAGGATGTCTGTCCACAGGATCGGCCAGCCTTTCTCTAGTCCCGCCTGGGCATTCCGGTACAGAGCATCTGCTGGCCCAGCTGCCCTTGGTCTCCACTCCAGTGCACTCAGCTGTGGGTCACCCCTGGGGAGTCCTGAGTTGACAGGTGCCCCAGAAGGTGCCTATTATAGAAAACTAGCAAAACATGAGAGAAGAACAAAGATGACCTGCAAACCAGTTGGCTCCCACAATGTGGGTCATGTGAGGAGAGATTAATCTTGGCCCATTTACAAGGGTGTGAAGCCCCAAAAGAGGTGCGGGGCCCTGGAGTGGGTGACCCAAGGCACCTTTACTCCCCGGCCTGATGAGGTGCAGGGTGGCCATTAGCAGAATCTGTAGGAGCTGGGGGTGGGGGTCCCAGCCAGGCTGGGTGGCACATCCCCCCCACTTCGCTCTCCTCCTTCCACCCAATCGCCTTCCACTGGGCAAAGCCAACTGAAGTCAGAGGCCAAGGGGCCCACACAGGTCAGCCTCCGGGCACAGAGCAGGTGGAGAGAGGATCTGGGGGCCAATGGAAGGTGTTCAGCGCATCAGATAACCTCCAGCAGAACTGTGGTTTACAAAACCCAGCACTGCTATCAGACCTTAGGTTCAGTTTTTGCAGCTGCCCTTTTTCACCGAGCATCATGGCGTGAACATTTTTTTCCTGCCTCCAGGAACGTCACTTTAAATGGCTACTGTTCTGTGATCTGGCCGTGACAGTGAGCTCTTCTCTTAGGCGGCATCTGGGCTGTTCCAGGGCTTCTCCTGCTGCCCTTAGGTGTGGTGACGAGTCTGCTGCCGAGCCCCAGGGTTCCTTCCTCCGGCTGTCTGTCCTCCTTCCGAGACCGTGACCTCGTTTGTCCCTTCCTCTCTGAAGTTCCCAGCTCCCAGCACAGAACAGTCCTCAATAAGTCTTTGCTGGACAGAAAGTGAGTGAATGACAAGCCAGTGGAGGGAAGGCTGGACCCCAGCTCAGTGCTGGGAATCCCTGTCTCTGTCGGCCGCACCAGCCCAGCATGGGGGTGAGGCAGCCAGGGGGCGGGAAAGGGCCCAGGTTTGCCTCTTGGCTCCCAAACTTCCAGGATTTAAAAGCAAGTCACTGCATATCTTTGTGCCTCAGTTCCCTCCTTGCAGAATGGGCACACTGGGCTTCTTACAGGGTTTTACTGCCCCCAGGGGTTCTAATCCTTGCAACCCCGTAAGTACTAACAGCGTCTCCTTCTCAATGGCTGTTATTACCCGAGAATCTGTCAGGCAATTGCATGGAGGTAGAAAAAGAGAGAAACAAAAAAGAAAAAAAAAGAGGTCAACAAAGTTCTCGATAAAGGAAAGGCTAAGATTACAAGTGGGAAGAAACCAAAGGACAGAGTGGCCAGGAGGGGACGGGAGCTGAGTTGTGACTGGAGCTGCCCTTTGCCAAGACAAACATTTTGTCACTTTCGCCTCTAATTTCTACAGATAATTTATTGTTCAATATTTAACCAATCCACCTCTTGGAGAGCCTTGATTCACCTGAGGAAGTCTTATCCAGTGAGACATTTTTATATTGCAAGCTGAACAATCAAATAAAACAAGAGAAAATTTGCTCCCAGCTTAAAATGAAGAGTTGGCAGGGCCTGAGAAATTTTAAGCTGGGAGCACACTCTCACCGGTTATATTAGGACAGTTAGAGGATTACTGGGCCCCCTGTTCTGTTGACCATTTCCTTCTGTTAATGTCTGACCCCTTCAATGCTCACCTCATTCTCATCTCAAATTGCATTTCAAACATTAGCGGGATGGGCTATTTCTGCTGGTCCTTTCTCCAAGCCAGCCTGAGTGCTTCCTGGGCCCTCCTGCCCGGTGGGCACAGGATTTAGCTTCCATCGTAACCCCCACCTGTTCCCCCCCAAGTCCTGAAGCTGGAAGACAGGACCAAACGTCAGGCTCACTTCCCTACAGACCCCTTTTCTCTGGGTCCTTGGCTCCTCAGATCCTCGCAATGAAGATTGGCTTTCTTTCCTTTGGCTTTTATTTCCTACCTTTTAGGGGTAAAAAATCAACTAAGCCATGTTTTTCCTGCACTAATACAACCCCATTGGGTGCCTATGCGCTGCCCTGGCCTCCCAGGTCCTTCACCTCCTCAGTACATCCCACCTCGGCCACCCACTCACCCAGCCGAACACCCGACTTAACCAAACACCCCACCACTTTGGAAACTTCAGTCTCACACTCACACCGACCGCCACCTGCTAGCATAGCCTGCTGGCCTGGACCCGGGTCAACAACCCCCGCCCCCCCACATGAGACCTCTATCTCCGCAGCCCTCGTCTCCCCGCTTCCTGCACCCCATCCTTCTCCTTCCAGCCTCCCGGGGCCTAGATTTCACTATAACAGCTCCTTCGAGAACTCCCAATTCCCCTTGCTCATTTCTCTCTGCAGAAGCCCAGCTAGGATCAGACCCAACCACCCCTCACGGACATCTGCTGCTAGACGTCGTGGGAGAGGCCGCTGGTGGTCGATTTCCACCAGGCACCGGAGCAGCCTGACCCCTGCTGGTGCGCGCACTCCCGTCTCTCCCAGCTGGCTGCTTCACCACCACCGAGCCTCCTAAGACCTGCAGCGGCCTTCCCCCACCCCCACCTCTCACCGAAATTGAAATTGACCGATGAGATAGGGGTAATCAGATGAGAACCTGTCATCTTCCGGACACCAGTCCCATGAGGTCCCTGTGTCTGCACCAGAAACATCCTGTCACAGTGATTGGCCTGTCCCTGCTCCACTCTGAAGCCACCCCTCCCCAAGTGTACCGGATACCTGTCCCTCACAAGCTCAGGGACGTCCCTCCTGGCAGCACCCCTTCCCTCCTGCACCGCCTACCCGCCCTCCTGACCCCTAGACTCTGCTGCACCATCTTCACACGAACACCCCGCAACCTCACATCCTTCCAAACCCCCCGACCCCATCTCCACAGCCCACTTCCAAGTCTCCAAGAAAAAGATGTCTCTGCTTGCTGTTTCTATTTGTTGCCACCCCGACTTTGCCTTCAATCCAATCTACTCGTGCTTTTGCCCTACCATTTCAAAGAAAAGAGCTTTTATTTTTTAAAATTGTTCATTACTTCCACATTTCCAAAACTGAAAAGCCAATCTGTTGTTCACCTCTCAGCAGTTGTGGCGCGGCTGGTCCTTCCTTCACGAGAGCAGCATCTCCCCTGACCAGAGACAGCCCTTGCCAGGCTCTCCCCTCCCTCCTCTCCATGCAGCATCTCCTCCTCTCCATCCTCCCAGCATCTGGACCCAAAGCTCTGTATCCATCAGGCTTCTTCTCTGTCTACACTCTTTCCCTGGGTAACTATCCATACAATTTCTAAGCCTGAGCTCACTAAGTTTTCTCCTATCTTAGCTCTACCATCTTTAACGCTAAAACCTTAACCCAGGCCACCATTATCCCTCAAGTGACCCATCATCCTTCGTGTGGACCATCACCCCTCCCCTGCACCATCACCCCTCCCCTGGACCATCACCCCTCCCCTGGATCATCACCCCTTCCCTGCACCATCACCACTCCCCTGCACCATCACCCCTTGCCTGGACCATCACCCCTTGCCTAGACCATCAGTCCTCCCCTGGACCATCACTCCTCCCCTGGACCATGGGCGTGTCTGAAATGCTCCTCTTTACTTGTTTATTTCCCTCAGCTCTTCTCCCTCTACTGAATGATGCTTCTTGAGGACAGACTCAGGTTTTTTCTGTGGCATCTCCACCCCCTAGACCAGATCTGGGCTCTGTTACATAGAAGGTTCTCAACGTGTATTTGAACACCAATGGAAAGAGTCCACTCAGAATAGATACTATGGAACCACCAGACTTACCCTTGAGTGTACAGTTCCATTTGAAGAACAAGAAAGAAAAAACCGCTTGTATGGTGTTTTCCCTGGACTCTGACCTCAAGAAGTGCTTTCTCTGAGAGCCTCCAAAACCAACACGATAAAACCCAGGGCTGGATACCATCCAGGGCACCACTACCACGTCTGGTGGCCAGCTCTGCCCACGGCACGCCCAGCCCACCCCCTGCCCACAGCATCAGCGATGGCTGTGGAATCTCTCCACAAGGATACTCCGCTCCCGTGAATAAACCCTCTCTCCTGGGTCACTGCCTAGAGTGTACGGGGTTCGTAACAGGTACACAGTACTCTGTTCTGTTTTATCGACAGCGCCAAGGGCTACAGCAAATATACACCCTTCTATTTAAATGTCGAATCAGGGAACCTTGGATTTATTCCCAGGTTTGCTTCTGACTTATGTAATTTTTATAAAGGTCATTTTACTTCTCAATGGGTAGAGAGTAAAGCTTGCCCTTGCTTTACTATATGGGAAGGCTGCAAAACCGAATGAGGTTGTTTATGAAATGTCTCAGATACTTACAATAACAGGATGGATTTTTAGTCTCCGGTATATTATCGCCAGAGATGTCAGGATCACTGAAAGCACTTTATGTATGAGAAAACTATGGCAACCGTAATAGGATTCAGCCTGGAGTGGCCGTGGGCGCCTTGTCACCAGGTAAGTGCGGGCTTTCTTTTGTTCTGATCAAGAAGGCTGGTGGCGAGAAATAGGGCCTCAGGAGTCCCTTACTCTGTTTTGTATTTTTTGTTTGTTTGGTTTTTTTTTGGGGGGGGGGTTATTTATTTATTTACTTTAGTGGAGGCACTGGGGATGGAACCCAGGACCTCGCGCTCTACTGCTGAGCTATGCCCTCCCCGCCAGGAGTCCCTTACTCTGCACCTTCACATCCACACCCAAAGTCTGGGACACAGTCCTCTTCCCAAGCAAGTCCTGCTCGTTTATTTTTCTGTACGACTTTCCCTTCATTCCTTCCTTTTCACTGCACACAGCTGTTCATCTCTCCACTGCGTGCCTGCTGGACTTCTGACATTGTCTCTGAAACCGGTCCCCTGCCTGCACCCTATCCTTCCACGTATCCTGCCAGATCCCCACAGGACTGCTCAGTGTGGCCCTCCCCTGCTCTAAAACTGTCTCTGGCTTCCCACGGCTTAAAGGATGAACCCTAAACTCCTCAGGGATGACCATCATCTGGAAGTGAGGCTCCCTTCCCACTTTATCGTTTCCGTTCCTCTGTCTCGGACACCTTCCTACCTTCACGCCGCTGCTCTGCCTGAGTCTGCACCTCTCCTCTCTTCTCAGTGGCCCTCCTCAGCTCCACCTGGATGGTACTGGTCCAACCCAGACTTCAAGACCCAACCACCAACAACCACTTCTAGCCTCAGCAAGCATCTAAATCCCTGCCCTTCCTCTGAGAGTCACCAGGTTGTGAGTGTGTGTTTGTGTTGTTTCTTTCCGAGAGGATTATAGTTCTTTAAAAGGAGACCTGGTGCCTTGTGTAATATTTCATCACAGCTTCTCTTGGCATTTTAACAACCCTGAAATCAGGACACATCTTACAATCGATAAACGTCAGTTTAACCATCAGGGCATTTCTTTCTCGCCAGTAAATAAGACAATGATGTGCACACAATCCATCATGTCTTGGGTTCCATGAAAGGCAATGCTTCCTTAGATTCCCCTCAGCTCCTCCCATGGGCCTTGCACACAGACGTGCTTTCCACGAGTCTTGCTGACTGTCTGATGCGTGCGTGCGCCTTCAGACAACCAGAGCGGGTGCGGGTTCTGGATACACGCAAGCCCACACCAGAGCACTGTGAACCACTGGACCAGAGACACGAGCAGGGGCCGAAGGGAGCCGGATTTGGGCTGTGGCTGCTCCCAGCCTCGCAGGGACATGACAGTCCTCGGACCAGGCACCCGCCATGGAGGGCATCACAGAACAATGGGGACACCCTGGTGGACTGTGTCATGCCAGATGGGATGACAGAGTGGACGCAGCTGAGGGCTGCCCGAGGAGTCCCTGGGAGGTGGGCCAACGTCCTCTAGATTCCCTGGTCCAGGAAGGCTGGAGGAGTGTGTCGGCAAGACAGCCGTTGCTGCTGGGTGACCCAGGACCTTGTGCAGGCTAACCACGCGCTCCACCACCGAGCTACACCCTCCCCACCGTGGTAAGATTTTGTGATCTCCATTTTACGGATTAAGAAACTGAGGCTCAGAGAGGGAGCAGGGGAGAAAGGCAATACAGTTTATGAAGCCCTCCCAGGGCTGGGCACACTGGGAACCTCATTTATTTCATTCTCCCAGAAAGTGGTTTTGATGCTTCTTCTCTGCATGGTTTAGGGGCCGATGCTGAGGCCCGTGTGTCTGGCTCGGATGATGGAACCAGGGCCTGTACCCTGGTATCCAGACTCCTTCAGATTCCTTGCTTTTTCCACTAACACGCTAGGTGCCATACACAGTTCTAAGCACACAGAGGCGCAGGAAAGGGCTGGGACATGCTCTCCGGCCAGTGGGCATGGCCTTCAGACCCAGCGCGCTCTGTGGCTTTCTGGCTGCGGTTGATCCAGGGCACCAGGCGAGAGTGACCACTTCCATCTCAAGCACCATGCGGCCCCTCCCCTTCTGGGACCTTGCTACCTCCCTGGCCACGCTGCTCAGGAAATTACCTCTTTCAACTCTGGAGGGAAGCCCTTGTGTGCTCTCTGCTTCTGGCCAAGACATCCTATCGCATCCTAACCATTCCAAGTTTTCTCTTCCCGCACTCTTCCATTCCTCCCTTGACACACAAAGTGAAAAGACAGGTCCTCTCCCTAGTGGGCGGAAGGAAAGGCGGAAGGAGAGTGTTGTGGGGTGAATCGTGCCCCTCAAAAGATATGCTGCAGTCCTAACCCCCTACCTCAGAACGTGACCTTATTCAGAAACAGGGTTACGGCAGACGTGATTAGTTAAGATGCCACCCTGGGGTAAGGCTGGCCCCTGATCCAATGTGACTCGTGTCCTTATGAGAAGACGGCCACGTGAAGACAAGGACTAGGGGTGACGCACCCACAAGCCAAGATCTCTAGAAAGCCCCAGAGGCCAGGGAGAAGCGAGGAGGGCTCCCCTGCGGGCGTCAGAGGGAGCACAGCCCTGCCAGCGTGCCAGTCTCAGACTTCGAGGCTTCACAGCTGTGAGGCAATAAACGTCTGTTATTTTAAGCCACCTGGTTTGTGGCAGTTTCATAAAACAAACACAGGGAGGTACAGAAAAGCACAGGTTGATGCCTCCAAATACCACTGCTGACGGACGCAAGTTCGTGTGCCCCACGCACAGTGGGGTCAAAAACAGCAAAACGGAGCCTGGAGCAGAGGAAGGTTTGTTGCTGGGCTGAGCAAGGAGAGTGGGTGGCTCGTGGCCCCTAAACCGCAAACTCCCTGACAGGTTTCAGCTGAGCATTTTCAGAGGCCAGCTGAGGGAAAGGCGGCCGGAGCATGTGACCAGCTGTGCGCAGTTCCCTGACTGGTTGATGGTGACCGATCCTTAGGCGCCAGAAGGTCTGGGGGCCACGTGCTCATGATCATCAAATAGTTGATTTCTTCCATTTGGTGGTGACTTTTAGCATCTGAAAAACTCAGGAAACAGGCATGTGCTACTATGATCTGAGCCCTTCAGAGAGGGGCTGCAGCAGGGGGCATGGGGACGGGTCTGCCCAGGAAGGCCCCATACGGTCCTGCTCGGTCACACCACCTCCAAAATCGTGAATAAAACACCAGAAACTACTAGAGTCACTAGCAGCTGATTAGAGGGGCAGTTAACCTGGACTTTGAAGACAAGGTAAAAAACGAGTAAGACGAACAGATCGGGAGGGAATGGAGTTGCCTTTCTGGGCCAGACCAGGGGCTGCGCTTCAGGGAGCAGAGCCGGGCGGCTGCGCACGCAGGGCAGAGCCTTGGATGCTGGCGGGCTCCAGGCTGGTTGCTTTAGGTGACGGGAAACCCAGTTAGGTTTTAAAGCTGGGAGCTGCTACAGTAAAAGTGGTTTTTAAACAAAATGTGATGGGAAAAAAAATAAGGGCTCTGAAATTAGAAGCGGGTTCAAATGCTGGCTTCTGCACTCACTAGCCGTGTGCCTAACACAGATTAGTTACCCACTCTGGGAATCCAGTTTTCCCAGGCTATAAAAAGGAGATAGCGGGAGAATTCTTGGGAGAGGTGTGTCTTTGGATCTCCCCAAATTCCCAAGTAACTACAGCTGGATCAGAAACAGAAACCCCCATGCACAACATTCATCAGATAATTAGGTGCCCAGGTATCTCCGTAAACCCCTAAACACAAGCAGCCAGGACAAACGACTAAAGCCGTGAGGCCTGGACGGTATGAGCGTCCGCGTAGGAGAGCGCAGAGGAGTGATGGGGCGCCTAACAGAACAGCAGGTAGAAGCCCACAGACCTGTCTGCAGACAGTGGCTGAAAGTAGAAGTTTTGCCCATTTTAGCAGAGAATGTGAGTGTCCTGCAGTAAAGCCTCAAAGGGCTGGATCAGTCCAATCCCGTGCACTCTTGAAACTGGCCCACCTGGACTCCCTTCCTGGATAGGGCCCCACATGGAGGAGAAATTGCTTGGAGTAAAATCAAGATTGAGAAGCACAGGGTAACAGAAATGAAGAAAAGAAAGCATCCAGATAATCGAGAACTAAGCCAATAAATGCCATTAGCAGGCTGCTACATGAAAACAACAGAAGGGTCTCTGGTATGATTTTTTTTTGTGGGGAGGGTATAGGTCAGTGGTAGAGCGCATGCTTAGCATGCACAAGGTCCTGGGTTCAATCTCCCGTACCTCCTCCAAAAAATAAATACATAAAACTTAATCACCTCTTGCCCCCAAAAATTAAAAAAAAATTTTTTAAAGCTACTAGCACAAAGTTTTCTCATAAAATTTCAGGAAAACTGACTTCATATAAAAATTAACAGCAGAAAAATATCAAAGTCAAATCTCATACAAAGTTACTATTTAGAGAAAGAAGAAAAGGACTAGAAAAACATCCACACACAGTGAAAGAGCATCGGAAAGACACGCCCATGGAACGGGGCAAAACTGCAACGTGCTGTGTTTGTTTTCTACTGATGCGAGACCAGACCGAGCAGCTTAGGACATGTTTGTTATCTGCCAGTTTCCGTGGGCCAGGAGTCCAAGCACAGGTCAGCCGGTCCTCTGCTCAGGGCCTTATGAGGCTGAAATCAAGGTACTGGCTGGGGCTGTGATCTTAACTGAGGCTTAGGGTCTTTCTCCACGCTCACTGCTTGCTAGTGGGATTCAGTTCCTTAGGGTTGTAAAACTAAGACCTTTGGCTCCTAGAGTCTGCCTGCTGTTCCCAGCTACTGGTCTCCACAAGGCTGCAGTATGCTTTTTCAAGGACAATAGGAGAGTGTCTCTACCTCTTTGAATCTCTCTGATTTTTCTGACTCTGACCTCTAAATTCGCATTTAAATAGTCTCCTGATTAGGTCAGGCCCACCCAGAATACTCTCTCTCTTCACTAACTTAAAGCCAACTCATTAGGGATCTGAATTATATCTGAAAAATATTCTAACCTGTGCCATGTAATGTAACCTAATCAGGGGGAACAATATCCCTTTATATTCACAGGTTCTGCCACACTCAAGGGAAGGGGACTATACAAGACATATGGCCATGTGGCCAGACTCTTGGGGGCTATATTTGGTTATTCCAAAAAAGCTAAAAGATGTCAAGAAAGTGAAACAAGATGAAAAACAACAACACACATCAAAACTGGAAAATCTCAGAAATGAGCTGACAGAAATTTTAAAAAGGACTAGAAATAAAAGAAAAAAACCTTAGAAATGAAGCTTAAACAACAAATAAAGGCAACAATGTCAAAAATAAAAGTAGAAGGGAAAAGAAGGGAAATTTAAAAATTGAAAAAGGATCAAGAAAAAAGTAAAAAGATCCAACATTGTGACCAATATTGAAGATAGACAAAGACGATCCAACACATGACTAACGGAAGTCCCTGAAGAAGAAAAACAAAGCAAGGGATCAGGACAAATATTAGAAACTATAATTCAAGAAAAACGTTTCTAAAATAACAAAGATTAAAAACCATGTGTTGAAAGAGAACATAGTGTATCTGGGAATCCTGACCCACAAAGATCAACACCAAAGCACACTCTAGTGAAATTACAAACTTTCAGGAAAAAGAAGAAATAAACCTGGAGTCTCTAGATAAGAAAGAGAAAGTGACTTGTAGAGAATTCTGAGTTATCATCAGGATCTTTAGTAGCAATACTTTATGCAACAAGAGTAATATACTTGCAGTATTCAAGGAAAGATGGAAGCCACAGATTTTATACTGAGCAAAAAGACTTTTACATGTAAAGAGAAACATTCTTATCAGCGTGTAAGAACTCAGGAAATATGATCCCTTTGAAGCCTTTCTAAGGAATCTACCAGAGAATGAGTTTTAGACAATTAAACGTCTGCAAACATCAACATAAGTACTAGTGATCATCATTAGTGTACAGTTATTTGTAAAACTAAGATAAATGAGTGTTAAAAAGGAGAGACTAGAGAATGTGATGACTATATGAATGTAGTATAATCATAATAAATGGAGAGTTGAGAGAGCAAATGCAGACAGTGTTTTTGATAATCGTAATTAATGTGGCACATTAGTACGTAGTTCTGAAACTATAGTACGTGTAACGTGGCATAAAGCAAAGAATTATGGGAGATTTAAATTCTATCACTGCCCATGATGCTGAGAACCAGGATTCTCAGTGTGGGAGAAAGAAGGCAGAGATGGAATATAGAAGTGGTTAAGTGAAAATCTTGACCTCATTTTGAACTGAAAATTCTGTATGAATTCAAGATAGATGAGAGAGAGAGAAATCTCCTTAAGGAAATGCAGATTTATAAATATGTGTCGAAAAGTTCTCTTCATTGATAAAATCTGAATCCAACGAGCAACCAACGAGCAACCAACATGCAACGGTCATCCCGAGCCTCCAGGTGATAGCCTTGACATATGGTTTCCCCACTGAAAGGGACCAGAGATTTTAGGAGAAATGGCTGATTCTGGATTGGAGGTAGAAAATGTACTAGAAGAGTCTGGAACGTCTTGATATACCAAACAGCAAGGAATTATCGAAGATTATTAAGGCCATGCTAGAATGACTCAGGAGTTCCCACTGGCCAGAGATCGGACAACTTAAGACCTAATAAAGACAGGAATTGCAGTGGACTGAAACACATGCAAAATGTTTGTCCAAAGATTCATAATCATATTTACATAAAAATTAATTGATCACCTTCAATGATAGTTGACAGGCTACTAATGCATTATCTTGAAGATTGAGCTAACAAAAGGAAAGACTCCAGCAATTATTCCATCTTCCATACATGGACAGAACCACTGGGCAGCCAAATAGTAAACAGAGGGATGACTCCCCTTGTAAATTATTATATTTAATAAAATTGACTAAACCGTAGAATTAGAATACCACTATTTTGCAACCCCAATTGGAGGACAGGACTCACTAAATTATAGCCATTTTTTTCCCCATTCAACTTCTGAACCACATAAGAGCTGGACAGCCAGCAGAGTGAATCCAAACCACCTTTATTAATAATACTCTGTGATGCTGTGATTTAATAAGAAGCATATACATATATTTTGAACACACAGCAATTTTATCGATCCATTAGAAAAAACTAAAAGCTACAAGACAACTCACATTTTCCCCTTGTTCTCCTCAACGTCTAAAGTTAACTTTCTTTTTCCTGCATGCAGCCTCCCTCACATGTCGTCAAAGCCTGGGACACTTTAATGAGAGGCTACTTACTGTTTTTGGCTCAGTCAAGCAGCTTAATTTCCTTCTGGCACTAAAGGTCAAAATTATTCTTCTGGTCAGCCTAACGCAGAGATAATTGTGTTGATCACATTTTCCAAGGTTAACTTTACCAGTGATTTCTCCTGGAAATAAGACTTAAAATTTTAGTTAAAGGTAAGTTCAAGGGCATACACTTCCAGCTGTAAGATGAATAAGGTCTGAGGAGCTAGTGCAAAACAGGATGACTATCGTCAACAACGCTGGATTGCACAACTGAAAGTTGCTAAGAGAGCAGAAGCTGAAAGTTTTCACACACACGATAAATGTGAGGCGATGGACTGTGTATTAATTAACCAAATGAGGGAGTCCTTTCACAATGTACATGTATATCAATTCATCATGATGTACATTTTTATTATCTTACAATTTCATTTGTCAACTATGTCTCAATAAAGCTGAAATTAAAAAAAAAAAAAAAAAAGAAATCCACATTTGGATATAGAAGTTCCGGCATGGAGGACCAGGGCAGGAAGAATGTCCTGTCAGAAGGGGAGGCGGGAAGCGCTGAGCTGGGGCTGCTGCTGGTGGCAGTGACCAAAAAGCAATCCCAAAACTGGGAGGTGGGAGGCCACAAGTGGGAAAATGAGGCCCTATGGGGGTTTTATTCAGCTTTTATTTTTACCATAATTATAGGCGAAAATAGTTTCCAATCAGTTAAAAAGTCAAATAGTATAAAGACTTAAAAATTGGACAAAGAAAAATTTTAAAAACTGTCTGCTCCCAACTTTCTCTAGACAGCAACTACTTCAAATTGTTTTTTTCCCTGATTCTTAGGCTTTGCCTCCATGGGGTATATCTCTGTGGGCGTTTAAGGTTAAGATGCCCTACTTCTCGAACTGATCCAATTCCCAGGGTTGGATATTCAGCGATTGTTGAAAGAGGGAAGGATCTGGCACCACAGTCTTTAAAGCGCTAAATGTGGAGACCAGCGAGTTCACATTAGCAAGGCACTTGACATTTATCTAACCGATGGCGGTTCATTGCTCAAAGCTTTCAGAGCAGGTTTCCCTGGAGCAGACCTGAAACATTAGAGGCAATTTACGGGAAATGAGTTTTTAGAATTCTCTCTGAAAATGCTGATACTTGCGGTAGTATTACAATACTTAGAATACTATCTGCAGTAGTATTTGCAGTATCTGGCCTGGGAACACCTCTGGGAGACAGTCTTCGAAACACTACAGCAAAGCAGGGAAGATGGCACCGTGGGGCTGGGGCAGAGACCCTACCCTGCAAAGTGCTCCGTATCCTTTACAGACTCCCCACACTGCAGGTGCAGGCTTATTAAAACGCAGACCCTTCCGGGAGGCAGGGATGCCGTTCACGCGGAGCGCGGAGCTGATGATGCCTTTCAGTGGTCCTCCCGCAGGTTAATTTTAATGGAAGAGAGGGTGTGAGTTCCCTCCGGGATGTCTCTTTCATCTTCCTGGGACCCACAGGTTTCCTGCGCTCTCCTTCCTTCCCAGTCCCACAACCCGCTTTGGACGGAACGGGAGAAGCAGCGTTAGCCTGTGCATGTTGTTCAGTGACAGCAGCCAGGGCGCCCTTCCCAACCACGGGGTTACACGAATTATGTAAATACTCGTCCATGATTGAAAGCGTCACAACCATCACCCGACATGATTATTTTCGTTTTTTCCTCAAGTCTTGTGCTGAGGTTTTGTCAGCTCCTTTATGCAGGAGCTGCACATTGATTGCTTGCCAGTCGCATCTTTCTTCCCTTTCATTTCCCAGCTGGTCACTGTTACATGAGAAAAGCATTAAGTCTTGAGAATTTATTTTCCAGACAGTCACTTTGTGGCATTACCTTACTAGTTCTAAGCATTTTTTCAGTCGATTTTAATTTGTTTTCTAGGTAGGTGATAATATTATCAAACAAATTCTTGTCTGCTTTTCAATATTTGTCATTCTTGGTCCATTCAGAATTGAATGAGAATGCTTCTCTTGTTTCAGTGATTTTGTTAGGTATTTTTTTATTATGTTAAAGAAATAACATTTGATGACTATTTTACTATGGATTTTTTTTTTTAATATCAGGGAAGAATGCTGGATTTTTCTCAGATGAAGACTCTGTAGCCAGACTTTGGGGTCAGGTCTCACCAAGCAAGTGGAACATAAAATGCTGTGCATTGGGAAGACAGAGCTGATACTGCTGCATGAAAAGGGCTGATATTTAAACTTCCAGGAAATTTCAACATTTTATGGGGACAACAGGACAGTGTATTTGAAGTTATATGATTCTGGATAACCCAGGACTACTCCAGGTGGGATTAATGCTGTGCCTCTCAGTCACCATTTACTCCCACCCATCTTGCTGTCCCTGTGCTTCTGAGTTGTAGGGACTACATTCCCCAGGCCCCCTTGAGTCCCAGCTCTGCACTGGCCTGGCCAGTGGAGGCAATGGAGGTGGAGTAGAGGCTGGAGGCCTGCGGAGGCCAGAGTGTTTCTCACCCTCTTTCTCTGCCTCCTGGGGTGTCCCTGGAAGAAGCTGCATGGCCTCCTTGGCTCCACTCCTCAGATGGCTGAGCTACAGTCAGATGGGCCTGGTTTGGGGGCTCTTGGCAGGACCACCTCCAATCACCCCTCCTGCGTTTGGAGCCCAGCCCTAAAGGAAGCAGCAGCTAGGGTGGGCTTCGTGGGCCTTCCGGCTGTGTGGCTCTGTGGGGACTGTGCTGGGTGTGACGCTCTGTATTAAATTCTCTGGCTTAAACTCATGCAGGGCCATAAGCTGGTCACCACTGTCTGTGTGGCTGCTGGGGACCCCCGCCCTCCAGCCCAGGTCCCTGACCTCCGTGGTCGGCTTTCGGTGCACACTTCTCTGCTGGATGTGTGTGAGTCAGCAGTCTTTGAGTCCCGATGCCAGGCCCGCTCCTTTCCAGAGCTGCCTGCTTCTCTCACCAGCGGCCTGGGACGGTCCCCCTCCTCCAAGCTCCGTGGCCTGCTGGTTGGCCTGGCACACAGCTGGGCTTTGGACAGGCCTCTTCACAAAGTGCTTGGCCCAGGAAGAGGTGCCGGGCTTTGCAGTGAGCGGACAGGGCCAGCCTTGTCCAGAAGTCGTGCTGATGAATGTGCTGATCACTTAAGTTCTTTTCTCAGCAGTCAGTCTGCTATGCTGGAAGCAAAGCCAAGTCCAGTTTTTCTCTGGGTATCAATCAGTTCTTTTCTCCGGTCCCTGACATTGTCTTTGTCTCCCAGGCCTTTCCTCTCCCTCTCTGTTCAGCTGGAGGAAGAATAACCACAACAGTGGTTAAGAGCTTGGGTTTAAATCCAACTCTGCCTCCTACTAACTGGGTGGCCTCGAGCAAGTTACTTAACCTCTCTGTGCCCTACTTTTGCCACCTGTAAAACAGGATTAATAGCAGCACCAACTCTTCCCCAGCTTCGAATCTCTCTTCA
The DNA here is from genome assembly GCF_036321535.1 of Camelus dromedarius. Classification (NCBI taxonomy): domain Eukaryota; kingdom Metazoa; phylum Chordata; class Mammalia; order Artiodactyla; family Camelidae; genus Camelus; species Camelus dromedarius. Next base: position 4,569,373 of record NC_087442.1, read on the forward strand.
ACTCCTCACCAACCACCAGACAAAACCCAACCTCGGTCTGGAGCACAGAAGCCCCCTTCCTGCCTCCCCACCTCCGCAGTGTTTGGAGCACTGGGCTGCTTCCGTGCTAGGCCCCTGGACACCCTCCACCTCACTCAGTTCCCAGCACGGTTGTGCAGGGCAGTAATACTGCCTCTATTTACAGACGAGGAAAGCGAGCTTAGGTAGTTTAGGAGCTTGCCCAAAAGTGAGCAGGAGAGTTGGGTCAGCAGTCTGCAAGACCCCAAAGTCCTTCTTTTGCAGCCTGGTCCCTGATGTCTCCATGTGCTCCAGTCCAAAGTGAACTTGTTGCAGTTTCCAGAACATTCCATGCTGTTTCATTCCTGTTTCTTTGCCTACACACTGTTCTCCTCCCCAGTGCGTTTAGAGAATTATGAGCAAGCAAATTTGGCAAAAGCAAGTGGTGTGGATGTGAGGGGGTAGGGAGAACAGGCGAACAGGCGGGAGGGGTGGAAGTGAGGGATGGAGTGAAGCAATCCAAGCTGCCTCTGGGATTTTTAGAGCAGAGGTGTGGACACGCCCCTGTGCTCTCCATTTCCTGAAGGGGGCGCTGTGGCTTTCTACTTAGGATGCTGACACCAAAACACGCCGTTGCAACACTTCAGGCTGAAGTTCAAAAGTGCACACAGCATGTCTGAATCTGATTGACTTAAACTCAGCTTAGTCTGAAACCGAGCGGTTGTCATGGTGATGCATAATGACCACAGTGCCACTGGGAATGGGACTTGACCCACACATCTTTTTTTCCTTCCCCTACAAAAGACTGTCCTTCAAGACAGGTACCCCTTCAGGCTAGGAGAAGTCAGAACCCTCAGTGTAAGTCACTATCTTCTCAGCTGGGGCCAAGGGAAGAAATGGGAGAGAACCCGCTACCATAGGTGGCCTATGACAAGGGCCTAACAATTAGTTGCAGTGCCCAGACATCCCAGGAGCCTGTGCCCCTGCCCAGGGGCTCAGTTGCAAATCCCAGTCACTGATATTCCTGCTTCACATCCCAAATTCCTGACCCTACCTCAGGTTTGCCTCCTCTGGGGTTTGTCCTCATTCTACCTGAGACTAGAGCTCTGAAGAAATAGTTCCTAAGATTTCACAAGTCTTCTAGTTTATCCCAACCATATTATTATTATTATTATTATTATTATTATTATTATTATTATTATTATTATTATTACTATTACTATTACTATTACTATTACTATTAAAATTTTACCCTTCCTTCAAGGCTCAACTCCACTCTTCATGAAACATTCCCAGGACCAAAAGTTAATAATACTTGTGGAACCAAATGTAGGCCTTCTTCCTCCCTCCCTGATCCCCCATTGCTCTTAGTTTGAATCACATTCATTCATTCAACAAACATTTATTGACCATCTACAGAGTGCCGGGCACTGAACTAGGTTCTGCACACTGAAAAAAACAAACATCTGTTTGCATACAGTAGACACAACCTATAAGTAAATTATGCAGTGTATGAGGAGGTGACATGTGCCAAGGAGAAAAGAGAACAAAGAAGGGAGGTAGGGAGTGCTGGAAAAGGGAGTTTCAGTGTTCAAGGGTGGTCTGGGAAGCACTTGCTGAGTGCACTTGCGTGGTGAGCTGGAGGAAAGGGGAAGTAGATCAGTGGGATATCAGGGAAAAGGACCCTGCAGGCAGGGGGTAGCCAGTGCAAAGGCCCTGAGGTAAGAAGTCAGCTGGCATGTTGGAGCAACAGCTGGGAGCACAGCTGACTGGAGCAGGTCAAGGAGAAGATAAGTGGCGGGAGACGAGACCAGAGAGGAATGGAGGCCTTGAAGGTCACGGCAGGGATGTGGGCTTTCACGTGAGTGAGATCAGAGCCTTTGGGCGTTTTTGGTAGAGGATGACTGGAACTGTGGTTTTGAGAGCAGACCATGGGGCTGGGGGTGGAAGTAGAAACCAGTTACCAGGTGACAGATGATCTGATTTGGAGCAGACTGGCACTGAGGAGGTGGTGAGAATGGGGTTCTGGCTGTGCTCTGACAGGAGGACCACCTGGATATGCTGATGGGTTGGAAGTGTGTGGGAGGAAAACAGGCTATGGCAGCTTGGTTTCTGGCTGGAGGAACAGGCAGGCTGGCAAGGCTGTGAGGAGAAGGAAGACTGTGGGGAAGAGCAGCTCTGGAAGGGGGTGGACGAGCAGGACTTCAGCAGGGGGATGTGTTCAGTTGGAGACCTGCGTCTCTGAGCCACCCCAGAGGAGATGTCAAGTAGGCATTCGGATCCATGAGTCTGGAGCACACGGAAACAGGTCCAGCCCAGAGGCCTCATCTTAGGTCTCATTAGGGAACAGGTAATTTCTGAAGCCACAAGACTGGAGGAACACACAAAGGAGTGAGAAGAGATCCCAGGATGGAGCCCTGGGCCATCAGCGTGAGTGGATCAGGAGGAACCAGCAGCGGAGACTGGAAATAACGGCCAGCGAGGTAGAAGGGAAGCCACAGCGTGATGTCAGCAGGTGGAGGAAGCGCTTCGAGGAAGAGGGAGAGATGGAAGATCAGTGCTGCTGGAAGATGCATAAGATGAGGCTGGGAACCCACCCGGGGTCCAGCCATGCAGCAGCAAGCGCTTTAAAGCAACGTCACCTCAGAGGCCAAATGGAGGAGAGTTGGAAGAGGGAAATCTGGGGATAAAGGAGAGACACTATGCTAGACAGCTCCTTGAAGGCATCTGGTTGGGAAGGGGAGCAGGGAAGCCAGCAGCTGGAGGGGTTGCAGTGGGGAAGAGCGGCCGTCGCTGCGCAGGTGGGAGCGGCCCTGAAAGTGTGCTCGGGGCACTGCACAGTCAGACTCCCCGTAGCTGCAGGTCTCCGGGTGTCTGGGTAGAATCCAGGCCAGGGAAGCCAGGATCCTGGGGGCCCCTTGTTTGTTTTTTTTTTTTAAAGCTTGTCAGGTGATTTCAACCTGTAGCCAAGACTGAGAAGCACTGCAGGGGAGAAACGCTGATGGAGCAGAAAGAGCGGGAACAATTGCTGGGGTGGGGGGTGAAGGGAGATCTGGTGAAAAGGAGGAGTGTCTTTGATGGGGAGCGTGAAGGGTCTCCCTCTGTTGATGGGTGAGACAGCAGTGTGGGTGTCACTGCACAAGGGACCCTGGGGAGGGTGAGCCTGGTGGGAGTTCCCTTCTGATTGTCCCTTTGTCAGAGAAACAGGTGAGAGGTGGTCATGCAGAGGGAGGGAGGGGAGAGTGTTGAAGGTGGAGGGAGGTGAAGAGAGCCTGACATGCTTCCCCAGCTGAGTGGGAGAAGGTCCTGTGGTCCCAGGCTGTACCTTTCAGGGCCTCTTAAGCTTGTGGTCAGGAATTCAAAGTGAGCCCACTCAGCCTGGTGCCCTTCTCCCTGCAGCCCCACTGGGCGCCTGCTTTGGGGTCAGCAGACCCCGTTGAAGTCCTGGCTCTGCCCCTCGTTGCTGTGTTACTGAATCTCCTAGAGTCTCCATTTCTTTGTCTGTGACCATAACCTACCAGCAAGGAGCGTGGTAAAGGTGAGGGCTGAGCTGCAGGCACTGAGCATGGCCATCCTCCCGTCGGCCCCCGACAAGTGTCAGCTCCTGTTGTAATTACTGATTCATGAGGGGCTGGCTGTATTCTAGCCAAAGAGCCCGTTTTATCTCCTCTTTGTGGGGTGGGGCCTGTGCTTTCTTCTTCGTGTCCTTCAGAGAACACGGTACACACTGGCCACAGGGAAATTATTCGGTCAATAATGGCCTCTGGCTGAAAAATTAACTACTTCATGAGCATCTGTCTTGGTAGAAGCTCTGAGATCAGCAAAACCAAGGAGATGGCAAAAGCAAGGTGCAAACATCAGCCTGTTTCCCCAGGACAGGCAGACCTCGGTGGTACGGTGGGCTGGGTTCCAGGCAATAAATCCAGGGACGCCTGTGTTTCCTCCTCTACAGTCCTCCCCGTCTTAAACACTGGGGTGCTGGTCTTCACTGCAGAGTTAGAAACAAAATGCATGGCTTGTACCTCTTCTACTTCAAGGAAAAACATCTCCAGGATCACGTACAATAAAAGCACACATACAACAGAGCTCTTAAGAGAAGGAGGAGAAACACGACTGGACAGCCCAGCGGGCGCAGGACCGGAGCCCCCACAGGGAGCCGTGCGTTCTTAACTCTGGACGCCCCGAGGTTGAGGGGGTTTGCCTATCTGAGGACGGCACTCTTGACTCTAGAGGCATACTTCATCCAGCTGAACTGTGACTTTTGTCTCTGTGTTTCAGAAAACGGTATGCTTTAGGAGCCCTTTAAGACACAGCTTCCTCTGGGATGGGAGGTGGTCGCTGGTAACAGCCCTGGAGATCCTGGGTGTTTCCACTCTCTGCCCTCAAAGCCCACTCACAGTGAAATCAAGAAGGGCGGGGGGAAACGTGGGAAAGGGGCACCACCACCCTTTACCAAAGGGTAGGGACGAGGCAGGGGTCAGCTGTTGGGGCCCTGCCAGCAAATGTCCAGGTCTGTCTGGAGTGGAGGCCAGTCTCTCGTCAGGAGCCCCAGAAACGTACAGGGAGAAGATGGCCTGGCAAAACTCGACGGCTGTGATGACATCGACTGCAGATTCTGTGATCAGAGGGTCACAGGGGACCCAGGTGCCCCGGGCTGAGCCCCCTACCTGCTCCCACACCGTCAGCTCGTGGGACTTCACTGCTGCCCGACTTGACCTTCCAGCAGGCACCACAAAGCAAACTGTGACGTCCTCCATGGAGGAATGTGGGTACTTTGGGGCACAGGCTGCTCTGATCCGTGGGACCTTGCGGTGATAATAAAACCCTCATATTTAGAGAGGGCTTCACGGTTTACGAACAGCTGTCACATACACATTCTCCTTCAAGTCTCAGAATAAAGCGGCAGGTGGGGCGGAGGCCCACTGTCCGGATGAGGGAGCCGAGGTGGGTGCAGCCCCTGGCGCGGGGGGGGGGGGAGGGGTGACTTCAACCCAGGACCCACCTGTCATGAGGAGAGGGGCCCAGGGTGGCTCAGAGTCTCCGTCATTGAAAGGGGTGATTAAGGCAGAGGGCCTCTGAGCTCCCCCAAGTTCTGACACCCGGGATCCTGGGATGAGGATTATTCCTACTTGCTCAGCTCACATCACAGGTCAGGGTGAGTCCTCGGGAGGTACCGTGCAGCCATCAGGCCCAGGAGAGCACGCCCGGCCCCACCAGACCGCGCTGTGTCGTGAGAACGTGCTCGTTCTCTGGCCTTGATGGGAGACGAGCCACTCTCTGCCTTGATTCAAACTGACGCTCACGGTATCAATTCGGCTGCTGCAGTGCTGGAGGCCCACTGTCCCCGATTTACCCTTGGAATGGTCCTCCCGTCCTCTGTGCATTCACATTCATGTGGCAGGGCCTAGAATCTTTTTTTTTTTTCCCTACTGAGAGCTACCAGAGGACTTGGGGAGTTTGAGGCTCAGGTGGGTTTAAATTAGGGGCTCTGCTCAAATCCCCAGTTGTCTTCTCATAGCTTCGGCTTTAGTCCGTGTGACACTGTGGTTGGTTAAATCACGGAGCATCAAGGTCTTTAAGACAGAGAGACTCTGGGACTCACGACCGACTGCAGCAGAGTGCTGTACACCGAGAGCCCGGAGGTGGTCACGGCTGGGCCCCAGGTGGCAGGGTTTGTCTGAGGCCTGCACCCAGACGTCTGGCTGCCCTCCGTGCAGGCCGGCTGTGTGCTTGACTGACCACACGCTTCCTCAGAACTGTGCTGGTGGACTGAGGTGGAAGGTCGGTGACCACTGGGCCCAGAAAAGTTAAGTCAGTCTTGAAGAAATATGACAAACAGACCTTTGGGCAAACAACAGGAAGCAGCAGTCGCCTAAAATCCTCTTATGCAAGGTTAGATACAAAAATAAGCCAAAGAAGGCAGTTTATAAGAGGTGTGGCCCATAAGTGAGGGCCTGAGCTGCATGACAGGGCTCCAACGTGCCTCTGGGGACACAATTCAACCCACACAGCTTGCTTACGGGTCACAAGGCCGGTGAGAAGAGCCCACTGTGGCCCAAGACCAGCTGTGGCAACAGGGGCTACAGGCATCCCAGCCTCCCTCCTCCAAGCCCCCCTCACAGTGAGAAGCCCGAGGAGCCATGGAGGAGCTGCTCCCCAGACACGCACAGAGAGGTGGGCTTGTTGGTACAAGAGGGGACGTGGTGGCCATGGAGGTGACACCCAGCTCTGCTTCCAAAGGACCCACAGCAGAGGCACCCTTGACTGATGGCTCTAGGACCTCCCCCTGGGGGTCTCCCTGCACCGGCACCGAGGCTACCCTTTCCCCGGGCTGTCCCCGCACTGACAGAATACGTGGGGTTCCCAGCGGCCCCTCCTGCCTTCGAGCTTTTCCTGTGATGACTTTGCTGGGTGACTCCCCGTGGGTCCGGCGAGACTTTCTCAGAACTGTGCTGGTCTGAGGCTTTTCCAACCCAATCCTTCCTTCTCACCCTCCGTCCATGGGTATCAGTCCTGGACCTGGTCCGAGGCTCCCCCTGGCAACCCCTGCTTGTTCCGCTTCATCCTTCACAGGCATCCCCACCATGGACTCTCTCTCATGTTGAATCCCACCTTGGCATCTACCTCCCAAGGATCCCAATGGACACAGACATGGGAGGAAATGGGAGCCTTTGAAGTCGACCGTTTCTTTGCACCATTAGGGAGGGAGCAACGAACTGAGTGATCTCCAGGATGCTAGTGGTTATGCCTGAAACAGATCCCATTTTTCATTAATAAGGGTCAGTGAGAGCAAAATTCAGAGGCTGGTGAGATGTGGGCGGAGACCGGGATAAAGGAACTTCATTGTGACCTGCACAGAAATGTCCACGGGGTCCTTCATGTGCCTCTTCTGTGCCAAGGATTTTGCTTGGCACTTTCACAAATATGACATCGTAAATTTACTGACACTGAGATTTTTTTGTTTGTTTGCTTTTTTGCATCTCACAAACTGGCTCTAAATTAATTTTAAAAATAGTTCCAAAATATTTTGAGTGATGAGAAAATCATTAGAATAATTGTAGATCTTCCCAATGCACTATTATAATACCATTATCTGCATCTGTTACTTCCTCTCAAGAGAGCAGAACAGTGACAGAAGTATTTTGCTATTTCACGTAGCCCTAGGACCAGCCATTTTGTGACTCTGAATTTAAAAACAGAAAGAGATACTAGGGTCAAAAAAAATGAGGATGTGGTAAGACTAAACCAGAAGAAAGTGGCTCTTTTACATCAGATCTTAGTAATTCTCTGCACCAGCAATCTACCATTTATATCAACCCAGCAATCTTGTTTTCCCCTCATTACTTAGTTCATCCTCCAGCCTGGAGGTATCTGGTTACAGAGCCACGGGAATTTAACCAAAAATAAAGAGCACTGAATCATGCCTGTCAAAGTAAGTGGCCAGCACACATTTGATGATGCTGGCTCCAGGCTTCTGTAATCACTCCTTTTTCCTTGCCCAGGTAACTTGAAAAATTACTAATGGACACTGATAATCCCAGTCATTAGTAAACCTTAATCAGGCTTTCTCCAGTTACAAAGGGAAACATTCTTTTCTTATAGAAGATTTACGCGCTCCAGTTCCATAAACACCCACCAGAGACACTCACCTGCATCCCCAGAAGAACAAGAATGCCCAGCGCCTCTGCTTGACCTGAGCCTCTGAAATGGCCCTGGCAGCCCACAGGCACTGTATGGAGTGTGACAACCCTGAGCCTCCAATTCCTGCAGATGCACAGGGTAGGCTTGGGGACATACACCCTAGGGCTTCAGGCCCTCAGAGGTCCCTGGTCACGAGGGCCAAGGTGACCTGACCAGAACGAAGAACATGTCGGGGTGGCTGAGGGGCAGGGAGGTTAGACTCTGACAGTTAAGTAACAGATACTGAGATAATGACAAATGCTGCCTACATACTGTTCCTTTGCTTCTCTCCTCCCTTCCTGCACCCCTGTTTCCCCTCCTGACCTTGTTCTAGAAAGAATACAGGAGGACAAGAAAATACAACAAGATTAAGTTAATTAAAAGTTTATCAGTGAGGACTCCTGCCTTGCAAGAGACAGATATCCAATTGTACCTTAAGATAAGACACGGGAAGAGAAAGGGGGGAAACTGGTCTTAGGGACAATGGGGACCAAGTGTCTATGTTCTCCCCATCCCTGCTTCTCTCTGGGTGCTGTGCCCAGTCTCTCAGGCTACTGTCCCCCAAGCTGGGGCAGCTCCAGGAGGAAGCCTTCCAGCCTTGTGTTCAGCACATGAGAATCCCAGGGAAGGGCTCTGATTGGCTGCCCAGGACCACTCCAGGGACAGGGTGGTTATGATTGGCTGAGCTGGTGGGCAGGGGCCAGAGCACTGACTCAGAGGGTCAGCTTCCACCAGTGTGGGAGGCAATTCCCTAAAAGGAAGACAAAGAATACGTGTGGACACCACATGCGTGGGTGGCTTGCAGCTTTGATGCTCTGTGTTCTGGCCGTCTGTGAAGAAGACTCAAGGGTCAGTTCCAGTGCCCACAAGGAACAAACCCAAGAGTTCAGGGGAAAGACAACTGTCCTTGGTTTTAAGACCAAACAGGAATTTCTCTCTGGGGATCTTAACATATGTCTTTTTTACATTTCAAACCATCAAATCCCCAAGTTGGCTAGCCACACACAGCCCTGGCCCTAAAAAAACGGGGTCTTCTCTGACAGAGTTTTAGACACAGCTCTGGTTGGAACAGTTCTGAGTAGAGACAGATTTCTCTACTGGGTCTCATGCCCTCCTTCTTGGAACTCTTCCCCAGACAACTCTCAATAATCCCAGTCATTAGTAAACCTGGAGTCCCCCATGCAAAGCCCACCACGTTTTCCAAAAGTCAGTGCGATCTCTCTTCTGCCTTAATAAAAATTCCTCTTTCCATCTGGTCCTGAAGTAGTACCCCAGTCCTGGGCTGCTAACTCCGTCCCCTGTCCTTCAGTAATCTCCACAAAGACTCACAGAGAATCAGTAACCCTAAACCCACATTTGCACCTCCTACAACACAACCTTTCTCCAGCAAAGGTCTGGTGCAGACATCACATACATAAAATGGAAAAGGGGACACATGGGGGCCTCCCCTTCTCCACATCCTCCCATGTTGGAAGCAGGGACTCTAGGTGGCTCGGCTGCCAGCTCCCTGCATGGCTGTCCTGCCTGGAGATCTGAGGGGGATGGTGGGCTGTTCTCCAAGGGCACCCTCCACAGCCACACACCTTCTGGTGGGTGACAGGCAGGCATGGCACCTGCAATTCCCTTGGCAGGAAAGACAAGTGTGAAGCCATTTTGGTCTTAAAATACATCCCTGAGAAAGGAGGCTGGGAAACTCCCAAGTCATTATGAAGCCAGTTCCCAAGGACCACTCCGTGAGGAAGAGGAAGGAGGCTCCACCTCCGAGATGCCAGGCCCTCAGCTGCCCCTGGACCCATGGCAACTTTGGCACAGTGCTTCCCGGAAATGAGCTCTCCTCTGGGGTGAACGTCACCTCTAAGGGCCAGCCGGATGGACTTCAGAGGGTCACAGAGCATGTGCCCAGGAAAATTATTTGCAATTTTCTAGAAGAATTCTGGAATGCAAACAGCACTGACCTTGCTACTGCCGTGGGCCTGCTTTAGGGACTGACATCGAGGAAAAGAAAACCACTTACGAGCATCTCCCACGCACGCATGCTCATGTTCTCCAGGCATCCTTATCCCCACGTTGCCAAAGTGGTTCCGAAGCTGCCTGCAGACGCCCCACCAGGGCCTGTGCTCCTCCCACAGCCCTTCTAAATGTGACGGAAAGCCCCAGGAGCCATAAAAACAAATCGATAAAACAAACTGTACCAAAAATGGCAAGAAAAATAAAGCCAAAGGACAAACACACTGGGAAAAAAATGTTTGCAACCCACAGTACTGGCAAGGGGCTAATTTTTTTCAACACCTAGAAAGAGCACCTATAATTAGATAAGAAAAAGACCTACCACCTAATCGGAGAATGGGCAAAGAACACAGACAGAAAATCACAGAAAGGAAACTGTAAAGGAAATACAGGAGCACACAAGGTCTTCGTCCTCATTCATTGCACGAAGAAAGTAAAAAAGTAGAATGAGACACTATTTTCACCTAACAGATTGGAAAATACCGAAACATTAGGAAACATACTGCATCAGAGAGGGCCCGGCGTGTGCATACACTGTGCTGGGAGCAAGGACCGCCAGCCTCTAAGAGGGACCAATTTCCTGTCTGCCGAAATGAACCACATCCACACGCTGTTCCAGTAATTCCCGCCTGAGCACGTGCTTGCACACTGCAAAACGTGTGAAAAGACACACATGACGTGCGAGCATTCCAGCCCTGGAAGCAGCCTAGGTTTTCACCTGGAGGGGACGGCTTCAATATGCATAATGTAATAAATGATAAATCATGACTGTGACAAGTTATGTGATGTTTACACCACGGAATACTGTGCAGCCGCTCCCAAGGACAGCAGAGCTCTGTAAACCGGGATGCACAATCTTCCAGACAGGTCGCTGAGTTAGAAGCAGCACACGGCGTCCATCCATCTGCAGGGGAACCGCCTGCACGTGCGCACGCCACCCTCCCACCTCCTGCAGGACACTCACACCTTTCCTCTCTCCTCAGACCTCCCACACCTCTCCCTCCATCCGTGGGGGGCATTGCTCCCTCTTCAAGAGAAAACTAGAAGCGGCTAGGAAAGACCCCTTTCCCCCTGCCCGCGTCTGCTGTCCCCACTTCCTCCCGTCACACAATGGGCGGTGGCTCTGTGGGGACACCTCACCCCTCTTGCCTGCTCCAGGATTTTGCTCCTGCAGCTCTTCCTTCTTTTTCTGCATCGTCGATTCCCTCCCCTGACAGTGACAGGGTCATGATCTCAGCACATGAACATGAGTAACATCCCCCTCACAAATGAGACAGGCCTCTCCGGACCCATGTTCCTCTCTTCCTGCCATCTATTTCTCTGCCCCCCTGTACGGAAGCTCCTGGAAACAGCTGTCCACCCTGTGCCGGGTCCACGGCTCTATCCCACCGCTCCCCGCCCCGCCAAGGCTGCCGGTGGCCTCCACGTCACCGAACCCCACAGCCATCCTGAGTCGTCTTGTGGCTGACAGCGCACCTGCCGCTCCTCCCTCCCCAGATGCTCCGTCTTGCGGGCTCTGGATCCAGCTCTCCAGTTCTGCTCCTGCTCCTCTGCTGCTTCCTCCTCATCTTCCCAACCTCTAACCCAGGAGTGCTCAGGTGAGGTCCTGACCTCCTCCTCTCTTTGCTGTTTACACTCGCGCCTGAATCTCTTCCCACTTCATGGCTTGAAATGCTCTCCATTGGCTGGTTGGTGACTTTCAAATGCACGTTGCCAGCCAGACCCCACATCCAGACTATCCGCAAATTCTGGGGATTCTGTCTTCAAATACATTCAGAAGCAACTGCTTCTCATGATTCTGCTGCTCCCGTCAGGGTCCGAGCCATGGTCATCTCCTGCCTGAATGACACAGAGAAGTCCTATGTGCCAGGCTTCCTCCTGTTACTCTTGACAACTTGTTGACATGACGTCCAGGCTGATCCTCAAAATTCAGACCCAACCCTGTCCTTCTTGCTGACGTTCTCCAACATTGTCCCATCTCACTCGGATGAAAGTCCCCAAACACTAGCTCACCTGTCCTTTGGCCACCTCGGGCCACACTGCCCTTCTAACCCCTCCCGGTATCCTCCTCAGCTGCCCACATCGTTTCCTTCCTCACGTCCTCCAGATTCCTGCTCCAACATCCAGGGTCAGAGCCGGAGTCAGGGACGCCTGCCTGGCGGTAGCATCCTACATTCTAGACTCCAGCTGCCTCCCATTGCCTTCCACTGGCCAAACACCAGAGATCCTGGGACTGTAGTTTCTGGCAACACAAAGCAGCAGATTGGAGAATAGATCTAAGAGCAGAGGCAATGACCCCACAAAACACAGCCTCATGCGAAAGAGCAAGTCTCCAGACAGGCTGAAAAATCAGATCAGGCTTAAGAAGGAAGTAAATAAAGGACATAATTCTCTAGGTGTATCAGTTCTTAAACTTGTAAAGATAAACTTGCAACGTGCGATACTGTCCCATGGAAACGTAGGCTCTCCTTGAAACTCTGATCGAAAAGAGCTGCTCTCCTGGCCTCTTACAACCACAAGAGCCACGGACAGTGTGCCGGCCCGTGTGTGAGCCCTGGTGTATCCGCAGTGTGCCCCGTGCTCGACCCTGTCCTCTACCTGAGTACCCTGGGCGCCCAGAGCAGCCTGCGTACCAACTCCATCAGCTGCTGGAAAGCCCTGGGCCATGGGGGAATAAGCTACAAGGGCAGAAAAACGTTCTCTCAGGCTGGTCAAAGAACAATGAACACTGTAATTATGCTTTATGTTTTGACCCAGAGGGTAAAGAGCCACAATGAGCGGGGACAGGAAAAACAAGTCAGGCCCTTGGCGCAACGGCGCTGTCAGCAGTGCGTGTTGCAATGACCTAAAATGAGCTGATGCACGCCCACGGCACCGAGTTTTACTTGGAAAGTCTCTCTCCATTCTCTCCCAAGACTTCACGCAACTCCGAGGAGTTATATTTAGGAACATCTTACAATATACCTTTCTGCCCCACGTGGTGTCAGGAGGGCTGTCAAAACCACGCTGTCCTTGAGAGCACTTGACTTGAGCCTCTTGTGGGCTCTGTCCCAGCACCAAATGGGTGCTTACTGATTACGGGGTAAAGGGCTAAGGTACAAGGACAGGGGTAGACGCTGGGGAGGTCATGCATGGTTTAACCCCGGGTGTGGCTAGGCCCTCGTGGCAGGGGCACAGCTCTCTCTGAGAGTCAGGATGGTAATTATGCACCTGCAAGGGGGCTTGGAGGTCCGCAGCCCAGGTCTGTAACCATCTGAAAATCCAGACCACGGCCTGGTGCTCTCCAAATGCTGCCAATCCCAAGGGACTGTAAATAGTATTTTTTTCTGGAATCTTGAAAAGCTGAAAACTAGCATATCCTTTTTTCCTTTGCCTTTTTTTTTTTTTTTCTTGTAACTGGCATTCTGAAGGCCAGGTGTGGAGATCACCTGCAAGTCACATGAAGGGACAGTAACACTGGTGCTGATGATCACCCTCCTGTACAAGTTCATGTTCAGACCTGAACGGCAATGTGTGAACTCTGGGGCCAGTATAATTACCAAGGTAATGTGATTTTCTCTGGAAATTATTACAATTAATTTGCACAATTTAATCATGTTCAAAATAGATGGGTGAGCAAGCAGACAGAAATTGGTCACGAGCCATGTTCAGATTAAGGCATCTACCCCTGTCCTTGTACCTTAGCCGTATTTCCCAGTTTCCCAGGGTTCATTTGTATGCTAATAGTGTGTTCAAGGCTCAGAACTAAGTTGAGGACCGATGCATGCAGACCTTCCGTCAAATTCTGCAGCCCCAGGAGCCCAAACCCACTATCCCCATGGGAGGCAATGCTGGATCACCAGGGCAAATGTCACAGGGGAAACTGTAAAAAGACAGCAGTTGGCTAATGCTGTTTACGTGATGACTGCCCTTAGTCAAGGACGGGAGCGTAATTGCTGGGATTACCTATCCTTTTATTTAGCAGACACCGCCCCCTGCACAGCGCTGCGTGGTCACGGCGCACGCCTCGCTTGCTGAATCTGCCATTCTTCAGAATGGCCGGGTGTGTGGTCAGGCACAGAGCTGGTCAAGGCAGCAGGCTATTCTCCAGAGAAAAGATGTGAACAGCAGATCTGTCCTTGGAGGATACCACCACAGAGTTTACCCTTACCTTAATCCAAAGTACTTCTTGGATTCCATGACCTGGGTGGCCTTATGGTTAACTGGCATCATGGGTGAGGAGGAATCTGGAAGACAGGTAAAGGAGTGGCTTGCATGGGTCCCCAGGAAAAATCAAAAGGGACCCGGGAAAGGGCTGTCAGGAGAGGTGCTGTCTCAAGACAGCCCCGTCCGCGGGTCCTGAGCGCCTGCCTCCACTTCTATCTGTGGGTGGAGAGAATGGTCCCGTTTGCACCAGGGAGCAACAGCTATCACAAGGTTACACAATCAGTGGCCACGTTTAAAGGAAAATAAAGACTGGAATGTGCCACTTGGCCTGGTTTTCACAATTAGCTGACACTCCCTTCGCTTGGTGTCCAGTGAGTTATCAGAGCATTGACGGAGTCCTCTGTCCAGACCTTGTGGTTTCATTTTCCCAAGAGCTGCTTTTTGCACAGAATTGAGTCGCTGGTCTCCTGAGTGTATAGACCACTGCTCTCCCTGCAGCTCTATGTCACAGGCACAGAGACCAAGGCAGATGAGATGTTGAATCGTTCGTCCAAGGTCATCCCGAAGGAGCTTCCTCAATAGTATTGTTGGCCTCGTGCAAAGCTTTGAAAAGAAGAGGGGCCTCATTTTTTAATGTCCTTCCAGAGGTCACAGCAAACGAAGATCAACAGACAGGAGTTAAATGAACCTCCAAGCACTCTAACAGCTGGTCTCAGTTTCCCTCGTCTGCAAAATGCCTATGAGAGTTTTCTTAGGGGATTCTAACAGAAATCAGATAAGACAGTTAATATGAACTACCTAACAGAATGCCTGGCATGTAATAGGTAGTGAAAAAGTTAACTCCTTTTGCAAAAATTCTCTCCCATTCCGTAGGTTGTCTTCTTGTTTTACTTATGGTTTCCTTTGGTGTGCAGAAGCTTGTAAGTTTCATTAGGTCCCATTTGCTTATTCTTGCTTTTATTTCTTCTAGGAGAAAATTTTTGAGATGTATGTCTAATAATGTTTTGCCTAAGTTTTCCTCTAGGAGGTTTATTGTATCTTGTCTTATGTTTAAGTCTTTGATCCATTTTGTGTTGATTTTTGTGTATGGTGTAAGGGAGTGTTCTAGCTTCATTGTTTTACACCCAATCCAAAAATGGGCAGAAGACCTAAACAAGCAATTCTCCAAGGAAGACATACAAATGATCAAAAGGCACATGAAAAAATGCTCAATATCACTAATTATCAGAGAAATGCAAATCAAAACTACAATGAGGTATCACCTCACACCAGTCAGAATGGCCGTCATTCAAAAATCCACAAATGACAAATGCTGGAGAGGCTGTGGAGAAAGGGGAACCCTCCTACACTGCTGGTGGGAATGCAGTTTGGTGCAGCCACTGTGGAAAACAGTATGGAGAGTCCTCAAAAGACCAGGAATAGACTTACCGTATGACCCAGGGATCCCACTCCTGGGCTTATATCCAGAAGGAACCCTACTTCAGGATGACACCTGCACCCCAATGTTCATAGCAGCACTATTTACAATAGCCAAAACATGAGAACAGCCTAAATGTCCATCAACAGGTGACTGGATAAAGAAGAGGTGGTATATTTATACAATGGAATACTACTCAGCCGTAAAAACCGACAACATAACGCCTTTGCAGCAACATGGATGCTCCTGGAGGATGTCATTCTAAGTGAAGTAAGCCAGAAAGAGAAAGAAAAATACCATATGAGATCGCTCATACGTGGAATCTAAAAAACAAAAACAAAAACAAAACAAAACAAAAAAACAAAGCATAAATACAAAACAGAAATAGACTCATAGACATAGAATACAAACTTGTGGTTGCCAAGGGGGCAGAGGGTGGGAGGGGATAGACGGGATTTCAAAATTGTAGAATAGATAAACAAGATTATACTGTATAGCACGGGGAAATATACACAAGATCTTATGGTAGCTCACAGAGAAAAAAATGTGACAACGAATATATATATGTTCATGTATAACTGAAAAATTGTGCTGAACACTGGAATTTGACACAACATTGTAAAATGATTATAAATTAATAAAAAATGTTAAAAAAGTTAATTCCTTTCTTCTTTCTGACAGTGGAACATGTAGCCACCGAATATAGGAATTCACCAGACACAGATGTCTGTCTATGGGACCCTTGAACTAAATGATCGTCAAGATTTCTTCTAACTGGAATATTCCAATTTTACAGGAAAAGTCTGGACTTTAAATCCATGAGTACACCATCAATTCTAAGATTTTGTAAGTTGTCAATGCTCTACAAAGATGACTCATGGTTTCCAAAGTCATTTCATTTCTATGGGATATTAATAGACAAAACGGAAAAAAAAAAAAAGCTGGTGTTGGGGGGTGGATGGGTAGGGACCAGTCAGTCTAGAACACTAGGTTAAGCAAAATTAAACATCCCGTAAGCTCTTAATCAAGGGTGTCTTTTACACTACTTGTTGTATTCTGTGTATTTCACTTCTCACTTAGAGTGCAGGTCCTTGGTGTAGCATTTTAAATGATCTTCTCTGAATGAAATGCTGCCCTGGCTGGAGAAGAGGTGGCACCATGGTGGTGGGCCAGTGTGATGACCTGGAGCCCTGGAGATACATCAAATATTCAGGTGATGTTAGTCTGGGGTGTTAGTGGTGGTACAGTAATTATACCAACGCATATGTGCAATATAAAACAGGGTTAATAACATCCCCTCCCATAGGTGGACTAAACCTGTGAAACACCCCAGCAATGGCACAGAGTAGGTACCATGTATCAGTAACTTGCACCATTAGCCACCTAGGCAAATAATGCCCCCAGTGGACCCGTCATCAACATGCATCCTTCTCCTGAGAAGCTCTGTCTTAAACCACCTGCGGGGAAGGACCAGGGCTCTTTTGCTTCCTTGCTGGTTTTAAATTTTCAATTCATTGTACAATGAGACTTTTGAAAAATTCAATAAAAAAGGGATTACTAGAGCAATAAAATTAACAAGACATACAAAATACAATCAGGACAAATACAAGCCCCCCTTAATGAGGCCTTAGGAATCTTCTAAAGGCCACCCCCTCCCTTCCAGACTCTCACGGCTGCACCACAGGTCAGTGGCAGTGCTGGGAGAGGCCTCAACTCGCCCTCTTGGAACTTGCAAGCTGGTTCCCATGACTGCCCACGGTCCTGGCCCACCTCTGCTTCTCGCCCTTCTGTCAATCAGAAGAAGGACAGGGTCACACTAGGGTGAGGCAAATGAGGCCCCTGCCCTGGGTATGAAATGGAAGGGGGTGCCCCAAACTCAGTCATGAAGATAAATAATATTTCAATGAAATATTTTTTAATAGGCAAAACTATGCTGTGATAACAAATAATTATCAAAATCTCAGAGGCCTAACCCAATTCAACCAAGTCCAACGCCAGTTGAGTTGCACTCGTCCATCTTACTGGGCACCATCTGGATCGTGTGGCTTCCAGATGGCAGGGAGGAGGGAACACAGGGGGAGACAAAGCAACTCTTCACTGCTCGACCCTGAAGTGCTACTACTAATTCTACTCACGTGGCACTGGCCAGAGTTCGTCACACATTCCAGTCCTAACTACCAGGGCACGAGAAAATGCAGACAGTCTCACTGATACCTGGTGACCACTAAGAGGCTCTGCTTGAATTTTGGGGAAAAAAATGCATCTATAAACTTCATTTTATACCAAAAAAATCAAAATTTTACATAAAGACAGGATCACTGGAGCCTGAGGTAAAAGGCAACATCATACCACTGCCTTTATTTAAGATTTTTATATTTTGTTCAGCATCTATTTTATGATTAATTTTTCAAAAGAGGTCATAGGTCAGGATGTTCAGAAACAATCAGATGCCAGGGTCATTACTAGACACTGTGGCTTGGGCATGCCACATTGAGCTGCTGACCAAAATAACTGTGTGCAGCAAGTTGCAGGGAGACAAGGTTCCCCAGGGCACCCCAGTGCAAAACAATCACTGTGTTCCCTCCATTCTAAGACTCCACTGATTGGAAGATATATGATCAATTTATTAATATATTTTCAGAAGAAAAAAAGGGGCTGGTAAGTGTCTTCTGATGCCATCTATAAGAAACACTCAGATTTCAGAAAAATTAACGTGTGGAACAACAACAACAACAAAAAGCTCTTAAGATTCAGGCAATCAGGTAAAATGTTTTCATTTAGGATTCTCAGGGGGTAAAGTCTGTACTCCAACAAAACAAACTCAGGGAACAAACGAATTTTACTAATGAATGCTTTGGCATATATTTACTCAAGTCAACTGACAACAGTACGTATTCTAACAATCGCCAGACATGGCCCAGCAACCATGACAGGCTTCAGGCGAAGCCTTCAGTATGAGAAGTAACCCAGTGGCTTCCTTACTGTGAATCCGTCCCAGCAGGGACCTCCTCTCCAGTGGCTCTCCTGACTTCCCTTACCAACTCTCCATCTCTCCTTTCCAAACCACTTCTCAGCAAATGGAGTGATTTGCATGCCTTGGCAAATTATCATTGTGACAGGGGTTAAAATATTAAACCAAAGAGGTGAAATGCAAATGGCAGTGGGGGGTCATTTTGAGTGGGTAAGGGTAGGCTTTATACCACGTCATCGTAGGCTGAAAGCCCACTGTTTCCCACTTCTAACCAGTGTTCCCAGCATTTAGTGGAATAGTGCAGTCTCCCTAAGTCTCTGGAAATCCTCTGCAGGCAGCCAGTCAAAAAATGGTCAAAGCGAGAAATTCCACACCTGTGGGGTGGGGTGGCCACTTGGGTTTTGAACCCAGGTGTGGTCCCCTCCAGAGCACTGCACTTTCTGTCCAGAAAGCACTTCTCCAGGACGGAGGGTCTTCAGTCTGGCTCCATTCTGGACTGGAGAGCAGGAAGGGGAAGGAAGACAAACCCACCAGAAACCCACCCCTCTGAACCACCGCACACCCGGACTGCAGGAGATTTTACACAAGCAGGTGGAACTCGGACTGGAAAGGGAAATGGGAAAGATGGCTGAACCAGGGTTGTTCTGGGTCGGTGGGAGGCACGGCCTATGGGGCGTCCCTCAAGGGGTCTCACCCCTCCTCCCCAGAGGAGAGAACTCTGCGAATCTCTGCACCTGGACGGGAGTGAAAGCCATCTCCTCACCGCCCCCATGGCGTTCCCAAAGCGACTTTCTCGGGTGGCCTCCAGCATCATTGACTACGGGGAGCAGCTGAGGTGACGCCAGCTTTCAGGGCCCTCCGGTGACTTTTGGGGACCACCCTGTCCTCAGAACCTAGAGCAGGCGGGGAGGTGACTCCTGACGGAGCACTCACCTTAATTCTAGCCAGTGCCAGGGTCGCGACATCCTGGGGCACACCTAGGGGTGCCATACCGCCACCCCAGAGAACGCCCACTGGCCCTCGCCTACGGGCGATGCTAGAGGAGTAACGCGGTGGCTCGGACCGTGGCAGCACGTTGGGACACTCCCGGGGCTTCCAGCCCTCTCCCCCAGCATTTCTTCCACAGTCTTAGAAACCCGCGGTTTCCGCGGCGCCGGGCGGCTGATATCTCGCCCGACACTTACCGTGGATCCCTCGGTGAACCTGAAAGAAGCCGGGTGGGGTTGGTACGGTGCGGTGGGGGTGAAAACCCGCACTCCGCCCGCGTCACCGGCAGCTCAGTGCGCATTCGAGTCCGCATGCCGGCTGGGGGCCCCCGGGGGCCGCGGTTCCCCGAGAGGCACGTGCGGGTCGACGCGCATCCCACGGAAACTCGTGCTTCCGCCGCTGCCGGGTCTGCGGGGCCCAGCGCGCGTGTGCGTGTTTTAGGGGGGCAGGGGTAAACAGACGCTGGGGAACGAGGTGAGTCGGAAATCATCTGTGTGCGAGTCCCGAGCCGCCGCGGCCACGGGGAAGGAGAGGGGAGAGGAGGGGAGAGGAGAGGAGAGGAGCCCCCGCCCGCCCGGCGGGCGGCGGTGCGCGGCGGCCCGGGGGCGGCGTGGGGCGGAGGGGGGAGCGGGAGAGCGGCGCTGCACGCCGTGCACTTCCTGTTCGATGCACGCCGCCTTCCACCGCCCCGCGCTCCCCCAGCCTGAGTCGGTGCCAGGCCCGGCCCTTCACTGACCCGCTCAGGCCCGGGCGCTGGGACGGAGCGACCGCCTGCCCCCTCTCCCCGCCGGGCTCCCGCGCGCCCTCCCACCCGCAGGGCCGCCGCCAGAACTGCTCGCAGCGGAGCATTAGCCCAATTGCGAAGAGTATTCGCGTTTGCACCTCCTCTTCCCCTCCTCCCCCCTCCCTCTCGCCCAGAAAGGAGGACGGACCTAGTTCCAGGCTGCGGGCTGGTTTATTCTGCGGCCGAGGATTATATTAATATACAGACCGTCTCACTCTCGCCAGATTTCACAACCAGGCACAGGCACAGGCGGGTTGTTTTCCAAATTACCGCTTTTAATTGCACCTGCCTTTCAGATTACCTCTGGGAATCTGTGGGAGGAGCCGAGAGGGTGGAAAATGTTGCTTCGCTTTGCAAAAGGAAGAAAACTTTGTCACCCAGCAGGAGACCTCTGCCACGCGTAACTCGGCGAAAGACCAGAACCAGGACAGCCTTTGGCTTTGATTTTGCACCCGATGAGCCCGTAGGGGGAAGAGGACACGTTAACTCAGCGCTCCCGCCGACTGCCACCGCTGGCGTGTGGCGGCGGCCTGAGGTACCTGCTCCACCTTCCCTCCCCGCGGAAGCCCCCACGCGGTGTCTTCAGGGTGGAAGGACAGTAACACGGAGCGCGCGGGTCGAGGACGACGGCAGGGGCCAGGCTGGGAAAGAGAGGACCGAATTCCAGGAACAAGTCACCCGGAATTAACTTCTGGTTAAAGTTATGGGAAGCGCGGCCATGGACACCAAGAAGAAGAAAGATGTTTCCAGCCCCGGCGGGAGCAGCGGCAAGAAAAATACCAGCCAGAAGAGGCGTTCGCTGCGAGTGCACATTCCGGTGAGTCCCAGTCCCGCGGTCCCCGGGTCCCCGCCCTCGCTTCGCTGCCGACCCGGCGCGGAAGCGGTTAACGCGGGACGCCCCGCGCGCCGCCGTGCGTGCCCCTCCTGTCACTTCGCGCAGCTCGGGGAAGGGTGGAGGCGCAGGGCCGAGCTGGGCCGCCGTGCCCGGGCTCCATCCCTCTCCCTACCCGCGTGCCGCCAGGTCTCGGTGACTGTCTGCGGCGGGGACCGGGGACGCGGGGCGGGAGGCACGGCCGGTGGCGGGCTGGGCGTAGCCCGGGATCCTGCCCGGTGCGGGTGCGGGGGGCGGCGCGTAGTGTTGTTTTGTTGAAAAAGGACAGTGTGGACTGCGCTCTGGGGAGGTGGAGCCGCGCGCCGCTGCCCGGGACTGAGGGGAGGGGCAGTGGGTGGGGACAGCGGGCGGTGGGGCGGGATGCGTTGGCTGTGTAGCTGCGCCCTCACATGGACCCCCCCTACTCCTTAAGTTTTCCTCGGCTGTTTATGGGCCCGGCCCGGAGGCTCCTCTGCAGCCGGTACCTTTGCCTGATCCTGGGAACTCATTTCAGGCGTTGGTGGGAGGTGGGTTCGGGGCTCCCGAAGGCGTGCAGGACCTTCGCGAACTTCAGCCCTGGCTGGCCACGCCGGCGGCCGGGCTCGGACTTTAGCAACGTCGATCGGTGTGCGCCTTGACTTTGTCCAGCTAGAGGGAGCGTCAGGAGGGGTCGTATGCCTGCCCAGCGGTTTGCCTGCCCAGGTGGTTCGTGCCCCACCCCCTACCCCCTGTAGCCTTCCCCAGCCTCCCGGTCGGCGGTCAGGTGCTGGGACTTGCGGCGGCGCAGCCCTTACCTGCACCCGAAGGAAACCCCCAACTGGGTCACAGCCCTGGCTCCACTGACCAAGTAAATTTGTGCGCGCGCGCGCGTACACACACACACACACACACACACACACACACACACACACACACAGATACACACAAACACAGTAGAGGGCTCCTTGGAGAACCTAATTTTGTTCTCCTGATGACGGGTCTTGGGCACAGAGTGGGAGTGCGCAGTGAGTCCTACCCTCTAGGGCTGCCTCTGAAGGCACCTCATTAAAGACACCTCGTCAACGCTAATCCTCCCTGACCTGCAGCGGGAGGGAGGGACTGGGGTGGGGCTGCTGGCCGGCACTTTCGCACTTTGTGCTGTGAACCCCCTTAGGCACTTCACTCCTGTGTTTGCTGATCGCAACTCCTCCTTCCCACTCCGTTGCGTGCGTAACACCGGCCAGGAACGGTGAGTACCCGGAGCCCTAGACATCTGCTGGGTACTTCGGGGAGTAGCCCAAAGTTAGGAAGGGTGGCCAGCCCTCCCTGGCAGGGGGAAGTACAGGTTACTGGACCCCTGCCTGCTGTGTGGCCACCAGGGTGATGAACCAAATATGCAGGAATAAGCATTCCTTTGAGTAAACATTCTATTTGAAAATGAGAGGTTCCTGTTTACATTGCTAACGTGAGACATTTTTAGCTACCCTTGTAAAAGAAAAGTTAGACACAAACCTCCCTCCTGCAGCCATCAGTTGGGTGAGCCATTTAACCACTCAGCTTCTCCCATTTCTCAGATAATAATTCTGCATTGCCTACCTTGCAGGGATGTGGAAATAAAATAATTCACGGGAAAGCTCTTACTAATGGAAAGTGTTATGTGAATGTGTGGCTGGGACATCTACATCAGAGCACCTAATTTTAAAAAGAGAGAGAGAAGAGAAAATGACACTGTCTAGTGCCCAGGCCATATAGTATTCAGGCTGATTGGTGAGGCGGGTCCCAAGTGGGAGTGTGGGAGGGGGTACACTCCAGGGGGTGGTGCTAGTGGTAGCATAGGATAAAATCCAGGACCCAGAAAAGGACTGAGAGGCCAGGCTGTGAAAGTGGAAAAGCCACAGTATAATTGGAATACTCTGACCAGCCTTCCTGTAGGTGGTGATGACTTTGGCTGCTTTGGACAACATCCTTGGCCTGACACAGCCCTTACAGAAAGTACTATTCACTTGGTTATTCCACGATGTATATGCAGCACTCTGGTTGACGGTGAGGTCCAGGAGGAACAAGGGGGGCTCTCACAGGGCTTACATTTGCTCAGGGGACCCGGGAGTCTTCTCACTCACCAACTAGTAATTACCTGTCGATCCTTGTGCCAGGCTAGGTGAGAGTCACGCTCTAGCTGGGAAGACACAGCGTTCAGACAGATGTTAGCAGATGACCCAAGGGCACAAGATGACAGTACCTGCTTTCAGAGGGGAGAGGTGGCAGCGCATTGACATTTCAGAGAGACATTGGACCCAGAGGTGGCAGGCAGGACAGAGATGTGTCTCAGACGTGTCTGGGGCTACCACTGCCAGGGAACCAGCTTGAGTACCCCCACAGAGTCAGGGAGTTGGAAGACTGCTTCCAGGTATAGTGGAGCGCCCCTTTTCTTGGAGAAAAGGGTTTGAAAAATCAGGGAAGTCAGAAATGGACTGAGGCCAGATCAAGGAGAGCCTTGATGACTAGCAAATAAAACTAGTAAATGCCCAGTTAAACTAGAATTTTAGATAAACAATGAACAACTTTTTAGTATGTGAATGTCCCAGGCACCATTTGGGATAAGCTTACCCTCAAAAACTATCCATCGTTATCTGAAATACCAGTTGAACTGGGCGTCCTGTATCTTCTCTGGCAGTCCTCACTGGAAGGTAGGCCTGAGGATGGAGGACTGCCTCCTGAAACCCCTGAGAAGCTGCAGCAGACACTGCTGCTGCCCTGCCCGGCATGCCGGTAGCCCAGCCGGTGCTCGCCGCAGCGCTGCTGGACAGTTCCACTCCAGACCCTGAAGGAATCCTCCTGAGCAGTGGCAGTTTGCTTGGCCCCAGCGCAGGCCGGACTGGAAGTGCTGGGATTGGGGTTGTGCCCTCAGGGGGAACCCTCAGCCAAGGAGGGGTGCAGGTGGGACAGTCCCCCAGCCTCCTTGTTCCCGGAAGGATGCTTCTGATGTGTGTTCTGCGGGAACCCCCAGAGGGTCCAGTAGGGTCCAGCTGCAATTTACCCTCTGGTAGTCCAGTCGTTAATACAGCCTTCCTGGCTGGTCTGGCTTCCCTGCCTCACTTTCCCCACTCCCTGAGATAACCCACTGAACCTGAGTCATTGTCTCGTTGTCTGTTTGGGGGGGAATCTAAACCAAGAGGCAATAAAGGTGATGAAAACAACACTGTGTGAGGACTAGCCTGGTAGAAGCGTCCAAAGTAGAGTCATGGAAAGAGGGGCTGTAGTCCAGGAAACCGATCAAATGCTCTGGTGAAAGTCCAGAGATAAGGGTTTGAGGGCTTGGACTACAGTAAAGATAAAAGAAAGCAAATGAAGGTGAGACGTGGGATGGGTGAGCCTTGGTGTCTGATGAATGGCAAGGGAGATGGAAATTGAGTCGACCTTATGGTTTCAAGATATTCAGTGTAAGGAGTGGTTCTTGGGGAAAGATGGTGAGTCGGTCACAGCCACGGCGGTTTGAGCAGAGAGCAGCAAATCCAGGGGGGGGTCACATCCGTTTCCCCACCCCAGCACCAGGTGATCACTGGTGCCGTTTCCCAGAACATTCGGGATTCTAAGAAGTGGCTCCTGGAAGGCACTGCTGCTTCAGCAGCCCTGTGGGTGGGGTCATTCAGTGGTGTCCAGTGGGGCACACAGTGATGAGGCCTCCTGGGAACTCTAGAGTCCAAGCGACTTGTCTTTTTACTGAATTGGGTTGTGTCCTTTCGGACACGAGGGGATTCCGCCTCCACCCCCATATCTGGTGCATGAACAGAACCATGACCAAGGATGTTGGCGAAAATCACAGCAAACCGTCATCCTAGGCTCTGCTTCTCTTCAATCGTCTTTACCTTGCCTTCCTACCAATCGTGCCTGCGGTGCCCTGAGATATGAAAAAGAGGAGTCAGTTTTACAGGATACACTAGGGGCTTAGGTAACAGCAGCTAATGGGGACCTACAGTAACTGACTAAGGTCACTTATAAGTTGCGTTCTGTTGAAGGGAGAATGGCCCTTGGATCTAATGGAGGACGTAGCCTTGCTTGATTTTAGCCTCTGCTTGGATCACCTTTATGGGAAACCTTCTTGGATCTTGTCAGGGGAAAGAGAGGGAGAGAGAGGATGAGAAGAAGGAGAAAGCCCGTGTGCAGACGCCTTTGGGGCTGCGCTGGGCCTTTTCAAGTAGCAGGATGGGCATAGCGTTCGGAGTCCTGGTGAGCCGGCCCTCGCCTTGGTTCCCTTCCCTCAGCTGCCATTCCCAGCGTAAAGCGGGAACAGCAGTGAAAGCGGTGGGAACGCTTTTAGAAAATCCCTCGTTAGATGCCTCGCTGTGCGTGGCGATCTGCCAGAACCGTGCCCGAGAAGCTGTTGCTGCGAGCAGTGTGGTCTTTCCTCCTTTTTGTCCTGGAAAAAGTGGTTTCCCTATTAAGGTGGAAATTTATATATGTCATACGTATTTTAACTGATGGCCGTTGGCTGGGTCTTTGATCGTATTGTGGGTCTTTGGACCTGTTCTCAGGCCAATGACAGAGCAGGAGGCCAAGGGTTCAGAGAGGGCTTTGGGGAGAAGGACCCACACAGGAGCCTGTGGGGACACTGAAGCAGGCCTGGAGGAGTTCAGACTCCATTTGAGGCCGTGGCCCAATATTTACTGCTGACAGAATGCCCGTATCCCTGGGCCCCTTGGGAGAGTTCCTCCAGAAATCCTCACTCACTGTAGACAGTCTAAAAATAGAGGCAGGAGCAGCTGGCGGGTCGCAGAAGCTTGTGGAGACACGATTCAGCCTAGACCCGTCGCTAGGGATGCCTTTGCTTGCAGTGTCTCCAGGGTGAGCCTCACCCTGCTTGAGGCCAGGTGCCCTTCCCTGTGGCCATGAGCCTGCAACCAGTAGCCCCCATGCAACCAGAGCTGCTCTGCTGGGGCAGTGCGAGAAAGGTGGAGGCATGGCTGGGATGTGGGTGGGAATGGGAGCTGCCCTTCTACCCCGGGGTCTGGAGGGCCCAGCGATTGCAGTGCTCACTGCCCATCATACCATCGAAACACCCCAGACTAAAGCCTCAGGGAAGGGGAAAGGGGCCCCCTGCAGCACAGTGAGGGAGGTGTATGTCTCAGTTTTGATCTTGGCCTTGACCTTGGTCAGGACCACCCTGAATAAGAGTTAGGGTTTAAACTTGTGTGTGTGTGTGTGTGTGTGTGTTGGGGTGGGTGGTGGATAATGAGGTTTGTTTATTTTTAATACCGGAGGTACTGGGGATTGAACCCAGGTCTTCGTGCATGTTAGGCGTGCAGTCTACTACTGAGCTACCCTGTACATTAGGCTTTGGCAGTGTTTTTCAATATGTGGTCCCTGGACCAGCTTAAGTAGAATCACTCAGTGTTTGTTTAAAATATGAAATCCTAGGTCTCAGCCTAGAACTGCTGAATCAGAATCTCTGGGGGGTGGGACCCATGGGTCTGCATTTCTGATAAATTCTCCAGGTGACTCTTCTGCCTACAGGGGCTTAAAAACAATTGGTTTCCAACTTCCTCAGTGTAATACTGATCCCTTCTGCTCCCATGAATGATCCTATCAATCTGTCCATCCATCCGTCTCTGCATCCATGTATCTACCCATCTGTCCATCTGTCTATCTGTCATCTGTGCTTTTCAACTGTCATTGAAAAGCTGGCTCATCCTCTTGTCCCCACTTTACAGCCAGCCCAGCTGAGAACAAGGACATTCCCCATCCCATGGCTGGAGGACACTTCATTTGCGTCTAGCCTCTGCTGCCCTGTTCTCACTCCTTCTTAGACCCTATGTGGAGGGTTCAGGATCCTTGTGTAAACCGGGTTCTGAATACTGCAGAGTGGCCTAGTGCTAAACGCGACCGTTCACATCCTGGATCATTATTGCACCAGTCATTGAGAAGAGAGAGCCTTAGCTGCTGACTGTTGAATAAAGGCAGAGTATTTCTCGTTCCCAAATAAAGAGGAATGCCCAGAACAACCCCCAGCCCGAGTAGCCCAATGTGGTCCAGCCTGTTAGTCCACTCAGTATTTCTTGACTGGGCTTTTCAGTGGTTTGGCGCATCTTGGGTGCCTTGAGTGAATGTAGGCTCTTAAAGGGCCCAGAGCATGAGATCAGGACCTTTAGGAGTCAAGCTACTCAGTAATGGGGCCCCTAGAACTGTCCTATGGCTCAAGGGTTTATACACAAGGTCTAGATGCCTCTCCGCAGCTTGCAGGGTATGAGCACAGGTGAGTGATGCCTGGGCTTCCTGCAGCGTGGGCATTGCACGTTGGCTGAATGCCAGTTAAGCACAGTCCAGTGCTGGGCCTGTGGAGGGAATGGGCAGGCAGAGGACAGATATAGGGGTCCCCTTCTCTGAAGACTCTACCCTGCAGACCGTGCACGGACCGCCAGGGACCAGGTCCCCTAGTGATCTAAGCCGAGCACGCACAAAACCCGTGGATTGGCAGAGTCACAGTGACTTAGGGTCTACACTAGGGCTGGGTTCCCTGGCTCATCCTCTTGTCCCCACTTTACAGCCAGCCCAGCTGAGAACAAGGACATTCCCCATCCCATGGCTGGAGGGCACTTCATTTGCGTCTAGCCTCTGCTGCCCTGTTCTCACTCCTTCTTAGACCCTATGTGGAGGGTTCAGGATCCTTGTGTAAACCGGGTTCTGAATACTGCAGAGTGGCCTAGTGCTAAACGCGACCGTTCACATCCTGGATCATTATTGCACCAGAAGGACAGCCCCAGTACTGAGGTTACAGAAGCAGAAGCGGCAGCCCCATGTCTTGAATTCAGTTTTGCGTCTTTCCGCATGTCGTCAACGTGTTCCCGTTCTCCATGCTTTCCAAGTGTCTTTCCCTGCCTGTCTTCCCTGAACTGCCCTCCGCAATAAAACCCAGCAAACCTACATTCCACTGCTGGTCTACACGCGGGGGTTTCCCTCTGGACTAGAGTTTGACTAAAGAGAGCTGGGAAGCACGTTTTACTTGTCAAGGGCTTCTCTCGTGCTCAGGCTTTGTCCACGTGACTTCTGGATCAGTTCGTGTCCACTGAAACCACCCAGACGAATAAATGCGCTCTTAAAGGGTGCTGTTTCTTGCCTGCCTCTTTTCTTCTACTTTTCCCATTTCCTGTATGGATTTACTCAGCTCGCTGCCAGTGACGTTCTGCGTCTGGGCACCATTTCACTTCTCTGGGGGCTACTTAAGTTACCAAGCTGGCCGCAGACCCTCGGAAGGCCTGAGTTAGGATCCTGCCCCCTTTCTCCCCATCCTCCTCCATCCACCCTCCCTCTGACCCAGAACAGTGAGTAGGTGCACACGTGAACGCCCATGTCTTCACTTATTTTCAGACAGTGGACCAGCCCATCTTGAGATTCCAGGACAGCGACCCAAATGTCAGGATGTGGTCAGCATCTCTAACATGTGGGACAAAGGCCAATGAAGTGCTGAGCAGCTGAGTTGAAACAGTCCTTAATTTGCTTAGTCAATTGACCACGACCTTGCTATACCATGGGCAGAGGAGCCACATGGGAGAAAGGCTACGTCCCCAAGACTTAACCACTGGGAATTCTCAGACCCCAGTGCGCAGTGTGTGCAGCTAAACCAGATAAACAGTTGAACGTTAATCCGTGGAGGACAGTTTCTCACGTGTGGAACGGGGAACCTTAGCAAACTCAGGACCCTATGCCAGAGCCCACCTACTGAGGGGAACTCGGGCTGGGAGTCAGTCCCTGGGAGGGGACGGAGTCGGGCAGCAGCATGGCCAAAGGCCAACCACAGGACCAAGTCCCAAGTACTAAGAACCTACTCTTTCCCCCTTCCTGGGACCCAGAACAGATTAAGAGGGTGGCCCGTGGAAAGAACCTCTCGGACCCTGGCAAGAAGAAAGGCCTCAGTGTCCCTCCCATTTATCACCTGTGTCTCTGGAGGGCAGTAAGTCCTGGAGTCATTGGGTGCTGACAATGACACAGCCCGGGGAGGGGGTGGAGGGACGGAGGCAGGGAAGCCCCAGCAGGTCTGGACCCCATGGCTGGTCTAGCCCTGGGTTGGAGTGGTTAACCCAAATCTCACTCATCTCTTTCTTCCTTTCTTCCTCTCCCTACTTTGAAAATAATTTGATCCCCATCCTTTCCTTCCTGTGGACAGGAAGCTCCTTCTCTGCCAACTCATGGCTTGTCCCAGACCAATCAGATAGCAGCCGGGCTGTGGGGCTGGTGCCAGGCCTCTTGTGTTTTGATATACTCTGGTCTGGCGGTGAAGTTGCTGATGAATGTGCAACAAAGACCAATTTGCTCTTGGTAACCCCAGGAGTCCGGCCTTTTTTCCCCCGACGCTGAGGCCCGGTCCTGGCTATGGGAGCCATTCAACCCTGCCCGCCTCCTGCGGGGGCCCAGCGGGGGCTCAGAGCAGAGCCAGGTGCAGGTGGCACTGGAGTGGCCTCCACTAGTGCTGGAGGCTGGGCAGGAGGAAGGACGCAACGAAGCTGGAATTTTAGAAAGTGAGGCACCAGCTTCTCAGTTTGTAAAGAAATGGAGAGTTGGGTTGCTGGGACCATGTTCACAGTCACGCATCATTCAAATGGGACTGGGACACCTGTCAGCTCCCTTGTATCTGTTTCCCAGGTACTGGTGCTAGGTACTGAGGACGCAGAGGGTTGGGGTCATAGGTTGAATCGTGTCCCCAAAAAGATATGCTGAAGTCCTAACCTCTGGTACCTGTGAATGTGACCTTATTTGGAAATAGGGTCTTTGCAGATGGAATAACTAAGTTAAGATGAACTCAGTCTGGACCCCTAATCCAACATGACTGGTGTCCTTATAAAAAGAGGGAATTTTGGATACAGAAACTCAGGGGGAAGATCGTGTGAAGACGGAGGCAGAGATTGGAGTGATGTTGTCATGAGTTAAGGAACCCTGGGGCTGCTGGAAGCTGGAAGGAGCCAGGGAGGACCCTCCCCTGGAGGTTTCAGAGGGAGTGTGGCCCTGCCGACACCTTGGCTTCGGGCTCTAGCCTCCAGACTGTGAGAGAACCCATCTGTGTAGTTTTAAGTCCCCGCTGTTTGTTTGGGGTACTGTGATATGGCAGTCCCAGGGGACTCCTGCAACAGGGTCCCTGCCTTCACAGCACAGCTGGGGACAGTGAGCACTCAGCCCCGAGAGGGTGGGCCTGGGCCCAGGAATGGAGCATCCGAGGAGGCCGGTGTGGCAGCGCCAGGGCCCAGGCCTGCTCTGCTGGGCAGAAGCCACCCTGCTCGCCCTTCTGTTAACCGCTCACCCAGACTCAGTCCTGGGCCAGGGTGTGAGAGGTGGGGAGCCGGCAGTCCTGCTCAGTCCCCCGTTCGGTCTCCAGAAGACAGGCAGGCTGCTTCCAGGCAGCCGCCGGTCTGACGGGGAACCTCCACCTCGTTCCACCGGTCTCGCGGCGACGTCCAGCCAGAAAGCCGCTGGCTGTGGGCATGAAGCCGTCGTCCCCCGGCCCCATTCCTGTCCACAGCATGTGGTGTAACGAGCACCCCAGAGGACTTCCTTCCTCTTAGCACGTCAGACGCTGTGTGATGCGTACCTTCATCCACGGTGGCTGTGACTGATCAATATTATCAGAGACTCTCTGGGAAGGCACGGTTGTCATCAGATTTAGCTAATACTGATGGAGCAGTGCTGTGCACCAGGTGAGCACTTTTATGTAAGCTGTCTCTCTCTCTCTTTTTTTTAATTGAGGTATAGTCAGTTACAATGTGTCCATTTCTGGTGTACAGCATGATGTCCCAGTCATTAAGCTGTCTCTCTTTATCTCCCAAATAACCTTGTGAAATATTATAATTGTTGTTATCAGTGTTATTAGCTTTGCCATAGAGAAAGATGTTTCGGCCATCCGCAGCTCACAACTATTCTGATTCAAAGAAAACGCTGTGGGGTTTAATTGGGTTTTGAGGTCCCTGCTCTGCCCCAGCCCCAGAGTTTGGATGCCCTAATGCCTGTGAATGGTCCAGGCAGCCTGGGGTGGGAGGCAGGACTACTGGGTAGCCCAGACACCTGCCCCAGGTGGGGCACATGGAAGACTGCTGGTCTGGGAGACTACCTTCCAGGGCTCCGCCCTTGGGGTTGACCAGATCTCTGGACTCTTTATTTGCTCCCTTTTATATGAAGGTTATTGAAGGCTGTTATTTATGCTTCTCATCTCAAAAATAAATGATCCACCTTCTATAATTTCATAGGTCTTATTCCCTAGTATTTTCTCAGTTTGGGGTTTTTTAAATAACTGAATATTAAACACCAAACTGGGAATCAAGAAATCTTGTGCTGGGTCCTCTGTCAAATAACTGCAGGGCTTCTTCTGGTTGAGTTACCAAACATTTACCAAAAGCCCTTTGTGTGCCAGGCCCGGAGCAAGGCACGAGTGAAACTGTAACCAGGATGGGCACGGCCCCCACCCTCCCAAGGCTTACAGTCTACGGGGGGACCATGGGCACATGGGGGTTCACATTTGCTACTACCAAACACCCAAAAACACAGTGACCTAAAACAGCAAACATTTATCTTTCTCACGTGTATATAACATATACAATATGTAATTATATAATGATTATATATATTGATTATAATTATATAATAGTTAACATTATATATGGTAATCAATATGCTAATCTCATTGTATAATTATACGCTATAATTAAGTTGTATAGTAATATCATGAACCCATGAGTAATAATTGTTAATTAAGTATTACTTTATAATAGATGCTTATTAATATACCAAGATCTTAAACAGGTTGATATATTATATAATTGATGTCATTTAATAATAAATACATTATCAGTAATCATATAATAACCATATAGTAATAATCTATGTTGTGTATGTGAAAAAGAGGATTGCAGTCTAAGGTCTCCATCCGACTCAGGCACCATGCTTGTATGGACACTGCATGGTCCCAGGACAGGTGGGCTTCGAGGGGCCGTGAGGGTGAGAGAGAATCCAGGGGGGCGTGGAGCCCGGGTCCTCCCGAAGCTGGTGTTTGATAGCTCCCCCTCCATCTCATCACTGAGGACGGGTGAGTGTCAGAGGAGCTGTTTGGCCCTTGGGGAGAGGCCAGGACCAGGAGAACAGAGAGGTCACTTTTCATCACTCTTCTATGCTTGTTAGCTGTATTTTGAAATTTCTGAAATGACTCTGGGGCACAGGTAACAGGATATCCTTGGCTCACAGACAAAGAAGTGCTGGGCGGCAGTACTGGCCTGGCAGGAGACCCCTCTGCCAGGGGCAGAAGTGGCCTGGAGCACACATGGTGGCCCCCGAAGCATAGAGAGGGCAGCTCGAGAGGTCACATGATTGGCCAGCGGTGAAGCAAGTGGGAAAACTCAGGTTTTCTCCTGGAGGAATGTTGGGAGGAGAGGAAACCCTGCCTGGCAGGTGGACATTCATGGCATAATGTGAGGAAGGTGAGGAAGGCTTCTGGGGAGCCCTGTCCCATCTGCCTGGCCCGCCGTGGCGCTCTGCAGAGACGTCTGCACCTCAGGTTAGATCAGAAGACAATTTCAAAGCAGCTCTGTTTTTCAATGGCTCAAAATCAAGGCTGTGGGCAGTGGTGCGTGATCCCCGAGTCCTTTCAGCAGGGACCCAGGTTCCAGGCTCGCCCTGCCATCCGCTCTGCATCCACCCTTCCTTCTCAGGTGTGGTGACGTGAGATCAGGCAAGGCTCAGAGCACAGGCTTGGGGTGCGGGCTCTGCATTTATCACCACAATAAAACCCGACTTCAAGTCCTATGGACATATTTGGTTACATCCCTTGTTTAGTGATGATTTACCTCTCAAATGATCTTTCTTACCTTCACCTAAAAATTATTAGCCGTTGATTCTGTGCCTCTAGCTTTGGTCCTTGAATGGCGGGGGAAGGAGAGAAAGCCGGATGGGGCAGGGGAGAAGCTGGACTTTGGAGCAGTTACAACAGAGGCCTCAGCTGACCCCCAGGAACCGGGATGGTTCTTCAGAGGTGTCGCAGATTGGGGGAAGGGAAGGGCCAGACTTTCGTCTCCTTAATTGGACCACGTGCTCCTTTGAGGATGGTGTACAGCCACACCTTCATGTCGCAGCGCCAAGGAAACCACCTCCCACACGGCTACTGATGATGGGGAGAAAATGCAGAAGCCGAACAAGATAGTGGGGAAGGAAAAAAAGTGAGTTTCTGGAAATCCAAATGCTTAGTTAACTCTGCGAACTAATTCTGAGAAGGATGGGCAATTCAGTTATTTACAAATCTTACTGGAGCCGAATACCGTAAAGAGAAAGGTTTCAGATAAACCATGTGTTGTTGGTTCAGTAAAAGGGCAAATTCCAGGAGCATTATGGTGTTAGTTGTTTTTTCCCTCCGTCTCCTACCTGGGAAAGTTATTTGGGCTTTTTGCTCAGGCTAATTGACTAGTTAAGAGCATCGTAAATCTGCCAGGAGGTATCTAGATGGCGTGATAACCCTGTGGTTGGAAACCGGTTTGGCACCTAGACTGACAGAGGATGCCGAGCCCAAGCAGAGGGGAGGGGGTGATGGGCCCGTGGCCAGGTGCCCCACCTCGAACCACAGGAGGTGGGAGCATCCACCCACCGCTGTGACAGGCTGCACCCAGCTGTCGTTTGTGCCAGATTCTCGGGGACAGAGTCATTTGTGTGAGCAGGGAGACCGTGAGGGTTTTCATCCGCTCTGTGGAATGAGGTGAGGAGGGGTGTGCATCTGGGCGTCAGAGACCAAGGTTGCGATTCTCGTGCCATCACTGCTCCCGTGTTCTCTTGGGCAGTTTACTGATACTTCCTGAGCCTCAGTTTCCTCACCTGTCAAGTGTGGCTCATAGTCCTCACCTTCCCCACAGAGCTTGGGGGAGAATGAGATGAGATTTGTCGGTAGAAGCAAGAAGGTGGTACCCCAGGAATACTGGTTTCCTCGCCCTATAAAGGGGCCCATGGGGAAGACACCTAAGAATATAGCAGCGGCCCCCATACCACCCCAGGTTTCCTGGGGTGGTCCCACGGTAACGTAATTTTATTCTTTTCAGTGGAAGTGATTCTTTAATTGTCAGTTCAGACATAAATTCATTTTTATCCCTTGTAATGCTTTGGGTAAATACATTTACAAATGTGTTTCACAGACGTCCTCACTTACAGTGGGATAGTCCAAATGGCCAAGGCCTTGACTCCACAGTGAAAGCCAGTGTGTGCCCCGGGGAGTGAGAGGCTGAGCCTTTAACTGACCGTGGTTGGAAATGGCCTTTGCCAGGAGCTTGAAGGCCAAGTCTGGGGAGGGGGCTGAGGAGAGTTGGGGTGGCAGGTGTGCACATGGGAGCTGGCGCGCCCCACCCAGGAGCGAACCCTCCTGCGGGGCTCCCGCGGACTCTCCCGCTGCCCCTCCCCGTCGAGGGCCTGCGGGGCCCCAGTGGAGTCTTGTGCACAGAAGGCAGGCCTGCGGGCTCTGGGCACAGTGTGCCCCCTGGGTTGGAACGTGGCAGAATGGAGGAGGGTGATCAGCAGCTGGTGTTCTGGGGTTAATGTGTCTGTCCTCGTTTCCTTGGGGCACCTGTCA
The DNA here is from genome assembly GCF_036321535.1 of Camelus dromedarius. Taxonomy (NCBI): domain Eukaryota; kingdom Metazoa; phylum Chordata; class Mammalia; order Artiodactyla; family Camelidae; genus Camelus; species Camelus dromedarius. Next base: position 4,603,788 of record NC_087442.1, read on the forward strand.
TTGAATAGGGCTCTCAGGGGTTTGCTCCTCAGCTCTGGAGAGTGAGCACTGGGGACCTTTGGGGGGCACTCGGGCCTCAGGTGGGCCGGCGGGGCTCCCTTTTGTGTCCCCCTCATTCCCGTATGACATGGGACCTACCCCATCTTCCACAGTCAAGGCCTTGGGCACCGTGTGCCACTCCCAGGTGGAGTCTGTTTGTGCTTCTGTTTCTGACCCCCCACCGGGGCAAGGGTGGACGAGAACATGCTTCAGGAAGGAGAGGCGGTGACAGAGCCTGGCGAGGGCGGGAAGCTGGGGGGATGGGGGGCCCCGTGGAAGTGCAGGCAGGGAGTGGAGCTGGAGGAATAAAGTGTGTTTCAGCAAGTTCTGGTTGTCTCTGTCACAAAGAATGGAGGTGAGACACTTTTCCGCCTGTGTTTTTGCCCTCCTAGCTCCGCAAGCCTCTACCGAGAGCTGCTGGCAGTGCCGGCTTTCTGCCCCCTGCCTGCCTCTGGGCTGGGGTGCCTCACAGGCTGCTAATTAATAGTCGTTAATTAAGGGAGGGACGAAAGCATCTGATGGGGAGATGGAGCCTCATTAGGGTCCTCCTGGGTCTAGCATGTCATGATTTTGTGATACCTGCTGACACTGCTGGTACCCACCCGCCTCCTGTCCCTCCCAGCACGCGGTCCTGGCAGGCAGGGCTGGGAGCCCCTGTGGAAAGAGACTTGGACGGTGTGGCAGAAGGGGCGTTCTAATCCCAACCCCACGTCCCCCAGCATCACTGCCTTGGGCAAGTCCTGGAAACTCAGATTCCCATCTGCAATGGTGAGATGACTGCTGTCTAAGTGGGCTGGTCATTCAACACACTGAGCCCTGGACAGAGCTGGCCGCATTCCCAGTGTGTTAGCCCATGGCTCTCACCCAGAACGGAAGAGGTGGGGACAGTGTCGTTTGGAAGGCTCAGAGGATTTCGTACAGATCCCAAGGAAACAGGAGGATTCCTTCACCAGATGGCATCTCTCTCCCATGATCCTGAGAAGGAATCTGCGAGCAGGAGGCTGGGGTTCTCACAGATCCATGCAGCAGAGTGTGATCCCTGAACAAGAGGGGATGTGGTTTCTGAAAGGGGAGGCCACTCAGCTGGTTAGTGGCTGAGCAGTGCAGAAGAGAAGCACAAAGTGTCACAAGCCCTCAGCTTGGACGGAGCAAGGACAGCTCCGGGGTTGGCAGCCCTTCTGGGCGTGAAGCTGGAGCATCTGGGGTCACTCACTTTCCTGTCCCCCAGGCCTCTCCCTGCAAGCTCAGCCAGAGGACCCCAGAAGCGTCCTTTAGTCATGTGGGTGAAGATCCCGGAGAAGGGCTTGCCTCCACTCCACCTTCAAGGTCGAGACCAAGGTCAAGATTGGCCACTGCTGCTCTGTCTTCTTTTCTTTAGAGAACCACAGGTTTCCAAGGGGAGTGAGAAGCGAGGGGATCACACCCCCTCTACCTGTAGCTCCTCCTGCTGAGAGGCCAGGGGGTGGGGCTGGTCCTGCGGGGGGCTGCATTCTGGGTTCCCTGCCCAGTGCAGCTCAGGACCATTTTGTCACCGGGTCCCAAGTGAGCGTTCGTTGGTACCAGAGCTGCCGGCGCTGGGAAGTACATCCCCGGGTGGCGCAGTGATGCTGTCCCCTGACCCGACGTCCTCGCCACACTGGAAGCCTCAGGGGCCTGCTTTTCCTGAATCTGTTCTGTGACCGATGTCAGAGATGCTGGCCAGTGTCCAGCCCCTCCTCAGAGGACACTAGTTCTCCGAGCTTTCTGTGGTCTGAGAGCTTTTGAAAACACCTCTGGACGGATGAGGCCAGAGATGGGCTGGACCTGCTGTTTGTGCCCCAGTCTTGCAGGAAGAGGGGCTCTCGGGGGGAAAGGGAGGCTGGGCCCCTCTTGCTCTCCCCTGGACGCCCTGGGTAGAATTTCTATTCCATTAGCCTTTCCTCAAAGCGCCAGTGCGTCCCACACAGCAGGCACTCCCTAAACACTATTTTAGCTTCCACCGAGGCGCTTTTGGTTTTGAAGGTCAAACCAAACCCTTCTTATCTTTAGAAAACCCTCAAATCACAGGATGGATGCCCAGAAATGGCCAAAATGAGTTACAACATCACCTGGTCTCCCAGTGGCCGTGGTGTCAGGGGGTCGTCCTGGTCCAGGACTACTGAGGAGGCAGGACCTCAGTGCCCCCAAATCTCCCCTCCCCTCCACATTCGCAGGAAGGAGAGTGGAAGGGTCATTTAGAATTTCAAAGTTGGGAGAGATGCAGGTATTTAAATGTCCATCAAGGACCGCCTAGTCCCATCCTGAGAAAGTGTCATTAAAATACTTGGACTGAAAGGACAGGAGGCTCTGGGCACACACACACGAATGTAAGATACTCTCCCTGTTTCTTGAAGGTACGAGAAGCTTTAGCTTCAACCTCCTTCTTGCCAAGTGTCCTGGGCTCTTGCACGGACAGACGCAGGGGTGGAGACGTGCATCTGGGGTGTGTGTCGGCACTCGGGAGCTTGGCTCAGCTCCTGGGGAGGGCAGGACGCACGGTCAGGTGGAGGGAGAGGCCGAGTGGGGATGCGGTCTCTGCAGAGGCCTCGGGCGACACCTCCAAGCTGTGCTGGTTTGGTCAGTCCCGCATCAGATGAGGGCGGCTAGGTCCTGGATGCGGTGGCTGCCTTGAAAGGGCGGCGGTAGGGGCCGTCTTCCCACAGCAGTGCTGGCAGCCGGGAGCAAGCCCCTCGTTCCCTAGGGTGGTCTGGGAGGCACACCCAGCATGGACCCTCTGTGGAACGGCTGGAGGAGGCCCCTGCTACTCTTGGTCTCCATCCCATCCCTGCCCGGGGACCGGAAACAGGTCAGAGCTGTGCTGCAGGTGGAAGAGGCGGCCGTGTCTGCCCTCTGCTGCTCCCTCCCTCGAGGTGGCATCTGGTGCCTGTGACTCTCAAGGTCAGCCTTGAGGGGAAAGGAAGAGAAATGGCCACTAATGAAAGCAGCCGATACTCACTGAGCCCGCACGGCCGGGCTGTGAATGCAGTGGCTGACCTGAGCCCTGAGTGAGAGGTGATGCTGGTATCGGCCCCATGCTCCAGGTGGGAAATCTGTGGTGCAGAGGCCAGACTCCCAAGCCCAAGCCATCTGGCATCTGATTCCAGACGCTGAACCATGGGGCCCGACAGCCGGATGGTGCTGGGAGGCTAAGGGGGCCCCAAGGACGAGCGTGGAAGGGACGAGGGTGTGTCCCTCCAGCCACGGTTATAGGCTGATTGTAGACACAGAAGTCTGAGGTCTTGGACCTCCAGCTGCCAATGGGTCCACCTTGGGCATAGTGGCCCTTTGGTGGGTAGACCCTCATTGTTGAGCTCTGTGAGCCTCCGTGCTGCAGGGAGCCAGCAGCAAGAGGAGCAGGATCCCGAATGCCACCAGCCAAGAGAAATGACTCTCCCCTCCTTCAAGTACTCACACTGACTTGCACGTGATGCTCTCAGCCAGGCCAGGCCCCGACTTACTCACCCTCGCAGCCTCCGCTCCTCCCCACCCGCCATCCTCAGCCGACACTCTTCCAACAGCCTCAGTCCTTGGCTAACTGAGAATCGGCGGGTCTATGGGTTTTTTTTTTTAACCCTGATGTTGCTTTCCAAAAATCATGCTGGCTTGTGTCTTTGGATCCCTCAGGAAACCACCTTCCATGTAAAGCTGAGGAAATGGACTGATGCTTAAGACTCTGGGCTGAAAACCAGTGGTTTCTCTTGCCATGCATTTTCCTCCTTCGCGTGTCTTTTTTCATTTTTCGCCTTCTTCTGTCTCCCTGCCGCCTGCCTCTTCTCATCCTTTGTTTTGCTTCTTTAGAGCTAGATTTCACCCAGCTTGAAAAACCTGCCTTCTGACCCAATTCCCTTCCCTGTGGCTGCCACCCCAACCAGGGGTCACCAGCCGAGTCCCTATGGGGACCCTGTCCCTGGGGCTTCAAGGTTCATCTGCTTCTGCTTAGATCATTGGTTGACCTTTGGGTGAAATCATGAAATCCACTTACCAAGCGTTAGGTTAGGTGCTCAGCTCCCCGACAGCCTCTTTCACTTCTTTGGTCATTTAACTCTTCATCAGCACTGCCTGGTTCATACTATTACCCCCATTTTTACAGCTGGGGAGACTGAGGCTCAGATAGACAGAGCAATTTGCCCAAAGGACTCAGCTGGTGAGGGGCAAGGCCAAGTTTGAAGCAGGTACGGTTGTCTCCCAAATCCATGCTCTTTCCCCTGCAAGATGTCTTCTCATCCTCCTCCACATCCTAATGGGGGTGTGGGAGGCAGAAATGCCCTCCCAGAAGCTGCCAACTCCGGGAGGCCCCTCTGCTTGCTGGCAAATGGAACGTCCTGTCACCTGTGCGTGCTCTGAGGACCTGGCCTCAGGTTACGGCCTTGTAAAGGCCGTCACCACGAGCTGGGGCTTTGGGACCTGGGTTTCCCACCTGCTCTGTCTCTGCCGGGACCAGCTCCTTGGCATCACTGAACCTAAGTTGCTTCATTTGTAAAATAGCAATGAGAATCCCCACCTGGGGCTGGTAAGAGAATTAAATGACATCACATAAAGCACCTGGCAATTAACAAACGAATGAATTATAAGTATTAAACTATCATCCTCCTTGTTTGTTGGCTACAGTGTTGGGGGAGCCCTGAGAACGTGTAGCCGGGCCTGCGGGCGGGAGGGCTGAGCACTGAGTGCAGCTTGGCCACCCTGCTTGCGTTTCCTGGGGCTGCTGGTTTGCCTTCCTGTATCTTCCATCTCACTGCATCGCAGCATCCTTTCGCTAACGAGGACCGGGTGTAAGTAAGAATCACTGGGACTCCATAAATTCTATTTAAGCAAACAAACAAATCTCTTTGGTCTGTATGTTGGGTGGGGGTGTGGAGCTGCGCCCGTTCCCAGTCCTTTTTAGTTCTGCCCTCACTTCTTCCTCTGCCCCAGCTGCCACCCCCCGCCTCCTGATGGCGCATCCCACACGCACCTGATCCTCCTGCTGTTTCCTGGGCAAGTACATCCTGCTGCCCACCGTGGACCTTGTGGGTGGTGGGGTGTGGGTGGTGAGAGTGGGATGTGTGGGCAGCGGGTGGCTGGGCCCCCAGTGCCCAGCCTCAGTCTGGGAGGAGCAGGGTCCTGCGGCCATGATGATCCGGGTGGAGAGGCCGTGTCCTGCTGGGACTCCATCCTTTCTTGCGGTGTGCCCTGCATGTCCCCCGGCTCTGTGGGCTCCTGTGCTCTTGGCTCTCCCTCAAGGCAGTGGTTTGGGAATCACAGGAGGTGGGACTGGAGGACAGACAGTCCTGGTGCACTGAGGGCAGGAGAGAGTGCTCTGGGTCCCAGGGGCCAAGACAGCTGAGTCTAGTCCCAGCTTGACTATACAAGCTGAGGTGGGGCCACCTATCCCCTGTGGGTCTCATTCCAGAAGGCCTTTAAGGCCCCATGAAGCCCTGGGGCTCGAGCATTGGGTGGCCGTCTTTCTTCCCCTGACAGAGGCTGGATTGCCCCTGCCGGGTGGAGGTGGAGGACCATGTCATCCCCAGCCTCACCACCAGCCCCCCGGGGGCATGTGCTTCTTGAGTGCTGGAGGGGTGTGTGTGGGTGGAGAGAGAGGGAGGGCGAGACTGAGAGAGCCGTGTAGACACAGAGATACATGTAGACTAGGAGTGGGGAATGGGCCAGGTTTAGTTTTCTGGAATCTGCAACTTGAATCAACTCCTTGTTGGTTCATATTTAAAAGGCTCTTTAAAGGAATAAATGACAGTGGCCACGGCGGAGGGTAGGGGGAGGACCTCCTTTATGATCCAAGTTGGGTGCGGCATCGGGTGAGACGTGAACTGGGGTAAAAATAAGTGGCATCGGCTTCAGGTTTGTGGCCAATCACGCAGGCGTCCTTGGGCGGGTCGCGGGCCTGGGCCGAGATCCTGTCGCGGCTTGGCAGCAGGAAGCATCATGGTTTGGCGGAAGGGCTTGGGCTGGGACGGTCTGGGTTTGTGTCTATTCATCCTTTCTCATTTTTGTGTCCTATTTCCTCCATGGTAAAAGCAGATGATACTTTTAGGTCAAACCATAGGAAATATCCAGTATTTCACCATTAATTTAAACCTAGAAAATGATAATCTTATGGAATTCAACCTAATATCTGACCCTTCCACCATGTAAAATTATTGAAATTATCACATGAAAAATGTTATCGGAGGCCCATTTTTAAGCAGCTAAGTTTCAAAAATGCAAAGTATTGGGGGTGGAGATAGCTCAGTGGTAGAGCACAGTTTAGCATGCACAAGGTCCTGGGTTCAACCTCCATCAAAAAAATGCCGATTATTTTATTGGCAACCCTGTCATTCTGATTTTTCCCCCTTTGCTGAGGCCGAGTGTTTCTCTTCCTCTTTCTGGGCTCTGCTGCAGCCCTTTGCCTCCCTTTCGTCAAGACGCAGGGCCCAGGGAACAGTGCGTCGCAAGCACCGAGCCCTTGTTGGCCTTGTCACAGCCGTCACCTATTTTTAAAAAGTTGTCACGTCAGCGTCTCTGGGTGCGGGCTCAGTAAGGGGTACTCAGGAGATGGCCTGTTTGCACACAGAGTTTCGGGAAGCCACTCGAGGCAGCCGCCCTCCCTCAGAGGGTGAGATTGAATCTCGTTCAGAGCTGGAACAAACGGTCCAGAGCCCCTGCCTTCTTGGGGTGCACACGGAGCCGCGGCCAGGCCTCCCCCATCCCATCCCATCCCTCTTCTGGTGACTGATGCTGAGAGGGGCCGTGTGTGGGTCCTGAGACGGAACAGAGGAAGAGCCGGGGCCCTGGCTTTCTGGGAAGAGGGGGTCACGATCTGAGCCACTTCTCTCTGATGACCGTGTGCCACACCTCCCCACTGCTCCCCATGCTCCTGTGGGGCGGGAGCACACCTAAGGGGATGGCATTCCTGGGGAGCCTCAGGCCCCCGGGGTTAGCATCTGCACTCCTGATGGAGCCCTCTATCACACAAGCTGGCTTCTCAGGACCCCGAGGCTCAGCCACCGTGATGCATCCCACAGCCTATGATGGAACGTTTCCCTTCGCCCGGGGAGGACGCTGGCTGGCTCCGGGGAGCAGCCATGGAGGAGGGAGCCTCAGCTTCTCACCCCTGCCCCCGGGGTCCAGTCCTGACCAATGTCTTCTAGGAGCCTCAGTCAGCCGGACCTGGCCCCTCACAGTCCCGGGCCTGCATCCACTCCTCGTTCAGTATCATTTACCGATGGTTCTCTGCAAGGGAGGCATTCTTTTAGACACAGGTGGGGGGAGATGCAGGAGACTCGCGAAGCCCTGCCTCCCTTTGCCGTCTTGCCCCACGTGGAAGGCTCCTCTGAGCCGCCCTGCACCTGCTTCCCCTGCCCTCCAGCTGGGGAGAGGGGAGGTGAGCCCCCAACCTGGGCAGGTGCAGGCCCGGCCCCACCTCCCCTCCATGTCCACGCCCCCAGGGAAGCTGCGGGGTCTGGGGCATGATTGTGTTTTAGAGGGAACGGGGTTTGAGATGCACTCAGTTCACAGAAGATAATAATACAGAGCATTTGGATGTGAGGTGTGGAAGGGGAGCAATGAAAAGGAAGGCTTCCAATCCTTTTTTCCCAGAAGCAGCCACATCTGGTACTCCTGGCACACGAGACCTCCCGGCGTCCGCAGCCGTGAGCCCAGGAACGTGCTCCGAGCTGTCTCCTTTAGGGCTGCGCAGGGCGCTGAGGGTTCATGGTTAATGGTTTGACAGTGATGATGAAACCAAAAGCCTGTAATTTTTGCTAAACAGGGGAATACGGAAATTTCCATTTGTAGCGGACTCTGGAGAGAAACGTTAACAACAACATCAGGAAAAACAACTCGCCCACAACTGGAGGGCAGTTGGGATCACATCTCAGAGCCAGGCCGGGCGAGACCGAGGCAGGGAGCCGCGGCCATGGTCAGGGGCCGCTGACGGCAAGGGGGCGAGCAGTTTCCAGAAAAGGGGAAGCTGCTTGTTGGCAAAAGCAGAAGCGACTTGTTTTCCAGAGGCCTCGAACTCACTGGCCTCAAATGGGGAAAACTTGTTCTTAGCAAAATGCCCTAGTGAGTTATGACAGCAGGAACACTCCCTCTGGCTCCGGAAAGCTGTGGGCTGGCCTTTCACAGGAAGAGGCACGATTTATTGTCATAACCAAGCTGAGCGCCAGCATTTGCTGACTTTCTCTTCCTTTGCTTTGTGGCTGTGTGTTTTTCGGTATTTCCCTGCGGGGCCATCAGAAATCCATCTGACGACCGTTGTCCTAGGAGGCAGGGTCTCAGATAAAGACGTTCGGGCTCAGAGAAGACAAAGCATTTAACAAAACTCCTGGCTGTCATGGCTGGAGGGGCTTGGGGTTGATTTGGTCGCCCCTAACTTCTCGGAGTGCAAGCAGGTAGAGGTCATGCCCCGGGAGGCCGAGAAGCCGAGGTTGGATGGCGGTGGCTCGCTGAGGACTCCTGATGCGCTGATGTCAGGTGTGGCCTCAGTCAGACTGTCAGCAGCTGCGAGGGGAGGGGTGGGACCTCACGCATCTTCCCTGTTCTCCTCGACACCAAAGTAGACGCTGACTCAAAGTGATTGCCAGCTCTGTGCTTTGCTGGCGGATGACCAGACAAGGTGGATAGATGGGGTGGGGGAGTGGAAGGAGCGCTTGTGGGGACACAGGCTGGTGGAGCAGGATGGGTGGGAGGGGCTCAGGACATCTTAGGGGTCCAGGAATCCGACACCTGGGTCCAAATCCAGGCTCAGGAGGCCCTCACTGAGCGCGGGCTTGCTGCTGTGCCCAGAGAGCCTGGTCACTTCCGGGCCTCAGCTCCCCTCCTCCAGGTGGAGGGGATGCCCACGTTAGGTGACTGCGCACAGGACAAGTTATCTTCGGCCTCATCTTCCTTCTGCTCTTTCAAAGATGAAGGAATATCGTGTTCATTGATCATTCCCCTGCAATTTAAATAAACAGGCGAACTTGGTCCCTTCTTCCGGGACACACCTCCCACAGGGGCGCCTTTCAGTTACACACTCAGGAAGCTCCCGAGGTAAAGGGACTGTACCTGGTGTCCTGGATGTGCCTGGTTTACACCCACTGTCCGGGGCATGGGCGGTTAATAGCTTGGTTCCCAGGCCCCTGCCTACCTTGTTCTGCAGTCATGCAGCCGCCCGCATCCAGGGCCCCCTGGGTCTGTGGTGATGTAGGTTCTCAGCCTCACTGACACGGCCTATCCAGGACCTGCCCACTGCCCTCCAGATCCCGGGCTCCCCTGATGGGTGCCCTGCAGCCCAGCAGTGCCCTGCAGCTACCTTGGAAAACAACAGGGTGCTGGGAGAGGAGTCTGGAGCGGGTTCCCCGGACCAGAGCACACTCAGCCATAGTAGCGTAGGGAGGGCAGGGTCCTGCCCCCCACCCCAATACGTCCATGACCTCACCCTCTGTAAATGTGGCCTTGTTTGGAAATAGGGTTGTTGTAGATGGAATTAGTCACGGTGAAGTCACATTGGAGCCCGTGATCCAAGTGACTGCTGTCCTTCTGAGAAGAGGAGACAGATATCCAGGAAGGAGAGGCCACTTGAGGAAGGAGGCAGAGACTGGAGTGAAGGAGTGATGCGGCCACAGCCCAGAGACCGAAAGAGGCAAGGGAGGAGTCTCCCCCCAGGTTTCAGGGGGGCTCTGCCGACACCTTGAGGATGGCCTTTTAGCCCTCAGAATGGGGAGAGAACATACTTCTGTTGTTTGAAGCTGCCCGTGTGTAGTGCTGGGTGACGGCAGCCCCGGGAGGCGAGTACAAGGCTCTGTGTCCCTTTTTACCCTCCCTCTTCGCCACCCTATCCTTCTAGACAGAGACAGAGACATGGAGAAACTGAGGCACAGAGCGCCATGACCACTGGCTCCCCAACAGGCTCCTCGCATCCTGAGATCACTCAGACTCTTGCGGACGGGAGGGGCCTTGTTCAAGGAAAATGGCACGGAGCGTGGGAGGGAGCTCTGGGCACCAGAGACTTACCCCAAAGAGGCTTCATCAGGAGACCCTCTCCCTAAGCAGCTTGTGTCTCCAGGCCTGAGAGCAGCCGGGTTGGCTCCTCCCTCTGTGCAGTTACAACTCTCACTTCCATCGTGGATCACAGACAACTTCCTAAACAGTAATTCACTTTCACTCGGAACTCCCCAAACAAGCTGCGGGAGGAGGGCCCGTGGGAGCAGGAAAGCTGGGCCCTGGGCCTGCCTGGACCAGCCCAGCACAGCCCTGCCCCTTCCTCACCTGCAACAAGGTGTGGAGATCAAAGGTGTGCAGACAAAATCTGAACTTACCCTTGAAAGTGACTTATTTTCCTTAGTTTTGTTTTCTCGTTTCTAGATCAAAACGTGGAAGGTGGGGTCCAAGCTGCCGTCTGAGCTGTCAGTGCAGCCTCGTCTCTGCAGCTGGGCTCCGCGGCTCAGGGTTGGGGGGCAGGTGAGCCCTGGGCAGCACCGTCTAAGGGCCGCCGGGCTGCCGGCAGTGGGCTGCGGACAGATGGATGGGTCGCTGCTGGCTCTCGGAGGGCAGCCCTGGCTGTAGTGCTCGTGGTGTAAATGCTCCTCCGGACCCGATCTCACCGTGACGTCTCCCGGAGCTGGGAATAGATGCTCCCAGCTGGCTCGGTGAGCCTGTGGGAGCCCCTTGCAGATGCCATTGTCAGAGAGCTGCACCCCTTTTTCTCTGGACCTGGAACCCCCAAGGAAGGAAGCCCTGGGTCCAGAAGGAAGAGCCATTTGAAAAGCCTCCCGGGGCCCAGGCGGGAGGAAGGGGTCTGTGGGGAGCGGCTGGGGGGCCGGGCCAGCTCTCGTGGAGCACTGGGCACTTTGCCACTTGCATTTACCAGATTAGCTCCTTGTCACTTTGGCATAAAAAGGGATCTGAGTCTTTAGAGGATGGGCGAGGCCTCGGAATGGGGGATGGAGATCAGAAGGGTCCAGGGAAGGGCAGAGCCTGAGCAGGGCCGCCACCAAGGCCTCAGGCTTCAAGGGCCTAAAAGGACCAGTTCCTTCTTCCAGAGAGGCTGGGAGAAGCGCTCAGAGCCCACCAAGCTGTAAGGATGTGGCTTGAAAAAAGGAACAGAGCTGATAGCGGAAATCACTGAAGACAGACGCCCCGAGTCACGTCTTCGCCCTGCAGGCCCCCTCGCCCTGATCAGTCACCCACACCCGACCCCTGGCCGGAGGGAGGTCGCCAGCAGCCCAGGGCTCCTTTGGGCTCTCTGTGGAGGAGCGTTCCCACCAGTCCCAGTGGGCCGCCCAGCAAAGCCGGCGTCCAGTGTGCAGGTTGCTGCTGTGGGCCCGAGAAGCCCCGCAGAGCTCCTTGCAAAACAACTGGCTCCCATTCCCCACTGTGGGCTCCAGTGGGCCCTTGTCATCTATGACCACAGACCGTCAGTCATGGGAAGATCCTAGGACCAAACTTTGGAAAAATATAAATGTGTAAAATGTATGAGAATGTGCTGTTTATTGCTACCTGTGGTGATTACAAGAATAGGTAACTGGGGAGCACTCACCTCATCACCCTCACACACACACACACACACACACGTGCATGCATACATGGGCTGCGGCACCATCTCCCTCAGTGTCCTCAGGTACTTGCCCCGCAGGGAAGGAGAGGCAGCGTCGTGGGATAGAGCTGTCCAGAATTGCAGTCACTCACACCCGCACAATTTTTATCCCATCTTAGTGCTATTTAACCTTAATCTATTTTTGAAGAAAGATCCGAAGACTGGGCAGAAGTGGAAAACCAGCGTGGCTCACTATCAACTGTGAAAACAAACGTGTAAGCCCTGGGTGGACGGTGTCCATCGGGGAGTCACCGGGAGTCATCTCGTGGGCTTCGCTGCTGTGACCTGAGCTGGGGCCTCTCCCGAGAGCTGCTGGCCCTCTGAGCAGAGGGCGTCTGAAAGCCCTGAGCTGATGGGTCGCTTCACCTGGGTGGGAGCTCTTTTTACTCTCATTCTACCTGCCTCTCTGTCTAGTCCCATCCTGCCCCTCCATCAAATCACAGGTCCTCGCTGACTTCCAGCCCACTGGCTTCCCAGCATGACAGGCACTGAGAGCTGGAGGCCAGGTAACCTTGTACACTCTCTCCATTTTACAGAAAAGTAAGCTGAGGCCCAGGGGTCACCAGGAGGCCAGAACAGCTGGTCTCTGAGGTTCTGCCATAACTCCCAGACCCACTCTTTCCCCATGGCCCCACCCTGCCCCTTCGAGTCCCCATCCTACAGAGCATCAGACCCAAACCCTTAGGAAAGACCCGGGGAAGTGGAAGGGTTGATTTCTGGGCTCAGCCTTCCCTGACGTCCTCCACCTGCACCCCCCACCCTACAGACCCCCCCCCCCCCCCCCGCAGCAAGAGTCAGGAGGTGCAGGACAAGACCTTGGAATCCAAGTTGTTAAAAACCTTCCCATGATTGTGTTCATGGCCAGATTCTGGGGCCAAGGCCACAGGTTGGAGGGCTCGTGTGGTTGCTGCCACCCCTGCACAGTCTGCTCCCTGTGGTCACCGTGAGCCTTTCCGGACTGAGTCCCCTGCCTCCTCATCAGGCTCCCTGGCCCGGTTCTGAGGGTGTCTGCACCCTTGATCTCAACTTGGCAGTGGATGGGGATGTGAGGGGTGAATTTCCGTCCGCTCTTAACCCCCTAGGCTTCAGTCCAGGTGTTTGAATTGGATCCAGATCTTCCTGACCTTGAGTCTGCTGACTCCTAGTGAATTTATTTTGCTAGTTTGTTTGGTCATGAGCAGTTTCAAGTTCCAGTGTAAACTTGCTTGGGAGGCTCCGCCCCAGTGTGACTGGAGACGGGCTGTGTGATCCCAGATCCTGGGAGAAGGAAAAATCTGTTCACTCTCTTTGGAAGCACACCAGCCAGATACCACTTCAGCTCTGCTCCAGAAATGATTAAGTTTTTTGATGACAGAATTTATGAAACTTTTGGGAAAGCGACAACAGGGCAACACCTTTGAAAAACATAGCAACAGCTCAGCCACAGGATTGCTCGGCCTCACTTTGATGACTCTTCAGTGCCACGGTCCTTGGGGACAGTAGGCCCACCCATTCCTCTCAGAACTGGACTGAAGTGCCTGGAGCATCTAAGCTTCAGAACTTATATGAAGTGAAACCTGGCCCAGCTGCTGGGTTCTGTTTGCTTTTCTGTGCCAACCTGATGGTCTAGCTTAGGTTCTGGACACGTGGCCCATGCGTTCTGTCTGTGGACTGTGTGTGTCCATGGGCTCCCGGCACAACTGTAAGCTCCCCACGGCATTGGATCGCACACTTGCCTTCATGCGCAGAAGTGGGTGCAGACACAGGTAGGTATAGACGCCCGTGCATTTGCATGCACGTGAAAGCGTTTGCACACGTGTACGTGCGTATTTGAAACGCTGCTGTGTTGGCTCATGAGCCTGCACGGATGTGCGGAGACTCGTAAGCTGAGATGAGGCAGCTTGGCAGTTCTCTAAGAGTGGACCTCGAAGGGAACCCCCAAGTCTGCCTGTCCTGTCCTGAAGACGTGCTTCCAGCTGAATTCGGAAGATCAGGGAAGAGGGAAGTTTGCACATGCATGCTCTAGGCGAGGTCTAGGCAGTTTCTCTGTTAATAGTGCGTGTAGGCTGGACTTCATCTTCATCCCTGCTGGGACCCCCATCACTGCCCACTTCATACATCACTCCATGCTCACCCTCTCCACTGGGAGAGTGTGCAGAGCTCTTACCCGAAATCTCTAACTCACACAGTCGTTTGCATTTATTAGGCACTTTATGTTCTTTAACTAACTTAATACATCTGACAGATGAGGAACTGAAGCTCAGAGAGGGAAGGCTCACCTAGCCTCTGCGTGCCTTATTAGGGGGCAGTCAGTCAAGTCTTCCTCTTGAACGCCCCCCCCCATCATCCAAGTACCTCGCCCCCCTCCCCCGCACAGCCTCCCAGAGCTCCGAGGGCACCCCGCACAGCCCCGGCTGCCACGTGGCATCCCCAGGGAGGCCCCTTCCCAGCACAGGCTCCGCGCAGGCTTCTCCCTGGGTAACGGCCGCTTCCCACGCTCAGTGACAGGGCAGGTGTGACAGAGCCCCCAGCCAGGACGGGGTCGTCATCGCCTTCCCTCTCCAGGATGAGACAGCGTTTCTTTTACACCCTGATTCCCAGGCTGAAGGAGTAAGTTGCGTAGGGGAAGCATTTGATAAGCCACAAAGCAGGGTAAAATGTAAGACTTGAAAAGGTAAGTCAGAAGCTTTTGGAATTGCAAAGGCTACTATTCTTACACATAATGCACACAGGAGAAGGGTTTCCTGAATGAGAAGGAAGTAAGAGGTTCAGAGGCAGCCATCTTTTTTTTTTTTTTTTTTTTTTTTTTTTTTTTTTTTGTGCTGGGGGAGGAAACGGACACCCTGGTTACAAACCTGGGTGAGAATTCCCACCTGATGGCTTCGCAGGCCTCCTACCTCGCTGTCAGGTATCCTCTCATTTCGTCTTCCTTTATACTTTCTTTCCTTCCTCTGGTCACTCTCTGTAATTGGTTCATGACTGAAGAAAGTCATTACATTTTTGATTGTTAAAAAAAAAAGAATGTTTTTCTAGGTAGATTTTGGTCCAGTGAGCACTGGGTGGGGGGACTGAGCACAGCATGTTCCTGTCCTAGAAGATTAGGAAATGACCTGATTAATGCATCTGGCGGCTGCAAGTCTACAGACTTGGCATTGGAAGAACCCACTCTTTCTTGGTGACCTTGCCTCCAATTAAGTTGAAGGGGACGAGTCCAGAAAATGTGCTTGCCCGGGACCAAGTTCAGGGGACACCAGGCCCTGGGTGGTCTAGCAAACAGCACCCGTGGAGCTGTGGGACGCTGCGGCCATGCTGACCCCCGCCGGCACACCTCCTCTGCACCTAGCGCGTCACCTTCGTTGCTCCCAGAAGTAGAGGAACGGGAAGGTGAAGTTCAGGTTACAGAATCTCCTGCTCCTCTAATCCCCTGGCCCAGTCCAAGCCTTCACAGAGCCCGTTTCTAATTCCCATTCTAGCCCTGCCCTCGAGAACGTCTCTTCTCCCATCTCGACTTTGCCGGGAGATGCACCGGTAACATCCTTTAAGTGCTGTTGCTGGGGATTGGCTGTGGGGCACGAGAATCCAGGGGCTCCGTCCACAGGAAAGTCTCGTATGGGTCAGCTTTACAGTTTTCGCACACCCCACCCCCCCATCTAGCCCAGAAAAAAACAGAAAAAATATCCTCTCTGCTCAGGCCCTCGCGATGGGGGCCTTCTGAAGGCAGGAGGATAAAGGGAAGTTCGCTAGAAATAGCAATGAACAGATCAGCAGCATCATAAAGGGAAACCTCAAAGGGGTCAGTGCTTCAGAGCTCAGAGTCGGGGAAAGAGCAGCTTTAGCCCTCAGGACCTTCTCATCTCCCTTCTTCCCTCCTCCCTCCTCCCAGCTTTACAACTATCCCCTTCCCCAAATGGCTCTAATCTTTAAAAGAAGATATTGAATGCTTTCCTTATATGTTAATTTTCTGTGGACTACTTCTGTACTATTATTAACCACTTCTCCACTTCAATTGTGAAGCATGTAAACGCTTGGGGAAACTGGGTGCAGATGACGCGTGCCCGTCAGAAGCCTCGTCTGGGTACCACTGGCCGCTGACTCCCGACGAGCTGCCTTGTTTTCCTTGCCTTTTTCTTCCATCATCATCTCTTCCTGCCCACTTTGTCCCCCCCCCATCACCCCGGAATTGGCTCTAACATGGAATTGAAGGCCATTGAAAAAGATGTGTGACGTTACTTGAGGAAATTCAGTGTTCTCCTTAATTAAAAAACAGTTAGTATGTGAGAAATCGACACATTGTAAACTGACTATACTTCAATAATACTAATAAAAAGACTATTAAAAAATCAGCATCTCACCCCCAGTTCTAAGGGGTGTGGTCTCTCCTGTAACTGGGGAGGGGTGGAGGGGACCTGTGGTTGGACACAAACGCCTCCCACGTGGCCCTGGCTGGGAGCCACCGATGTCAGTCACCCTGAGGTCACGCAGTCTGCCTTTCTTACCCACATTCCCGAGGCCCTGGAGGGGTGCCCAGGGCAGGGCTGGGCTCAGAGTAAGGACGTTTGAGGCAAATCTACAAGCCTTCGATAAGCACTGGCTGCCGGCTGCGGCGCTGGTTCGAGGTGACCTTGTTTGGGGGCATCTTAGCAACCTGGCTGAGCTGGGCCCTTTCACATCAAAGAATCTATTCCTTTCACTTCCTGTGCAGTTTCCCCTGCGAGGAATCATCCAGCACCTGAACGCTCCGAGTCTCTTGTGGTCCCGAGGGAACTTGTCCCAGGACCTAACAGCAGAAAGCAGCCACCTGCCCGAGAAGTGCTCACTGCTGGGACTCAGCGCCTGCCTGCCTCAGGGCCCAAGGGGCTGGGAGGAGCCCAGGAGACCCACACATGTTCCCTCCAGCCCCCTCCTGGGGTGCAGGGCCGGGCCGGCCCTCTTTTTACTTTTCCAATCCCGTGAACCCCACTGGCTTCTCTGGATCTGTTCCAGCGACCTCAGCCCCGTGGTGAGAAACGTCTCTCTTCCCTGCTGATTTTGTTCAAAGGCACTGCCTTTCTCTCTGGGTGCCTGTCCACAAATGTCCCTTGTCTAGCAGGAAGTCGCAGTTCAGAAATACCCGTGGACGTGAGGTGTGGGGGGCGTCCCCTCCTGGATGTGGGTCTGAGGACATTTTGCATTTATTTTTAAAAGGGCTCCAGCTCCTGGACAAAACGTACTGCATAATTAGGAGTATTGTGGCTGCTGCCGTTGTGGACTGAAGGGTCTGGAATGAAATCTATTTTAGCTTCTACTGCTACAGTCAGGACAGCTTGATCTCAGGATGCACATGAAGTGTGTTTTGAACATTCTACAGACAAAGCTTTGGCACTCTAACTGGGCTTGCAGGCTTAGAACTAAGTGTGATAATATTAAGTGCCTCTGGTGCACGAGGCGGCAGAGCAGCAAAACTAAGAAAGCTTTCTGAGGGCTACCTGCTAGGGGTGGGACTGAGCAGTGGGGTATGCTGACGTCCTAACCCCCAGGACCTCAGAACATGGCCTTATTTGGAAATAGGGTCTTTGCAGATGTAATTAGTTAAGATGAAGTCACGCTGGAGCAGGGGGCCCCTAATCCGATATGACTGTGTCCTGATAAACGGGAGATTCGGAGACAGGGAGAACGGTGTGTGAAGATAAAGGCAGAGATGGGGACGATGCAGCCGCAAAGCCGAGGAACGCCGAAGGTTGCCGGCAGCCACCAGGAGCTGGGGCGGAGCCTGGACCAGATTCCCCCTCAGAGCCTCAGAGGGAATCGGCCCTGTCGACACCTTGATCCTGGATTTCTGGCCTTCCGAGCTGTGACAAGTTACAGTTCTGTTGTTTGAAGCCACACTGGGTGTGGTGCTTTGCCATGGCGGCCCGAGGAGGCTGACACTCAGCGATGGGGAAGGGGCTGCATCTGGGTCTGTGCTGCTGGGTTCAGTGCCTCCCCTTGGGCGCCACCTCCAGCCTCTCTGGGTCTCGGAGAGTTTGCTCAGGTCCCTTCTGGCCTCAGTATGTCTAAGTTCCAGGAAGTAGAGGTATGCTTACTGGTACCCTCCGTCCATGCTGCTTAGAGACGGATGTTCAACCTTGAAATCTTCCTGCCTCTGAGCATCGCATGATGCAGACAAGCTTGTGCAACTGCGTTGTGTCCACTCATGGGAAAAAGAAGATGGAAGTTCAGTCTCCTCCAGGTCCCGGAGCAGAAGGAATGAGTTGTAGGCCTGACTCAGGCCAGCCTCCTGGGGCTCTGGCAGTGACGTAGGTGGGGTTAGTGGCAGGTGGGGTGGGCAGGGTGCCCCTGGGACCTGCACTTGCCCCCTGGGAGTTGCTCACTTGCTCCCCAAATTCTCCATGATGTCGGGGGTTAGGGACCCGTGCTGGTGACAGGGAGAGGATTTCTACTCAGCTCACCACTGGAGACCAACAGGAGTCCCCAAGGATTGTCTCACCGTCAGCAAGGACAGTGCCCGAAAGGTTATGGGGAATCAAAACTTGTGTAGGGACCGGAAGAGTTCGCCCAGAAAACTCCTACCTTCTGTGCACAGGGTGTTGTGGTTGTTGAACCAGGAGGGAGCTGAGTACTGATGTGGTTTGACGGTGCCTACCTGCTGAGCGGGGCCCTGATGCTCACATCTCGGTGTCCTGTCCCAAGGAAGAGGTACTGGGCCAGCAGGATGTAGCTGCTCCTTACCAGCTCCACTGCCTCCACCTGGACCCAGCTGCCTCCATCTCTTGCATGGACTGTAGCAGTAGCCTCCTTGCCAGTCTCCCAGCTTCCTTCTTTGCTCCCCAACAGTCCACTCGCAACAGGGTGGCCAGAGTGGTCATGTTCAACTATATACGACCATGTCATCCCCTGCTAGGACCTTTCAGGGGCTCCCTGTCATTTTCAGAGTAGAAGTCCTAGGTCTTCCAGTGACCTAAAAGGTCCAGAAAAGTGGGGTTTCACTACCTTCTGACTTAACAGCTGCTTCAACCAGACAGACCCCTGTGCTCTGCCGTGGACAGGCCCGGCCTGCTGCCTCAGGGCCTTTGCGCTGGCAGTTCTCGCTGCTGGAAACCTCATTCCTGGAAGAATCCACATGATGAAGGAAGGAGGATTTTTTGCCAATCCGGTGGGTGACAGATGGTCTCAGTGTTGTTGCTGGTGTTGCAGTTGACTGGCTTTAATACACCTTTTCTCTCTTATAGAAAAGAAAAATGAGATACAACTCACATAGCAACAAGGTACCCATTTAAAGTGTGCAAGTCAGTGATTTTTAGTATATTCACAGGGTTGCGTAACCACCTCCACAGTCAATTCTAGAATAGTTTCATCTCCCCGCAGAGAAACCCCTTGCTCCAACCATCTCCTCTCTGTTCTCCTGTCCTGCACCTCCCACCCTCCCACCCCCAACCCCGGCCCTAAGCGACCACAGAGCAACTCTCTGTTTCTGTAGTTTCCTCTCCTGGACTTCCACATAAATGGAATTACATAACAACGCGTGGTCTCTTGGGACTGGCTTCCTTGACTTACTGTCATGTTTTCCAGGTTCACCCGTGTTGTATAGTCATCCCCCAGTTTCCATGGTGGGGACTGGTTCCAGGACCCCCTTCGGGTACCGAAGTCTGCAGATGCTCCAGTCCCTTATATAAAATGGCATAGTGTTTGCGTAACTTATGCACACCCTCCCGGATACTTTAAATCGTCTCTAGATGGTACTCATAACACCTAATACAGTGTAAATACGCTATCAGTAGTTGCGGCAAATTCACGTTGTGCTTTTTGGAACTTGCTTTTTTTTCTTTTTTTTTTCAATATTTTTGGTTCGCCACTGGTTGAATCTGTGGACATGTAGCTGGTGGGTAGAGAAGGCCAACTGTGTGTCTCTATACGTCTTTCCTTTTTATGGAACAGTATTCCAGTGGATGAATGAATAGACCTCATTTCGTTTATGCATTCATCAGTTAAAGGACATTGGAGTTGTGTCCACCTTTGGCTCTAAATATTCATGTTCAAGTTTCTGTGCTAACTTATGTTTTCATTTTTCTTAGCTTTATACCCAGAAATGGAATTGCTGTTCATATAGTAATTCTGGGCTTACCCTCTTACATTCCCACCAGAGGTGGATGAGGGTTCCAACTTCTCCACATCCTCACTGACACTTACTATTGTCTGTCTTTTCATTCTAGCCATCCCAGTGGGTGTGCAGTGGCATCTCACTGTGGTTTTGATTTGCACTTCCCTAATGACTAGTGTTGTCAAGAATCTTTTCCTGTATTTTTTAGACATTTGTAAATCTTCCTTGGAGAAATGTCTGTTCATATCCTTTGCCTGTTTTTAAGTTGTGTTGTTATCTTATTACCAAGTTTAAGAATTCCTTATATATTTGTCAGATATATGATTTGCAAATATTTTCTTCCATTCTGTAGGTTGTCTCTTCATTTTTTTGGTGGTCTTTTGAAGCAGGCAATTTTTTAAAAATTGAGGTATAGTTGATTTACAGTGTTGTGTTAGTTTCTGGTGTACAGCATGGTGATTCAGTTGTACATACATATATTCTTTTTCATACTCTTTTTCATTATAGGTTATTACAACATATTGAATGTAGTTCTCTGTGCTTTACAGTAGGTCCTTGTTGTTTACCTATTTTATATATAATAGTTTGTATCTGCTAATCCCAAACTCCTAATTTATCCCTCCCCCTACTTTCCCCTTTGTTAACCATAATTTCATTTTCTATGTGTGTGAATCTCTTTCTGTTTTGTAAGTAAGTTCATTTGCATCATTTTTTTAAGATTCCACATATAAGTGATATATATTTGTCTTTCTCTGACTTAACTTCACTTAGTATGATAGTCTCTAGCTCCATGCATGTTGCTGCAAATGGCATGATTTTGCTTTTTAATGACTGAGTAGTATTCCACTGTATGTATGTATGTGTATGTATAAATATACACCACATCTTCCTTATCCAGTCATCTGTCGATGAACATTTATGTTGCTCTGTGTCTTGGCTATTGTAATAGAGCTGTGAAGTCAGCAAGTTTTTAATTCTGATGAAGTCCAATTCCATCCTTTCTTTTGTTGCCCACGCTTCTGGTGTCATGTCTACGAATCCTCAGAACACATCAGAACACACCAAGTGAACTCATGTATTGGCAGGTTCATAGTGGTATTTTAATGAAACCAAAGACCCTTAAAAGAGGGAGGAAGAGATGAGACAGGGTCATTGTCAGTTTGTAAGTTTCCTAAATCTGCAGAAATCCCTGTCTTTCTCTCACAGTTGCTTTACCAGTCTTTCTAGCATCGTCAGCTCAGTCGGATGGGCTTTTTGGGTCATTCTCTTTTTTCACAGATTAACCGAGTCACTCTCTCATTCAACAAGTCTTGCTGAGCCTCTGCTGTTCATCAAGACCTGTACTAGGTCAGATGCATCAAATGTCAGCCCTGTTTTCAATGAGAGCCCCATCCCAACTGTTGGCTGGGATTTGATGTTCATCCCAATACCCTCTCAAGACCCCTGCACTGCCAGTCAGACCCGAGGGACCATCTCACGGCTCTGTGGGAAGGAAGCACCAGTCTTCCTCACAAAAGCAGGGAGACCCATGGGCAAGGAGTTACATTCATTCCAGGGCCAGGTGCTCACGACTCCTTGTTGAATGAATCGGTGGTGCCCAGAACCCCAGAGTCCACTGGAGATTCCTCCTCTGATCCAAGGTGAGCTCGACTCTCAGGCCCACGTTGACCCAGCGCGTGACGCTGGCATTTTCTGGACCGGATGCAAAGAGAGAGAAGCTGGGTAAGGCAGGTTAATCTCTTCTGCTGCCGAACTGGAACCCAGCACAGCCCGAGGCACGTCTGAGGAAATGCATTAGGGTTGCCTGAAGGGCATTTGAAACTCCCAGGACCTAGCTGCACCCTAAACCAATTCAGTTAGAAACTCTGAGACCGGTTGTTGGGGTTTTGTTGCTTTTTAATTCCCCAGGTGATACACATCTGAGGTTGGGAGCCGGTGGGCTCCAGGAAGTTTGGAAGCCAGTGTCCAACTTGACTTTAGTTCTCTCCTGCACACCTGCTCTCTCTGTTGCTCTGGATTCAGTTTTCCACCTTAAATTGTTTCTGATCCTTGTTTCTTTTGGCGGATAGGCAGTTAAGGTAGTCTTTAGCTGAAACATGGCCTTTCATGGCTACGATTTCTGCAATAATGTACTTTTGCAACATTAGGAAAACATCCTGCTGGATGAACGGATGAGTGCATACAGTAATTAAAAAGCAGGAGACAACATGGAGTTGCAGCGATGTTTTATTTATCTCCAAAGTCTCGTTTTATGAAAAGCAGGTTTGATAAGAGGAAGAAGAAGAGATAAGTGGAGAATGTTATAGAGATTCTAAAGGGGCCTTCTAGATATCCTCAATGTGTTTGGGGATGTGGTGACTCTGTATTTATGTTTAATTTCACTTTAAACGTTTTGTTTAAAAAAAGTTGTTTCAAGTTATAGTAATTACTTTTTTTTGATAAACACAAATCCCTGGCTTTCTTCTTATTCAGTGATTAGTGTAAATTTTTACCTTCTATATGAAACACAGAGAGAGGAAGGGAAAGGTGGGAGGGAATTTCCTTAGCTACCAAAGAGCTGGCAAATGGAAGGAGGAAATGGGTGAGATTAATGGAACTGGAAGAGGGGAGACAGAGAAGGAGGGCGTGGACGGGTGTGGGAGGCTAGGCGGGGGGTGGTGATCACTGGTGTGCACACAATCTCTTGGGACAGGGGAGGAACGTGGGGGCAGCCGGAGAGACCCGCTGCCTTCTAGGGTGACCAGCTGTCCTGGTTCACCTGGGGCTGAGGGGCTGCTAGGGACGTGGTGCTGTTTTAACACCAGGACATTTCTGGGCGAACCAAGGCTAGTTTGTCACCCTAACTGTTGGCCGAGGACCAACTGGTTGCTTGGTCACTAATTTTCGTTTGGAGGCAGTTGGGGACAGGAAAGGGCAGTGCAGGAATCCCAGGTGGGGCAAGTGTGGCCAGGCCGTCAGTGACATGGATTTGAAGCTCAGTGTCTAGCATTTGGGGGATACCTTTACCTAATCCATTTGTCCCCAGTGGGGAGGGTGGGACGTGAGAGAACGGTGAGCCTGAAGAGACTCTTGAAGAGAGAACAGGGCAGAAAGCTTCCTCCTCCAAGGCATGTTGAGTGTGTTCTGCCCCCAGACTAGGGCTTGCTTGAAGGGCGGGCTTCGTCCTTCCTCTCTGAGTGCTTATCACCTGTGCACCTGGTGCGCAGGCGTCCAGCACGTGTTTGCTGAGTTAAATCCAGCCAAGTGGAGGCCCATGTTGGGATGTCCGGCGTAAACGTTAAGGGTCATGCGTATTTACCAAAAGATTGTCATAACCTTACTTACGATATCGTTGAGGATACAAAACACGCCAAGCAGCCATGCTTAGAGAATAATATGAAACGAACTTGTTGGAAAACCAAAGCACTGTGTCGTGTTTGGGTTCGGGGCTGACTCTCAGAGGGACACTTCAACCCAAATTGGTTCAAATAGCAAAGCAGGGCAAGTAAGCCAAGTAAACCACTCTTTAAATCACCATGAGTTGTACTGAGATTTTGTAGGGACGAGGAGAAGACTCAGGAGAAAGAACGAGAGGACAGAGAGTGTCGGCTCTGTTATGCTGGAGTAAGCGAGGCCCCCAGTCCCAGCGGTGAGCGATGGCACGTGTGCGATTCTCTCATCTCTGTGTCCATCACGGGCAGCCGTGACGTCCTGTTTGTTCTGGGAGCCCAGGCTGAAGGAGCAGTTCCTGAGTCCTTGCAGTCAGAGGGATACGAGAGCGTGTCAGAACTCAGGACAGCTCCTAAAGCTTCCCCTGGAAGGGACACACATCACTTCTGGGAAAGGCAAGCCGCGCAGCTGGCCTAATGGCAGGGGTGGGGGCTCCACAGGGAGGCGGTTGTGATCTCCGCACAGTCTGATCACAATTTCAAGAACACCGGCTATGTTTTATGAGTTACCACTTTGCTTACCGTTAGCCACATCTTTTGACGTCACACGGTCATCTGCGATCTATTTTACACACCTGATGTTGACATAACCCACACAACCCAAGCACATACATATCTTCTCAGAATGTGGATGTCTGGAGACAGGCAGCATGACACGTAGGGGGAAATGAAATAGAACAAAATGCAGCCTGAATCGGGACCTTTGCCCTTAGTCAGTTACGAAGCTTTTAGCTAAGATGCTTTCTAAGTCATAGAATATTACAAATATTCAGGACGGAGGGCAGTTTACTGCCCTGCCTTTGAATAACCAAAGTCCAAGTGGCTGCTGCTTAGTTTGCATTAAATCAAAACCTGATCTTCTCTTAAAGGGAAAATAGATTTCTGACTTCATATTTCCCTTCTCCGGCACCTTATATTTTGACTCCACACATTACACAGTGAGTAAATGAGGGACCTCGAGCGGGCCATCCTCTCTCTGTGCTTGTTCCCCTGTGTCTACAGTGAGGTGCTGGGCTGTACCAGTGGTTAGGGTGCATTTCAGCCACTCCGTCCTGAGCCCCAGACATTCAGACTCAGGGGCATCTGGGCATCTGTGCATTGAAATGGTGCCCCGGGGACACTGATGTCCCCACCGGGTTAGGAGCTGTTAGACCAGAGTCTTAGGAAGGGGTTGGCTTGACCTCCCTTCCAGCTCCCACCCACTGGGAGTGGCTCTGGCCCCATCTCTGGGCTTAGCCCTGGTGAGACCATAGGATCAGGCTGAGGAAGGCTCGAGACACAGACTGAGGGTGTCATTTCTTCCCACCCCCCTCTTAGCCTCCCACTTTACCGAGGTATGAAGTTTCCGGGGAGATGAGGCACCTGATGGTCTGAAAGTCAAGATTCCGTCTCCTCGGTTCTGCTTTCTTGTCAGCGTGGTGGTGGGGTCTGTGCCGCCACGGCACCTTGCACCAGGGGAGTAATCGTAGACGGAGGCCAAATTCGACTTGGTGGTTCACATCACAGACCTTCCAACTCCCCTCCTGGCTCCCACACCTGTCCCCATGGTACCTTCTTGTCCTTTGGGTGTCCCTGTCTCGATCACTAAACCTGATGAGGATGCTGGGCCCTTGATCAGTGACTGTCCTCTGCCTCATCAGCGGGGCCCGTCAGGTGGTGGGGAGACTGCGATGCGTTTCCCTCTCGCGGCAGCTGGCAGTTAGGTCCCCGTCCCCCCATTACAGCGAGCGGATGATGAGCTGGTTGGTCACAAACTGGAGGGTGCTGGTCGGGCTCCCTGACAGTTCACTGTGCTCCTTCCTAGAGAGGGCGGCAGGTGAGATGTCTCTGGAAACTAGGGCGTGTTTAGAAGCCTGCCTGATCGTGAGGATGGGGCCAGAAGAATCCAATCAAAACTAATCATTTGTGCTGTTCGAGTTACAGAACCTAGCACTAGGCTATGTAATGTAACACTTCTTTCAGCAACTGCGAGGAAAGCGCTGCGGTTTGGGGACCTAGCGGCCCCCGTATCCCGCACACCACTTCCACCTTAAATGACGACTTGAGTAGGTGGCGACTCGTCTTCAAGGCATGACGAGAGACTCACAGCTAACATAGCCTGGGCGCCAGGCCCGCACACCTGTTGTCACTGAGTCATCCCACAGCCCTGAGGCTGCAGAGTCCCTTTACAGGTGGAGGGACGCTGGGTCCGCAGGTTAAGTAACTCACAGAAGCAGAGAGTGGGGAACAGGTGGGTGCCCCGCCCCCCTCCCCTTGTAGTGCTGACTCGTGTTTAAATAACTAGGCTCTATTCCGGTTGAGAAGACCACATGGTGAATGGTTCCGTTTATGAGAAATGTTCAGAATAGACGAGTCCACAGATAAAGGGAGTAGATCAGTGGTTGCCGGGGTTGGGGGGGCTGGGGGGGCCCGGGGAGGGGAGGGCGTGGGAAGTGACCACTTACAGACACGGGTGATGAAATGCTCTAAACTTGACAGTGGGGGACAGTATAGCTCAGCAGTAGAGTCCTTGCTTAACATGCATGAGGCCCTGGGTTCAATCCCCAGCACCCCCATTAAATAAATAAATACATAAATAAATCTAATTACCTTCCTCCCCCAACTCCCCCCCAAACCACTGTTAAAATCGATTGTGTTGATGGTTACACAGGTCTGTGAAATACTTAAATCAATTAAATGCATGTGCTTTAAATAGGTGAATTGTATGGTATGTGAATTCTATTGTCATCAAGCTGTTAAAAAATGAAAGCAAGTAGGTGAGTTTCCTGGGGCCACTGTAACAAAGCACCACAAACTGGGGGGCTTGAAACAACAGACATTTACTGTCTCCCAGCTCTGGAGTCAAAAGGCTGAAATCAAGGTGCGGCAGGGCTGTGCTAGGGAGGGTCCGTTCCCGGCCTCAGTTCCCGGCTTGTGGCTGGCGGCTTTCTCCCCCTCTGTGTCTGTGTCCAAATTCTCCTCTTTGTAAGGACACCACCTTACTGGACTAGGGCCCACACTCGTGCCCTTACTTTAACTTAATTACTTCTGTAAAGACCCTATTTGCAAATAAGGGCCTATTCCACAGGGCTGGGGGTTAGGGCTCCAAAACGTCTTCGGTGGGGAGGCACAATTCAGCCCATAGCAGCGAGGAAGGGTACCTGCATGCCACCTTCCAAGAGGTTTCGTTCCAAATTGTTAAATGTTTTATAAGTTTCAGCCTAAGTTTTAGTGTTTATTCAGTTTTTCAGAAAAATTAAAATTGATGGGGAATCTTTGTGGCCAACAAATCTGGACACTCAAGCCTGCCAGTTCTTGCATCTTTCGTAGGGATGTCTGCAGGCAGGGGTCCGAGGGGGCCCATACAAAAGCGGCATCAGTTTAAAAGGACGAGGGAAGACATCCTTCTCAGCAGGCGCAGGAAGATGAATCTAGCTTGTCAAAGAGAGGACGTGCTTGGGGCCACTGTTAGAGACGGCAGCCTGGAGCCAAAAATTGTTTTGTGCCCCAGTGTGATTTGTGTTGGTTTCAATTAAATCGGGAAGCCTGGTGTCTGGTAGGCAACAGCCTGGCCTCCCACCACCTGGGCAGCCCAGAGCCTTCTGTTCAGCGGTGCCTTTGAGGCAGTTTTAGGTCAGACACTTTCAGAACTGGAGCACCTGCCTGAGCCTAGCCGGGCTCAGCCAGTCAGCACTCGGCTATGGATGAGTCAAGCCTGGCTTCCCACTTCAGTGGAAGACCTAGTTGCCCGGAGCCTTCCAGAGCCTTCTAGAGCCTTCCAGAGCCTTAGCAGCATGTCCAGGGACCAAAAGGGGAGCACGTACTAGGGAGTCTTACAAAATGCAAGGCCCCTCCCGTGCCTCTTTTTTTTTCCACTTGCTCCTTATCTCTCAGACTCTCAGCGTCAACCTTACTCCTTTCATGAAGCTCTTTTTTTTTTTTTTTTTTTTTAATGACTTTCTTCCAAGGCGGCCACTTCCTTCTGGAAACTACTATGGGGGTTGCGGTCCACACCACACCAAGTACTGCACCGACGCTCTGCCTGCCTGTTCCTTGCCTCCACGACTCTCCTCTCGGCCAGGACTGAGGTCCCCGAGGTCAGGGGTCTCGTCTTCCACTTCTCTTGCGTCCCAGGACCCCGTGTGAGGCTGGCACATGGCTGGGGGTCCCGGGGATATTTGTTGTTAGGAGAGGGACCCCCGAGAGAGAGCAAGAGCTGCGGTGGGCGGCGGAGATGCCCGACAGACCGAGGGGGCCAGTGTGAAGGGAGGAGCCTATCCTGTTGTGTTTAACTACAACATGGAAGGGGGAAATGGGGGCTTCCCAAGTGCCAAACCGCTCCTACTGAGGGCAAGCATCCCTACCTCCCAGATGACGGGGCTCCCGCTTCCTAGGTCTGAGGCGCTCTCTCCTGGATGAGACTGTGCAGTGTTCACAAGCATTGTGCTCCGCCAGAGCTACAGGCTGCAGCCCAAAAGCTAACAGGATGGAAGCCAGAGGGGTGAGGGGGGGTCTTTGTGACCAGCGGGGCTGGTGATGGGCTCAGAGGGGACCCTGCGAGGAGGAGAGGCCCATGGAGGCTTTGACAAACCACGAGGGGTGCGTGTGTTATCTTCCCTGGGCATCAGTGTTCCTGTTGTGTGCGTCATCTTTTGGCTGCCAGCAGGAATGGCAAATCCTGCCCCTTCCTCCCCCTGTTCGCGGCCCCTTGCACACCTGGGCTGGTTTGGACTGAAGTTAGGGGAGAAGCCACTGCAGGGCCATGTGAACAAGCCCAGCCAGCTTTCCAGCAGGCAGGACTGAGCTCTTCCTTGTCATGTGCAGGCAGTCAAAGTCAAGAGCACGTGGCTCCAGCCCATGTGGCCTTGGGCAAGTCACTGTCTAATGGCCACATGTGAGTTAGAGCTTATATCCGTGTTAGTTCTTTGACAGCCGTAACTCCGTGATTGGGCAGGGGATGGCTCCAAACACAAATGTAGAAACACATGCACGTGCGGTCAGCGTGCTTCCTTGGAAGAGGCTCAAGGACCCGGCTCCACATTCACAGTTCAGGGGAGCTTGTGGCCTGAGAGCAGTCTCCACATGTGGGGCTTCAGACAGTAAGTCTCTTAAGACTTTTGAGAGTCCAGAACGTGGCTGTGAACGGAGGAGAAACTGTTACTCTGTGCAGGGGGTATGCGGGCGGGGAGGTTGGTTCCTCTTCATTAAAATCCGGGCATGAGATCCCACTGATTCCAAGTGGCTTTGCAGTCCAGGAGTTCTAGGACTGCCAGTTCTACCTGGATGGAGGTGTCCAGTGTGGCCTGCTGGCAAAGGAATCTTAGCCAGTTTGGCTGCTTAGCAAACACCTGAGTACTCTGGTAAATACCCATGGCCTCCGGGACTGGAGGGGGATAAGGCCGTGTGTCTCCCTGCCTCCCCCAGTCCCGACAGCCTCAGTACCAGGTGGCATGTTATCAGGAAAGCAAATCCTCGACCAGAGCTTGCTAAGCCCCTACAGATGATTTCGGGCAGCAGGTACCACCTATTCTTGTAGCTCAGAAGAAGTCTTGGCAGTTTCACTCTGAGCAGAACCCAGAGGTATTTTGGGGGCAGGACCGGCCGATCTAACAACAGAGCTCAGCATCAGGTCCTTTGAGCTGGAGGATGCAGGAGCAGAAGGCGCCCAGCCTCCAGGGTGGCAGTGGGGGCACTGCCGGGCCAGCTGGATTCTCTGGTTGCTTTTTTCCAGGGTGCGGCAGCCCGTGCAGTCCTCCTGACCCAGCACTTATCTTGACACCACTCATTTTGCCAATGAAAAGGAGCTTTAACATTTCTGGAGCTGATTAATAAGCCCTCTGCCAAAGATTTCAATAAGGAGGTTCGAGGTGCCAAGTAGCCCTCTTCGGAGGCTGATTCCCACCTGTGATATTTTGGAAGCCACCAGACTGCCCCAACATATTGCGTAGGACGCAGGAGCATTGGCCTCAAGCTGTTTGTAGGAATGGACTCCAAAGTCAATTGCCACACCACCCACGTCCCTGCTTGACCCGGTACCTCTCAGGTGCTATTGCCAGTGGATGGCCATGTTGATGCATGCCCCCTCTCCTGGGCTGCCCAGTTTTCGAGTGAAATACAAGCACAGCCAGTGCAGGCAGGAGCCAGGTCCTGGGCCCAGGGGCCCCTCTCGTTTCAGTGTCTCACCACCTGCACTGGCCAGCCTCTGGCTTTCCTATGCACAGAGCTGGCAGCCCCAGGATGGCTGACTGTGAGTGCAGGGACAGCATCACCACCTACGAAGAGGGAGGAAAAAGGCTTTACTTAGCAGCCGCTGTCAGTCTGCAAGGTCCTTGAGGGTGAGACCCGTGGGCCAGGCGCCGTGGCGGATCTGGACGCGGGGCTAGGGGTCCCTGTGCTTTCAGGGCTGGGGCTGCCTTCCTGCAGCGGCGGCTCATCACAGGGATGAGTTTGGCGCACAGCGTTGGAGTTTGGGGCTCCTGGCTGAGGATGGCATGGAATTGGGCAAAGGAGTTGTGCTAAATTCCTAGAATGTGAGGGATCTAACCCCGGTCTGTCACACGGGGTCGCGGTGGGGGCAGTCTTACTGGTGTGTGATGTGTGTTTCGTTTTCTGTGTCACTTACACAGCGGGGTGATACTGTGCATGGTTTATGGTTTCCCCGCCACGCCTCCCATGTCATTTGAATTCTTCGAAGTCGTCGCTGCCATTTCCTGCCAGCACGTGTGTGGCTCTGTGAGCGTGTTGACAGACTCCCCTCCTTGTACCCTCGCGTGGCACCTGGTCCTCCCATTGCTGCAGAGACTCTCCTAGTGCAGAAAGCTTTGTGTGCCGTTCAGATTGTCTTTGGGCTGGACCCCTGACGGGAATTGCCTACCGAGAGCGTGAGCCTCTTCCTCTTATTTTTAATTACAAAAATAATAAGCCTGTGCCACAGAAAAACCAGAAGATACAAATAAACAAAAATCAATCAGTCAAAGGGGGTGAGGCGCACCCCTGCTAGAACGGCGGGGACACACCAGCCAGGCTCTGGAGGGAAACGTGCCTGGGGTTGAGTCCCAGCATTGCAGGTGGTTTGTCTGTCACCTTGGGCCTCAGCCTCTCTGAACTACAATTTCCTTCCTAGCAAAATGGATGGGAATTTACCTGTCTCTCTCCTGTGCAGGTTGAGAGAACATATGTAAATGCCAGCACTCAGAATACACTCAAGAATCCAATTCCAGGAAGAAGGCTGGGGCGTAACCTGCAGAGGCCAGCGAAGCCTGTTGGGGGTGGCGGGGCCCTTGAGGACTCAGGGAACCGCTTAACGAAAGCCGGAGAGATTGGAAGGCTGGGTGGCTGTGGGCCCAGCTCTTGTGCACCTGGTACAACATTTGGCTTTGTTTTGTAGGTGGGAGGGCACTCGTGTTATGGGTTTTGTTTTATTTTGGTTTTACTTGGTCTTTTTCGATATGGTGAGGGTGCTGAGAGTGATGTTCAGAAAGCAGTGTTTAGGAAAATTAATTGAGGGCGAGTGATTGGGGGGGTTGTGTCACAGGCAGGCGTCTCCCCAAGACCGGCGGTGGGGCCAGCAATGGTCTTTGCCATTATCTTTGACCTACTGGGGCCCCTCCTTCGGGAGCGCTGAGCTCTACCCTCTAAGGAGAGTAGATGGGAAAGCTCAGAGCCTGAAGAGGAAGCATGAGCCTCAGGCTCAGTGGAGGTTTTGGAAGCGAGAATAAATGCAGGTGAAGATGATGACACGTGGTGGTCGCTTGCCAGCCGGAGCAGAATGCTGTGTGCTTCTCTATCTCTCATGAATAATACCAGGTACCTGAGACCTGGGGTGGCCGGTGGTCAGAACTGCAGAATGTCACTCACACCCCGTAAGTCATTCACAGGTGCTTGTCTCCAAGTGTAGCCAACCTTGGAACACTTCGGATGGGAGAGCCCACTGGCGTTTCCAGCTATTCCAAGCAAAACTAAGTAGGCTTTTGGCCTCCAGCCTGTTTGTATGCTTTGGAATAAAGCACACAGAAAATAAAACAGGCCCAGCTAACCCAGCGAGGCTAGTTCCAGAACCAGCTGGAGAAAATATTGTGATTGGCTGGGTCTCCGGTGGCCCCATCGTCCGCGTGCCCGGGGTGGGGTGGGGGGCTGGCTGCAGGCGGCCTTCCACTCATCCCCAGAAGGCACTAGCCCTTTGCACTTCCCTCTGGTTCCAGAATAATCCCTCACATCCCAAGCAGATGCTTGTTTTTATCCAACTGCCTGCTCATCCATTATCCCCACAGCAGTGCTGGGAGATACACAGAGCCAGCGTGTTCATTCAGGCTCTTTCCTCAGAGGGAAGACTGAGGTTCAGAGACATGGGCCTGCGCTGCTGTCCCAGAACGCTCGTGTTGAGGTCTCAGAGGACCTGGAGGGGCTTTGGGTAGCACCATGCTGACTGCCACAGAGAAGTTTATTACACTCGTGGTGCTTAGAACCAGGAGGCTCCTACGCCACGCAGGGCCACACAGAGAAGCACAGGGTGGGTCAGGAGGCAGGAGGAGCTGGGGGAGATGTGGGCAGGCACCTGGACTGGGGTTTCTGTGGAAACAGGTGAGGCAGGGTGAACAGGCACAGGTTGGTGAGTTTGAAGAATTTCAGCAGGCTCTGGGTGCAGGGGTCTCATGCCTGTCCCGAGGGGGAGAGCCCCCGGGAAGAGGGGAGGGCGGTGTGGGCTCTGCATCCATTGGTCTTCATGTGAAATCTGTGCTCCTGGGTGAGCAGTGTCCCGTCCCCAGGGATTGCAAACCCTGGGAGGGCAGTTTCTCTACAGTCAGCAAGGTCTCAGATACCAGAGCATCAGAATTACAGGAAAGAAGGTATGGTTAGTAAAAAGGACCAAAAAATACATTTTACAAAGAGCTAGCCACTTGGCCATGTTGAATGTCATTGTTAACCTGCACTGTGTCTCCCTCCGGGTGTTTGCAGGCTGTCTGGTCGGGGTTGGGGGTCTGTGGTTTCAAGTGGGAATTTCACTAGCAGAGTCTTCTGGAAGGGCCTTAGGCATCATTCTTGCCAGTGGGAAAATGGCATTCTCTCTATCCCAAGGCCGGGGGCCCCCAGGGAGTCCAGGTTTCTGAAGCCACCGTGCTGTTTTCCTCTGAAGCCAACCGGCCTTTGCCTGAAGGGAGACAGGGACAGTGCAGGGGGCTGTGCTGGCCAAGGACTTGGAGCTCAGATGCCACGGACTGCGGCACCGTTAGCCTCTCCTGCCTCCATTTGTCCTGCTGCCTGTCTTTTTAAAAGCGCTCGCTCGGCCCTCCCTCCCCCTCACTTGCCCGTGTAGTAAGGAGGTGCCTCCCCCGCAGCCCCTGACTTGAGAGGTAATGACAGTTTGCTGCAGTCCCGTCAATGAGGGGGTCTGGCGTGCGTGGCACAGCAGCTCCAGCCGGCAGACTGCCGGCTGCGCTGTCTCCGGCCAGCTCGTGCTGTCTGCCATCGCTTGCTGGGCTGCTCTGGGGACCGGGAAC
This sequence comes from Camelus dromedarius, assembly GCF_036321535.1. NCBI lineage: Eukaryota > Metazoa > Chordata > Mammalia > Artiodactyla > Camelidae > Camelus > Camelus dromedarius. The sequence goes on from NC_087442.1 coordinate 4,636,359, forward strand.
ACACCCAGCCCGGTGCCCATCTGTTGCAGGCGTGCCGCGGAGCCGCCCGGAGAGCAGCTGAACCCTAGAAATTACCTTGGCGGGGTGGGGGGGGGGCAGAGAACCCCCGTCTCGGGGATCTTTCCAGCGAGTGAGGCTGCAGGATTTTCTCAGAGCCGGGGGCGCTGTCTCCCCCATCACTCGTCTCGTCAGCCAGCGCTCTCCAGCCCTGCACTTCTGACGAGCGCCGGGGCGGGCCGAGGAGACCTCCAGGACCACCTGCGGCTGAGCAAGCAGACCTTCCCTCCGGAGCTGCATTTCTGAATGCGTGGTGAGGTCCGTCCCCGGGCGTGTGGCGCTTTTCTCTGATGGTGCTTCGTCTGCTTTGCATGCAAGACGGATGCTGAATTCTCGCTTTGTTCCGCAGGAGCCTCTTATTAAACACCTCCAGGCCGAACCAGTGTTCCCTCCCCACCTTGGAGCCGGGTGTTTTCTCCTTACATAACTTTTTCTCCGTGATTTAGAGAATAGCTAGTGAAGGTGGTAGGTATGTGTGTGGGCGAATTCATCTCTGTTCCTTCTCTGAGTTCGGTCCCTCCTCCCGCCGCTGGCCTGAGTGCAGGCCCCCTCCCCAACCCTCCCACCCGCCCTAAAGTTCCCTTGCTGAAAGCTTAGCAGAGTCGACATTCCCTGCCTTTCCTCTCCCTTCCCTGAGTCATCCTTTATTGAATCTGTCCCAAATGGAAAGGACTGGGGATGACGTGAGGGTCCCTGGGCACAGCCCCGTTGTCCCTTGGAAGGCTCTTGACCACCTGGTCTCCTGCCAGTGGAGGGTGAGCCGTAGAAAGCAGACTTGTTGCTTTTAACTTACGGGGAATATGCATTGAAGAAACGGAAGGCAGGAGGGCAGTAGGGGCAGAGGGAGCGGTGAGGGAGACAGGAAGGGAAAGAAGGGAGGATGGAGACGTCCTCACCCAGGACTGGGCTCAGGCTGGTCTGTTCTCTGTGGGAAGGAGAAGGGTGCAGGCTGAGAACGAGAAGCCTTAACTGTTGACCGCGTTCGCAGAGCAACAAGTAGAGCTGCGGGCTGGGGAGGGCTTGATCCCGGGACGGCGCGGCCTTGCCTTGGCCTCCGCTGGCACCGATGGGCCAGGTGCTGCTCTAGTTACATGTGGAGAGAACCTGGGCTTGGAGTCCGTGATTGCTGGTACTGAGTCCTGGTGGTGGGGAGAGACGAAGAGGGGGTTATAAAAGAAGAAGGAAGATTGATTCTGTGCTTCTGAATCTGCAGTCTAGCTGCGAGAAGAGTGACTGAGATGATTCAAGACTCGGGGGCCAGTAGATAATCAAGCATTCTAGGTCATGAAAGGCAGGCCCATGGGGTGGTCTGGAGCAGTTGGGAGAGGGCTGCATGGAGGAGCTGGGCTCAGCAGGTCCCCCCTGGGCCTGGGGGGGCGATGGGAGGCAGACAGGAGGATTCCCCCCAGAGGCGTCCATCTGAGTGCAGGGGAGACCCCAAAGCATAAACAGGGGAGACTTTGAGGTACTGTTAGGTGTGGCCAGGGAGGAGACCTGCAGGAGCAGAGGGGAGGGGGTGGGGGCAGCTCGTGAAGCTTCCTAGGAGTGGGATGGACCCCCGCAGTGAGGCTGAACCAGCTCCATTGGGCTCCATCGACCTCTCAGCCAGGCTGATTCCTCACTCCGAAAACAGCCCAGTTCCCTCCACTGGCCCAGGAGGCATCGTAACACGGCCTCTGAGGACCAGGACTTCTCACGTCTCCAACAGCTTCCCCAGTTGGCGTGGAAACTTCCAAGGGCTACGTAAATCTAAGGTGGGGTGTTCTGTCTGATTTTGGTTTTCTTTTAATCCTGATATTAGGCCTATGAGACAGGTGTAACTCCTTTCTATTGAAGAGGAGACTGAAGGTTAAAAGGTTAAATTCATTCAGGGAAGATCACTTGAAAATCTAGGAGATTAAAGGTACTTAATCTTCTCAACACACCTAAGCTCCCAAGGGTTGAACTGGGAAGAGAAGCCAGGTGTCCTGAGGCCCAGCCCGTCTTTATTGAGGAGTTGGGTGGGGCGGTGAGGAGGGGGCTGGTGGACTGAGAAAAGGTGGGGAGACCTCATCCCAGGCTGTGGTCTCCTCTTCAGGTCGGGTCCCCAGGCTGGTGTTAAAGTCAGCTCTTCAGTGCAACCATCTCTTGACTCCTGTGTGCCAAGTGCTGGCTGTTCCAAGATGAGTAACCCCTTTGGTCTTGACCTCAGCAGGGAATGGTGCTGAATAGCTGGGGATCCCTGGAAATGGAGGTGCAAATTGGGAGTTCTCATTTCAGCTCAGGTGTTAATTAATGGAATCCTTCTTGGATTTTCCCAACCCCCTCACTGCCCTCCTTCAAACGACAGACCTTGTTCTTCCTTTAAAAGTATCCCAGGCTCTCCTCCGGCAAGACGCCCATCCCCTCCTGGCAGACCCCGTTAGCATCCCGGCACCCCGCCTGTGGGCTGACACAGGTTAACACCTATCCTTTTGCTTTACGTGTTATTTTGTATTAAGTTGTGTTCCGTTAGCTCCTGTAGATTGATTCCATTGGTAACTCCCTCAGCTCAGTTGGGGTTTTCATGTCTGAGAAGGGCTGTCTCCCTGTCACCTCTTAAACTGCTCATAGCTTTTTACATCTGGGGAAATATTTATTGACTGTGCACGAGGCACCCGGCACCGTGTTTGGCGTTTTCGTGGATGTTCGTAATTTTAATTCTCATGACAATCTTAAGAGGTTTGCCTCATTTTACACAAGAGGAAATGGAGGCTCCGTGGACTTGATCATCTGTGGAGATTGCATAGCCAGTATTTGGCAAACCAGGATCAAACTCAGGCCCTCTGACTCCAAAGTTGCCCCTGCCCCGTCCCCACTGTCGCACTATATAGACCCTGTGGCCAATGTCTGGCGGGAGCACTGGCATCTCGGCTCGCATCATGGTGTGATAGTGTGATGGTGTGATGACAGCCAGAAACCAGGGTAGGACCTCGGGCGGGTGACTTGCTGCGAAGGTTCTGGCTTCCCCACCTCCTTCAGGTGGGGACCAAACTTCCTTCCCATAAGCGTGACTTGAGACGCTCAAGTCCTAAAGGGGATTAATGACAGATGGCAGAGCTCTTACCTCAGTGACCACATCTTCAGTTGTGAGAAGGATGTAATCAAGTCACAAGGTTTCCTTCTTTAACCCCGAGCCCTTTGGCACTGGACTTGGGAGTCAGACTTGAGTTGAGGTCTGTGTCCTACTCCTTACCAGCTGGGGACCCAGGCCAATTATTTCATTTTTCTGAGCTTGATTTTTCTTCTAAAAATGGAGATAAAAGTAACACAATAGCCACCGGGTTGGATGAAACCAGTTGACCAAGGCTGAGTTCCGGGCACATAATAGATGCTCGGTAGACAACAGAGCCCCTCCCTTTAGGAGGCGGTCAGTTGTGGAGTTTCCCCCACTGAGTCCAGCAGGGCCTTTCCAAGCAGGGCCTTAAAGTGACGCGTTTTCTGATGGAGTTCTCTGGGTTTTACCACTTGCATTATTCATCCAGCAGTCGAGGCGGGAGGGCTTTGGGTTCTGTTGGGTTCACATAGTTCCCCTGCAGCTCCATTCCGGCCACTTCGCATCTGTCCTTAGTGACGGACATGTCCGCTCCCTCCCTCCTCCCCGACTGTCCCACGCCGACAGTTTGCACTCTCTGGTGGGTCATCTGCTGTCTCCATGCAGCTCCCCCAGTACAACCAACCCCTGAAGGTCACAGTGGCCTGGGTTCACTATCTTCCTCGAATCATCAATTCCTGTCTTGATTTCCTTTGGCATCTTTCACCCTAAGATACAGCAGAGTAGGAGGTAGCAGGGAAGAAGAAGAAACGCTTTCTGTTTTGCTTTTACTTTGCAGGCAAGGTATGTGGTGGCATTTCACTGTCTAATGTCTGCTTTTAAGGGCGTCTGCCATCTGCCTGTGACAATGGCTCCAGCTCCTTAGTCCGTGTGCGTTAGAGCCTCACTGTGTAGGTCCCAGGAGATAGGAGAACGGAACTCAGCGAGGCAGCCAGAGTCTGCAGGCGGCGCTGCGACCACCCCCAGAGCGTCAGGGGGTCCGGGCAGCCCAGGGCTGTGGAGCCGGGGGTCAGAATTGTCTTCCAGCCGGTTCCTCCTTCTCTTCTGGGTCCAGGGCTCCCCGGATAGGGTCTCACCACTTCTTGGATTGAGAACCAGACGTAGAATCAGGGGCAGAAGGGAGGCAAGATGAAGCACCCCAGCAGACTTGTAACCCAAACAGCTTGTGTTTTCTGCCCTTAAACGCAGACATTCTCCTTAATTGGCAGCTGAGTTGGCTAAGTCACGTTCAGAGTCGCGTTTTCACGGCTGGAAGTAGAATCAGAGCCAACACGTGTGGGCATTTGGGGGTTTCTGAGACGTCCACGGTGTGTGTGTGGGGGGGAGACCCGGGAGGGCCTGTGTTTGGGAAAAGGTCATAAGGAAACAGACAGAGTGTCCACACTTAGAGCAGGGACGGTACACAACCCTCCAAATAACCAGGACCAACAAGCAGCATCTCCCATAGTTGGTGTAGGACTCGCTCAGGAAGGAGAAAAGACGGCAGAACGTAAGGTATATGCATTAGGGCAAAAAGGCTCCTTCCAGGAGGGAGCGATTCTGGTCCTGGATGTGTGGCTGCAGCCCTGCGGCTGGTTGTCAGGGCTGGGGTGGGGGGAGGTGTCCTGCGCTTGGCACAAACTAGCCATCTGACAGGTAAACCCTGCCCGCCCCGTTCTTCTCAGCACATGTGAAAGCATTTCTAGAAATATTTTCACCAGTAAGGATCAGAAAGGTGATTTTTCCTTATCCAAAAATTAAGTTAACTAAAATGCTTTAACTGCCATGACTAACCCTTTCCTACCCAGCTCGGCCAGAAAACAAGCGGGCGAGTTTCTGGATAATGGAAACTCCTCCCCAAAGCGAACACTTGCCCAGCCAGGTGAGCCTTCCTATCTCAGAGTCAAGACTGAGCTGGTAGGGAATCTGGACATGCCCCTGGTGGGGTGTCTGCACTTCATCGGAGAGCAGGACTGACATGCTTGTAAGGCCCGGAAGACAAAGATGGAAGGGAAGCTTCCAGTCCTCAGACACTGGGGACAGACCTCCAGCACAGGGGCAGGGCAGCAAAGGCTCCCAACCGAGGCCAGGCTGACTCCTGCCAGGAGTACTGAGGGCCTCCTAGGACCCTCCCTGCGCTGTTGCTGCACTGATTTGGGGGAGAGTGGGGTGGGAAGGGGCTGGACCGGGCTGGGGGCTCATCCATTTTGAACGAATTTTCTGCTCAGATTCCCAGAGCCCTCTGGCCTCTGGTGGGATTTGCCCTTCACGTTAGACCAAGACCCAAGCCAGGCATTTACCAAGAACGGCCAGGCCTGGCTCAGAGCTCGCTGCAGGCATCTGTCACCACCCACTCGCTCTGAGTCATCCCACACTTATCTGCTCAAATCGCAGAGCCTTGAAATGCGCTTTCCAGTTGGCTTTCCAACACAAATCCAGGGGAACACTCGGAAAAAGGGAGGGTCCTGGGGACAGGAGGAGGGATACGCCCCAGTCGGACAGCCTGGGGTGGAGTCCAGGGGCTTGGAGTGCCCTGCTGGGGGCCGAGAGCCCCTCCCTTCCATCTCCTGGGATAGTGTCAGGACGCCCCTCCTGGCCTTGCCCGGCCCCTTGTGGTCTCACTAGCGGCCACCTGGCAGCTCCTCTTCCAGGCAGGCTGCTGGCAGAGGGGGCACTGGGCTGGGCTGCTGGACTGGCCAGCTCTGTCCCCGGGAGAGACTTCTGAGGGAGGTGCCTTTGAGGCCGTGGGGCCTGGGAGAGGTGGAGGCAGAGCTGCTGCCTCCATTGCTTTCTCCTCCTCACCTCATCCCCTCTTCCCTTCAAAACCCCTGCTGGGTGCGGGAGCACCATCTCCCCCACTGCCACCTAAGTGAGGAGAAAAGCCTTCAGCCAGAGCCCCAGGTGTTCGCCCCCCACCCGCACTGGGAGCTCCTGGGTCCTACCAGCCCGCCAAATGGAGGTTGCCGGCAGCACCTTCTGTGCCCCGAGGACCAGCTTTGCAAGAGAGGAGTCATACTCAGGGTGTGTGAGTTGGGACCAACCTGTTCCCCTCCTGCCCGTTTACCTAAAAAGAAGGTCCCAAGTCTAGCAGTCTGGTACCGTGTCTAGCAGTTCTGCCCCCCAATCAGTTTTCTCTAATTTCACTCATGGAGAAAGATAAGGAGATCACTGTGCAGTTGCCCCCAAAAGAGAAAGATCCAGAGTATTTTTCAATAATCCCAGGTGGTCTATCCAGAGTTCAGACTGAGAGCAGCTGGCTGCGCCTGCCTCATCTGAAATGCTAACTGTCAAAAAACTGGAGTCCGGTAACATGTCCTTAACACCAAAGTCAGCCTGACATCACCCAGTCTCTGACACCGGAGGTACTTTGGGGTCTCAGTAACTGCCACTTGGACAAAATCTGGAATGCCAGTGAGTAATGATGTCCAGTTGAGATAAGCTGGCTGTGGTCGATGTTTTTCATCATGTTTAAATATCCACTGTGTTCTTTGTGCTCGGTGATCCCTACACTTCCTACTTGGCAGGATCCTGGGGAAGGTGTGGCTGTGGAGTGGGCAGGGACTCGTGGCCTCAGCCCAGGAATGTCACTGAGCATCCCCTGCCCCCCTGCTAGGGCCCCAACTCCAGCGCTCCCAGAACTGGCCTCACTCAAGCACTTTTTCTTTTTCTTTTTTTAAATTGAAGTATAGTTGGTTTACAATGTTGCGTTGGTTTCAGGTGTACAACAAAGTGATTTCAGTTATACATTTATAGATATTCTTTTTCAGGTTCTTTTCTATTATAGGTTATTACAAGGTATCAACTATCTTGTAATATCTGTGTTATACAGTAGGTCCTTTTTGTTTATCTATTTTATATATAAAATAGTGTGTATCTGTTAATCCTAAGATCCTAATCTATCCCTCCCCACCTTTCCCCTTTGGTAACCATAAATTTGTTTTCTCTGTCTGTGAGTCTCTTTCTGTTTGTAAGTAAGTTCATTTGTATCATTTTTTAGATTCCATGTATTAGTGGTATCATATGATATATGTCTTTCTCTGTCTGACTTACTTCACTTAGTATGATAATCTCTGGGTCTATCCGTGTTGCTGCAAATGGCACGATTTCATTCTTTTTTAATGGATGCATGGTATTCCATTGTATATAGCTAGTCATCCGCCGATGGACACTGAGGTTGCTTCCATGTCGTGGCTATTGTAAATAGTGCTGCTATGAATCAGCACTTTTTCTGTCCAACCGTCTCCACCCCACCCAAATTTCTCTCCTCTCCCTCCTAGGCCTTCAGGGTCCTCTTCTGAGATTAGCTAATCCAATAACCTACCAAATCAGAGAAGGGGTTAGTTTAATGAGTTATCTCTCCCAGTTATTTAAATACTGCCTTGACCCAAATAAAGGGTCTTGGAATAGGAAGTGGAAGCCCCTTTGTAAGTTTTGTGACATCTCATTCTTGGGGATTTACCTTTGGGAGAAATTGGGCTTCTGGTGTCCAACAAATCTTTCCTCCTGGATCTGTAGCTACTGGGTGTCTAAACTGGCTTCTGGAAGGTGAAATGCTGGCCTTTCAGACCCCAAGTGAGGAAAGAAGGGACACCCATGCCCGATCTGAAATGTGTAACAAGTACTTTGGCACCAGGAGGCCAATAGAAACGAAAAGTTTTGCTAGAAAATAAAGTGTATAACTGGTCTGTAATACACAGTACAGATGCTCCCTGAAAATTCTGTTCCCCCAGCTTGAAAAAGAATATTCAATATCCCGGGATTAATGCCATGGGCATGTTCCCTGGGGTCTATAGGCTGCTTGCTTTTCCTTTTCTCCCCTGTGGTATAGGGATGGGTGGTGGCTGAGCAGTCACTTTGGGGTCAGCTTTATTGGCATATAGTTTACATACAATAAAATTTACCAGCTTTAAGTATGCAGTTAGATGGGTTGTGATCCGTGCACACGTCACGTGACCACTAACACAGTCATGATACAAACATTTCCATTCCCCCCAAAATGTCCCTTGTGTCCCTTTGCAGTCTGTCCCCTCCCCACCCCCATCTTGAGAACAAGGGTGGGTCTGTGTCTTTCCTGTGAATGTCTTACCTGTGTGTCCAGCACAAGCCCAGATGCACAGGGACTACTTCACAGATGTTTAAATAGATAAACACATTTTTCAGATCCCCTTGAGGCTCCTTCTGGTTCCTCCCATTTGTCCTCAGTTCTGAAAGATTGTCTGACAAGCGTTTGTTCTTAAATAATTTCTGCAGTTAGTCATTCCTGATACCAGCCTTCTCATCAGCATTAGATAATCATCATTACCAGAGGTGATGACATTCCAGCTAAAAGCAGAGACGCGACGTCCTTATCGCTTATGGGGTCACAGGCAAGCGTGCGATCTCCTTTCCACTTTTCAGAAGACTGGAAACACTGCCGAACATCCATTGCCACTTTCTGTTCTCTCTCACCCTAGACCAGAAATCACCCACCTACGTCACCCCACCCTCTTCGGTTTGGGGAATTTTGCTTTCTCTTGGTAATTAATGAGGAAGTCAGCACTTGAGCAGTTTAGGAGCACACCTGGAGAGTGCTCCCAAAGGTGTTCTTAGTTCACAGGGACTGTCTTTCTCCCTAACTCTTCAGCAAGGGTTCAGAGCCCCTGCGTTGTGCCTCCCTGAACTGGCCTTTCTCCTGTAAGTTTGGGACGGATCTTGGCAGATATGAGGGTGCCACCGAATCTGCCTCTTTCCCCTAATCAAAGCTCTGAGAGAGAAGATTCTATGGTCTTCCTGCTGGGCTCAATAATCATACCATTTTGCCTCTATGTGATGGCATCTTGCCCATAAAATCAGTCCTTTATTTTAAAGTAATAGCCAACATTTTCCAAATGATTGTCATGCATCACTGTAATCGCTTCATATTTTAGTTCAGCTGTATTGTGTGTTTACATATTTATACGTTAACCCATAATCTAATGGGAACTCCTACGACACCCATTTTATAGATTAAAAAACTGAGGCACAGAGAAATTAAGTTTTGCAAGATTCCATGGTTTTCTGGTCATCTATTGCTATGTCACAAACCACCCCAAATCGTAAAGCTGCAGCTGGGGCTCATCACGGGTCTGAGGGCTGCCAGGCTCAGCCCAGAGTTCTCCCTCGGGTTCCGCATACAGTTTCAGTCCGTTGGCGCGTGAGGCCAGAGTTCTCAAGGCTCCTTCACCCTCGCAGCTTCTGCCTGGACTGATTCACATCCCTTTCTCTGTGCTTCCACTCCACGTGGCTGGCTTGAGCTTTTCCGTAGCATGGTGGATTTTTAACACAGCAGCCGGTTTCCCCTGGGGAAGATTCCAGGAGATCCAGGCATAAGCTGCAAGGCTCCTCATCACCTCACTTGGAAGTCTAAGTCACTCAAGTAGTTATTCTGTCCTCTGATGTTGCACCAAAGATTAAATAGACGCAAATGTATGTTGCACAGATGCCGTTTCTCACTGCTCCGGCAAAACTCGGTGGTGTGACAGTGTAGTCTGCTGGTGAGGCTGTGGGGCAGATAGACACTGCCCTGCACCATAGTTAGGAGAGCAGAATGGTCCAATCCTCAGGGGGGCACGTGGCAATATCTGTCGGAAATCATGATGCCTTGCCCTCTGAGCAGCGATCACACTATCCTAGAAACGTGGAGAACATACCGAGTTCTCATTGCAATGGCCCATGACGTCGACAGGGGGCTGGTAAAACTAGAGGATTCCATGCAAAGGAGCACACCTTAGACACCAAAACCCTAAGTGTGATGCTGACAGAGCTCCTGGAGCATAATGTATAACAGGGAGCCGTCTGTACTTAGAGGGAAAATACTTGATGTCTGCCTTTGCATAAAGAAACCCCGACTGGACATGCGGCTGACAGTGGCCCCTTTGGGGGCGCAGCAGAAGAGCCCAGCTTTTCAATTGTGCATCACTTTACACTTTTGAATCCTATGAATTTATTTTTTATCCACACAAACAAAAATCAGTTGGATGAGGTCACCGTTGCCCTCAGAGTGCTCACAGCCTCGACAGAGAGGAAATTTATACTTTAACAGCAAAAGGACAGTGTTTGGGTGGATTGATTTTAAAGGCAGTGGAGTGAGAGATCGTTTCCAGCAGACTCGACAGCAAAGGCATCATGCATCTGTGAGACCCGAGCTAGTTCTGGAGGACGAGGAGGATATGGGTGGGGAGGGGAAGGGCAGATCAACCCAACCCCACAGTATGGTGCTGGCCGCTGCCTCTCAAACCGTCAGACGAGGAGGCAGGCCAACCTGCTGGCCCTGCCTACGGATCCTTGAACTCCAGTGAGAACCACTGGCTTACGTCTGTATGCAGTCAAAGTGTTTTTGATTGCAGATTGTCACAACAAAGGAGTTCTGGCTTCCTGACTGCTACCTTTAAGATGATTTGTGCGTAATAACCTTGAACTTGTGGCAGTTGTGAGCCCCGGTCTGGAGTGGGGGAGGGCTAGAGGTTGGGGGGCCAGTGTACAGGCAGCAGAGTAATGCAGGGGAAGCAGGGGTAATGCCCCATGGAAGGTTTCAGCCAACAGGGTCCCTGCTCAGCACTGCTTTTTTCTCCAGGCTAGGCACACAGGCAGGAGAGGACCAGTTCACGTGATCTTCTGTGTCCTTTGAACCATGAAAGTGAGGCTGTGTGCAAACCAAGAGGGGACCACGTGGGCCACTGGGAGTGACCCTGGCAGCTCTGGTTTCCCCTCCGCCTGTGAGATCTCCTTTTCTTCTTCATGGCCCTCCCCAGGGATGCACCAGTCTCCTAGGTCAGCTTAGAATAGACCTTCGGTAGTGTCGGCTCCCCACAGCTGTCCTGGAAGGTCAGGGTCCGCTCACTCTGGGCACAAGGACCTGGTGTGTGGGGACCTGGCATGTGGAGCCCCAGGTTTTGCAAGCAGGAGGAGGTGTCCCAAGACCTTGTAGGGGCAAAGGGCAGAGATACATGGTCCAGAGGCTCCCAGGACCAAGTGACCAAGAGTAAAAGCAGAGTAGCTGGTGATGACAGGGGACAGACAATCCCCCGGGGTCCTCTGACCCTGGGGATGTCCCCACAGGACCTGACCTAGAATCCTCTGTAGTTTTTTCAATGAGAAATAAAGATCCCAAACCAGTGTAGCAGGGAGTAGATGAGAAATGGCGAGGACACGCTCAGGGAAGTGTTTCTAGTCCCACCCCGGCCCAAAGGGAGGCACTGGTGGCATGGGGACACGTTGTGCACGTGAGGACACCCAGTGGCCAGGTCTTCCTAAGAGATGATGGCTTTTAACCCAGTTCCTAGAATATGAGAAGCAGGCTTTTTTTCCTCTTCCTTGAGAAAGCAAAGCTACAAACAACCCCTGTGTTTTGTACCTGACTCCCTGCTGTGGCGGCCGCTGATCTAGAAGTTTCTGCTCTTCTGGTGACTTTGGCCTCACATCCAGCATTTTTCCTCCCTCCTCTCCTTCTGTAACAAGCCCCGCTCCCCCAGAATAGAATAGGTTTGTTGGTAGAAAAAACAAAACCAAAAACACTAGCAAATTCCTTGTTTGGATTAGTTAACACCATGGTCTGTGGCCTTGAGCTTCTGACCAGGAACCACTAGTTACTCTGTGCCCCTTGGGTCTCCAGCCAGGCCCTGGAATCTGTCCACCCGCTCCAGACATTCTGGGGCTGCCGGCTGACTCCACCCAGCACGCGAGTCCATCTGGATTGTGAAGGCCGGAGCCCTGGCTCCAGGGTCCACACTGGCAGGCCTGTCCTGAGAGAGGGGACGCAGGCTGGCAGGCCCTCCTGCTGGCCCTCCTGCCACCCAACCCCAGCTAGTTGTTTCATTTCCGAGTTCCACTTGCCTTGTTTGTCGTCTCTGCCCGAGACCCCCTTGACCTCAGTACCCCGAGTCTGGCACGTGCAATGCACCTGCTCCCCTGTATTTGGGAAGGACTCAGAGCTGTGCGTGCGGGAAAATGTGACCACTCCAGCTCCTGTCCCTACATGGACTGATGACCGTGGGCCTCGTGGGGGCGCCCCAGGCAGCCCCTTAGCTGGATTGCAGGCTCCCCTCTGTCTCCTGTAGTAACGACAGGAGGCGGGTGGTTGAGGCCATGTGACGGGTGGTTGGTTGGCTGATGGAGCTGCGGCCTCCCTGCCTGTTTGCTGCTATTACTTTCTTTTTGTTGTTTAATAGACCTTTTTTGGGGGGGGAGCGGTTTTAGATTTACAGGACAAGTGAGCAGAAAACACAGAGAGCTCCCATGCACCCCTTCCCCTCCCCACCAGTGCCCCCCAGTATTACTGCGGTACCTTTGTCACAGTGCATGAGCCTCTATTTTTTTTTGTAAGTCTGATACATTTATTTATTTATTATTTTAAAAATTGAAGTGTAATTGACCTACAAAACTATGTTAATTCCAGGTGCACAACATAGTGATTCACTATTTCTATGTATTACAGAATGATCACCAGCAAGTTTGATGTTTTACATTAAAATGGTCACATCACTCTTTTAAATGTATCACCTGGAATCCAAAGGCTATACCACTTTGATATCTGTCATAAACCATTAAAAAAAATACAAACATCTTCTTTAACGTAGGAGTTTTACAGTGTCACCTTCTTGAGCTTATTTCTGTGTGCTCCCCCACATAATTATATCCTAATATATTGTATTTTAATGTTCGAAAATCTTTAGTAGGTAATCCTGTTACTGAACGCAAATTCCTGTGCCCAGCACACAGTACGGCAAAATAAACTAAAACATTGAAGTTTGGAACAGAGAAAGGTTTATTGCAGGGCCAAGCGAGGAAAACGGGAGGCTCATGCTCGAAAACCCCAAACTCCACGAGCCTCTATTAATACATTATTATCACTAGAAGTCATAGTGTACGTTGGGTTCACTCTTGGTTTTGTACATTTTATAGGTTTTGACAAATGTGTAGTAACATGTATCCATCATTACAGCATCAGAGTAGTTTTATTATGGCCCTAAAAGTCCCCAGTGCTTGGCCTGTCCATCCCTTCTACCCCCATCCCCAGGCCACTACCACTTAGAAATGTCTATCCTGCCACCTCTGGTCCTCACCCCAAGGTGCACCACCAGGGGGCAGTGTGACCTGTTGCCGCCTTGGGGTTCAGCCTGGGTATGTGGAAGGGAGCCCTGTCATTTCAGTACAGGACGAAATTTGAGAGTCGGAGGGACTTTGGAGGAGCTCCAGGGTTCAGACCCAAACACCTCCCGTCTCAGATGAAGAAACCGAGGACCAAAGATGGAAAGTGAGTTTCCAGTCAGCGCAGCTGTTGGAACAGGAATCGGTGTTCAGGCCTACCTTAGAGAGGGCATAGGCTCAGTTCAGCTTCTTTGTTTTAACAGCAGGAGCTAAATTAGTAAAAAGGACCAAAAAATACATTTTACAAAGAGCTAGCCACTTCGCCATGTTGAATGTCATTGTTAACCTGCGCTGTGGGGGACTGTGGCCCAAAATGGGGTCCCTGCAACCCTCAGTGGCCCCTGGGCTCTGAGGGAGGATGCTGTGTACCCCCATTGCATTCCTGTTCTATCTGAGAACTCTGATTTCCCACGCGGAGCTGCCCAGCATGTGCCCGACATGTGCTCGATGTGCCCTCAGTGCCCTGCCCTGGAAGGACAGGGAAGTGGGCAGATACTGTCTCCTGGACCCGCTGGTCTCCCTGGACCTGCCGCATACGCCTTTGGCCAGGGGCACCTGGAGCCCTTCTGTGCAGAGCACCCACCAGCCTTCAGTCGGCAGCAGGACTCTGAGGTTTTTGTGGTTCCCGAAAGTTCCCAGGGCAGCTGCTCACCCTCATGGCCAGTCCCACAAGTGTGGAGGAATCCCAGGAAGTAACAAATTCACACAAAGCCAAAGGATGACAAAGGGCAAACTGGAACAAGAGCTTTGTCACTGGATGCAAAGATGCCAGCAGAACCTAAATTAGAGGATGGCCGTGTACAGCAATCATAGCCGACACTCACTGTGTGCCCAGGACGGCCAGGCCCATCGCACTGTGACTCTGCAGGACAGTGGTCAGCATCGAATATGATGGAAACATGAGCTGCAAGGTCAAAGTCAGCTAGAGAGAGTATGGTGTGATAGAAAGAGATCTTGGCTAGAAGCTGCAAGGCCAGGATAGGTTATGACTCTACCATGTAGCTTGGAGCAACTCGCTCAGATCTCTCTGGACACCTGTGACCCCACCTGTAATGGATGGTTTCTGACTTTTTCCATCTGCAACATCCTCTGACTGCACTGTTTCCCTGGATTAGGTATCAGGAGACCAGGGGGTCTGCAGCAGGCCTGGGCCAGCGGGGTACAGGTGCTGGCAGATGCCATGCTGGAGGCATCTGGGTGGGCAGTTGCCCCCCAGGCACAACTGCTGTTCTGGGTCTGGGGTGGCCCAGGGCTGCTGGGGTTGGCAGGACCCATGGTGGGTCAGAGCTGCAGTCCCACTGTTCAGAGGGCCAGGGGAGGGACGGATAGGGTTGGATGAAAGGGGAGGAGGTAAGGAATTGCCCACCTCCCATGACAGTGAAGAGATGTGATTCTCTGTCTCTTTTCTTTGTGCAAATTTCTGGGCTCAAAGTACAAAGAGAGGTCAGAGGACTTCAGCCAGGACAGAGGAAAACAGATGGTGCTTGTCCCTGTCCACTCTTGTGATGTCTAGGAGGACAGGGCGTCACCTCCTCTCTGAAGTCTACCTGCCCTGCTTCAGAGTGCATGCACTACACAGTTGTTCGGACATTTTTGCCCACAACGCAGTAAGATGGATATCTTAGTCAGAGTTTGTGTGTGTGTGCGTGTGTGTGTGAATACCTAAAACAAAAATTTTGGGGAACAGTGAGATGCAGCCTTGTTTTATTCTAATTTATATTTCGGTGGTTATATAATCCATTAAATCGACTTCAGGATCCGTTGACAGGTTGGGACCATTAGTTAGAAGATTGTGGCCAAATGCTTTGGGGGGAGCAGGCTTAGTCCAGGATGAAAGTAGGGGTGAGCCAATAGAACCGCCCCCTTCGGAGTGCCTCCTCAGTGCAGGAACCCTCGGTTCTTTCTAGGTCCGTGGTGTTTGCGTCTTTCCCTGAGCTCCTTGTGCTGCAGGCGGGGGCCCAACAGGTAGGGGTGGAAGAATCCCCAGGCACCTGCTGAAATGTTTAGGAAGAATCTTTTGAGAAACGGTTTTATAAACATGGACATTGGCTGCTCTGAAGATGCTGAGCTGGAAGCCGTGTGGACTTTGGCTCCTGGGCCAAGTCCCAGAGCCACACTGGGTAGGTGGCTGAGAGCAGAAATCAGGTCTCCAAGCCCTGACTCTTGCATAAGACCCCCTGCGTGGAGGAGGGCGTATCTTGGAGCTGCCAGCAGCGCTGTGACCTTATAAACATGTTCCCTGGGGCCCAGTTTTATTCTTGTTCGAGGTGCCCCTCCTGCAGTTTGTCTTGAGGCTCAGACCAAAACCATGTGATTCTTTTCCCTGCGGAACCCACGCTGCCTGTGGGGCGCCAGGCAGGCGGTGGGGAGGCAGCTTTCGGGGGCCGTTTGGGTCTGGGGGCAGACCCAGCAGCATCTCCCCGTTCCCTCGTGGCTGCTTTTTTTCCTTCCTGGAGACGACTTAACATACAGGAGGCCCGACGACCCGCGTCACCCGGCTGGCCGGGCAGCGCGTGGCACCCACGGAGGGTCAGCACCAAAGCTGCCACAGTCTTGGGGTGGGGCGAGGGCTGGCATTTTATCTGTGGGTAAATAGACCCTCTCCAGAAACCCAGCGCTGGTCTTTGCAGACCCTGTCTTAAGGCCTGTCTCAGTAAAATCGTGGAATTTCAGAGTTGAAAACAGCCTAGAAATTAAGGGCCGGCTGTCCCCTCACACACGGCCGCTTCTCCGTCTACCCTTGCCTTGAGAAGGCCCGAGCGCCCGCGAGACCCCATTAGGACGGCGTTCCCTGACCGGAAGGTCTTGGTGCTTCATTTGTGGTTTGTGCTTTGGGGAACGACCTTATTAGCACCGTTTCCAGCATCAGTGTTGTTCGGGGAAAGACAGACTCCCATCTGAGTCCAGCCGCGTGTCTGGGGGTGGAGGAGCACGGCGCTGCCTGAACCAGCTGCGGTCCTTGCTGCCCTGACCGTGGTGGGCGGCGCGGGCAGGCGCGGGTTCGCCCCGCGTCACCACCCCTGGCGGAAACTCACACCGCTTCCCCAGCCAGCACCCGGGAACAGGCCCTGCCGGCACAGGGGGGACACTGCAGCGGGAGCACGAGACTTTCCCAGCCTGCGCCTCTCCTCACACGTTGTAAATCTTCTTCCATGACGGTAAAAGTAGGCCAGTTTGGGCTGTTTCCTGTTTTTCTCTGAACCTGCAGGAGAGAAGACCTTGCACACCCGTCTTTTCCTCTCATCCAGCCATTTCCTTCGGGGTTTTCGAGGCCCTTGACAAAGTGAGGGCTCCATGTGTGCAGAGACCCTCTCCCCCGCCGACCCAGTGGGCCCCACTCATCCTCCCAGGGACAGCTGAATGTCTGTCAGCTGCTGCCTTCCTGCAGCCAGACTGCCACCCACGGGCAGTGCCCACCAGCCCCGGGGTGAAGGGGTCTGGGTTTCTGCGTCAGTCAGGGCTCCAGAGACAGAACCAAGGGGAGAGTGAGAGACACATGCTCTGTGCTACGTATTTGCTCTTAACACACACACGTGTGTTATATAGATCTTTAGTATCTATTATCGCATATTAGTATATTAAGTATACATACTGTATACTTAATATACATATTAACCAACAGCATAATTGCACATACTGCATACTTAATATAGATATTAACCAATAGCATCAATTATATATTATACTAACTTGTCATTAAATTATACATCACTATATTATATTAATTGATACGTTATTTATATTATAAATATAATTATAATATTAAAATAATATTATGTGGTAAGGGATTTGTTTTAAGGAATTGGCTTATGCATCTGTGGGAGCTGGTAAGTCCTAAATCCACAGGTCAGGCTGGCAGGCGGAAACTCAGGCCGGAGATGCTGCTGAGATCTTGAGGCAGAGTTTCCTCTTCTTTTGGAAACCTCAGTTTGTGCTCTGAGGCCTTCAGCTGAGTGGACGAGGCCCAGCCGCAGCACGAAGGCATCTCCTGCACTTAAACTCAGCGGATTACAGGTGCCGCCCTCGTCCACAGGTACCTTCACAGCAGCGTGTAGGTTAGTGCTGGTTAAGCCACCCGGTGCTGTGTTCTGGCCAAGCTGACACATAAAATTAACCATCACAGGTTCTCTGATGGGACTCAGTCCGTGGAGCCCAAGGCTCTCTCCCCTATAACATCACCCTCCTCCCATCACCAGACCTGGGCCCATAGTGCCACCTGTGGAGATGGATTGTCCTGGACTGAGGCAGCACCTGCAGCCTAGGCCGTGTGTGACGGGAGCTGAGGACACGCCTGCTGGTGGGCTCTGGGGTGGTGGCTGACACGGACCAGGCCACCTGGCTCCTCACTCGTGTCCCCTGGGCACACACCTCCCTGCTGACCATGTGCTGACCCAGGGCCCCTGCAGCCTCCACCCAGGCTGTTCCCCCCCAACTCCCTCCTTCCAAGACAGACAGGCTGGAAGACAACAAGAACCTTGGTGCATCCAGGTTTCTGATCCTCAGTGGTCAGCAGAGGCTGGACTCGGCCTGGCCTGGGAACAATTGCCTTTAAGCGGTGCCTTTGGGGCCTAAGCTGGGAGGGCATGGAGAAGGGACCTGGGGATGTGAATTGGGGCCCCCAGGCATCTCTCAGCACAAGGCCCACTTCCCCTCTGCACAGCGTCCTCAGCCGTTGAGCCAGGAGGCCGCGGGGACCTTCCAGGTTTCCATTTATCTCTGGTCAAGCAAAGGCTGCCCGCAAGGCCAGGCCCAGCCGCGGCCTCTCGGCGAGGAGAGCCCCTGGGAGTGGCCTGCGCTGTATGATCCCGCCTCAGCCCGCCGGGCACCGCTCATTAACCAGCCTGCCTTCTGCTTGGGGAAGGGATAAAGACCGCTCTCTAATTATGAGGAGGGGCAGCTGGTGTCTTTGCAGAAGCTCTTCACCTGATCTCAGGCCCAGGTGGAGCGGGAGCGACTGCCTGTCTTCCCAAGTTGGCAGCTGCCCCGCGGGACGCCCTGAGCCTTCTCCACGGCCGTGATGGGTGCGTCCTCGGCCGGTGCTCCTCCCAGTCCCTGAGCCTGTGTGAGGGCTCACACTCTGGGAAGGGCCTTCTTTTGCATCATCCGATCTGGTCTTCACCACACTGCCCTGCGATACAGGAGGCACTGTAGCCTCATTTCACAGATTGAGAAACTGAGGCCTGTGGAGGCTGGAATGATTTGCTACACGCCAGAAGTCAGGGGAGAGCTGTGGGAGGATGGGGGCTTCTTGACCACTCTGGTCTAGGGATTCTGAGGCCACTGGTGTTGAGAAAAGGGTTTTCTGTCTGGAGCTGCTATGGAGCCGGAGAGGCCGCTGTGTGAGGCGCTGGGAACGGCGGTGGGACAGGGCGCTTCCTGGAGGCCGGCGAGGGTCAGGCTGCCAGACTCCTGCCTTCCTCTCGGAGAAAGGCCTGCTCACCACGGGGGCTTAAGCACCTTCCTTCCTGCGGTTGGTCAGTAACATCACATCAGACAGAGTCCTGAGGTCATGGCCGTCGGGCGCAGGGAAGGAGCCCGCAGGCAGCTGCACGAATCGGCTGGGACCGCCAGGTGAAGGAAGGCAGGAGGGGGCCACGGGAGAGAAAAAGAGTGGTTTTCTTTTCTTGTTTTATACCAGGGCAACTCTCAGACTGCCGTCAGAAACCCTGATGTCCTCTGTGGAAAATAAAGAATTCTGGAACTTCTCTGGGAGCTAAGTTGAGGCCTTCCCTCATTTGGCCCCTGTCCCTCCCCTGTCACCGAGTTCCAGTGATTCAGGGTTGGTTCCTTATTTTTCCGAGAGTGGTTACATAATGTGCCTGTTCTCAAAGGCCCAACTGACCGTGGCTCTGGTCACCACCCCCCGCATTGGTAGCAAGAATTGCCCGTATGGCAGTTTTGAGGGGCTGAGCAAAAGCCATTCCACCTGGAGACGCCTCACTCGTGCCTCCTCCCTGAGGGGCTCACCGAGGCCCTCGAGACGGGGTGAGGGGGTGCGAGCTGCTCCCCTGTGCTGGGGGCCGGAAGCCGGGGAGTGGCAGGGGCTCCATGTGTGAACCTGAGGGCTCAGGCCCAGGGCTCACGGCTTTCTGGAATCACGCTGGACACCTGCAGGATGCACCTGGCGTGGTGCTAATGAGCCAGGTGCTTAGTTAGGATTGAGGGACCTGAGAAATCAATTGAGAAACTAGCGGGTTAGTACTTAAGAAGCAGATCAGGACCTGTGTTAGGGTAGGAAGCCAGCTGTGCGTCTGGGTCACAAGCTCCTCACCTATGAAGCATCACCAAGAAGCAAAGGGCTCAGCCTCGTCCCCCCCGTCGGTGGAGCCTCTGTTTCTGGAGACTCTGCCCAGAGCTGTGAGAGCAATGGAGAGTATTCGGTTGTTTGAGAGAAGGAGAAAGTCGTTTTTATTATGACTAACACAGGAGGCGAGAAGAAGCATTTTCTTCTCCATCCAGTGGTAGTCCTTTAAAACGCTCCTGGCCCTGCCTGCTGCTCAGTTCTACAGAGACTGTGTGAGCTAAAGGCATCTTCTGAAATTATCTAGTTAAACCCTCTCATTTGACAGATGGAAAACTGGATTCAGACGTGCCCATGATTCCCCCTAGATCTCCAGAGAGTAAACCACAGCGCTGGGACTGGAGCCTGGGCTTCTGGCTCCGTCTCTGTGACCAGGTCATGTTCTTACGTGCCGGAGGAATGCGGGCTCGTGGTGCCCAGGCCATGCCTGGGGTCAGCTGTCTGCAGCCCCGGCAGCACTGGGTGCCACGGACACCCTGTCGGCTCAGGTCCGCACAGCGGGAGCGGAGCGTGAAACCATCCTCGACGTGTTCCTTCTTTGGTGGGAGTCAAGCCACTGGTAATTGCACAGGAATGTTCTGTGGTGACCCTGGCATCTAAAAGCCCTAGCTGGCCCTCCAGTGAAGGCCGTGGGCCCGTGACATTGGCGGCCTCTGTGTTTGCACTTTTGTCAGGACTCTGTCTGGGGTGTTCCAGCTGCAACAACAAAGGAGTTCTGTAAGACAAAGCATCAGAAATGCTGAAAGGGCAGAATGATATCTGATCGACACATCTGCTACCAAGACGGAAACAGGAGAAAACAGCCCCCGTCCTTCAAGAATTCACAAATCAGTTAGTTGTAAACAGTATAAAGTCCATCGTCCTATGGAAAAATGGGATGAGGGGAGTCAGAGAGCTGTGGATAAGACCCCAACCTGTTCAAAGTGTGGAGCGACTGCATTTGGTGGTGGGGTACTTGGTGCTTTTCTGTCCCTTGCAACATCAACATGAATTGCTTGTAATTAAGAAGCAGCCCTTAAAGAGAACATATCGCAAGCCGCCTTGGGAGTCAGTGACTGAGCTGTGCAAGCCCTCCATCCTCCCCCTTCCCCTGAGATGTCACTGTGCCGAGGATTCGCACTTTGCATGAAGAGCCCTGTATCACCACAGCCTCTGATACCGAGTGGTTTTTTGTTCCTGGAGCTGAGTCATCCGAGGAGGTGGGAGTGGGTGGACCTGGGCTATAGGGCCTGCTTGGTGCTGGTTGGCCTTGGGCAAGTGGCTTAACCTCTCTGACCGTCAGTATCTTCATGTGTAGGTCTGGATGATGCCACTCGCCTTTCCTACTTGGAGGGGCTGCTCTGAGGACCAAATGAAGCAACGACTGGGAGTTTTAAGGACATGAGTGGCAAGTTACTGACAGCTCTGCTGCTGCTACCTGACTTTTTTGTGTTAGACTTTTGGCTTTCGCCTGAAGTTCTGAACAGGGGCGGGGATGGGGGCTTGAATGAGCTACTTTTAAGGTCGGCTCATATCTTGGGGATTTTCTCAAACCTGGGGCTTTTCTCTTCAGTCCTGTTGCTTTCCTGACAGGGGACAGGGGACCATCAGCCCAAACCCTGAAATTCACTTTCCCCAGCGACCCTGCTACTCCTCTGCAGAGCACGTGGTCGAGGTCGGAAATACAGCGTGTGCTGCTGAGGACAATTCCAGAGGACAAAGCTGTCTCTTAGCAGAAATCACGTCTTGAACATCTCTTGGCACCTCAACATGGCCCAGTGAAATGCTCACCCAGGGCTCAGGGAGGGCCTGCCTGTCTGCCGACGAGGAGAGGAAGTCCAGGGGCAGCGAGTTGTGGACAGAGCAGTGAGGGAGACCTGGAGCTCCGGTGGGAGTTTAAACTTTAGAAATCCTGTGAGCAGGGCAAGCTCCCAGAGACTGGCCTTCTGGAATGCCAGCCCAGCTAAGAGGCCAGGCCCCAATTATGCTCCCTGCTAATAGTCTCGCGGTCACAGCTGCAGTTGGAGAGTTTCCCACACCCCACCTCCAAGGTGCACAGGTTCCCGGTGAGCTCAGGGAGGTGAGAGCCGAGATTAGCATCGTGGAATGTGGGGTGGGGGAGCCTTCCAGCAACGCCTGCTGCTGGTGCCAAAGGACTTCGCTATGGGGATGCTTGACTGAGCGAAACACACTGCGCGGCGATCCTCCGTGAGCTCGCTCTGGGCGGGATGAGCTGCGGGGGACCAGCCGTGGGCTGGCCCGGGGCCTCGGGCAGCCTGGGATGGGGGTGAGACCTGCGTCCTGGTCTGACCGTCTTGGCCTGAGTCACTTAACCACCAGGGTGAAGTCGCTAGAGCATGATGGTTCCGTGAGGAACAAACGAGTGTGTGTGAAAGGGCTTTCGCGTGCAGAAACTGCTGTGCTGAACAAATGTTCGAGGGTAATGATTATTTGAAACCAGAGAGGAATGTACTCATTAAAAAGGGAGATAAGCGCCCACACCTGGTTCCTCCTCCCCTAGTGAACTGCAGCCATGCGGGGCCTGCCCGTTCGCTGGCCCATCAGCACAGACCCTGTGCCCAAACACGTGCTGCCCAGGCCAGGGGTGCTCCATCCACGTGCGAATTCAAACACTTTTGCACACCTGCTGCATGCACACCAGGCAGAGAAGAGCAAGGTGGATACTTCCCCTGGCCCTTGACCGGTGCACAGTCCACTTAGGGAAAGAGGCTGATAAATGACTGTAACACAGCACGATAAGTCCTGTAATAAAGGTACATCTAAGGTGCTGTAGGAATATGGATAAGATAATTAATTCTTCCTGGGGTGGGGGTGGGGGTTCCCAGTCAGAGATAATATCTGAATGGGGCTTTGCAAGAGGGTGGGAGTTTGCCCCATGAACCAGGATTGAGGGCTGGGGAGTGGGGGTGGATGGGCAGGAGGAGCAGCCCGACCGAGCGGGAGGAAAGGGCTTGGAACTTTGGAGACGGGGGCCAGCAGCCAAGTCATATCCTGCCTGGGCCAGGTTCCGAGCTAGAGGCTGGTGCAGCCCTGCAGGGGCCAAAGGGAAGCGGGGTCTGTTTTCCCCAGGAGGGGGTTGGACGGGTAGCAAAGAGGGGCCTTGAACTGACGTGTTTGAAGAGTTGAGACGGCATTCCAGGCAAAGTGTCCACAGACATGGCTGTGTTTTAAAAACTGTAAAGAGCGGGGAGGGTGTACCTCAGTGGTAGAGTGCGTGCTTAGCATGCACAAGATCCTGGGTTCAATCCCGAGTACCTCCATTAAAAAAAAATTTTTTTAATAAATAAACCAAATTACACCCCCCCAAAAAAAAAGCTTAAAAAAAAAAGAAAGAAAACAAAAAGAAGAGGGAAAAGAAGATTAAAAAGAAAAAAATAAAAACAGAACAAAAAATGTTGAAAAATAACAACAAAAAAGTTTTAAAAGTTAAAAACAAGAAAAAGAACCTGTAAAGAGTCTGCCTGGGCTCTTGCTAAAAGAAGGAGATGGGCGCAGAGCACATCAGAAATAAGGCTGCGGGGGTTGGCAAACCCACAGGGCCTGGATGGGACCCGCAGGGCCCAGCCGAGAGCTCCTGACTGTGACTCCTCCCAAGACTAACCCATCTGGGCTGCCTCCTGAACCACCATGAGGCCTGCACCGCATGGCAGACCCATCAGCTCACCTCTGCAGTGGGACCCAAGTTCCCCAGGTGATTCCAAAGTGCAGCCAGCCTGAGCGGCTGAGTTTGGGATCTGCATCCGGAAGAGCTCACCAGCATGTCCCGGTCGACAAGGTGTGGGAGCCGTTGCCTAGGCCACGGTGGAATCCCCAGGACTCTGGGGGAGGGGCTGGCATAGTGAGGCCACGGTTTTGGGGATCACTCTCCAAGCAGAGGTTTGCAGATGGCTGGAAACAAGCCAGGTTGAAAGGCTCAGGGAACAACCAGGAAACCCAAAGAGGGCAGGACAAAGGACAGCGCAGACCTGGACCCCAGCAGCAGAGGGGTGGGGGGGATGGAGTGGGTTGAAAAAAAGGTTAGACACACAGAAAACTACAAAATGTTGCTGAAAGAAATTAGAGAAGACACAAACAAATGGAGTGACATCCCGTGTACATGGATTGGTAGGCTTAATATTGTTAAGATATCAGTAATACCCAAAGGCATCTACAAGTTCAGTGCAATTCCTATCAAAATCCCAATGGCATATTTTTGCAGACATAGAAAAAAATCCATGTTAAAATTTGTATGAACCCTCAAGGGACCCCAAGTAGCCAAAACATTCTTGGGGGAAAACAAAAGAACAAAGAGTTCTCACACTTCCGAATCTCAAAGCTTATTACAAAGCTGCAATCATCAAAACAATGTGGTATTGGCATAAAAAGACATATAGACCAATGAAATAGAATCAAGAGCCCAAATAGACACCCTCCCACGTGAATATGGCCAACTGATCTTCAACAAGAGTGCCAAGACCATTCACTGGGGAAAGACAGTCTTTTTGGAATTTGGATAGCCACATGTGAAAGAATAAAGTTGGACCCTTACTTTATTATACCATATACAAAATTTGCAGTAGTTCCCCCTTATGCACAGGGGATACGTTCCAGGACCCCCAGAGGATGCCTAAAACCATGGATAGTACTGAACCCTATATATGCGATGCTTCTTCCTGTCTATAGTACTTACGATAAAGCTGAGTATATAAAGCAGGCAGAGTAAGACAGTGTCCAAATTGCCAGCATCACCACTCTTGCACTTTGGGGCCATTATTAAGCAGAATAAGGGTTACTTGAAAACAGGCACTGTGATACTGCAGCAGTCGAACTGATAATGGAGAAAGCTACTAATAGATGGGGGGGTAGCACATATGCAGCGTGGGATACCCTGGTCACAGGGATGGTTCACGTCCCGGGGGGACAGAGCGGCACGGCACAAGATTTCATCAAGTCACTCAGAATGGTGCAAAATTTAAAATTTGTGAATTGTTTATTTCTGGAATTTTCCATTAAATATTTTCAGACCCGAATTGACCTTAAGTAACTGAAACCTTGGAAAGCAAAACTGCTGATAAGGGGGGAACTACTGTAACTCAAAATGGATCAAAGACTTAAGTATTGAGCTAAAACTCTGAAACTCAGAAAAAACATAGGGGGAAAGCTCTGTCACATTAAATTTGACAAAGATTTCTTGGATATGACACTAAAAGCATAGGCAGCGAAGTAAAAATAGATCAACTGGACAACTTCAAAATTAAAACCTTCTGTGGGCCAAAAGACACTGTCAGAGTCAAAGGCAACATACAGAAGAGGAAAAAAAATATTTACAAATAAAAGGTTAATATCCATATTCTATAAAGAACTACCAATTCAACAACAAACAACCTGGTTAAAAAATGGTCAAAGGATTTCTTGAATAGACATTCTTCCAGAGAAGTTATACAAGTAGTTAACATTAGGAAAAGGCAAATGGAAACCACAGTGCGATACCGTCGCACACCCACTGGGACGGCCACCATAAAAACAAAAACGGAAACCAAACAGAAAATGACAAGTGTCGGTGAGGATGTGGAGAAAATGGAGACCTCATGCACGATTGGTGGGAATGTAAAAAGTGCAGCTGCTATAGGAAACAGTATGGTGGTACCTCAAAAATATTAAAAATAGAATTACTATAGGATCCAGCAACTCCACATCTGGGTAGATACCCAGGAGAATTGAAAGCAGGGTCTGAGAGAGATTTGTACACCTATTATATTAGTTTTCTGGGGCTGCCATAGCAAAGTATCACAAACTGGGTGGTTTAAACAACAAAAGTGTATTTTCTCACAATTCTGGAGGCTGGAAGTCCAAGGTCAAGGTGTTGGCAGGGTGAGTTTCTTCTGAGACCTCTCTCCTTGGCTTATCAATGGCCACCTTCTCCCTGTTTCCACATGGTCTTCCTCTGTGTCTGCCTCCCAGTCTTCTCTCTTATAAGGACACCAGTCACTGGACTGAAGTCATTTTAAAGTAATCACTTCAACCTGTGAATTTGCTGGGGGGCACACAAGTCAACCTTAGCACCTCCATTCATAGCAGCATTATTCACAGTGGCCAGAAGGTGGAAGCAACACAAGTGTCCCTTGATGGATGAACAGATAAACGAATGTGGTCCATCCATACAATGGAACATTACTCAGCCTTTAAAAGGAAGGGAACCCTGACACGGGCTACAGCCTGGATGAACCTGAGGACATGGTGCTCAGTGAAATAAGCCAGTCACCAGAAGACAAATAGCGTACGATTCCACTTACCTGAGGTCCCTAGGGTCATCACATTCACAGAGCCAGGGAGCAGAACTGCGGGGGGCGGGGGGGGGTGTCAGGGGCTTGGGGAAGGGGCTGGGGAGTCACTGTTGACTGAGTGCAGAGTTTCAGCTTGCAGAATGGAAAGGGCTCCGGAGGTTGGCTGCACAACCGTGCGAATGTGCTTAACGCCACTGAGCTGCACCCTTAAAATGGTTAAGATGGTAAATCTTGTGTTACATGTATTTTACTACAATTTAAAAAAAAAGGAAAAAAGAGAAGAAAAAAAGGGATACAGTAGGTTCTCCAGTCCAGGTGCGGTTTGTTCCTGGGATGTGGAGCTGTTCACTGGCCAGGATACTGGAGGACGGAGGGTGACATGATGACTTCATTTCAGACATGACGAGTTTGCAGCGAGCTACTCCCCCAAGGCCACTCCTCTGGACCACAGTGTCATCAGGCTTTACTGACCACTTTGCCCCAGCTGTCAGCACCCCCACTCGACACCCCCACCCCCATCCCACGCCGCCCACGCCGCCGGCCCTGTCATCTGTCCCAGGAGGACGCGCATCCTTGCACCAGGTTCAGGTCATGAGATGAAGTCCTGCCCGTCGGTCATTCCCCGAAGCCCCGAGACGGGCTCTGTTCTCCCCTCCCCCGCTTTCCTCTCCTGCTCTTTCCCTTCCTGCCTCTAGTCCTGGCCTCCTTCATCTCGCTGCTCCTTCCCTGGGGCGACGGGAGGAAGGGAATGTGCAGAGAGGTCAGGATCTGCGAGCAGCTGGCGTCTCTACCCCTTCTGTTACCTTCTTGGCCATCCTCGTTCCTCCCCAGTGGTTGACACTGGAGGGAGACTCAGGAGGGGGTGGTGATGCACACGCAGGGCCGTGTGGGCCCCTGGATGAGGCCCGGCGGGCACTGGAGGGCCCAGGTCATTGACCTCGTGCTCTCTTTCTGTCCTAGGACCTGAGTGCCTTTGCCATGCCGCTCCTGGATGGAGACCTGGAGAGTTCAGAAAAGCATTCTTCTCGCAAGGTAAGGCCACTTCCTCACAGCTTCTCACGGCTCACCAGAGCTGCCACTGAGGCAAGACTCCCTCAGCACGAGTCCTAGTGGGGACCCTCACCTGCCTTTTTGTCCCTGGCTGGAACGAACGTCAGCACCTGCTCAGCAAATCTCCCTCCTCCCCAGGCGGAGCTCACAGTGCGGGATGAAGAGGATGTCTGTTGGGTTAGCCTAGCATCGTGACTCCCTACCTCTGCCCTCAGACTTGACCTTGACTCCTCTTCCCTTTCACCTGTGCAGGCTGCTTCCCCTCCCAGCTGTTTTTGCTGCTGTTAGGAGACGTATGGAATGAGGGTTAAAGCCATGGGCCTGAGGTCCCATCCCCCACTTCCAGCTCCGTGACCCTCAGAGGGTGATGCCGAGAGGCTCCTAGAATGTCTGCCCTAATTAGGTCTCACTGCACCATCCCCTTGCTGAAGAGCCTCCGTGCATCCCCTTAAAGGAGGATAAGGGGTTTGTGTGTGTGCATGCGCGCGTGCGCATTTTTATAATAAAACTGAAAATACTGTAAAAATGTTCATCTTTAAAATTATACTTATAGTGATAATTTGGAAAAGTGTGTTGTTTCAATATAATTTCTTAGAGCACAGAGATCTACCATTCGCCATGGTGGTCTTATCCTTTCAAAGTTTGACACAGTAGTTGATATTTACCAGTATATATGTTCATTTTCTTTTCTTTAGGACTTGCAAGTCTCTGTTAAGTCTTATAAATATATCTGTTCAAAGTATTTTTATTAGGAGCATTTTAATCACGAAGCCAGCACAGGGAGTCTTTCTGTGAATCGGCCCTGCCTCCCACACGCCCCATGGGTAACAAGGACCTATTGGTACCAAATTCGTGATGATGAGAGCTGACCAGATAGCACGGAGTACTTACTGCGTGCCTGGAGCTGTGCAGGGTGCTTCCCCTGTGGCATGTCCATCATCCGCACCGCGCCGGGGTGGGGCAGGCAGCCTAAGGGTCCCGTTGGATAGATGACACTGCCTCCAGTCACTTGTCACTGCTGGAAGCCCAGCTGGGATTCAAACTCCTGTGTCTTTGTCCAGAGTCTTCCTTGTCGCACCTGCTGTGGGGTCGTCTCCGTCCCTGTGTCTGCTGCTCACTCCCCATGTTCACAGGCAGACCCCGCCCACAACTGCAAAACCTTCCCCGTGTCAGCCATTCTTAGGATTCAGAAAATCTCCAGAAAGCCTGAGTCTCAGAGGTAGATGAATGGTGGCTGAACCAAATGCTCTGGAAATGGAGACTCTAAATGCTTTTCCCATCAAATGGTTAGAGAAAGAGAAACGTGAACTTTGCTGTCTGCTTGAGTTACAAGGCTCTGGTGGAGCTCAGCCTCTCTGCCTCAGAAGGCCCCTGGGCAAGGAGATTATTGTGCATCCTCTATCTCCCACCCCCACGGCCACACTGGTCCCTTAGGGTCCAGCGAGGAGGAGGGGACATGTGGTTGAGGGTCACTGAAGGTGGCGCCCCCGCGAGGGCATCACTTCCTTTAAGGAACTGCGAGCCCAGCGCGGGGCGCCCTCTAGTGGTGGGAGAGCTCACAGGGGTCCCGGGTCTGGCAGGCCCCCCAAAGGGACAGATCCCTTCCCCACACACCGGTGGTCACCAGCCACATGGACCCAGGGTCTCAGCGTGCTGGAAACTCTTGCCAGGCCGCGTCCTTGCCCAGAGCCCAGTGGATGAGTCGTTTTTCTCTCGTGCTGCAGAGCTGGGTGGGCCTGTCTGGCTCCTACGTTGAAGGTTTCCCAATGAGGCGGCAGCTGTTTAACGCTCAGAGCATGATTCCCATGCATCACGTCTGTGCTGATGCGCCTTCAGACGGCCCTGAAGGGCGGGTACGGCCCCTGATTTCACACACGAGGAGACTGAGGCTTAGTGAGTCTAAGAATGCCCAGGATGGCCCAGTGATGGACAAGCCGGGGTCAGACCCAGGCACTCAGATGCTCCTAAGCCCACCAGCAGGATACATTTGAAATTCCTCGAGTCTATGAGTTGTGTGCCTTGGCTTAAATACGGAGTCCAGCCATTTTTCAAACCATATCTACAATTTCAAGTCATCACTGAAGTGAGCCTCAGATATTCTCGGCCTCATTAACTTCCTGCCCGACCTCTGTCACCCCCACCCCCCCCGCCATTCCACTGCCGGGGCAGCTTGGAGGTGAAAAACTCATCACTTCCCACGCCAGGGCCCCTCTGGATGGAGCCCCAGTCCTACTGCCTTTAGAGCATAGAGATTTGTGTTTCCTCCTTTGAAGGGGGGCAGGAGAGCATTATTCCAGTGTAGTCAGACCTCGAGAAGGACAAATGTCTTGAGAAGTGAAGGCCAGAAAGAGGGGAGGGTATAGCTCAGGGGTAGAGTACATGCTTAGCAGGCATGAGGTCCTGAGTTCAACCCCTAGTACCTCCATCAAAAATAAATGAATAAACCTAATTACCCCCCTCAAATAAGTAAAGGTTTAAAATGTTTTTAAGGTTTTTTTAAAAAAGCTAGTTAAAAAAAAAAACAAACAAGAAGTGAAGGCCAGGAGACAGACCCGCAAACAGGATAAAGGGGGAAGGAGCTGACGTGAGCGCTCTCGCTGCCCTGCCCAGCCTCCCTGGCCTCCCGGAAGCCCCTTCTAGAGAGCGAGACGCAGGCCAGTGGGCCTGCGGGTGGTGCTGACCGGCCTAGGACGGGCCGGCCTCGGGTCTGTGCTCCCCGCAGGCGCCTCTGTCCACGGAAGACCACAAGGATGCTCTCGGGCTGGGCATGTGGACGGTGGGAGCGCAGGTGCCGAGTGACCTCACCGTCTGTCCGTCTCTCCGCAGGTGGACAGCCCCTTTGGCTCCGGCAGCCCCTCCAAAGGGTTCTTCTCCAGGGGCCCCCAGCACCGGCCCTCCAGCCCTGTGTCTGCACCCGTGAGGCCCAAGACCAGCCCCGGCTCCCCTAAAACCGTGTTCCCATTCTCCTACCAGGAGTCTCCGCCGCGCTCCCCGCGCCGCATGAGCTTCAGCGGGATCTTCCGCTCCTCGTCCAAAGAGTCTTCCCCCAACTCGAACCCGTCTACCTCGCCCGGGGGCATCAGGTTCTTCTCCCGCTCCAGAAAAAGTAAGACATTAATGCTACTGTTGCAGGTGGATGCAGGGCTGCCGGGGACCTTCTCACGGCCACGTGGCCGCTGGGCCGCCTGCGGGGGCTCCAGGGCTGGCCTGGTGGCTGTTGGTGATGGTGCCGAGTGTGTACATTTGTGCCCATCCCCCAAGAACAGATTTAGCTCCAGAACAATGTCAGTTTCCACTGTCACTTTCTTCCTGCACTGATCCACCCGGTGTAGCATGGCTTGTGGGGTTCATGTGAACACCCCGATACTCACAGTGTGTATTGTCAGGACAGCCACATGAAATGCTGGCCTCCAGCCTTCCCTGAAAACACTGGTGGTGTGAGGATAACACCGGACCCGTGCCCAGGGCCAGAGCCCAGGCCCTGCTTTGCTCTGCCCAGTGCGGCGCCCTGTGCTCGTGGCTTGGTATTTGGGGGATTTGAATGCACCTGTTTCTGGCAGATCCTGAGTTTTTCTGCTTTAGAACCTCTGTAGCATGGATTGATTTGTTAGCGAAACAAGGGAAGGAAATGTGTGATTAAGAGGGTTCTTGATGCTCCTGGGTTCTTGTGATCTAAGGATAAAATATTCTCAGTTGAGTGCTGTTGATCACAACTGGAAATGGACAATCGAACCAGCAAGTAGGTGGAGCTTATCTTCTCCTGGCCTGTGTCTCAGTGCGTCTCCCTAGTCTTTACGGCTCCTTCCGATGACGTAGGAGGTTCCTGTGCAGGAAGACAGTGATTTGGAAAACATTCTTGCCCTCGGGTGTCAGAGGTCTGGGCTGGTCCTCCCCTCTCTCCGGGTTGGATCTGCATCAAGACCTGCAGGTTGGAGCTTTCCTTGATCTGTGAGGCCGGGACAGAGTGCAGGTTTGGTCTCCGGGACCTAAAAGGAAAGGTCGGGGGACTGTCTTCTTTCTTTTCTTTTTATTTTCTTTTTTGGTGGCTTGGGGTTTTGTTCCTAGCACCCCTAACGTCATCCCCAATGATAACCGAACTTACGTGGACGGAGTGGTCCTCACGCAGACATTACGGGAGACACGCATTTGGGAACTACATGTATGAAGCCGGATCAGGAGTGTGTTCTACACCAATGTCTGGATGCCCGAAGGGGCACCCCCAGCTTCCCGGACAGGGATCCTGAAATTCTCATATGTTCCATCAGGCACCACCTCTAAGGGGAAGGAACGTCAGACCAGACCTACACCAGGGTGTCCTGTTTCTCTAAAGGTGGCATCATGTATGGGTTGCTTACATCAGAACAAGGTTGTCTTAATTTCCTGGGACAGCCATAACAAAGAACCCCAAGCTGGGTGGCTTAAACAACAGAAACGTATCCTCTCACAGTTCTGGAGGCCAGAAACCCCAAATCAAGACGTCACAGGGCTGTGGCCCCTCTGAAGGGCCCAGGGAAGGATCTGTTCCGCGCCTTTCTCTTAGCTTCCGGTGTTGCCGGCAGTACTTGGTGTTCCTTGGCTTATAGAAGCAACACTCCAGTCTCTGCCTCCACCTGCGTCGTCACGCGGTCTTCTCCGTCCATGTGTCTCTGTGCGCTTTCCCGTTTCTTCTAGGGACACCAGCCACATTGAGTGAAGGGCCCACCCTACTCCAGGGTGACCTCATCTTAATGAATTACATGTGCAATGACCCAATAAGATTGCAGTCTGAGGTTCCTGGAGAGACATGAATCTTGGGGGGCACCCCCCCCAGTACACAGGTTACGTCAGAAAAGCCAAGATCTACAATCCATGTCACTGGCTGGGGAGGGGGAAGACTTGTGGGTGTTAAGACCAGGGTCATTTCTGAAGGCAGAAAGAAGCAGCCAAGATGCAAGGTCTGGGAGGTCCGGGGGGTCCTGCAGGTGGGATGCTGGGTACCGAAGGTGGGCCGGGCGGTCAGCTCCCCAGCAAGCAGGAGTCCATGCTGTCTTTTCCCGTTCAGTGTTTTTAAAGGCCATTCAGTGTTCTTGACCAGAAAACACCCAGTTGCAAAGGTGTTGTTGTGAGATGCTGCACGGTGAGCGTAGCTTTGTGAGGCTCATCTCTGCCTGGCTAGGCAGCGGCCGGTGGGGCCCAAGAGGTCTGTGGAGTGGCTGGGGCTGCTTGTAGAGACAGACATCAATTAGGGTGGGTTGGGGGCTCGGCTTCTTCAGGGAAGCTTTCTGAGTTGGGTTGGGGGGTGTCCAGACCAGGAAGAACCTGGTTCCAGGAAATCTGCCTGTGCTGCTGCCCTTGAACCCCCAAGCCCAGATCCCTGGCCCTCCCCAACCGGAAGCCAGTGCCACCTCGCCAGTCGATGAAGCAGGAAGGTCCGGGTCCACGTGTGGGCAGAGTCCAGGCACCACTTGTTCCCTGGCAGGGTCGTCAGGCTCCTTCCCGCTTGATTTTTCACTTGTGCTGGTGTGAGGCTTGCATGGAGGATATACAGTCTATCTGCTTCTCCGCCTACTTGACTCTCCTCCTGGATCAAGGTGCCTAGGCGATGTGTTGCTCCCACTGCCCCAGAACCAACTGCTCAAAGTTGAGCTTGAGGGTAATGCCATCGGCCCTGAATGGAGGGTCTTGGTAAGAAGCAGCCCCTGAAACCTACCAGGTCCACTGGAAGGATGTCACGAAGACATCGTTTGCTACGCGAGGCCCGTGGGAGAAATTTCCTGACTTGGTACCGAGAGTAGCTGTACTCCTGAGCAACCGGATTGTTTTCTGTCTATAATGGACACTGATCATGTAAGGGCCCAGTTCTCCCTGTCTGCCTTGCCTGCTGGAAATGTGTGAACCAAATTTGTACAAGGGGCATTAAGGGGTACATTTCTAGCCTGATTTTTTTTTTTTTTGAAGTCTAGTCAGTTTACAATGTTGTGTCAATTTCTGGTGCACAGCGTGTTTCAGTCATCCATGCACATACATATATTTGTTTTCATGTTCTTTTTCACTATCGGTTACTACAGGACATTGAATATAGTTCCCTGTGTATATAAGCCTGATTTTTGAATCCATCTTCGGTCCCCATCCTTTTACTCTTACCCCACTCTTTTATTTAACAAGGAAAACAATTTATCAGAAGGATCTGGGTGTGTTTACAGAATTCAAAGAAGAGCTGAGTGCTTGGGGCTTAGGAAGGGAAGGAGCCAGGCTGGTTCTGGGGGCTTGGCAGCAGGACTTCATGGATCTTTCTGTGCGATCCAGAGAATTCGTAGTCTTTGTATCTCTCTACTTACCATTCTAAATCCCTCATCACAGGTTGTCTGATTAGCCCAGTTGGGATCTCTGAGCCAATCAGTTATTGGGGGGCTGGGGGGTCACACAGCAAGAGCAGAATAACCAGGAACCCACCCAGGAGGTGGGCGGGAAGTTCCTGGAGAAGAGGCCCACTTGGCAGCCCAGGAGGCACCTGTACCCCGGCCTTGTCCTCTGCACAGCTCATGTGCACGCACGCAGCCTCCCATTTGTACGAAGGGGCCCTCGTTGAACTCGGCCCGTCACCCTGCGCACAGCGGCACGTGTGCGCGCTGCTTCCTGCGCACCACCAGCATCGTGTCCAGCCATCACAACTAAGGATGTCGGCGCGAGGGGAGCCCTCGATCCCAACGTGATGAAAGGCCCGCTTCTCCTCCAGTTCTGTCTGTACCCCCTCCTGTCCTGTGACTTACGGCCTATGTGATGACCTAGACTCTAACGGTGCTGCAGACTCCCCGGGTGACACTCCAGCTTGGTAAACGCTGTTGTCTGTTATCAGGAGACAGAAAGAGGGAAGTTAGGGATTCTGAGCACAGACGTCTTCGAAGGGGGCATAAAGGAGAAGGAGGCAATTCCATCCTCAGGCCCCTCAGGAAGGAAAGAGGCAATGCAGATGGAGGCTTCAGTTCCAGGTGCTGCAGCTGGTCTGGGACCTGTGGGTGTGCAGGCGGGCGGGCGGGTGTGCGTCGCCCAGCGAGGACACCCGGACCTTTGTTCCAGACGGACCCTACCTCTTGGAGGGGCTGCTTGAATGGCTGTAGTCTTCCTGCGGTCTCCTGGCTCAGAGGTGTTGATCCACCTCCTGGGGACGTGAGTTTTCACCCTGCTCCTCCCAGGCCCGCTGTCAGTAGCAAACCTACTTCCCTTGCATTATTGGGGTCAGTCACCCCAAGCAGCCAAGCAATAACTCACTTTTCTGCATCTTCCTCTAATACAGTGGTGGCATATTATGCCCCAGGACAAGATCCAACCTGTCACCTTTAGTAATTTTTGTAAATGAATCATCCAGACACAGTCATGCCCTTGTTTCTTTCATCGGCTTTCCCGCCGCGACAGCAGACCCGAGCTGTGCGTCGGAGACCACGTGGCCCACAAAGTGGAAAATGTTTACACCTTGTCTAGTTCCTCAAGAATCCTAAGTGGCCAGGTAGCAGTAGAAGCTTCCGGAAAGCAGTGAATCTTATCTTCAGAAGACTTTTTACAACTTAATTGAGGGTGATCTGGCCGTTGGAGATGAGGAAAGGGAGTGCAGGTCGGTATGTTCATGAACTGCAAATAACAAGGTTAAAGTCTTTTTAAAAGCCAAACGATCTTGCACAGCCAGCAAGGCAGGACTTCAGGAAGGACTGAATTTCATGTTCCTAAACTTTGCTCCCTAATCACTGATAACAGCTATAAACATCTGCCACGCACGTTCTAGATGCATCATATGTGACCGTTGTTTTAGTCTCCATAAAAACTCCATGAAGTGGTGCTTTTACCATTTTCATCATCGTAGACACTGAGGCACTGAGGGGCCAAGTCCCTGAGCAAAGGCCACGCCGCCGATAACCGGCAGAACCAAGATGTGAACACAGGCGGTCCAACTCCCGAATCCACTTTGAACCCAGGTGCTCAGACTCTGCTCTGCAGGAATGGGTTTCTAGGAATAAATAAGCCAGTGACAGGGCGACTGACTAGCCATTTAGGAGGAGGAAGACTAGAGGTCATTCCTTGCACCAAAACCATTTCTATACGGAACAAGTGGTTTTTCAGTATTCCCCAAAGTGAGTGAATATCTTAAACTTGGGGTGTCGGGCCTTTCTAAAGGGTGCAGACATTTATAACTGTGATGTCAGTATTCACAGTCCTTCTCGCCGCCCCTGGAGGTTGGCAGGCTTGAGACTCGGAGCTTTGGTGTACTGATCAGGCCGAGAGCCGGATGGGCTCCTGCTGGAAAGGGCAGAGGGGGTCAGGGTGAGTGAAGGGAAGGCTCTGCAAGGTGGACTGAGTTGGGGAGGATTGAGGAGAGTTCTGGAAAGTGAGACCAAGGAGAGAAGCCCACCCAGTTCCTGTGCTGAGTAGGGCAGGGGAGAGGGGGGCGGACAGCTCGAGGGCACTTTTAAGGAAACATTACTGGGTTTGGGGATCCAGCTGCACCCTTGCTCCCACCTTGCCCCTAACACCTCCCCAAAGGACTGCCATTGTGGGCGGCTGCAGGGGCCGGGCCGCCTGCTTGCCTCCATCCCAAGTTCCGCCTATTCGCTGTCGGGGGCGGCGGTACCAGCCGATGACTTGATGGCCACAGCGTCCTTTGTTTACTGATACGGCTGCAGTATATTTCATTCACAGGGGTCTCAGGTCAGTTCCCGCCTCCTTTTAACTTAGAGTATCCAGGTGTGTCCTGTATCTCCTTGCACCTCAAGTCCTTTGTGGAACGAGGCCAGCTGTGAATTACAAGAACATACACTGGTTTTCTTGAATAGGCTTTTGGAACTGGGCAGGATGCGTCCACCCAGGGTCCGGGGACCGCTCCACTTGACGGGGGTGGTAGAGGAAGATGGTTCTCTCGCCCGAGGAACACTTAGAGGTCAGTTCTTCTAGCTTAGAGAGCCCAGATCTCATCTCCCCTGACATTTGTAGAACTCCCCCTCTTTCTAGGAGTCAAGATTTTCTCTCCAAGGCTTGTACCCACACCTTCGGGAGGACGGGGAAAAGTACACATCTTGCTCAAAGGGAGTGTTTCTCTCGGGAGCTTTTACACGCCCCTCGGAAGCAAAGACTGTGTTTTGGCTTAATTCCAAAGACTGACTTTTCCGGCTGTGAAACAGCGTCGGCAGCCCTGTGGCTCAGGCTCTGAATGAGCACCCGTCTCCAGGTGGACGGGCGCTGCCTGCTTCCCACCAGAAGGAGCGCCGGGTGCGTGGCCAGGCGAGGGCAGCTCACCTCCCCACCCTGCTGGCACCGTCGTGCAGGGCGGGCGGGGGCATGGCTGGTGCCAAGGAGGACGAGTCCTGATAGCCTCTGCGGGCTCCTGGGCCTGGCGAGCGGGGGAGGGAGCTAGTCTTCATGCTAACTCTGGACCGTTTCTTCTTCCTTCCACAACGAGGAACAGTAATTCCTCACATTTTTGAAAGCCTTCTTTGAGAACTGCCTTCAAGCTGCATCTGTTCTTTTAATATTCTTGGTGATGGGCAGACTTTGTCTTTGGAAGACAGATTCTCTGTTTATAAAAGGATCTCCTTGGGCAAGTCAGGTTTGGGGTCAGAAGGTGAGGCAAAGGTGAAACGCACCCTGCGAGCACAGGCAGGGCCGTGGCACAGACTCGCCTCTGCGGCCCTGGGACCAACGGCGCTCCGGGTGGACGGTCTGGTGGCGGCTCCGCGCTCAGCCCAGCTCCCCGTTCTGGCTGCCCTGCTCCTGCCTCGCCCCCCTCTGCCCCCCGAACTTAGGAGTGTTCTTCTGACGTGACCCCACCACCCACAGGTTTGGGGACAGTAAATGGGCTTTCTGCTGCCCCACTACTGTACTGTCTTGCAGAGTAAAATACTCCTTTTATAGAGAGTATTTTTCAACTTGAATCCTTCCTCCTTTTTCTTTCCCTTTGGGTCCCAGGGAGCAAAGCTGGGCGAGGCCCGGAGGACACGCCGCGTAGCCGATGCAGCGCCATCCGGGTTGACCCTGACTTGCTAAAGGTGTTGCGATGTCACAAGCCAGCACTGCGACATCGGTGCCAACGCAGTGTCTGTCCCTCTCCCTCGCCCCGCTCAGTGGCGGTCTAATTGAGGATGATATTCAAAATGAGGCCACACCGGACCCCTGGGAACAGAAGGGAGCCCAGCCTTGGCACTAGAGGCAGCCTGTCCTGTGGTTACCTGTTGGGGTAGCCGTTTTGCCGGGTAGTGGGGTTGGACGTCCCAGGAGGGGCAGGAAGTCCCTGGACGTGGCTGTTCACCACCAGAAACACTTCCATCTTTCTAACGGGCCCAGCCATCCTGTGGCACCGACAGCTGAACACGAGCTTTCCTTAGCCTGGTCCACCAGCGCTCTTGTTAGCCTGAGGTTCTCGGGGACATCCTGGGCCCTTTCTTTGCCCTCTGAATGGTGTGGCTCAGAGACTTCGTGTCCAGCAGAGTCTCGGCTCATCCCACCTCCTGGGATGCTGCAGCCGACGCGGAGGAGCACGTGGGCTGCGGCCGCTCTGACTCCCGGTCCTCAGACAACCCGCAGAGACCTGGCTTGGAAGAGAATCAAGAGCAAACCACCCGAGGCGGGGAGATGCTGAGAGACCGTCTCTGACACTGGGGGGAGGAGGCAGTCTCCTGGAAAGTGCATTTCGTTTGGGCCTCACTTCCCAACTCCACACCACCTCCCGGTTCCCACCTGCCATCACTGACTCCAAACGTCTCCTTTTAACAAGAGCCTTCCTGCCAGCCCCTCCCGCCCCCGCCCCCACGAAAAGGAGGTGGATTTTGATGCTTGCGTTGTCTGCGCGACTGACGGTGGGAGAACAAAGCCTTCAGAGGAGCAGCCAGCCGCCGCCCCGCCCTCCCCGAGACCGGGTGAGGGGGATGACGCATCCCTGTCCTTTCTAGAAGGCGCTGGTGGGGGCCGGCTGCCCTGGTGGAGCTCCGTTGTTGTTCGATTACTCATGTGACATCGCAGAACAAGAAGATGAAGCTGAGTCCGAAGTTGCTGTTTTGTACAGTCCCTGGAGGGGCGTGAACGCCCTGTGGGCTCTGCACACAGTAGACACAACAAGGCCCTGCTGCACAGCACAGCGAATTATACTCAATGCCTTATAATAACCTAGAGCGAAGGAGAGCGAGCACGTGCAGCCGAGTCACTGCTGCGCCGGGGACGGACACGACGCTGTCAGCCGGCCGCGCTTCAGTTAAAGAAAAAACGTTTTGTAGGCACAGTCCACCAATTTTAGGAAGGCATCTAATCCAGTCACACAAGGTCATAGTGTCTGGTTGGCGGGTCAGAAAGGCAAGGGTCATATGGGAATTGCAGTCAGGTTATCAGGCCCAGGGCTAGCTGAGGGATTAGGCAAGATAAAGGGCTTATTTCAGACACTGTTAGGTGGATTATAAAGATATACAGTGTCATTGAATCCGTATAATAAGTGTTACAGGTTTAATTGTGTCCCCTCTACAAAGACATGTTGAAGTCCTAACCGCCAGCATCTCCAAATGTGACCTTATCCAGAAACAAAGTCATTGAAGGTGTAATTAGTTAAGACAAAGTCCTACCAGAGCAGGTGGGCACCTAGTCCCACAGGACTGGTATTTATAAGAAGGTGGTGATGGAAGACAGAGACACACAGGGAGAAGGCACAGGACAGCCAGGGTAAATACAGGAGTGATGTGTCTGCAAGCCAAGGGTTGCCGGCAGCCACCAGAAGCCGGAAGAGGCCGGGAAGGAGTGCGGTCCTGCCGACTTACACTGTGACCTTGATTTCAGGCTCCGGCCTCCAGGCTGAGAGAGAAGACTTTCCCATGTCCCTGGTTTGGGCACTCTGGTCCAGGCAGCTGCAGAAACAGCAACCTGCCCCAGGAAGCTGGTGCCGAGTGACAGACGGACTGAGAGTCGCACGTCGAGTTTGACCCGCTATCTTTCCATCACAAGTACTTTCAGTGCCAGAAACTGCCACGTGGCTGAGACCCGTCCCTGATGGGGAGAGAGGGCTGGACGTGAGGCCATCTCGGCCGCTGCGAGTTCCTTGTGACTTAACGTCAGAATCATTGGTGATCTTCAAGAGTGCAGTGTCGGTAGTCAGGAGGGAAAGGAAGCCGGGTTTGTGGGTCAAGAGTCGAGTGGGAGGCCGGGAGTGAGAGATGCTGGCCTTTTCTCG
Source organism: Camelus dromedarius (assembly GCF_036321535.1). Lineage (NCBI taxonomy): Eukaryota > Metazoa > Chordata > Mammalia > Artiodactyla > Camelidae > Camelus > Camelus dromedarius. The sequence goes on from NC_087442.1 coordinate 4,675,418, forward strand.
GGCATTTGGGTCAGAAGGGAAGGTGAACGAGGGCTCCCTGCACAGCCCAGGCTCCTCCGCTCCTCCCATCCCCTCCCAAGGCTGCGTTGGGACCACATGATGGGGTTTCCACCAAAAGGAGTGAGAGGACGTCACTTCCCAACCTAAGACAGTTAAGGGCAGATGTGAGTTCCTTCTGTGTTTACACGGCTGGAGGCAAAGAAGGCGGAGGTGCTGAGGGGGCAGGAGGCAGGTGGCCAGGCCTGGTGCCTTGTCAGGGGAGCTGCCAGGCCAGCTGCCCTCCTGGTGTGGGACTGTGACGCCAGCGAGACGGAAACCCTTTTTAGGTCAAACTACCGAGAAGTCAGGGCGCAGTTCTCACTATGGCACAGGAGAGCCTCTCCTGACGAAGGCGGGTGGACGGGCAGCAAGTGGGTGGACGGAGTCAGTGGAAGCTGAGGGCTGGCTTGTTTGCTTCAGGACAGGGGAGACTTGAGCGCGCTCAGAGGCGGACAGGAGATGCCGGGACAGGTCGTGACGGGGCAGTGTGTGTCCATCTCTGTGCTGCTTTTGTTCTCCACTACATTGCTGGGTTTTAGTCTGGGCGACACCTCTCATGTGTCCTCATGGCCCCAAGGAGACCGTCTGTCCCCCAGAACTGCCTGCCCCGAGTCAGCCTCCAGCCCCTCTGGCGTGTCCAGGGACGTGTACCTGTGTCAGTCTCCTGTTCGTGCAGTAAAGCGAGTTCCCTAAGGCAGCACCTCCTCGCAGCTCCCGCAGCATCCGCCCAGGGCTCCGAGTCGGGTGCAGGTTTGCTCCTCCAGCCCAGAGCGGGCGTTGGCCTCCAGGCCACCCTGCAAGGCAGCTGTTTATCCCCAAGGCAGGCACGCCACCTGCTCTGGGCCCCTAGCTCAGCAGCGCAGTCATCGCCCGTGAGCTGCAGCGGGGGCTCAGCAAAGCCTGACTCACCCTCTTGGCGAGGACACCCGGGAGTTTGCTCCTATGAAGAATTAACCTGCAGTCTCGGGTGGCTCCCTCGCGGGGCCGAGAGCCACCAGTACCATCTTTCTGTGTCTGCTTGGCCCCTGCGTATTCGCGCGTCCTTTACAGTGCGCCGCCCCTCTGTGTGCGAGCTGTCAGAGGGCGGAGCCCTCGTCTACTGGGCACATCCTAGGGGTGCCTCCTGCCGCAGAGGGGATGCGGGCAGGTGGCCGTGCTGCCCTCGGCTGCCATGTGCAGCAACCCCCTCTTTTCTTGCCTGTACCCCGTCCTTGGCCTTCATTCCCCAAGTTCATTACACGCACCAGGTGAGCTGGCCAACTCCAGTGGCCACCTGGCAGCCGCCATTCCCCACCCCCGTCTTTCTTCATAACAGAACCTGGTTTTACCCAGGGCCCAGCCCCAGGGCATGAGTGCAGATGGTCTAATACCCTTTCCCATTGGGAGTGTGTCTGGCTTCCAGGTCACCGGCCTCAGGGTGAACCAACAAAACGTAAGGAGGACTCTGTAAAAGAGCAAAGAAAAGATGCCGCCGCCCCCCCCCCCCCGACAAAGAGATACCCGAGGACTGAGGCCCTCTCCTCCCTCTGACTGTGGTGTGAGGACACGGTGTCTGGACACACTGGCCATCTTGTGACCAGGCCAGCACAGAGGGTGGCGGGGCAGACGGGCGGGAAGGAATCTTGACACAGTTTGCATCACGGGGCTTAGTGTTTTAGATAATAAACGTCCTGGTACTTTAGTCTCTTTTAAGTGATATGGTTCTGTAGATGCCATTAAACTATCCTAACTAACTCATACACCTCCTTGGTGGCAGAGGTGACGCTCGTTCAGATGGTGATGAAGACAAAGCTGGAAGAGCTAATCTGGGCTCGGTGGGGGAGAACTGGAGTGCAGACAGATTTTAATCCCCCCGCCGCTGTGTTGTGAGGGGAAACAGAGCAGGTAAACGGACAGGTGGGGGCGGTCGGTTTTGTGTAGGGACGTCTTCTCTGCTACGTGACCACAACTGAGCCAGAGAAGGAGGAAATGCTAAGAGCCAATTAGCAAAAGCCTCATTATATGTCAGTCCCCAGTCTTTTTCCTCCAAAACTCTCCCGCAACAAAGTAAATAGCAAGCAAGCTTATCAGGCCAGCTTTGGCGAGGTCTTTAGTTAGGTCTGCTTTCTGCCTTCTGTAAATTCACTTTTTCTACATGTTCTCTGTATCACTCCTTCCACTTGGTTTCTTTTTAAAAGAGCAGTTTACTTTGGGAAAGCTCCCATGTAGCTCTCGATGACCTGGGGCTCTGAAGGGGCAGCCACCCCCACTGTGTACAAGGGCACCTGGAACCACAGAGCAGAAGGAAGGATGCCCATGCTCAGTCTCTCCCACATTCGAGACAAGACGGGCTAAATGTGTGTCCCCCTTCTATTCTGAATGCTTGCTTGAATCTGATTTCCCACAGGAAATTGTGGGGGTGAGAGAGCCGCCCTGGGTCCCAGGGGCCCTGGGAACAGCCCCGACAGATTCTGCGGAACTCCAGGGTCCTTTCTGGCTTTGCCACTGAGTGACCACTAGAGGGCGATATAACCTCACAGGGACAGAGGCAGGACCCAGTCTCCACGTGCTTTTCCAAGGTTGGGATGTTCACCTTCAGATGCACCTCCTAAACAGAAGAAAGCTGGCGTTACAGAGCAGCAAGCGGGCCCCACCCCTGACCAGCCTGACCAGTCGTTTTAAAGGGGAGCCGTCTCACGTTGCATACCCATTCAGTCAATATTCAATGAGAACCTGCTGTGATACTGGGCACTGGGGACACAGCCACGAACAAGTGAGCCCCTGGCCCTGTGGGGACTGCGTTCTAGGGAGGGGAGGCGAAAAATGTCGCACGGCTCCAAGAAAAACAAGGGTAAAGTGGTAAAGGATGGAGGGGTCTTTAATGTAGGACCGTCAGGAAAGTGATAACGGAGGCATTCGAGCAGAGACAGGATGGAGCCGGGAAGTGGCTGGGCAGCTGTGTGGGGCAGGGCATGCCTGGCAGAGGGAAGAGCAGTGCAAATGTCCTGGGGCAGAGTGTGGCTAGAACCAAGTGGGGAGGGAGAGGGAGGTGTTCTGGGAGAGGTGGGGTGGGGCTCCCAGGCCAGGGCAGGATTCCAGACTAAGTGATCCAGGGAGCCACCGGCAGGGATTGCTAAGGGAATGACTTGGCCCTTGGAGGGGACTAGTCTGGCTACTGCTCAGAGAGAATGTGGACACGGAAGTGGGGGGACCAGCCGGCAGCCCCTAAAATAGACCTAGAGATCGGATATGATGGCCTCCCGCCTCCTCTGAGACCTCCTCTCTCCCTGCCTTCTCCGTAAACCCTCGCCTGGTTATTCTTGCCTTGAGCAATCTGCCAGAGCTCTCGATATGACTTATTTTAAGTTTCTGCGCAGTCTGTGTTCCCTTGTGATACACTCCTGTTACCTTCTGTCTTTGGGAAAATCATGTGTTTGGCTTTTCCCATGCTTGTCTCTTATTTCCTGTGCTCTTCTGGGGCCCAGCCCCTCCTTCCCCCTCCCCTCCAAGCAACACGAGAACCCAGATTGTCTCCCTACCTGGGAAGGGCACTGGGTCTGGGCTGAGGATGTGTCTGGATGTGCATGTGGGTCTAGATGAAGGATGGACACCATCCTCACTTGTTAAAAAGAGGGCTGCCCACGTCACATGGGAAAGGGGCAGGGTTATTCCGAGGATCCTGGGGCTCTCTTTTCTGTCCTCTTCCTTCGTAGGCTCCTGGTCTGCCACCCTCAGACCAAAACCAGCTCTCAGGGCAGGTTCTGGCAAAGGCATTGCACCACAGAAGTGAAAGGTGACGTGCTGTGGGGGTAGTTGGCACATTTAGCATGTAACTGAGAAGGGGTTTCTAGCATCAAAACCAACATGCTTTTTTTTGCAAGTGGTCGTCTTCCCAGAACCCCCGATCATGCGGTGACAGCTCTTGGGGTGAGAAGGTGACATTTCACTAGCTGGTCCCCCACTAAGCAAGAAATGGCATCCTGTCCTTCATGGGCAGCGGTCCACCCCAAGTGACTGCTGTGGATGGAAGTTGCCCCCTGGGCACTGGGACTTTATTGTTGTCCTACTAGAAAAAAAGCATTGAAAATCGCCGACCTGGACAGCCCCCTACTCTGATGACCTCGAGGGCTACTCTCGGCCATGACTGGTATCTGTAGACGGACGGAGAGGAGAGGGTGGAGCGCACGCCCTGGGACCCGGGGAGTTGGCAGCAGCCTGGTGAAGGAAATGTGCAGCACAGGGCATTCAGGTGAGGCCCCGAAGCATCGTCGCAGCAGTGGTCTGAAACCCCCATGACTGCCGCCCACAGTCACAAACGTGTTTTATGCCGTAATCCAGCATGTGCACGTACACGACTGGAAACCGCTTCTGGTGAAGCAGTGCGTAGCCTGGCCTGTGTGTGCTCTTTTCAGTTCGACTCTCCTTCGGAGTAAAAGCGCTGTATCTGCCACACGCAGCTGGCTGCACGAGGGAGCAGGGGTGGGGGATGTGATCGCACTTTGGCAAATACCACCCTAGATGGTCATGAACAGCAGGATGGGTTTGGAATGCCTGTGAAGTGAGTCCTGCGGGGAACTTCAGGGCACAAAGAGTCAGTGGGGTGGAAGGAAGCATTGAGGTTTTGCCAGAAATGTGGACAGGCAGACGTTTGAACTGTTTCTGAGACCAGCTCATAACTGTGACCAAGGTTATGTGTGTCCAACACCCAAAATAAATTTAATTTTCTGTTTGTAGTTAAAATACTAGCATGCCATCGCAGATGACTGTGATTCTGGGGCGGAGTCTTTAGACCCAGCCCCTGGTCTGTGGATCTGTGTCTGAGGCTGTCGGGAGATGCTAGTGAGCTTCCCAGAGAAGTTGATTTAACTTGTGGAACTTCTGTCTTTCACACGTCTCTGTGTGGGATCCCAGACAGCCCTTCTTTTCTCTCCCAGAAACTCCAGTTTATTTTTCAAATAAAAGTCTGTTTTCCCTTCAAATGCCAAGGGTTTTGTACTCTGTGTGGAGGAATGAACTTGGGCCTTTAAGACTTTAACTTGGAGTCTCCAAGTCTCCGATTCACATGCCAAGGACCTCCCAGTGCTGAGAACCTCCCTGCCTCCGCTCACCCGCGGACACAGACGCAAAACCAGCTGACCCCAGGCTGCTTGACAGCCCATTAGCATCGACCGGGCCTGTTCGCCTGAATCTAGATCCGGGTCAGACTCAGTGACTTAGTCCCCGGGACATGGGTCTGGAGCTGGAGGCCGGTTACCCTGCAGAACCTCCACGCCAACCCCATCCCAGTCTTTTCTTAAGGACGTAAGCCATTGCATTACCTGTCAGTCCGCCTCCTACCAGCAGGATGGAACCACGCTGAGTCTTTAAAACAGATGTCTTTTCCTCTTTCTTCTGGTGGATTCAGTTGTTGTTTTTTTTTAATGGAAGTCTAGTCAGTTTACAATGTTGTGTCAGTTTCTTGTGCACAGCATCACGTTTCAGTCATCCATAGACATACATACATTTGTTTTTGTATTCTTTTTCATTAAATGTAGTATAAGATAATATAAATGTGTAGGTATATATATATATTTATAATAAATGTAAACAGATTAAATTAAAAAAAAAAAGAAGAGATCTCATCCAACATCTTGGTTTTCAGTTTAGGTAACCAGACGCTGGAATTCTTGCAAATTGATCAGTGTTGGGATGGGAGCCGTGTGTTATTTGGCTTAGTTTTGAGAGTTTTTCAGAACTGATTAATGTAGGTACATAAAATATCCATAATTGATTGTTAATGTCAAATAAATTAGTTAAATAAATAAATAAATAAAATAATAAATAAGTAAATAAATAAGTAAATAAGATGGAACATAAAGATGACATAGTTATAAAGGTGAGGGAGGAGCTGAGAAGCCAGGTAAGAGTAGGGGGCCAACCTGGGTTACTGACGACCCCTCTACGTCCCTGGGGAAGGGGCAGGGAGGAGAGCAATGCAGTGTGGGACAGGGACACATGGAGGTGACCTTCTGGCAGGACCAGAGCCAGAGGTGCTGCCCAAGGCGTCCCCCTCCCCACAGCCAGAGGCCGGCCAGGAGGGGAGCCTGGGCATCATGGCGGCAGGGCCAGCCCCCTGTGTGCCAGCAGAGCAGGGGAGCAGCGGGGAGTGGGAATGGGGGCCAATGGCCAGGTGCCAGCACCTGGGTGTACCCCGCTGGGTGACACATGCGCCAGTGCCTGGGATGTGACGGCAGATCCGTCCAGGCACCGCCCCCAGCACCGCGGTGACAGGAAACCTCTTTCAGTGCAGCAGAAGCAGACATTCTTAGTGATTCGGTGCCACCTCCATCCAAAGGAATCACTCTAGAAGGGCGTCCCCGACACCCAGGCTACCCCACTGCGTCCTTCCCTGTGTCTGATGCCCACTGAGCACCGACTTCAGGCTTTCGTTCCGAGAAGCTGCACATAGGTAGCCAGCAGGGAATTTCACCCTAGGACACGCATGGGACCCCCTAACTCCCCTCCAAGTTCCATGCGAGGACGGGCAGCCTCCTGCTTCCCCCCCCCATCAGAAGTCACTCAGCTTTTTCACTCCCCAACTTTCCACCCTTCCTCTGGCCTCCTGGACCTGACTTTGTTTCCTTCGAACATTTCCTTCTCCGATAAATCAGCCTGTCTTTGGGACTCGGTCTGTGGGGCTCTCCTCCTGCCCCCGAGGAACGGTGTTGTGCAGAGATGGAGCAGTACTTGCGGGATCCCCGTGCGGAGTTCTTCCGGCCAACGCTGTGGGGTGGGGGTGGGGGCTGGGATGCTGCTCCTGACATCGGCAGAGACCTGGAGGCCGGCCACTCTGGTCCTCAGGGGCCCCACTTCTTCCTGGGGGCCTGGCAGCCGCCTGGAGCAGCCTCTTGGCAGAGACAGGTGATATAGGTACATTTATCACTGGTGCCAGAGAGTGTGTGCTCAACCATTAAGTGGAATGCTGTAAACATGGGGGTGAGAACTGGGTCTCGGGCTCTTAGACCCCGTGAGAACCACCTTGCTGTCTGGGAGATGATGCAGGGAGGGGGTCTTTTAAAGCAGGGTTGGCAAACTTTCTGTAAAAGGCCAGATGGCAAGTGTTTTAGGTGTTTGGAGCCACCTGGTCTCTGTTGCCACGACTCGGCCACAGATAAAATGTTAACTGTGTCCCAATAAATCTTTATTTATAAAAGCAGGTGGCCGACAGGATTGGCCCCGTTTTAACAAATCTGGTCATTTCATTCCCTCTTCCGTCCCCTCTTCTGTCCCCAATGCCTCCCAAACACACTCAAGTTAAAATCTGAAGTCTTGCCACGTCCTCTGCATACTGGCCCTCGGTGGCTCTGTAACATGCCTGCCTGGCCTCCTGCACTCCTGGTCCTTGAAGATGCCGAGCTCACTCCACCCCAGGCCCTCTGCTCCGAAGACTTAGTGATGGATGCTGTGCAGCCTCCCAGATTCTCCTCCAGGAATGAGGGACTCAGTTCCCAAGCTCCTGGCCATGCCGCCATCAGAGCTGCCACCCACACAGGGCGGTGCCCCTTCCTGAGCCGGCCTGTGTGGATGTAAAGGACCCACCCCTCACCCTACTCTGAGGGTTGTTCCAGTTCTGGAGCTTTCCATCGGGGCCTCGCTGGGTCTGCATGGCCCCTCAGCTTAGTCCAGGGCCCAGTCCTTCTCCTTCCCTTGTTGTGGAAGTTGATCCCAAGAGCATCCCTAAAACCCATGCTGCCAGATCCCATCCCGGGTGGGCCTCTGGGGAGCCTGCAACAGCTCCTCTCGCAGGTGGCTCAGGCGTGGCCCCTCCACTCAGTCCTCGCTCGGATGTCCCAGTGTCAGTGGCCCTTTGAGTGAAGGCAGGAAGGACTGGGTGAACAGATGAAGGTGTGCACGAGCTTGGAGGACAGGTTACGTGCCCTGAGAGAGGCTGCACAGGAGGTGGGAGAGGAGGCAGGCCCAGCTCTCCCTGGGGCCACTCGTGGCCATTTGTACCAATAGCCCTGGGTATGTCCCCAAATGTGACAGAATCCAGAGTCGCGTGAGTTCTACCCTGAGCCTGGCTGAGCGAGGTTCTCCCTGCTTGCCCATGCTCCACGGCACGGTCCTGAGGCTGAAGGTGCCGTGCCCATCCTCAGACCTCCTGGGAGCTGCCTGGTCCTGCTGGAGCTGAGGCCCTGGGCCCTGCACTTCCTGGCCCAGGCCAGCGCCCTCTGGATCTGGGCAGCTGGTGACATCTGAATCCTGGGGCTGAAAAACTTCAGTGACTCATCTTGCCTGTCCGCAAAGAAAGGAAAAGTATGTATGGCATCCAAGTTTCCTGAAAAGTTCAGCCAACACATTGCAGAGCTATGTGGCCTGGTACCCAATGTGGGTCCCCTGGGAGGGTGCCCTCTGCTGGCCATCGTGCAGATGTCCCCGAAGGAGCCCGTGTGGTCGCCAGCCTGGGCCGGGCTGCAGGGGTTGACAATTATTATTATTTGGGAGAAGCCAAGGAAAACTCTCCTTTCCCTCAGCGAACTGGAGAGCTCTCTAGTCCTCTGAGGGCTGCGTGGGTGATGAGTCTATCATAGGACACAGTAAAAGGAGATGCTAGCGAACACTGCATCCTTGTCCTGACCGTGTGACTTCTTAATTCCTCCTTAAAAATAACATTTTATTTTGACAACTTCAAACTTACATAAAAGTTGCAAAAGTAGTGCAAAGAATTCTCATATACCTTTCATCCAGATTCCCCAATGTTAACTTTTTGTTACCATATTTACTTATATCCCCCACCCCTTTCTCAATACATATATGTATTTGTATGTGTTTATATGAAATCTAAACCATCAAGAATAAGTTGCAGTCGGCTGGGGGTAGACTATAGCTCAGTGGTAGAGCGCATGCTTAGCATGCACGAGGTCCTGGGTGTAATCCCCAGTACCTCCATTAAATAAATTAATTAATAAACCTAATTACCTCCCCCCTAAACAAATTAAATTTTTTAAACAAATTTTAAATTAGATAAATTTTTTAAAAAAACCAAACATTGAAAAAAAAGTAAGTTTCAATCATAATGTCCCCTTACCCCTAAATATTTCAGTGTACCTTTTATAAAAACAGGGACATTCTCCTAACTACAGTTTACTCATCCAAAATGGGAAATTAACATTAATACAACCATGTTAGCCAAGCTGCAGGCTCTATTCTCTGCTCACAAATTGTCTTGATAACATTTTTGGAAAAGGAAGCCGCCATCACGCACTGCATTTGGCTGTCTTTCTTCCTCCTCGGTCCCATTGAACTGGAACTGCCCTCAACCTTGTCTTCATGACCTCAGCATTTTTCAAGATTGTACAGGCCGGTTACTGTGTGGACTGTCCTTTGCTCTGGGTTTGCCTGATGTTTCCTCAGCTTAGATTAGATCCAGGTCTGACGTCCTGTCCTGGCTTCACAGCAGGGAACACCTGAGGTCACACGGGCCCATTCCTGGTGATACTAACTGATGGCTTGGTTAAGGGAGGTGTCTGCCATGGTTAAGTTCTCCACTCTCATCCAGTCATTACTTTTCCCTTTGTAAGCAGTAAGTATGTCATGGGGAGCTACTTTAGCATTTTGTAAACATCTTCTTTCTCATCAAACGTTCACGTGCTAGTTCTAGCCTCAGCTGGTTAATCTTGCCTGAATTATCACTACAGTGGTTGCCAAGGTGATTTTCTGATATCACTAATTCTACATTGATCAGTTGGAATTCTGCTAAGGAAGAAATTTTCCTTTTCTCCTTACATATATATGTAGGTATAGACTCATGGACTCATATTTTATTCAACAGGTTTTGGTTTGTCATGACCATATTTTGATGCTCAGATGGACCTATTGGCCACAGGAGCCCCTTCAGGCTGGTCCCTGTGTCCCATGACCACCCTCAGATTGTTGTAAGCACTTACTACTTTCTGGTGCAACAAAATGGTCCAGCCTCATCTGCTTTCCCTGCCCCAGTCCTGGAATCAGACTTTCTCCAAAGAGCCCTTGTTACTTTTAGTGATGGATTGTATTTAGAAATAAGATCCAAAGCATGCTTATTGCAACTGAGATGTCACTGTTTCTAAGCCTTATCAGCAGACATAAATGAAATATGCTTACATAGAGGAAAGTAGTTGGATCAAATAAAGAAGGTACATCCACTCAGTGGAGTATTATATAGCTGGAAAAATACATAAACGTGGTATCTTTGAGCCAATATGGCAAAGACATGAATAGACAATTCTCAAAAGATGTAAAAATAGCCCTTAGTGCAGTGGACATTTAGAAAGAAATCAGTAGAAAGCCTTTCCCTAAACCCAGATTGTAGAATTCACCTATATTTTCCTCTAGTATCTGTTATGGTTTAATTTCAGTCTTGTGGTTTTGTGGTAAAATACATGTAACATATAATTTCCCAGCTTAACCACTTTAAAGTGTATGGTTCAGTGGCATTAAGTGCATTCGCATTGTTGTGAATCCACCACCATCTAATTCTAGAACTTTCTTCATCACCCCAGACAGAAACCTCAGTCACAGAAGCCGTTACTCCCCATCCCTCTCTGCCGAGCTCTGGGCCAGCACTCATCCTTGTCTGCTTTGTGTCTCTGTGGATTTGCCCATTCTGAGTATTTCATATAAATGGACTCATACACAATGTGACCTCTTGTGCTTGGCTTCTTTCACTCAGGGTATCATTTTGAAGGTTTATCCACGTGTTAGCGTGTATCAGAGCTTCATTCCTTTTTATGGCTGAATAATATTCCACTGCGTAGATCCGCCACATTTTGTTTATCCATCCGTCTATTGATAGACATCTGGGTCATTTCCCTCTTTTGGCTATTGTAAATAGTACTGCTGTGAACATTCCTGTGCACATGTTTTTGTTTAAACACCTGTTTCCAGTTCTTTGGGGTAGATACCTAGGAGTGGAATTTCTGGGTCATTTGGTAACCTTCTCTTTAACTTGATGAGGAATAGCCAATCTGTTTTCCCCAGTGGCTGCACCATTTTACATTCCCACCAGCAATGTACAAGAGTTTTAATTTCTCCACACCTTCTACAACAGTTATCATTTTCCATTTGTTGTTATTATGATGATGATCATTGCCTCCTAGTGGATGCAAAGTGGTTATCTTATTGTGGTTTTGATTTGTTTCCCTAATGAACTGAGTATCTGTTCATGTACGTATTGGCCATCTGTGTATCTTCTCTGGAACAATGTCTATTCACTTTTAACTGGGCTGTCTTTTGTTGTTGTTGAGTTGTAGGAATTCTTTATATACTCTGGACCAGGCCCTTAGGAGATACATGACTGGCAGATATTTTTTCCCTTTCTGAGGGCTGTCTTTTCACTCTCAGCAGTGTCCTTTGATACACAAAAATTTTTTATTTTGATGACCAAAAGTACTTAATGCATTGCTCCTTAGTACCTGGCCCATGGAGAAACACAGACTTGTTAAAATGAAGGATGGGGATTGGGGCACAGGGAGGTGGAGGCCAGGGACCCGCGGATCACAGCTTCTGAGGAATGAGCCCCATCCTGGGAGGATGAGACCCCAGGACAGGCCTGTGGAGGAGGGGACTGCTTCATTGTCACTCACCACATCGTGAAAGGCTATCACAGAGTCTAACTGTCCCTTTACAGCCTCTGGTGAGAAGGGAGAAAAGACAGAAAATTCTCTGGAACCACTGTTTCTGAGTTTCATCTCCTGGCCACCAGGAAGTTCTCCTGCTCGGCTGCAGTCAGTCTAGTTTCTTCCAAGCACACCCTGAAAGGCCTCATAGGCCTGTGTGAGAACTTCCCACCTTCTCCCTCAGCCTCAGCCTCTCCTAGGACCCTCAACCAGCCCAAGTCACCTGAAGCCCAGGAGGCTGGGTTCTCACAGCTTGGTGAGTTAGCAGTCTCTGAGTCGTCCCCGAGGGAAGGCTGGGATAAAGGTTCCCAGCTCACCTTCTGGGACAGGAACGGGAGGCAAGAGCCGGATGTCTGGAAGAGGCTGCTGGTTCTGATTCTGTTTCTCAACTTTTTCTTTCTTTTTTTTTTTTTTTAATGTTTACTAAAGCAACTTACTGAGAATGTACCTTGCTGTTTTTTTCTGCTCTAGGCACCAGTCACCATTTACTAGATTCTTTTGTTGTTTGTGTTTTTGTTTTCTCCTTTTTACATTTTGGTTTCCTGTGAAGTAGTTCAATCACATGGTTTAAATTTTAAAGATCAAGCAATACAAAATGATAAATATCGAAAGGCCCCTGCCTTACTCCCCCCAAACGAGAAAGGGACCTCTTTAAACTATGTGCATCTTCAACTACTTTACGGCTTATCCATGATAAACCTGGCGTATGATCTTATCCAATGTCGTCCTCAATTTCCCCCTGCTCTTTTTTTAAATTAATCAACCTTTTCTTTTTGTCGCCCCCTAAAGAGTCTTTTTAGGCAGTTTTTTCTAACCACCCCCTTGCACTTTTAATAAAACAGATATCCCATATATTATTTATGTGCTGTGTGTATCTGCTTTATATATAAAAAGAATATGGTCCCCCCTCCCCAAGAGCCAATCTTCACTTGCTTAGGGGAGCTGTCACCCCCATGGAGAATGATGCCTGACACAGAATGTGAAGGGAGTGAGGTCAGTGAGTATGGTCACATCTGATTAATTGGGGAATAAGGCCAATCTGAATTAGCAAACGATCTGAATTATAGAATATCTTTTTTATATTTTATCAGCCTTGGGAGATGAACCAGCCACATAAGTTAACTTTCTAGATATCTGAAACTGAAGCCAGTAAGCCTCAATACATGCACTTCTCCAGCATCAGAAGCATTAAATACTTGGCAATTTTCTTATTCGAAAGATACTAAATATAATGTCGTTCATCATAGATGATTCAGAGTCCTTCCCACATTGCCCTGGGAGGTACAGGAACACATCCAGCCGCCACTGAGATGGGATGACTGTTCGTAGACTTAAGGGATGCTTGACCACCCTGCTCCTGCGTCTTCCCTGCTTCCTGCCCCCTCCCATACCGGCTGCACATTCTCCAGCAGTGTCTTGCCTTGAATAGCACCCAGGCTCTCCCCCTCAGAACTTGCTGCTAAGAAACCAGCATTCTTGTGTGTGTGTGGTTGAAAAGAATAAATTATTAGGAGGAAAGTACCCTTGGCTCCTCATTCGAGGAGTGCACCACTTGGGTGTTGGGTGTTTTGACCAAGGAGCAGGGTTCTGTCCGAGTCCCTCTGATTTCTCAGTTGGCATCTGCAGCAGGAATTGCAAATATGTGGTGCTCCCGGTTCAAGTCCAAGTGTCCCTGCGCCCCCCGATGCAGAGCCCAGGCAGCCAGCCCTGCGCCAGCCCCCGCAGGGGAGGAGACCCGGGCCCTCTGGGTGACGCCCGTTCAGGCACATGGAGTCTGACCTGGGGAGCTTTTTCCGGGCTGCTTTGGCTCAAAATGGCTCAAAATCAGCTGCCTATCAGTGAACCTACCTAGCCTCGAGATGCTACATCTGATTCAAGTCTTTTAAACCTTCCTGTCTCATCTTGTTGGATAATTCATTTCACTATTCAGAAGAAACAGATCGCAGGCAACTTCCAGCTCAGGCCTCAGATTCTAAACTAGTGGTTTCCAAAGGAAGGAAGTGCCAGAGCATTTGGGTTCCTCCTGGGAGCCCCGGATTCCAGAAACTGGTGACAGTGCTTGGGTGCCCGGGAGCTGAGGGCCCGGGTGGACCACAGGTGGACTTGCTGCCGAGCCTGTGAGTTAACAGGGTCTTCACCTTTGCCAAGGGCTTTGCACTTTCCTCTGTCACTCTGACCTCTCTAGGACATAACTGAGAGAAGTGAACAGAACAGCCAGCGCTTGGCCGAGCCCCTCTGGGACCCAGTGTCTGGAAGCAGTTGCTCCATGGCCCTCGGATCCAGGGCTGTCTCTGGGACTGCCCTGGAAGCTGGAGTCAGGAGCAAATCTTGTCAACTCTTGCCTCTGGTGCCTTCAGGGTCCTTGGCCTGGGTGGAGACCCCGGGGACACCAGGACTCACGAGAAGGGATTAAAAAGACTCCCACTGGGTCCTTCCTTGGGGTGTATAATGCCCCTGTAGGATGTTAAGGGTATCTGGGGATTCTGTAATTTTGGAGGTTCTGCACTTTGGCATGCTAAAAATAATTATTGCCATCGATTTTTGCTTTTTCTGTACTATTCTGTATCTTTAAAATTAAGATACCCCTGTTGTCCCTGGGTTTGGATGTAACTGGTATGAGTTGAACTGTTGTGGTTTGTCTTTGCCCCCCCAAAATCAACCTCTTGCCACTCAAAGCGTCTCTGCACTTGAGCTCCTGGAGGAGCCCGGGGGCCTGTGTGACCTCACATGAGTGTGTCGGGCTGACGTGGAGGGGCGGGCACGAGTGCCTGAGTCAGGGCAAGGGAGGGGCGGGGGGTCACCCTCAGAGCCACAGCCTCATAAAAAGCTCTGGGGGAGAGGAGCGGAAGGCCCTGATGAGGTGACACACAATCCCACTCAGAGTCAAGTGCCACGGTGACCTTTAGAACTTTCCATGAAACATGACACAGTATTTTGCAACCAGCAGGAGAGCGCCAGCAAATCTGTGCTGGCGGGTGTGCGGCTCCGAGGGGCCCCCCGCGGCCTCTTACATAACGGGGTTTTGTTTGGCTCCAAGCCTTTCAGGGATCTGGTGCCTTTCAGGTACTGTCATGTGACCTGCAGTGGTTACCGAGTGCCTTTTCAGTTGATGTCTCTTCATGCATGTTTTCAACATCCCAGCCGAGGAGAGGCGCCCAGGGTCCTGAGTGTCCCTGGATGGGGGGCCGGCAGACCCAGAGCGTGAGCCCAGCCCTGCCGCTGCCTGCCGTGGGGGATCTTGGGCGAATTAGTTCACCGCTCTGAACCTCCGTTTCTTTTATTTCTTAAACTGAACAATGAGGGCTGACCTCCCAACCTCCCGGCATGGCTGAGCAGCACAGGTCACTCGGATGCACCCACCTGACGCCAGGGCGCTGTTGAGGGGTGTGCCTGGCCCGGGGCTGGGAGTCAGGAAGGTCTGCACTGAGTCTCATCCGGGCCTCCAGCAACCATTTCCATGAGATTCTTTGCAGCTGCACATAATCCAGCACTCCAAGAGGCTCCGATGATAAGGGAGGTTTTTTCATTGTTATTTTTGTTACTATATTAAAACTGGGAGTCCCAAGGAAGGGTGGCCTTGAAGGACTTGTTCCTCAGGGCGCTCTGTGGACCACCCGGCCTGGGCCTCTGACAGGAGGGCAGAGGGACGGTCCCCCAGGCTGCTGGGCCCTTGGAGTCAGGGCCTCCTGCTGCACATGCTGGGGACGGGGAGGGTGCGATGACTGACGGAAGCTGGGCACCCACCGTGGTGTCCACGCAGACCGACGACAAGTCCCAGCAGGTTGGAAAAGGGACAAAGATACCGCCTGCCTTAGCACCTCTCCCTGTGCTGTGGGAACAGGGCCTCCAGGCTCACCAGCCAAGAACGTCCAGTGGTTGACCTGGTTTACCCACATCTGGGGTCCCCAGGGTCTCCCGCGAGGCCCGGCACATGAGAACTGTGAGCTCGTGGGGAAACGCAGTGGCCGTGCGGAGGAGAGGGGGCGAGCACCCGATTCTCGCACATCTGAAGCGGAGGTGAGCGAGCACCCGCCCTGCTTACCTGTCTGCAGCCCCCTCAACGCCCCTCCTGCTCTGCCTTTCCTGTCCCCAGCAGTGCCATCCGTTAAACAGTCACCTCCACATCTGGCTCTTGGCCAGGTTGCTGTACCCAGATGTGCAGGGGCCAACACACCTGGAAAATCTGACAGCTGGGGTACCTGAGCCCCTTCCCCATCGTCACGCTGTGGGCCTGCTCCTGGCAGATCTGCCTTGGGGTCAGTGCAGAACTCTGGCTGACGGAGGTCAGAGCCTGCAGAGGGCAGGAAGCCATCAGCACAGCCTCCCCTGACTCTGGGACAGTCAGCTAATGCCCCCGGGGAAAGGATGCACTGCCCCCAAGGTGACCAGAGAGCACAGAGCACAGCCTGCTCCTGCCCCGGCACACCTGCCTGCTGGAGAGCCATCTCTCAGAACTGGTTCCGAAAGCACAGGGTATATTTCTCCCATCAGATCAGAGCCCTGCTGTCAGGACGCCTTCCCTCTGGGTGGGGAGATAAGAAGCACACAAAGCAGAAGATCGAAGCAAGCTCACAAGATGAAGTGTGTCCAGGAAGTGTTCTTCAATGCCATTTTATTTTTCTAGTTCTCAAGGTGGGCTTATAATTGAAAAACTAGAAGGCCAACGCAACAAAACCAACGCAGGACGCAATTTGAATTACCTGCACTTCTGCCCCTCCCTGGATCCTGTGGACCGAGCGTCAGGGTGGTGGTCTGGGAAGCCCGTTGCCTCTTCCCCGGGGCAAAGTGCTAGGACATAAAGGCGCCTGCTACCCATTACTTGGTCCTATTCCAGGCTTCCAGGTGTAGCACTAACCAAGAGTGTGATTTGTAAAGAATGGTCCAGGAATACATTTTAAAACAGTTCCATCTTGGAAGCCACTAGTTCCTCCTTTTTTTAGCCCTTCCCTTAAAAAATAATCCCCAAGCATGGAAAGCATTCCATGAGGATGTATTCCTGCCCGCTGAATCACAGTCACCTGATGGAGTTTCACCTCTTGCTCATCTGGGACCATCAGCTGGTGGAAACCGCGAAGAAGGGACAGGTTAGTGCCCCTGAGAGTGGCCACCGCTCCCCAGCCCATTGGCCAGACGTGCTGAAGGAAGTGTCCTCGGTCACCCCACCTGCAGCATGAGTGTCACCTCGCCCAGTGCCTCCGCATACATCTCAATTGTGCAATCAAAGGTGTTGTCCCAAGTTAAAGAATGTCCGGCATGTGTGACTCAAACGGGGAGACCCCAGGGGTAGCAGAGCCAATTGGAAACTTTTCAGGAACTTTGCAAGCCCATCCATGCCACGTTAGAGCCCTGAAGTGGACCAGGGTTGGAGTATTTGCACCACGCAAAGGCGCAGACCCTACAAATCAGCCCTCCCTGTCCCTGCCTCCCGGGGAGCTGCCTGTTGGACATTTTCCAGCATGTCGCTGCGTCTACACTTCTGCAGTCCAGTGACACCACGGCAGCCTTCTTCTCTGCTCTTGGGTAAACATTTCGAGTGAGGCCAAAAGTACATGTTGATGAAGCTGGGGTCTCTTTAGGGACTTGCACTCACTGTCAAGGTCGTTGTGTTTGTAAGTCTCGTGGCTTGTCTTAAAGCTGCACTTCCTCCCCCTCCACCAGCTCCTTCCACCCAAAGCTTCCCAGGATCCATCCAGTGGGACAGGGAACTATTTTGGGCCCAAAACAACTTTTTGCTCAGTTAGGCCAACTCTACCATCTCCTTTCAGAATATTCTGCTACCAGCTCAGTAACAACCGTGACGCTGAATGACCTGGATAATTCTTTTCTTCTCTCTGCCTGAGTGGCCGTGTCCTTACTCCCCTCTACAAAGGCGCCAGGTGTTCCTATTAAGCAAATTCACAGAGCATGGAGCCCAGAGCTGTGAGCTCTGGCCCGCAGGGTGGAGTTGACAAGAGTGTCTTCCTACTTCTGTTCTCAGCAACCAGGACGTGGCCTTAGGGGAGGCAAGCAGATCTGCTTTGTTTTTCGTTTTTACTGGAGTATAGTTGATTTACAATGTTGTGTTAGTTTCTGGTGTGTGGCACAGTAATTCAGCTCTACATACATACACATATATGCACTTTGTCATACTCCTTTTCTTTACAGGTTGTTACAGGCTGTTGAATGTAGCTCCCTGAGCTATACAGTAGGACCTTGTTGTTTCTCTAGTTTATATATAGTAGTCTGTATCTGCTAATCCCAGACTCCTCATTTATTCCCCCGGTTTCCCCTTTGGTAACCATAGTCTGTGAGTCTGTTTGTGTTTCCAAAGCACGATGCATTCCCTCTTCAAGTCACAACCTCCGGCATGGTGGGTCTGTGTCCCAAAGTGGACCGCGAGGGGAGTCAAGACTCCTGAACATGGTTCTTCCCTCTCTTGCCTTTAAATTCCATAGCCCGAAGATCAAAAATTACACGTGAGAATGGAGGGAGAAACTTTTCAAATCACTCCAGTCATAATGGCTCTCTAGCATCCTGTCGGAGTCAACATAGGGCGTTGCCCACACCCTTGTCTCACTGTCAGTAAGTTTTTCTGTGCATGGGGTGGGAAAATGTAAATTTTGGAATCGAATGAATGAGGGTTCAAGTCCAAGTCCTCCCAGCTGGTTAGCTGTGTGATTCTGGTCAAGCTACTTACCTGCCTTTCAGTCATTCAACTTTAAATAAAACGGCATTAATACCACCTGTCCCATAGGTTTGAGGGAAGGATGAAATAAAATAATCCTTGTGAGGTGATCAGCACTGCAGCTGGCATATGGTAGGCACTCAACAAATGGGACTTACTATTCTACTAATTAAAATATAGTTCTTATGGACAAGAATGTCTTCAAATTATTCGTAGCACTAATCCTCTCCATCAACAAGTGTCCTGTACATTTGACAGAGGTTTAATAGCTCCTCGATGAGTGATTGACCATATGAACTACGTACAGAACTGGCAGACAAGCCTAAGTTGCTGTTTATTTCTCATAGGAATTTAAACTTACTCACTTTTAGTTGCTAAACTTTGAAATGTTACCTCTTTCCACCTACTTCATCATATAGTACAAAAATATTGCATTGGCTTAGGCAAAAATCCTTCATTCTTCCTTTTAATCAAATCTGGCCCTTTCTTACTGGAATGCTTGCTTAGTGATCTCTCCTAAATAAATTCTGCTTTATTTTAACTTATTTTATTTAATTTATTCTTTTCATTGAAGTATAGTTGACTTATAATGTTGTGTTAGTTTCTGGTGTACAGCATAGTGATTCAGTTACACACACATATATATACTTTTTCATGTTCTTTTCCACTGTAGGTTATTACAAGGTACTGAATACAGTTCCTGTGCTGTACCGGAGGACCTCGTTGTCTCTCTATTTTATATATAGTAGTTTGTATCTGCTAATCCCAAATTCCTACTTTATCTTATTTTTAAATCAGGAGAACATTTCCGTTTCTGTTAAGAGCTGAATTGATTTTTTTAAAAAAGGAAATCGAAATGTGAAACTCCGAAACCTACCTCCTTGGTCTTTTTCAGAGCCTAACCACAGTAAGTGTGGGCTACCATATTTAACACAGATACAATCCACCAGTCTATTGCAGGACCCAACTGGAGGTGGGTTTTGTGACTTGTTTTGGAAAACTAGGTTCTCCTACAGGTGCAGTGTTGGCTAGGCCTCTCTCCTTTTCTCTGAACCCTCCAACCCTCAAGGCCAACTCAAGCTTTCCTTTCCAAGCAGGGCCATGTGGTCACCTCTCCATCCATTTGTGCTGATGACACTTGTCCATTCTGGCCACTTGCCATCACACAAGTGATGTTGATCACACGTAGCTGTTTTATGAAGTTAGTATTATAACATGTATGTAAATTTACCTTTCTCTCTCCAAGTTGTTTCCAAATTCCTTGAGGGTAAGACCTATTTTGTTCGTTCCTGTGTCCTTGCTACAAAGATTTGGTCACTGTGTCTCCGTCAGTCCCACCAGGCAGGAAAAGCCATGGCAAACAGCCATGAGAGGTTCAGCCTTCTGGAAGTAGACTAACTCCTAACATGAGCAAGTCTTGTCTCAGTTTAGTGGGGGAAACTGGGGCCCAGAGACCAGAAGTCACTTTCTCAAGGTCACAAAGCTTAGTTAATAGCAGATCTTGCAACTTCCCTTTAGTGAAGATATTAGCGAATGAAATGGAAAGAATTTCCCCTATCTTGTATTTTTAAAGTTTGGTTTTTAGTTGCAAAACACATACAGACTAAAAGTTTTTTGTTCTGTTTTATTAGATCAGGTGTTTGGCTGAGGAGCCAAAGAGATTAGAATTCTGGTCCTGGTTCTGCCACTCGTTACAGGACTTTGGGCAAGTCACTCCCCTGCCTGAGCCTCAGTTTCCCCATCTCATGGAAGAGGGTTGGGCTAGACCTTCTCTAAAATCTCTTTGAGTTCTGTCATTCTACATTTCTTAGCAGGTCCAGGACTCAAATTGGACATTTGCTCAACACCCTTGCATTGAATTCCAGGGACCCCCATGTCCCCTCCTTAAAGGTGGACTTGCTTCTTCTTTCATCTCAAAGAGCAAGGAGCTGAAATAGATCCTGAGGTTTCCAGCCCAGGGACTTGTGGCTTCTCCACAAAGAAGCAGCCGGAGCCTCCTGACCCCGCCGAGCCCTGGAACACATGAATCAAAATAGTTGTGTGATGTCATGTCAAGATGGGAATGTGCTCTGGCCAATTGGTGCCAAGAATTGTCTGGACAGGGTGGTTTCCTTTTACAGTCTTTTTAAAGAGACATCTGCAGATCCGCACATGACTGGCAGGCCTACGCTCCGTTTGCCTAGCTAGTCTTCCCTCCCTTTTTAATTGTAAGGAGGAAAGAGCCCTGAGAGTCTGAGTGCGTGGCTGACCTTAGCTGCATAAACAAACCCACAGCAAGGCTCTGCCTGTGCTTCCGGCAGCCTCTTGCCTACTTAAGGGCAGCGGCTGCTCCCACTGCAGCGGCCGGAGGTGCAGACCGGGAGGACGCTCCGTGGGAGGAGGCACCGCTGCGTGTCCCGTGGCTGCTGGTCCCGGGGGCGACCCATCCTGCCGTAGCACGAGGCCACGGGGCGGACGCCTGGACTCCCGGGCTGTGGCCGGAGCTCTTGGTGGCCGAGGCTGCTGGGCGCCCCACACCTGCCGGCCGATGCGGTGCGTCTCCCGGCCCGCGGCCACCTGCGGCTGACACCGGTTCCGTGCATCCTGCTATGTTCACCTGCGCCGCTCCTGTGGCCACGGCTCCTCATGAAGCGGTTCGGCAGCCTCAGGGGAAACAAGAAGCACAAGGACCCAAACCGCAGCACCGCGAGGCGGCAGTCAGAGCCCCATGGCCTGTTCGGTAGGATGCTGCCCTCTGCCCGGTTGTCTGCTGGTCCCCACGTGCGTGTGCGTGTGCGTGTGTGTGTGTGTGTGTGTGTGTGTTACAGCCTCCCAGGTGACAGCTGTGTGCTGCCTCTTCCTTCTAGCTGTGGCTGTGATGCTTGGGCAGTAGTTGGAGGAATGATGAGTGTGTCCTTGGTGGTGGTGGTGCTGCTGTCATAATCACCCAGCGTTACTTTTTCTGAGGCCATTTTCTCTCTCTCACCCACCCTGGCCTGATGAGGTTAGTAATCAACTGGATTGTCATTCATTTAGGCAAAACCAGCAGCGTGGGGAAAAGCAAGGATGGATGGGAACTGTTAGGGGCTGTTAAGAATGAGATGTAGAGAAAACTAGTGGTGGGGGGTCAGGGAGGAGGCATTCTTCGCAGCCTTTGCCCCGGGGCTGCATGATCAGGCAGATCAAGGGTCAAGGTGGGGGGAGCAGCGAGCGCCTGCCGGGCGTGTGTCCCTGGAGGGAAACTTGCTTTGTGGTCTCCCTGGCCTCTGGGACCTTCTACAGTTTCTCCCCTGCAGGGGGTTGGGACTATTGTGGCTGTAATGTGGGGAGAGGCGTCTGTGAATCATACTTCCAGTGACCTGTGGATTAGGGGGGTGCCCCTGTCTAGCTGGAGTCAGGCAGGTAGATTCCAAAGCACTGAGCTTCCTGGGGGCCTAGCCAAGGCCTGCCCAGGCCTAGTTGGTGGTAGGCTTCATTGTGTTAACAAAGTTGGCCTGTCCCTGGGCGGTGCTGCTCGTGTGCCATGGGGCATTTCTGAAGGCTCCATTGTATGACAGAACCACGGGGCACCCTCACACAACCCAGCGGTAGCAAAGATGGGGAAAGCTGATGGGTGTGTGAAATTGTATCCCTTGAGTAGAATGTGACATGGTAAGTGGCAAAAAAAAAAAAAACAAACCAAAACACTCACCATATGTAGTAGGGAAATGATTTTAGCAAAACATCTGAGCAGTACCTGATAACTGGAATAGAGGCAGACCTCATTTTATTGTGTTTTTAACAAATTGAGGGTTTGGGGCAACCCTGTGTTCTCAGATGATGATTAGCACTTTTTGGCAGTAAAGCATTTTTTAAATTAAGGTATGTGCATTGTTTTTAAGACACAATGCAGTTGCGCGCTTAGCAGACATTATATGTAAACATGACTTTAGATGCACAGGGAAACTGAAAAATTCAAGCAGCATGCTTTATCGCGATGTTTGCTTTTTTGCGATGGTTGGACCTGAACCCGCAACGCCTCCGAGGTCTGTCTGTAGCAAGACAAGAAAAAGATAAACGTAAAACTTGCCTACGTCTCTTGCTAAATCCAGTTTAACCAATTACTTCAGGACAGCCTCTAGCGGCCCGAGTGAGACACTGACGACCCTCGGGAGGACAAGCAGAGGAGACAGCAGCTCGGAACTCAGGGAGTTTTCAGTCTTGTGAAGGACTAGAGAGGAGTACCCAACCGCGTGGCGTGCACAGAAGAGTTTGTGTAGGAGCACGATGCCTCGTCCCGGCCGACCAGGGGGCCGGGGTGGGGGTTGATGACAGACATCCTGGACTTGATTCACAGACATGGTTTAAAAAGAAGACGCTTATTTTAAATAATAAAGTAATCAACATTCATTTACTATAGAATTAAATCTAAACCTATGATTTAACTAAAAGTCTGGTTTTGCTAATGGGGATGGGCAAGCCCATTATTAAAAGCCTATTATTTGCCAGACAGTGGTTTCTCCCCTTGTATTTAAAATTTGGCTGTCATCCTGTCTCCTGTGCTTCTGAGATCAAAAATAATATTTGCATGTCGACTAGGTTTCACAAGTGCTCACATGCAAATATCAGCTCTGACCACAGGGTCAAGAAAACCAGGGCTCCATCCAGAACCTTCCTCTGGGATTTGGGAAGCAGCCCAGGTATCCAGGTTGATGCTGGGTCGTGGTTCTCCTTTTGTGGGAGTCCCAGTGTGAGAGGGGCCAAGAGCAGGGCCCCGTGGCCCCTCAGTCAGTGCCGGGCGTGGATCCGCTGAATGAAGGAAGAACGGTCAGGGATCAGGGTCCATGCATTCTCCCAACTCCCTGCCTTCCATTTAAACCTTACCCACCATCAGACCCATTTTAACCATCCCTCACCAAAGCCATCCCAACTGCCTATTCAGTGTCCTCTGGGCTTCTTGGGGATGGGGACCTTGTTCCAAAAGGAGTGTTCCATCCAACCTTCTAACCCTGACACCTCGAAGCATCACAGGGTCTTACTGTAGAATTGCCAATTATGGGGTAGATCGAAAAGGTGCCCCTCCGAGGTTATTTCTGGTTCTCCAGCAAGCATTGTTCCAGGGTTGTTTTTTGTTTTTTGGTTTTTGTTTTAATTCCCTTCCAGCCGCTCCCTCTCCTTCCTACAGTTATTCCTGCTGCCAAAAGAATTTCAGAGGAGACCTCTTCCTGCCCCTAAGAAAAGTTTCCATAGGGGCTGTGAAAATGTCTGTCTTTTACTTATCCTTCATCTTCTGCAAATCAAGGGTCCTTAGGTTGTCAGTGTGATTCCATGTGCTCCGGCTGCTTCTCTGTCCGTCTCTTCCAGGAATCTCGCACTGTGTCCTCTGCTCCCATCGAAGGTGGAGCTATTCCTCCCGGAACAAGGTGCACTATGTTTCATCAGCTGGTTTCCCTGCAGTCCCTTAGGTCAAGAAGCACATCTTTGTTAGACGCATTTGCGCACACACAGGTGTCCCCATAGCCTCTTTTTTGGAGGGGGAGGTCGTTAGGTTTATCTATTTTTTATTCATTTATTTATTTTTTAAATGAAGGTACTGGGGATTGAAGCCAAGACCTCACACATGCTAAGCAGGCACTCTACCACTGGGCTATCTCCCTCCATAACCTCTTGATCAGCCAGGACAACCGAAAAAGAGAATTAAGGCCGGGCAGTTACCAAGTCTACCTGTGTTTGCCTGTGGCTGGCATTTTCATCTGGAAGTCCGTGGCTCTGGCTGGAATTTTCAGCATTTCAAGCCTTGTGATAAAATGTCCTTGAAAGCTGTAATTCATGAAAAGCTCTTTCCTTTCCGCCCCAGAGTTTGGCGCCTGCCGGGCTCCCCCTGCAAAGCTAGGTAAGTGTGACCTGCCACGGGTTTTCTTGCTCCCTGAGATAAACAAGAGATGCTTTTGACTTAAGTCTTTCCTTTCTCAGCCGCTTTGGTCAACAGAAATGTAGAGATGCAAAGAGCATGTGGCAATAGTAATAAAAATGTAAGAGGAAGATTAGGAAAGGATTTGGCTAATCAGATAAACAAGAATTGACTGTAGCAACCTTTCTACCCTCTGAAATTAGAGGTGACTTTGTAACAAAAGTGATCAGAGTCTTAAGAAATCCCTTCTGAGGACTACACTAGAGCCAAGAAGCCCCCAGGTGCATCAGGAGGCTGGCACTCTGTCCCTGTGCCACTGGGGTTGGGGTGACACTGGGGACCGGAACCTCTGGTGAGTCTCTTTGCATCCAGCCTCCTTGGGATGAATGTACAATTACTTCTGGAACAAAACTCCAGAGTTCCTTGTGCCCAGGTACACTTGTCACCCCAACACTGCCTGTCCCAGCTCTCTTGTCCCCTCTTAACACCAGCGGAGCCCTCGGCTGGCTGTGCGGCTGGGGAAGAATTGACCATTCTTTGCCTCAAGCAGTGGTCAAGGCTGTTGTCCACCCTGCCTCCCCGACTATGTACCCCCTCCGTGGTCCTCTGCTCCCTACCTGTCCCCTCACGGTCTTCATGCTGCTTCTGAATGTCCACCTGCCCACCTGGCTCCTGGAGCCCAGATTAGGGTTGACTTGAAAGATCTCAATATTCGTTATATTCCTTCAGTCACTCATGTGAATATATGCATTTAGCCTTTTTTTTTTTTTTTTTTTTTTGGTGGGAGGAGGTTATTAGGTTTATTTATTTATCCTTGGAGGAGATGCTGGGGATTGAACCTAGCCAAGTGTGCCAAGCAGGTGCTCTACCACTTGAGCTATACCCTCCCCACAGTTAGCTTTTTATGATGGAAATGTTCAAGCATACGAAGAAGTAGGGAGAATGGGGTAACGGTGCTCATCTCCAGGCTCGGCAGTGATCTGCCGCCCACATGCATCTGAGCTGCTGCTCTGTGCCAGCCCTGAGGACGCAGGCCGGGCGGGCGGGGGCGCTGTGGAGGAAGAGACCAGACGAGGGTCCACCAGACAGGCAGAGGGCTTCTCTGCTTGGGCTTGAGTGACAGGAGGGAGTGTGGGCCATGCAGACACCCGTGGTAGGTTTTCCAGAGAGACGGAAGGCCCAGGCCCTGTGGAGAGAGACTCCTGATGTGGTCCAGGAGCACTGAGAGGCGAGGGCTTGACGGCAGGAAGCAGAGCTAAGCACTCAGTCAGGGACACAGTGGGAGGGGGACGCAGAGGCCGGCTTACTCACCGTCTTGTGGGCGTAGGGCAGATGTGGATTGTTCCTGCGTGAGATGAAGCCCCTGGGGCTCCTGGGACGAGCACTGCTGGGCTCTGAGGGCTGGGGCCGTGCCCAAGGCCACAGCATGGTGAGGACAGCACTGTCACTAGAGCCGGGGCCCCCTGGCCTCTCGGCCCACCCAGAACTGCCCAGGCCCGGCGCCTGTTCTCTCTGCTGGTCAGTGCAACACCAAAGACCCCTGGACATGTGGCATCTCATTTGCAAGGTGGGGGCGGATTTCAG
Source organism: Camelus dromedarius (assembly GCF_036321535.1). Lineage (NCBI taxonomy): Eukaryota > Metazoa > Chordata > Mammalia > Artiodactyla > Camelidae > Camelus > Camelus dromedarius. Next base: position 4,701,189 of record NC_087442.1, read on the forward strand.
ACTCTGTGAAGTCGGTGGTGGAGGCGTTTGGGATTAGTGAGAGCGTTCCCCGTGCTCCTGGGAGAGGCACACAGTTCAGGAACGGTCATTAGGGCTAGAAATCAAATGCAGCCTGGCTCACCACCCCACGTCCATCCCACCCTAAGCCAAGCTGGAAGGGCTCATCCTTCCTCCGCCCGGGTTTCCTCTACGTGGCCGTCACCACATGCTGCGTGGCTGGCCCTGGACCAGCCCCCGCAGACAACAGGTGGAAGGAGGGGCCCAGGCAAGGGCTTCCCAGGGAAGATCTCAGTTAAGCACTTGCGGATTCGTCCTCTCCCAAAGGACGCCCTGGATCGCCAGTGAGTCAGCTAGCCACCACCTGACGGGCAGGCGGCAGAGCGGCTGGGCTGTGCGTGTCTTGGCTGATAACTCACCGCTCTGTGCCTCAGCCCCCAACCTGTGCTCCGACGCCCCAAGGGCGGAGGTGAGGATGGAGGGGACGGTGGTAGCTGGGGCTGTCCCTCTCGGTGCCCATCCCCTTTCCCGCCCCCAGCAGAATAGACTAGGAATGTTCTAGCAACAAGGCCCAGTGGTGATGGAGACAGTCAGTGAAGCTGACTGTGGGCTGCATGGAAGAGGCGTGGTTTTAGAATTTCCTTCCTCTGGGGAGTCCCGGTTGTGGGCAGAGAAGCTTGATACTGGACACTTGATTCCGGGACTGAGCGTGTCTGAAAGTGTCTGAAGACAGTGGGTCACGATCGCAGAGCCTGGTGGAAGGAATAGAGAAGTGAGGGAGAGCGAAGACTGGTGGGGGGGGGGGTCCTCACACAGGGACCCTGATTGTAATGGAGATGCCTCAGGCGCTCGGGGGGCTCGGGAACCTCAGAGGAAGTGGGTTTAGGATGAGCTTGTTTGAGTGATTTCAGCAGGCTCTGGGGTCTCCAGGGGCCTGATGTTCCCCACCGGCCAAGGCACTTCCCGTACACTGCAGCGCTTGGCCCTGGCACTGCTGACCCCACAGGTGTCCTGACGGTGACGGTGGCCCAGGGTGTAACCCCCAGGAGGGAGCGTGTCCCCTCGCAGTGAGGCCCCTGGTCAGGCCTGGGCGTGGCCTGTGGAGTCCGGGGCGAACGGCGCCCCCAGAGCCGCACAACGCTGGGCGGGAGGGCTTGCGGCAAAGCCAGGCTGGCGGGTGGGGACACAGAGGCCACCTGGGGCTCCCGGGCCAAGAACACCACTCAGAAGTTAGAGGTGGACGGCTCAGGGCAGATTCAGAGGGAGTTCTGGCGGCTCAAATAAAGATGCTTTGCTGAAAGAGGTAACACAAGTCAGCTAACGCTGGTGATTTCACAGACGCACAGCAAATAGGTGATGAAAGCAGCAGGGCTCAGCTCACCCTGCGTCCCACCTTCCTCTTGCTTCCCTGTCTGTAATCCAAATCCCAGAGCCACGTCCCTTCCTCCCAGGAACATCCAGCTTTGCTGCGGAGGCCGGGCTGAAACGAGCAGAGATCAAGACCCTGGCGGCTGAATTCGAGCCCCCAACCTCAGGCTGGTGATCTTCCTCCGTGCTCGGCGCCCGGGGAACCAGAGGCCTGGGGACATCATTCCAGTACAGGTGCACTTCAGCAAAGGGCTTCTGAGAAATTCTCTCTTAGTCAGAATCAGATGCATGGTTCCCTTGAAGCCTTTCTGTTGACGAATACTTTACTGTGTATGTATTCGGAAACCTTTTCGCGTCTGCCTGTGCAGAGAAGGAGAAAGGAAGAGGCCTGGTAGAGACCATGGGGAGGTGCACTTTTAAATGTTGATTTTCTTGTTATTCAGGGGCGGTGAGGCCAACAGTTCAGGAGAGGCGGCCCCTGAACAGGCAGTGTGTTACACCCAGTTCCCAAGAGGAGGGGGCCCAGCCGGCCCCGCAGGGACGCCCCAGGGCCGTCAGGCGCAGGAGGAGTGAGGGGAGGGCGTGGGCAGGAGCCTTTGCTGTGGTTTGCATGGGAAAGGCAGGACCAGGCGGAGCGCGTGGGGTTAGGGGGGCCCCTGGGACGAGCAGGTGGGAACAGTGCTTCCTGAAGTGTAAGGACCTGCTGGACGAGTTTGCGTCCCTGTCCGGGCTCGGGATCGGTCTGTTTGCAGGTGGAAGGCACAGTCTCTCTAAGAACCGGCCAAGCCTGGAGGGGCGGGCTCTCCCCAGTCAGGAGGCCCCAGGTGCCAGAACTCGGAGAACACAGACAGTAAGACAGTGAAGTCAGTACAAGATGATCCACCCACAGGCCCCACTTGCTCTCTTTACCTTTAACTTCCAAGTGTTTCCAGTTCCACTGGGGGGCAATCTGCCTGCCTTGAGAGCCCCTCCCCTGGCACGGAGGGGTGGCAGGAGGGGCTGACATCCCCAAGCCCAGCCACCTGGGACTCCAGGCCTTACCTGCCCAGCAGCTCACGCACCTGAGTGTGATGGGTTGTCTGCTCCTGAGGGGTCTCCTTCAGGTCCCGCATCCCGTCTCCAGGCCACGGAAAATGCCTTGTGAGTGACCACAGACCAGCCCGCGGGGTGCATGGAGTCTGGGACTCGCCTCGTCATGGCCTTATTCCTGGATGGAAGTGGCAGGAGGGGTGGCTAGACCAACACGAGGGCCCATCAGGACGCGGCATCACCTGTGGGCCCTCGGGAGGCGCACAAGTCACTCCCCATCAAGGCTTCCTTGGAGTCAGAGCTCCACTCACCGTCCCGACCCCCGCTAGGCCTGGCCCCCGCAGCCCTGTCTGTCCTCTCTCCCTGGTTCTCCACCCGCCTCAGCCTCAGACCTGAACCTCATGGGCTCGTGGTCCCTGCCTCCTGCTCTGTCTCTGTGGCTCTCTTTAATGAAGCCACTGAACCCATCTGTTAAGCTCCCACCTTGGGGTGTGGGTCTAGCTGCTGGGGCTACAGTGATGAACCATGTAGATGCTGAGAAAACACACATAAGTAGAATTAAAAGGTATGACAAAATATTCAAGAGTAAATAGCAACTTTGTCCAAAGGATCTGCTTTCGACGGGCAGGATGGGGGTCAGTGAGGAAGAAGGCTGCTCTGGACAAGATCAGGCCCTGGAGGGCGAGATCGCCAGTCAGCAGGGAGGGGAGAAGCCGTATGGGAAGGTCTGGGGCAGGCCTGGCCTGGCTCATGGAGGGACCTAAAGGGGATCCCAGGGCCTAGGGGGCTCACAGCTGTTTCCAGTGCCTGGAAGTCATCCTTAGGGGTTCAATACATCATGCCTCGTGGATGTTCAGGGAAGGTTTTGGCCACTCTTATTCCTGTTCCTCCTCTTCCTCAGTAACAGGACTCCAGTTTCATTTCGTGGCAATGCGTATGGCTCAACAGGGCGTGTGACAGATTTATTCAGTGAGCTATCCTGGGAGTGTTGTTTACCCTTAGGGGAAAGACTCTTAAAAAGGGGAAGAGGTGAATCCCCCTTTGTTCCTTTTACCATTTCCCCTGCCCTGGGTGTAGATGTGATGGTTGATGCTCTGGCAGCCATCTTGGATGCTGGGAGGGAAGGCACAGAATGAGGTTAGTGGAGAGTAAAAATTGAAGCCTGGGTTAACATTATGAAGCTGCCACAGTAGCTCTGGACTGCCTGCCTTTCAGGTATCTTTTGTGTGAAAGAAGAAAAAATATTTCTCACTTAAACCACTGTTATTTTGGATTTTTCTGTTAAACGAGGACAAGCTTAGCCCCAACTGACATAGCGTAACATGAAGCTGGACCCGTCCCAGGCACTCAGTAGTTAGTTGAGGACTGAGCGAGGGATCTGTGAGCGTCTCCGTGTATAGGTGTCGCTCCTTCAAACCGAAGATACCAAGACACAGGTGGGTGAGGGCTGCCCAGACTAGGATGAGGGTCCTGTCTCTGAGATCATCCCACCCACCTCTGTCCAGCTCCCTCCTCCCTAGAGCTCTGTGTTCACGATAATGCAAGCAGACTCAGTTTAAGAACTCTGATATTCTCAATTTAGACTAAAAACATTAAGCCTGTGGATGCTTTCTACCAATAGATCGTTTTCTTGAAATTGCTGTGTCTCTTCATGTGGATTTGAAAATATGACTTAGTCTGAGAGAGATGGATGTGCTGTTTCAGCCAAGGGTGCGAAGGCAAACTTCACACCCACTTTTTGGAAGTAGACTGTGAAGTCTGGACTCTGTGCTAACTTTTCAAAAACATTATTACAGTTAATCACAGACATTTTTTCTTTCCAGTTTTGCTGAGCTAAAACTAACATACAGCACTATACACGTTTAAGGCGTACACCATAATGACTCGATGTACATACGTCTTGAAGCGATGACCACAGTAAGCTTAGTGAGCATTCCTCATCACATAGAAACAGAATAAAAGGAAGACACTTTTCTCTTGTGGTGAAAACTCCTAGATTTACTCCCCTAAGGGCTCTCACGTGTAGCACACAGCAGTGTTCGTCGTGTTAATCGTGCTGTGCACTGCGTCGCTAGTACTTGTGTGTCTCATAACCGGAGGTTTGTACATTCGACCACCTTCATCCAGTTCCCTCACCCCACCCCCTGCCTCTAGTAACCGTAACTCTGATCTCTTTTTCTATGAGTTTATGTGTTTTTGAAGTATAATAGGCCTACAACACTGTGTTAATTCCTGGTGTACAGTGATTCACTATTTCCGTACACTTCAAAGTGATCACCACTGGACCACCTGGGCCTCGATGTTCCTTTCCAGGGTGTGTATCTGGTGCACATCACCGGATAAGCCAGACACCAGCAAGTTAGTCCATCTGATAAGTGTGTTTATTGTACGTGTGTCATGCTGGCGCTGAGAACGACGTGGACACACGGGGTGGCGCAGCAGCTCTCTGTGTGCACGGGGGGAGGAGCACTTGCTGGAGAGAGGCCCCAGGACGGGCGCTGGTGCCAAATGCTCTGGGGTTCGGGTGAGAGTTGGGGTGGCGTCTGCTCTGGACCCAGGGGTGAGGCTGGATTGGTGGAGACGTGGCGGGGGAGGGAAGTCAAGGAAGAGTCTAGAAAGAGAAGATGGGGCCAGGTTTTAGAAAACTTAGAATGCCAGGCTGGAGGGGGAACAGTGAGCTGGGACTCCTGGTGGTGTGGGCAGGGAGCGTGTTGGGGGGAGGGCCTGTGAGGGAGCTGGTGAGCTGGAGGCTTCACCAAGGGGAGCTGGTTCTGCAAGGGCAGAGCCTCCCTCCCAAGGCTTCAGCCGCAGCTTCCCCCAGCATCCCTCGGTTGGGGGGCTGCAGGGGTGTCAAGCCCCGAGGCAGCCCCCTCACCTCCCTGTGATCACCTGTTGTCAGCCCTGTGCCTCTGAGCCTGGTGTTGTCCAGGCAGGTGTCCCCCAGCGCTGGCCAGGTGTGGGCCCGGATCACCAGACTTGAGAAACAGACCTGAGAGGCCAGAGGCTGTCATAGGACCAGGAGAAAGAGGAAGGCCAAGTTGAGGGGCGGGGGTCTGTGGCCAGGGAGTGGGAGGGCCTTGAAAGTTGGCCTGGGTGGTTGGGACATCACCGTTAGGTATCAATGCTGATGTCACATGCATGGCTTCCTGCACATTTGATGTTCGATGATTCTCTTAGGGCAGGTAGAGTAAATGGTGGAGGTGGGGGAACTGAGGCCCAGAGAGGCTGAGAGAGGTGGCAGTCACAGGTAGCAACTTGCTGAAGAAGAGATGAGTGTCCAGCGCCTCCACCGCCTCCAGGCAGCGCAGGGCCCTGGTGTCCACAGGGCTTCCTGCTACTGGGCGCGCGTGGGGTGGCCATGCTCTCCCTCCCTCTCTTGCAGTAGCATCAAGGCATCCCCCTCCAGGCCGCAGCCTTCAGCACACTCGCTGCTGCCCTGGCTGGCTGTGACCCGCAGGGGACACTGCGTGAGACGTCCCCTGTCCTCCCTGCTTCTCACTTCTGATCACAGAATAGTCAAAGCTGATTGAAAGGGACAACAGACGTGGCCGAGCCTAGAGGTGGCCTCTAAGCAGCTGTGGCCATGACCCTGAAGTACCAGAGAGGTGAGTGCTGTGCCTTCAGGCCGGCACCTGTGGGCCAGGCATCCTGGGGTGCGCTGAGCCTGGGTGATTGCCCTCCCCTCCATGACTCTTCTAGGGTCTTCGTTCTCGGGGTCTCCTGCTGCACCAGCCTCTGTCCTCCAGGCTCATCCCCCAGCAGGGCCCTGTGGCAGTGGACGAGCACTTGGAGTCCACCCGCCCTGATGACCACGTCTGGGCGCTTCTGCCTCTGGACTTGCTGCAGACACGTGGGTGGGTGCACCCCTCCTGGCAGGTCCCTGCTACCAGGGACAGATGGATCTACCTCAGACTCCTCCAGCGCCTTTTGTCGCCACCTTGTTGATTCCTGACTAACAGCTCAGCACTAACATTAACTTGCAAAACCTTGTTAATGTAAATTTTACTAAGGTGGAAGCTTACCAAAATGCATACAAATCGTAGGTGGTGAATTTGCACAATTTGAACATACTCGTATGACCGACATGCAGATTGAGAAACAGATCACAGCACCCCCAGAGCCCTCTCCCAGGTCCCCTAAGCCCCTTCCCCTCCAGATTAGCGTTGTCTGGTTCTGAACTCTGTATGAGTTATATGAGACGCAGCCCTGCCGACGCTGTGGCTGAAGTTCACCCCCTTCATTGCTGGCTCCACATCGACCACACCCACTCCGTCCACCCAGCTGCGGGGGGCACCGCGGGTCTCACGTCTGGGGCTCTGACAGTTCCCGGGGCTGCTGTGAACGTTCTTGCACACCCTAATGCGTTTCTGTCGGACACATCACGGGTCTGCTGATCGGAGGGGACGCCTGCGTGCAGGGAGAGGTTGCGGCGTTAGCTGATGGGTGTGCCCCACCGCCCAGGCTGCTCTGTGAGCAGGTGCCACGGCTCTGTTTCCCGGTGCTCCTAACCTAGTGCCTTGTGCTGCACAGCCTGCTTCCTTCTGCCCATCGCCCGGCTCTGCACAAATGCAGGTGTTCTTCCTCACCTGGTAGCATCTCCCAGGAAGCCCCCCAGGATCCTCTGAAGGGCAGTGCCCAGCGTCCCGTGTCCTGATTTGCTTCCCCACTAGCCAGGACTCAGGCTCAGCCTGTCAGCTGCAAACGGCGAGGACAGCAGACGGGGACTCAGTGAATCAGGGAGGAGCTCGGTTCTCTAAGGCTGCATTCTTCCTGGGGCTCGGCCTTTGGGATTTATTTATGAGGGGGAACTGTAGCAGGACCTGGTTTGTAACCACCAGCTGTCGCTATAGCAACTCCTCACTTACAGCACTAAAAATAGAACATCTTCATCCCTGGAATAGAAAAATCAAAGAAAATCAAAGTGGGGGGAGGGCCTATCTGCCCAGCTGTGTGTTCCCGGACTGATTTTGAGGTGCAGCTTCTTGGGCCTCTTTAACTGCCCACCTAAGAGCAGAATGGGCTTGGGTGGGATGGCGCGTCAGCGCGGCAGGCACTCTCCAAGCTGCAGGGACCCCGAGTCTCCCCTGCTCCAACCCCATCTGTCTTCTCCTTCATAGGCTGAACCACAGAATGTAATACTTCACTATAAAGTCATTTCATTTGGGCTTTATTCAGTCTCTTAATCTTAAATCTTAAGTCTTCTGTGGGATTGTAAATATTTTTCAAGGTCAAGGACTTAATTAGTAGGGTGGGACGAGAACTCAAAATCCTATTATATGAGAAAGAGTTGAAAGAACTGGTAGTGTTGGCGTGGGCAGGCGTGAGCTTGGGGCCAGGTGGGAACGGTCTCCAGAAATCTGAAGGCCGGTCCTAAGTGAGGAGGGGTCCTCCTGCCCTGCGGCCCTCAGCAACGTGGGAGAAGAAACATTTTCCCCCATGAAAATATATGTATTGCTTTTTATTGTGTTTTTAAAATCACAACAGTGACATAACACTTCAAAATGTTTGAAAGCTGGAAAAAGTCCCCTATAATGACAAGCATCCACAGCACACTGACTAGCCTGCGGGTCTCTGAAGAGCCCAGCGGCCTGGAGGTGGCCGCTCTGGGAAGGGGGAGCCCCATGTGGACAGGGCGGGGTGGAAGCCAGCTCCGCTCTGTCAGCCTAGAGGGGGTGGCCATCCTCCGAAGGTGGCTGTGCCGACTAGGGTGATGCCCTGACACCCTGCACCGCTCGCTCTCAGCATGGTTTGTTGTTCCCACTGTGGGTATTCCAGCCCTGGGTGTGTTTTTAAACATAAGATGGGAGATTTCCTGAGACGCTCTCTGAGGTCCTGGCTCTGAGGTTCTGGCTGGAGTAGAACCCAGAAGTGGGTGTGAATGAGAACTAAGGCTGAAACGTGGAGTGCACCAGCCAACGGCAGGCAGGGGCCCCGGGGGTCCTTGGACTCAGCCATTCCTAGGGAGGCCCCCTCTGCTCCAGGGCAGCCCTCACTGCCCATCAGTGACATACCCATCCCTTTTCTTCATCTTTTGATTGTAGTAAATTATACATAACATAGAATTTACCATTGTAACCATTTTTCCCAGTTGTATGCAACAATTTATTTACTTTTATTTATTTATGTAACTTTTCTATTGAAGTGTAGTTGGTTTACAATGTTGTGTTAGTTCCCGGTGTACAACATAGTGCTTTAATTATATATGTATATATCTTTTCATATTCTTTTTCATCATAGGTCATTTTAACCATTTTTAAGTGTCTAGTTCAGTGGCATTAAGTACATTCACATTGTTGTGCAACCATCATCACTATCCATCTCGAGAACTTTGTCACCTTGCAAAACTGAAACTGTGTCCCCCATTAAACGACTCTCCGTCCCCCCCCCCCACCCGCCCCTGGCAGCCGCCGGTCTGCTTGCTGCCCCTGAGACTCTGACGACTCTAGGAACCTCACCTAAGTGGGATCATACAGTAGGTGTGCTTTTGTGGCTGGTGCTGTAGCGTGTGTCAGAGTCCCCTTCCTTCTTAAGACTGAACAGTATTCCCTTGTACGTGGCTGCCACGTTTGCTTACCCATCCATCCATCAGTAGACGTGGTCTCCCGGCCTAGGTGTCAGGCCCTTGGAGGCAGTGATGGGCCCCGCTCCTCCCATCCTGGGACCAGACTCATGTTGTTGGGGAGGGGAGCGAGCCCACTGTGGCCTGGCCCTCCCAGGGTGTGCCATGGGCCCGGGGCAGAGAGGGCCTCGTGACTGCCTGCTGTGTGACGAGGAGGTGCCGAGAGCCTAGGGGCCTCTCTGAGTTGCTTCCAGGTACCAGACCCAGACAGTGTCTGTGGAGGCAGCCACCTGCAGTGTGACCGAACAGGTGAGCAGCTCGATCAAGGTTCAAGTTTTGGTTTTGGGTCCGGGCGTCATCCTCTGTACAGTGTCCCTCCCAGAGGCCTCTGCGCGTCTTTATCCTGCTCGAATCAGCCCCTGATGCCTGAGCAGGAATTAGCCTATCGCATAGAGCAACGGAGATGTGTGAGGACTGGTGACTCTGGGTTAGGAAACGCGCGGGGGTCTGGAATACTGGGCCAGGGAGGTGGTCTGAGGGCAAGTTCTTAGAAAAGATGGCAGCGAGGGCCCAGGAAGCCAGGAGGGCTTCTGGGAGGAGGCTGTGGGCCTTGGAGACAGGCCTGGCATTCGTCACAAGTGAGTGAGGACCAGCTTTGCCTTCTGAGGGATTTAAAGGGTTTCCCGGGCCAGGAGGCTTCGCGCAGGTACCTGCGGCCTTTACCAGGGTGAGTGCATTGGCAAAAAGTGATAATTAGACTCTTCAGAGATTACTGGACACTGACTCTAAACTGATGCCACTCCCAGGAGACCCAGAGCCCTGCTGCGGTCCACCCATCCCAGCAGGCGCTCCCAGAAGCAGGAGGGGCTGATGACCCCAGCGTAGAATTTCCCCAGCTCCCTCAGTGGAGGGCGGAAGTCTTTCCTGTCTATGGTCCTCAGTTTCCCTGTTTCTGGAGGCAGAAACCTCAGCAGGGAGGAGGAGGAAGCGGGCTGGGGCTGCCAGAGGCTCAGAAGTGGGGAGCTAGTCAGAGGGTTCAAAGGCATTTGGGGAAGTGAGGAATGTCACTTAATCAGAACCTGCAGGGCTGCGTCTATCTAATCAGTTTGGGTGTGTGTTAGCCGCACATCCAGAATAAGAACGTGCCGGGTGACATGACAGCCCATGAGCGGGGACTGGTGTTGAGCTGTTGGCTGATGGGCAGGCAGGGGTGTAGGCTCTGTGTTCCGGCACGGAGCCCCTAGAGCGGCAGAACCCTGCTGGTTTCAGGAGAAAAGACTGAATTCTACCCCCTTCCACCCTGTTAATGACCAGTATTCCTTTATAAGCCCCCAAGAGGGGCCACTGGGAGGGAGAGGGTACGAGTGACTGAGAACAGATGTTGTCCTGGAGCAGGTGTGATGCCCGGGGGAGGAAAGGAGCCCAAGGGCATCGTGTCCTGGAGTCTGGGGAGGGGCCGTCTGGCAGGGGTGGGGCTGAAGGAGAAGGAGGAACTTTCAAACAGTCCCACAACCTTACAGCTCCGCCCAGCAGAGCCCTTTCAGGCCCCACAGGCCACAGGGAGGGCGCAGCGTTTAGCTTTGCTCAGAGAGGACTCACGTAAGGGACCGTCACGGGACCCCCAGCTAGGATACGCAGCCTCTGTGCCGCACCCACGGGGGGTTACAGCTCTTAGAGCGGAAGGAATCTCACAGGCCCCCATCCCAGCCTCCTGCTTCCACTGAGGTGAACTGTCATTGCACCTGTTTCACAGGTGAGGCACCTGGGGCGCAGATTATTTGCACATCACCAAGTAGCTAAATGTGCTGGGGGTTCCCAGGCCAACCTCAATCCCTAGAATAATGTTGTTATGGTTAAATACATACGCAATTGAATAGCTAATACACATGCATGTTAAAACATTCCAAAAGTACAAAAAGGTATGTGGTAAAAACATAAGCATCCTTCCACCCTGGCCCCCAGCCTCCCGGTTCCTCTGCCCAGAGGCAGCGGTTTTTACTTCATATCCCTCAGGGATCGTCTCTGCACTTCTGAGCTTTTTATTTTTTCATACAAGTGGCCTTGTATTGTACATGCTGCTCTACAACTTGGTTTTAACCCCCTGGCAGTTCACACTGGCACATACGTAAGGAGATGCCCTGTTCCCTTTCGTGGCTGTGTAGTGCTCCATCGTGCACAGTCCCTGGGTTGCTGAAACAATCCTCTATTGATGGAGCTGTTCTCAAACCTCGGCTGGAAAAAATGTTGCAACAAATATCGTTGTCCCTACTTTTTTGTGCGTGTGTGTAAATATATCTGTGATTTAAACTCTAGGAGTAAAATCACTGGGTCAAAGAGTGCATGTATTTCTATTTTGATGGCTATTGGAAATTGCCCCACGGAGGTTGTACCACGTCTACTCTCTGAATAAGAGCTCCGTTCCCCCACGTCCTCACTACACACTGAGATCAAAGCTTTAGGATCTTTGTCATGGAGATGGTTTCAGAACTGAGCTAAGAGAGAAAACCTTGATGCATGTATTTTTAAGAGAGTGGAAATTTGGGGCATCAGGCCCAATGGGGACACATGGAGGAGAGACCAGTGGGGGCTTAGGGGCCTGAACTTGGGGGGACACTGAGATGTGTCGGAATCGGGGATACAAGAGATAACCAGCTAATCAAAATAGTATGAAAAGCTCACTGCGTTCCAGGCGCTAGACCTGACTGTAGGAGATACGCCAGCAGGAATTTGGAACGTAGGTAAAATTAACATGCAGGGAACAGCAGCCAGCTCCCCGCCAAGTGCTCCAGCCAGCGCTTGAGGAATTCTGCAAGGGCGACAGGTGGGAAGGAATAGTCAAGGCAGGATGCGAGGAGGAGGTGGCCCTTGAGCTGGACCTTTGAAGGGGCAGCAGGGCCGGTCAGCAGACGAGGGAAAGAATTCATAGCCATGGTATGTGTGGTGTTTGTACAGGGTTGTCATGGAGACAAGAGGGACATGAGCCACAGAGGTTCAGTCGGGCCAGACAACAGCTATGAAAGCAGTTGAAGGCAAACACAGTCTCTTGTAAGTGTGTGATGAGGCACTGGCCTGTGGTTGTGGATGCTCCACATCTGTCCACTCCGGACAAACTCAGCTTCTCCTTGGATCTTAGAGACGCCCACCCTGCTGCGTGCTGGCCACCAGGGCAGGTCATTCTTGATGCCCCTAGATGGTCGCGGGACCAGTGGCCAAGGGGACATGGAGCATGCAGCACGGTGGTAGCACCACTCCTGGGGGGCCGGCCGGTCACTCTGGGCTCCTGGATGGGAGGGAGTACTCCCGGGAACAAGGTCCAAGGTCACCCCCCAGCCACATGGCCACACTCCATCACTCTGCTGGTCTCTGGTGCCTGCCCTTTCTTCGCTTTGAGCACAGTCCTACATGAAAAGCAGATCCTAAAAAAGATGAGATGGTGGAGGAGGCAGGAAGGAGGCATTTCTGCACCATGGAGAGGGGAGAGGGCAACTCCAAGAGATGCCAGCTCCGCAGGACGGCTGGCTGAATTGGTGTGAGGCAGGACACCGCCGAGTCCAGGGCTCTGCTGCTGTGCCCGGCGGGGGCGGGTGATGCTGAGGGCTGGGAGGGAGGACGCCCAGGCTCGGGAAAGGGCCGGGGAGTGGCAGATGCCAAGGAGCTGGGACCCAGGGGTGGTGAGGGCCCAGTCCTGTGGGCACACAGGGACACACGGCCCCCTGGGCTCCCACCCCTGCCCGGAACAGTTTAACAGCCTGGGAGTCTTCCAGATGTTCTTGAGCTGTTTGTTCTCCGCACAACTTATGTGCCTGGTGTGGTATGTTTCCAGCTGTTTCTTTAATGAGCATACCCCCTGCTGAGAACAATAAAAGCCAGATACCACTTCTCTTGCTCTGGAAAACAAGACCAAGACTTGGGGGCAGGCTTTTCATTCGGAAGGTGATCCCAGCAAGCAGGAGGGGCCGCATGGGTGCGTTACCATGGTTACTGTGTAGGTCCAGGCTGGCTGAAGGTCACCCCGGGGCGTTAATGCCCCTGTGTTTCAGGCCTGGGCTCAGCTGTTGACTCAGCGGGCACTAGTGGCTTCAAGGGGTCCCTGTCCGCATGGGGGACTGTCCATCATAGCTGCCCTGGAATCAGAGGTGGCCCAGGAATGAGCCCTGGGTCCACAAACCATACTCCACATCTGTCTATTCCGGACACACTCAGCTTGTGCTTGGATCTTAGAGACGCCCACCCTGTTGCATGCTGGAGAGGCAGCCTTTGCTGTCCCCCTCTGCCCTCCTCTGCCAGTCTCTGTGCCCCTCTGTCACCTCTGTCCTCCTCTGATCCAGGTTCCTGGACCTTTCTTGCCCAGCACACATCTTCTAGAGCTTGACAGAGATCTATTTTAAAAAACAGACGTTCTGAATGCTTGACTTCAGGGTGGCAAGGTCTGTTCTGAGTTATCTATTTTAAGAAAATTGTTTTCCACAAATAGCAGTAAGAACACAGTTTGTGTCACACACACACAAAGCTTTAGTTGTCTGTAGACCAGACCCCTTGGCTTACTCTGGGAGGCCCAGTGTGTCGTTGCATTAGACAGAATCTCCTGTTTAGGGTGCTGATGGGCTGTGAGTGACAGAAAGTCTAGGCCAGACTCTCTTGAATAATTGTAATGTTTATCTGGGGACAGGAAGTCCGGGATGGGGCTGTGTTCTTTCTGTGTCCATCTGGTCAGCAGCTACCTTTCCTCGTGGTCACAGATGCTGCCAGCAGCTGGAGCAGTTTCTGTGTCCCTGTCCTGGGAGGAGGGCAAGAAGAAAGAGTACCTCCCCCACCTTGGAACAGAGGCCCAGCCCTCAGCAGCACTCACCCTGCGCCAGGATTTGTTGCCAGGCCTTCCCAGCTCCCAGTGGGTCAACGAAGCCGGCCGGCCAGGAGTGACCCCTGAGTGGCCCCGGGCGGAGCAAGTCCAGCTGGCAGGGAGGGTTCTGAGAGTGCAGCACAGACTGACAGTGGGGACCCCTCGGGAAGTGCATCCCAAGGGGTCCCCACTGCGTCACAGGCAAGGGAGCCAGTGGAGTGCAGGATAGGGGGCGGGCCTCCAGTTCCTGGGTGGGGACAAAGCAAAGTCCCAGGAGGTTCTGGTCACCAAGGCAGGAGTGACGGCATGGAGAACGGATCCTGTTGGCAGGACCTGGGTCCGAAGTGGAACCTTAATATGTTGTGAGGATGGAGGGATGGGGAGGATGGGTAATGAGAGCCCAGACGCCTGCTGGGTTCAGAGAAGGTTCTGGCCAGGTGGATGGGCATTGCTGCTTCAAGTCCACATCCAGACCCGCAGGCATAGGCCTGTGCTAGCACACCCACCTAGCGTGGCTGGGGGCAGCCTGCGGGAGGGGGCGTGGCTTCACTATGAGGCGGAGGTGGGGGGGACAATTGGAGCAGGGAGGTCCCTGCTCCCCAGCAGGGGAGCTGAGGGATGCATTCTCCTGACCTTCGCATTCCTGGAATCGCTCCTGCCCAGGGTTGCAGCTTGTACAAGACATTGGACCCGGACTGGGCCTGCGCCCCCATCTTGGGGACGGGGTGCAAGGGCCTCTCTGTGCTGGGGAACTTGGCCTCCTGGCACTGGCACTGCCTCCACTGCTAGCTCCTCATGAGATACCTGTTGTCTCTGAGCAGCCGTGGCAGGGGCGGCTTTCATGCACCTCTCTCAATACCCTCCATTTCCCAGGTTCGGTGCCTTATGCTTAATCGGGCCTGAGTGACTATTTGTTGATGGATCAATATGTCCTTGTATGGAGAGAGCAGGAATCCCTGGGTCACCTGGTGGGCTCAGAGCTTTGGAAAGCAGAGTGGAACAGGCAGCCCTTTTGGACTCAAGAGGCCAATGTGGAAAAGAGAGAGGATGGAAGTTCTTAAATATAAAGGAGTGGGGGCAGGGGGCAGGCCTGCGCTCGGATCTGGTGAGCAAAAACTGGAGAATCCCATTTGGAAGTTCAGAGAAGTCAGCTTTGAACTCCGTGGAAAGGGGCCCCCATTTGGCCTGGCATCAGTTGGAGTTTCTAGCCACAGGCCCAGAAATTAGTTCTAGCTTGTTTCAGCGGACCCCCAAATATGTATTAAAGGATATTGAGTAGCTCACAGAATCCTCAGGGTGCAAAGAACCAGGCTCTGTGTTCCCAAATAGTGCCCAAAGTCACTTCCAGAGCAAGGACACTGGACTCCCACACAGCTGGACGTGGATACCATGACCCAGTGCCAGGCCCTGGGCACACCAGGAGGACTTCTGCCCCTGCTGTGGACTGAATTGTGTCCCAAATTCCTATGTGCCCTAACGCTTAATGTAATTGTATTTGGAGAGTAAAGCTTTTAGGAGATAATTAAGGTTAAATGAGGTCATAGCGTGGGAACCTAATCCGATAGGATTGGTGGCCTTATAAAGAGGAAGAGAGAGAGAGATTTCTCCCTTTCTCTCTCTCTCTCTCTCTCTCTCTCTCTCTCTCTCTCTCTCTCTCTCTCAGAGAGAAGGCCGCCACCTGTGAGCCAGGAAGAGAGATCTCACCAGAACTTGACCATGTTGGTACCTTGATCTTGGACTTTCCAGCCTCAAGAACTGTGGGAAAACAAATTTCTGTTGCTTAATCCTTGCAGTCTGGGGTGTTATGTTACGGCAACCCAAGCGGCTGAGACGGCCGCTCATCTCTGGGAACCAGGCATCCTGCGTTGCACCTGCTTCTGTGCAGCCGTGCTGAGTCTGGCCCACAGCGGGGCTGGGAAGTGAGTCCTGAGGGGGTCCCCCCTGGAGTCCCCTTCTCCCAGTCTAGAGACCACCCGTAGGGAAGATGTAATAGGTGCTGGGAAGATGGGCAGAAGAGCTGACAAATGCCCTCCCAACATGGGGACAGTGGAATTGAGGGAGGTCCCCAGCAAGGTTGAAACCAACTGCCAAGAGACATCTCCCACGTGGTAATACTTTCTCAGTGGGTCACCACGTCTCGGGAGGGGCAATGAGCTTTGTTAGCTCAAAAAGCCCACTGTTTTCAGCACACCAAGAACAGATCTATTTCTCAGTTCATTGAAACTGTGCAGAGCTAAGGTCTCCTCATCTCTGTGGCACAGATCCTGGGCGCACACGTGGACCAGTGTATGTACACCAGTGCTGGGCCACGCGGGAGCCACTCCAGCAGCTGCTGAGTGATTGCGAGTATGACCTGGAAAGGGTCCGGAGCCCGGCCACCCTTCCCATCGGCTGTGGGTGGGAGGGCGTTTGGAGCGTCCTGCTCTGGGCCCTTGGATGACCATTTTCCACCCTTCTGTTCTCCTGGAGTTTCTCCAAAAAGTTTCTTCTTACTAAATTACGGTAAAATATTATTTCTGTCTCCCTGCAGGTGACCCAGGTCACTTGAAAGGGAGTTATGGGTCCTCCCAAATTCTTAAGCCATGTCATCACAGTCTCCTGGGTAACTCTCATCAATGGCTAATTAGGTCTTTTTATGTGTTTCTCAAAACTACTTTATAAGGGCAACCTCGTTCCTTCTTTTGTTTCCTCAGATTCTTCTGGTCTTTGCTGTTCTTGCTTCCTGCCAACACTCACTTCCCTAAAAGGTTATAGAAGCTAAAGGTGTGACAGCTGTCCCTCCCCCAGGTCAGTGTGTGCCCTCACCTGCCCTGTAGAAGCTCACATCTTGGAATCAGTTGCTTGCCTCAGATCTATGTGTTTTCTGAAGTGCTCTGGGTTTTAGAAGCTGTTTTCCTTGAGGAATTCAGACCCCTAACTGATTGAATTTTATTAATCTGTATGCTTTGCAGAATGAATTTCTGTGAAGCCACATTAAAGGTTCAGTTATATCTAAGCCACAGTTTCCACATCTACCTAATGGGACATGTGCCCCGTCTGCCTTTGTAAGTGATTAGTATGCACCTGTTATGAGCAAGGCTGGGCTGCACTCCAGGCATGATGAGCACTGTGACAAGGTTGTCTCTGGGGCTCTAGTGGTTTGAGCCCTGAGATGATGATACCACGCCTGGTGGGTTTAATTTCCACCTGGACAAGGTGGGCTTGCTCTGCCCAGCCCCCTGCTTCTTTTAATAAACACCCTAGGTCACAGAGGGGTATGGAAAGACATGGCATTCTTACCAGATAAATGTCTCTATCCATCCCTTGGCAAACGTACTCAATATCTAACAGCTTCCACACATAACCTCCTTTGATCTCTGAGTTTTCTTACTAAAGGACAAGGGAAGCTTGAGTTTAGTGCCACATCTGACCCCTGGGGCTTAATATCAGCCTGGTTTGTAATACACAATACATTTTCTTCTCTGTTGGCTAATGACCCTAAACAGAAATGCATATGGCGCTACTTTAGTGTCAAGAGATGGCAGGGCTCATGGATTTGGATGCAGGCTCCCCTCTGGAAGCCCTTGCAAAATCTCCATCTCGGTGTCCATTTTCCTTAGCGCTTGGAAGCTAAACGCAAGTGAAGAATGTTAATAAGAGCGCTGGGCGTTTAATGAGCATTTACTGTGTGTCAGGCACTTTTCATACACTATCTTGTTTATTCCTTACGACACCACTAGAATATCTCTCTGGACACGTGAGCTGAGGAAGCGTAAGAAACTTGTTCAAGTGACCCAAGTAGTTAATGGCGACACAGGGACCCGAGGCCAGGCTTCTCTACCCACACCTGTAAACCCTTCTCTGTCGTCGAGACTCCTTTGGCGGTTGTATGGGAAAAGGACAGATTCTTGGACTTTACTTGCTACACTGTGCTGTATTTGGTCTGGGGTGGGGTCCAGGAGTTTGCATGTTTGACATCCAAGTGATCCCAATGTAGGCATTAGAGTGACAACACTTATATATCACTTCTCAAGTTGACAATTTTTGATGCTGGGTGATGGGAAAATGGAAGGTCGTGATTCTGTTCTACTTGTACGTGTGTTTATATTTTTCCACACTTAAAAAGTAAGAAAAGGGGGGAGGGTATAGCTCTGTGGTAGAGTGTCTGCCTAGTATACAGGAGGTCCTGGGTTCAATCTCCAGTACCTCCATTAAATAAACAAACAAACAAACCTAATTACACCTCCCCCCAAAAAACAAAACAATACAAAAGTTAAAAAAAAAAAAAGAAAGAAAAGAGAAAAAAAAAGAAAAAAACGATACTGCATTACATACATGCAAGAGATCTGGCACTGTGTCCTTTAAAAAACTGCTGATTCACAGCCCGGCCCCCAAGCCAGGGGTGTGCCTACAAGACCAGAATTAAAGGATTGAGTCTGCCCTGGTGATGGAGGGCTAGAACAAAGGACAACGAAGTCTGCAGTTCCCTCCACTCCCCGAAGACAGTTTAAGGCATTCAGATTTGTAAACTAGCCTATCTGGTTTCTGAGATGCCAGGCTCAGAATTCTTTCTTCACTGACCACCCCTCCCCAACCCTTCTGGGATTTTTGCCCTTGAGTCTTCCTTCTCTGTGTTCAACATATTCTGATCTCCTGCCTTGATTTAATTATCCAGCCACAGACAGGAGCAATGGGAAACTCTTCATCTCCAAACGAAGGTCCATCCACCGGGGTGAAGGGTTATTTGTAGAGGGAACACCCAAAGCAGTTTGCCCCCCAATCCTCCGTGGCATGAACACAAGAGTGCCCCATAAATGCAATCTGCTTTGGATGCTGGGAGTCTGCTGAAAATACCCTATACCCAAACGAGTGCTGAAAAATGTAAATGCAAGTGGAGTGAATTTGCATAAATAGAGTGTCTTCCTCTTCTGAATCGTCGTCAAGCTGTGTGTAAATCTCCACGGAAGGTAAAGACTGAGGTGGGAGAAGGCGAGCGCATCTCCCTTTGGCAGCTGGGCTCCCAGTGAGAACGTGGCTGACGCTAGTGTTTGTTACCCGCCATCAACTCCCTTTTTTGGTGACAGGAGCCTCATTTCCCCCAAGCTCCCCTCCTGCAGCCGGCAGCCCTAGGAGCCATCTCCTCAGTCAGGCCAGCTGGCACCTCCCACCCCAGCCCTCGGGTTGGTTCATCAGGGGGAACGGGGACTTTCTCCCAGCAGACAGAACAAGCCATTTGCAGGAATGAGGAGAGAGATCCCATCGTGGGCACCTCATTTGCTCCCTGGAGGCAACCACACAGGAGGTCCAGGCTCAGGCACAAGCGTCCCCTCTTGTTCATTCAGGGCAGAGCCAGGGGGCACATGAGTCCCTGCCGGGCTGCCGGGTCCTGTTACACCATGTGACAGGCAGGCTGCAGAGGAGGGCCGGGTCCCAGGTGACCAGTCACACCCTGACACTGGATCTGCCCAGCTGCCTGTCACCTGAGAGGCAGCCCGGCCCCTGGGTGGGGGTGGGCATCACTCCAGGAGGCAGCACTGGAAGTCTCAAGGCTGCGGCCACCCTGGGTCCCCTCAGGGAAAGTGGGGCTTCGGGGTGAGGGTGCCAAACCCAACTGGTGGCACGTACTCCACCAACACTTGGTCTGTGTCCCATGTTCACTGGGTCACCGTGGGGCTGAGGCAAGGAGGAGTCCTCGGATGTGAGGATTTCTAGAATGTAGAATACAGTCCACAGACAGGCCAGCGGCTCTCATGAAAATTGCATCGGATGTTTTAATCTCCTCTCAGTCACCCTAACAAGTAGTCTTGGGTTCCTGTTTAAACATTTGTAGTGATGGGTTACTTGTCCACTTACTCGTTCAGCAAAGATGGATTAAATAAATATCTGCAGCTTACTTAGCCTTCCGGTGCCTCAATTTTATCATCTATAAAATGGAGATAATAATATCTACCTCATCGGTTTGGGGGATTAAATGAATAATCTTAAAGTGTTGAAATATATTAACCCATTGAATATTAATGCAAATATTTCCTGGAGCACGTATACTAAAGTGCTCAGTAATTACTAGCCGGGAAATTGATGTCAAAATGTCATTCTAATTTCTACTCTCTGGCTTGGGTTCATCCTTCGAGTCTCTTGACTGCTCTTCAGGGCTCCAAGGTAAATGCTTTTCCTCCTGAAAGCCCTTCTGAGATGGGGAGCGGCTGTCAAGTCCCCCACGTGCTCGGTGTCACGTGTCCCAGCCCCCGGGGCCCAGAGCCGAGCATCACTCGCCGGAGGGGCTGGGAGGGAGCCGTGAAGTGCTGTGGCAGCTCTCCCGTGGGGCGCCGGGTTTAGTCAGTGCCGCCCAGGGCTACGCGCTGCCTGGGCGGCCGCGTCTCACATCCGGCTCTCGGGAACGTGAGTTGCCGGCATCACTGAGGACTTTCCATAGGTGTCGTTTCGAGCCATCGCTGCCCTGTCCTTCGCCAGTTACTTTTGCATTCTCAGTTTCCCTGTAGAATTTGCCAGGATATGCAGACATTTCACCTCTCTTCTGCTTGTTGGCAGCACTTCCTGGATGATATTGGTGAAAAAGAGGGAAATGTATTCCTTGTGAGAAGTGTCCTCTCACTGCCGGGGCATCAGTCAGAGCTAACTCCGCGCTGAGGTAGACATGGGATGTATGGGGCCCCGGGAGCTTTACCTGGCTGACTCAGCACCTTAAAACCTGTCATTGCAAACGCACTGCTCTGCTAAAAAGGGACGGTTGTAGAATTAAAATGTTCATGCCTCTTAGCAGATACGTGCTTCATTTTCCATTTCCTCAACTCTCCTCGAGGGCAGGCAGGCCTCAGGTTGGCATAGGAGGCCAGAGGGAATGGAACGCCTCGCTGAACAGGTTTTGCTGGGGGTTAGCCTAGATGCCACCAGTTACTAGAATTCTGAATTCATGAGTTAGGCCTCTCTGAACCTAGTTTTTAAAAAATTAAGAGTGAGAATATCCGTCATGCTTTCCCATCACAATCCTGAACGGTAGCCAGCTATGCGGAGAGTGTGAGCAGAAAAACCACTTGAGTTGTGGAGCCAGGTCGCCCAGGGCTCGGGTCCAGCTCAGCCAGTGACCTGGAGTCAGGAACTCCATCGCTTCCTGCTGCGGTTTCCCAACTTTACAACAGAGGCGGCGCCACGCCCTGCGACAGGTGCTGACTAGAGTCACGTCCGAGGGCGCGTCTACGGTGCCTCGAGGTCGAGGCACGGTACATGGTCCCGCCACGCCCTTACCCTACCCTTTTGGGGTATGGTGAGAGTTTTATGGCTTAATAATAACCCTGTTGGTTGCTGGGGCTCCTGTGCCCCTGGACCAGTGCTGCCCTGAGCCTGGACTTTGCCGTGGCCCCTGGCCATCCCGTTTGGAGCCCTCTGTGGCCCTGGGCCCAGCTTGCTGGCTGGCTTTGTCTAACCTGCTTTCTGGTCCTTTGTGGGCCCTGTGTTTGCTACTGTGGGGGAGCGGGAACCTGTTTGGGGCCCATTCCAGCCCCACCGGCTCACAGGGCACGGGGCTGGGGAGCGCAGGAGGGCTGTGTTTGTTCACATGGCCTCTCAGCAACCCCACAGAGACGAGAGCATTGGCCTTGGCATCTCCGTTGCTCTCCCCCAGAGGGAGCAACCCCATCCACGCAGGCAGGCTCGGGGGTGTGAGCGAGTTTCTCGGAATGTCACTCAGTGGTTCCGTGAAGAAGCAGAGGCTTCTCGGCCGCTGGTTAGAACAGGAGACCCTGGAAATGTAGCAGCAGCACCCCCACTACGCTGCCCCGCAGCTCCCTACGGATGGCCACCGAGGACGGCCCCATCGGGGTCTCCAGCCAATCTGCCAAACCAGGAGACGTTGCCGTTACTCCCCGGACAAAGCCCCTCCCGTCTGGGGAAGGTCTGAGAGAGGGGACTGGGTGTTAATGACATGACCCAGCTGTCACCCAGGTGCGTGAGCACGGCCTCAGACCAGGCGCTGAACGTTCTGGGTGAGTGAACAGCTCTCGGTCCCTCCCTGAGGTTTTCCTTGTGAGACAGAGCAATTGCAGGGCTGGGTAAGGCTGGAGCTCCGGGGCGGCTGCAGCGGGGAACGCCCTCCTCCAGGTGTCCTCTGTCCAGGTAGACACCCCTGGGGCGTGTCTCCAAGGGCTCTGTTCCTCCCACTCCTGGACCAGGCTCCCCCCACCCCCAGGAGGAGCGGCCTCGGGGTCAGGTCTGAGAAACAGAAGCCTCTGCCAGAGCCCACTCTGGAGGCAGCCTGGCTGAGCGCTGGCCTGAGCTGCTGTCCCTGCCACAGCCAGCGCTCGCTCGGCCTGGAGGCGGCCAAACAGGTTTGCATCTTTCTTGTAAACGCATTCTTTGGAACCAAGTCGGGAAGACTTCAGCCAGTGACATTGTGAAACCGTAGTTTGCTCTCCAGGGTGCGTCTCAGCGAAGCAGATCTCTGCCTGTTGCACACACTCTGGCCTCCTCCCTCCCCTCGGTTGGAGAGCTTGGTGTCTTCCAAGGATTCACCTCTCCGTGCATCACTGTCCCTCAGGGGGAGATGCTCCGACCCTTTCAGAACCTGTTTCGTGGCCTGAGGAGCCTAGTGAAGGGGACACTTGGAGAATCTCACTGGTTAAACGCAGGGCAGGCCAGGAGCCCGACTTCCCAGTCCAGGGCTATGAGCGGCTTTCCCGGCACCCTCACTTCTAACTAGTCATTACCTCCTGCACGGAAGGCGTGATTTCTCCTTCGGTGCTCTGGGGCCAAGAGGCAGGAGAGGCCAGTGGCTCGGAGCCTGGACGCTGGAGCCAGACTGCATGGGGCGACCCCAGCTCTGACTCCCACCAGCTGTGTGGCCTCAGGAATCTCCTCATCACATGATCTCCTGGAGCCTGAGTTTCCCCGCCTGTCAGGGGCCACAAAGCCTCCCCAAGGGGTGCAATGAGATTAAATTAGCTGCTGTTTGTAAATCTCCCCAAACCCTGCCTGGTACAGAATAACCACTTACTGTGAGGGCCCCTTCTGAAACTTACCCTTCGAGTGCACCATTCTAATAGCATCTTTCTAGAATATGCCCAGTGCATCCGCCACCTCCCTGGCCACAAAACCCCCCGCTCACTGCCACGAGCCTTCTTTTCACGCTGGGGCAGCACTGCTGAGTGGTGAGGCTGAGTCCACTGCTGGCCTGGGTTTCTGCAGGCAGCCTCCCGCCAGCGTCCACAGGGTCCCTCTGGCTTTTGCTTCTCATACACCGTGGCTGGGACACCAGCTGGAACAGGCCAGGTGGCCCTCTGTGACAAAAGCGGACATGCTGCACAGGCCCAAGGACTCCGGTCGTGCCGGGCGCACTGCAGCCTCATAATCTGCAGTCTGTCGATGCTGTGGCTGTGGAACGGAAAAGGGGCCCAGGGTGTGACCGCTGGGGAGGTTGCTAGGTCACACCATGTCCCTGGTCCCCTACTGGTGGCATAGGTCGTTTTCAGCGATTTGTAGTTTCCTCTGTTGGTTGTATCCCTGGAGGTGGTCAAAGAAAGGTCAGCACTGGGGAGGGCTTTACTTGACTTGGAGAAGTGGGGCCCTTGACCAGGCTTGGTGGCTCAAAGCCACCTGTTTTTAGGGGCTCCCCTGCCCCACCCAAACCCGGCTGGGCTGGTTTTCCCTGTGACGCAGACCTGCTGCACGGGGTCTCACTGATGCTGCGTGAAGAGTCAGTGTCTCACCTTCCGCTCCAGGGAAGGATGCTGTCTGTCTCTGACCTGCCTTACGTCCTACAGATCCACGAACATTGTCGTTTCATTGTTGCCCTGGTCAGCAGGACTCAGGAGACCCACTTGGAGTCCCACCTCAATGACACTGACCTTGGGAGTTCGGGGCGGGGGGAGTCCTAAAGCTGGTGTGTGGGACTGTCCAGCAAAAAGGCAATAGTTGAGGTGGAAGTGGCCAGGAAGCACCGCCTGGAGGCCAGCCCTGTGCCTGAGACCCCTGTGGGCCGGATACTGACTTTACACCTGTGCCGCACAGGCAGACCCGTGGCTCTTGCTTTAGCTCAGGGGGGCCCCAGAGCCTGGGCCCTCAGACAGAGGCTGACATTCACTCCAGTCCTTAGAAGCTCCAGGAGGACCTTAAGGAGCTGATGTGTTGGACCAAGAGGACTGTTCCCTTTGTGGGCCCTTGTGAAAACTGTACGGACTGTCACATCCCTTCCCTCTGAGGAGTCCTGGTTTCCCTCCCTGCCGCCCACAGCTGCTCCGCTGGCCGGGGACGACCGCATCCCATGTCCCCTTACGTAAGAGAGAAGTCAGGAGCTGGCCCGACAGGGACACGTGCCTCCTAAGTCAGGCTCCCAGATGGGCTGAGTGCGGGAACCTTGGACGGCTTCCCCCAGTCCCTCCCGGGCGGAGAGACCCTGCCTCACCCGCTGACAGCCCAGTGCAGCACAAAAAAGCCGCAAAACAATGCTTTCCTGCATTCAGTTCATAACATCTTGTTATGTACCCGCGCGAGCTGACTCAGCCCCTCCACCGCCTGTGTCCCTGAAGAGAGTCTCTCACAAACGGCTTGGCTGTGGCAGGAACCACACCCAGCGGTCCCCAAGGCCAGGGCTGTGTGACGGACAATGGGGACAGTGTTGACAGACAGTGCAGCCTGCTCGACTAATCCTGTTTGGGGTTTAGTGCTCGACAACCAACTTTACCACCAGGATTAACGTCCGATTCTTGGACACGTGTGTGTGTTATGACAAGATTAAAGAAAGGGAACAAATGCAGTCGTCCACGGTTTTCTTGGTGTTGTCCAGAAGAAGGCGGGCCCTTCTCTTATCAGCAGGAATGAAAAGGAAACCTGATGACATCCTCTGTGGACTCCGATACCAGCAGCCTGATAACAGGCCATTTCATCACGTATTTCGGACTCCAGTGACCTCTGTTCAGGGCAGCTGAAAGCACGGCCCGATTGCATTTACATTTTATCAGAACCTTGAGAAATTCTCATTAAACAGCTCACTGTCAAATATGCATTTGGCATTTGGCTGGTCAATCCAGTGGTAAAGCTTACAGTTCATAGTATATGATACTCAAAAAAAGTTAAATTAAATTTAAAAAACCCTCATTCAGCTCAGGGTGCTTTGTTTCCTGTGGCCAAGGCTGCCAGGGGTAGGACTGTCGAGCTCCAACTTTTTGGGACAAGCTCTGTCCGCTTAATCATAGGTTTTGGGGTTGGTCACGTGGGTTCAAGACCTGGTCCGCCACTTCGCAGCCTTACTCCTGCTGTGCGTTCCTGACCAGTAAGCTCCCCTCCCCCCCGCACCCCCAAGCCTTGGCGTCCCTGGGTACAGAGAGGTAAGCACCTCTGTCACAGGTGGTGCGGGGCCTCCACAGATGAGGTGTGTAGGCTAGCACATGACATGTGCCCCAAATGCTCCTCCCCTCCTCTCCTCTCCTGTGACATTATCGAGCTGAGTGAAGACGTCAAAGAAAGGCAAGCAGCACCCCCAGAGAACGTGTACGCGCCTTTGGCGAACACGTGTAGGAATGTTCAGATGGCATCGTTGGTCAGAGCCCCGGCGTAGAGCCCCGCCAGGTGCCGGTAGCGGTAGAAATGATAAAGGCGCTGCAGGAAGTTCGCACGATGGAACGTTCGCCTGCAACGTGAGTAAACCGTCTGCTGCCACGTGCAGCAGGTATGGCTGAAAGTCAGAAATAGTACGAGCAAGAGAAGCCTGATGTAAGAGAATGTAAAACACAAAACAGGCAAGACTCGTCTATGATGTTAGAATTACGATGGTGATTATCTTCAAGGTGGTTCCTCCGAGGGGCTCCTGGGAGGTGGTAACGTTCTGTCCCTTATCTGAGAGCTGCTTACGAGGATGGGCTCACTTTGTGCAAATTTGTCCAGTCGTACACTCAAGATTTGCACATTTTTCTGGATTGTGCTCTAATAAAGCATTAAAAAAAATACAAACAGCAAGAAGATGTGGGAGGAGGAAAGCTTTCAAGTTCATTTCGTCCATAACACAGATTGGGGGCAGGGGTGCGGGGAGCGGTCAAGATCTCGGGACAGAGCTGAGCGCAGAACTGCTGCTGTCCAGGCAGGACGTGCCAGCGGGTGGAAACACTGACTTAGTTGCCCGTTGGTAATATAAGGTGGAAACACTTTGGAAGAGCAGGCATGGCAGTTCTGCAGTTTCTTTGCCTGCTGAGTGCTTCATTCGCTCAACTTAAAAGATTTGGGTGCCAGAGAGGGGGCTGCTAAAAGTCACCTCATAGTCCCCTTGTGGGGGAAGAAAATATTTTGCGATGACCTCTTTCCTACTAAATATTAAGACAGAAGCCACACTGCTCCCGACTGCATTGCACGATTTCAGTGGGACTGTTTCATTCATCTGGGACGCCACAGCACATGGGCAGGTGTGGACGTCTCCTACTGGGGCTTCTTGTTTTTGCAATTTGGGGGCCCGACTTTGTGACAGTCTAGGGCCGCGAGCCACTAGCCCCCTCCACCGCCCTCCCTACCCTCTAGGGAGCCTCATCCAAGAACCACTCCCCGGCCCCACCGCCGACCGCCTGCAGCACTTTGCTCTGCCGGGTACCAGGCTCCTTATCTTACTTGATTTATGAGCACCTTCTCTTTCTCCAAGAAGGGCTTATGCAGACTTGATCATGCCCTTCCTTGTACTGTGGCTTAATGGACTCAGACATTTCCTCCTGTCCCCTCAGTTCATTCCAGTATCCCAAGCACAGGAGCTACGGCTCTTGCCTTTTTAATCCCCCTCCAAACACCTCACTGTGCAGTAAATCCTCATTGTCTCATCGACTGATTATTTCAAAGCAAAAATATACTGAAAGGCCCCGTTGCCGTGTCTTACCTAGAGATAAACATCTCCAGTGGGAAGAGGGGAGCTCTTTATATCGGCCTCCCTCATGATAAAGGTTGTTGGACAATAGAAGGGAAATGCTCCTCCCGCCTCAACCCCAGTGAATCTGGGGCGCCGCCCGTCTCCCCGGCCTCCCCATGGTAACCCCAAGTCCTCTGTCACAGCAGGAGGCTGAGACTGTAACCCTGACCGTCACCACCCAGGCCAACCTCCCTGAGGTCTGTTGGGACTCAGCCCGCAGCAGCCTCACCCAAGGGAGGAAGGCGACCTTCGTGGGGGATTTTCTCTAGTCACCGGGCGGGACTTCTGCCTGGAGATCTGCAGCCATGCCCTAGGGATAGCCTTTCACTTGGCTTCTCAGGCGTCCCCTACTGAAGCGCGGGTGGGCTTTCAAAGCTGACACCGCAGCGACCCAGTGGGGCCAGCTCGGCCTCCAGGGAGGAGGAGATCAAGGTCAGAGAAGGGGTGGCCTCAGACATCATCAGGGAGTCTGGGGGTCCTGCCCAGAGCTGCTGGGAAAGCTGCTGGCCTACAGGTTGTTTCCATCTGACAGAAACTCTGACTGGTGGTCATTTAAGCTCGGCAGTCATTGCACTGGAGTGTGACTGATTGCAGGACCTCCCACAGAGGTGGGTTTTCACAAGGACACACTGCATCTCCGGGTGCCTGGGGTGCAGGGGGTGATGCCAGTGGTCACTGCACCCATCCTCCTGCTCGGAATGTGGGTTCCCTTAAAAGCGGTCTCAGAGACAGGGGCTCAGGGACAGGACTGTGCGTGGATTCACCTTGACCCTCTGCACCCACCCTCCTCTATCCTAGTGTTCTCGGGCCTCTGTGTCGAGGAAGTGGAAAGGCCAGGAGGAGAGTGGGTCCAGTTTCCTGCCATTTCAGTGGCTCTGATGTTCTGATCCGTCAAGTCGCCGACACCTGCCTTGGCCCCGCCTACCCCCGGGTCCAGTCCTTGCTTTGCTATGCCTGCCTCACCCCTGCCCACAGTGGGGTCAAGGGTCATGCTGTCCTTTGAGGAGCCCGTAGTGTTGGGCATCATTATATGCCCGTCTGTCTAAGCCAGAAGCCTGGGGTTCCTAGGCTGTCTTCTCCCTTGACCCTCACATCCAGAGGGTCCCTTCCCTCCTGCATCATCTGCTGCCCTCCCCCGCGGACCCTGGCGCTCTTCAGGCTCTTATTACTTCTCCACCAAGTTCCTGATGCAGCCTCCTAGAAAGAGGTCTCCTCGGCCTTTTCCACCCTCTGCCCACACACGAGAGTGACGGCGGGGCCCATCGGCTCACAGCTTGCCCGCCTGCAGGGCTCCCAGTGGCTCAGAGGAAAGTCCACTTCAGTCAAGGCCCTCCGCGAGCCACGGGTGCAGTGCCTACAGTTTCCATCTGTCTGCAGAGGA
This sequence comes from Camelus dromedarius, assembly GCF_036321535.1. Lineage (NCBI taxonomy): Eukaryota > Metazoa > Chordata > Mammalia > Artiodactyla > Camelidae > Camelus > Camelus dromedarius. Next base: position 4,729,234 of record NC_087442.1, read on the forward strand.
CCAAAGCCCCCACATGCGCCTACTTTGGAGGCCTGCAGGTCAGGGGTGCCCTGCACGCTGGGCTGAGGGCTAGGCCAGCACCCAGCCTTGCAGATTCTGCTCAGACCACCGTGAAGAAAGCCAGCTTTTGGCACGCTTTGGGAGCTGAGTTCGTCTGCTCCCTGGTGGAGATATCCCATGCAAGAGTTCACATTTGATTTGCCCATTCCACTGATGGCTAAACTGAGGCTCAGAGTATCAGTGAGCAGCCCTGTGGGCAGCAGAGCTTGCGTTTGCACTAAGTCTTTGCAGAATGAGTTGAAAGAGGGCAGGGCCCGTCTTCCTATGGCGCATTCCAAGCTCCCAGCACAGCATCCAGCTCGATGCTGGCCCCCGGGGAGCTCCCAGGGAGCACGGGCGTGAGCGAACTCACAGAATGGCCTGTCACCAGCACCCGCTGGGAAGGGCTCATCCTCTCCAGGGGTCTCTCAGATACTCGCGCCGGGGCACCTGCCTCACCCTCTCCCAGGAAGGAGATGGGCATTTTCTCTAATGGCTTTCTGGGGGAAAGGAAGTCTGAAGATCACCCAAGGGGACAGACTTCATGGTTCCGTGATCACGTCAGAGAGAGCAGGTGACCAGTGCTTTAATTTACACAACACCAAGTCACCGGACTGCCCAGCTGCCGGCTCTGTGCCCGGGGACACACCCCCCACCCTCCCTCTTCCAGTTATGTCACCGCGGCAGCCTCACCGGGTGTCATGTAAATGTCACATTACCCTTGGCAGCGCTGCCCAGATAGCACATCGGAAACTTGGCCGCGGGAGGCAAGGACTGTCTGACGCCTCCCTGGGCCGCTCCTGCCGGCAGCCTGGTGACCCCGTCGGGGTCCTGTGACTGTGGCCCTGCACCCCCACACCCAGGGCCCAGAAGAAGGGACAGGCACCAGCACGGGCTAAGACCGACGGGCTCCGACCAAGACGGGCAGTAGGGGCGTCCATGGGAAATCTTAGGAACAGTGTGTGCATCAGACACCCTGGCTCCCTGTGCTGGGCCTTCGCATCCCGCAGGAGGGGGCGCACGGAAGCTGGGCGGTGGGGCCATCAGAGACCTAGGAGGAGAAGCAGAGCTATCCCAAGCCGCAGCAAAGCTGGGAGGGAATTTAAAAAAAGCGCTCCGTGGTCTGGCCAAACACTGAAATCTGAATCAGCCTTAAAAAGGAGTAAATTCTGATGCCAGCTACGACGTGGAAGGAACTTGGGAGCTTTATGCACAGTGAAAGAAGCCAGTCACAAAAGGGCAAACACTGGATGATCCCCTTGCATGAGGGACTAGAGGAGTCAGATTCACAGAGACGGAAAGTAGGTGGTGGTGCCAGGGGCTGGGGGAGGGGAACGGGAGACAGCGTTAAACGGAGACAGAGTTTCAGCTTCAGGAGATGAAGAGCTCATGGGCATGGATGGTGGTGAAGGTTGCACAACACGTGAATGTGTTTAATGCTATGGAACTGAACCCTTCAAAATGGTTAAGAGGGCAGATTGTATGCTCTGTATCTTTTACCACATTTACAAGTAAAAATTTTTAAAAGGTGAGGGAGATCAACAAATTAGCTGAGGCAGGAAGTTTTACTAACATGTCTGTCAGCTCTTCATAAGTATCCAGGTACTCAGCATATAGGTCTCTAAACACAATAAAAGAGAACCACGAGTTTTACAATGGAAAGAAGTAACAAGGCCAGCCCTGCAGGTGTGCGGGTGCTCGGGCGCCGTGTGGACCGAGCAGGCCAAGGGGAGAAGGCGTGCGCCTGGGACCAGAGGTGGGCATTTCCATCCTGCAGAAGCTGCTGTGGGACAGCAGACATCTGGCGAGGGCCTCGCCCTTGCACCTTTGCTCTGGAACCCCCGTGCACCCCTAGGAGAGCCCCGGGGCCTCCTGCACAGCCCCTGGCTTCTCTGTGAGCCCAGTCCTAACAGGAGCCTGTGAAGCTGGAGGGCATAGGTTGGCGAGCAGGGGGCTCCCAGCGCCAAGACCTCACTCCTTCCCCTGCTCAGCTGTGGTGGCTCCAGCCTGTCTCCTGAGATGACCTTCAGGCCAAAGGGAGGGGATTCCAGCTGCTATTCTTAATTGAGCAGGTCTTGGGTCCCGGGCCGAGGTGGTGCTTCTGTTGGAATGCTTAGGAGCGGCCCTCAGAACCTACCTGTCATCCTTTGAGACCCCAGGGAAATGGCATCAGGGCCCCCCCACCCCACCCCTGTTAGCCCAGGCCACACAGACAGCCCCTCACCTTTTTTTAACCGTCAGGTTTACTGGTGTAGGATCTACATACAGTAAAATCCCCCCTTTTTAGTGCACAGTCCTGTGAGTTTTGACAAACACATGTGATTGTATATCACCACCATCAAGACAGGGACCAAGTCCGTCACCCCCAGATATTCCCTCAGGCCCCTTTGTAATCAGCTTCTCCCCCTCAACTCATCCTCAACCCCTGACATCCCATCATTTCCCCCCTCCCCCATCATCTTGTTTTTTCCCAGAATGTCATGTAAATGGGGAAATCCAGCATAGAGCCTTTGGGGTCTGGCTTCCTTCACTTAGCAAAGAGCATTTGTGAACCATCCATGTTGTTTCATATATCAGTGGTTCTTCCCTTTTCATTACTGAGTAGTGTTCCATCGTGTGGATGCACCGATTTGGTTATTAATTCACCAGTTGAAGGACATTCAGGTGGCTTCCATTTTGGAACTAGGAATAAAGCCACTATAAATATTTGCATCAGGCTGTTGTGTGACTGTAAGTTTTCCTTTCTCCTGTGAGTGGTGTTGCTATGCTATATGGTAAATGTATATTTGACTTAATAAAAAATTGTCAAACTGCTTCCCAAACGGGCCTACCATTTTGCATTCCCACCAGCAGTGTGTGGGAGTGCCTGTTGTTCCACGTCTTCACCAGCACTGAGTACTGGCAGTTTTTAAACCATCTTCAGCTGGTCTAAAAGGTGTGTAGGGGTCTCTCACTGCAGTTCCAGGGTCAGACCCCTGACGATTAATGATGCTGAGCATCTTTTAATGTGCTTGCCGTCTGTGTGTCTTCTTTGTTGAAGTATCTGTTTAATCTTCTGTCCACTATTCTTTTTATTGAACTCTTTGTTCTCTTACTGAGTCTTGAGAGTTCTGGATACAAGTCCTTTAATATAGAAGTGTTTCACAGCTGTTTTCTCCCTGTTACTGGTCTTTTTTCATTTTCTTAACGGTGTCCTTTAAAAAGCTTAAGTTTTAAATTTTGATGAAGCCCAATTTAACCATTTGTTCTTTTATGGACTGTGCTTGTTGGGCATTTTGTTGAGCAAAATAGTGCCACGTCAGTCCTGTGAATAATTATCGAAGAGGGGCTGTGTGCTGGGGGCCCGGCGATAAATAAGACTTAATACCGCTCACGCTTAGTGGAGGAGACAGGATCTGTAAAGACGGAACTACAGAATACTATGACTTGATGTTGGCATGTGCACGGTACGTAAAAAGGAGAATAAAAATCTCTAGAAACCACTGAAGACTCCAGAAGAGAAAAACTTAGCCAGCAACAGGTGCTGAAGCTGTGGAGTGACTGAAATTAAGTGGGGGGAAACCCACTTCCCTAAGCTCGGCATATGGGGATCGTTTCTCACACTGATTCTGGAAACCCAGAGAGAAGCCACCGCGGAGGCAGAGGGTACTCACTGGGTAGGTGGACTGCAGGGGTCCAGCTCTGCACGTGCTCCACGTCCCTGCGCCTTCCCACTGGCCTCCTCCTTGAGTTGTGTGTGGGCCACGAGTAACAGGGATGGCAACTGTCAGGTACAAATGACGTGGAGGAAGGGGAGCCTGGGGCATCAAAGAGACTGATCAAGTAGGTGGGGTACCTGGAAGGGGGCAGGGGACCTTCTAAACCCAGACAACGTGCACACAGGCCTAACTTCTCCCTACCTGTAAAGCAGGCTCTGACAGTGACAGGCACTGTAGGTCAATTCCAGGCTCCCTAGAAAGACAGTCCGTGTCCCAGTTCCCTCTAGTGGAGCTGTTACCTCTCTTCTGAGAGCACAAGGGAAAATTCAGGAGTGATGCTGTGATCTTTTATTATAGCCTGAACTCCCAGAGCTGCTCTTATGCTGTGTCGTTGGTAGAGGTTCTGGCTTGTCTTTAAAGGACGCAGCCAGGGCATGCGTTTCCACCATGAGCTGCTTAGTTCCCTTGATTTCTTCCCTCCTCTCTTCCTCCTCCATGGAGAGTCTCCCCATTCATCCCCGGGGGAGACAGCCACCAGGGCTCTCAGACCCTCTTCATGAGATGAATGAGGAGCACGGGGAGCTCAGACCGGCACCATGGAAACAGCGCCAGTGGCAGAAGCCCGGTCTGGATGCCCGCCCGGCCCGAGGCCGCCTGGCCCCGCGCACACCCCGCTTACCCCGCCGGCCCGCCTTACCGGCACCTCACACCCAGAAGGCCTGGCGGGTGGTGTCAGGTGATGTGTTGAGTCAACAGAGCTGTAGGAGAGCCCTGGTCGGAGTCCCGTGGCAGCCGCCGCCGCCGCCAGCACCCCAGGGAGAGGAGGGGATGCCCCCACTGGCCGGCAGCCACCTGGCCTGCTAGGCGCCCAGCAGGACGATGAGAGCCGGGCTCACACTCACCCACAAACCAGCTCCCCAGTTCCCAGCCTCTGCCTCCTCCTCCTGCTGTGTTGAAGGAGGTTTTCCAAAGTGGTGGTTTGCAAACTGCTCCTGGGCCCACAGCCCTTCGTGCTTAATAGGGCTGTGTGTTGCCGACACGTCCGAGTGCTGCATATCCCGAGATAACCAAGTGTACCTCCCGGAGGGGATGGTGGCTCACAGCCCCTCCTAGGTACCCCCAGCCTCTCCTCCCCCGTACTGAGTCCAGTATCTGGAGAGGGGCATCTGAGAGCCCCCAGGGTAGGGCCAAACAAGCCCCAAAACCACCTAAATAGGGGCCACCAAGTACAGCTGGAGGGGCCATGTGCCACGAGCCACGGGCACTGCAGTCTGCGCTGGGGGAGCGAGCATCAAGGATTCTGAGTGGTTCCAAGTGACAAACTGCAGGAAGTGTAGGAGTAACTCAAGGTACAATTTCAGATTTTAAATTTTCTGCCCTGGGAGCTTCCGTGCAGCCGGGTCCTAGTGAGGCATGCTCACTGCCTTCTCTTGTTTTGGTTAGCACACTGATTTTCCACCCAGTCTTCAGGCCCCGTCTTCTCCTATGGAGGGTCCCTCAGAGATGTCTGGCTTTGGGGTTCAGACTGCAGAGTGGATACAGCTGCTGTTAGGAGCTGAATCAGTGAGCGTCTGGCCACCCTGCAGGATCAGGGACTGTGACAACGTTGTGAGACCTCTTGAAACTCAAATTCTTAAAACATGGTTTTTGGAGACTTAAAACTGCCCGGAGATTATTCCAGAAAAAAAGAGAGAAATTTGTCTACTCATGCTTAATGTAGTGATTTCATCAAATTATCAAAGAGTCCTGGAACCCCAGAACCTTTAAAAAGCACTCCTTCCCAGTTTCTGGAGAAGTTTCCCCATTAGCTGGAATAATAAGCAGGTGCTGGACGATGAACAGCCAGGAATTCCAAGAAGGGCTGGAGACAGAGCAAGGACAGCCACGGAGGGTCCGTGTCCTGGGCACAGGGAGGGGAGGCCCGTCACCGAGTCTCTGGCAGCATGGGGCATTTGCAGAAGCGGGGCTGACGGATATCTCTCTTGGAGAGGCCTCACTCTGGGGACCTGGCGGTCTCGACCCTCCCTGTACAGTAAGTACAGTCGTCTCATCTCAGCAGGGCGAATTCCAAGCGTATCCTCTGCCGATTTACATCACAGTGAAATCTACCAGTACCAGGCAGGCTGACTTTGCCAGAACAATTTGCCTGGACGATGCTGTGTTGTAAACAGGCATCTCAGTGAGATCAAGATTAGGAAGACTTGTCTGAACTTGTATAGAAATCTAGTCCGGACCGAAGGGCACACCTGAGCAGGGCAGGACACTGGGAGGGCTCCTGCCTGGAAATATTCCGGCCCCACCCGTGGCCAGTGTCAGAAAGCCTTTCCCCTGTCCCTGGGCTTCTCAGCACCAGCCGGTGACTGTGAACCTCCGTGGCCTCCTACTTAGTGTCCTTCCCTGTGTCCTCTCGGGAGATGTCAGTCATCATACTGACCCAGGATGGACCCTTCTCCTCCTGTCCCATCCACTACCCCCTCCACCCTGTGCAGCCCATGGGGGTATTTTGGGCAGCTGGTGGACCCGAAGAAAGGAGCCTGGGGCAAGCTAGTGCCCTGAGTGCCATCCTCCCCACTCTGAGTCCAGGGACCTGCTGCCACCCCCAACCCCCGCCACCATGAGAACGTGTGTTCTTTTGTCTCACCTGCGCAGCCTGTCTCCTCCCCTGACACTCATGCTGGTGAATCAGAGTCTGAACCCTCTCATCGCACAGGGAAAGCCCCCACCCGGGGGCCTGAAGACTCGTGTCATTGCCGAGTGTGGCTCAGCTTCCATCCTAACCGTTGCCCGTGGGCCTGACACATCACCTCCCAGGGCCTGCGTTTCCTCCTCTGTAAAATGAGGTCATGAGATGTTTATTGGCTAAGGTCACCCACCGCCGTGGCCACCCACTATGCGTCCCTCAGTGGGGACCATCCTGGTTCTGTCACATTCAGCTGAGTTCATCTGGGCAGCAGCCGTTGGTGTCTGTTGCTGTTGTGATGCCTCCACCTTTGAATTTGCTGGGCTCCCGTGGGTTATTCTAGAAGGCACCACAAGGAGGAGAGACACAGAGATTTCATTTCTTTCCAGAGTTCCACCTCAGGTTATTGCCTGTGCTGGAACCCCGCCCCCTTGGCCATTCTGCCCTGTTGACTCATTCAGCAGCTCGGGGCTAATTTTCATTCCATCGAGCACTAAGCAGGCAGTTTGGCATGCTGGGCGGACACAGTGATGACCTGTGGTCTGAGAGTTCACAAACAAGGCGCAGGTGCCCATCACGGGCCTCGGTACCTCCACCTGTAATATAACTGCATGCGTGGTGTGTTGCAGGCTTGCCTCCCACACAGGGCCTGGCTTGGGCCAGTCACCACTCCGTTCTTGCCCCATCCTGTCTGTACCTGAGTGATGGTCGTGTGGACCGAGGCTGGTGAGAACGGGATCTGCTGACCAGCTCCAGGGCACTGATTCTGCACCTTTGGTCTCACTGACATCAGCCCTCGGTGGGAACACACTGGGGTCTGATTGGACGTCAGCAGTGCACCTTTATGCAAAGACCGCTGCTCATGGGGGAGACCAGGCCCCAGCATGTGCACACTCCACTTGTCTTTCTTCTATTGCCTGGAGCCTTCTGTCCCTTCTAATATCCCTCTCTGTGGCATGGTTCCTTAGCAGCAAGGGTCCCTGCCTCTTCCTGGCTGTGGCGTTTTGTTTACCACACTCTGTCTGTGTCACCATCCCCCCATGACCCTTGTCACCATCCCTTCAAAGTTAGGAACAGCACCAAGCCCCTTCATCCCTTCTTATAAAAGCTGAATGTAAGCAAAACCCCCTTCCAGTGTAAACTGAAAATTCGCTCATCTCACTCCATGCTGTTGGAACAGTGGTCAGCAAGGACAAGGATGGTTAAGATGAGGAACAAAATGAGTTTTTCCTTCTTTCTTGGTATTTCAGATCATGTACATGAAAAAGCCTGGTGCCCCCACAAAGGGAAGATGGGGGAGGGGAGCATGTGCAAGCACACCACACGGCCGTCTGGTCTACCTGGTTTATGTTTATCAAGGCAAGGGGTTGGTTTTCTCAAGGGCCCATGGCTAGTTAGTGGTTAAAACTAGGCCTGGAACGTGAGGCTCCTGAAGTCCAGGCCTCTCCTTTGCATCCTTCCGCTGGCCCCTGTCCACTTTCCTCCAGTGGCACCCTTTTCTCCGGACGTAGCTCCCGCCAGCACGGCCAGCCCTGTGACGTCACCAGCTCATGGCTCCCTGGTGTCTGGAGCCACTGGCCTGTGTGTCTGGTGTGGCTGCCAGGAGCTGGTTCTGTCACTCGCTGAGCCTATTCACTTGCCCTGGCTGCGGCCCCAGGAGTCTCAGAGGCATTGTCCCCTCTCAGGCTGGTAGTGGTCCTAAACAAAATCCTCAAGGAGCGGAGGAAGGAGGGAGTGGCTTCTAAGAAGAACAAAACGGGGGAACCTGCCTGTCCTTCTTGGGGATGTTGCCACAGCCCAGTCCTGTCTGGGCCCATCAGAAAGTCACCTTAACTGGGGGCAGATCTGTTTCATTCTTCAGAATCCAGGCCCAGCCTGCCCACTGTTTCAAGTGGAGCCTTCCCACCCCTGCGGCCCCAAGGCTGTCTCCTGTCCTCTGAGCTCCCCCTGCTTCTGTGTTACAGGCATCTGACTCTCAGTGCTCATCTCGGGGTACATCTGCTGTGGTTTTGGGGTTTGCCCCGTTTCCCGCAGCCAGATTGAACGGTGGAAGTCTTGTCTGCTTCACCTGAACTTGGCCCATAGCAGCCGGCAGATCAGACACAGGGTTCTCCAGAAAGACAGTTTGGCAGTTTGCCTGATGATTAAGAAAGAAATTGGTCTATTTAAAAGTAGTGGGGGGTTGCATCAGCATTGCCCCATTTTTCTCTTTATTTATGAATTGTGACACCACTATTCCGAATATTCAGTCACTAAGAACCAGCCAGAAATTCCAGCAGCTCTGAGCGTCCCTCACACGACGACCACTGGGCTACATCCTAAAAACTGTCCTGAGAGGGACAGCCTCTCGCAGAGAGAAGTCGAAGTGGGGAGAGTTGGGGGGTGGAGGGCATGTGCTGTGGACGACAGTGGCTCCCGAAGAGCCAGCCCTGCCCTCCGGCCAGTGGGAGCTGGCGGGCCGCTGGGATCGGGGCAGGAGGTGTTTACGCGCAGTGTTACCAGCCTTGTGCCTCAGCAGCAGAACAGTAGCTGAGAAAAGTAATTGTCTGAATAATTTCTGATAGTATATCATTCATATGGTATAAAAGCTGAAAAACCGAAAAGGGTTTGTGATGAACGTCTTCCCGGCCAGACGCTCCCGTCAGCGGACACAGCCAGGGCTCGCAGACCCTCCCGGGGGGCCTGCCAGTGCTCCGGGCGTCTGCGCACAGGCAGGGTCTCGGGGTGGAGATTCCACCCCCGTCTTTGGAACTGTAAATGTGCTGTTCCATGCAGATGGCTCTGTGGTTTGCTCTCTTCACTTACCGCTCTATCTGGGAGATGAGAACAGCGGGGCTGGTTGTGTTCTGTAGCGAAGCAGGCTGTGTGGACATTCGGAATTTATGTAACCTCTTCCTGCTGACGAGCATCTGTCTCCAGGCTCTGCTTTGAAAGCACCAGGGAAATGAATGGCCCCACACACTGACTGTTTAGCACAGACAGTAGCAGGTCTGCAGCACAAATGCCCAGAAGCGGAATTGCCGGGGTGGAACTTGTGTCTGTAGTTGAGAGAAGTACTGTCAAAATGCCACCCCTCCTCCCCAGAGGCACTGATTTCCTCCTGGCTTCTGAGAACTGCCCCGCAGGCATGGACTCAGGCAGAAGCCTGAGCTGGGCCTGCGGTGGGGGTCACAGCTGAGATGGGGGGCGGGTTTAGACTGAGCCCTACAGGAGGGAGTAGGGTCCACCCTGGGCTTTTCACAGCCTGCTGAGGGTTCGAGAGATCGCTGGGGCCTCCTGCCCCCTTTATGTGAAGAATCGAGGCCCCAGGGAGGCTCTGCCTCGGTTGGGGGGAGTCCCCACAGGTTGTCAGGATGTGGTCAGTGGCACAGGCTTTTGAACCTAAAATGCCCCTACCCCGTCCTGCTCTGTTTCCCCCTCTGTCAGGTCTACAGCACACACCCCAGGATGCAGGGAACACTCCCAAAGTAAGCACAGGAAGGGCCTCTGTGCCCAGTGGCCAGGCCGAGTCGGGACCAGGGACCGTGTAATTTCCCACTGGACTGTGGTGCTGGGAGCCAGCCTATTCTGGGCCGTGCTCCCAGGAGCCAGCCCGCCGGCGCTTGGGCAGGCTCTCACTGGAAGAGCCACCACCCCTGGGGCCAGAGGCCCACGAGGTGCCCAGTCCACAAACAAAGCAGCACAAGGGCTTCCTTCTCCTGGTCCCGGCGCAGCCCTCTGAGAGGCCCAGACCCGCCCCTGAGCCTTGGCCGGCAGCCTCATTCCTCGCCGGTCTGTGGGCATCACTGGGGAGCATTGGTGCCACAACGCTGGAGCCTGGCCTGCCTGCCAGACCATCCCTTTCTCCCCGCAAAGAGCTGCTGGATCATCAGATCTCTTCCTGCTCGTGGTCGCCACTCTCCTTCCTCCCTCCTCTACCCCAGCCCCACCCCCAGGTGGGCCTTGCTCCCCAAAGCCTTTGGGGGAAAACTATTTTTCAAGAGTTTGGAATTTTGCTGTTAGAGGCCTTTCATGTTTTACGTCTGGAGACCTTCAGAACCGTGGTGACCGCCTTCACCTCCTGCTTGCACCTAGCGCTGCCTCCCAGGTCAGCCCAGGGCCCTGGCGCAGGGATTCCCACTTGGCGTGGCTCTGTGGGATAAGGGTTCCCTGGAAAATGACATTCCTTTAACTGGTTACTTCCAGCACTCCCGCCTGGGAGAGATGAGAGGGAAGATTCCAACTGAGCTGAGCCTTGGGCCAACCCCGCTTCCTTCTCTCCCCCTTGCTTTAACCAAGCACCTTCCCCTTGCCCAGGATGGCTCAAGGCACATGATGGGTTTTTAGAGAGGGGACAGATTTACATACGTTACTTTTGGCTTCAGTGTGAAGCAGATTGTTGTGAACCGGTAGCTCACGGGGCAGATGAAATCGCTGAATTCGGGGGAGGGAGGCTTACGGGGCAGTTGAGTCACGAGGAAGGAGAGGGAATGAACTGACACCTGAGGAATAGGAGGACGCTCTGGGGAGCGAGGATGGGAGGGGAAGAGGGAACACGCATGTGCAAGGGACGACGAGGAGAGGAGTCTGGAAGAGGCACAGAGCAGCACGGAGAAGGAGAGCCAGGCTCGTGGCCTGGAGGCCGAGCAGTCTCTGTCGAGGTCAGAAGGAGCAAGACGGTGGCCTTTGGGCTGTGTCTACTGACACCTTTGCTTTGACTTGCATGATTTAATATTTGTAAATAACCAATTTAAAATTAAAAATTTATGTAGTTACCCATCAATGAGAGAGACAAGACACACATCCAGAGACTGCCTCTCTTGGAAAAAACAAATCAGCATCAGGCAACATGACTGTGTTCGTTCCCTGGGGCCGCCATGAGAAACCAGGGGTGGTGTGAAACAACAGTTTATTCTGTCACAGTTACAGAGGCTGGAAGCCTGAAACCAAGGCGTTAGCAGGGCCCTGCTCCCTCTGAGATTCTGGATAGAATCCTTCCTCATCTTCCCCCCGCCTTTTCCCACTTTTATTGAGAAATCATTGATACGCATCGCTGTGTGAGTTTAGGGTGGGCAGCGTGATGCTTTGGTTTGCATGCACTGTGAGGTGATGATCTCAGAGGTTCAGCTAACACCTGTCATCTCTGTAGAAACAAGAAAAAGAAGAAAAGGAAAAGAACTCTTCTCCTTACGATGAGAACTCAGGAGTTACTCTCTTAACAACTTCCCTGCATATCGTACGGCAGTGTTAACTATAGCCGTCGTGTTGTTCGTGACATCCCTGGTACTTATGTATCTTCTAACTGGAAATTTGTGCTTTTGATCACCTCCCTTCAGTCTTCTAGCTTCTGATGCTTGCCAGCAGAGCTTGGCATTTCTTGGCTCATAGATACATCGTTCCAGTCTCTGCCTCCGTTATCACGTGGCCTTCTCCTCTGTGTATGTCTGTCTGTGTCTCCTCCTCTTATAAAGACACTAGTCACATGGGGTTAAGCGCCCAGCCCTTCTTAGCTTGATCCCATCTGTAAAGACCTTATTTCCAAATAAGGTTACATTCACAGGTGCTGGGGGTTAGGACTTTAACGTATCTCTTTGGGAGACACAGTTCGACCCTTGACAATTACCTGATGGCGTCATCAGCTAGGTATGAGTGACGACCACCGACCGGTGACAGGGCCCCGGGATTGCGCAGACCCGGTCGGAGTGGTCAGGCTCCCACTGCTGGCAGATTCATGTCCCAAGCCTCCTGGAAACTCTTTGGCCTCCACTCCCCATCTGCCTCCTTCTGGTTCCCATCCACCTAAGTCTTCACTCTGCAAGGCCCCTTCCTCCCCGAAGCTTCCCGCAGCCCTCAGCCCCACGTGACTCCTCACTCCTGCAAACCCACCGTGGTGACGTTACATAGCACATTTTGACAATAATGGCCTCTCATCTGGTCCTTGGTGTCTGTTGTCATGTGACTTTTGCAACACTGACCTTGAGCTCTGCTGGACACTCTGTGCACTTTCTTATGTCTCATCTCGAGTAACTCAGGTTCCACTCCGTGTGCTCTCGGCACTGTGCTTTGTAGGGGAGGAGAGGAGATCAAACGGGATCTGACTAAATGGAGGAAAACAGCGTCTGATGTGTGTGCGTAAGAAGTCTTCCCCCTGCCCCCCTCATAGCAAGGGGCTCCGCCCACGGCTCAGTTGGCTGATGAGGGCATTTTTGGACACAGCTGATTCTAAGGGATTAGAAGTAGTTTTATAAAAGCTTGTCCCAGAATTGAATCACTTCGAGTCTTGCCAGGTGGGTTTTTTGGCACCTGCAGACAGAAGTGCCTCTCTCTTCCTCCCTCCATCTCAGCCAGACTTCTAACAGCGCTTGTGGTTTCCTCCTCGACTCCAGGCCTGTCTTCCTCTCCATCGACACCCACCCAAGTGGCCAAGCAGCACACGTTTCCCCTCGAGTCCTACAAGCATGAGCCTGAGCGACTGGAAAATCGCATCTATGCCTCCTCTTCCCCTCCGGACACAGGCCAGAGGTTCTGCCCGTCCTCCTTCCAGAGTTCAGCCAGGCCTCCGCCAGTCTCGCCCACACACCTCGCTCCGTCCAGATCCGTAAGTCCAGGCCTTCCCCTGGGGGCCGGCCGCCGGGCGTGGGGGGGACGGCAGTCTGCTTGAATTCAGCTGATGCTAAGGCCATGCCCTCCGGACGCTTTTGGTATATTTTATCATAAATCACGAACTGAGCGGAAAGTGGTGAGGGCACCGTGAGCAAAATCAAGCGATAACTGCTAACATCTGGAGCACGGCCCGAAAAGCTTTTGCTTCCTCAGCTTCTTTTTAAAAATCATGAAAAGCTTTATTTGAGTTTATCTTGTTTGGGATACTAATGTAAAAAGCCATAGGCAAAGAAAAGGAGTGGGTTTTTTATGGACATTTTATTCTAGATTTTTAAGATTTGACATCATTTGACTTGGGAAGCATTCTGGAAAGGTGAGCCTTTCAAAGTAGAAACGGATGGTGACACAGGGGTCTCTGGTCCTTCAGAGGACTGGGACTGATGCAGATGGATGGAGGAGGCTGGTTTAGCACCAGCACGTAAGCATCCTCTGTTTGAGTGCAGTGGGCTCTGTGTCACCGCCTGCCTGGTTCAGGTCAGTACTGCACGCACCTCAGTATTACTCCTGTGCTCAGCAAGGATGTAAGAGCCATATCACTGAAGTCTACCCCTGTGCGTGTAACCGTTTTACTCAGGCGTGGTACTAGTTCCGTGGGGCTGCTGTAACAAACTGGGGGGCTTAAAAACAACAGGACGCCCTTATCTCAAGGCTCTGGAGGCTGGAAGTTTGACATTAGGGTTTGGGCAGGACCATGTTCCCTCCGAAGTCTCCTTCTTTGCCTCTCCCAGCTTCTGGTAGCCCCAGGCTTTTCTTGGTCTGTGGCAGCTTCCCTCCAATCTCTGCCTCCATCTTCACCTGGCTGTCTTCCTCTGTACGTGTCCAAATTTTCCACTTCTTAGAAGAACACCAGTCATACAGGATTAGGGCCCAACCAAACCCAGCACAACCTCATCTTAGCTTGATTCCATCTGCAAAGATCTGATTTCCAAATAAGGTCACGTTCACAGGTCTCAGTGGTTCGGACCTCAACATAGCTTTTGCGGGGGACACTATCCAACCAGAGCAATTCCTGTCTTTGGGGAGAAAGAAGATGTTTGTCATGCAGAGAATGTACTGTGACAATCCTCCCTCTTCATCCGATGATGATTTTGTTGGCTGTCGGCTTAGCAGGGTGTTGTTTTAAGTGCTGAAGGGTAAAATGCAAGGTATTGCTTCGCCTTCCAGGGCTTACAGTCTCTCTGGGAATAGAATAATACTCAGATAAAACAGTTAAATGAAAGCGGAAAGTAGGTTGGGTGGGGTTCGGGAGTGAAACAAACAGTCGGCACTACAGGGGGTGGAAAGGGGGAAACACTGCAGTCTGATAAGGGCAAGGAAGCCTTGGGGATTGGTAGGGCTTCAGTAAGGGGAGAGGTGGGGGGCGCCTTCTGGAAGAGAAAGTTGGCCAGGACTAGGGTGGGAAGGAGTGTGATGCGTACATGGGGAAGGAAGAGTACGTGGTGGGCATTTGTCTCTGGGGGTGAGAGGGGGGCACCTGGCAGCAGACTCTGAGATGGACTCCAGGCAGGAGGACCACTAAGAGGCGGTGAGTAGACCAGAAGTGGAGCCGTCCCTGGGCCTGGAAGGAAGGTCATCTGTGTTCTTGGGTGTGAATGAGAAAAGATCTAGAGGTTTCTGTTCTCCTGGGCATTTAACAAACAGACTTGGTCATAGAGATAATGGAGCCCCCCCCAAAAAAAAATCAAAAAGAAATGATGAGGCCACCCAAAGATTATCAAAAGCGGGAAGCCACTCCTTCCCTAGGGCTGAGGGGTGTGCAGGGGGGGGCAGGGGTACGGGAGCCCATCAGAGGGGAGGTGGAACCACGCGTGTCTGCCGGGCAGGAGCCGCTGGCCAGAGATGCCATTGGAGGCAGAGGGATGGAAATCCAGGTCTCCGCCTCTTCCCGCCCTCCAGCCTCGTGCCAGATCTGCCGAGGGGCCAGCGGGCCGGGAGATCTGGGACCCACAGACCCTGTGGGAGCAGGGAGAGGACCGAGGAGGGGAGCAAGGAGAGGGGCTCCCAGCAGAGAGGCTTGGACGGATCAAGTCTTCTCATGGACTAGGGATGACTGGCAGAGTAACCCCATTTCGGAAGAGACACTGATGTGAAGAGAAAACAGTTATTTTGACTTTAGACCATTTGAAGTGAGACACAGATGCAGGGTTTTCCATGATCACAGAAGTTCTGTGCTCAGGACAAGCTTGTAGCCTTTCCCAGTTTAAATGAGAGAGAACCCAGAGGATGTTCTAGGTCCACCTTCAGCTTTTCCCCAGTTGCGACTAGAAAGTGATGTTCTTCCCTGTTTATACTGCACAACTGTGAGCTCTTGTCCAGGCCAGCAAGCCTGGGTCCTTCCAGGCTCTCAGAGGTGGTTCTGGGGCCAGAGAGAAAGTGTTCTTGGCTGTACCCCATCCCCAGCGGTGGGCATGGACCCCGCGCCCTGGTCAGAGCCTGCGATTCCACATGCACAACTGAGTGAAATTTTAACAACGATCCAAACGTCATGGGTGAATAGACTACATGGGTAGTCTTTCCATGCAATGGAATATTATTCAGCCTTAAAAAGGAGGGAAATCCTGACAGATGCTACAACGTGAATGAACCTTGAAGACATTCTGCTCAGTGAAATAACCTGGTCACCAAAGGACAAATGCTGTATGAGTCCACTTACATGAGGTCCCTAGAGCTATCAGCTGCATAGAAACAAAAACCAGGGGCTGGATGGGGA
The DNA here is from genome assembly GCF_036321535.1 of Camelus dromedarius. Taxonomy (NCBI): domain Eukaryota; kingdom Metazoa; phylum Chordata; class Mammalia; order Artiodactyla; family Camelidae; genus Camelus; species Camelus dromedarius. The sequence goes on from NC_087442.1 coordinate 4,745,003, forward strand.
GGAACAGGAAGTCAGTGCTTAAATGGGGACAGGGTTTCAGTTTGGGAAGATGAAAAAAGTTCTAGAGATGATGGTGGTGATGGTTGCACAAAAAAATGAATGTACTTAATACCGCTGAATTGTACTCTTAAAAATGATTTCAATGACCAATTTTATGTATATTTTACCACATTTTAAAAAATGATCCAGCTGACACTACAGTGTTTATATAGTTTGAGCTTCAGAAAATCAGAGTGCTCACTGGAGGCTCCCCACTTACGTTTGGAAATATGTTTCAAAATTGGGAGACGGCGTCCCCACAGGCTGCGGACATTAAACCAGGCTTTAATCCCTCGTGTGAGTTTTATCCCCCAAGGCCTCCAGGGGCTGCCTTAGAGGATGTTCCAGCCTCTGCAGCTGTAGTCTGGCCCAGGTCTCTTCTGTTTCCAGCAGCCCTTGGCAGCAGGGCTTGGTGGTAGCTTCAAGTTCATATAAAGTGTTTCTTTATAATTGGATTCCACTGAATGTCTTTATGTGCTAAGGTCCTTAAGAGCTTGGCCGATTTCATTCATTTGGTCACCAGCATAATCTTCACAGAGGAGTGTGGGTTGCTCAAAGGCTTCCGTCAGCCTGAAAGTATTTAGATATAATTTATCTCTGCCTTTTGGAATAAAACAACATTCTCTGTAAACATTTGCCGTGGAGATCACTTTTATAAACTTTTATTCTAAAATTGGAAAGGGGATGAGGGTAACTAACTAGTCTTTAGTAGACAGCACTCATTTTATCATCTCTTTACCCAGCAAATAATTTTTAGCAACTGCTGGGTGCTGGACCCTGTGCTTGGAAAGGCTGACGGAATGATAGATGCGTGGAGGCTGTCATGAGGCAGGGTCAGTATTCGTTCTGTTCACCACTTATTAACAGCACATGATGCATAGGAGGGTTCTGAGAAATAGCTCATAACTAATTGAACAAAGGAAGGAGCTTCTGTCTCTTTGAGGATACAGGCAGGTAAATACGTTACAGTGGAATCTGATGAAACCTGTGTAGTTATTATGGGAGAGGACAGCCAGGCCAGTCTTATGAGTGGAAAAGCCAATCCTGGAGGAAGGAAGTGGACATGTTTTGCAACAGCAGAGAGCAATAATCAGCTTTGCATTTTAGGGTGATCCCTCTGGCAGGACATGGAAATTAGATTGGATTTGGGCACAACCAGGGCTCTGATGAGATGCAGTGTGAGGCGATCTGGGCCAGGTGGCAGCTGCAGGTGGAAAGAAGGAGACTGGTGTGGAGAAGTAAAGAGCTGTGTAAGAGGTCGGATTGAGAGGAATTAGCGGTGTCGTGACTGATTCGTGGAGGGAGAATAAGAGAAGAGTCAAGAATGATTCTAAAGAGTTTGCCCTGGGAAACTGGACAGATGGTACTTGCATCTGCTGGGGTCGGGGCACAGGCTGTGCGTGTGCAAGTGGTGGCGGGGGGCGTGCCTAAGTGCACACACGTGTGTATTTAGGTGATACAGTAAGGTGCCCGTGGGGGTAACCAGGTGGAGGTGTCCAAGGGGCAACTGGATATGTGAGTCTGGAGCTAGAAATTAAGGTTTTAAAATCGTCAGAATGTAAGTGGTAATTTATACCATGATAGTAGATGAAATAATCCAGAAAAACATAGGGTAGATGAGAAGAGAGCTAGAAAAACATGGGCATTTGAAGGACAGAAAAAGGAAAAGGATTCTGCATTGCCTGGAAAGTAGGAGGAAAACCAGGCAAACCCAGTATCACAGAAGCAAAAGGACTGTGTTTCATCGTGTTTCACATGTTCGGAGGGAGTGATGGGTGATGTCACACGCAGCAGACTGGCCATGGGACAGAAGGACTGTGGTCATCGGTAACCTTGGCGGGAACACTTTCAATGGCACGGTCAGAGGCAGAAGCCAGGTAACGTGGGTGAATGATTCAGAGGTAAAGAAGTGGAATTTCTAGTGTAGAGAATTCTTTCAAGGATCCTGACTCTGAAGGGGAGAAGATGGGGCTCTAGCTGGAAAAATCAAGGTGATGATTTCTTCCCATGAGGGGAATCCATTTAAACCCTAATGAGAACAGAGCTAGTCAGAAGGGAGTAGTTAAAGATAGAAGGGGGAAAGCAGGCAGCACACTTGTTCTTGTAAAGGAAGTGAATGAGCTTCCTTAGGAGGTGGGAGCACAAAGAGGGGGCATTTGTCTTGGACCCGTGGAAGAATCACCTTGTGTGGGGTCGAAAACCTAATCCAAAATACAAGAATGATGGTACTGGTCTGATTTCCTTTCCACACCAGCCACTCGTTTTCTCCCTCGTTTTCTCCCAGGAATTTCACTCTTGACCTGCGTCTTGAATCAGAGCTCCTAGCGGGAGTTTGGGTACAAGTCTGTTCAGTATGGAGTGCTCTCAGAGGAAAGCTGTAAGGGGCAAGGGGAGGGAAGAAGCCAAGCAAGGGTGTGGTTTCAGATGCGATTTAGTTCCAGCCTTTTGACAACGGAGCTCTGGAGCATAAACTGCACCAGAATTTGTTCTGCCTGAAGGCGCGGGAGCGGGACTTTTGTCCCCTCCTACGGAGCAGCCATTCATTATGGGATGCCTCCAGTGAGAGAGACACCCCTGCAGCCGGGGTGACACCTGTCACCCAGAGACAGCCCTGTAAGGAGGGCGCAGGTTTGGGCCATTAGCAGCAGCCGCTGCAGCAGCTTGGCGTCCCAGAGCCAGTGACAGGGAACCCAGGACACCCGCCGCAGTCTGGAGTCTCCCTTCTCCTCCTCTCTTGCCTGCTTGATTCCTGTAGCCAGCAGGGTTGGGTACTGTGTCAGTTTTTCTATTGCTGTAGAACAAACCTCCCTGAATTACTTAGCTCACAATTCCGTGGGTCAGCAGTTTGGGCTGGACCTTCTTCTGGCCTTGGCTATGCTTACTCATACATCTGTGGTCACTTAGCAGGTTGCTTGGGGACTGGCTGGGCCAGCATGGCCTGAGCCAAACAGCTTGTCTCTGTTGCATGTGGTCTCTCCTCCTCCAGCCGGCCAGCCTGGGTGTGTCTTATGACAGTGAAGGGGTTCCAAGAGACATGGAGATATACTCAAGGCCTCCTGATGGCCAGGCTCAGGACTGGCGCCCTGTAGCTCCCCCTACCCCAGGTAGAAACTGCTTCCTCTCCCCTTGGATCTGGGTTGGACTTATGACTTGCTGTGGCCGAGAGAAGGAAGTGTAAGTGACAGTCACACTGCAGAGGGTGCGGACGCAGGGAGAGGCGGAGGGCGCGGCTGGTTTTGAAGTCTACCTCCTGTCTTATCACTTGAGTCCAGCAGCTGGGTCTCAGTTGAACACACAACGAACTAGAGTCCAGAGGCTCACTTATCTATACTTAAGGAGTCTAATTTAGATGGTTAACTTCTCCGGAGTGACTTCCTGTTAAGCAGACTGCTGCAGTTTATGTTTCCTGAGAAATTAAGAACCTAAGACAGAGATTAGTGTGCAGGATGTTTATTAGGAAGGGCTGTTAGGATCAATCCCTGTGGGAGAAGGGAAGGAGGCAGGGTGAGCAGAGGGAGGAGCTGCAGTACAGTGCAGTCTCAGCCAAGTCCTCAGCAGACCCACAGGGCACTCCTCACAGTGGTCCCAAGTGGGGCCCAAGGAGCCAGGCCTTCATGCCGTCATCACCAGTCACTAGATGACAGCTGTCCTGGCAAGGGCTTGACCTTGGGCAGGGCAGCTCTCTTCAAGCAAGGGCAGTCCTAGCTGGTAGCTGCGGATCGTCCTTTGGCAGTTTCCCAACAGCTGGGGGGAAATCCTTCATTGTTGAAAGGGGGTCAGAGGAGTACAGTTGACTCTTAAATGACACAGGTTGGAACTGCACAGGTCCATGTAAATGCAGATTTTTTTCACTAGTACATACTGCAGTACTACATGATCCAAGGTTGGCTGCATACCCACAGAGATGGAGGAACCACGTCTGAGGTGCACTGCCTGTAAGTTATACTGGATTTTCCAGTGCGAAGGGTCGGCACCTCTAACCCTCACATTGTTAAGGGTCAACTATACACCACAACCTCTAATACATGGACTTCTTCTCCACTCTATTTTAGCAATTTATGATACCAAAATTCTGACGGGTGAAAATAAGGGCTATATTTCTTCTTATGATATACTTAATATGTAACTAAACTGAAAAAAAGAGTTCAGGATGGTTGGTTGGGACCAAATTAAAAAGGCCTCATTAGGCCAGGGAGAGAGGAACAAAAGCCCCCAACCAACAAAACAACGTCACCAGCGTCCCAGCCACCATGGAACTGGGTCCTTCAGCCCCAGTCAGGCCTTCAGATGAGACTGCAGCCCCCGCCACTACCTGCCTGGGGACCTAGTGAGCGCTCCTGCGCCAGGATCACCCTGCTGAACTGACCCACAGAAACCATGAGATATAACGTATTAGTCGCCTCAGGCGGCCATAACAAAACATCAAAGTCTGGTGACTTAAACAACAGAAACTTATTCCTCGCAGTTCTGGAGGCTGGAAGTCCAGGATCGAGGTGCTGGCAGGTTAGTTTTCTCCTGAGGGCTCCCTGCTGGGCTGCAGATGGCCACTGTCCTGCTTTGTCCTCACAGGGCCTTTCTTTCACGCACACACGTCCCTAGTGTCTCTTCTGCCTCTGACAAAGACACCTGTCTTGTTGGATTAGAGCCCCATCCTTATGACCTCATTTAGCCTTAATTACTTCTTTAAAGGTCCTATCTCCAAATATAGTCCCTTTGGGGGTTAGGACTCCAACATATGAATTTGCTGGGGCGGGACACAACTCAGTCATCACAGATAACGTATCATTGTTGTCTTAAGCTGCTGAGTTTTGGGATGATCTGTTATGTATCAAAAGATAACTAATACTTGTTTCATCATATGTGTGGGGAGAAAACAGCTCAGTGGATTCAGAAATGATAATAAACTCAGAAACTTTGGGTTCTTTTTAAAAACAGATTGTCTTGCCATTGAATCAATCTCTAAGATCCCTAGTTTTCCTGGTATGAATGTTTGGAAAGAAGTCACTAACGAATCTTTCAAAATTGTTATTTGGAACAATTAGCCCTTTTGAAGCGAGAAAAGCACTTTAAAAATCTAAAAATATTTCAAATCATTTGACGTTAAGGAGCAGTTAAAGATTTCATATGCACCCGTTTAGTTTTATATTCCTGTAAACATTTTAAATATCAAGTTACAACCCAGTAAGGTCTCGGTGTTAAGACTATCCACCCAGGAATGGCAAACTAGCAATTTCATCATCTGTTACTCACAACAGATTAGATATTTTTTAAATAGTTTGAAAAAATTCACATTGGGTCACGGAGTAGGGACTGCAGAGTGAGCTGATGTGTAGTGGGCTTGGTTATCATGAGTGTGGAAGCCTGGATGGGTGTTGCCTGCGTGTTGAAGAGACAGGCAGAGAATATCTATTCTCCTAGCTGTCAAAAAAAGATGCTATAATGACATCCTCCCTGTGTTCCTGCCCTGTTGGAATCATAACTTGAAGAGCAGAAAGAGGCAGGGACCAGATAAGAGAGATGCGCTTGGCAGAGAGCTTGGCCCGTTTTTCTGAGCAGTGGCCTGGGTCTGTGGGATTCTCATTTACTTTGTGCCCCAGGGTAGCTGAGCTCCAAGGAGAGGATGTTGGATCTTTTTACCTCAACATTTTTTCTAAGCTTGATAGATGCCCTGCCCGTCACCTCCCCTGGGATCCAGGAGGGAAATCATACCTTCACCTGTTATTTCTTAAGACCGTGTCATTTGCCTGGCACTGAACTAGGTGCTGAGTACTCAAAGATGGCTGAGATCGTTCCTGCCCTCAAGAGTCTCCCAGCAAGGGCTAAGTCCCGCAGAGCCAGGACCCTGAGCTCAAGCTTTGAGGGGCCCCTCTTCCCTCATGGTCATGACCTAACAGATAGGGGGTTAGCTTCTAAAGATTCACAAGTCCCGTGGCCATGCACTCAGCGGTGATGGGACCCCAGAGATGCAGATGTGGGGTTAAAAATGTGTACGTTTCCAGTGGTGGGTTTATTTTGCTGTCTTGGCTCTTGGAGTCTACCCTTCTTGTGGTTAAATCTGCCATCACAAGGGTGGCCACGTTAGGATTCACCTTGTAGTTTCCACCCTAGAGGAGCAACCCTGCCTTCCCCTGGCAGAGGCCGTATTAAAATATTGGCGTCACACAGAGTCAGGATGCTTGCTGCAGTTTATCACGAGTATCTGCAAATAGTGCCTCTCGCAGGAGGCAGACTCCATCGCAGTCATCTTTTTCCCTCACCTGGGCTGGTGTGAAGGATGTCACCTAAACAGATAACAGGCTGAACGTATCTCTGTTGAAGAAAGCGTCTTGATCACCGATTTCTCTCAGCAAGGGGCAGAAGCTGTCTGACAGAGGGTGGCGGAGGGAGTGTGAGATGACAGAGTATGGCTGGAGGATGGGGACAGCTTTATCAAGAAGTTTGATGTGCAGAGGGAACTTGAGCAAAGGCTGTAGCTGGAGAGTGCAGAAGGGCGTTTCTTTGAAAAGACAGGTGTGATTTGAGCATGTGAATACGCTGGTGAAAGGAACTTCAACTTTCTGAACCTTCAGTGCCTTTCCACCCACGCCTCTTTTCCATAGAAAGGTACCTCACAAGATGATCAAATGAGGATCAAATGAGATAATCTGTGTAAAGTTACCCAAAGGCTCCCGAGCTAGCGAACGCTGAAGTCAAGGATTGAACCGAGGCACCTACACTCCAAAACCCACGTTCTTGGTGTGGTTTTTCACTACCTCTGGAGAAATCCAAGATTCTCCGCCTATCCCCTGCACCCTGACTCAGCACCTTAGCCTGTATCCCGAACTCACGGGTTGGCACGCTGTGGCGCGTGGGCCAAATCTGGCCCACCGTCTGTTTTTGTAATTAAAGTCTTACTAGCATGTGGCCACAGCGAGTCATTTATGCCCGTCCTTTGGCTGCTTTCACGCTGCAGTGGCGCCTGGGGAGCCTGCGAAGCCCTAAAATACTTAGTACCTGGCCTTTTTTCAGAAAAAAAAATTGCCAGCTCCTCACTGATCTGTGCCAGATCTTCCCTTTACTGCCATCCAGTTAATTGCTAAGACATCCTGTGCAAAGCAGCAGAATGAGACTTGTCCCTAGAAAGGCAAGAGGTGAGCCATAGAGCTTTGTCCACCCAAGATGCGGGGCCTGTCCCACTGCAGGGGGCAAGAGGATGGGTCACCAGTCCCGCCCACAAGAGGTCCAGGAATCAGACTGGCTGAAAAGATGGCAAACTGGTGAGATAGTCCTGTAGAGTTAGGACTGAAGGATTTGCATTCTCCTCACCCTCGGTGCATTCTAAGATTATACAATCTGCTTTTGGACTGGACTGGGGACATTTGGAATAACATGAGTTTAAGGTGGAAGGACCCTTATTCTTCCCCTTAATCTCCTTGAGGAAGGAAGGGATGCAAATTTGATGCAAGCTGCATGAATGAGCATCATAAACTTTTCATTGGCTACCCTGGCAGTGGTTGTCAGAGGAGCGCGTTGGTCAGACTTGTATCATAATAAAAAGATGGCTCCAGTAACGAGCTAGAGGTTGGACTTTATAGGGGAAAGACTAGGCCAGCAGACCACCTAAGAAAGTACTGTAGTAGTCCAGTAAGAGACGACAAAGAGCTGAATTAAGGCCACAGGAGTGGAGGTTTGGAGGAAGGGGTTAATTGTAAAAGCACGTAAGAGATGAAATAGGCTGGCCCCAGTGATGCCCAAATAGGTGGTAGTGGAAGGAGGAGTCTAGGGTGACTCTCCAGCTTCTGGCAGGAAAGGATGGGTGGCGCATCGTTAACTGAGGAAGGGGAAGTAGATCTGGGGACGAGGGGCAGGTTCCACTGGGGGCACATTCTCTCTGAGTCTTTCAGGACATCAGATAGAGGTATTCGGGGCCTGGATCTGTAAGTCTGGAGCGGAGAAGCAGAGGTTGGACAGATGATTCTCTTAGTCCATTTTATTTACCATTTATGAAGTCAAAGAAATCAAGTCTCTGAACACATTTGCCTGTACAACCGCCGGTGCTGGGAAGAGAACACAGTTTAAACCCGAGAAGGGACACTTCACCAACATGGTCGCATGAAAATGCATTTTAGGGGCTGAACATTAAATGGTGGAAAAATGACTGTACCTAATCATGCATTCTCGATGGGCTTGTCTTGATTTGCATTTAGATGGGAATTCCTCCAGCTCAGAACCAGGATTGTCCCTGAACTCAACAGCACTTAGAAAAGCATTAACTATGGCTGGCGGAGTATCACGGGTACCAGTGACACAAACTGTAACACCGGTGTTAATGGTGTTCCCTTAACAAGTCAGCAGAAATTAACTGTTGGAATGGTGGAAAAGTTTAGAACAAGCCTCCTTTGGCATCTCTCTAAGAACGGAGTGCCTGCTCTGTTAATGAATGACGCTCAAATTCTCAGCGGTGCTGGAGTAAACCTGTTTTGGGGTTGGGGGGTGCATGTTGTAACATTTTTTCCCACTATTTTTGAGTCCTGAGTAAGAATGACATCCACCTATCTTGAGCCTGATTAGAAAAAAGGTCTATTTTATTCAGAAAAAGGGAAATTGAAGCCGGTAGTTCAGTAATTAACCCTCTAAGGAACTACCCAGAGGAAACCCTAGTATGCTCTCTGCCAGCGTTGCCCTCTCTCCACACTGTCTCAGAAGCAAATTAAAAGCCCATTGCTTAGACTGTGTTCACTCACAAATTGGTCAGGCTATTCAATTATCTTGGTTTATCCCGATTAAGCCATTCCATTTACTTCCTTTGCATTTAATTTTAAAAATTAGACACATCTGGAGGAGTATTTCATCATCTCTTTTAAAAATAGCACTCGTCTAAGATGAAAAGTTCAGGTAATTGGCTGCACAACAGTATAAATGTACTTGATACTACAACTATGCACTTTAAAATGGCTAAGGAGGTAAATTTTATGTATGTGTATTTTACCATGATTATAATTTTAAAAAATCATTCCTCTAATTATGTAAAGAGAAGCAGAAAGAAGAGAATAAAGACTTCCTGTAGTCCCATCGCCTCGAGACAGGGAAACCGAGGTGCAGCGCTCCTGGCTGGGCCTTGGTTGTTCCTTCATACACAGATACAGAAACAGACATATCAGACATGTAGACAATGGGCTGGATGGTCTGGCAACATAGCTTTTCCCTTAATATTATAATCAGGCCCCTGTCTTCAATTTACATCATTTGGTTGTTAGGAGAATGTTATTTTTAAAAGTCTCCTGTTCAGAAAATGTCGCGGTCACAGTTATTAACTAACTTTATATTATGCGAATGACAGAGCACACTGCTGGGTCTAATACAGTAAACAGCAAATATCACATCTAGCCTGGAGCACATGTTTAACATACCAAAGCCATCAGATAGAGACCATGTTGATATTTGGATTAAAAAAAATAGTGCAGTTTCGATGGATTTACTCACTAATGATCAGATTCTTGTAAGACATGAGCATATATAATACTTCAGTACCCGGAGGTCATAAGGGTCTTAAGCTGTTTGCCTGCCTGAGGCTCGGCTGCCAGTTTAAGGGGTCAGGTGAGCAGGAGAATGAAAGGAATGCGTTTTACCTTAAGATCTGTCCTCAGTCCTGGACTTGAATCTGACCTTTTACTTTTATTATGTCTAGCAATTAAAGCTTGGCTTGGGTGGATCCCCAAATACCAAGTTACATGTTCGTTACCCATCCTTAATGATACTTGGACTGGATCATGATATCAGTATGACTTGTCCTTTTGCAGGATGTAAGAATGAATTTCAGAAACAATTGTCCTCTAGCTGTGTTTGATGTATTAGAACATCTACTTAATAGATTTAGGATTTTTCCTAGGATGCCCCTGCCCCCCCCCCCAAGAGGCTGCACATAGCCCTACATGCTGAAATAATCAAAGAAATTATCTTCAAAATAGAGGCCTGGTCTTAGTGGTTCAAGGCCTTGTGCTTCTTGCGGCTGTCAGGACACGGTGCCACAAATGGGGCTATGTTTCCACCCTGCCTGCCCCCTCACTCACTCTCACAAATGGACGATTAAAGAAAACAGCTATTTCCCACGAGGCATAAACTGTAGACTGCATTCATTGTGTGCATCAGGTTTGCAAACACCTGGTCAGTGACCGTGCAAGGACCCCGAGTGTTAAGGTATCTGTGTGATGAGAGAGGAAAGCCTTAAAGTCAACATAAATACTCGTCCATTGCCTTTTATAACATGGTAAAAGCAAATATAAAGGCTTTTAGAGCCAGTCGCTCCAGGGACTTAGGGTGTAGTCAGCATTTAGCTTGTTGGCCTGACTTAAATGGAAGGGTGTCCACATCACGGACTCCCCTGAACAAAGCAAAGCCACTTTTAATTTATTTTTCTGAGAAATAGGGGGAGGGGGAATATATTGCTTGGATAAAACAAACACAAATAATAAAAGAAGCTCTATTTAAAACAAACTTAGAGGTAAAGAGACTGCTTTTTAAATTTATTTATTTATTTTTTTATTTTTTATTGCAGTATGGTCAGTTACAATGTGTCAGTTTCTGGTGTACAGCACATTTGCAAATGTTAGCCACTATAAATATAAATAGACTTTTTAAAAACAAGTTTCTTCTTATAGCACAGGGTACAATATTCAATATCTTGTAATAACCTTTAATGAAAAAGAATATGAAACTATATGTATGTGTGTACAAAGAGACTGCTTTTTAAGTAAACCACCAAAGCCAACCTGAGAAGATCAAGTTGTATTTACACATATATTTGGTGGAGCGCATAGAATAAGGTCCAATTTTATTTCCGTTCAAACAGCACTGCACCAGGTTAGTTGGGACCGTGGTTGCTTGCTGGGTCACCAGATTCTTTCACTACATAAAGAGTCAAGCAAGAATATGAAAATGAATATATGTATATATATGCATGACTGGGATATTACGCTGTACACCAGAAACTGACACATTGTAGCTAACTACTTCAATTAAAAAAAAAAAAAAGAGTCAAGCAGAACTTTCAGGCAGCCCATTATGGGACTAGAAATTCTGTAACTATCTGTTCTATCTCATTCTCTTCCCCTCCAGTCTTACTGAATTAAGTTCTGAGTTGACTTAGAAGATCAGTAGCAGCTATTAGGAGATTCTGTGCCTTATTTCCAGCTTGGTCCTTTAACACAATAGAGCAGCAGTTGACATAGTATAAACCAGCTCCTTAGTCATCTATATCAGAAAGAACTATGATGATTACAACGCACACTATTCTAGCTGCTTAGTGATATTAGCTGTGGGTTAAAACCATCTTATCACACGTCCCTCACTGACACTGTCCAAAATATTGGCTTCCCTTTACTCAGATCTGTACAAGTGGATCTGATCTGTATGCTTAGCTAAATATATATTGTTGGACTAAAGATACTTGCATATGAAATAAACTGTTTCCCTCGTTGTCACGAAGTGCATTTTGCACTGTCCTCCATTTTAAACTTTTAGATATTTCTAGTTTTTCGTGATTCATCAGACAACACATTTCTCTCTGTGGTCATGATAAACAGTGATGTACTTAAAATTTTTTAAACTGAACCGCAGAGATGAAGCACAGTACGGTACTCCCTAAAATTTTAGGCTTAGCCTGAGTTTTCAGTCTTTCTAGTTTATTCACTGAAGAACTCCCAGGGTTTAAAAATGCAACATCGTCATTGACTCAGTGCTGTTAACTGGATTTATAACGTTGTGTTTGTTGGTCTGACTGTTACCAAATCACAGAGCACTGGGAGGATGTATGTTCATCACATTTGGGTAGGATGTCTGAGCTGGTCTGACGTGACGTATGGTCTGAGTGGGGATGTGATAATAATTCCCTGGGCTCTCACTAACTGCTGGTACAGGTGCTTTATGTGCCGTTAACTCACGCATTCCTTACGGCCCGATGAGGCAGGCACAGCTCTGATCCCCACTTGACAGATGGGGACATTGAGGCATGGACACTTCATGGTTGTGACCCACACCGTCACACAGGGCCCTTGCTTAGAGGGGCCCGCTCTGGGTTTCATGCTCTGTTGTTGTCGCATCATCTTGAAATTCTTTATTCTGGAGCCCGGGGCCCCTGTTCTTCATTTCGCTCTGGGCCTGGCAAACAGCAGAGCCAGTGCTGGAGTTTAAAACCGAGTTCAGGTGAGAGAGGCAGGCTGAGGCCCAGGTGGCCTGCTCCAGGATGCACCCTCCTCGGCCTTGCTGGCCCGCCTCCCAGGGGAGGCTCTCGACCAGGAGAGGCTGCCCAGCTGCCCCAGCAGTCAGTGTCTCCCCCTCAGTTCCACGTCCACACACGCAGTTCCCTGAGAGGCACGGGAGGCCGCAGCCGTGGGGACTGAAGACTTAGGGACGGCTAAGGCCTCTTGGGAGGAACCAGCTGGTAGCTGACAGGTTATTTTCAAGAGGAAAATGGAAAGGACAGTGCCTGGCAGCATCCTTGTGGATTCGAGTCCTCCCACTGGCAGGGCACGGCTGCCCAGAGACGGGGCCCTCTGAGTCTCTGTATTTTGAGCCCTTTACGAGTATAAAACTATTGCTGTTCTTTTCTGAAGGATGCCCAAGGAAACAACGCGTAAGGAGAAAAATAAATATAATTACCTGTTCACGTATTTCCTCAGTGATTCCTAGAATTGGGGCAATGCTCCTGAGGTTAATTGTGGGAATAATTTCCTTTACAAGAGTGAACTCGCGAAGGAGGGTGTAGCTCAGTGGCAGTGTGCTTCGCGTGCACGAGGTCCGGAGTTCAATCCCCAGCACCTCCATGTAAAATACATAAATAAATAAAATAAGTAAATAAATGCACCTAATTATCCCCTCCCCAAACAAACAACAAACAGAAAGAGTACTTTAAAAAAAAAAAAAAGAATTCAACAACAGCAGTAACCCAGCCCGAGCTCCTCCTCCTCCTCGGCCCTCATTTGTCTCAGTTCTCTGTCCTGGACACTGTCCCAGATGCCAGACCAAGGACAGGAAAAGTTTGGGAGAAGAAACCAAGCTGCCCCTTGAAACCCCAGATGCTGGGAGCGAATTCCTCTTTGTTCAGCTCTCGATCATTCTTCTGCTGGTAAAACCTAAAATGCTGCATGTGTCCTCGGGTCCTCGGGTCCTCAGAGTCCGTCCTGTTTGAGCCGCTCTGTCCTCCCGGCCCCTCCCAAGCCTGATCTGGGATGAGCCTTCACCAGCAGCCGGAGAGCAGGCGCCGTAATCCTTTGACGAGCGGCCGATAATGTTTAGGGCAGGCAGAGAGGGGAGGAAAGGTTCTGAGCTGCTGGGGATGATGAAGCTTTTAAAAAAAAATCTTGTAAATAATGACTGTTTAAAAAACAACTTTAAACACTCTTTAGGACACTAGAGGAGAACAGTGCTAATCAAAACTTAATTTTCAAGCTGCATTCTTTTGAGGAGAGTTATAAACAAAACAAAACACTAAGACTAAGCCGCAGTTTCCAAAACCTAGGCACTAAAAAGGCCTTGGCCAAGGCCTTAGATAAATAAGCTCGTAACCTCGAGAAACTTTTGAACGATATTTACAACCACACTGTGTGGCTTTTGTGATCCTGTCCACTTCCTTTATTGGCTTTGTTTTGCTTCCATAAAGACTTCACTGCTGTATTTAAATGCTTCTTCTGATGACTGCTTCTAGTTTTAATTATAGCTCTTCTTGAAAAACTCACCTTCAGCTGAAACAGGGACATGGGGACTCTGGCTCGAAGACGCAGGAAACTCTGAAGGCAAGGGTGTGAGTTTGTTTGAAAGTTACCATACAGACGACCCAGATTCTCGCCCTCACAAGAAGATGAGTCTGCTTTTTGAATATTTGCACGGGAGTACAAGTTCTGAAAACAGAGATCAAGTAAAAGCCTCTATACAGACTGGTGACCCCCACTGCCAGCTCCTGTCCCCCTGCTTGACTCCCAAAATGTTGGCACTGGGCGGCCCCCCTGTTCACCCACCCAAGCAGGAAAATGGATTTGTCTTGAGAGGAAAGACCTGCAGAAATGGAAACTTTGGCTTGCCACTGGTACTTCTCAACAGGGAAGCCCACCAGTCAATGGTTCCCACCCACGCGTGCAGCCCCCACCCAGCCCTTCAGAACATCGCTATTAAATAAGCATCCAAAGAAAATCAGGCATTTGAGGGAAACTTCTATTGTGAAAGACAGAGACCAAAGAAATAGAAAAAAGGAACTTGGAGGAAGCATTTAAAGGGAATAAAAGGTACTACAGCCATGAAATAAGAACAGGATGCTATAAAAAAGGGCAGGGGGCAGAGGGAGGAGTATTCTATGATCAAGAGATCTAGGAATATAAAACTATGCAAACATATGCATAGAGATTCACACACACCTGCACTGGAAGGTGGAAGTTGAGCACATCTTCCAGAATGTAGACAGAAGGCCAACATAAACATTTATTGTAAAAAAGAGAAAATGAGGGTATCAGTTCAGGAGGTTCATCTGCTAAATACCTGGAGTCCAGAGAGGAAGAACCAAGAAGACAGAAGAGAAAAAGATTATCGCCTGTCCGTGAAGGGCCTGGGTTCCAGACTGACACCCAGCACAAAATGAAACAAAACAAACAAAAGGGAAAAAAAAAAGACTTACACCAAGACACAGCATCATGAAGTTTCAAAACATCAGAGAGAAAGACATTATCTTAAAATTAAAAAAAAATAAATAAAAATTAAAAACAAGAATTGTGAGTCAGAATGGCGTCAGACTGCAGAACAGCAGGAGCTAGAAGGCAGTGTGGTGATACGTTCAAAATGGAGGGGAAATGATTTCAAAATTGGTAATTTGGCAGGACATCAAATTGAAAGCCATATGCAAGTTCTCAAGAAATTACCTACCCACGTACCTTTCCTCAGGGAGATACTGGGGCATCTGGTCCTTCTCGATGAGGATGTAAATTAAGACCCAGGCATCAGGAGTGATGCCCAGGCTGCTGGGGAAGGGAAGTGGCTGTGGGACCACCGTGTGGAGTGTCCAGGTTTTGCCTGGAACCTGGAAAGCCTGGGAAGATGTCTCCAAGAAAAGAACAAAACCCACAGATCCCCTCATGCGTCTGATCGTACTGGTCGCCTGAGGTTATGCAGTGCTGTCGTGTTGGTGGGTGGGTGTAACTAAATTATCCCTGTCTGCTAATTATCCAGAACTCATTTTATAAGGATCATTTTTATCCTGTTTTCAAACTGAAGGTGATTCAAGCTATGTTAGTCAACACTAAAATAGCTAAAAATGCTTTGTATTTAAAATATATATGTTGAAAGCATTTAGGCAAACCCCTTTTTTTTTTCCAACAAGTGAATTTCATAGTGGTTTTCTTTTTTTCTTTTTTCTTTTTAATTCTTCTTTTTTTTTTAACCCTAACCCCCAAAGATCATAGTATTAGGAGGTGGGTCTTTGGTTTTTGTTTGTTTGTTTTTATATGTTTTTGTGTTTTGGGGTGTTTTTTTCAATGGGGAGGTAATTAGGTTTAACTGAGCTGTATCTTCCCCCAATGGTGGTTTTCTAACAATGAAAAAAAAATCAATGAATGAATGACGTGAATGGGATAAAGAGAACAAGACTTCTTGGTTTATAAAAGGCAATATAAATTTCCAGGGGTTTTGGGTTTTTTTAATGAAGTATAGTTGATTTATAATATTATATTAGTTTCAGGCGTACAATATAGTGTTCCAGTGTTTTTCAGTTTATACTCCAAAGATAACGGCTATAATTCCCTGTGCTGTACAGTATATCCTTGTTGCTTTCTGTTTTATACATAGTAGTTTGTGTCTCTTAATCCCACACCCCTAACTTGCCCCGCTCCTAATCTGTCTCCCCACTGGGAACCACTGGTTCGTTTTCCATATCTGTGAGTCTGTGTCTCTTTTGCTATATACGTTCATTTGTATTATTTTTAGATTCCACATATAAGTGATATCATACAGTATTTGTCTTTCTCTGTCCGACTTACTTCACTATGCATAATACTCTCCAGGTCCATCCTGCAAATGGCAGAATTTCATTCTTTTTATGGCTGAGTAGTATTCTATTACAAACATATACACCACATCTTCTTAATCCATTTATCTGTTGATGGACGCTTACGTTGCTTCCGTATCTTGGCCATTGTAAATAGTGCTGCTATGAACATTGGGGTGCATGTATCTTTTCAAATTAGTGTTTTTTGTTTTGTAGCTGTACTGGGCTCTACTATGATCATTAAGATTTTCTCTTAATCAAAGTAAGTTTCTCAATAAACATGGAAAGAAATGCCTACCTAAACAATCCAAGGTCATTAAACCCAGAAGAGAGGATGAAGGGGCATCTCTTTTAACTTGTACTAGACAGTGAGTTGTTTTGAGTTTTGAGTTTTGCTCCCATGCAGTTCAGTGGTTCTCAGCTCTGTTGGTCTCAAGACCCCTTTTATACTCATGATTATTGAGGACCCCAAGGGCTTATTTTCTGTGGGTTTCATATATTGATATTTACCATATTAGAATTAAAACAGAAAATTTAAAATATTTATTTTAAAAGATCAATAGTAAACTTACGTATTATCGTAAATATATTTATAATAAATAATAGTGAGAAGAGTGGCATTGCTTTACATTATTGCAAATCTTTTTAATGTCTTAGTTAAAGGACAGTGGAATTCTCATATCTGCTTCTGCATTCATTCTGTTGCCATATGTTGTTTTGGTTGAGGTACATGAAGAAAACCCAGCCTCACACAGAAATGTGGTTGGAAAAGGGAGGAGTATTTTAATAGCCTCTTCAGAAAACTGGTGGTAGTCTTCTTGACAAGTGGTAGTTTTTTTTAAAGGTTAGTTGCAGTGTGCAATCTGAAACCATATTAATGAATTTTCATTGTCTACTTAATAGAGTCTGCTCTATTACATTAAAACCCATCACTCTGTTTTGCACTTTGAGTGCACAATTTTATAACATCACTTATTGGTCACTCAGAAAACATCAAGCCAATGATTTATGCAGATCGTCCAAAGGTAGCCCATTTCATGCCACAATATCCAAAAAGCAAAATCGCGTCTGTTAATAACCCTACCAGTCTCTCCTGGAGACGCCTCTAAGTATTGGGGAGCTGTCAGGCTCATTGTGGCAGATACAGCTTCTCCAAAATTCTAATTTTACTTGAAAACGTGAATGTTATCATTGGCAACAAGTCTGGTCAGTTGTTTTCCTTGAAGTGACAGACTCACTTTGTTCAGTTTGGAAAAATATCTGCCAGGTACCCAGGTCTGAGTAACCACAGTTCTTCAGCTTCTCAATGTTTCACTTAAAAAAGGCATCTCAGTCCCCAGGAGCCTTACCTCAAGAACACTGTCGTCAGTCAGCACCCCACGGAAGTGTTTTATGTAGACTTCTTGTTTCATCATGCAGAACATTAAAAAGACATGTATCCAAGGGTTGAGATTTAATAAGATGAATAAATTTTGCTGCGCTATCAAGGACACTTTTAGGTGAAACTGGCTTTTGCCCCTGGAGCAGAAGTCTGGGATGGTTTGCCAGGGCCATGATGTGAGCTTGGGGGCTGGGGCTTCCCAGCGTGCCGACAGTGACAAGTACAGGCAGCAGTGGGTGGAAAGCAGATGATGCCCCAGCGTTGCTATGAAACAGCTTGACCTTGTAGGCTCCCTGAAAAGGTTGCCGGGACGCTCGGGCGTCCTCTGACCACACTTGGAGACTGCTAGTGTAGCTCCCAGGTACGCTGCTGTTGCAAGGCACTGATCCACAGATCCTTAGGAATGCTAAGTGACAGACGTGGGCTGCTGAGTGTCACAGGATTTATGACCGTCACCTCATCCCCACATCTGGTCCCAATCCTAGCCCACAGATCATTCCCTGGAGGGAAAGTTTTCTTAACCACCCACTTCCCAGCAGGAGAATAATAAACCATTACCACTTTTCTTTTAAATGTTTGTTGTTTGGGAAAAAAAGTAGAAGTACCAAGTAATACCAAGTAGTACCAAGTAGTCGTTATTCTTTGCCCCTCCCGTGTGTGTGTGTGTGTGTGTGTGTGTGTGTGAGTGAGCATGTCCTCCCAGACATGGAAGTCTACAGACCTGAAAATACCATGAAAAACACCAACCAGCATGTCAAGGCAGTTTAGTGTAGACTAAGTTTTCATTATATTATTTGCAACTTAAACATGAAGGAGTTGAGATCAAGCCATACTTCAATTTTAAAAAATGAAAATTTAAAAAAAAAAATGAGGGGGGAGGGTATAGCTCAGGGGTAGAGAGCATGCTTAGCGTGCACGTGGTCCTGGGTTCCATCCCCAGTACCTCCAATAAATAAATAAAAATAAATAAATAACACCCCCTGCCACCAGTCCCAAATACACACAAACACACAAACGAATGAGTTGAAAGCATTCTTCTTGCTTCAGGCCTGCCTTAGTTCCTCCGGACACTGCCTGCTTCTTCGGGTGAAGGGAGACTTGAGTGGTGAGCGACAAGCCTCACGTTTCCCGTAGCCAGTGTCCCACATGTAGGACTAAATCATTCAGCCGAGAGGTGTCAGAAGATGTAGACATCTTTCTTTATTATCTAGTCTATGGCCATAAACTACGATTAAAGAAAAACAACTTGGCCATCTACTCACATACACGGACACATGATTAAAACAGCTTTCTGGAAACAATAATTACCCTCAGCAACCTACCGAGCAAAGTGGTATTTCTAGGACACTTCATTTTGAACGAAGGTAATTCCAACCCATTAAACTGCTTTCATGAGTCATGAATGGGTCACTGCTGACAGCTTTCAAAACACTGGCTTAGACTTGCCTACTCACAGCCCGCCTTCTCCTCTTCCAGTGCCAGGGCTCGTGGGCAGTTTCCGGGGGCTGCTTCTCTTTCATGCCATCGACTCTCCTTACTGCCCCCATGAGAGGCCCCTGTCGCCCCGCTGGAAGTCTCCTCCCTTCGCCCTGCAAACACCAGCCTTTCGCGTCTGGCTCTGGGCACCACCTTCTCTTGCCCTCCTAGACTGGTTTTCCTGAAGTGTAGGGTGAACCACCGTGCTGTGCAAGATGACTTGAGGCCATACGAGGATGAACATTTTAACAGCAATGTATTTGTGTATCGGGAAAAAATATCTAGAATCTTCAAACCTATGATTTCATGGAATTTTGCCTAAAGACTAGGTTTTTTTAAAAGTCAATTTAAGTAACTGTATAGATTGTATGTGGGGGTTGTATTGTAGCCCCATTGTATATGGGGCTATGACATAAAAAAATGGCACCTGACTAAAGTTTGGGAAGCACAGCTGATAAATCAAAAACCTCTGTCACCCCACCGTCTCCTCCTTTGCTGTAGAGCCACAAAGGTTACAGCTTCCCTGGTTACAGCCCAAAGGTGCACTCGGACAATCGCCATCTGAAGTTTAACAGCTTTATCATAGCGTTTCCCATTTCTTCTTACCTCAAACAAGCTCATCCTGCCAATTTTCTGTGATATTCTAGCCTCTTTTCTATTTATTCCCTAATCCACTGAAATACCAAGTCCAAACTATTTTTATCTCCGTGATACTTCTCAGCCTTGCTTCATTTCTACATTCATTGTAAAGACATGTGAGATATTCTCCCTGACTCCAGGCCCTCCCATATCCAACCATTTCCACTCCACACAGACATTAAGGTCTTTTTATATGGCCAAAAACAGTTGGAGACAACTGCCATTCACTCCTTACAGCCTACGCATGAAATCTCATTCCATTCCCTTATCTTCCAGTGGTCTCTACCAATCTTTCTTTAACTTCTCTGCAAGGACACTGCACTCTCAGATAAAGGCCATCTGCCCTCTGTGTCCTGCAAGTGTCTTTACCTTCAGAGACTGTCCTCTGCCCTCGCCATGAGCTCGGATGCCCTCCTTCACAGTCTTGCTTCCTTCAAAATCTGCCTCGATACATCTCTTTAGGAAGCCTTCCTCTCAAAGTACCTTAGCATTTGTATCCACTATGCAGTTGCTATCGTTTTTTTAATTTAAACTACTTTGTAAGTGTTACATATGCAGAAATGTAGTTTCCACAATTATAGACTATAATCCGCACCAAATTAGAATATCATCTCCTAAGGGCAGGGCCTGTATCTGATATAATACCCAAATATCACTTAGGATGTTCTGACAGTGTATATTCAAAGCAACAGAAAACTCCAACTCAAACTGACTTGCAGGGCGAAGGCATCTAATGTGTCCTATTGCTGGTCCAGAGGTAGGACAGGCCGCCGGCAAGGTGAGATACAGGCCTACTCAGTGACGTCACCAAGAGCCCAAGTCCTTTCTCTCAGCACTGGCTTCATCTGAAGACTGGTCCTCAATAGTACTCAGGGTGACTGCTGTCTGTGGCAAGAACAGGGGGCAGGTGGGGACATGCACACGTGAGTGTGGGCGCTGGCTCCCTCCACCATGAGTCTTTCCCTTTAGTCCAGGATAACCTAAGAAAGATTGTCACCATCAAGACTTGTGTAAGAAAAGGGTACATGCTGTGACAAAATTAGGAGGTTATTTGAGGAAGGAAGATGGTGGGAGAGGAACAGATGCCAAGTGGACAATCAACAGCATCCACTACAATTTAGTACAGTGTGCCACACACTGAGGGGCACACATTGCTAATGACTGAGTCTAAAGTGGGGAATATATACATTTATATTTATACATATTATTGTATATGATAATACATAATATTACACATACACATTTATATATGCTATGTATATAATATGCAGAGTAACAGAAATATCTTTTCAGAACAAAGAAACAAATAAAATGATATATTTAGGTAAGAATCAGAGCATACATGTAATACACTAAACACATAAATATAGGTAAGATTATGCAGTATCAGGGAACCACAAAGTAAAGAACTAAAGGTAAGAGGTACTAAATGACATGATTACTTATGTAGGAAATCCCAAGTAATCAACACAACAGTCACTAAAACTTACAAGTAGATTCATCAAGGTCACAGGATACAAGGCTAATATATAAAAAATCAGTTTCATCTTTCTATGGTAGCAGCAAACAATTGGGGAATGAAATTTTAAAAATAGCTTGATTTACAAGAGCATCAAAAATAATAATAATAATAAGATGCCTAGGAATAAATTTAACAAAAGACATGCAAGATCTCTACACTGAAAATTACAAAAGATTGCTGAGAGAAATCAGAGATAATTAAACAGAAAGATATAACATGATCATGAATTAGAAGACTCAACTTTGTTAAGATGTGAATTCTTCCCAAATTGACCTACAGATTGAATGCAATCCCAACCAAAATTCCAGCGGCCTTTTTTTTTTTTTTTAAATTCCGAAGTGTGCGTGGAAATCAAAAGACTTAGAGGAGCCAAAGCAATTTTTTAAATGAAGGACAAAATTAGAGAATGTTCACTACCGGATTTTAGGACTTGCTGTAGAGCTATAAGAATCAGGACAGGATGGTCATGATGAAAGTACAGAGATAAAAATACAGTCTTTTCAACAAAAAACATGGGGACCAACTGGATATCAGCGTGGGAAAAAGGACCCTGAACCTTTAACACACATCATAATAAAAAATTAAACCAAAATGGATCATAAGCCTAATGTAAAAGTCAAAATATAAAGAAGGAAACATTGGAAAAAAATCTTCACAGTCTTAGGGGAGGTAGAGATGTCTTAGATAGGACACAAAAAGCATGATTCATAAAAGGATGGATTGGAGCACATCAAAAATTTTAAATTTTGCTCTTTGTAAAACATGGTTAAGAGTTTGAAAACACAAGCCACAGAATGGGATAAAATGTTTGCAATACATGTATCTGACAAAGAACTTGAATCTTAACTATATATATAAAAGGTTTTTTTGGTGGGAAGGAGGTAATTAGTTTTATCTACTTAATATTTGTTTTTCTTTTTAATGAAGCTACTGGGGGTTGAATCCAGGACCTCATGCATGCTAAGCATGTGCTCTGCCACTTGAGCTATACCCTCTCCCCCTTAACTATATATTTTTAAAACATTGTATTATCGATTACTGTGTAACAGATTACCACACACTTAGCAGCTGAAAGCATGTACTTAAGATCTCACACTTTCTGTGGATCAGAAGTCCAGGCACAGCTTAGTTGGGTCCTCTGCTTAAGGGTCTTTTATGAAGCCACAGTCAAGACATCAGGCAGGGCTGAATGTCATCTGAAGGCTTGACTGGGGAAGGACCCATTTCTGAGATCATGTGGTTGATGGCAGGAGTCAGTACTTTGCAGACTATTGGACTGAGGGCCTTGGGTCCTTGTCACATGGGCATCTCCAATATGGTAGCTTGCTTCAGCAAAGCCATGAACGGAGAGGGTCTGCTAGTATGACAGAAGCCACAGTCTTATGTAGCCTAATCTTGGAAGGGATAGCCCATCACCTTTGTGTGTTCTGTCAATTAGAAACAAGTCACTAGGTCCAGCTCACACTCAAGGAGAAGAACCAGGAGGTGGGGGCCTCAGGAGCTGTCTTAGCATTTGTTGGCCACATTTATACTACTCAAAATGGACAAAAAAATCCAATCGATAATGGGCAAAAGATTTGTATAGTCACTTCACTGAAGAAGATCTAAGAATGGCCAATAAACACATTAAAAGATATAATTAGTCCTCAAGGAAATGCAAATTAAAACCACAATGAGAAACCATTATATACCCACTAGAAAAACTTTAAAAAAAAAAAAAAAGCTAATTAAATGACCCAGTCATTCCACTCTTTGCTGTTTATCCAAGAGACATGAAAAATGTGTCCATACAAAGACTTGGCAATGTATATTTACAGGAGCTTTATTCACAATGGTCAAAAGTTAGAAATTTCCCAAATGTCCATCAACAGGTGAATGGTGACAAAATGTGGCATATCCATACAGTGGAATACTACTCAGTAATAAAAACAAACAAACAACTGATATACTGAACCATCATTACGCTGAGTGAAATAATCCAGGTGCAAAGGAGTGGATACTGTATGATTCCATGTATATAAAATTCTAGAAAATATCTGTAGTAACAAAAAGTAGATCACTGGTGGCCTGAGACGTGAAGAGAAAGTAGGAATGAACTGCAGAGTGGCATAAGGAAACTTTTTGGGGTAAGAAAAATGTGTTATATCTTGATTGGAATAGTGGTTTCCAGTTGATACAGCAAATTGTATGCTTGAAATGGATACAGTTTATCGTAGGGAAATTATATCACAATAAAAAAAAAGATACACTAAACATCTTTCTTGAAAGATTTACATTTTGAGGTAGGCAAGTCCTACACCTGCAGTTAGTTGGCTCTGTGTCCTGAGTTCACCCTCATCCATCCTCCAGAACACCACAGATAGTGAATGATGATCACAGAATTCCCCAAAGCCAAGTGCAGACGGTGAAACGGAAGCATTAACAGGTCCCTTCAATTTCAGCTTGACTACTGTACTTCCTTTTGATCGCTGTCTGTAGAACAAAACAGAACAAAAATGGAAATAGTCTGTCTCCATCATTTCTGGAAATTTTCACCAGTTTCTGGCCAAAATTTCCATTAGTGAAGGGATAAAAAGGGCTGAAAATACTATTACCAGTGGTCTGTTCTGGGAAGGGTTAATGAGTCCGCCAGTTATAGAGTAGAGAGTAGAGAACAGTGAAGAAAGATTTGTGTCCTTGTGACTTTATATCATGTTTTGTGTTGCTTTGTGGTAGGAAGAAATACACCACATTTCAAAGTTTATGGCTCGATGCAGTAAGAATTGAAAGGTTAATTGAACTGGTTGAGCAATACTTATCTTTTCATTTGCAAAGTATTATGGGTTAATAAGAATTGTCAACATAATAGCATGTATTCAGTTCCGCAGTAAGTCATGTTAAACACAAACCTGATGATAAAGTATTTCAAGTAGCAAAAAAATAAAGACTAATTTGGATTTATTTGTGAAAGGCAAGAGAAATACAAATTCCAGATCCTGAGCAATGAGCTCCACAGAATCAGAGTTTGAAGAGTAACAAACTAACCTCTAATAGTAGGAACTAACTAATGTTTAGTTACTTCATGTCTTTTATGTGAATTTCAAACCATACCAGATATTTAATTGACTCACCTTTCACAGTTCCTGCCACATAGTAAATATTCCATAGCAGATAGTAAATATTTGTGGAATGATTGTTTTCAAAATCTTACCATTGTCTATTTTTTGGAGGTTAGAAGATAATTTAACAGAAGGAAGCCAAACAAAAAGGATTTTTTTTTTTTTTTTTTGGTTTAGTCCATTTTCTTCATCTCTTATTTAATAAAACCGCCTTTGAAACAGATCTCAACTGACATTGAATTGTAGAAATTGGTTGCCATACCCTCTGAAAAGATCCTGTGGAATAAATACTCTTTAAAGGAAATCAAAACTGAATGTTAGGAAGGAACTAACTTTATTTTATACTATCTGAAATTGTTATTTAGAAAAGTATCAAAATGAACTAAAACTTTCCCCCAAATATAATGATTAAAATCAATCAGAAAGAATTCCCAGTTATGGTGTTAAATGTCTTATATTTTCGATTTTTTATCAAATTTCTACACCAATTTTTTTTAAAAAATCAACTGTCTTTACTTAACAGAAACTACAATTGTAGGGTCACAGCAAGCGCTGGCAAGGCTCCCTGCCGACATCCAAACCGTCCAAACCAGGGCGGGACGTGCTGTCGACAGCCTCTGTCCTCAGAGAGAGTCTGTTAAAATGGAAATGTTTGTTGTTGTTACTCCTTAGCACAGTCGCTTTCTTTTTTTGCTTCAAGACACCAGTTCCAACGCTCAAAGGAGAGTGGGTATAATTATTTCTACATAGGAATGAGGTCCAGGAGAAGCATGAGTAGATGAGTTGAAATCATCTCTGAACCCATTTATGCAGTTGAAAGTCAGCCGCTTACCCACCATGTTTTTAACTGATTTGCTAATAACAAACAATTCATTTCACTCAAATATCTTTGGTATCCCTACTATGTGTCAGCACAGGCAATACAATGATAATCAAACAGAGTCGTTCTTCCCCTTCCAAGAGTTTATGGGATTTGCGGGAGACAGAAAAGTAAATCCCAATCCTGTGTTAAGTGCCTTGTAGACTTTTGTGGGGTAAGAGAAGCAGCTAACCAGGTGAGCTGTGAAAAGAGGTCAAGAATCAGGAAAGGCTTCCTGGTGAAGACTGAGCCTTCTTCTTAAGACTCATTCTTTTTATTTTTATTTTATAGTTGATTTACAGTGTTGTGTTAGTTTCAGGTGTACAGCAAGGTGATTCAGTCATATAAATATATTCTTTTTCATATTCCTTATTATTATAGGTTACTACAAGATATTGAATATAGTTCCCTGTGCTATATGTTAGGACCTTGTTGTTTATCTATTTTATATATAATAGTATCTACTAATTCCAAACTCTTAATCTATCCCTCCCCTCTATATATCAAAGGGGAAACTTTGATAACCATAAGTTTGTTTCTATGTCTGTGAGTCTGTTTCTGTTTTGTAAATAAGTTCATTTGTTTCTTTTTTTAAGATTCCACATATAAGTGATATCATATTGTATTTTTCTTTCTCTTTTCTGACTTACTTCACTTAGAATGGCAATCTCTAGGTCCATTCTTGTTGCTGCAAAAGGCATTACTTTATTCTTTTTTATGGCAGAGTAGTATTCCATTGTATAAAGATACCACAGCTTCTTTATCCAGTCATCTGTCGATGGACATTTAGGTTGCTTTCATGTCCTGGCTACTGTAATAGTGCTGCCGTGAACACTGAGTGCATATATCTTTTCACACTAGAGTTCTCTCCAGATATATACCTAGACGTGGGATTGCTGGATCATATGGTAAGTCTATTTTTAATTTTTAGAGGAATCTCAGTACTGTTTTCCGTAATGGCTACACCAAACTACATTGTCACCAACAGGGTTGGAGTGTTCCTCTTTCTCCACAGCCTCTCTAGCATTTACCATTTATAGACTTTTTAATGGTGGTCATTCTGACTGGTCTGAGGTGATACCTCATTGTAGTTTTGATTTGCATTTCTCTGATAATTAGCGATGTTGAGCATCTTTTCATGTGCCTCTTGGCCATTTATATGTTTAAAACTTATTCTTAAAGGAATGGGCAGAAACTAGTCAAGTGGCAGAAGTAGGGAATCTTCAGACCCCAAGTGCAGGGAGCAGAGTGTATTCCGAACAAAGCATCAAGACTCAAGTGTAGGGGAAACAGAGGGGGTTGGCAAGAGAAGGTGAAGAAATGAAACGATCAGGTCCTGCTCGGAGCTGAGGAGTTTGCAGGACATTCCTACAGGTTCCTAAGAGTCATTGGATAGTTCTGAACAGAGTAACAAGAACAAGTGTGTTTTCAAAAGGAGGTCTGGCTCCCGGGTAGGGAAGGGATTGGAGCTGTTCCAGCAACAAGCCTAGCTGCAGAGCATTGTGGAGACAAACGGGCGGCCTCAAAGGATGCTGAGACAAACGCGAGGACCCAGAGGCCATCTGAGATGGATGAGTTTGAGTTGTCTGTAGAAAATTCAAATGGAGATGACCAGGAGGTGGTCTGGAGCTCAGGAAAGCTGTGGGCTTGTGACAAGCTTGGAGGAGGCCGTCAGCACAGGGGTGGGTGTAGAAGCCGCTGGGGTTGGGGGCAGGCACATCTCCAGCCCCCACTGCTGGGAGTTTCCCATCCTACCACGCGGGAGGAGGACACCTTTGCAGAGAGAGCCAGAGCTCACGGAAGACAGCAGGGAAACATTGAAGCTGCGGGTTTCGATATGCTAAATTATTCAGGAGCCCCTTATCTGGTATTTAAGGTTGATTTATTTCTTTCAGTAGCTATTTAAGATTTAAAATCAAAAAGGCAAAGTGAACACAGAGCCGACCTCACGGCATAAAGGAAAGCTTTTTTGGCAGCCATTTTATGATTAAGTTTTCAGGCTGAAGTTTCTTCTTCTGATGGTCATTCAAAGCTGGTTTCCCCCTAATGGTAGCATCTTGCAAAACTAGAGCACAGGAGAAATTGGAGCCCTCATACATTTCTGGTGAAAATGTAAAAAGGTGCAGCCTCTGTGGAAAACAGTTGGGCAGTTTGTCAAAATGTTAAATATGACCCAGACTTTTCATTCCTGAATCCATACCTGACAGAAATGAAAACATACGTCCACACAAACCCTTGTACATGAATGTTTATAGCAGCAATATTTATATTCACAACAGGCAAAAGTGGAAACTACCCAAATATCTATCAACTGATGAATGGATGAAACAAAATGTGGTGTATCCGTGCAACAGAATATTATTCAGCAATTTTTAAAAAATGAAGTACTGATAAATGTTACAACGTGGATGAACCTTGAATATATGATACTGAGTGAAAGAAGCCGGAGGCAAAAGACCACACATTATATGGTTCCATTGATATGAAATGTCCAGAATAGGCATAAATCCGTAGGATCAGAAAATAGGTTAGTGGTTGCCTGAGGCTGGGCATGAGGGTTAGGGAGTAATAGTGACTGCTAATGGGCGTGGGGTTTGTCTCTGGGATAATGAAAATGTTGTGAACACGGGTGGTTGCACAACCCTGTGACTATACTAAAAATCATATTTTATAGTATGTGAATTATATCTCAATAAAGTTTTTTTTCTAAATTAACCCACATTGTTATTTCCTCAACACAATTAAGTCAGCTAAGCTTGACTTATGGGGAAAAAATATGGTATGATCCCACAGGCAGGATACTGACTTGATACAGTCAAGATACAGAACAGTCCCACCACAAGGATCCCACTGTTGCCCTTTTATAACCACAGGCACCTCTGTTCCCCCACTTCATCCCTGACCCCTAGCCCCCACTAATCTGTTCTCCATTTCTATAATTTTTGTCATTTCAAGAATGTTCTATAGTGGAATCATACCACATATAACCTTTTGGGATGGGCTTTTTTCACTTGGCATTATTCCCTGGATATCCATGCATGTGGCTGTATGTATCAATAGTTCATTGCTTTTTATTGCTGAGTAGCATTCCATAGTATAGATGTAACATAGTTTGTTGAATGATGTGTTATTTCCAGTTTTTAACTATTAAAAATTAAGCTGCTATACACATTCATATACAGGTTTTCGTGTCAACATGTTTCGTTTTACCTGGGATAAATGCCCCAGAGTGCAACTGATGTGTCATGTAGCCGTTGGGTGTTTAGTTTCGTAAGAAACCTCCATGCTGTTTCACAGAGTGGTGGTAGGATTTTGCATCCCCACAGCAGTGCACGAGTGATTCTGTTTCTCTGCGTCCTCACCAGCATTTGGTGTGGTCACTATCTTTCTGTTGCCCATTCCAATGGGTGTGTAGTGACAGCTTATTGTGGCTTTGATTTGCATTGCTCTAATGGCTAATGATGTCGAGCATATTTTCATGTTCTTATTTGCCATCTGTGTATCTTTTTCAGTGAAATGTCTCTTCATTTCTTTTACTGGATGGTTTCCTTTTTCTATTATCGAGTTTTGAGGGTTCTTTACATATTCCAGAGACTGGTCATTTGTTGGCTTTGTGGTCTGCAAGTGTTTTTCTACCACTGTATAGCTTGTCTTTTTATCTTCTCAATAGGGTCTGTCACAGGGAAAACATTTTTAATTTTAATGAGGCCTAATTTATTAATTTTCCTTCTATGGATCATGCTAACTCTTTGCTTATCAACAGATCCCGAAGATTTTCTCCCATTTTTTTCTAAAAGTTTCATAGTTTTGTTTTATTTATAAGTCCATGACACAATTTGAGCTCATTTTTGTATACAGTGTGAGGCTTAATATTGAGTTTTTTTGCCTGTTGACATCCAATTGCTCCAGCACTATTTTTGCGCCTTTATCATATATTGGTTTGACATACTTTTGTGGGTCTATTTCTAGATTCTTTACTTGTTTCTGTTGATCATTGTGTCAACCCCCTTTCCCCCCTTGACTACTGAAGCTCTATATTGAATCAAGTGATTCCTCCCACTTTGTTCTTCTTTTTCAAGATTGTTTTAGCTATTCTAGAGCCTGTGCCTTTCCACATAAATTTTAGAATAAGCTTATCTTGTCCATGAAATACCTTGTTAGGATTTTGATATGAATGGCATTAAACCTAGAGATAAGTCTAGGGGAGAACTGACATCTTTACTACATTGAGTATTCCAATCCATGAACATGGAATGCCTCTCCATTTATTTAAGTCTTCTATCATTTCATCCACATTTTGTAATTTTCAGCATACAGATCTTGTACATGTTCTCTTAAGTGAATACCTAAGTAATTTTCTTCGTGGTAATTGTAAATAATACTGTCTTTAATATCAGTTTCCACATGTTCAGTTAGTATACACAAATGTAAGTGATTTTTGTGTGTTGTTTTTATATCCTGTGACCTTGTGGAACTTGCTAGTTCTAGTTTTGGTGTTTTGGGGTTTTTTGTTTTTGTTTTTGTTCTTTTAAGTAGTCCTTGGAACTTCCTATGCAGACACTATGTCATCTGCAAATAGGGATGGTTTTATTTCTTCCTTTGCAATTTGCATGCCTTTTATTTATTTATTTTTCTTGCCTTATTGCAGCGGCTAGAACTTCCAGTACTATGTTGAATAAGTATAGGGTGAAAGCTGACATCCTTGCTTCCTTCCTGAACTTAGAAAGCATTCAGTGTTTTGTTGTTAAGCATGACATAGGTGAGGGGTTTTACCACCGATGTCTTACAAAATCAGTTTTGCCTTCTTTTCCTCCCTCCCACACATTTAATTAAGACTAAGACAACGGGGATTGGTCCAACTGAGATGACAGAGCAAAAAGCACAAAGGAGATTTCTGTACTTCCTCCTTCCAGGCTAGGTTTTGCTAGACTGACAGAACCAAGTTCCTTTCAAGAGGTGGAGGCCCCTTTACAGCTGGAATCAGCGCTAGAGAGCTAATCTCCCTATTAGGGCCCTTGCACGCTGCAGTGAGCTAAGGGCCTCCTTGCACAGGGGGCAGACACTGGCTGTCACACAGGAGAGCCTCACGAAATGGGGTGCCTGTCCCCTCTCCAGCTACCCTACTCTTCCAGGAAGCTTTCGGATGCCAGCCTCACTGCCTGCCAACCTGAGTTGGTGATAGGAGAGTCTCAGATACCCAGATCCAGAGTGACAGCAGTGGCCAGGGCCAGATTTTGATTCGTGTGTGTTTCGGGCAGTGGCTCACTAAAGAAGAGAATCGGTTATGAAGAGGAGAAGCAAATTAAGAGTTATATGGCTGGGTAAAACTGATAGCAAAGTAGTGCATCTACAATACGTGTAACCTACGGAACAAAAATTTTAATAGGGGAAAGGGATGAGCAGTCTAATCTAAAATTTGGAAAGCAAGCAATCACTCCTCCCCACCCCGCCACCCCCGCCCCGTCTGCGGTGTCGTCTCCCTCTGGGGTCTCTGCAGCTCCATCCCCCTCTCCCTGGCACGTCGCCCCGCCCACTCCACCCCCACCTGGTGGCGTTCCCCTCGTGCCCCACCCCCGGACTGGCAGAGACCACACCTGCGCAGGTTAAACCTGCAGGGACGCGCTGCCGTGGGTGGCCGGGGAAGGTGAGTCGATGTGTGCAGTGGGGTGGGAAGATGAGGCGAGAATGAGAAAACGGGCCTCCGCTAATGGCCGGTCCGCAGCCCCGGCGGAAAGGAGGCCGCGGCCGGAGGGGGGCGCCCCGGCGGCCCTCGCGCGAGCCAGCCCCTGGCTTCTCGGGGTCCTCTTCCCACGCTTCCTTCTCGCCGGTCCATACCAAAGCCCGGGGCGGGGGGAGCGGAAAGCGGACCGTTCCACTCGAGGAGGGGCGGCAGGTTAGGCCGCGGCCCGCGCCACCTGCGGCCTGGGGCGGGGGAGGGCCGGGGACTGGCTGAGCCGCCCATTCTGTTCTGTGCCGGCGCGCTGGCCGCGCCGCGCCGCCCCCCGCCCCGCCAGCCGCCCGGGAGGCCCCTCCTCCCGGCGACTCGGCGCGGAGCGAGGCCGGAGCGCTAGGCGGGGCCGCGGAGCCCGCCCCCGCGCCCCGCCCCACCCCCACGCACTCCCGCCAGCCCCCCTGCGTCCTCCTCCGCCCCCTCGCTCCCCCTGGCCCCCGCCCTTCGCCCCGCCCCCCCGCCCCTAACCTCCGCCCCGCGTGCCCGCCCTCCCCCGGCCCCGCCCCCGCGTCCGCACCGCGGTACCCCGGCCCTCGGCCCTCCGCCCCCCGCGTCCCCGCGCCGCGCCCCTGTACCCCCGGCACCCCCGCCCTTCGCCCCCGCGCCGCCTCCCCGCGTCCCCGCGCCCCCGCCCGCGCGGCCGGGGACGAGCGCCGCCGAGCGCATGCTGATCCCTGTCCTCCTCCTCCTCAGGCGGCGCTGGCGGCGGCCCCGGGACCCGCGGAAGCCGGCATGCTGGAGAAATTCGAATTGGAAGAAGAAGGTGAGTGCCCCCCGCTGGAACACGCCTCCGTTTCTACGTCGGGGCCCCGAGGGGCCGGGGCGCGGGGAGCATCGGTGTTCACGCCCCAGAGGCCGCGGGACCCCGCCGCCCACTGCCTGACCAGCTTCGGGCGGCGCGCCCTGCGGGGCCGGATTTGGAGACGCGGAGCCGGCAGAGCGTGTCCGCAGTGGCGCGCTGGTGCCTTTCGGAGGGCGAGAGCTAGCTGGGCTCCGAGGGGAGCCCCGCAACCCGGCCATCAACACGGATAGTCGGTCCTTTTGTCCTTACTAGCCGAACTCGAATGAGAGCAAGGTGACATGCAGTAGTAGTTGTTTGTAATGCCACCATACACGTAGAGGTAACCCCCGAATTATGTCTGTGGTCCATAGCGTTAAATAACACATGCTGCTTCCCTCATCTGTACTTGTGAAAATACCACCGGCAGGGTGTAGGGTGTGTCTTCTGGTTTTAATAGGGAAAGTTCAATGGGAAAACCAGAAGCGGCTTAGTGAATTGGTTTTGAGTTCAGGTGACCCTGTCATTCCATCGTTTCTGTCGCCTCTTCTCTCAGTCGTTTTTTTTTTTTCCATTTTCGATTTTCCTGCCCCGTTTTATTCTTACTTACCTGGGTCATATTTTGAAGCTGTTAAAAATGGAGTGGGGGATGAGTTTGTTTTTCGGCAAAATTAATATTTAACATGGAAAATGATGAGCTTTTACCTGGATCTTATTTTGAAAGTTAAAATTTGAAGGGGATGAGCTTGTTCTTTGGCAAAATTAGTACTTAAAATGGAATACAAGGAGCTCAAAGTCAGAAAAGAACTTTAAGATGCTTGACAATTTGAGGAATTTAAAAGACCTTCACACTATCTTGTGTACTTCCATTATTCATTTAGTGAGTTCTCTATTTTCCAAGTATTGATGGAATAAAGCTCTGGGAACAAAGAATGCGCCATGTGGATGCTGTGCCTTGTGCCAACTTTACTTTAATACCTCTGTTCATTTACAGTCAGGCAATTACTTAAATAAGCATGTACAACCAATGTGAGAATGCTACCAGACTGCAGCAGGCCAGTCAACGTTCATTTTATGTTTAGAGTCCCTGCATTTCACATACATGTTAGCCAAGAGATAATATATTCATAGTCATTATCGTTAAAAGTTTGCATCCGTATTTATTATTAACAAGCAGTTACAGGATACATTTCAGAATTTTACCGGGACTTAATTTGCATTTTATCCTACTGAAAAATAATCCAGTGTCTTCAGTCAAATCCACTTCATTATTCCTTGGTTGTATTATATTGCAGGTCGAATTTTGGGCACTGTCCATGGACCAATATGGTATGTCCTCCTTTCCATGAAGACTTTGAATGTCTAAATCATAGAGTTTTCTTTATCCCTGATTTTTGTAACATTGAAAGCCCATTACATTTAAACATTTTGCAGATTCACGTAGGAACAAGAGGAAAGCAGAAAGTACATACTATTAGAGAGGTACCATAGTTCTGGTTAAGAGTATAGGCCCAGTGTCAAATCTTATCTCCACTTCTTATTGAGCTGTGTGACCTTGGACAAGTTACTTAAACTGTGCCTTGGTTTTTCCCATTCATAAACTGGAACTCATATTGGGGTGTTTTGAGGATTGGATGAGATAATCCACATAATAGTATTTAGCACATTACTGTAAATCCACAGTAAGCATTCTCTAAATGTTAAATTACTGTTACTTTTTAAGTGCCGTTCACCAGTTGTACTGAACTCATGGACTTTTTAAGGATTTTATTAATGAATCTTCCGTAGAACTTCTTCTCAATACAGGTTTGATGGGTTTTTTCCTTACTTGAGATTAATTTAATTATGTTGCATTTCTCAAAGCAGATATGCAAGCCTTATTTCTTTTGCGTTGTTTCTGCCACTGGGATGAAAGTACAGTATTAAACCTAAGCATCTAAGAAAAGGAATTCCCCATTTTTACCCATCTGTTTTTATCTGTATTGCTGTCATTAAGGCATTCTGAATCCCACAAATAACCCGGTCAAACTTTTCTAGATTCTTAAGGAGGCGAAATGCTAGGCAATTGCTTGGAGGCCGTTAGCCAGGCTGGAAGGAGCAGTGTTGGCGTGCAGTCTAAGGTGCTCCTTTGTTTCTTTTGAACTTCAGGTTGCTTATTCATCCAGACTACGGAAAAACTGAGTATCAAGCAGAATCTTACATGTATTTGACGGGGGGGCGAATGTCTTAACAGGAAGACAGTACACCTTAAATATCCTGTGAACTGATGTGTTAGCAGCCTACATGATAGCTATTGAATAGATCCTCACTGAGTCACTAGACTTTTCTTATTCATGTAATAGCATTTGTGCCTTGCAGTCTGGAGGCGTTACTTAGATGGAGATACATTTAGTATACATGGAAACACACGGTCACTGATATTTTTGTTACCAAGTACTTTTCTATTTCTTCATAAATTACAGCAGATACTATACTTATTAGAAACAATTTGGGGGCATTAGTGAAGTTAGAGTAATCTTGTATTTACTTCTGGGAAGAAAGAAAAAATTATGCCTGTCTCCCCTGTCGTGTTCAGGTCCCCTTTTGCCCAAGTTCTGCCACCAG
This sequence comes from Camelus dromedarius, assembly GCF_036321535.1. NCBI lineage: Eukaryota > Metazoa > Chordata > Mammalia > Artiodactyla > Camelidae > Camelus > Camelus dromedarius. Next base: position 4,779,133 of record NC_087442.1, read on the forward strand.
CTGCCCACCCACTTCTTACCATCGCACCCTGACAGAGGGGACCCCCCCCCCCCAGAGCGAGAATTGATGGCACGGCTCCCTGACGGGAAAATCTTTACCACTTTCCCGTGTCTATATATAGAACACATGCAGACGCACTTCATCTGCAGCCTCACTGCCTCTTCCTGGCCAGCCACACACGCCAGTGATCGGAGAGCTTTCTATGCATAAGAACCACCGGACATCTTTTTAAAGGGCAGGTTCTCGCTCTTTGGGTCTGGGATGGGGCCTGGGAGTCTGCATTTCTGCCAGCCTCCCTAGTGCTGCTGCTTTGCAGACCCTACCCTGAATAATAAGGCTCTCCAGCGGGCCTCGGCAAACTTTTTCTGTAAAGAGCCAGATGGTCTCGGGCTCTGGCTCTGTCACGACTCCTCAGCTGGCCCGGGCAGCAGCAGAGCAGAAGGCAGCTCAGGACCAGCTCAATCCGACTGGCAGTCAAACTTTATTTACCAAAAGAGGCCAAATCTGGCTCACGAGCAGTTAGCCTGACCCCTGTTCTGTGTGTCCCTCGTGGTCCCTTAGGGCATTACGTCATTTGGAGGGTAAGACTTTCTCCTGCTCCATCTCTCCGCCCTGTCCCTCTTCCTGGCACGGCACAGCTCCACCCGGGTCTCCTCCTCCCAGGGTCCCTCCCGCATTCCTCTCACAGTCCGTCCTTCCCTGCCCGACACTTGGCACATGGTGGGTGCTCAGCGGTGCTTTGGCATCTCAGTGAGTACATTACACACTTCTCATTCCTTTTTGGGAAGGTTGGGAGGATGAAATGATTCAGTGTCTGCAGAGTGACGGGGACAGTGCCTAGCCCAAGGCAGTCACTTGATGTGTTTGCTTTTCAGATTCTTTTGTTACAGCAGTCATCCCTATTTGTTTTTATCAAGATTAAACTGTCTTGAACTTATTTAATGGCAGGGCCAAGTGCAAGGACTTTGTAAGCACTGAGACACCGCCCATGACTGCTTTTTGAAGGAGATAAGCACCCAGAAATTTATTCATGACTAATAACTCTATCATTCTGGCGCTGCTCTGCCCCTGGAAACTATCTGTGTGGTATCTCCTCACGTCCCTCTTATCATCTCAGCTGTCGCAGACTCTTCAGCTGTTTCAGGCTTTCACTAACTCCCGCTTCTTAGCCGTCTTTCCAACCGGCCTTCCCCCCTGTCCCTCACCATCTGCCTGCTTCCTTCATCCCTGGCGGTCCTTTCTGTCCTCACTGTCCCTTCTTCACCTGCAAGGCATCTCCCAAAGGGTAATCTTTTCAGAACTTAACCTCCAAACTCATTTTTCTAGCAAGACTGGCCCACCTAGTCTGCACTGATCAAAAATAGGTAAGAAGTGGGCATAAGAAGTAAAAGTGAAAGGGAAGCATTATTTTTCAGTCAAGAATCTCAGAATTTTAGCCCAGTCCTGTAGTGCAGTAGCTGTGTTCTTGGATAAGCCTTGTCTCTTGGGGCGTTGCTTTCTTGTTTTGTTTGTTGTTGTCATTGTGGGTTTTCTCTGTAAGGCAAAGCCCAGCACTTGGTGACTTGTACTTTTCCTTCCAGCTTGAAAATATGGCTTAAAGGCACCAGCAGCTGCTCTACATAGACTAGCAAAACCAAAAATGTGCTTTCACTCAAACTCATCCATTCTCAACTGGAGGATATGGCTCTGCAGTGAGCAAAGACTGGGTCTTGTCAGGGGACAGAAAATCTTAGGACAGTGGTTTGTGGCTCTCCAAGGGGCCCCTGCTCAGACCCGCCGTGTTGCTCATGGGGGCCGGACAGTTGGAGGGAAGGGCCGGGGGTGCAGGGGGTATAGAAAAACAAGGGAAGGGGGGGATGATGGGGGAAAAAAGGTTGAGAAACACTTTAACTTACTTAAGGGAGGATGTCTTCCCATGTATTTGTGGAACTTTTCAAAGTACCCCCTTATCACCTTGAGAGCGGCTTCCCGTGAGACTCTGCTGGGGCCACCTGGCCATGTGTTGACTCTAATGCGAGGGGTGCTGACCCCTGGTGGTGACAGGTTTGTGATCACAGCTGGGTTGCTCATGGTCCTGTCGGAGCGTTAGAAGGCGCTGATGATCTGCTGTCCAGGCTCCACCCTCCCTCCTGTATTTGCATCCTTAGCTTAGACTAGAGACTCACTGTTTCTTGATTATAAAAATAGTTTTAGCTTTATGAAATATTTGCAGTTAAAATTCTTCTTTAGCTGGCCGCATTTTTGAAAGCTTGCCATATCGAGTAGATTTGAGGTACACATTTTAAAGTCTGTAAAGTCAGGCTGTAGCTTCACGTTTGATGGGATCTTAGACTTGACGAGCTAGAGTAGTTGTTTTACAGACTGTGGAGGTTTGGTCATCTGAAATGGTAAGACCCTGACTGCTGTATGCGAGAAGAGCGTGCTCAGGAGGGTCTGGGAACATCCACAGGTGGGAGCTGTCCCCATTCACAAGTAACAAAATCGTCAGGAGCCAAGGCAGCGCTGAGTCATCTCCACAATGAAGGGCTTTCCACGACCTTCCCTCTGAGACCGCCTCTGTCTGCTCCTCCTTGGGCGCCCGGCAACCCCGCCAGTTGCTGGCCGGCGTCCAGAACATGCTTCAGGCTGCTCAGTGGCAGGGGATGGTTCTGTCCTACGAGGGTGCACATGACCCTTGCAAAGCCGTTATCCCAGGACCCCGGTGACTTTGTATTTTCCCTTTGGATTTTAAAGTGGGAAAACTTTGATACTGCAAAGCATTTGGAATTTACGTGAAAAAACGGGAAGAATTTTGATGTCCTTTTCCTGTGATGATAACATCCTGGTGTATATGAAGTAGGGTGAGGCACTGTTGTAAGTCCTTTACATCTGTCTCTTCTAATCCTCAAAACAAGTCTAAGAGGTAAATGTTTTATCTTTCTTGATTTAGTGAGGAGGATTTGAAGGAAGTGAGAGGATAAGTAAGTTACCTCCAGAGTACGTGTCTGGGAAGGTGGGGTCACCAGGTTTCAAACATAGTCATTAGGCGCAGAGCCCAGGCTCCGAGCCAGGCCGCATCACTGATCAGAAATAATCCTTTATTCGGAGACCCTCTTTCCATTTTCTCCCCTCCTGTTCATCCTTCAGCCCATTCCCACCACCCACCCAGGCCCACTGAGGGGGCTGCTCATGGCTTCGTTGTGCCACTCCAGGGGGCACTTAGCAGCCCTCTTCTCATCTGAGCCCTTGTCCCCAGCGATGACCACCGCCCTCCTCCCACGCAGCCGGCACCGCTGGGGTCCTCCTCATACCTGTCGGCCTGCTTGTTTCCTCCATGCTGCTTACCTTTCCCTCTTTTTCCTTTTTTTTTTTTTTTTTTTTGGTGGGAAAGGGGGAGTGGAGTAGCAGGTTTAGTGAGTCTAATTCACGTACCACACACTTGCTTCTCTTTCTTGAACATTAGGCACTGGGCTTCCTCTTGGCTCTGCCAAAGCCCACTGTGTTCTCCTGGACTCTCTGGATAGTCGTGCTGCCGTGGCTTTAGTTACCATATAGCTGTTGCCCAGGGCCTTAATCCCAGGTATTTAATTACCACGATGCTTTAGTAACTGATGACGCCCAAGTAGCTGTCTCCAGCCGGATGGCCCTTTTCAGTATTCGGTTGTCTGTTGGATGTCTCTGCCCCAGTCATTCCACTCTGTCTGTGTTCTGTCCTCCTCTCCTCCCTCCTTCCCTCTCCCCCCTCTTTTCTTTTCGCCAGCCTGATTCAGTAAATCTCACCATGTTCACCTAGTTGTTCGTTTATTTCCGTTTTTTGTTTGTTTGTTTGTTTTTTAGCAAGAATGATGTTTAGCGGCGGCTCTCACACTCCCCCACATCCCGGTAGTCAGTCCTCTCACTCTGGCCTCCTGACTTCCTGCCCTGCTCTGTGACTTCTGCCATCGCTCTGGGCCAGGCCGGCAGCATCTTTCTGTTGACTGTTAAAGAGCCCAAGCCCTCCGGCATCCACTCTGGCCCCTCCAATCCACTTCACAGGCTGCAATTAGAGATGTTTTCTAAAAACGTGCATCTAATCATGACACTTCCAGGCTTAAAAGCCTTGGCTGACTTTCCTCTGCCTCTGCTGCAGCCCACACCTCCTCCCCGCTCTCTGCGCGCCCCGCCGGCCCCTCCGTCTGCCCACCTCACCTCACACCTCCCTTCCCCTGGCCTTCTTGAAGGTCCTCAAACTGCCTTGTTCCTCCATGCCTTCTGGACTTCACACAGGCTGTTCCCTCTCCTTGGGTTGTTCTTCCCTGTCCTCTTGGCCACCTGCTAATCTTCTTCAGATCTCAGCCTAAATGTCACTTCCTTGGGGACAGTGACTTTCTGGAAGCCCCAGGCAGGCCTTCACATGTTCTCATCTCTCACAGTTGGTGGGGGCTGTTAAGGAGAGTTGCGTTTATTCATGTTTCAAGGCAATGAGAGAAAATCATTTGCCAGGTTACTGAGTGTTAATCAGAGAGCAGTGATGAGGTGTAAGATGACTCGAGGGTACCTCCCAGATGTGCCAAGGCTTCTGCTCCTAAGCGTGAAGTCAGAATAGACTCTGCGCAGTAACCTGACAGCTCAGGGGCAGCAGCCGCAGCTTGAAAAGTGATGTTAGGGGGAAGGAAACCCGCTGAAGTCGGATACTCAAAGAGGAGAGTCATTTGAGGGGAGGAAACTAACTTGGGAACCTTTTGGTCAAATTTTAGTCACTTTTTAACCTTTTCAATTTGCTGTTTCCATCCCACTTTGTGCTGTTTTCTACGTCCCTGAATTTATGTAGCATTATTGAGGTTTGTGAACTTTGTAGCACCTGATTCACTTTATCTTACCTTATACTTTGGTCACTTGTTTCTAACAGTAAGTTGCTACCAATAAATTGTTATTGTATAGATCATGTACTGTGGAATGCTGTTATTCCCTTAAGACCTCCTCAAGAATACAGACATCCACATTCTCATGTGTTTTTCACCTTTGGCTCTTACTTTTCACATTGATTCCCTAGCTTGGATGCTTGCACATATGGCATGCCCCCCCCCTTTAAGTTGCGTAATGTAATTAGTGTCACGTAATTAAGAGCATGAGTCAGACCCAGATTGAGTCCCATTTCTTCTGCTTAATAGCTGTGAGACCTTAGGCAAGTTATTTCAAGCTCCTGTTTCTTCCTGTGTAAGTAGGAAATAATACCACCTAGCTAATAGGGTCATATGTGCGTTAAATAACGCAAACTTCACACTCCCCTCAGTATCTGCTGTGTGTACAGTCTCCACAAATATAACTATGATGAAGACCTGGAAAGGACCAAAAAGGCAACTGAGCAAAAATTTTAAATCAGAGCCACCCTTAGTGCCTCGTCCAGTGACAGCTGTCTGTCCAGTGATGGCTTCGGTGTCTGTACGTCAGACTGTTCCCCGTGTGACTGCTGTTCATCCTGTCCAGCTGGCAGCGTTTGTGATTGCGTGTTTGGGTTTACTTACCCCCATTCCTCAGAGTCACTCTTCAAGAAAGATGGTGTCGTCCCCATTTTACAGATGAAGATGTTCTAGCTAAAGGGATGAAGTCATTTGCTCAAGGTCACACAGAAAGTGATGGCAGGTATGATACGGGTTTGGTCAAGATCTGCCCTGTTCTTTCTTCTACACTCACTCCCACTGGAACCTGGATTCCCTGGAGTCCCCGTTGGAGAAGACTGGCCTGCTCCCTGACACACTGGAGGAAAGGACCTGAGGCCTGTGAGCTTATGAATGAATCTTCTGTTGTTCCTGCCTTACTCTGCAAATCATTTTTTCATATTTTGATTTGAAATCATAATTCTGAACACACACGTGTAGGAAGGATGATTGCTGTACTGGAGGCAGCCAGAGGGCCCAGCAGCAGAAGGATTCCTTGTGGCACTAAGCCCCAAAGACGTGCATGCAGTTGTGGGCATATGTCTGAGCTCTGGTAAACTGAACGCGTCAAGATGTGTCAGAAGAGCATTCTGTCTGAAAGTCACACTGCAGCATGCTGGTGGGGACATGGTGACAAGCCAGTCTTAATTCACCTACTGACTCACTGGGCTGGGCTGCCATGCTGGGATTCAAGACAGTTTGCTGAATATATTCATTTCTCTCTCTTCCTCCCCCCCCCCCAAAATTCTACTGAAATGACAGCAGCCAGTGAAATTGAACCAAGAAGTAGTCTTGCTCAACAAAAGCAAAGGCTTAATTCTTGGAAAAGACCAGTGAAGTGGATAAACCTGTGTGAGGTCTGTTCAAGAAAAAAAAGTGGAAATGCAAAGCATTAGAAATTACACAGACTCCTTAATTATGAACTTGGAGGTTCAGAAAATAACATTAAAAGAAATCTGAACATATCAAATTATATCAATACATTTAAAACTCTTCAGTCACTTTTGAATAAGTTTTGTCATTTCATATTTTCCTGGTTAGTTACCTCTTTCATCAATCACCATAAAATAAAAAGTAATTAACTGAATTGTACACTTTAAATGGGTGGACTGTATGGATGTGAATTCTATCTCAATAAAGGTTTTTTTGTTTTTGTTTTTAAGTAGTTAAAGTTCCTCGCCCTTCCTCTGCCCTAGGCCTGGTATTCAGCCTGTTGATGGATGAATTCTGTAAAACTTTCAGGGAGCAGGTCATTTGAATTACTTTAGGGCATAGAAAAGGATGGCCGCTTCCTGGCCCATTCTGTGGTGTTAGCTTGATCCTGATATCAGAGCCAGATGACAGCACACAGAGAAGAAAACAAATGATTAACCTGGCATTGGAAATATGGGCAGAGCTCCTACATAAACATCAGCAGTGAGCCGTGCGGTCTGCTGTGACCAAACAAGGTTTTGTCCTGGAAACGCAAGAAGACTGCAGTTTGTTAAGAAATCCACCGAGGAATTAATGTCAACAGATTAAAGGAGAGAAGCTTCTGGTCATCTCAGTAGATACTGAAAAAGCAACTGATAGAATTCAACATATGTCCCTTAACAAAATCCTTAGTGAGCCAGAGAGAGAAGGGAGCGCCTTTCAGCTCCTGGAAGCACATCGGCCGGGCGTCATCGTGTTGTTCCTGCATCACCATTAAGGTGTCCCTTCCTCTGCTGACCTGCGGGCGCCTGGGGCTGGATCCCTGGAAGCTAACCTGGGTCCTCACTGTTGCTTCAGCTCAGTAACTGGGTTCTGCTTCCTGAGAAAGAGGAAGCATTGGCCGTGGTATATGTTTCAGCCATGTGGTTCCCAGAATTAAACGTAAAGTCATTTTAACACTGGTGGGAATCACAATCGTTTCAAAGTCACTGCTTTGTCTGTCTGTGACATTCTTTAAACATTTACTGCAACTCACTTTGAACCATCTAATTAGGGAGACTGTGCCTTTGCTTACCTACATTTTCCTTCTTAATAAGCCTTTGCCCCTTATCTAGACAACCACGTGCCTCTCCCTCTTCAGCGGATGCTTTTGCCCCCAACACACACAAAACTATAATGCCGAAAGTGTGGAAAGGGAAAAAAATCTAATGCATTTCATTTATTCTGCTACCTTATAAGTCCTGTAAAATTAGATTCAAGCCTTTACTTTGTTAATATTCATGTTTCTAAGCACTTTAGGACAACTTGTACAAGAGTTTAATCTTTTCATATATTTTTAACTTCCACATTTCCCTTTTTGCTTATTTCTTGCTCAACTATTTTCAATGGTTTTCCAAAAAGAAAAGATACTATATGAATATAGCAAACTTGCGTTTCTAAATGTAGAATAAAGTATAAAAGACACATTTTAAAGTAGCTAACCTATTGATAATCTTTTTCTCTGTGGAATTACAATGAAATGTCTACATTAAGTTAAAATGGGGATTGGAAATAAGTCAGGTGTTTATGTCTTGGGTCTTTTTTTTTAACATTTTTTATTGATTTATAATCATTTTACAATGTTGTGTCAAATTCCAGTGTAGAGCACAACTTTTCAGTTATACATGAACATATATATATTCATTGTCACATTTTTTTCCTCTGTGAGCTACCATAAGATCTTGTATATATTTCCCCATGCTATACAGTATAATCTTGTTTATCTGTTCTACAATTTTGAAATCCCAGTCTATCCCTTCCCGCCCCCCACCCCCTTGGCAACCACAAGTTTGTATTCTATGTCTATGAGTCTTTCTGTTTTGTATTTATGCTTTGTTTGTTTGTTTAGATTCCACATATGAGCAATCTCATGTGGTATTTTTCTTTCTCTTTGTGGCTTATTTCATTTAGAATGACATTCTCCAGGAGCATCCATGTTACTGCAAATGGCATTATGTTGTCAGTTTTTATGGCTGAACAGTATTCCATTGTATAAATATACCACATCTTCTTTATCCAGTCATCTGTTGATGGACATTTAGGCTGTTTCCATGTCTTGGCTATTGTAAATAGTGCTGCTATGAACACTGGGGTGCAGGTGTTATTTTGAAGTAGGGTTCTTTCTGGATATATGCCCAGGAGCAGGATTCCGGGGTCATATGGTAAGTCTATTCCTAGTCTTTTGAGGAATCTCCGTACTGTTTTCCACAGTGGCTGCACCAAACTGCATTCCCACCAGCAGTGTGGGAGGGTGGGGTTTTCCTTTTAGTGGCATTAGAGCAATGTGTAAATTTTGCTTTAAAATGCCTTTCATCCTTGCACGCTCAAGTCAGGGTTTGAATCATTACGATGACCTGTGATCATGACTTAAAATAAGGCATTCAGTTGTGGTAAATAAAACAGATGGGGGATTAACAGATATGTACTACGGTATATAAAATAGATAAACAACAAGGACCTCCTGTAGAGCACAGGGAACTATATTCCATATCTTGTAATAACCTATAATGGAAAAGAATCTGGAAAAGAATGTATATACATATAACTGAATCACTTTTCTGTACGCCTGAAACTAACACAACATTGTAAATCAACTGCACTTTGATAAAAAGAAAACTTTAAAAAGAATTTTAGGGGGCTTTGGCTCTGGGGTGGGGTGGTGTTTCCTCCCACACTTACTGCCTGTGTTGGCCAAGAGCCTCTTTCAGGTGGTGACTGGACAGTAGTTGCTTTTTCTGGCCCCGACGAGAGGCCACTGTCCCTTCAGGCTTCCCCCCACCCATCGTCCTGTGAGCCGCCTGCCCCGTGGCTGGCCGTGGAGGACACGGAGCTGGTGTGATGTGTCAGCACGCCGGCGGGGGCTGGGCAGCCGGCCGCCCTTCCCTTTCATCCCCGAGGCTGTAGTTGCACTTCTGACTGAGCGCTCTAGGGTTAGAGTGGTTTACGGGGGCGTCTGGCCCAGAGCAAGCAGAGATAATTCTGCGAGCCGCAGAAGCGGGAGGGGCAGCGTTAGAGAATCCGGGGCGGCTCCCTGAACCAGCCCGTGGCCTTCTCTTTCCGTCCCGCTCTGAGCAGCATCCCCGCCTGGGGCTCTGAGACACTGGCGGGGGTCCTTGGGCCCTCACCGCGTCTCGCTGTCTGTGTCGAGCCCCGTCCTTCTTAGACTCACAGATTACCAGTGACAGTCTGTCCCCTTCGCTTTCACGTAATTAAGACAAGATACACTGAAGAATCACACCTTCTTAGAATAATTTTTTTTACGAAATCTAGGTTAAAATTATATGTAAATAGGTTTTAGAAAATAGTATATGACCAGGGATATATGACATTTATCTCTGAAATGTGATTTCATCAAGTTTTTTGCTGTGTTTTCAGGTTTTTAAAATATGTATACAATAAAGTGAACACTTTGACATTGTCTGCAGTTTTATCCAATTGCATTACTTTTTTCAGTCCAGTAGAATTAGAAAATGGCTTCAACATAAAATGCACTTGCAAACACTTTTAAACTTAAGATCAGTGCTCTTTCACTTAAAAAAAATTACGAGGCACCTTCTCAGGTGCATTATCTCTCTGACTAAAGCATCCTTTTCCAGTCCTTCAGTTTTACAAAGACATGTATACAAATTGCTTCTTTACTGATCATTAAATTTAGAGTCACCAGCATTCTTTAAAGTTTGTGTGCTTTGTTATCATTTTTCTCTCCGCGGATAGAAATGTTACATAGTCATCTCAGATTCGTCTTTGGTCCCTCCCTCTGACCTGCGTGTCTTTCAGTGACACACAGTTAAGAGGCACGAGCTTGTCCTGACACCTTTGAGGAACTAGCTGGCGCCCGTCTGCCACCTCGGGAAGCTGCGGTCTAAGGCAGACCTGGAGCTGGTACAGGGCACGTGGCAGCCGGAGAGGGAGTTACTCACGGAGTGCCAGGGGTGTCGACCTGGAGCCGGTGCTTGTGACTCAAGGGCCTTAAGGAAGGTGCACGGGGCCCGGGTACTGAACTCGAAGGTGGCAGAGGCTCCTGAGCCGCTGTGACGAAGTGCCACAAACCTGGTAACTTAGAACAGCAGAACTTTGTTCTCCCACAGTAGGGAGGCCAGACGTCTGAGATCCGGTGTCAGTAGGGCTGGGCCCTTCTGGAGGCTCGAGGAGTCTGCCCCAGGCCTCTGTCCTGGTTCCCGCCGTCTGTGGCGGCATCACTCTCATCTCTGCCTCCATTCTGCACAGCCTTCTCCTCTGTGTCCATGTCTCCTCTCTTCAGTAAGGACATTGGTCATTGGATTTAGGACCCAACCTAATAATCCAAGATGATCTCATCTCAAGATCCTTACCTTAATTACACCCGCAAAGACCCCGTTCCAACTAAGGTCTTCTGACGCTCCAGGTGGACATATCTTTTGGGGACCACTATTCAGCCCACCTCAGAAAGGCAGGTGGGATCTCAGTGGGACACATGGGACGGGTCGAGAGCACCTGTGCGCAGAGCAGAGGCAGACACAAGGACAGGTTCCCAGAGTTCCAGGCTTCCTTTGAGAAGGAAGTATCCTAGGACATGAAATAATTCCTAGGGGGTGTGGTAGCGCGAGGTGGCCGTGAGTGACGTGGTGTGCTGTGCCTAGTGAGGACTTGTCAAGGGTGGTGTGTAATCACACCTGCTTTTTAGAGAGAGAAACACTTACTGCCACCCTTTCCTATTGAATGTGTAGAATTGTCGGCATGTAAACTTAGATGTTGCATTTTCCAGATTGTTTTGTTAACCTTCACTAATCAAACGCCTTAACATATACGTTCTACTTCCCAGCGGTGCTTACTAACAGCTCCCGCAGAGAATGATGCGTGTTATTGGAAGATGTGACATCATTCCACGGACGGGCTGCTTTCATGGACCAGTGACCCAGATGCCAGTGTGAGACTAGGGACGGACACAGTCACCAGAGAGTGGGACACTGTCTTACTCTCTTAACCCCAGCTGCCTTTGAATAGTGAGAGTTGGAACTTGCCTGCTCAGGAATTTTAAGAATTTATTCCGAATAATCTGTTATCGTTGAATGGTTTGGAGTATCTGGTTTTTTCCCTTTTGGTTCAACTCCAAATTACTCTTACTTTGTACTTCAATGCATTTCGTCCTTCAAGTTCAATTTGAGACTTCGTCATAATATAAATAACACCAAGGTGCCATTTAATCAGGAAGTTTATCCTAGATGTGGAGAAGCAATGGTATTTTATATTTTATTTTCTTTTCCTAACTTAAAACACCAACACTTTTGTCACCGACGTTATTACCTCAGTAATAATCTAGCCTTATTACAAACCACAGTGCGTTTTATTGTCATCTGTTTTACATATTCAGCTTCTTGCTTTTTTTGGTCACGCTTTTTACATTTAAAAAATAATGTTATAGATCCTTCTCATAACCCAAAGCCCCCGGAGAAAAACATCAACGCCAGGCGAGGGGCATCCTCGGAAGTGCCTGCCCAGTGCTCCTCAGAACTGCCAAGGCCGTCAGATCCGGGTGTGAGGAACTGTCACAGCCAGAGGAGCCTAAGGAGCTGGGCTGCGTGTGATGCGCTGTCCTGGAGGGATAAAAACTAAGGAAATTGCATGATTGTAACAAACATACCACATTTGAAAGACTCTAGTGACCGAGGAGACATGTCTTACCACCTGGGGGCTGGTGATGCTCTGGAGAGAACTGAGGGACCCTCTGCTCCCAGGGGACCCCAAGGGCCCCGCTCTCCACACCCCACCCGCATGGGGGCCGCAGGTGTGAGCACAGACATCCTGGGAGGGCTGAGGCCACACCACGGTGGACGGGAGAGGACACGTGCCGGCTGGAGCGCAGCCTCCGACCAGTCCTGACGTGGCGTGTCCTGTATGTGACTCAGAGTATGTGAGAGAGACAGCGAGTCTGTGCTGAGACAGACAGACAGCTCTCCTGCACAGAAGAGGTCCAGATGGTTTATGTAGCTGCTTTGCCCTCAGGGAGGTGGGGCGGACCTCCCTGCAAAGACTGCAGCACGGGAGAAGGGAAAGAGGAACTGTGGTAGGGAAACCGACAGAGCCTACCTGGGCCGGGTGATCGTGTTGGTGGCAGGTACCCTCGAACTGTGGGATGAGAAAGCACTTCACTCTCCGGTCTTCCTCTCAGAACACATAACCCCACGACTGAGATCACGAGAAAAACAATACAGATCCACGATACACGAGAAATACAGATCCAAAATGAGGGCCAGTCCGCAGAACGCCTGCCCAGCACCCCTGGAAACTGTCCGGGTCATCGAGAAAAGGAAGGGCTGAGAAGCCGTCCTGTCCCAGGCAGGCTGAGGTGCGCAGTGACTAAATGCGCCACAGCAGCGTCAGCTGTTGCCTTCAGGGGACCCCGTGTGGGGTGCACAGGAGCCTGCTTTGTCTCCACAGCCTTCCTGGAAAGCAAAAACTATTCCAAATGAAATGTTTAAATATTTTTAAAAATCGACAGGAATTTAAGTTGGTGCCCCCCAAATATGTTTAACCCAAAACTTTGAGTTTTAAAAATTCTAAAAGTTTGAATATTTGTTTTCATAGCATTTTAAGATTTTATTTCAGATAGTTCTGTCGTGATATTAATATCTATGAGACATGCACGTCTCTTACGAAAATTCTTGATTTAATTAATGGACAAAATATCTTGTAAGGGTTCCTTTCTGGGAGATGGGCTGTTACATTTTATTACTTTCCCTCTTGACTCATTCATTTGAATTTTAGGGGTATAGATATGACCGGCAGTTTGTAACTTCAGCGCTAGTTAAGTGTGTGCTTGACGGCACTGCCCTTTGAGCCCCGTGTCTGCATAAATCCCCTGCTGAACACGCTCCTGGGAAACGACTCGTTCAGCAGCATGGTAATCAGCATCCTGGCAGTGTGGGAGCAGTGACGGCAGTGTTCTGGTTCTTATCTGCAAGACGCCTACTTTCCGGTGGATAAATGTTTCCAGAAAAATGGAAGCACACCGACTTAAATTCCATCCATCCATTCATAAGCCCGGAGTTGTCCTGTGGTAGCACTCATGACGGTGTAATGACCGTCAAGTTGATGTCTCTCCTCCACTTGTCGGTGGCGTCTGCAGGGCAGCAGCGTGTGTGCTGGGCCCCCAGGGACCCCAGCCTCTAGCACAGCAGAAGCTCTTGGGAGCAGATGCTTTCAGTGCCTCCCCTGCATCCCAGTTCTCTTATTTGAACACCTCTGCCCGAGGGTGTTCTTTGGAGCAGGGCTTGTGGGTGCAGGGCAGGAATGCCAGAGGTAACCCCCAGGGTAGCCTCTAATCAGAGGGCGGGGCGGTCCTGACAAGGAGCCAGTTCGGAGGCCAGGCACAGTCTCTCTGGGTGCCCGGCAGCTGTGGCTCATTGCAGGGGCCTGTGGCCTGCTTACGGGGGCTCCCTTTTGGACTTTTTCCTTCCCTGTCTCAGTTCCCCTGGTCTCAGGGTCGGCTTTGGGAGAACCCACACTAAAACCATGGTCAATAAATAGGAATTGACAATTAATTAACCTAATAAATAAGGAAGATCCTGGTCAAAGAAATTATCATCCAGGAAGAAGAAGACCATCAGAGCTGCACCGGTGGCGCGTTCGTTTTCAGAGGAAGAGGTCACTGCAGACCTGCTTCCTCACCTTCCCAGCTCAGGGTTGGTTCCTGCCTTGTGCCTCTGCCATCCAGGACCTCTCCTGTCATGTGGTACATCCTGGTGCCCTAGTTCTCCCAACTCGTGAGCTCGGAGCACAGAGACCGTGTCTGTGTTCACCTCGTGTCTGGTCTGGGGACAGTGTCAAGCAGACAGTAGCCCCACAGGTGTCTGTGGGACACATGTGTCCAAGACTGGGTACACCGGCAGAGGTTTTGTGAGGGGAGGGTTGGAGTTGTGGACATGGATTCAGTCCCACTCTGGTCACTTCCCAAGTCTGACTTCAGGCGAGTCACTTAGTCGGGTCCTATGGAAAGTGAAGAAATGGAGGCCCACCCCGCAAGGTTGCCACAGAAATTAACTGAGGAAATTTACAGTACAACCTGCTGTCACAGTCCAGGAGTGTCTGGTCCGTGGCAAGCACCTCGGTGTTCGCTGCTTTTGTGGAGAAGATGGCACTTGAGGTTGGGTTGAAATTGAGCAAGAAGAAGTAGAGAAGGAAGTTTAAATCAAAGCAGGACAAACCAATGCAGCAAAGTGAGATTCGAGACAGGAGGGAACGCAGCCGGGAGCTGTGTGCCTGGGCACGAGAACCCAAGTGGGAGAAGGAGGTGGCGGAGGAGCCAGACCACGGAGGTTCGTGCAGGCCAGACCTGGTTGTCCGACTTTATCCCACGAGCAGCAGGGGAGGTATGCGAGAAGGGCGCTGTCCAGGAGGTGAGGGGAGTGATGGAATTATGAATTACAGTTCCCTGAACAGAGGTCAGAATGAAAGTAGAGATTTGGGAGCGGTTCACATGGTGTGTCATGAAATTGGCAAACCAGTCAGCAGACACGGAGTGTTGACCGCTGTGGGAAGTGGAGTAATGAGGAACGTGGTGGTACCGTGCTGTTTAACACTTATTTTGCTAACAGTTATTTAGCATGTATAATAAAGTAATATTTTTTCTTGGGTATTTCCCGGGTAATGTAAATCTTCCCCAGTGTGCAGGCTGGTGTGGGCGAAGCGGAGCTGTCAGTCTCTTGGACACGTGTTCTTTGCACCCGGAGGGTGGGGGGCAGATCCTTGCAGGCAGTGGGTGCTGGTCCATCCTCCAGCTACACACAGCTCCGGGGTCACAGTACATTGGCATTGCTCCAGCCAACTGTCCACTAACCTCTACAGAAATTTAAATAATAAAGGCGACATCATATATATTTGTTCACATAGTTACTGCTTTGAAGGCTCTTTTCCTCTTTGTGTGAATCCATATTCCACTTCACGTTTATGTAAATGATGCCTTTAAACTTCCACTTGTTCGTTGCTAGTATATAGAAATACAATAGCATGGTTTTTTTTTCTTTTTTATTAACTGTATTCTGTGACCTTGCTAAACTCTTTTTTTAGATCTGGAAACTTTTTTGTAGATTCTTTGGTGTTTTCCATGTAGCAAATCATACAGTCTACAAATAAAGACAGTTTTGCTCTTTCCTTTTCCATCCACATGCCTTCGTTTCTTCCTTGCCTTCCTGCACCAGCGAGGACAGTGCAGTGCTGAATGGAACGGCTTCTCGCTCTTACAGGGAAAGCATTTCTTATTTTCCATTAAGTCTGTTAGGTTTTCCATGCATTCTCTTCATCTGATAGAGGAAGTTCTCTATGACCACTGATATTTGCCTTTTTCCTTTCCTTTTTAGCAGAAGACTCAGAAAGTGGCGTTTACATGCGATTCATGAGGTCTCACAAGTGTTATGACATCGTTCCAACCAGCTCAAAGCTTGTTGTCTTTGACACCACGTTACAAGTGAGTGTGCCCAGTTTTCCTGAATTTGGGATGTGATTTGGATGGTGCTCCATAAGGTGATTTGAATCCAGCAGCCCCCGCAGTCGGTGTCAGGTCCTCTCTGCACGTCGGGCATCGTGCCGAGGTTTGGTCTGAACTCTTGGCCGTCGTGGCAGCCTGCTAAGGGGTGTGCTGTTGCCGCCCTCTATTACAGATAAAGAAACACAAGTTCTGTAGTTAAAGAACTTAAATTACAAAGCTGAATCCACAAATTCTAGAATTTAAGAACTTAATCTGCAGAGCTGGTGAGCGACGGGGTCTGGAATTTGAACACAGGTCTGTCTCATGCGTGTAGACCCTGAGCCTGTAGCCGTTAAGCTGTGCCACCTCCCACAGCATATCCTGATGGTCTTTCCTAGTTATTTAGTAGAAAAATAAAGTTGAAATAATACCAGTTAAGAAGAAAAAATTACTGAAGTGGATAATCTCTTGATGGGGAGAACTTTATTGAGCTCTCTTCACAGAAAATTTGAACCTGATTATTTTGGTATTGCAGCTCATTTTATACCAGTATGACTTACACAAATCATATATGAGAAGTCCTAAATAATACATTCAATGTAACGGTCAGAGTATATCCAGTGTAATGAAATATGTGTGCATACACATGTATACATGTGTGCATTTAGTGTGTAAATTTACACATAGATCTTTACCAAGCAAAATTGCGTTCACTTGGGTTCCCCAAAAGTAGCTGCTGAGCCAGGAATTCACGGGAAGTCAGTGTTTTATTAGGGTGTACTCCCAGGAGAGCCCCTAAGGGACCAGGGGAGGAGGGGGGCAGAGGCCCTGCAGGGGTGGATCTCAGGCAACAGCCGGGAGGGTGGCCTCCATCCATCCCTCAGCAGAACTCTGGGGGCAGAGTGCTCTTGTGAGTTCACCCCACCCTCTTTCAGCTTCATCCAGGGCTGTCCTGGGAGATGTGTGCCCAGCTCTGCCCAGCGCTCTGGGACCCCTCCCTGCCCTCCCCCTCCTGGTCTGCTGGCGCCCCCAGCAGCCCGCCCCTGCAGCTCTTCCTCACAGGACACCTGGGCTCTTGGGGCCACTTTGCTGCATTGTGTCTGCTACACAGGATTCTTGGGAATATAAAAATAGCTTTATTCTTAATTTTATTTTCCAACTGTTTTTGATTTTTGTAAACTGACCTTGTATCCTGTGACTTTACTAAATCCACTTTGGACCAGGTAACCTTCAAGGTCCCTTCTGCAACTCTTGACTCTTTGACACAAAGAAGACAGAGAAGCAACCAAATACGATTTCAGAGGGAAAGTGGCCAACAGTGACTTTAAGAAATTTAGTCTCTACCGCTGTAACTACAGATTTCAACAGTAAAATAATTAGAAATTCTGAATTCCCAAAAAAAGAACTAGGTCAGCCCATCTCACCCTCACTCCCATCCCCCTAAAGGCCTGACCATTGGTTTTCCACCAACAGAAAAGCAAGTGACAGCTGGTACAACCTATGTCCGCTTTCACTCTTACTCAGCTTTTCCCTTGCCATGAAATTGACTTTTTTCTGAATTTAGAAATTTGCCAAAGTGAGTAATACATGAAAAATGGGATGCTTTGTGGATCATCGGAGGTCACCACGCCAGTAAATATCACTTCCCTGATTAACAGAAGCTGTGCTCATCGTCTCCTGGAAGCCAGGAATCCTGTGAGGCTCTAGGCTTTAAAAGAGCTAAAGTTTGTTACCATGGAAGTAGGGGGGGTTGGCATTGGTTACAGCAAAGTGAACGATGTATTTGAAAGGGGTGCGTGGACCGTTCTGTAGACACGGCTGCAGTAGGAGCCGTGGAAACATCTCAAGGGTGAGGGAAGCAAGCGGGAGACAGAGCGCAGCCCAGAAACGGCCGGAACACCCTCAGTGAGAGGTTGCCTGATCAGATTCTGTGTGTGTGATAGGATATCACGGGGCCTCTAAGAATGAAAAAAATGTTGAGAATATACTTATTTTTAAGTTTAAAAAAAAAAGCAAGTTGCGGAACAACATTTATATACCGACCAGGTTATTCTGAGGGTACAAAGTAGCAAAGACACAACTGGTCTGGGGAACCGGAGTAACCATTTGCAAGTAAACTGAAAATGGAGGTCCAGACGTCCAGAGGCGACTCGGACAGCGGGGAGGAGCGGTGTGCTGGCCACCCGCCCCAAGACACCCAGGCAGGACTGTGACACTGCGCTGTGCCGTGTCTGCCGTGCATGGGGCCTCGGGCCTGACGACCTGGGCACCTGATGCATGTCCGGATCCTATCCACTGTGGCCGCCCTGTCCCTGCTGTCCCCGCCCCTGGCCACCTGGGTGAGGGGCGTCTGCAGCGCCGGCCCGGGCATTCTCATCGGTCAGGGTCGTGGGAGCCCAGGCTGTGGTGTGACTGAGGGGGACGAGGTGCTGCCTGGCCCGAGCGGGCACCTCCCTTCAGACACCTCCACTGAGGCCGATGCCGTGGAGCCCAGCGCTGGGGCTGGACGGCCCGATGCCACCCAGTCGGAATGGGGCACAGGTGCCTGGTCACTTGGCATCTCAAGCCAAGTTGTTCTCAGGGTTGGTGGTGAGCCAGAAACTGTTTCTCAGAAGGAAAAGAATTAACTGCAGAAGGCATGGTGTTTTGCTATTTGTTTTCTTCCCCCAAATCCAGTGGCTCACCTGTTTGTGCCTGCCAACATTCATTCAGCGCCCCCAGCACCGCCTTCGTCAGTCGCAGGCCAGTGGGGACAAGGAGCCTGACCTTGCTGCAGGGCCTTTGCTCTGGGCCCCCCTGAAAACAGCTTTCACAGGTCACTCAGTAAACGTGTCAGAGAAGCACTCAACACGTTGTATGCGTTGCTTCCAAAAGACCTCCCAAGAGTGGCCTGGGGGGCAGGGGCAGGCAAGTCTCACTGGGCAGGGGGATCTCTACTGCACCAGGCCGTGACCTCCCGCCAGCAGAGTGGATGTGGTTGTCTGGGGAACGGATGACCCCTGGCAAGGCATCTGCCCGGGAACACTTGTTACTGGGCTTCCAAGCAAAGGACAGTGCTGACCCCACAGAGACAGCAGTTTCCACTGCCAAGGGAGGCTGGGAGCATCCAGGAATCTCGGCTTGTCTTGAGTCCAGCCACTGTCCCTGTGCTGGGCTCCAGGGTGGCACTCACGTCAGAGACAGCGAGGCTGTGGACTGAATGGCGGTGATGCGGCTGCAGGGTTACAGTTTGTGTTGGAGCGAGGAAGCAGTTCAGTAGCTACAGGACAGGGGCTTTTAGGGCTGCCGTACAGACTGTCGGGTTCTCAGTGACTGAGGGTCCCGGTCTGAGCGTGCCTTCCCCTCTGCCCGAGCCCCGGCACCCTGGCAGGACTGCCCACACCACACCCTGTGTTCCTTTTGCTGCAGTGACAGCTGGTGCAGCAGCCACCTGGACCCTGTACTGTGGTGGTGACAGGGGTGGGGACAACACACTCACAGGTGATGCTTATTCCATCTTGATGTCACTGCCTGCCCAGGGCCGCGGGGATCTGCTTCTCTGCTGACCAAGAGCTCAGCACTGTGTTCAGGCCCAAAGACATGAGCCCAGTCCCAAACCCTCTGTCCCCAGAACCCTGCCTGGTGCATTTCTATGTCAGTCAGAAGCCGCACCAGCCATTGATCAGAAAATTAATGTGAACAGATGTTAGTTGGATACAAGTTAACAGGGTAACTGACAGGATAAATACTGACCTCTAAGGTGACATTCTCAAAGTGTGTTCCCAGACCTACAGCTTCAACACAAACTAGGAATTTATGGCAAACACAAATTATCAGGCCATCTCAGACCCACTATGTCAGGAAGTCATGGTGAGGCCCCGTGGTCCGTGTCATACTGAGTCCTTGTAGTGATTCCGGTTGTCTGGACCGCGAGTGAGCGCTGGTGCTTCTCTTCTACAGCCCTCTGAGGCTGGACCACCACTGCGCCGAGGCCTCATGGAGGTAAGGGAGGTCCTGTGGCGCCTCCTGTAGAGGGCACCCCATCTGGCTGGCACTGTGTCGGGGCGGGAGCAGGGGCGCCAGGGGGCTTGTCCTGCACATGACGGGAAGGTGACAGACCGGACACAGCGGCCACTGCGGGAAGGGGCAGGTGCCCAGGTGGAGCGGCAGTGTGGGGTGAGGCCCACAAGGCGTGCTGTGGTTGGCCCAAGTCCTCTCCCCCAAGTTCCTGTGTCAGAGCCCTAAGCTCCAGGTGCTGCAGAATGTGGCCTTATTTGGAAATAGGGCCATTGCAGGTGTAATTAGTTCAGCAGGCATGGGTCCTAGTCCAGAATGATTGACGTCTTTATAGAAAGGGAGACATGGACACAGAATCGTGCGCACGGTGGGGGGAGGCGCACTAAAGTGACAGTGACGGTGGAAATCAGTGTGATGCTTCCATAAGCCAAGGGTGGCTGACACACCAGCAGCTGGGCCAGAGCCTAGAACAGTTTCCTGCACAGAAACTGAACCAACCTGCCAACGCCTCGGCCTCAGTGCCCATCTCCAGGACTGCGAGACGGAAGATCTCTGTTGTTTGTGCCCAGTTGCTGGTGCTCTGACGTGGCGTCCTCGCCGACTGGCACAGGTGGCGAGCAGCGAGGCGACCCCTTCTTCCCGCCCCCGCCCTCACTCCCCCCGGCAGAGGCGGCGGCAGAGCCAGGGCAGAGCTGAGACAGGGCCACGGGGACCCAGTGCCACGAAGTGGAGCTGAAAGGGAGGCTCGGAGCCGAGTGCCAGCTGCGCTTGCATTAGTTTGATGGTGTCCCTGCTGAGCCCACTGGTTTACTGTGGTTATATTTCCTGTTTGTACAGTTCCGTGTTATCCCTGGAGCTTAGAATTCTTCCATTTTTTATTTTATTTGACTATCTCAGGCTTTTCACAGCGACTAACTGCCTAATAGGATTTTCTGTGCAGTCAGACCCGTCCCACACGTTTTCAGAGACCACTCCCACCGGCCTGCGTCCTCCTGCTCATCCCTGTCACCTGAGGCTTTCTCTGGTTTATCCCGAGAATTACCTCCACCCTCTCCTGATCCTTGAACAGATGCTTTTCTGCTTTCTTGATTTAGTCCCTGTTGGCGGAGCACTTTCTCCAGTCCACTCAGACTCCCAGAACAAAACCCCACCGACTGGGGAGTTTAACAGGAATTTCTCGCTCACAGTTCTAGGTCAGGCGCCGGCGGATTCAGTTCCTGGTGAGGCCTCTCTTCCTGGCTTGCAGGCGGTTGTCTGGACCGCGAGTGGGCGCTGGTCCTTCTCTTCTTCTACGGACACTAATCCCATCGCAGGGGCCCACCCATGCCCTCCCCTAACCCTAACCAGCTCCCAAGGCCCCACCTCCAGATACCTTCATATTGGGGGTTCAGGGGATGCACACATTGTCCATGGTGCATCCTAAGAAAAGATTCTTGAGAGGTAGTTACTTGAACAGTTAAACATTCCTTCTACTCAGTCAATAGATGGCTGTGTATAGCGGTCCGTCATTTTTGTTTAGAATTTTGAAGACATTGTTCCATTCCTTCTAGCCGCCAGTGGTGCTGAAGAGAAAGCTGTTGATTTTTTTTCATTTTTAATCTTCCATCTTTTATATGTGATTTTCCCCCTCTGAAGCTTTTGGGGTTTCTCTTAATCTCTGGTGCTCCCAAATTCCGTACGATGCATCTGGTTGTGGTCTTTTCCGTCGGACAGCTGGGCACCTGATGGGCCTGCGGCCCTGACGCACACGTCACTGGGGCTGTGTTCCTTGTGCTGACCCCTCCGTGATTCTCCTCCTGTTTCCTTTCTTCTGGAACTTCAATCAGGAGATCTTGGGCCCCCTGAATGGATCCTTAAATATTCTTATGCTGTCTCCTCTCACTACCTTTTTTCCCTACTTCTCAGAAGTTTCCTTAACCCATCTAGTGAGAGCTACACAAAACTACAATTTCTGTGGCTTCAACATTCAAGATTGTGCTGAGTGGCTCATAATCAAACATGAACACCAACAACTGGAGGAGCTTCTGCCCGCGGGTTTCACTGAAGTGTTAGGCCATCTTTTTCATTGGAAGCCACCAAATGTTCATCTCTGTTTTATTTCTGAAGCAGTTTCTACAGAAAAATAATCCTTTGATGGTGATGGGAGGTGGCTGTGGTTATTACCTATTTGAAACAATCTTCCTGTTTGTTTTCAGACCTGCCCCTCCCCACGAGCTTCTGGTCTTGGGTCTCCTGGGTCCAGCGAAAGGCCAGGCTGCTGCTCCCAACACCGGACTCTCCCCAGCTCCTGACAGGCTCCTCTAGGCTACGTGTTAACCTGCTCTGCCTGCTTTTTGTCCTGAGTATGTCCTTCTGGGCTATACTCCCTGCAGTGTGAGGATAACTTTTTAAGCAAAGATGTCAGAGACGTTCTTACTCTGCCACTTTTAAACCTGAGGAGCCATAAGGGAAACCCCAGAAAGGGGATAAAGTAGGTGCTGTGGGGGGAGAGGAGGCAGTCTCAACTTTGATTGGAGTGATCTGGGTACGTTTTGTTATGGAGTAAAAAGTTACAGGTGAGCTGGGTTTTAATAAGTGGAGTTGAAGGTAAGTTAATTAGAAGTAGAAGGAACACTGTGATATAGAGGCAAAAAAACAAAAAAAATGAAGATAAGTTCCCAGACTAAAGAGTCCGCTGACCTACAGCGGTCAGGCCGGGGCTGGACGGCGGAGGGTCCAGGACCCCATACCTAAGAAGCTGGACCTTCTTTACGCAGTGGAGAGCCATCGAAGACAAGGAGAGAGGCCGTCAGATACTGTTAAATTCATTTGACAAACTCTGATGTAAAAATTTAGTAAGCTGTATCAGTTTTAAAGAGCTTTAGCTATTCATCAGTATTAATTTTAAAAGCCCCACAATCAACTTAATTACTTAGAATCAGGGTGAATCTGTGTGTAGAAAGCAGTGACGCATGCCAGGAACCAGATTCCCATTTTTTGGAAACATCGATATGCTATTTGGCAGTAGTGCCAGAGTCCCTTAGCACAACTAAGGCCTGCTTAGTATTGTAAAAATCATTTCATTTAAAAATTTTATTTTCCATCTTTACTTATCTAATTATCCTATTTTGTTGTTTGAAAATCCTATTAAAATCTAAGTTTTAAATTAGTAACAGTTTGAGCAAATTGCATATCAATTGAGAGGAAATTTACAAAGGTACTCAAGACCCATGGAGTTTTTTCCTGAAATTAGAACTAGATGGTGCCAGTCCTCTTTTTATCCTGTTTATTGGTTAATTGGTAACACCCTGCACCTCCTATAATTGTGAAGAATTTTCTAAGTGTAGCTTTAAATTGCTCCTCAAACAACTCCTTGCACGTGGTGTTAAGAAAGCCAGCTTTCAGGTTTTGTGATTGTGCGGAAGCTGAAGCCAAACCACAGGCGCTGCAGGCAGGGCTACGATGGGGGACTTAGTCACGTCCCCGTTAAGATACCGTGAGTGTGTCCTGTCCGCTCCAGTGTTCCCGTGGGCCCGGAGGACAGAGTTGTGCCTCCCTCCTGCTGTGTGGACATGTCAGCAGTTCGTGTGGGTGAAATTGAAACCACACATCTTTCTCTGTCTGCCTGTGGTTTGGTCAGTACAGAGTGGAAAATTAAAGCTTTTATTCTTTTTGGCACTTAATTTCAAACATCTTCATGCCAAGTCCCGTTTGTAACTAAGACTGTCGAGGCTCAGAGAGGGTGAAGGTACGAGCCGAAGAGAAGTCGAGGTCCGTCTGGTTGGTCTTTGACTTCACCCCGCGGCCCCGCCCTGGCGGTGGATTGGTTCCCCTCTGGCAGACACGACGGCACTTCTCACACTGAATCCCCAGTGTGCCCTTTGGGGTTGCGCTGCTGCCTCACTGTCCACCTGGCCAGTGACCCGTCCAGTATCGCAGCGTATCGGCAGAGTGACCGGAAGTCGGCGCACGTTGCCAGCCCCTCCCTAGTGTCACCGGCCTGTCCCCCGCCGCACACATGAGCGTCAGTGCCGTGCAGTCGTCCCCGTCTGTTTTCTCCGCAGTGGCCTTGAGCCTCACTTGGTGACGCTGAAGCGTGTGGGGCTGCTGGGGAGCTCTTCGGCAGCGGAGCAGTCGGAGGCAGTTCTGCGTTTCTGAGGGAACAGCCATTATATGGAGTGTTGAAGTCAGACCCCTGCTTCTGTTGGTGTCCCCGTCGGTCCCATTGCCGCTGCTTTGAAAGTCTGTTTTTCCTCTAGTTGATCTTCTCTTTGCCTTTGATTGTTAGCATCTTGTCTATGATGTGCCGGGTGTGATTTTCTTTGTATTTTTCCTGCCTGGGTTTTATTTGATTCTTTTGACAGACTCCAATTTTCTACTGAAATTCACCTATTTGAAGATGATTTGGAAAATACCTTCAGAAAAATTCCAGAGTGACTTTGGCACTGAGTTCATATCTTTCTTTTCTCTCATGAACTGTAGCTCCTGAGTCCTGCCTGTGTGATGCCCCCTGCCCCCGGCTCTGCTTTCGAATCACAACTTGTACGTTTATCCAACTTCTGTAGTTTTCAGCTGTTTCATCAGGGCCGAACCAGAACTTTCTGGAATGGCTTTCTAACAGCTGCGGTCACTTAGGGTTCCATGAATGATCCTGATGAATGATTTTAATACTGGTTTTATCTGCTAAATCTGTTATTTTGGAGAAAACAGTAAGTACTTTGTGGTTTTAAAAGTGCCCCCACTCCCTGCCTACTCCAGCAGGTTTAGAAAAACAAGTTAAGTAGATATTTAACGTGTTTCAAAATCTGTTTATCTGTGCCTTTCCCGCATATCCTTTCATAATGTTTCCTAGGATAACAGGCAAGGGTTCCAAGCACGTCGCCCAGGTAGAAGTAGCACCGCCACTGCACAGCCCTGGGTGCTGTTCAGTGACACAGACAGTAGGAGTATTTTTGTGATTCTTGATAACAAGCTGTGGTTCAAAAACTATTTTACCAGTTGATGGACTCCATTTAGTTACTGTTTCTCTCATGTGGTTGGGTTTTCTCTGCTCACCTCCTCTTCCCCGTTCTCTGCTGGTTCCTCCATCTGATGGACGGGGTCCCTGCTGTACTCAGGGTGCGGCGCCGGACTCGGCTGAGACAAGGGTGGAAGGTAACTAGTGAGAGGCCCCCTTTCCCACCAGTCGTCCTTCTCCTCCCGTGTAGGTGAACCAGGCACCTGCGTGAGTCATTCTAAATTAGGGCAGGATGTGTCACAATAAAGGCAGAAACAGGTGCTGAATTATTCATCCTACTCTGGTTTGAAGCTCTGGGTTCCTGTAATTCTCTCATTTTTTTCACTGTTAAGTAACAAGGGGCTTGGGAATATAGTGAGTAAGAAAATAATCTTTCTTTCTTAGTTAAAAAGATAACTATACCACAGCATAAAAAGAAACTTTTAAGAAATTTACTGCCTTGGCTCCTTAGTATAGAAGTTTAAATTTTTTTGCTTATTTCTCTTTGATCTTTTCCATTTAAACACACGTTTTGTATCATTGTAATGCATAATTTGATAGTGTGCATTTTCACTGCCATAAACCTTTTTTTACTTCAATATAGTCCTTATAATTATACTGTTTGATTTTTTTTTTCTCATTGGTATGCCAGTATTTAACAAGTTTTCTTTTGTTGGAGGCAGTTCTTTTTCCAGTTTTTCAGTTTTAGAAATAATGTCACATTGAACATCTTTAATTTAGGGATCCTACTGCTAAAATTTTTTTATGGGTAAATAATTTGACAGAGAAAAAGCTAGTACACAAACAGCGTGAATATCTTTGTGACACAAGCTGTGGCTCAAAAACTGTTCTGACAATTTATGATGCCACCGGTGGTTTTACAGCTGCACTTGGATTAGGTGCTGTAACTAAAAAATAGTGGCTTATTTAGAAGCTATAAATGATACTTTAAATTCAGTTTTAATTTTCACTTCTTTAATTATCAGTACAGTTGAGCCATTTTCCATACGTTTATTAGTTCTCTGTATTTAGAGGTTGTTTTTCAGCACCGAGCTTTTGACTTTTATTAAATCACCTCTGGTGCCGTCTTTCACTGTCTTGGTGTCCCAGAGGGTGTGTGTCCTGAGGGCTCAGTGAGGTACCGTGTGTGAGCCCCTCTGAACAGGGCCCAACCCACAGCAGGCGTGCGGTGAATGTTTGTAGAAGGTATAAAATTACGAGTACATTACATTTTCATACCGTCTCTTTCTCAAACTCAAGGACATGAGGAGGCATGCTTGTTTTGTTATTGAACTTATGAAAAACATTTTCATTTCAAGTAATTTGATATAACTTCAGTGTTTTCAGATGAACTAATAACCACATATAGGAGAGATTAAACTCTGAAATTTTAATTCTCTAATATGGTTTTAATTATTTAAAGTCTGTATTCAAGAGTCTTTAGATACAATAAGAAAAAATTTTTGAAGTTAATTGCATTGTTTCGGATTCTAAAAATAATCTTCAATTCCTCTATACCTTTCGATATAATACAAAAGCATATTGCTCATGCTAATAACTTCATTTATTTCTTAGCTTACCAAACCTTAATGTTGAAGGTAAGGTTTGGCAGGCTGTTTTAGTTGAAGGCATTTTCTTCCCTGCACATGCGTGGACTTTAGAAGTGTGTGTGTTGTTTCTCTCGTTTGTCTTAGGTTAAAAAGGCCTTCTTTGCCTTAGTAGCCAATGGTGTGCGAGCAGCGCCTCTATGGGAGAGTAAGAAGCAGAGCTTTGTAGGTAAGCAGCGCGGCCCCGGGAAGAATCTGAGAACCTGAGGCATTTTAATAGGTGCTGGTTTGGAAAGCAGCTTAGTCAACATGTTACCAAGTTAAAGAACATTCTTGCTTTTACATCCTGGGTGAGGTGGGGCTGCTAAGTAAACTCAAAACAGTGATATACTTATATTGATTTTTTTTAAAAAATATTTCTTTCCTGAGTTTCTTTTGATTCAGCGCCTTCTTGGCTCCAAAGGCTGCTCCGTGCTTTGCCAGCACCGGAAGCCCAGGGAACGCGGCCCCCAGGCTGTGGTCTGACATCCACCTGTCGGCCACCTTTGCTCACATTCCCACCTGGGGGCATCCCTGCCTCCTCTCTCTCATTTGCCTTTCTCACACGGCAAATGAAGTGATGAAAACGTGATTGATACCTTTCCTAGATCGTTGTTAAGCTGTTGAAAATATTGTGTAACTAACTTACAGTCTCCAAGCCCCATAATTTCTCATCTTATGGATCGTAGTGGACAATGGATAGTGTCCCTCTTAGTAGGCATCACATTATTTTGAAATTACTGCTTCATGTCTGCCTTTCCTGAATTTCCAGCGTCCTCAGGGGGAAGGTTCTTCATCTCTGCAGTTCTGGTGTCTGGCACAGAGTGGGCACTTAATAAACAGTGCCTAGGAAAGCCCGTTTTTAGAATGCTTCTCAGAAAACAATCCAAGTGCCATCACAAGCGTCATGTTTCTCAAACTTATGGGATGTTTTATTTTATTTTAAACGATCTTAAATTAGTTACATGTAGCTGCCAGTCTTTTGTGATGTTTTGTAACACTGGGAAAGTTTTCTCAGCGAATTGCCAAATACTGTGATTAATTCCATTAATTACCATCAGATTTAATTTCAGCTAAATTTGTGTATCTTAGTTTGGTGTAGATAATTAACAGAGTAATAGTTTTAAGTAATATGTTAAGCTGTGCTTACAATCCCTAAAGTGTATTTTAGAAGGTTTTCTAGTAACTATTCCAGGTTTGCTTGTCCTTTGACATTTTTCTTTGATGTTTTGATAGTTTCATATTTAACATATAATTCTTTGTTCCAGGAATGCTAACAATTACAGATTTCATTAATATACTACATAGATACTATAAATCACCCATGGTAAGTGCCAGAAATCCTTGTGTCAGTAAGTGGAGCTGTGTATTTCTACCTGTGTGTATAGGGCTGCGTGTGTGTGTGTGTGTGTGTGTTCAGATTTTGTGTTTTTTTCCTTTTTTGGTTGAAGACTGGTGGTGCTGTTGGTTGATTTTTGCAGATACATATAATGTTCAGGAAACCTCAGCATAAATCAGTCTGATGTTTGAAGCTTGAAGAAGGTAGTCTCAGGAAAAATGAAAGGCAATAATAGCTTTTTTATTCAGCTTTCAGAAATCCTCAGATTAGTGGAACTCTTAGGGTATGGATTTCATCAAATTTCAGATCTTTGGCGGCATTAAGGGCAGGTTGTAGTGTCGGGGCTCCGCCTGGGGCCCCTCGGGGCGGGAGGCTGAACGACACGGCTTGTCCTCCCGGCTTGCGCATCGGGTGCGGCTTCATGCAGTTACCCCGAAATTTTATAACAAGAACTGTAAGTACTCTGTGGTTTTAAAGAAGTAAAAATTAAAATTGGAGAAACTCAACTTTGACATTTTTCTGCCAGTTAAGAAATGACTGCTGCTGGCTGATTTTAGTGGCAGAACTCCCTGGTCCCTGGTCCCGCTGTTGTGTAAGAGCATAGCGAGAAGAAGGCACATGGCCCCTCTGTCTGACGCTGTGATTTTTGTGATTCTATCAGCTTATTTGGTTTCTGGTTTTGGTTTTGGTTGTTTTGGGTTTTGTTTTTGTTTTTTTGGCAACAGTGGGAAAGACAGAATTATATACTTTGTTTAACTAGTACTGTTTTGAGTATCTAATAGGTAAAAGATCCAATTAATACTGTTTTTACACATAACGGTCAGAATTGCCCAATAATTAAATTCCTAGTAAAACGGGAAAATAAGTTTCTTCATAAGACATACTCTTAAAAGGAAGTTTCACCTAAGACTTAGTAAGTATTCCGTATTTATGTCACATGACGCATCTGATTTCTTAATACTACCAGTGCAGCTGAATATTGGTTTTCTTTATATTGGTCATATCTCTGCTTTTGAACTAGCAAAATCAACACAAATATGATTACTAAGTGGATATATTTTGATAAAATGTAGCTAAATCCCATAGAGTAAGTCTCAGCGGTAGCTAATTAAATCAGAATTTCTGAAGAGCATTTATAACTAAATATGCAGTCCTAAGTTTTTCTTAATTCTTGAGGATACACTTTTTTCTCCACGTTTTTCCTCATTTTAAAATTAGAAACAAAAGTGCTATTGTGAAAACTATGGCTTATTTCATTTTTAAGCATTTATCATTAGTATATAAAACAATTGACTTATATATTAACCTTTTATTTTAAAAGATTCACTTATTCTAGTAGTTTTTTTTTAACATTTGTTAGGATTTTCTGTGTACATAATGATGTTACCTGCGAATACAGTCAGTTGTACCTACACCGTTTTTTTTCTTTTCTTTTTTCTTTTTTTTTAATGGAGATACTGGGGATTGAACCCAGGACCTCATGCATGCTAAGCACACACTCTACCACTGAGATGTACTCCAAACCCACACACACCATTTATTGAAAAGACATTCTTTTTGTCATAGAATTGTTTTACTGCCTTAAATGTGGGTCTGTTGCTGGGTTCTGTCCTGTTCCGTTGTTCTGCCTGTCTGTCTCTGTGCCAGTACCATAGTCTCTTGGTAACTACTGAAAAAAGAAAAAAGAAAAAAAAAAGCCTGTTGGTACCACTGGGAGTCTGCAGATCAGTTGGGGAGGAACTGGCATCTTAGCAGCATTGAGTCTTGCAGTCTGTGGACACGGTGCTTCCTTTCCTGCTTTGTTTCGTTGGCTGAGGCCTCCAGTGCAGCACTGAGTCACAAGAGCAGACCTCCCTGCTGTGTCCGTCTCAGAGGGCAAGCACTCGTTTCCACTGACACGAGTGGCTCAGCTGTGGTTTTCCGCAGATGCCCTTTCTCGTGCTGACAGTGTTCCTCCTTTCCCAGGTTTGCCGGACGTTTGCGTCATGAGTGGATGTTGAATTGTGTTTGGTGCTTTCTCTGTGGCTATTGAGATCATATTTTTTTCCTCCATTCTGTTAGATATTATTTCTTCAAATATTTTTCTGTCCCCTCCCCTACTTTCTGGGATTCTAGTTACTCAACTGAGACTCTCTTGTTCTGTGGGGGTTTTCCCAGTATTTTTTTCTCTGTGCTTCATTTCAAATATATTTTATTGCTATGTCTTCAGTTTCACTGTTCTTTTCCTCCATAATATCTAATCTTCTATTATTTTTTTTCCTTTCAGATATAGTATAATGTCTGTTCTAGAAATTCCATTTGGTTCTTTTTTATATTTTCCTTTTCTCTCCTTGTTATGTTCACGTTTTCCTTTAAATCCCTGACATATTGCTTCAGTTGTTGTATGTCTGAGATATCTGCCATGTATTATCAGATGCTTTTTCCATCATCTCTGTTCTGGGTCTGATTCTAGTGACTAGTTTTTCTCCTGTTACGGGTCACATTTTCCTGCTTTTTGCAAATATAATCATTTCTAGTGGATGCTGGACATTGTTAATGTTATGTAGTTGAACATCTGTATTGTCTTCCTAGGCAGACAAACTGCTTGCAGATCCTTTTTTAAAAAGTTTTATTGAGATGTGATTCATATATCTTATATTTCCCCCATTTAGAGTATACAATTCAGTGACTTTCAGTATATTCAGAGTTGTGCAGCCATCCCTTAGAATCAATTCTGGAACATTCTCATTACCCCCAAAAGAAACGTCACACCATTTTAGCTGCGACATGCTACGAGTCTGCCATCACCTCCAGCCCTAGACAACCACTGATCTACTTTGTCGCTATAGATTTGCCTGTACTGGACATCTCATATAAATGGAATTATACAACATGTGGTCCTTTGTGACTGGCTTCTTTCACTTAACATAGTGTTTTCAAGGTGCCTCCATGTTGCAGCATATATCGGTGCTTCATTTTTTTTTTATTGCCGAATAATATTCCATTGTATGGCTATCCCACATTTTACTTATCCATTCATCAGTTGATGGACATTTGAATGGTTTCCACTTTTTTAGCTATTGTGAATAATGCTGCTATGAACATTCATGTACAAGTATTTAATGTGGATATATGTTTTCATTTCTCTTGGGTACAGACCTCGGAGTAGAACTTCTGGATCACGTGGTAACCTTTGTTTAACTATGTGAGGAATTGCCAGACTTTTCCACAGCAGCTGCATCATTTTGCATTGCCCCCAGCCGTGGATGTGGGTTTCAGTTTCTCCACATCCTCACTGACACATGTCACTGTCTCTTTTTGATGATAGCCATTCTAGTGGATGACAATTGGTTATCTCATTGTTACTTTGATTTCCTTTTCCATGGTGGCAAGGGATGTTGAGTATCTTTTTCCATGCTTATTTAGAGGCTTGGTTTTAAGCTTTGTTGGGGCGTTAATCTTTGCTAGCTGGTTTAGTTCTATTAATACTTCTGGGACCTCCGTGGAATTCCCTGGTTGTTCAGCAAGGACTCTCCACTCTGCCTGGTCAGAAGGCAACTGTCTTTCGGTGTCTGCCGGGTCTCACGTCGTGTCATCCATGCGTGCCCCGCTTAGTGATCAGTCAGCACCTCTAGGAGCTCTCTTTGTGGTCTTCTCTTTTTCTGGACAGCTCCCTCCCGTCTGCTGGTACTCTGCCCTGCAAGTTCCATTCGGCTCAGTCTGCCCAGGCTTTGATTTCTGCCTCCTCATCTCTGAGACTGTCACCCTCAGCATCACAGTCCAGGAAGCGCCTCCGGAGAGAGACGCAGCGGCCACGGGGCTCAGCGTGCTTGCTTCCCTTCCCTCGGGGATGACAGGCCTGCCGAGCATGTTGTCTCGTGTCTGAGAACAGCTGTTTCACAGATTCCGTCCCGTTTTCTAGTTGTTCTCTGCTTCTGCAGGAGACTAAGTGTGGTCCCATGGGCTCCCTCATGGCCGATAGAGAGAGCTCCATTAATATTTTAGCCATGCCTTTTTGCACTGTTCTGTTGTTTTGTGGTTGCTGTATGAGTTTCAGTATCAATTTTAACTCACCAAAACCTATTTAGCGTTAATATTGGAATTATATGAAAAGTATAGTTCTATTTAATCTACCCCTGTCGTTTTTATTTTAAACAAAATGAAGGGTAAAAGGAAAAAAGTTCATTTTTTGTATTTACCCCAGTAGGTGCCATTTGCTCCTCCTCTGTGGATCTGAGTCACCCTCTGTTAGCGTTCCCTTCCCCTGAAGGACTCCCACCTGCATCCGTGTAGTCCGCATCTTGCTGGTAATAAATTCTCTCCGTTTTTGTTCATCTGACAATGTCATTATTTCATCTTGATTTTTAAAGGCCAGTTTTGCTGTTTCATAGAGACTGAGAAGTCAGTAGAAACTGCCACCCTCATGTCCTCTGTGTGATGCACCATTCCTTTCTGGCTCAAGACTTTTCTCTTTAACTTTGAATTTCAGCTGTTACCTGTGATGTGTCTTTGTATTTATCTTGCTCCAGGTGTGTTGAGTTTCCATGATCTTCTAAGTTGGTTTTCTGCCTAATTGGGGAAGTTTTGGCTGCTGTCTCCTCAGATACTTTATCCCATTCTTTCTCTCCTCTCCTGGGACGCTGCCTGCTTGTGTGTTAGACCACTTGCCGCTGTCCCCTGGGCCTCTGAGACTGTTCGTTTTCCAGTCTTTATTTTGTCATTGATCTTCAGATTGGGTGATTTCTGTTGCTCTGTCTTAAACTCACCAGTTCTTCCTTGGTGATTGCCTATCTTATTTTCAAACCTTATTCCTATTAAACATTTCTTTTCAGTGAGATTAGGAGCTTAAACATGAAAGAATTTGTAGCTTCTTTATTTTTCTCTGGCTGATTTTCTACAAGATGGAAGTGGAACGTTTGAACTGGAATGTTCATGTGTGTTTTGGAAAGAACTGCTCTTTATGAGGACAGCCAAGGGTGCTGCTTCTCCCGTCAGCCCCTGCATTTACACACGTGTAGGGACTGGACAGCTTGGGGTTTTTTAACTATTAAATTTTGTGCTCGAGCAGTGGTTGTGCCCTCCCCTCCCTCTGCAGAGCCCGGGGGGGCGTTCATTTCCACTTGGTGGTGGTGGGCTCCTGCTTCTCCTCCCCTAACCTGGGCCATTCAGCTCTTTCTCTTCTCTAGCTCCTCTGCTCTTTCTGAGTGGCTTCTCTTCTTTGGAAATCAGAGTCCAGTTCCTCAACCCTTGGTCCTTGGTGTCCTTGGCCCTTGCCGGTTGACATTGTCGGCCGTCAGAGTCCTGCTCAGCAGTCACCTTAGTGACAGAGCTCCCTGTGTGGGTCTCCCTCGAGCAGAATCAGTCACTGTTTCGGTGTTCCCGTCACCTAACCTTACGGCACCTTTCACGTTGTATTCTGCTTGGTTGTAGGGCCGTGTTTCCCAACGGGGAGTGATTTTGCCTCAGGAGACATTTGTCAGTGTCTGGAGACATTTTTTCATCACAGCTGCAGAAGGATGGCGTGGTTCTACTGGTGTCCAGCGGGCAGGGGCCGGGGGTGCTGCTGGACACCCTGCAGTGCACAGGAGGCCCCACGGCAGAGAACCGTCCGGCCTAAAACGTCAGCAGCGCCAAGGCTGAGAAATGCTGTTGTGGGGTGTTGGACGTTCTCTGAGGTGGAGCCTGAGTCTTACTCATGTTTGTACCTTTTGCACACACATACACGCACACGCTCACACTCTCTCTCACACACACACAGCTTCCCCTGTGCCAGGCCCAAACAGCCCTGCTTCATAATGGTCCCCCGTGTTAGCTGTCTTGTCCGCGCTGACGGCTGCAGCTGGAGGTCTGAGGGGCTGTGCGGGAGGAGGGCAGGGAGGCCTGCGCGCTGCCGAGCACTGGCATCTCAGAACTGCCTGAGTCAGGTGTAGACCAGGATGTTCCACTTGAAACTGAAAATCACAGCCTCACCTTCCTCAGGCGTCTTCTCTGTCCTGGATAATATCAGTCAGTCACCTAGCATCAGAATTGGGGTTCTTACTATTCATTCATCTCTCTCTCCCCTACTTAATTATTCTCTGAACCTTCTGGCTCTTCCTTCCAGCTCCCCCCACATTCCCACAGTCACCATTCAGGACCTAACTCACCTGACACTCAGTTTTGCACCTGGTCCCGGAGCTCATGCCCATCGGTGCCAGCCCGGCCTCCGCTCCGACATGGAGCCGCTGTCGGGTCGTCCCCAGACCCTCACTCCTGTCCTTCAGTGCGGTCTTCTGTCTGTGATTCAGGATTGTGAGGAAGTCTTTTTTTGCTCTCCAGGCCCCTCCTTGAATTTTTCTTCTTTATGTAAAGTCCACTCCACACGCGGAGCTTGGCTGAAATCTGCCTCCTCGACGTTTTCCTTGCTGACCTCTGCTCACCCCCGCTTCTCCTGCGTCCCTGTCCTGAACCTGGTAGGGTATGAGCTGATCCATATGCTTTCTTCACTTGCTGTTGGCATTTTTATATTGGACTGTCTCAATGTCGCCAGCTGGATTTTAAGCTCCAAGAAGAGGCCAGGTTTTCCTGTCGCAGGCACCCCCGGAAGTCCCGAGTAGTAATGCTGCAGATGGCGGAGTGACTGTCTTAAGCTGAGCCAGGCGTGGCGGCGCTCTGTGCCAGGCTCCCTCCCGCAGTCCTCACGGAAGCTGGATGTGGGGCCTTTTATCCCCTTGTTTAGGAAGGGAAACAGATTCAGAGACACTGAGTGCTTTAGCCGAGAGCAGCAGCTCAGCCGCGGTGAGACACGTGCCAGCGACTGCGGGTGACTCCGGCTGCAGCCGCTGTCCAGCCTCCAGGCCTTGCACCCCGTCTGCCTTTGTGAAGACCACCCCTGTGGTCCAGGCACAGCCTGATCCAGCAGCTTAACTGTAGGACATCATTTAACCAACTGCCCTCTTTAAATTAAAGATGCCAAACATCTGTGGGAGTGTGTGTGTGTGTGTGTGTGTTCGTACATATATATGTCGGTGTGTGTTTTAAAGTTCAAGTGTATCAGAAGCTTTAAGTTAATGAAAATAATGTTTATTTATTATGTTTTAAATTTATAAAACATCTTCAAATAAATGTAGAGCATTTTATGTTTCTCATTTATATTTCCAGTATTTTGGAATTACCTTATTTCCATCTGCTAAATTATGGGACTCAGCAGTAGTTATGCAGTAATTTTTTTTTCTTGTGTTGTATATGTAAACATTTTTAAACAGGAATTTTTCTTATTTCCAGGTACAGATTTATGAATTAGAGGAACATAAGATTGAAACATGGAGGGGTAAGCTCGATTGGGTGTTAAAAATCTTTTAGTATCAGAAAAAAAAATGTTGTACTTATGGGTAAAATGTTTTAATTTCACAGGTCCTCTTCTCTCTGCTTAATAATTACATTACATTATTACATTTACATTAATTAAAACATTAACTTTTATCTTAATTTTGATAGTATGGTATACTACTATAAATATTACCCACTCTGTTTAATAGACAAATGTAGAGAACCTGTAGCAAGTGTTTATACTAAGGCTGGGATACGGGTAAGTACCCAGTGCCTGAGTCTCTGCCCCCAGCAGAGCCACCACTCACTACTAAGTATCACCTCCCAAATGTTAGTCTTTGCAGAGAAAATGTACTAAAGGAGTGCCTGAAATTAACAAAATCAAGCATCTCTTCCTATTTAAATTTAATCATTATTTCTTTACAAATTATGGAAAAACAGAGAAAAAGTGAACTTTAAACTAGATGATTTGGATTCAAGCATGTGAAAATCACTCCAAGATTGCTTAATTTTGTTTGTAACATTGAAATTCACCCTTTACAATCAAATACCCTTTCCTAAAATGTAGCCATTTTAAAATTGTAATTTCACGATTATAAAATTGTTCTGTCTTAATGACAGTCGTCCTGCTGGGCTGGTGGAAAGGGGGCAGGGGACCTGTCAGTAGGAGTATCAGAGAGAGGCCTGGGGTGGTGTCGCTGAGGAGGGAGTGAGCCTTCACAGGGTATTCCAGGAGAAACCTGGATAGGAATGGAGGGAGAACTGAAGGATTTTTTTTTTAAATAGCTCGACAGTGGTTTTTTTTGTTTGTTTGTTTGTTTTAATTAAAGTATGAAGGAAATTTTTTTAATTTATAACTGAAAATTAGCTTTGTACTTCCCATTACCTGCTTGGTATGATAAGTAACCTTTGTGACTGGCTGCAAAATCTGAACATCTGTTAGAATTCTCTAAAGGGCTGGGTGTCTTTCAATCTCATATATTTAGAAGTTTCCTTGAGTGATAGCCTTGATTTATGATGCTTTATCAAGTCAAACCGTAGTATGTCAACTTGGGATCCACTGCCTATTATGAAGTGAATGTATATTTTAACACCAAGACAGATAACTTCTTATCAAATTCTACTGTATAAATAATGATAGACCAAGGTGTATTTACATTTTGACTTTACATGGTATTTGGTAGTAGAAGTAATAATAATGTTGAGATACTCTTGAATGCCTTCTGTATAGAAACCTTGGTGGAGCAAATTAATTACAGTTTATCTTTACAAAGATAATTTCTGCATACTAGAAAGGTCCCCAGCTGTAGTATATTCAGCTCCGGTATGGTCAAGTAAAACTTAATAACGTTTAAAGAACAAAGTTGTTATAACTATTTTGTTTTAACTTAAGAAAATTCGTTTTAAAGGATTTCATAAATGCTTCGTTTCTTGAGGGTGATAGTGACCTGGTAGCATTCTAGTGACCTCTGCTGGTATTGCTTTTTTATCAGATTTCTTGACTTTTCTTTTGATTTTTACAACATCTA
This sequence comes from Camelus dromedarius, assembly GCF_036321535.1. Lineage (NCBI taxonomy): Eukaryota > Metazoa > Chordata > Mammalia > Artiodactyla > Camelidae > Camelus > Camelus dromedarius. The sequence goes on from NC_087442.1 coordinate 4,815,634, forward strand.
TTATAATACTGTTTTTAAATACTTAACCTTTCCACAAAGGCAACAACCTGAAAACAGTTTGGAAGTTGTTTAAAATAGCTGTAACTATAATTAACACAATAGTTTTCAGTAAATTAATTTGATTTGGTTTTTCAATCCCATTTGGGTTAAATAATGCTAATTATTACCTGTAAATTGAAGGGTACTTTATGTAATAATTGTAAACAGCAAATATGTTACTAATTACATATTTTCTTTCCATAAATACAGAGCTTTATTTACAAGAAACATTTAAGCCTTTAGTGAATATTTCTCCAGATGCAAGGTAAACTTGTGAAGTTTTTCTCCTTTGAAAGCATTCATTCATTCAGATTCATCTGTTTCATTACTATGGTTGATAGATTTTTTTCTAGATAGGGGCCAGCCTCCTTAATTCCAAATATTAAATTTAGGAAACTTAGAGACAATAGAAATCACAGCCATTGCTGGTCCAAAGGACTGATAATGGACTAGGAAGATGGCCATACTAAGTATTTTTAAAATCCAGATCACCTGCAGCAGAAACCAACTAGGGAGGTTGGTAAAATGGCAGATTCCTGGGTTCTTCCAACATATTAAATCAGTCTTTGGAAGGTTTTAGTGCCCAGGAATGTACATTAAAACAATTCCCCCAGGGATTCTGACATGCACTGAAATTGAAAAATCAGTCTTATTAGACATTGGTCCAGAGGTGGTCAGAGGAATGGGCCACCCTCTCGGTAGTCTTCCAACCTGCAGGTCTTCATCCAAGCCTCTGGACGGCTCGGATACACTCCCACACTGGTATAAAAGCATTCTTAAAACACTAGTGCACTAGTGCATGAGAAAAGGTGGAATACTGCCTTTTATTACTGTATTTCCAAGTCCTAACGAACAGCCACACCTGGCATGCCTCCTTGTCAGCAGTCACAGGCGAGGCCAGAGCAGCCAAAGTAGGCTGGCCAAGGGAGGAAGCAGCCAGTCTAGGCCACAGGTCCCCTCGGGTGCCAGGGTCATCCTTCAGCTTCCCTGAGGTCAGCCTCTGTCATTTCTCAAATAAAAGCATTAAACGTGCTATTAAAAAACTGCTCTCCTAGAGATTTGTAGCTCACACTTGGATTTGAGGTTTATTGTCAACACAGATTGGAAAACCAAAACTTCTGCTGAGATCTCCAGTTTAAAACTTGTCCTTTTAGGTCAACCTTTTAATACTGTAATTTAAAGACCCTGAAAATACTTTTAAGGCAGGGGTGGTCCAAAGTTTTCTAATTCTTCTTTAAAGCCTCCTAACAACTTTAATGGCTTTTCCCGCAGCCTCTTCGATGCTGTACACTCGTTGATCAAAAATAAAATCCACAGATTGCCAGTTATTGACCCTATCAGTGGGAATGCACTTTATATACTTACCCACAAAAGAATCCTCAAGTTCCTCCAGCTTTTTGTAAGTAGTTTTTAGTGTTTCTAAAGACATAGTTGCATCTACTTTAACTAACATACTTCAAGTAAATTGGCTCCTGTTACCCTCATAGAAAAATTGTCAGTTTTGAGATCTCCATTTCTACACTTCAGTTTCTCAGCTTACTGCTATTTGAATTGTACATTCTCAAAGTTGATTCCAGTTAACAAGTAATCGCCTTTCAGTGCAAGTATCAAAATAAATTTTCTTAAACTTGGAATTTTCTATTTAAATTAGAATATTTTATCACCTAAAATGAGGGGAAATAAAGCAATTTGTAAGTCAGTCTAATTAAGGAAATGCCATACAAGATAACTTGAGCCAAATTGCCTTATGATGCTTTATAGGTATCATGGTTTTGGAAACATAAATTCAAAAACTCCTGTCCCCAGGATTATTTTATTGTTAACTACATCAGTGATAGAAAAACCCACAGCAAATAAAATTTTGACAAGCGAACATACCATGTTGGTCCAAATTAGGGCTGTATTGTCTGTAGGTTTTCTCAGCTGCATTTGAAATGAGATGGCTCCATAATCATCCAAAACTTAGAACCTCTTTGGTAGGCAGTATTAAAAAGAGGCTCAGAAGGACCAGTGTGCTTACAAGAGGGCTTTAGTTTTTTTCCTTTTAAATACATGCACTGACTTTGAGGTTACAATTGGTCAACTAGAACCCATAGGAGGCCTCATTCATGGTCCAGAAGGGATCATATGAACAGTCGTTTTTTAAAAAGAATTTCGTAGACATTAAAAATCTACATCGTGAGCTTTCCTGTCTTGTCCACAGCCTCCGATGAGATAAAGTCGCGTTCTAGTGCGACGTGAAGGAGCCCAGGCTCCTCCTGGCACCTGCCTCACTCTTGCCAGACAGCAACACAGAGGTTTAGTGATTCAGAAAAATGCCCTGTCCATCAAACCAGTCCTATGTTTTAATAGTTTATGTGTAAATGTAACACTCTTCATGTTTGAATAAATGCTAAGAAAGAATGTAGGAAGGAGAGGAGTAATTTACAGAAAAGCATGAAGGTCGGTAAAGAGACGGGCTAGGGAAGAAGAACTAGGGACGCGTAGATGTTGCTGGTCGGCCTTCCGTCTGTCGTGCACGGGCCCTTGTCTGCCGTGGGCCGTACGCAGGCCCGTAGGCGCCAGGCTCAGAGCCCGTGTACCCCTCAGAGTCGTTTTAAATAATGAGTCATGAGAGCTAAACACCATTAAGCTAAACACCATTTATGATTATGTCAAGCACTTCACAGGATCAATCTCATCCTCACCACCACCCTCTCAGGTAGGTATTTTTATTAATCTGATTTGTAAATGATAAAATTAAGCGAGGCTGAGTAACTCTGCCACGTTACTGCTGGTGGTGGTGGAGTGGCCTCTGACCCGAGCAGCCCTCCCTCCAGCAGCCCTGTCGGGAGGCGTCTGGCCCAGAAGGTCAACTGTTCCGTGAAGCCCCAGAATTTAAGCAGTGGGGTGCGGTCTGTCTCCACACCGTGCCACAGAGGAGTGACAGCCAGAGCCAGGCCTTTGGCGAGTCCTCTTTTGTACAGAAAGCAGGAGTGGTTGTCTCTGCCAGTACTGCCTTGTATTTGGGCCAATATGGTAATTAGGCTCATTCTATTAGAATATTCAGCTAGGGGTTTTCAGATAAAAATGATTTGAAATAAATTCCAGAACTTGCTTTTTGCTGAGTTGAGATCATTTTCTGAAAGTAGTGTTGCCCTTGGAGACACGCGGCAGTTAGCGGAGCGTGCAGCGAGGAACGGGTTGTCCTGCATCGAGATGGGCTAGGTGGCCTAATAGGTCTTTCTTTTTTTTCTCTAAATTTCTAGGATTCTCATGATTTGAATATTGATGAACTCTTTGACTTGAACATTTTGTTTCTTCTAATTGTTCATCTTTTCCTGATAATTGTAAGGTACACCAGGAGGATGGAATCGACTGTACCCTTTATAAAAGGTGGATTTTTGAAACCATAGACCTTGTTTTGTTTTAGTCAAACATGATCCTAGACTTCTCTCTTCTGACTTCTCCCTCCTCCTTTAAAACAGCCCGTGAAAAGAAAAGTTAACTTTTAAATGTTCTTTTAATTCTGCTCGGTTGGCTTGTTCTTGTTCCTAGTAGACAAAATTGGAGTCCTCCAAAGGAGAATTCAGGATGTAGAGGTGGGTGGTGTGAGAACTAGCTTAGCAGTTCCGACCACCACCATCACATGCTTTGGTTTGGAAATGTGTGGGTTCTTAATAAATATTACTTAATAATGACAGCAGGCCCACAAATCTAACATGAATAATTACAGAAAAAAGATTCTTCATGGCCGATAGGTCCTAATTTCCAAATAGACCTGTAGTTCCCCTCTTCTGTCCACTTTTCCAGTGGGTGGAGAGGAGAGAATGTTACAATGTTAGTGCTTTGCAGTGTTTCACTGAGTAGTTAAATATAAACATAGACGTGTAAGCTGGTTTGAACAAAAGACAATTATACGTAACGTTTTCATATTAATTCATATATCCGGGTAGATTGTTAGAAAAGACTAACTTTAATTTGTTGCACATAGTCTTTCATTCAAGTGTGGACATGTGAACATTGAAAAGGTCTCCCTTGGCCCTAGAGCATGTGTGTCTGCCTTCCCGTGCAGATGTCCGACATGCCAAAGCCTGCCTTCATGAAGCAGAACCTGGACGCCCTGGGAATCGGGACGTACCACGACATCGCCTTCATCCACCCGGACACGCCCATCATCAAAGCCCTGAATGTCTTCGTGGAAAGACGCGTGTCCGCCCTGCCCGTGGTGGACGAGTCAGGTCTGTGTGCTGGGCCGTGCCAGTTGAGCAGAAGCAGCGGTTTATCTCCAGAGGGTGAAATTATCGATAAATGACCTGGCGTATCAGATATGTGGGGAAAATGAAAACTCAGGCCGGGGAGCACTCAGGAGGACAAGAACAAGAATTTTAAACAGGCTTATTTTCACATTTTCCACTAAGATGTGATTTTCACGTCCCTTTAAAAGTAGACAAGCTTATTTTATTTAACAGTATTTAATTCCTAGTAATTGTCTAGTTAAGGTTGATATTAAATGCTGCTTTTGGTTTCTAAGACATTTTTCTAACATATATTTTTATTTTTAGGAAAAGTTGTAGATATTTATTCCAAATTTGATGTAATTGTAAGTATTTTTAATTTTATTAAACCTGTCATCTAAAATGCATTTAAAGTGTAGTCATCAGTTTGTTTTTATGATTTTCCTAACTTAGTAATTCCTAGCTTTTTTGAGGATGAGGCTCTTATCAGAGAACTCCATAGACTCCCCAGTCATTGTGCTTTTCATATGCACTGGTTTAGCAGTGAATAATGTATCGGTGGCACTCTGTGATTTCTGTCTTTTCAGTACGTGTCACTTACCGATTATCACAGCGTGTGTATATTTTAAATCGTGACATTTCCGTATGGGAGACATCTGTTCATTCTGCCAGCAGGCACGTGCTTAGTCCACACGTGAATTCGTGGATCCCTGGTCCTGTCTATCCCACAGCTTGCTGATTGGGAACAACTGCTCTAAAGAGGACCACAAATAAACAATCATAGAAAGTCCTATTTTTTAATCCCTGGTTTAAATTTATTAGGTTGATTCTGGTGCTGCGTCTTACCAGTCAATGCTTTTTATCCCTGTTCAAGTGCACTTCCTTAGAGTTTTACATTATTTCTAAGAAAGGGAACTGAAAATTTGATAGGCCCAAACCTGCACGTCTTTTGTCATAACATTGACCCCAGCGTTAAATATTCTTTTGCAGCTGTCTCAGACTCTCTTGTTTCATCCTATTCTGTTTAATATAAAGACACTAAAAAATAGGCTTGTTGGAGTTTGGTTGGTGGGACCCTGTGAGGTCACTCAGAACCGGATGCACAGGGAGGGCTTCCTGCATGACTTTATCCCCACGGGTCCCCAAGCCTCCCTCGCAGAGCCCTTGTTCCACAGCCCTGGGTTCTTCTCAGCCTTTGCAAATGTCAGTCTACTTCTTGTAAGACTTTATTCACTCAGGGAGCAGAACCCAGCAGGGTAGGGATGGGGGAATCCTCCGTACGACATACAGTCAGAATGTAACATGGTTCTTCATGACTAACATGCACCTTGTAAGCTTTAAATTATTGATAAGACGATGGAACAGTCGTACTCATGGCACGTCATGAGCGCGTGTGGTGGTACTAAATTAAGATAAACATTAACCTTTTTAAAAATCAGGTTGCTCTGAACTTACTAATTTGGGTCATTAATGTGAATTGAAATGAAGGACATAATTCTCTGGTACTTTGTTACAGAACCTCGCTGCTGAAAAGACATATAACAACCTAGACATCACAGTGACGCAGGCCCTGCAGCATCGGTCACAATATTTCGAAGGTGTTGTGAAGTGCAGTAAGCTGGAGATACTGGAGACCATCGTGGACAGAATAGTGAGAGCTGAGGTGAGCTGGCTGCACCCGTCCCTCCGTCCTCCTGTCCCCCTGAGCCCAGCTGCCACAAGTACGAGCTAGTAAAGAGCACCCCAGGGACTGAGCCATGGGAGCGGCCCGGAAGCCACCTTCCCGTTCAGTCAAATGACGTGGCTTCCCTGCCCCAGAACCCAGCACGTTCCTTGGCACATAGTAGGTCATCTGTTAATGTTCACTGAAGTGAACTTGTAAGTCTTGCTATCGTAGTTGAATCAAATAAACTGGTAAGAAACTTTCATGGTTTTAAAACATACCTGAGAAAACAGAACTTTGTTTCATTAGAGTATGAATGAATTTAAAGCTAAAAATGTGTCATTATTTGGTTTTAACAAAGTGAATGATAAAAAGATCAGAGTACATTTTATTGATTTAAGTTAAAGTAATTGTCTCTCTTCCCACCAGTATTTAGATAAGTAGTAAATAGTCCGTTCCTCTCCTGACCCCTCAGCACTTGTGGCCCCCGTACTTGTGCCTGTAGGATGTTTTTTTGCATGCTTTGCATAAAGATGAGTGAGATCATTTTATAGTGCATCTTAATTCCATGCCCCAAATAATTTCTCTCCTTTCTTGTTAAAGAGGACAACATTCCTACCCCTTTCTGTCACTCCTTATCACTTTAGGACTGAAGGATGCAATTGCATTCCTTCTGGAACAACCTCTAATTAGGCGAAATTAATTCATAGTGAGTCTGCTTTGATACTTTTTATTATAAATGCAACAGTACAGTCCAAGAAGAAAAGCACCTGGTTATTTTTAGGCTAATCACAGGCAACCTTAGCCCGCTTTCTGGAAGTTACCTGTCAAGTGGTTTGTTCGACAGCGCACAGAGCCCCCTTTCAGGCGCCATCGCGGCAGAAGCCCGCCGGCCCTGCTCCCATCACGTGCGTCGAAGAGGTCCGCCCTGCTCCGTCCTCTCCCGGACTGACTCACTTCAGCAGCCGTGATTTTAACCTGTTTCACTAGATTCTCAACATGAAGTCTTTCCTTTTTCTACTTAAATTTAACATCCATCACTAGTTTTCCAGTGGGTTTTAGCTGACTTAGGAATACATCTAAACTTTTTATTGTCCTTAGAATTATATGCCTTTTGAAGATCACAAGCAGAAATAGGAAAGGCGTCCCTCCCTAATTACAAGGACAGTGGACATCCATCTGATGGAATCCTTGATAACAATTAAAAATCATGTTTAAGAATACTGTTGATATGGAAAAACAATATATTGCTAAGAGAAAAAGCCAATACTATACGTAGTATGATTCTTCGTGTTAACACACGTGCACATGCATGGAAGAGGCTAGACAGACTCGCGCCACAGCGTTAGCATGGCTGGGCCCAGCGGCCTGGGAGGTGGAGGGACCAGCACTGCTTCGCGTTCCCAAGGCCCCCGCGAGCGTGTGTGACTGGCAGGCAAAGGAAGCGACTGGCTCGTGTTAGGCTCATCTGGGAGCAGCACAGAGCCCACTGTAGTGTGAGCGAGGTCGCTGAGGAGAATGAAGGGGTCGTTAAAGTTTTCTCAAGTTATCCATCGTGACCTTTTTCCTCATTAAAATAATTTCTTTCATCAGCTGACTCCTTAATGGGGGACAAAGGCCAGTTTTTAGCTTCAGCATATTTTGTTAGGAGAAAGGTATCAGTGATGATTTGGTTTATTTATATGACCACTAACTTTTAGACAGGGAACTAAACTTCAAGGGCAAGAAAATATTTTGGGTAGTCATTTCTGTCTGGCAGAACTACTTCAGAGTGAAACAGCTCCCCCTGACCTTTAATGCTTCATAGGTGGTTAATTATCAGTATTGCATGTCAGGAGTAAAATGTGTCTGGTATAGAATATAAAGCAGTCTCTGGCCCTGGATGTAAATCATCAACGTATACTTATAGTTAATAGATAACTGTGTGATAGCACAGGGTTACTGAAGAGCCTGTGTTTTTCTAGAGAAGCTTTTAAAAGACGTTTAGGTTGATTGGCATGAGAAAGATGACACTGATTTCTTTATGAACCTAAAAGCAAACTAAGATGTCAGAAGCGGCACCAACACAGTCTCAGAGACAAAAATATAAAAACAGTTTCCCCCTCCTTCCATCTCCTTTCTGTGCCCCTCGTTCTGTACCACTGGGGGGCCTAACTGTTCAGTAAGGAGAGGAGGATCTCCAGGGTAACCGACTGGCATGTGGTTGCCTTGGGCCTAAATTCTAAAGCCTTTCAGTCAGAGGAGCACGATGCTTTCTCCCTTCCTTCCTGTTTTAAGGACGCTTTGTTGTAGTAATACCTCAGAACTTACCCACTCATTTATAAAAGATTTTCAAGTAGAAGGTAAGACATGAATATAATCTGTTTTGTTTTATTATAGTTCATTATCCTCTGAATGTTATTCTTAATATATGAACTTCATAGAGAAAAAATTAAAAACCTACGAGCAGTGACCTGTTACTTTCACTGCTCATTTGGACTTCTCTCCCATGTGACACAGTTAACAGATAATTATTAGAAACTGAAATATAACTTTAAAAAATCAAAAACCACTTAAGAGAATATTATAGTTACATAAAGTAGCTACTGTTACACTTCATGTTTTGAGTTGTATCTATCATATATTAATAATTTTGAAATTTGAAAACTCAGCAGGACCTAGCTGGCTGATTTTTCTTAAAAGTAGTTAAGCAAACCAGCGTTGCATTTTAACAGAGCCAAGACCACTGCATGGTTCTGTGCGCTGTTCCTTCCTCTCGTTTGTGGGATCTATTCATTGTATAGTACATGAAAGATTTTTTCCTAATGTCCATTTTAAAACCATTCATTTAAGCTTCCACACGTGGCCTCCTTTTCTCTTGCTGCAGGTCCATCGGCTGGTGGTAGTAAATGAAGCAGATAGCATCGTGGGCATTATTTCCCTGTCAGATATTCTGCAAGCCCTGATACTCACACCTGCAGGTACAGATGCCAGTGTCTGACCTTTCCTATACATGGATGGGGGTGGGGGGTGAAAAAGCAGGTGCATCAAGCCCAGCTTCCCCCCGCCCTGCTGCAGCCACAGCTTTCTGTGCATTACTTTGTAAACCATTTTCATTTTCTCTGTGGTTTTGAAGTTTTACTGTTCTGCTTGAGGGAGAAAAGTTTACACAAAGTATTCTGACTTAGCATCCTCTTGACGCCCAGAAGTGCCTGAATTATCGAGGATTCACTGCCGTGCTCATAACCTTTCCCGCTAAAAAGTTAAGATCTTCTGCGGGGGAGGATATAGGTCAGCGGTAGAGCGCATGCTTAGCATGCTCGAGAGTCATGGGTCCGATCCCCGGTCCCTCCTCTAGAAATAAATAAATAAATACCTAATTACTTTCCTCCCCCATCCCCCTCCAAAAAAAAAAAAAGAATTTTGCTGTATTTTTAGAACTACTAACCGGAAAACAGGAGGGAGATTCTTTGGGATCTTTTTATTGAAACCATCTATCCAAAAAAAAAAAAAACCTTACTAGTGTTCTGAGTGTATAAATCAAATGCCCTAAACAAACTTCTTTCCAACAGAAGTGTATGGAAGCTATATTCACTGCCAAACAACACTGGTGACTGAACTCATTTTCTGCCAGATTCACTCTAAGCAAACCCTCAAGTCACAGTCAAGGATGAGCGTGTGAAGGTGGAGGAGGGGCTTTAGAAAGGAGGAGTTGGTGTTCCTTGTGTCATGTGTTTAATAGTGTAATGGCTGAAGGGGTCCTAAAACCACCAGCCCTCGCCCCCCCCCCCACAGCACTAAGTACAAACAACCCAGATTGGGCCTCAGAGATCAAGGCCAAGATGAGAGACTAACTCATGTGCACTTTGAACTCTTAGAAGGTAAACATTAAAATGTACACTTACAAGGGTATTGATTTTTCTTTAGTTCAGAAATCAGTCAAATTAGCTAAGACTGGTTTTCATAGCTGGTCTGTAACTGAAGATACCCGCCCTGAAGGAATCCCCCCGCCAGCGAGAAGCAGGCGGCACTGAGCACTGGGTGTGGTTCCAGCCAAGCAGGGACTCACAGCAAGCCCTGGAAATGGTTAGAAGCCCATGTCTACTGATCAGAAAGTCTAGAGATGGCATTTGCTGCAATCATTTTCAAACTTCAGATATTAGACCCTGAAACTCATGATGATCTTTTTTTAATTATTGTAAGTTTCAGGGGTACAGCATTGCAACTCAGCATGTGTATGCACTACAGAGTGACCACCACAGGGCTCGCCACCATCCGTCAACATACAGTTGACCCCTTCACTCACTTCACCCATCCTCAGCCCACTTCGCCTCTGGTAACCACTAACCTGACCTCTGTATCTATGTGTTGTTTTGTTTGTTCACTGGTTTCGGGTGTGGGGTTTTTTTAGATTCCATTTATGAACAAAATCATATGGTACTTAGCTTTTCTCTGTCTAACTTCTTTTATTTATTAGTAATAATATCCTCAAAGTCCATCCGTGTTGTTGAAAATGGCAGGATTTCATTTTTTTGCATGGCTCATGATAATCTCTACAATCATGAAATGATCAAATGACATAAGAATGTGAGCTTGTTCATAGCATTACTTGTAATAACCTAAAACTGGAAGTAACCCAGATATCTTTGAGCAGGAGAATCAGTAGATTGCACTCTGTTCATCTGCTGGACTGCATTGACAGTGAACATGCAGCTGTATTTGACCCTGGACGAGCCTCACAGTCAGGCATGGAGCACGGAAGCAGGACCAGTGCAGGAAGTGTGGTTACATTATAGACACTTAACCCTTGAACAACACGGGTCCACTTATAAGCAGACTTTTTTCAGTAGTAAACACTGCAGTACTACACGGTCCATGGTTGAATCCACAGCTGTGGGACCTCGGATACGGAGAGGAATCGGGCCATAGAGGGCCAACTATACACTGTATGCAGTGCCCTAACCCTGTGTTGTCCAAGGATCAATTGTACAACCATATGGCTCCTCTGTGCACCTTAGGACGAGGAACCATCTCCAGGCAGGCTTATCCCCACAGGCACATAACTTGGCACCTTCAGAAGGACACCCCCTTTTCCAGTCGGCTGGCCCTGGGCCAAGGCACACAGCTCATCCAATGGAGTCAGGCCAAATGTCAGCTCTCTTCTGTCCCTGTGGCCGAGATTCTTTGTGCATTGCAAATTCAGGGTAAAGAATTCTTTATCCTCTCTATGCCTTGGTGTCACAGCCATAAGAATGAGACTGTTCATCTGGATGAGTTTAAATTTCCATCCAGATTTGATATTTCAAAAATTCTAAGTCATTAATGCAAGTCAGCATTAGTGAAAATGCAGGGAGGAAACCTATTCCACAGCTGGATTTGAAATGTATGTTACCATAGAAATAATGTTATAAAGACAGGGACAGTTGCTTAAAGACTTGAATATAAGACAAGACACAATAAACCTCCTAGAAGAAAACATAGAACATTCTCTGACATAAATCTCAGCAGTGTTCTCCTAGGGCAGTCTACCCAGGCACTAGAAATAAAAGCAAAAGTAAACAAATGGGATCTAATTAAACTTACAAGCTTTTGCACAGTAAAGGAAACCATAAGCAGAATAAGACAACAACCTACAGAATGGGAGAAAATATTTGCAAATGATGCAACTGACACAGGTTTAATTTTCAGAATATATAAACAGCTCATACAATTTAATAACAAAAAAACAAACAACCCAATCCAAAAATAGGCAGAAGACCTAAACAAGCAATTCTCCAAGGAGGACATACAGATGGCCAATAGGCACATGAAAAAATGCTCAATATCACTATCAGAGAAATACAAATCAAAACTACAATGAGGTATCACCTCACACCAGTCAGAATGGCCATGATTCAAAACTCTGAACAATAAATGCTGAAGAGGGTGTGGAGAAAAGGGAACCCTCCTACACTATTGGTGGGAATGTAGTTTGGTGCCGCCATTATGGAAAACAGTACGGAGATTCCTAAAAAAACTAAAAATAGACTTACCATATGATCCAGCAATCCCATTTCTGGGTACATATCTGGAGGGAACTCTAATGAGAAAAGATACTTGCATCCCAATGTTCATAGCAGCACTGTTTACAGTAGTCAAGACACGGAAGCAACCTAAATGTCCATCGACAAATGACTGGATAAAGAAGTTGTGGTATATTTCTAAAATGGAATACTACTCTGCCATAAAAAAGAATAAAATAATGCCATTTGTAACAACACAGATAGACCTAGAGATCATCATCCTAAGTGAAGTAACCCAGAAAGAGAAAAAAAATTTATCACTCATATGTGGAATCTTAAAAAAAAAAAAAAAAAAGAGGAAAAAGACTATGAACTCATCTGCAAAACAGAAACAGACTTGCAGACACAGTAAACAATCATGGTTACCAGGGAAAGGGGGTGGGAAGAGATGAATTTAGGAGTTTGAGATTTGCAAAGGTTAGTCACTATATATCAAAATAGGTTTTTTTAAAAAGGTTTTTCTGTATAGCATGGGCAACTATGTTCAATATCTTGTAATAACCTTTAATGAAAAAGAATATATGTGTATATATGCATGACTGGGACATTGTGCTGTACACCAGAAATTGACACATTGTAACTGGCTGTACTTTAAAATAAAAAAGGGGTAGTTGAATTAGAATTCTTTGTGATACAGTGTGTATAATGCTATTTATTTAGGAAAATGCTCAGTGTTCCTAATAACTGGATTTACTAGTGAACATCTAGAGCAGAACCCGCTTGCAGCCATCAGATCAGATGCTCGCATACAAGGACGATGGTGTGGTATTAGCAGCAAACTAGAGGTCCAGCCCTGTTAGCCCAATCCCACTATCCCCTAAGAGCTGAGAGGAGCCAGCCAGCTGCTTAACTTCATTCAGCCTCCATTCCTTCAGCGATAGAATGAACAGCCTGATACAGGCCACTGTCCCTCCAAAGGTACTTTGAGCTGAAACCAAAACCATATGTGAACAATGTTTATGCACCAGGAAGCTGCACACCCAGGACGAGCACTGCTGGGTGGACATTTATAGAATAATCAGTAAGAGACCCTTTTTAAAGCCATTCACTGTTATGTGGATAAAAGATACCAATGGTTCTTCTTTTCACCAGATAATGCACACTGATTCAATATAGTAAGATTTTCTCTTTTTCAAAGTTTTTAGCAGTAGTTCATTGTCAAACTTAACTCAAGACTCCAAACGAACCTAAGTGTCTACACATGCAGCCAATGAATAAGCAGTCTGATGGCAGTAGCTACAATTTTTTTAGCCCCTTAACTTTCAAAGAGATTAACAGTCTTTAAAAGTGTTAGATTTAAAAATCTAGTTTCTGATGAGAAGACAGAGAAACTACTGTAATAAAAAAAAATGGTAGCTGCCCTCTCAACCCACGTTGAAGTATCTGGGCCAGATGAGAGTAGGTGCTATGTGCAGTTTTCCTTAAACTTGTTACAGTGCTTTACATGTTTATAAGTATGTTCAACAGAAATACTCTGCACCTTCACTAAAACTTAAGTACATATTTCTTTGAAAAATTTTTAACAGAACCCTCTTTTCCAAATTAAACCGTGTGTGTTTAGAATTACAACATGTAACAGGGGTTAAAAGTGTGTGGCAGTGATGGTAGGTGGGGGTGGGCAGCCTGGCGCCCACCTGCTCACTGACCACATCTCAGGCCCCTGCAGCCTCTGGGACTTTCTCCTAAGGCACTGCAGGGACAGGCAGAAGCCACGGGGTGGGGAGCCACCACTGCACTCCTGTGGGACCTGCACAGCTGCAGCGTGTTTTTGTGTTACTTTCAAACTTCCCATTTTCCGTGTCCTGACAGGTGCCAAACAGAAGGAGACGGAAAGCGAATGACGGCCGTGAGTGGAGGGGCCCTGCAGGAGAACTTGAACACAGATGCTGGTCGCGCTTTGCCTCACGAACACCGACCGCGAGAGAACAGAGTAAAATGGCTGAGAATGTGGATCAGGGTTTAGTGATGGGTACTTTTTCCAGTGATGTTGAAACTAAACATAAAAAAGAAAGATCTTGTGTGTCTGAAGATTCAACCTAGCATTAAAAGACTGTTTTCAGACCACTGTCTGAAAGAGTTCAAATGCTGTAAGTCATTAAAGTGCACTGTCCTGAATTTCTATTATTTTTCATTTTAAAGAAGTCACTGGTACCTAACAGGTAATATGACATAAGGCGAGTGTATGGCATATTCAGATCTAGTGCCTTATGTCGGAACAGCGATATGTCATCACTACTGCCCACCCATCGCAACTGGGGCGCATACTTGTGAAGTGACCCTGCTGGAGCGTGAATGGCTTTGAACCTTTACCAAATCAGTTTGTTTTCATTAGATTTGTTGAACAGCTATAATTTGAATATAAATAATTACTTTATAAAACTTTAATGACGGTTTTATGTTTAAGTGTTCCGTTCTGAACTATAGTGTAAACAAGACTGCTTTACAACAGCTTTATTTATTTTTACTTTCATGCAATTTTTTACACATCTTTTGTGGGTAAACTTCACTACCCATTAACAAATCATTGGTTGTTGTTTTAAAAGGGCAGATTTCTCATTATTTAAGTTTGGATCTGGAAAGGATATGACTTCTCAACAGCCACTGTTAGGTTTTAAAAGCTGAAGTTTCTAACAGCACACGTGGGAACCTGCTCTGCAGGGCTGCAGACAAAGTGCCGGGAAGATGTCTATTTTTTCTTGTGTTTTGACATGAAAATCATGATGTTTGTGTGACTGCTGACGCGATTGTTTTGTAAATTTTACTGTGGCATATACGGTATTGTCATATGGTTGAGGAGAAACACAAAGTTTCCTAATATAAGTGCTCTGAAAATGTTGACACTGTATATATATGAGTATAGTTTGGTTTTTTGTTTGGGTTTGGTTTTTTTTTTTGCAGATTGAAAAATTAAAACAAATCTGACTATCTACCATCTTGTTCAAGAACTTCTTTAAAATATTATGTATTTCAACATACAGTGATTAAAATTCTTCAGGCTCCTAGAAAAGAACATAGAAAAAACATTCTCTGACATAAATCATAGCAATGTTTTCTTAGCTCAGCCTCCCAAGGCAAAGGAAATAAAAGCAAAAATAAACAAATGAGACCCAAACTTACAGGCTTTTGCACAGCAAAGGAAACCATGAACAAAACAAAAAGACAACCTATGGAATGGGAGAAAACATTTGTGAATGATGAGACTGACAAGGGCTTAATTTACAAAATATACAAACAATTCATACAACTCAATAACAACATCAACAACAAAAAAACCCAATCAAAAACTGGGCAGAAGACCTAAACAGACATTTCTGAATAGATGGCCAAGAGACACATGAAAAGATGCTCAACATCACTAATTATTAGAGAAATGCAAATCAAAACTACGAGGTATCACCTCACACCAGTCAGAATGGCCATCATCAAAAAGTCTACAAGTAATAAAGAGGGTGTGGAGAAAAGGGAACTCACCTACACTTGGTGGGAATATAAATTTGCACAGCCACTATGGAGAACAATATGGATGTTTCCCTAAAAAAACCAGAGTTACCATATGATCCAGCAATCCCACTCCTGGGCATTTATCCAGAAGAAACTCTAATTCATAAAGATATACCACCCCAACATTCACAGCAGCACTATTTACAATAGCCAAGGCATGGAAGCAACCTAAGTGTCCAATGACAGATGAATGGATAAAGATGTGGTATATATACACAATGGAATACTACTCAACCATAAAAAAGAATGAAATAATGGCATTTGCAGCAACATGGATGGACCTAGAGATTATCATTCTAAGTAGGGTCAGAGAAAGACAAATCTTTAAAAAAAATGATAGAAATGAACTTATTTACAAAACAGAAACAGTCACAGACATAGAAAACAAGTTTATGGTTACCAAAGGGGAAGAGGGGATAAATTAGGAGTTTGGTATTAACAGATGCACACTATTCTGTATAAAATAGATAAACAACAAGGACCTACTATCGGGCACAGGAAACTATATTCAATATCTTGTAATAACCTATAATGGAAAATAATCTGAAAAAGAATATGTGTAACTGAATCACTTTGCTGTACACCTGAAACTAGTACTGTAAATCAACCATACTTCAATTTAAAAAAAGGAAAAAAATACTTGGAAAAAGGGAACAAGTCTGCTAAAACAACACAATTTTGAAACTGTATCTGTTCTCAATCCACCCGTTTGTGCAGCTTACCCGAGTGCACAGACGATGGACGATGTATCGGAGTCATGCTGTGTATCTTCTGCTTCAGAAGACAGTTTGGGGCCACTTACAAAGAACCATGTTAACATTTTCTCTTCCCACAAGGCACACATGTCCTGCAGGTCCCTGACCCCGCCTCAGGCGTACTTTTTTTTTTTTTTTTTTAAGGGTTTTGAGTTGTGCAGACAGGTCAAGCACATCAGGGCATGGAGCAGACCTGTAAGTGTTGCACACGTTGGCTTAAGTGGAGTGGTCAGGGTACAAGTAACAAAGATCCGTTATCCTTTTGTTTCCATCTAAGAGTTGTTTCTGGCAAACGAAGAGGGCTGGGTTACAGTACACGTGCTTCTCTTGGCCTTCTAGGAATAAGGAAAAGTGGCACTTGAAGGCCAGGTGAAGGAAGGATTCTACGGGGAAACATCTATACGATTTGAGAGATAGAACCCACCTTGGAAACCCTTACTGGACAAGCCTCAAGTGCCTGTACTGCCATCTCACCTTGACGCTCGCCAGGACCTTGCGGGCCATGGGGTCACCTCGGCACCCACTGTGACTCTGGCCCTCGCACCAAGAAGCTGACAGCACCTCCTAAGATTGTTATGAACAAAAGCGATGAATATGAAAGCAGAAACACCACATCCAGAAATGGAGGGCATCTGTTCTGTTTTGTATTCTAATCTCTAAGAAAAACTTATAAATGTATTGAGCTGATAACATTTCTCGTAACATTTTCTTAGAGAAACATTTGTGCATGAACAGTCCTCTTAAACCACTGGTTCTCAATACCAGGAGATTTTGATCCTAGAGGACAAGTGGCAGAGTGGAGACATCTTGGGTTGTCACCACTGAGGGGTGGAGAGGGAGTGTGTGCTATTGGCATCTGGTTGGTAGAGACCACAGATGCCACAAAACACCCCACACTTCACAGGATGGCCCCCATGACAGAGTATCCAGACGGGGATGTGTTGAGCTTAGAAACTCTCCCCTTAATTAGAATCTTCTTAGTATTTTGGTTACATCTGTTACTTCCTAAATAAATCCACCTGTTTTTGGAAGAAAAACTCAGCAAGCAGCCTTTCTGGGAAAGGAAACAATTGACATAATCCACGGGTGAATTCTATGGGTCCATTTGACCCTTGTCCCATTACCTTCCAGAGCATTTCTACCGAAAAGGGAATCCTGCTTTGCATAATAGCACTCTAAGGAGAAAATTCCTACCCATAGGGAAACACTTGGAAAGTCAATTTTATGGAATTATTTTATTATCACAAAGAAATCTAGAACAGGCTCCAAAATTGTTTTTCACATAAAATCACCTGCAAAGCTGGCACAGCTGCAAGTCCACACATGGAACATGCTTAACACACCTTCACAGGAGACCCTGAAAATTCCATCTCACTGTGGATCACCTTATCATTTATTTCTTGGGCTAAATAAACACTTGCATTAAAATTTACCTTTAGACATCAACTTAAGCACAGGCACAGTACAAATACTCAGCTCTCAAAGCAAGCTGAGGTTCCTTCCCGCAAGAAGGCTGAGGGAAAAAATCAGGTACCCTGTTCTCTAGACATCCCTGCGCCTGAACTGCTGACCTCCATCTCACAAATCAGACACAGGAAAACTCGCTGAAACACCAGCTCTGACTTCAACCTTGTGTCTCCCTCCCTGGAAAACCTGCATCCCAATCACCAGATGCCTTTTGCGACCAGAGCCCAAGGACACCTAGTTCTGGTACAATGAAGACGGAGGCTCGGTGTCATGGCCACTCCTAGGTGCCAACGTCAGATCGCATAGCATCTCGCCCTCTCCCGCTGTGCCCAGGCCTCAGCAGCTGGCTTCTTTCTGGTAGTTTATCTAAGCAGATCATCTTTTTTATTAAAACACCCAATCCATTTTGTAAGTTTCCTTTTTGACCCTGACTTCATGCTGACATCCGACTAACAAAGAAGACTTAAGAACCAAGCCTGGCTCTGCCCAGTTCAGGGGAGACCTCTGCACAGCACACTGAGGTCAGACCGCTTTCTTCCTCCAGCCAAGAGCTGCCTCTGTTTCATTGGTTTGTCTCCAGCTGGCTGTTCCTCTCTCCACTTAACTACTGTAGTTGGTTTTCTTTTCTTCAAGGATACCTCCTTCAAGGCTGAGCAGTAAGAGCCCTCCCAACTTTAGAGGTTCTGAGACAGGAACCTTTGAGTTCAGGGAAGCTTCTGATACTCCCTTCATGTTTGTGTTTTGTTGACTCGCTTTAATTTCTAAAGACTTGTGTAGCTAATCTTTCCTCAATCAAAATCAAAGGAAAGGTTGGCCTTTCCTTGGAAATAAAATCTTAAACCACGTTAAAGAACAAGTTGCAAGAAGTGAACTGCTATTATGAAAGAATTCAGGAAAAAGTAAACATCACAGAATAATTTGAAAAGAAGGTTAAAGGGAAACTTTATAGTCAGCGCTATACCATATATACTGTACGTCACAATGAGGACAGAATCAAGCATTTAAACCAATCCCAAAAGAGAAGAGAAGGCAGGCAAAGTAAAGGGACGAGATGGCTAAGCCTCCCCACGCGTTGGCTCACCCAGCCTCGTCCATGGGCCCCGGAGGCACATGGCTTGTTCAGGGCTGTGCAGATTTTAGGAAGCAGTGCAGGAATTCAAACCTGCGGTGCTCATTCAGAACTCAAGTCCTTGCCTTGCTGATAGGCCATTTCTGGAATAAATCTGGCATACCTATCAACATTTCTTTTTTCATAATGATTTAAGATATGAACATCTCTTGCTATGGTATGAGAGTCTGAACCAACTGTATCTTATCCTCAAGCAAATAAACACCACACTTAACAGTGAAATTTGGACTGCTTGCCCCCAAAGATCAAGGACAAGACAGGGATATCTACTCTCACCAGTTCTATTCAGCATCATGGTGCAATAAGGCAAGAAAATTATATTAAGCGTCCAAAAATGAAAGCAACGAGTAAATACATGATTACCTACGTAGAAAAGCCAATGGAGTCTACAAAAAATCTACTAAAACTAGTGAGTTTAGCAATGTTTTAGGATAAGAAATCAATAAACAAAAATCAATTGTATTTCTGTATACAGGCAACAAGCAATCGAAAATTGAAAATTTTAAATCCCATTTATAATAGCATCAAAATATGAAATACTGAGAGTAAACTGAATAAAAGATTATGTATAGCCTGTACACTGAAAAGTATTAAATACTGCTGAGCAAATTAATGAAGACCTAAGTAAGGGGAGTGATACCTAGGGACAGAAGACTCAGTATGCCTAAAATGTAATTCCTCCCAAAATTGATTATAGACTGAAAACAATGCCAATCAGAATCCCAGCAGGCTTTTTGTAGAAACTGATGAACTGATTCTAAAATGCATTTGAAAATGTAAAGGTCTTAGATTAGCCACAACTACTTTGAAAAAGAACAAGGGATAAAACTACCTGATGTCAAAATTATAAAGCTACAATAATCAAGACAATATAGTGTTGATGTAATGACATACAAACATATCAACAAAACAGAAGAGCATCCAGAAATAGAACCACACACACGTGGGCAACTGAATTCTGACAAAGATGCAAAAGAAATTCTGTGGAGAAAGAAGAGTCTTTTCAACACATGGTGCTGGAACAACTGGATATTCATGTGCAAAAAATAATAGAAGCTTTGATCCATACCTTTCACCACATACAAATACAACTCAAAACTAAACTGGCTTCAAAAAAAGATACAGAATCCAGAACTTTTAAACATTTCATCCATAATTCCCATTATGAAATATAAACTACTAGATATGAAAAGAAAAAAATGACCTATAACCAAGAGAAAAGTCATTCAATAAAAGCAGACCTATGAATGACCAAGATATTACAACTAGGAGACAAAGATTTTAAAATAATTATAATATGTCTGGTAAAGAATCTATATGGGGATGTTTGGTAGAGATGGGAGGACTTCAGGAGAGAGATGGAAACTACAAAATAGAATCAAATGGGAATCCTAGAACTGAAAAACATGTTATCCAAATTTTTTTAATTATTAAACTAGAAATTGGAAAAATAGAGAAAAGAATAAAGAGACTTAGTGACTGGTAGAAAGCTATCAAACTGTCTAATATGTGTGAAATTGGAGTCTCAGAACCAAAGAAGAGAGAGAATGGGGCAGGAAAAAATACTTGAAGAAATGTTGGCTGGGAGGCTTTCCAAACTGGACAAAAACCAGTAACTCACAAATCGAAGCTCAGGAAACCCTAAACACCATAAAAGCAAAGGAAACTACACACATCATAGTCAAACTCTAAACACCAAAAATAAAGACAAAATCTTACAAGCAGATAGGTGGCAGGGAACATATTATATAAAGGAACTAACAAGATTATAGCTGATTTCTCATCAGAAAAAAACACAGGCAGAAGAAAATGGAACATCTTTACATACACACACACCACTGACTACCTAAAATTCTATATTCAGCAAAAAAAAAAAAAAAACCTTTCAAAAATGAAGAGGAAAAGAAGAATAGCATGAGGAAGATCTTTGTGGTGGTGGGACAGCTCTGTATTTTGATGGTGGTTTGGTTATGTAAATCCACATGTGCAGTAAAACTGAATAGAACTACACACACACGCAAATGAGTGCATGTAAAATGGTGAACTCTTGAGTTCTGTGGATTGTGCCAATTTCAATTTCCTGGCTACATCTGAGACAGGCTATAGGACCTGGGGGACCCTTTGTTGCAGTGCTTACACCTGGTCGAATGTCTCCTCCAGCAACAGAATACAAAGAAACTACAAGGGACTAAAAATAACTGCACACATGCCCAGTTGGGGCAGATTAGGAACAACAGATACAAAAAAGCCAAAACCCAAATGCCACTTCTGAGGAGCAAAAGCAGGGTCCTGCGCGTGATCCCTGCGCACAGCACCACCAAGGGGGTGGGCAGGCCACCTAACCTGCCCCTCCAGCCCGAACCACGGACCTGCCCCCACCATCACCCCATCTAAGGTACCGAGGAAGGGCACCTGTTTCTTGTTCTCACTCCCTCCTGCTGCAGCACGAACCCCAATAATGCCTTGCCTGAGTTCCTCATCTGGCCTCTTATCAATTTCTATTGATTAGAGTCCTAGAACCCAGGTCAGTAACACATTTATGTAAGATGTTACCATCAGGAGGATGGCAGGACCTCTGCACTATTTTTGATACTACCTGTTACTCAACAGTTATTTCAAAATCAAAAGTTAAATGAATAAAAACAATTTTCAGATAAATAAATGTTGAATTTGTTGCCAGGGGACTAAAAGAATTGCTCAGGGAAATTCTTCGGGCAGAAGGAAACCAGGGTAAAGCCTAGCATTCTGGTCCGTGAGGGCTGCACACGGTGACCTCCTCCCAGAGCGGGCAGCCTGCAAAGGGAGCAACAAGAGCCACTGAGCAGCGGAGAAGCTAACAGCTGCCACCTCAGACAGGTGACCAAATCAACACCACAGCAGCAGGTGATGTCGACAGGAGGCACCTGATGTGATGTGATGAAAATGGCACTCTACCTCTGTGGTTTCCTCCCAAAAGCTCACATCCCAGCCTCAACCTGAGAAAAACATCAGACAAATCCCAACTGAGGAACAAACTACAAAACACCTGACCGGCACTCCTCAAACTTTCAACGTCATCAAAAACAAAAGAAGTCTGAGAAATGGTCACATCCAAGAAGAGCCTAAGGGGACATGACGACTAAATGTAATGTGGTGTCCTGGATGGGACCCTGGGTCAGAAAAACGACGTTAGGGAAAACTGAGGAAATTTAAATAATGTATCAGCTTTAGCTAATTATAATGCATCAGTATTGGTTAATTAATTGTAACAAATAACACCACACTAATGTAGGGATGTTACCAGTGGGGGGAGCTGGGTACCGGGCATGTGGGAACTCTCTATAGTAGCATCTCAATTTTTCTGTACACCTAAAACTATTCTAAAAAATAATTTATTTTTTAAAAAAAGACTTAGGAGATACAGCAACCATATGCACTGCATCATATGGACTTTAGACACTGATATGAACAAAAAAAAACCCACAAAAGAAAATTATGAAGCATTAAGAGACATCTAAATAGTCTGGATATTTGGTGGTATTAAAGATTCCTTCATTGGTTATCTGTTTTCAGTAAAAATGGCATGTGCTATTTTTTAAAGAGTCATCCTTCAAAGAAGCTATTGAAATACTTATGAAATGGTATGATATCTAGAATTTACTTCAAAATAATCGCTGAGTAGGTGGGGAAATGGGTAGCAGGAAACAGGACTGCCCATGACTCTAAACACTGAATGAAGCAGGGAATGGGCCTGGGTTCACAGTACTTTGTACTCTGTTTTACATATACTTGAAATTTCCAAGAAAAAAAAAAGTTGCAGGAAAATTGGTAAAGTCTACCTTAGTGTTGTGGACACTTAGGTTTTAAAGTCTCACTCTTTGTTAAGGGATATTCAATACATTATTAGCTAATATCAAAGTGTAACTGCATTTAGTCATCATTAATGACAGTGGATGTGAATTTATATTTTAAATGCTCTTGTCAATTTTTACCTTTCTGTAAAAAATGTTTGGTCATTTTCTAGTAAGACATGATTATATTATCACATTGTCCTTTTAATGCAGCTGGCCAAGAGCTCACGACAGAAAAGGTGGCAGCCGCGCTATTTTTCTTAGGGTCTGCTTACACTGCATTCTTATTCTCACCATTAATTCACGGTTTCTTTGAAGGAAATCTTTTAAGACCCATGACCATTTTGTGAGATTTAGTTTAGCAGAACTTAGTTAATACATTCTTTAATTCCTCAAAACCAGGCATGTGGATGGCAATGTAACATTCTGCACACTAACCAGTGACGGCAACAATGCGGCCTCTCCCTGGTGTGGACACCCAACCGGGACACCTCTTAGGACACCTCTTGTCCCAGTCATGATGTGCCACCGCCTGTGACAAGGCCATGAGGCTGCCATAGTCAATCCATATAGTACAAATTAGCAAAGCTCAATTATTTTATTTTTAAAAACTGTAAAACACACACCCACACAAGAAGTTCTTTTTTGCCCCTACACACCAATGGTTGAAACTCCCCAGATCCCAACATGCTGGATAAAAGCCAACACAGAACTCTTCACACAGCAGGAAGAACCAACAGTGACTATGCCCCTCAAATGGTAATTACAATTTCCAGTGGCTTATGAACACTGTGACTAAATGCCGCATCTAAGGCACATCTGAGGAGCATGTGTAATCAAAGCCTCATTGCCACAAGCCATCGCCCGTTTCATCTGGAGGAACTGGCCTCCTGATTCCCCTTCTGCTGAGCATCCCGCAGGTGCAGGCCCTCAGGAACAGGTATCCTGCGCCGGCCATCACGCCTGACGACCACCAGGGCCCCCAGGAGACTCACTCTGCTGGTGAACGTGCCCACTAGGCCCACACCGGCTTGGGGTGTTGGGAAGAAGGCTAATTTGTTACCCAAAGCCCAGGAGAAACTAGATTCAAACTTTAAATGAAACTGGACTGACCATTTGAGGACAGTTGACGGGTTAGTCTCCTAGGGCTGCTGTTAACAAAGTACCACAGACTGAGTGGCTTTAAAAAGGTAAATTTATGTTCTCATAGTTCTGGGAGCCACAAGTCCAAAGCCCTCCCTGCAGAGGGCAGCAGGGCCAGGGTCCCTCGGAAGCCTCTGGGGAGGATGCTTCCTGGCCTCTTCCAGCTCCCCAGAGCCCAAGGTGCTCCTTGGCGTGTGGCAGCATCACTGTGGCTCTGCCTCCATCTTCACGTGGCGGAAGCCATGTGTGTCTGTGACTCCTCTTTTATGAAGACACCAGTCATACTGGAGTATATCCTCATCTTAACTAATGACATCAGCAACAGCTCTATTTCCAAATAAGATTACACTCTGAGAGGGCTGGGACTTCAACACATCTCTGTAGGGGACACGAATTCAACCCCTAACACTGAGAACAATCTGCAACTACTGCAGATGCCCAGACCTGTCCTCAGAGCTGAGCCAACATCCCCCTCACGCACGGCCCACTCCACTTCCCGCTCCTGGGAGCACTCTGAAACTCCACACCTGGGCCAGGCTCACCCCTGGTGTCAGAAAGAAGTTCTTTCATCCCAGTGTAAGTCAGAGACATGCCTTCCGCAAGCATGGCCTCCTGCTAAGAATGCTGAGAACAGGCCTACCAAGGCCCTGGCCAGGAAATCGCCCTCTCATTCCTAAGACCACACAATGAAATGGCTTTGGCATGCCTCCCCAAATCTGCTTTTTTAACAATACGCTATGTGAGGCATAACAGATCAGTCTGATTTGGCTTATGCCAAGATTAAGATGTTTCTTTTTTCATCTTCCTCCAATAACTATTTATAAAGCACCACAACAGCAAAACACTTTCATGCCTATTATCATTTTGGGTCATCCTTTCACAAGTAAAAAGGTAAAGTAATTTCACAAATGTGCTTTTAGCAAAAACAAGCATACCTGTGGTTTTCATTCTTCTCTAGTCTAACCCAATGTAGAAAAAAAGAGGTTTCGTGTATTACCTCCAGGAATTAGATCAAACTAGAAATCAGAAATGATATCCCACAATACAATCTCAAAGTAGCCAACAGTTCAAGTAAGTGCCATGAACAGCCATACCCAGCTACACAGGAGGTTTGGGTGAGAAGAGGCTAACCTGGCCAACCTGCAGGTTTGCATGAGCTCCTCAGTCAAGAGATGATGGTAATTAGCTTAACCCATCATGTCTTCTTTCTGGAATTTAAATGGAAGAGACAGAATTCTCTCCCCAGTTCCCAGGGAAACGGAAGGACACACAGAGAGAAAGCAGCATGCAGAGGCCATCAGACCAAGCAGTCATGAATAAACAGAATCCGCACAGGAGAAATTGATTGGTGGCAGAAGTCCCTGCCGCTTAAAAGGTTAACAAGTGTTCTCAATCAGCAGAACTACAATTGATCCCTGAGCAACCCAGGGGTTAGGGGCGTGGATGCTCTGCTTAGTGGAAAATCCAAGTATGACCCCCTGGAGATGTGAATCCTCCGTATGCATGACCTGGCATCCACAGATTCAACCACCCGTGGATTGTGTAGTACTACAGTATTTACTATTGAAAAAAAATCCGGGTAAAAGTCGACCTTGCAGTTCAAACTGCTGTTATTCAAGAGTCAAGTGTACTTTGAATTTAGAAGGAAGGACATTTCCTATAAGATCTGGCTGCAATCAGTTATTTCTATGTCAAGTCATACCATCAATCCCAAGTATTTTAGGTAATCTGAGTCATTTCTTAAATCAAAGAAATTCTCCACATTCTTGAATAAAGGAATCTTCAAAACTCCTGGGTCTGGCCTTAAAGGGCTTTAATACAACCAGAACACTTCTCAAATGAATTTGTCAATTACAGCTGCGCTTCTCAGCCTGGACTCCTGAAATTCCCAGGCTGGGCAGTACTTTCAAAGTTTTTGAGGCAACCCACAGTAAGAAATGTATTTTATAATGGAACTCAGTACATCATATATATACACATATATATATATATATATACACACACACACATAGCATATCTGTAAACATGTACATACAGCAAGAGTGTCATGGAACAATAAATGGTACTATTTTCTATTCTACTCTTCTGTTTAAAAAAAGAAAAAAGGTTAACACTCAAGCTTATTTCACAAAACACCAGGGAGTCTAGAATCATCAGTTCAAAATACTGTGGTGAGGGCACACAAATCCACAGGATTAAAAGGATACGTTTTCCTGGAGAGTCCACTTTAAGATCTGAATTTTTTTTAAATTATTTCACCTAATTACAGAGTAGAATGCAAAAATCCATTAAGATAAAATTCAACTTTGAACACAGTTCTCACTTCCAGTTGGTGGCCTAGGGCTTCAATCTGTAGACCCCCAGGATACTCCCCCTCTCCTGTGAGTACGTCAGCGGGATAGTAGAAGGATTCTGTCTTAACATCAGTGTTCTCACTCAACAAGGCATATTTATGGGACTGTCACCTCTAAATCTTCATACCCAGAATCCAGTCCTGCTTCTTAGCTTCCTGGGGCTGCCTCCTCTGTGTTCACTGGGACAGGCTATGACCGGAGAGCGGTTGTCCCACTCAGTCACCCAGGTCAACACTATCAAATAGCCCGAAGACAACAGGGGACACTGGTAGGAGCAGTGGGTACCTGCTTCGCTAGCAACTACCCCTGGGCAAAAATACCTACCATGATGTAAGCCTCGCGTCTGAAAAGCCCCAACTGCATCCTCATTTCTCAGGCCTGGCTTTCACCTTGTTTTTGCACGACCCAAGCCTCCCGGGCTGGCGTCCCTGCCTGCACTCCAACACTGGTGCCACCTCAACGGCCCTTCACTGGTAAAGAGGGTTGTCAGTAAGTCTTTTGTGGGAAATAGAGCAGCATCCCCTCACCGGGGAGGTCAGCTCACACCGGAGCACGAGCGCATCGGTGTTAAATCCCCGCTGGAAGGACGGTTCCGGAACGTTCTCAGCCAGCAGCGGCTGGTGTTTGCCTAATTAACCACGCAAGTGTTGACAGTTATAGATGTGTTAACTTGCGCTATTTCCCATGAGGTGTGCGGGATCCCAAACTCCCAGGGTTGCAGAACGGGGAAGGCACACACTTTTTAATGAAATGCGTAGTATTTTGAAATAACGCATATTCCATTATTCCCACGGTCCTTCACCCATGCATGATACTTAGTCACAACCTACAGTCTCAAACCGAGACTTACTACTGCCAATATAGCAAAGGAGTTCAAAAAACAAAAACCAAACCACACCCGGAGAAGGAACCAGCCAACCAACAGCCCAGCGAGCAACCGCCACGCGCCTCGCGCCTTTTAAGGGCTCAGCGGGCGCGAGTCCACCAACCGCTCAGCGTTCCACCAATCACCACACCGTCTACATCTTGCCCCGCCCCACCACCCCGATCGAACCAATCACGGGGGAACCAAGCTTCTCCCGTCCGCCTCCAAACCCTACCACGTTCAAAGCCTTCAAACCTCACTGGCGCCCAACCGCGCGCTCCCAGTCGGAATTTATTTTTAGCTCCCGGGCAAGCAGCCCCACCTCTGGCTCCGCCTCTTTACCGCCCCCAATGGGAAAAGGAGTTTCCGTCGCGTCATCTCGCGGGCGGGTGGGAACTGTCCAATCAGCGCTTGGAGATAACTGGCGTAATTAAAAAGCGGCGGAAGACGGTGGGAGGGTCATGACGCAGCGAGTTTCAGTCGTGACTTTTCCAGGGGCATCTCAGCATCCCTTCTTTTTCCCTTTAAAGTAAAACGCCGCCCGACGCACCCCCGTGCGTTGCGAGGGCTTGGGCGGCCGCCGCGGCGAGGGGGCGGTGCTGACGCCAGCCGCTGGTGTGGGCGCCCGGCGGCGCGGCGCGGTCACGTGGGCGTGTTTGGGGGCGGGGCCGCGCGGCGGTTCCGGGCGGTTGGGCGCGCGAGCGAGGAGCCGAGGCAGCCGCGCCCGCCCGCCCCGCCCCTGGATGCCGCTTTGCCCCGGCGCGGCCGCCGCCGATCGCAGCACAGGAGCCACCGCCGCCGCCGCCGCCGCCGCGGTTGATGTGGTTGGCCCAGGGCTGAGGAGGCCGCCAAGATGCCGCAGTCCAAGTCCCGGAAGATCGCGATCCTGGGCTACCGGTCTGTGGGTGAGTGGCGGGCGCTTCGCGGCCTCCTCGCGCCCGGGCCGGGCCTCGCCTGGGCGCCGGGACGCCGCGGGCCAGGCCAAGTTTGGGGCCGGCGCGGCCATGTGGCGGCGGCGCGTTTCGTAACCAGCCGCCCTCCGCCGCCACCTCCATTTTGAGCGGAGGCGGTGGCGAGGCCGGGCCCGCGGGGCGACGGCGGCGGCGACGGGCGCCCCGGGCGCGGGGAGGACGTGTCGGGGAGGCCGCGGGCGGACGAGGAGCGCCAGGTGGGTCCGGGGCCGGGCAGACGGCGCGGGGTCTGCTGCTCTGCCACACTGCCGCCGGGCACCCGCAAGGCAGAAGTCGCACCTGTCTCTATCTCTCCGCTGCTAGCTGCCCTCATCGTTGCTAGCCTTTCCGCCCCAAATTAAAGTCCATGGGATTTTAACAAAGGAAGTAGCACCTTGAGTTTTTTCTGTGTGTGAAGTTCAGCATTTTAAAGAAAGCCAGGGACCCAAAGGACGCTTGGCTACCTAGAATAAGAAACCCCCCCAAAACCCTCTTCGGAAGCCCCCTAGATGTTGCCAGCGGCCGAAGTAGGAAGGCGGAGAAAAAGAAATTCCCGATCTCTCAGTGTCCTATTTTTCTATGTGAAAAAATAAGGTCAGGGACTTGTAACCAGGCTATTGAAGTCATTCAAAAGTTTCCCTCCCCCCCCCCCCGCAAAAAAAAAAAAAAGGCTGACATGTATTTGAAACTCCCCCTGGCAATCGCGTTTTTGCCCAACTGGGGTGGTCTGCGGTGGGGTGGGGGTGGAGAGGGTGTCAGAAAACGAGTGAGGAAACAGAACCGTTGAACTTAACCATGCTTCAGGGTGAGGCTTTATTGTCTTTGACAACCGGAGCCCCGGAGGAATTACGATTATCTTTTCGTTTTGTTCTTAAGAAGTGACTGTCTAAAGAAAATGTGCGCTTGACCACAGTGGGGTAAAGGGGGTGAAAGCCGGGGTTTGGAGTCTATGGTGATTGCAGGAGGAGGTAGCACTGGCTGCCATAGGAAGGCTTATAACTGCCTGCTGCTCATTGGATGACTCCCCGACTTTGCTTTCTGTTCTGCTTCCTCACCCCCATTTTCCACCGCCGGTGCCAGGGTCTGTGCTCTTTGACCAAGACCTGCTACAGCGTGCTTACTCATCCTTTTATCATCTCTCTCCGTCAGAGCGCTGGGGGGGGGGGGGAGCAAAATCAGAGGCTGAGAGACGCTCGTGTAGAGACCGGGGTGCCGAGAGTCAGGGGTAACTCTTGTATGATGCAGCGCCAAATCCTGTGGGGGAGGAGTAGGTGACAGCCTTAGCAGCTGCAGCCGTAAAGGAACCGTGCATCAAATTGAGGGTTTGAAAGTCTCTAACAGTACCAGATGCCCATATGGAACCCGGCATCCAACGTTTATTGGCATTCTGAATCACCCAGCCCCTGCTTCTCTGTTCTCTTTATTTCTTCCTCTGCATTTTGAAGAGTGGGACCATGCTGTATCCTGGCACTTGAGTGAGTTCTACCTGCTCAGATACACGTGCCCACTAATTAAAGGTAGCAGTCTCTGAATAATCAAGTTATAGGTGACAGGTACTGGGCTACCTGATTTCAACTGAAGAGAATGTTCCAAAGATCCTGACTGACTTACCCCTTTAAAGTTCTTGAGATGGTGATTCTAGTCTTCAGTAAGCAGGTCTAGCATTTTATCATTGTTTTGCTAAAGAAGTTCCTTATGTCCCAACGAAACCCATTCTGTTTTATCTTCCTTCTAATCTTCATGCTCCTAAAGACCCAGATGTGGCGTGTCACCCCTTTGCCTTCCCTTCGCATTTATTTTAAACTGCTGTTAAAGTGCTGTACTAAATTAGCCTCTAGTGGGCTACAGAGTAAGTTCAGTCCCTATTTTCTGTGCCTTCAGTATGTAATATTACTATACCTACTCCATTTCCTACATGTTTATTTTAATACAAGGTGATGATTAAAGTGAACTGTATTTACTCACAATCTTTGCATTTGATTTTACAGTTGTTTACCTTTGTTACGAACCAGGACATTTTGTAGTTTGGGGGGTCTTTTGTTTTGCTGGCATCAAAAGAAGTAATTCCCTAATTCCATGTACTAGCCACTTTTCAGAGAATTAGTCAGTGTTCAGACTTCTGAGTTTACTGACATGTTTGCTTGCAGATGGTGCTGTACTAGGGAGACTGGAGTATATGTGTTTCTAGGTTGTGTTATTTTGTGATGCTGGGTGGTTGTGTCATATTGACTTGGGGGGGTAAAGAGTAGTGGAAAAGACTAAGCTAGAAACCACACCTTTCTTAGAATGTTCTCCTGAATAAGTATCTTATGCCAGGTTTACTAGTAGAATACTTGTAATTGTGACTTTATCATGGCATAAACTTTATTTTAAAAGTTTGCCTTGCCTTCAGTTAAAACTAAGTATAATGATCATTTTACTACTTGGCTTTCACATTTTGTGTTTTTAAAAAACACTGGTAAAAATACCAGTGAAGAAAATATAATTCTCAGGTAATTTATACAACTCTTTTTTTTTTTTCCTGACATGCTTTTCCTGTTATTTACAATGTTAAGCTTTTAAGGACACGTCACCTATAACTGCAGGCTGGCTTTCAGGGAGTGCTTTGTATTGTTTCATTGGTGGCCAAATGTGCCAGCTCGCTTACATCCATTGTTCCTAATACAAACGAGTAGTCCCATGATAGGGGGTAACTAAACCTAATCAAGTTAAAGTTACCGTGTCAGGTAACTATTTTCAAATAAAATCTGGTACATTTTTCACTGGAACGTTCTACAGAAAACTTTGATAATCTGATTTACCATTAGGCCGTAATCAAAAGATTGTCATATATAAGCCTCAGAGGTTAACAGAGAGTCGGGATCACAGGAATGTAAAAGATCTGAAGAGAGAAAATGAAAAAATTTGTGGTTTGGTAAAAGGCAGTTCAGCAAAAGTGACTCAAATTGTATTACCTACCTTGTCAAAATGTTTTAGGTTGTAAAGAATATGCATCCCTTGATTTGGATACTTCATAGGGGAAGATGTCATTACATTTGTTCCCAATAGAATATAATCCAGTCGTATTCTGATTGACTGTTTTTAAGTTATCCTATCTTTTTCTGACACATTTCATTGAAAGATGTTAAGGTAAAACCTGCTTTGCCATGTAGAAAATATATTAGTATGTGAAATTGTATGTTCAGGTGCTTAATAACATTTTGAAGTTGTGTGCTTTGGGGTGGGGATAGTCCTGTAGTGGCTACCTTGTGTTGAAGCTTGAAATTAACTTTTTTCTGTGTCATTCACTGTTCTATGCAAGAGAATGATTAGAGCTTACATTTGTGACTATGCCTTTCCAATGCTGAATGTTATTTTTTTGGACTTTTTTTTTTGAAGTGTAGTTGATGAATAGTATTATATAAGTTACAGGTGTGCAATACAGTGATTCACAATTTTTAAAGGTTACACTCCATTTGTAGTTATTATAAAATACTGGCTATATTCCTGGTGTTGTAGGATATATCCTTGTAGCTTATTTATACATAATAGTTTGTACCTCTTCCTTCCTTACTCCTATATTGCCTCTCCCCACTGGTAACCACTAGATTGTTCTCTGTATCTGTGAGTCTGCTGCTTTTTTGTTATACCAAATGTTATTTTGATGTCCATGTGGGTTACAGTGATTCATCCTTACCTTCATCCCCCCAAAAAGAAACTATACTCATGAGCAGTCACTTACTTCCTGTCCTCACCTCAGCCCCCAACATCCAGTAATCTACTTTCTATTTCTATGAATTTACCTCTTCTGAACACTAAATATAAATGGAATCACATATACAGGAGCTTTTGTCACTAGCATTTTCATTTAACATATTTTTTAGGTTCATCCATGCTGTACCATGTATCAGTAATTTGTTCCTTTTGGTTGCCAAATAATTTGGATATACCACATTTTATTTATGCATTTGTCAACTGATAGACATGCAGGCTGTTATGAATAATACTGTTATGAGCATTCCTATTTCATATTTTTTGTGTAGACATGTTTTTACTTTTGGATAGACTCCTAGGAGAGTCACTGCTGGGTTATGTGGTAACCTTATGTTTAACATGTTTTCCGACCATTTTACATTCCAACCAACAATTGAAACTGGTTTCAGTTTCTCCACATCCTCACCAACACTTGTTATCATCTGTTTGTTTTATACTAGCCATCCTTAAGGGTGTGAGATGGTATCATATATGAACTGCAAATAATTTCCATTCTGTGGATTGTCTTTTCACTTTCTTGATAGTGGCCTTTGAAGTAAAAAGTTTCAAATTTTGACAAAGTCCAATTTGTTTTTTTCTTTTGTCACTTGTACTTTGGTGTCATATCTAAGAAATCACAGCCTAATCCAGGACCATGTAGATCTACATTATATTTTCTTCTAAATGTTTTATACTTTTATTTCTTACGTCTAGGTGTATGATCTATTCAGAGTTAAATTTTGTACATGGTGGGAGCTACGGGTACAACTTCATTCTTTTGCATGTGGATATCAAATTGTCCTAGCACCTTTTCTTGAAAGACTATTCTTTCCTCATTGGATTGTCTTGACATCCTTCTCAAAAATCAAGTGACCATAAATGTAAGGGTTTATTTCTGGACTCTCTTCCTTTGATCTGTATGTCAGTCCCTATGCCAGTATCACACTATCTTGATTACTGTAGTTTTATGGAAAGTTTCAAAATAGGGAAATGTGAGCCCTCTAGCTTTCTTCTTTTGCAAGATTGTTTGGCTGTTCTGAGTCCCTCGCATTTCCATATGAATTTTAGGACTGGGTTTTTAATTTCTGCAAAGAAAGCAACTGGGATTTTGATACAGTGTTTTACAGTTTTTCAGGTATCTTCCATGCCTGGTTTAAAAAATAGCTGAATCCTCCAACGTGCTTCTCAATTCATCCCATTGTAATACGTTACTTTAATAAAGTATGTGAGGGAAATCCAGCCTGCATAGCTATGTAGCTGGGAAAGGGAGGAGTATTTTAATACTGTTTCAGGTAATTGTGGGGGGTTTTTTGTTTTGTTTTGTTTTTGCTATTGACCAAGGCTCTGTAAGTGGTAGTGTCTTAGAGTTTAGTTGCAGCATCTAAAATCATATCGATGAATTTTTCTACTCTGTTACATTGAACTCTGTTGATTTGCTTTGCATTTTAAATGAATCTTCTACCCATGCCTGATTTGGGAACATCGTACATTAGTCTTTTGGAAAATATTGGTTCACTGTTAGGCAGATTCTTCCCCATTTTGACACATTTCAATATACAGATATTTCTTTAAATGACATTTTTTAATATTGCCACCAATTCCAGAAGAAGCTAAATACTGGGAAGCTGTTAAGTTCACCATGAGTGATGCAAGTTTTGCAAAATTCTAATTCTTCTCGAAAGTTCGAATTTGTTCATTGACAAAACGCTACCAGTTTTACTTGTCGTGATAGTCTCATTGCTTTCATTTCCAAGAGAATGTCCGCCAAATACCCGCATTTGAAACAGTGATAGTTTGTTGGTCATTCTTACAAGTAAAAATGGTGTTCCGTGATAAAAGTGGCTGTTTCAGACTACTTCCCAGACCCCTGCACCCGGCTCTCCTCCCAGACGACGCCACACTTCAGCATGGAGCAGCCACACTTTGTGCACACGTCCCATTTGTCCTGCAGAATATTAAAAAGACATGTACTTAAAGGTCAAGATTTAATAAAATGAGCTATTTTGAGTGTCCTCAAGGACACTGTTAAGTGAAAATGGGTTTTCTTTTTTTTTTTCTTTTCTACCCTGAGTGCATGGTAGTGAGGAATATGGTGACTGTCCACAACAGTTTGTGGCCATTGTCATTCGTGCTAAGGGACACCAAGCCAGCAGCTTTCCCCGCCATTGCTTTTGCACCATTGGTGCACATATGATCATAGTACAAAAGGCAAATAATGTTTCATGTAATGGAAATAGTTTTAACTTACAAGCCCCTTGAAAAAGTCCCAGTGGACCTCCAGAGTTGCGCGGACTGCACTTGGAGGACTGTTGAGCTGCCAGGTACAGGATCTTGCTAGAATGCTACTCACCCCTGTTCGTGGGGCTGTGCTGACCGCAGTCTTAGAGAAGCCTCCCAGGAGAGGCCCTGCAGCCTGGAACGAGACAAGGATGGTGAGGCGGGAAAGAACTCCGGGTGCTTGAGTATGGAAGGAACTGGGGGTAGCTTGGCATCACGAGGTGCGAGTCGGGAGTGAAGCTGGGAAGGCAGTCAGGAGCTGGACTGTGGGCCTCGCAGAAACTTGAGGTGCAGAATAGTTAAGCAGTAAGGTACTGAAACCTGGGGAGAGCTGGGATGTCTAAATGCTAGTTGACTTGGCCTCTGACTGTTGCAGTTTGGAGTGAGTTGTTATCTTTTGACCTGGTAATAGTGAAGCTCCCAGAGTGATAAAAATTGCCAAGGGTGGCAGCAGCACATCAGGACCTATACACTAATAACGTGGTTTTCAAATACAGTATCAGCAACTTTGTCACAAAACAAGAAACAGCTCTCTCTGCCTGTGTTTGTGAAGTCAGAAAGGTACAACGCTTTCCTTAGCTTAGCGTCTGGAAGAGGAAGTTAACAACTTTAATATTGTCCATAAGTGGATTGTACTTATTTACTTGAATAAATCAGAACTGAACTTGGACATGGTTGTGCAAGTTAAAGCCTCATGAAATCTTAAGTGCTCACACTTGAGAGTACCTTTATTCTTAGTTCTCATTGATTTCAAAGTACCAAATTAAGTCTTAACAGTAGAATACTCACAGCCTTTCTTAAACTGATAACTTTCAGTGCAAATTGCTGGGTACCTTTAACATGAATTGCTTGATTAATTTAGAAATATAATTTAATACCTCAAACACAAAGGTCCTAGGATACTGTTTTAGTGTTTTGATACTCTTAAATATATATTGGGCATCTCATAAAAGAGAGTTCCATGTAGGGTATCAGAATTTTAAGTCTAAATTGGTATTAGTTTAAAAACCTTGTATTGCACTCTCAGGCAAGTGAAAGCAGGGTGCTTTAAGGGTCCTAATAAAATTAACTCCTTCATGTCCTTGGTTCGTTGGTTGGTGTCCTGGCGGTAATATAATTGAGTTCCCCCTTACCTCCCTGCTGCTCCTCCCCCATTTCTCTTTTTGTTGTGCTTACTGCAGAAAAGGTCCTCTGGGGCTTTTGAAACAGAAATTGGTATTTTAACAAGCTATGTTACGATCCTGCTTTTGGCAAGATTAAAAGTTGAATGTTAGCTCCATGACGGCGTGGTGAATAATTTGTGAAAATGGAGATGAAAATACTGGCTTCCACAGTTAATACAGTTTTAGGAAATGAAAATGCTTTTCTAACATTTCTATGTCTTACGTATAAATGCACCTGGTCAATTTTCACAACTGAATCACATTTGGAATTTATTTTAAAGAGAATATTTAGAAATATAGGTTCTCTTCAGTCTTGTTCATGATCTGTAATGAGTGACTGAATGAAAAACATAATTGGTAAAATTCAGCTATGGTGTCAGGATGGAGGAGGGTTCAGAGTGACCTTAGCAAGCTGGACACACCATGCTAAAAAATGACACTTTATGGCAGGAGTGGAAGGGAGGAAACGGGATGGGGTTCCCAGTCCGCCTGCTAGGAAGAAAGTAGATGTGGAGATGGTGAATTTCTGGCCTGACGTGTATGGCCTTGAGTACAGCAGGGGGTGGGAGTGCCTGACACACAGGGAGAACTCCGCAGGAGTTTAGAGCAGAACATCGCTGAGGTGGCTCCCGGAGGGAGGGAGGACCACAGAACCGCCAGCCACAAAATGTAAAGCCTCCTGCTTACATTTCAGGAGCAATCGCCCGTGGGCATACAGGCTAGAGACCTGGCTTAACTTTCTGAGCATTTTAGTTGACTGGGTTCTCATTGGAAACCAGCTCAGCTGGACTCTGAACCCCAGCTAGAGCATTCTCTCCAGTTCTGGTGTCACGTGTGTTCAGACGCCCACTCCCAGGAGTGGTGCTTAACTTGGAGTTCCTCAGCTTTGCCTGAGACTGTGCCTGATTTCTGGGGAAAGAATCCAGGGCTTTTATCAGCTCTCCAGAGGATTTCAGTCCCCCAAAGGATTGAATTGCTAAAAATGACTGGTTGAAGGGGACCGTGTGTGGGTTAAGTGTATCACATGCTATTCAAATAGGTGTTCATTAAATGTTTGAATAAACTGAGTCCCTACTGTGTACCAGGCACTGTGTACTTAGTCACCAAGGCTAGGGCGGCCCGATCTCTGCCCCCAGGGAGCTTCAGTCTATCGAGGGAGCCACAGTAAACAGTTATTACTACTACTGCTAATAATTGGTTGGTGTTTTTAATGCATTTACTCATGTGGGGTGCCCTTAAACTCCATGAGGTAGCACAGGTAGAGTTGGGGAATGGATTGGTGTTAGTACATGGGGTCACTGCAGATTTTTAGAGAACTTTTGACAAAATAGTTTTATTAATAATCATTCTTGCTATTGATGACTATGCTTTATTTTATGTCTCATTTTATTTTCCTAATTTTTTTTGTTGTTACTAATTTTGATCAATCTTAAAGTTAATTGCTCTTAAATATGTTGAAGATTGTGGTATAATTTAGGAATTTATCTCTTGTTGCTTTTCTCTAGCTCTTTCCCACTCTGACCCCCCAGCCTTCTCCCCAGTTTTGGATACAAATCCAACAAAATTCATTCTTTATTGTTGCCGGACTGTTTGATTGACTGCAGTTTATCGGGTCTCTCCACGTGCCTTCCAACTTGGCTTTATCTGTAAGTCATCCGACAGAGATGAATATCCTGTTTTTTACATCTTTAGGGAAGCAGTGCCATGACCTTTCTTGGCAGCACTTTTTTTTTTCCTTTGATTTTAATAGCCCTGACAGTTAATAAAATTCTTTATGTAACTTATATCTCCATGTTATAGTACAAACTTATTTCTGTTATTTTCCTCCGTGGAGTGCGTCCGGTAGCACAGTGCTTGGCAGTGGTAAGAACCCAGTAACTATTTGGATGAGCAACAATTTTATGAACTAGTTTTACTTGGTTATTCTGTCTTGTCTTTGTCATATAATCATTGTACCTTAATTTTTTTTTCTCTCCTAGTGTCTATTTTTTGAAAATTGGTATAAGAGAATAAGATGATGTCAACCCTACTTAATTCGTAGGAACAAGTGAGATAATTCATGTGAAAATGTTTTGTAAACTCTTAAAACAGTGTCTCACTTGTAGGTGCTGGTGAACAATTAAAATTTGGATTATCTGCATCACGTGCCCTCATCTGACTGTGATGGGAGAGTGGGGGTGGGTATGCATATTAGAATCACAGGGAGCACTTCTGCAGAACACACAGGAACTCCTCATGCACCCTTTTTAAAATTAGAATGGTGAGGTAAGTATTTTTTCAAAAAGCTTCCTTGGTGACTGATATATATATATATCTCACCTTGGCCCTTCAGAAAAGCAGCAGTAACCAATGCTACTATTGACAGAACTACACATTTTTTACTAAAATGGGTGCAGTCCTTTAGCCAGCATGTAATTGAAATTGTGTGCTGTGTAAGGAACACATTGTTAAAGAAACTTGCATATAGCTCCTTGTTACTCTAGCCCTTTCAACAATGATGATAGGTTCAGGTTGCGGTCCATTTACAACCCCAGGTGATTCTACAGTCTTTCTCTGCTGTTTGCAAACCTGGGCCATTTTATCCATGGCCTTCTGTCCGTGACTCCTAGAGAAACACCTTTGTGGTACTTAGTCGTGTCCCGGCCCTGCGGCACTCTTTTGACCAGCAGGATACTGCAGAGATGATGATGGGCCGGTGCCAGGCTTCAAGCCTTCAGAAGTCGGCAGCTTCTGCTTTTGTATTCTCTGGAGCTTTGAGTCACATGGGGGAGATACCTTAGGAGAAGACGCATGGGAAGGGAGAGGGTCCAGCCCTCCTGGCTGAGTTGCCACTCTCCGCCCTCACCCCCACCAGCTAATAAGGTAGCGAAAGGTGACTTTAAGACCAGCAGCGGAGCCAGCCAAGCCCAGCTGTGACTGTAGAAACAAGAACAAATGAAATGGTTGTTGATTTCAGCCCCTAAATTTTGAGCTAGTTTGTATGCAGCAGTTTATAACTGAAACAGTTGGTAATTTTCTGTAATTAGGGAAATGTGGATGTGTTTTTTTATTAGTATTTTTTCATGTGAGTTGGAGAATTTAGTTTAAGTAGTTGTTACTATATAAAATTTTCTTAGATTTCAGATTAATATATTAGATACAATTACTAGAATGTAGAATAGGATTCAGTGAAATTATATCTAGAATCTGTGGTTGTGTAATAAATCCTCAGTAAGTGTCATTATTATGGCATACCAGATATTCTGCATGTATTTTCATTTAATCCTCCCAAACACCTATAAAGTAGGTACTATTATAATCTCTATTTTACATATGAGGCAACAGACCCAGGAGAACTGCCTAGAGTCTCAAAGCTAATAATCACCACCCTATTCTTCTTAGTGAAAAAGAGTAAATGTCTTGTCTTCCCTTTTTTATATTTTTTTAAAATCAAGTTTTGTTTGTCTTTCTCTGTCTGACTTATTTTACTTGGCATAATACCCTCCAAGACAAATACTGTGTGATATTACTTATATGTGGAATCTAAAAAATACAACAAACTAATGAATATAACATAAAAGAAGCAGACTCACAGAGACCAAACCAGTGGTTACTGGTAGGAAGAGGGAAGGGCAACATAGGGAATTAAGAGGTACAAACTATTACGGATAAAATAAGCTACAAGGATATGTTGTACAACACAGGGATATAGCCAATATTTTATACTAATTGTAAATGGAGTATAATCTTTAAAAATTGTGAATCACTATTGTATACCTGTAACTTACATTACATCAACTATACTTCAATAAAAAAAAGGAGTCAAGTTTTACTGAGGTATAATTTATACATAATAAAGTATCCATTTTAAATGTAAAGTTAGATGTGTTTTGATAGATTTATTCACCACGTAACCATTACTCCAGTCAAAATATAAAACAATTTTATCATCCCCAGAAGTTCCCTCATACCCCACCCCACTCCCAGGCAAACACTGGTCTGCTTTTCCATTACTACCAATTAGTTTTTCTTGTTCTAAAAATTCATATAAATAGACCCATACGATAAATATCCTTTTTGTTTGACTTCCTTCAATAAGTGTAATGTTTTTGAGATCCATCGTGTTGTCACATGTATCAATAGCTTCTTTAAATTGCTAAGTACTGTTTTGTTGTATGGATGTACTGTAATTTGTTTCTCCCATCATGTGTCGTTTCCAGTATTTCACTGCTAAGAATAAAGTTGAGTTGAGCATTTGTTGTGTCTTTGTCGGCATATAGTTATTTCTCTTTGGTAAGCACCTTGGAATGAGGCCACTGGGTCACATGGATGTTAAGCGCATCATTTTCTGAGAAACTACCGCTGTTTCCCAAGCATGTGTACCATCTGACACCTCCACCAGCAACAGATTAGGCCCATCCTCACTGATACTTGGTGTTGCCATCCTTTTTAACTTGAGCTGTGCTAATGTGGTAGGCTGTGGAAATTTGAATTTTCCCAGTGACTAATGACACTGAGCTTCTTTTCATACACCTCTTGGTGGTTCGTGTTTCTTTTATGAAGTGTGTTCAAGTCTCTTGCCTTTGTTTTGGGGTTCTTTTTATTCAGTTAATATATTCTGAATAATAGTTCCATTTCATACATATAAATACTTTCTCCTAATTCATGGATTCCTTTTCATCTTCTTGTGTTTCAAACAGAAATTTGTAACTTTGTTTTGTTTGTCTTAGGAGGGGGTGGTAAATTGGGTTTATTCATTTATTTCTATTTGGAGGAGGTGCTGGGACGTCATGCGTGTCAAGCATGCATGCTACCACTTGGGCTATACCTTCCCCCCAGAAATTTGTGAGTTTGATAAAGCCAAGTTTATCAGTTTTTTTGTTTAGGGTTTATTCATTTCTCATCATGTAAGAAACCTTTGCCTACCGGATATCATAAAGATTTTTCTCGTGTTTACTTCTAGAAGTTTGATAGTTTTAGCTCTTAAGTTTAGGTCTGTGATCTATTTCTAGCTAATTTGTGTGTGTGAGGTAAAGGTTGAGATTATTTTTCAAACCTGAGGCACAATTTACATACAGTAAAATTTATCCCTTTTGGCATATGGCTCAGTTTTAGCAAACAGGACATAGAACAGTTCTGTCAGTCCCCAAAAATGTCCTGGTGCCCCCTCTGCAGTCAGCCCTTACCCTCCTTCTGTTTTCTGTCCCTATAGTTTTGTCTTTTCCGTAAGTGGAATCACATTTGAGATTTATCCATGTTGTTATGTGTATCAGTAGTCATTCCTTTTTATTGCTGAGTAGTGTTTTTTTTTGGTGTAGATTTAAAAATTTGTTTATCTAGTCACCTGTTGAAGGATGTGAAGGATAGTGTTTCCATTTTAGGGCAGCTGGAATAAAGCTGTTACAGATATATGCATGCAAGTTCTGTGACCTTGGTTTTCATTTCTCTTGGAAAAATACCTAGGAATGGGATTGCTGGGTCATCTGATAACATGTGTGTTTAATTTTTAAAAAACTGTGTTTCCAAAGTGGCTGTGCCATTTTGCATTCCCATCAAAGAGATCGGTTGCTCCACATCCTCTCCGGTACTGGTACCGTCAGTATTTTTTGTGTTTTATTAGGTGTGTTTCATTAGGTGTGTCGTATGCCACTGATTTTATTTGCATTTTCCTAATGAATGTAAGCATCATTTCCTGTGCGTACTTGCCATTTGAATATTTTCTTTGCCAAAGTGTTCCAATCTTTTGCTCAGTTGCTTAATTGGGTTATTTGTTTTCTTATTGTTGAATTTTGAGAATTTGTTGTATATTCTGATACATGCCCTTTTCAAATACGTTTTTTCACACATTTTTCTCCAGGTGTATGGTTTGTCTTTTCATTCCCTTAACAAGAATCTTTCACTGACCAGTATTAGTTTTGATAAAGTCCAATGTATCCTTTTTTTCTTTATGGATTGCACTTTTGAAATCTTTCTTAAGTCAAGATCGCAAAGATTTTCTCCTGTGTTTTCTTCTAGAAGTTTCAGAGTTTAGGTTTACATTTTTGTCTGTGATCCATTTTTTATCCTATACTTTTATATGGGATATCGCAGGATATAGTCAGGTTCTTTTCTCTCTTTTTTAATGTTGACATCCATTTGTGTCCGCACCATTTGTTGAAAAAGACTGTTCTTTCTCCCTTGAATTGCCTTTCTACCTTTATCCAGAATCAGTCGGTCATTTATACATGTGGATCTATTTCTGGAGCCTGTATTTTGTTCCGTTAATCTATATGTCTGTCTTTGTGCCAATACCACGCTGTCTTGATAACTGTAGTCTTCTAGTTAAGTCTTGAAATCAAGTACTTGTTTCTTAAAATTTTCTGAGATTCCTTTTTCCTTTACAGATTATTTTTTCCATTTTCTTCCTTTTTTGGTTTTGTAACAGCCACCTATTTTGAAATAGATGCCCATTTTTCATCCATTTTTCCGGATTTCATCTTGATGGTCCTAGTGTTTCATCCTCTCACGTAACTTTCCTGAGTAGAAATTCTCCAGTGAATTTTATTGTAGGATAAAATGGAAAAGTCTTTGGTGGTTCTTTTTAACAAAAACAAAAACACTTTCCAGTCGTGTGGGAGTAGGGTGTGTGGACTTGACTTTTCACATAGATGTCTTTCTCTCTCATACGATTACAGGGTAGGTGACAGGTATGTTGTACTGACATTTTCTGCAGAATTCAGATTATCATAGAATCTTTTTGTGGAATAGGATTAGTCGATGTGTGTGGACTCGGGGTGTACTGTGTTGATCATAATCTGGGAAAAGTGTTATTGACTTTGGAATGCTGTACTAGAATTGAATAACCATTTCTAGGAGCCAGGTGCTGTGCTGTATGTTTACGGTTTCATTTAGTCATCACACACATGAGGAGTCCAAGGAATTAACTTTTCCAGAGACACAGATGGGGTTCACAGCATAATCTGAATTCAAATCCTGAACTTTAACCCACAATCCTGTTTCTACTAATTATATTTCCTCAGTGCCAGGCGGTATTGTGAGTTTCATTTACTAGTGTACTCCCATCAACCCCTGCCCCCCAGAGCTGCCATTAATAGGTGATGTTTCTTCGAATAAATGGAGTCCTGGAAATGGGAAACGATGATTACTATGTGGTGAATACTTGTTGCCCCCGGAGATTACAGTAGTTATTCCATTATTTATTTGAACTGTATTTTACGTGGAATAGTAAGAACTTATTTCAAAAGATGTTACGTGGGGTTTTTTCCCCCCAGTATTAGAGAGTTTGTGAAAAGGCGATTTCATGTTCACTCGATCCTGTTTAATCTGTTTTTTCATCAAGTTTTAAAAGTAGAAGTGATGCCTTGGGTAATCTATGGAAATTCTTGACGTTTTGTTAGTTTTTGGCAGACCTTTATGAGATTAATTTCACCTGTTCCGATTATTCTCTTGGCTGTTTTTTCTTAGTAATAAGTTTTGTGTGTGGTTGGGAATTTGGGGTGGCAGGTTGGTGTTTGAATTGTTTTCCTCTTACTTCCTCTGCCCTCTTCCCATCTTGACCCCCTCCTTTCTTTTGGTTTTTTTCATTGACTTTCATCTGGCTCCTCTTGTGAGGAGCTTGCTTGGTTTCTGGTAGGGAATCTGACAGCATCCTGTCCCATTTGCCACCTCCATCCCAACCAAACGCACAAAAAATACAGCCCCAGTGTTTGTTCAGCAGCTTTCTTTAAGTTTCTGGCTCTGGCATCTTAACGAGGACCACTCAAGTCAGCCACTAGAAGTCATCACTGATGTTTGTTTCTTTTACAAGAACCTGAATTTCTTGAGAAATTTTACTTCTAGATTCTGTCAGTTAAGAATTGGTGTTGAGTCAAGTGATAAGTAACGTTCCTTAAAGCAGAAAAGATTCCTATCACTCAAATACAAATGTATCAAATAGAAGAGGAGTGATTTGAGTGATCCCCATAAGAAGTTACTAAAATTTTCAGTTCTATTTTAATAATACAATATAATCACTTAGGTTGCTTTTGACTGCGAAATAATTTATCTCATACTGGCTTAAAGAAGAAGGAAAGGGAATTCACTGACATAAATGAAAGACTAGTGGGGGACTGAGTGGTCAGTCGGCTCAGGAACAGAGGTTCTTCCATCTCTTTTTTCTTTTTTCTGCCATCCTTGACCTTGGCTTTAAGGCAATGGTTCTCAGACTTGTGGCATATTAGAATCACTTGGGGGGCTTTTAAAAATTCCCGGTGCCCTAACTGTGCTTTGTATTAATTAAATCAGAGCTACTTGAGAGTGAGGCCCAGGCAGGAGTTTTTGGAATTCCCTAGGTAATTCCGGAGTGCAGCTATGCTGGAGAACCAGTGTTCTGAACTTTAAAACTTGGTTTGGAGATCAGTATCACCAGGGAACTTAGTGGAAATGGAAAATCCCACCTCCCAGCCCAGATCAAATGGGTTAACAATCTGCGCTTCAGCAAGATCCCTTGGTGAAACTGCTTATTCTTCAACATGAGGGAAGCACTGCTTTATAACGCAGGTTTTCAAGCTTCCAAACACACTGGAATCACTGGAGGAATTAAAAAAAACACTGAAGCATGGGCCCCATCCCTAGAAGTTCTGATTTCCATGTCGGTCCTGAAGTGTCGCTCAGAATCCAAGTTGTGCTCTTGCATCCCATAATATTTAAGATGTTCATTTGTCCCCTGTTGTTTCCTGTAAATTAGTAGTTAAATCTAGCAGTTTGGTCAGATGTAGGTGGTTTCCTTCTCCTTTTCCTTCCCCAGCCTCCTTAAAATAAAACTACCTTCCAGCGTCTGTGTTTGCATCGGGGGCCCCACAGTATCTGATTGTTTCTCTGCCTGTTGTATTAATGCCCGTCATTGTAGCTTAAA
The DNA here is from genome assembly GCF_036321535.1 of Camelus dromedarius. Taxonomy (NCBI): domain Eukaryota; kingdom Metazoa; phylum Chordata; class Mammalia; order Artiodactyla; family Camelidae; genus Camelus; species Camelus dromedarius. The sequence goes on from NC_087442.1 coordinate 4,859,632, forward strand.
TCCATTCGTTCATTAGTTTAAAAAAATCAAAGTAATTGCTTGTTATATCCTTTTGTTTATAAGGAATAGATTCACAGTATTTCCTCCAATTTTTTTTCCTCCACGTATTTCTCTCTGTTGGAACTTAAGTACCAAGGAAGAGGTTTCTATCTATGTTTGCTGATACATCCTAGTGCCTCAAAGCGTGCCTGGAACATAATAGCTGCTTAATACGTATATGAGTAAGTTAATGGATTAATCCATAGTCAGGATTTTGGAAACTGGGGATTCAGAATGGAATGAAACGTTACCAAGCTTGACACTGTAAAAATATAGCTGCTAGGAGGCAGAACTGGGAGGAAGAGAGGTGTCTGGACAGGTTGAGGGGCGCATGTCCTTTTACAAGGTGAGTGGTCCGGCGGTTGTGTGTGGAGCTGACGGGACGGGGGCAGAGGCTGCAGCGCCCGTAGGAGCAGCCCTTGGCCCTGGGGAGTTGGCGGCAGAACGGCCCCGTGGCTCGGCGGCGGTGTCAGCATCTAGTCCCTGTGGAGGGGGACGTCCGGAAGTCACAGCGCGTTTCTGGCCAGTAGTTTCCAGAATTGCTGTTCTACCTCGCAGGCTTCACTGTTCTTTGATTTCTTTTGTAAAGTGGAAGAGCTGTTTCTCTTCTTTCTTAATTGTCTCCATAGCTTTAGCCTCCATAGACCTGACTTTCTACTTCAACCAGAGTAAAACCAAAGGACCTCAAACCAAAGGCTACACGCTTTTTTGTCAGATCTTATAGTCAGATTACAGCAGAACACGTGCAGATCGCATGCATCCGCATGGTTGCATTTAGCTTGGGTTAGCAGAGTAGAGCTTTAAGTGACTGAGGTTAACTTTCTGTATCGTGCACCTGACTTCATGGTCAAGCCGGTGGCACCCAGCAGCTGCAGCACTCAGCGGAAGTCTTTCTGTAGCCCTGGGAGCGAAGGAGACCATGAGTCGGTATATAGCGCCTTGGTTTTTAAATGTATTATTTCAGAGGCACTTTGAACAAACCAGATGGATTGGAGTAAACCAGTAAGGAAACTAAAAATGTGTCTGTAATATTTCAGGAGGAGGAGAGTTTAGAGGAGACCAGGAAGGGGATCTGGAACACAGAGTCTAGAACAGCTTTTGTGGGAGGGGTGTGCTGACCTCTTCCTCTGACCTGTAGTGATAATGTGAAGAGGGCCAGGAAGAGGCCAGGCAGACCCGGCTGCCTTGCACACCCCAGGGGCTCCCTTCACCCTGTCTGATACGCACAGGAGGGTGAGTGGAAGATGGTGTCACAGCAGGTGACCTCTAAGGCTGGGCCCCACCTCATAATGGTGACTGTATCCCAGTCCCTGGCCTTATTGTGTGTTCTTTAAATGCTTACAGTCTGAGCTTCTGGGAGGAACTGAAGAGTTTGGGAACACCCTGCAGGCTGGAGGAGACAGGTGACTTAGAATGGTTGGTTAAATTTGAACTTGTCGCCTGAGGTGCAACTTTCAGGTGTGGCAAATGAATGGGAGGCTTGTTAATCCCCCTATCCAGGAGGTTTGGTGGGGCTCAAGAATTTGCATTTGTCTTAAGTTACCCTGTGATGCTGCTGGGACCACACTTCACTGCTTTGGGGAGAAAGGGATACCCATGGAAAGGATTCCTAAAGAGAGAGGACAGAACAGGGAAAGGCCACAGCTTGAGCATGGTTGTCAACCCACATGGTTGCGGAGTTTTTCTGCATCTGAGCTCAGCAGACTCACAAAGAGGCAAAAGATTAGATTAAGATCTTAGGATCTATCAGAGCCCAGAGAAAGGAAATTGGCGGGTTCTGATAAAAGAGTGGTGCACAGTGATTTATCTCAGGGCTTAAACTGATAGGGAAAGAAGTGAAACGTGGTAGAGATTGGAGATTGAGGAGAATCGTTTAGAGAGTGAGTAGTGTGTTTCTAACTTTTTTGACTTTAGCCTGTAGTGAGAAATACGTTTTACATTGTGACCCAGTTATAAGCGTTTATATGACTGAAAAGTTTCATGACAGCTTTATTATTTGCAGTCCATTCTGGTGTTCCAATTTCTTTAAAAACAGTTATGGTCATAGCTCAGTATATTGATCTCATGATCTGGTGGGTTACAACTCCTGGTTTGAAAACACTGCTTCCAGAAACAATCTGGATTAGGCGATGGGAGTCAGAAAGCGAGGGCGCTGGGAGAACACACGTCCTGCTTATTGCTCAGTCCGTGGGAGGTGCAGATGTTGGAGATGGGGTCGTCTGGGTGTTTGATGTTGTCCTCAGGAGAGGTGGGTCACTGAACTGTGTGGAGATGGTTACCAGTGGCAAGACCAGTGAGCTTTGAAGCTAAACTGTTAGATAGTTAGATGGACATCGAAGTCCCATGAGGTGATCTTAAGAACTGAGGTGAGAATGAAAGGAGTCCTTGGAATCGATTGTGTTCCAGATAGTGAATTGAAACCTTCTCCCCATTTTACCCTAGTGAGCAAGTAACTTGTCTGTTCCAGAGAATGCTGGCTTGGGGCTGGGGGTGGGGTAGGGGATGATGTATAAGTAATTATTTTTCTTTTTGGAGAAGCATGAAAAGTTGTTCAAAATTAACCTGAAAACTATTAAAATACTTGTATAAATAGTGCCTGTTTTGCAACAGTCGTGAAGTGTGAGAGATTCAGTTTTAACAACCTTGAAGGTATTCTCTGTAGTGAAAATACTGGGGGGGGAAGCTTACCGTGCTGAATTGCCGTTGCTAAAAATACGTATAACAGTGCTATTTTTACCTGGTAAAAGTTTAGAAGAAACTTCTTAAAAAATAATTTTTAGGATTTTTTAAATTAAGGTGGTTTTTCTTTTGGAGGAAGAATGTTTGGAAGTTAATTGTGGGATATTGAGATATATTATTTTCGACCCTTTTATATTAGTTACATCAAAATGAGTGGTGCATGTCTCTCTGTATGTTGATAAACACGCATCTGGGCATGTGCTGGTTTTCTGTTTCAGATCATTCCTGTATTGTTTTCATATAACAAAATTGATGTACCTTCTGAGAGCATGATCATTGTTGACACATCTTTAGGAAATAGTGTTTCAGAACCTGAATTTGATAAGGACAAAAGCCAAAGTAAATATATGAAGTTATTATGACAGGAAAATTTAAAAGGTGATCAAGTAAAGAACATAATTTGCTGTAGATCAGCAAAGCCTTTTGTAGCTGCAAGCAAACTGCATGCAAACCTTGAGCAAAGAGCTGAATTGCTGCTTTAGAGGATGAAGATGAGGACATCCCTAAAGGCAGAATGACTAGAACCAGGACTGAGAACACTATGAGCAGTGGGATTTATTTACTAAGAATGTCATTTAGTGCTGACTTGTAAAGATTTCAACACTGGTTGTCTTATAATTCTGCCTTTTAATGGAAACAGCAGAAAACCGCTGTGTCAAGCCTGCAAATACAGCCTTCCTGTCCCTTGTTAATTTAAACAATTAATGATCTCCCCTTAGGGGAGAGTCCAAGGATGAGCACCCCCAGGGAGACCTAGCTTTTCTTCAGTCCCACTTCTGCTAATGAATGATCCCTTTTTCTGAGGACCAGTCTGATTGAGAAATCCAGCTTGCTCCCTGAGGAACTGGAGTTTTAAATCTGGTGTCCCAGTTACTGATGAAGATGATAGTTTCTGTCAACCTGCGTTGTGGTTCGGGTTGAGCTACATTGTCTGTATTTGCCAGAATAGTTACTTGTGTTTTCAAGTTAAATGTTAATGTAGGCTATGAAATAATTTATGTCCTTTATAAAGATACAGGTGAGGGACTCTTCTTTGGATATAACCACTAATTGTATTTTTTAATGTGGTCCACTATTCTCTCAGACACCATTTTTGCACTTTATTTCATGCTATCTTGTTTAATAACTTTCTTCTCAGTTTGGTTGTGGCTTATGCAGTTGCATGAGATGATTCCTGAGGCTGTTCTCCCCACCTTCTCCCCTGCCAGTAAGGCTGTGAGACGTAGCTGGTGTCGCACAGACAACTGTCTAATCCCAGGTTTCCTACTGGTTTCCCTCCACTTCGGGGGAAATAAGCATATATATCATACCTGCTTTGTTTCACTCTTTTTAATCCAGTTCTACTTTTAAGTTTATTTTTTTAAGTCATTTTTAATTCCTTTCTTTTGTATTCTTCAAAAGCTCCAAAGAAGTTTCTGATTTTCCTTCTAAAATTTTTCGGTTTTGCTAACTTATGAAAGGGGTTTTTTCTTGCTGTTTTCATTACAAAAAACAGTTCTGCTGTACTTTGAGCTAAATGCTCCTTTATGGGCTGGCATATATAACATGGTTTCTTTTGAATGCAATCCATTTGAAGTGTGTGGAGTCCCTGGACCACCACTGTATCCCTGGATCACAGGCAGCAGGCCCATGCTTGGGCACCAACAAATACTAGATACGTGTTTCTTAATTTCCGTTGAACTGTGTTTCCTAGTTACGTGTATAAAATTGAGATCTGTTGTAGAATCTGAATGTATGGAGGTGCCCTGTGGAGGTCTGAGCCCAGGCGTCTACAGCGTGTCAGGCACTGCACTGGTCTTGGCAGACTAATTAGTGAAAGAAGATAATTTCGGTTAACTTCAAGCACTTTAAAAAGAATAAAACAAGATGGCTATGGAGAGTGGCTATTAAGGAGTGGTGCCACCAAGGCGGGCAGGCACTTGGCAGGGACAGAAGGATGTGACTGGAAGGGGGTGGAGGCCCTCGGAGGAGGGGATGGCAGCAGATGAGGTCAGGGAAGTGGGGAGGAGGGGGAGCCTGGTGTCGTGGACCACGGTGAGGGTGAGGAGTTGGGGATTTATTCCGGTTGCAATGAGGATTTTAAGCAGGGAAGTATCATCTGATTTTCAAAAGCTCTTGTAGGCTGCTTTGTAGAGAATGATTTGACTTTTTAGTAATTCTGGAGCCACTTTGAGCTGTGCTTAGCTTCTTATGACAAGTAAACAGGCCTGCCAGCTCAGAGGTTTTCTGTTTGTCTCCGAGAAGCCCCCACTTTTAAGCTCATTTATTAATTAATTTCTGAGTGTTTGGGGGCTGCCTCTGGTGAGAAAACATTTTGCCACCTGTGAACTGCACGTCTCCGTGGTCTGGAGGAGAACAGGCGCAACCCCGACCTCAGGAGTATGAAGCTCATTTTATCAAACTTCTGTCCGTGCCTCTCCCTGGACATCCTTTGAGATGAGGGTTTGGTGAGAAACGGCAGGAGTGGAGTGTGTTTAATTGTGCTCTGAGGATGTCTTAGAGGAGGAGGGTTTGGGGTGAAATTAGGGAGGGACCACTTCCTATTTCCTGGTGATAAAATCAGTCTCCCCTCTATATTCACAGGTTCCACATCCAGGGGTTCAACCAACCTTGGGTGGAAAATACTGGCGGGGGAGGGAGCGGGCAGATTCCAGAAAATACTGAAAAGCAGAACTTGAATTTGCCGCACGCTGGGAACTATTTACATAGAATTTGCGTAGTATTAGGTATTGTAAGTAATCTAGAGATGATTTTAAAGTATATGGGAGGATATGCTAGGTTATATGCAAATACTATACCATTTTATATAAGGGACTTGAGTATCCTTGGGTTGTGGTGTCTGAGGAACCAGTCTTCCAGGATACAGAGGGATGGCTCTATGCGTACTCTGTTCTTGCACTGTTTCTTCACAGGGTACCCTGTTCCAAAGTCCTCCCTTAGAAATTTAGCTGACAATAGAGGGAGTGAGAATTTAGGGCTCTGGTTCTTGATCTGTTAATATAGGTTCAGTTATTACTGGTGGTTTTGTGCTGTCAGAGCATTTCTGTCTTGTCTTCTGCGTGCCAGACATTGCAAGGCCTTCGGTACTGAATGACTCGGAGAGGATTTCTACCTTCTAGACTTTTATCGCATATTTTCAGATTATCCTCTTTAAAAACTACTTGGTAAATAACACTTTACAGCAGCCATAAAAGGAGCCCAAACTAATTATTATTTATTAATTATTTATTTATTTAATTCCAAGTTCAAAATTAACAGTCAGATTTCAGGGACACAAGAGGAAATTAGCTTAGATCTTATTTGAGAGTTTGTTTACTTTTAACAGAATTCATAATGTGGTTATTGGTCACTACTGTTTCTTAATGTCACAGCAGTGTTTCATTCATAACAGTTCAATTGCTTAAATTCCTATAGTATAGAGCAAATTAATGGAATTTATTTCCTTTTAGGGTATTTTTTGGTAAAATAGTAGGATTTTTTTTTTCTTACTTTAATGTACCAGTACATACTGAGCTGTTGTTCTCTTTTATAGGGAAATCCTCATTGACGATTCAGTTTGTTGAAGGCCAATTTGTTGACTCCTACGATCCAACCATAGAAAACAGTAAGTATTGTTTTCAAGGTTTTATAAACTAAGAAGCCTGGTTTTTGCATACAAACAGCCACTGTGTGTTTCTGGAGGCTTTGACTGCAGGGGGTATTCAGTGAAACCTGTAGATCTCCAACTGGGGTCCAAAGAAAGCTTCTAAAAAGCTTTACCCACTCTACGTTCAATGAATATATATGTTCAGTGTCCAGACCCCAACATCTAGAAATTGATGTTCATTTCCATAGGAATCCAGTCCTATGTTGGAACCTCATATTAGAGATGCTGCTTTAAGAAAACAAATAGTGCGGGTTTCTTCTCTTTCTTTCTTTCTTTTTTTTTTTTTTTTTCCTTTCCTTCTCAACAGTAGGAAGATTTTGGGGGATTCCAAGCTTGAAAAGAAAGGGTGAAAACACTCCAGATCCTTTGTGCCTTACTCTTGTAGAAGCACTCATCCCCGCCACCCCTTCCAGTCCTAAAGACTTGAGAAGAAGGCTGTGGGGAAATGAGCTGTCCTGAGCTTGGAGAGAGCCCTGGCAGCAGGTTTTGAAAAGTTGGCTCGACGGCCTGTTGGCATTTCAGGCCATGTGCAGGAAAAGCACCAGAGACCAAAACCAGCCACAACCTGTACCTTGTCCAGTTGCAGTCTATGGTTTTAGGATCTTCCTGAAGCCTTCTAGGACCATGGCACAAGTTTTGGTTCTGGGGATCATGGAAGACCCTGAACCACTTCTACCCAGGGAAGCTGGTCTCGTTCCAGGCTCTCAGAGACCCTAGATAGGCCCTGGAACCAGTCTCCATAGATTCTTGACGCTAAGACTCACCCAGGGCTGAGCACCAGGAACAGGCAGATGGGGAGGCTTACAGCAGGGGGTGGGCAAACTGCAGCCTGTGAGTCAAAAAGGCCCCGCTGCCTTTTGTACATCCCACAAGCAAAGAATGGTTTTTACATGTTTTAATATTTGAAAAAGTCAGAAGAAGAATGATGTTTGTGCCATGTGCGTGTTCTATACAATTCTGACTTCAGCGTCCATAAAGTTGTATTGGAACATAGGCACGCTCATCTGCTGTGTCGTCTGTGGCTGTTTCTGCTCTGTGACAGCGGGGGCCGCCGAGTGGCTGCCGCAGGGACCACGTGGTCTGCAAAGCCTGAAATCAGCACTGTCTGGCCCTCTACAGGAGGAGTTTGCCAACCTCTGGCTTAAAGTATTCAGCTGCCCTTCGTGTCCCAGTATGCTTGTGGCAGGGCAGAAAACCTTTTTGGTTGCTAAACTAACTCTGGGAAGACCCGTGTTTGAGAGTAACCCCTGCCAGAACCCGGAGGAGGAGTCCTGACTGCATCCTGCGATTTGTTTAGCTTTCACAGAATACTGTGCCAGTGTGAAGAGCAGGTTAATTTGAAAGCTACGTGAGCAAGTTTGGTTATCTCGCCATTGGAATGAGAACATAAAAAAGCCGTGATTGTGCCCTTAATATTTGCTGTAATAGCAATTTCAGAGTTTGTGTCCTTAAAGAGATAAGGCTCATTGAGAATTTCATTCATAGAACAGTAGAAGATAGTTTTCATGGTAAGCTCTGCCCATAAAAGTGGTTTTTATAATTGTGTATCTTTGTGCCATTTAAAATTGAGTTGGAAGGAAAGTCATGGTGTTGTATATAAATACATTTTCATTATATATAAGGAATGGACCTGATGGAAGTCCAACTTTCTTAACCTTGATTTATCTCAGAAACAGAATATGACCCTACTTTGAAGGCCATCAGCATCATCTTTAATCATGTTTTTAATATTTTCCTAATACTTAGTATTCAGTAATAAGGAATAAATCCACAGTATTTATTAATAAATCTTTAGGCAAAAGCAGAAATGAATATCAGAGGTTGTGAATCCCTTAAAAGTTCTTGAGGTGTGTACAGACATATTCCATATACCATGCTTCTGACAATCTAACGGGTCAGAAGCCCTCCACCCCTTCCCCCACAATTTAGTAGAAAAACATTGTTCAGTGCTAACAAGGAATAAGAAAGGGAATGGTTATCATAAACTTGTTGCTAGCAACATAAATGAACGAGTGGTTTTATGATTTTAAAAAACACAGTACTCTGTAAATCTGGGAATCGCATGATGATTTTACACTTAACTTTATAATGGAGGACAGGTTGTTTCCAGCAAATACTCAGTGGTAACACATCTCTATAAAGTATCACTACAAAGGCAGATGTTCTGGGACTATGTCATCTTCCTTTAAAATAAGGGTATAGGAGAATAGCATCCATAAAACCATAGTAGTATTTTCTTGTTTGAGGGAATTCCTAGACCAAAGCCTGCTCATGTAAATGTGCTTTCTTATATAAGTGTTAATCTGGCAACTCAGTAGAAACTAAATTGATATGATGAAATTTAACTAGTGGTGGTTTATCATTTAGAGGAAGAATAACAGCAATTTACAATTTTTGCTGGCCGCAGGGTAGCACTGTTGATGAATTAATAAAGCTCCTCTCAGAAAGTTGGGAAATTCTGATTGGAAGTTTTCAAGCATTGCATGGTGGTAGACTTCTCAGCAGGGTATGAATTAGGAGTTCTCAGTACACTTTAGTAACACAGATCTTACTTTGTGAATACCTAGTTTTATAAATCTCTTATTATCTTACTAGTTGGTTTTACTAGTAAGTGGCTATTAGTCTGCTTAGGGCAATTTCAGGGTTTTAGGTTGGAAATTGGATTAATTTCTCCAGTGATTGTAAAGGGAGGGAGAGAGGAGAGTTCAGAGGAAATGATCTCAGGAGCGAGCCAGCTTTCCCTTCTTCTACGAGGTTGAAGGTGGAGGGTGTGCAAGAATTTGTTCCTAGTCTCTGGAGCTGACAGACACACTTCTCATTACAGTTCCCAGTTCTCTGTAGTAACAAGAGGCAGTTTTCCCAAGACAGATGGAAGGTCTTCAGTTTCATTTCTCTGCTGTGTGTAGGAGGATTTACATCCTTTTTATATGCAAGGAAATACTAAAACGTTTATTAATATCTTATTTCTTTTATATCTCTTCCCTGTTTACTGTCACCTCCCTGGCCGATACTTCCCCAGGCTCCCTGGCCGAATCTTCCTCATTTTTCTGACCTGGCATCATAGGTCCCCCTGGGCTGCAGCCTCAGGCTCTCTCTGCACTTGCTCCCTCGTGGGCTCCTCTCTTCAAGAATTTGCTTGGGGGGAGGGTATAGCACATGCTTAGCATGCGTGAAGTCCTGGGTTCAATCCCTAGTACCTCCTCTAAAAAATAAATAAATAAACCTTATTACCTCTCCCCACACCCCCACCCCCTCCAACAACAACAAAAAACCTGCTTGTCTTACGACACCCCCAGCCTCACCTGAACTCTGAACTCTGGGTTTTTTTCTTAAGCTGCTCTCGTTCCCCCTTGGGTATTTAATAGGCTCTCAAACTGAATATACCTAAACCCAGCTCGCTCCCCTCCCCTCCCCTCCCCTCCCCGGTGCTCCTTCGCCAGGCTTTCCTTCAGTTATAGATGGTAACTCACGCGTTGTGTTGCTCAGGCCAAAAACTTGGGGGTCATCCTGACTGTTCTTTCACACCTGCTTCCAGTCAGCCAGAAAATCCTTCTGGTTTTACCTTTGAAATACTCCCAGAATCCACCATTTCTCACACCTCCATCTCTGCCTCTCCTCCAGGCCACCGTCACCTTTGGATCATGATAGTCTGTGTGACTGCCATGTTGTGGGCTCCCACCAATGGTGCTCATCCATTTTTGTCCATTTGTGTTATTCACAGTGCAGCCACAGTCATGTTTTCAAAATGTAAATTAGGTCAGGGTACTCCCCTGCTAAAAATCCTTGGTTTTCCCATCACATTCTGAATGAAAATCTGCAGTCCTTCCCATGTTCGATAGGGCCTTCTGCCTCGTCCTCGGCCTAACGACCCACCCCCGTTCTGTCTGTCTCAGCTGCCTTGACTGTCTTCACGTTTCCTCACTGAGCTTTGTCACTTGCTCTTTAGCTTCTGCCTGGCTGCTTCTCACAGAGAAGATAATCTGCCTGTCTCGCTGTGTCTTCCTTCCTTTACTGGAATGTCAGCTCACAGAGGTCAGGGACTGCAGTATCTATCTCGAGCACCTAGAACAGTGCTAGTGGTGATGACAGACGCTCAAGAAATAGTTCTTGAGTGAAGGACTGTTTTGTTTCAGTAATTTTTCCATAATAATTACATTATACTTCATAACCGCAATCACTTAGTTCTAATCGAAGGTTATGGCTTATTGCTCACCAGTGTTTCTTACATAATTTTTATAAAGTCTAAGATGCACTTTGTGATCTTACCTGACTGAGGTGTCAGTGGACAGGTCTTTGCACAGCACCACGACTGCCCCTTGGCTGACAGTGATCAGAAGCACAATCGGTACAAGATGCTTCCCAAATTCAGAGAGGTTATGATGTGGGCAAAAAATACAGTAGAACATTTTCTTAGAAATACTGAAGCAGGTTATATTGGGTACTCCCTATCTTGGTACATTGTGATTCAGTTTTCATCTAGTTTGACTACTTCATTGAAGTGATAATTTCCAGAAAGGGCACAACAATAATACAAAGTCTGGCAGTTGGCTTGAATGGTCTGGTCTGTAATTTTCACTCACCTGATTCTAGCATTCCTACTTGCATCAGAAAAACGGTGCTGCTGCAACTCTCCTAGATGCTTGCTTCTCTCTCCCTGTGGAATTAATCATTCAGATGAGATCTTCTCTCTCTCCTCCTTGTCATGGTTTTCTCTCATAATTTTCATGTCTCTTGCTTTCTCTTTTGGCTGTGGGACAAAATGGGCAAAAAGTGAGTCTCTTCTCAGCAGTGCAAGGGATAGGTTCTGTTGCCCGGTTCCAGTGATGCTGAATGGCCAGCCGGGAGACTGCAGGACTCATTATGAGTCAGGATGGCTGGAACAGGGTATGCAGAAGAAATCTGTTCTGTTTAGTTATGGAGGTTCCAGATGGTTACTTTTTAATATCCTGTTACTATTAATAGTTCTTTCCTCTTTTGTCTGCATCTGTTTGAAGTCTGTCTCCTTAGAATTCTGAATTGCCTTTTCCGGAAGTTATTTCAGTCTTGATTTTTTTTTCCCCCTTGATAGGGAAAAGGAGTTGTGACAAATTGCTCGTATCCTTAAGCTAAGTGGGAACGCTGGCTTCACACAGAAATTTTATCTGTCAATAAAATTAAGTTTTTATGTACTGAAAGTTCTTAGCACTTCAATTAATATTAGCTCTGTGCTCTGACACCAGACTTGCTATAAATTAATGAAAAGTTCTGTGCTTTTGGTTCATTTTAGACTCAAACTTTATATATTTCACTTTTTCACACGAGGAAAGACTGTCCACAGACAGCATTCATGTTACTTTTATAAGATACAAATTGTTGCCTACTTTCTTTGCCTAGTTTCTTTGAACAAGGCACAAGGTTTATCCAGCATTGGTTTTAGTCAGCATTTCTTAGTTAAATAGAAGTGACACAAATCTGTAAACTCAGATATTCTTTTTTGTTTTGAGGAACCTTTTTATGAGATCGTTAAGGATTCCACTTAATTGGTTGTCATTGTTTGAGTTTTAAGTGATCTAAAGTTCACTTTGTCTTTTTTTTTCAGCCAACTAATACTTAATTCTTTTTTCATTGTAGCTTTCACAAAATTGATCACAGTAAATGGACAAGAATATCATCTTCAACTTGTAGACACAGCTGGGCAGGTCAGTATGTCAGAATCCCATACAGTATGTCCAGCAGTCCTGGCCCTGCCACTGATGCTTAAACAGAGCAGTAATGCCAGGAAACCCCTCGTGATTTATGTGTGTTTGGATATTAATAGGCTGTCTACTTTGTCTTTTCTGAGATATTTATGAAAATTTTTCCAATAATTAAGTTGTTTTTCCACTTTAGAATTATTTTAAGTTTATTCATCACAAGTATTGTGAAGGTTTGTATTTACTACAAGATAGTGGTTTTCTATTTTCTAAATGTAAATTTCATATCAGAATCACATTAGTGCTTTTCCTCCCTTTGTAACATGTATTCTCCTACATTAAGAACATAAATAGATCTTTTCTAGGGGAAAGGCATGGGAAATGTATAGGGCAGAATGGATGTATTATATGATTATGTATTAATTATTATGGATGTATTATATGATTACTAGATTAAGGAGTGTTGGTTTGATTTGCTAAACAATAGGTAATTGCCAAGGTAAGTAACCCAAAAAAGATATTCACAGGTCAGTGTGGCGGTGATGTGGAGAATGGATGGCCAGAGGAATTGACTGGAAGCAAAGGGTGAAAGAAATTAAGAGAACCTGAAGGGAGCAAAGGAAAGTTTTGACAGTCATCTTCCCCGTTACCATGTCACCCAGTCCTGCTTTTACTAGAAACCATCTTGTTAGGCTGAATTGATGACTGTTCACTGGAGGGTGGGGTGTGTAGAGAAGCTGGGATGTCAGTTTCTAACCCCTCACCTTGTATCTTATAATCCACAAAGGATCAGGCTAGCAGGCGGGTGGGTGCTGTGCCATGTCTGCCGCGGTGAATGGAGGCTTCTTTCTGGAACCTGGGGAAACTGGGATAGACCTAGCAAGATGGGGCCTGTCCTGCGAGTTTGGAATGAATACCTTCTGCTTTATATTTTGAAGCGAGCATAGCAGGAAAGTGTAACCCCTCCCACCCCAGTAAAGCAAGACAGTAGCTATATTAGGGGGGAAGGTCTAGCTGTGTGGTAGGACCTCGTAGCATGCACAAGGTCCTGGGTTCAATCCCCAGTATCTCCATTAAAAAAAATTTTTTTAATACATAAATAAACACATAAACCTAAATTGCCCGCCCCCCAAAAAGACAGTGACTGTGTTGAGTTGTCTTAGCCCTGGAGGAGCCCTGGAATTTCAGTTCTGGAAGCTTCAAATAAAATCAGTGAACTGTGTATGTCACAGAGCTATGCCATGTAACTCACTCACTCCACACACTCCATCTGTGGTGGGCGTGCTCGGCTTCCGTCACAAGACCCCATGGCTCTTAGAGCAGAGCCATCCTAGGCTTTTACTCTACAGGGACCTGTCCGCTGACAGAAGGAGAAACAACAGAAGTCTCCGTCAGCGCCTGATGATGTGGAGGAGGCAGCTTATCTTAGAAATCAGTGTAGAAGAGCCCCTGGGTAGGCCCTTGTTCTGGATTCTTGGTGTTAGTTTTCTTCATAATTCTAATGGATATGCAATTTATTACCTAAAATGAGACACTTCTAAGAGTTAAGGGGACACGGGTAAGAATTACGCTGGGACAGCAGGTATAAACTGAGAGTGTCCTGGCTGAAGAAATACGGGGCTCTGATGATCCAGATTTTGGTGTGCTTTTATATCTTTGTTTTGAATTTTTATTAAGCTCATGGAAAATGAGGGTAAGGGTAAATTGATAAGTCACTTTTGTGCAGTGATACTTTAGAAATAAATTTCATAGCGGGCCAGAAGGAGAACCAGTATTTCCTAGTTGTTTGGAGCATGGGCTTTGCAGTCACACTGCCTGGGTTTGAATCCTGGCTTTTCTTACTAACTCAGTGACCTTGAGAAACGTAATGAACTTTCCTGTGCCTCAGACTCATCTGTCCGATGGTGGTAACGGTGGTGCCTGCCTTCGCAGGATTGTTGCCTGCTTCAGAGCAGGCTTATGAGCCTGAAGAGAACTTGATCCCCATTATCCCCGTCTGCAGCTCTTTGATGCTGCGGAGGCTGGAGCAGGGCCTAGCATGGGAATGCAGTGGGTGTTCACAGCTTGAACGGGAGGAGTGCAGAGGTCTCTGCTCAGAGGAGACCTGTCCTTGAAGGCATTTCTCTGGAGAGACAATGTGTTTATATTGACTCCTTATCAACATAGAAGGTGTGTTCCTCTGAGGTTGTTTTACTCTAGAGCGTGAAGGTACAGGTGAACATCACGCGCGTCTAACTGGGAGGTGTGGCGAGGGCACAGGTTAATTCCTAGCCGGGCTGTCTTGCTCCTTTGGGTTTTGTTACCACCCGATAAGAATATTTAGAGGATTTTTTCACAAAATATATTCAAATTTAGCTACTTTGAATAATTTTGTTCTCATTGCAGCTGATAGTTCCTAAAGGCTGTCCTCACAGTGGGGAACTATAAAAGGTTATGCTTAAAAAAAAAAAAAACCCACAGTAAATTAAGAAAGAAAAAAAAAGGTTATGCTAGTGTTTACCGTTCATGATGGTGCCACAGGAGCATTTCCTTATGTCACGGTCCCGCCCTCACTCTGTAGAAACTAGATAAGATGACATATTTATTGCTCCAGGAACTGTTTTTAAATTGGATTATATGGCTGGGTCTGGGATTGAGACTGCTGATAGCAAGGGAAGATGATCAAGGGGCAGTTTCTTTAAAAGTGGTCTATGGTCAATTTGTTCACTAGCTCAGACATCTGAGGAGCAAAATTACATGTAATAAATTGCTGTATAGCAATATATGATATTAAGTCCTATTTATTTATATTTTCTAACTAGTTTAATTGCCCGGCTAGGGATGATGATGAACGTAGTTAAATACAAGTTGATTATTTTTAGTTTGCATGAAATACTTTGTTTTGGCTTAATTTAAGTAAACTCAATGTCAGGTGAGTCAGAGACAGTCATTTATAGTGTCAAATTCCTTTTTTTTTAAGTGGTTTTTAAGTTCATTTTTTTAAATGATAATAAATGTACCTGTTATAGAAATAAAATAGCACAAATAGGTAAATAGTAGAACTTAAATCTTTCCCACTCTGACTGTCTTAGCTCCACTCCCACGACAGTAACCCCTTATCAGTTTCTAGTAAATGCTTCCAAGATGTTTTATACGTGAACATGCAGGTACAGCTTTAAAGTTTTTTTTATTTCTTTTTTACACAAAAAGTAACATATCTCTGTATCTCCGTCTTGGAGATTATTCCATATCAGTGCGTGCAGCCTCTTTTTCTCCCCATGGCTGCATATCATTCTGGTGTTTGGATGTATCATAATTAACTATTAAATGGACAACTAGGTTGTTTCCAGTCATGCTGCTACCGGCAGTGCTGTGATTAATATCTTGCGTTGTTTTAGGGAGATGATCTGCAGGTAAGAACGTTTCCTGGGTGTGGGTCACAGTGGACATTCTTGCCAGCAGTGATCAGGAATGCCTGTTTCCTCACCAGCACACTGTGTTACCAAATTTTTTGATATTTGCCAATCTGCGGTGTCATCTTAATAAACATTTTTCTTATGAAGGAACTTGACCGTATTTTCCTGTGTTTGAGGACATCTGTATTTCCTTTTCTTTGCATTTTCATGTGTATTTGTGTTCTTCACCCTTGTCTTTTGTCTGGTCTTTGCTTGATGATTTGAAAGACTCCTTAGTACGTGAAGAAAATTAGCATTTTGTATATGATCTGAGCTGGAAGGTTTTATTTTCAATTTGTCTTCTGTTTGTGGTTTTTATTTTTTATTTGGAAGATTTTCAGCCATGAAGAACTTTCTCATTTTCATATGTTGAATTTATTAATTTTTTTTAACTGATACTGGAATGCATCTTTGCTAAGGTGTGAGTTAGAGATCCAGCTTAGCCATTTACCCCCAGATGGCTCTGCATTTGTTCCCGCTGCATTTCGTTGAGGGTTACTTTAGCCTTACTGATTTGAAATGCCAGTATTATCATGTACCTAATTCCCATATCTGTTTGAGTCTTTGTAGATTTCCTCGTTGGCTTCATTCATGAGCCAGTACTGCACTGTTTCAATTACCATAGCTTTCTGGTTTCCAACCACCTGCCTCTACAATTACTATTCTTTCCCAGAAAGTATACTTTTTATCAGGATCATGTTACATTTATATATTCGGATTAACTAGTGGATATCCTCAGGGTTCTGCATATTCTTTCTTGCTGAGGACTGTGGCGTACTCTCTGCTGATTTAAATCTTTTATCTCTTGGGGGTATTTTAAGATTTTCTTCAAATGGAAGAAATACTTTTATTTTCTTAACTTTTATTCCTAGGAATTTTGTCCTTTTTGGTTACTGTTATAGTAGAGAGTCTTTTTCCCTCCATTATACTTTCTAACTAGTTGTTTTTCACACTTGCATCATGAATATGATCATTCTTTTTGTCCCACATCTTCCCTTCAGGGAAAAGGTATTTGGTCTACTGTAGCTGAGCTGGTGACTCAGTCATTTGGAATTTTGTTTTTAATCTGGGTCAAAGGATCTGTCATTCCATTAATAACAATTTGTTTTTCAGCATTAACACTGAAATGAATTCAAAGTTGAACTAATAACTCAAAGTTTTTGTTTTGCATGTGTATTAATCTCTGTGATGTTGAAATGCTATTGTCTGATTGATGACTATTTATAATATCAAAGAATTGATAGTAAAACTTTTCTTTGATTTTTTTTTTTAAAGACATTTTAACGTAGGGCAGTGATTCAGGGTCATAATCGCAACCACACTATGGAATTGCAAAGTTAACAGAGACAGTTACTTGATATAACGGTGGCTTGCTGTAATTTTTCTGTAATAGTGCTTGAGTATATGTGGTATATTAACAATAATGTTTCAACTGAGAATGAAATGTTTGTGCCAGACAGTGGCACTCTTGCATACTGCATTGACATTAGACACTCTTTTATGCTTTAATAATAATGTATCTAAAGCAGGAGAGTTTTTCATAAAGCTTTATAAAACTGGTACTAACATACTATTGCATAATGTGTACCTTTCTTTTTAATTCCTGAAGTTGCTCAATAAATAGTTCATTTGATCCGAAAAAGTCTGAGTATTCTGACCGGGTCTAGTGTTTTGTTTCTCTTCCCTCCTCTTCCTCTTTTTCAAGTGCTGGTAACAACCCACTGGTGACCCGTAGATGGGCCTCAGGCCATACTGACTCACGTGCAGAGAACAGATGAAAATACAGATTTATGGTGTAAACCAAAAGCACTTACGAATTTCCTGTGAGGCTTGAGACTCTGGACTTCTTATCCATAGAATAGAGATGGTGGTGCTTTTCCCTTGATACAGGCTCACGGAACCAGCCATCTTTTCATTCCTTCCACCTTCTCCCAGAAACTATAGCAGACATTCGACTTCCCTCAAAAGTCTTAGAATGAGTCATTTTTCAATATTGGGTTAAAGCATATTATTTCCCCCACACCAAACTAGTCTTCACTAAATCTTGAGTGTGTAGGCTATGTTCCTAGAATAATATATTAATCCACTTTTTGTTTACTTTGATTCCTTTGACCACGTGATATGAGAAACATTGAGTAAATGGTTGCTCATTATGCTATATGAAGGCTTTACTCAAATGGAATTATTTTTTTCTCCCACAGGATGAATATTCCATCTTTCCTCAGACATACTCCATAGATATTAATGGTTATATTCTTGTGTATTCTGTTACATCAATCAAAAGGTAAGAAAGACTCACTGCTATTGCTACTTGATTGTGTTTCCTGTGCTTACATTAATCCTTCTGAAGCATTATGCTGGCATTGGCAGGAGTAGCAATTAAACTTCAGTGGTTTTTAGTGGTTGTCTTGTTGGGCAAGCAGGTTATTAAGGGGGGAAAATTATCTCAGTAGACATTCTTATACACCAATGGAATAAAAACTCTCTCTTACCTCAAGCTGCCTGGGTAGATAGTGATTGAACATGAGGTGAGCTTTTCTAATTGAAATGGGAAGTACATTAACTCATTTACTTTTTGTGTGTTTTCACCATGTTGGTGTGGAACACAGGCTGATTGCTAGGACCCTCTCGCTAAGGAACATTCTGCAGATGTTCATTCGAAGATTAAATCCTCCCAGTTGTAGACTTTCCCATTTCCCATCTCTCACCTATTCCACTTTGAATATTCTCAGTAAGGGCGACTGGGTGTTGAGCACATGCACGTGTGAAATAGATTAGTAGGAAAAAATTAAGGAATCCTTGTGTTCTGTTTATTTTATATTAACATGGTGAGTCTGACATTTTCTATTTTTCCCACCGTGAACGTTCCATAACAGACATTTTAAAATATCACCATTAAAATGGATATCTGATCTCATGCTTTTTGTTTTGTTTTACAGTTTTGAAGTGATCAAAGTTATCCATGGCAAGTTGTTGGATATGGTGGGGAAAGTGCAGTAAGTAGTAATCATTTATCTCTTTTGTTAGGTAGACTCGTAATAGTATCTTCTGAACAATAAAGTCGGGCACTGACTAGTGTACTTTGGCTTTTTTTTCTTACGTTAATAGAATACCTATTATGTTGGTTGGAAATAAGAAAGACCTACATATGGAAAGGTATGTAGCTTCTAAGTAATTTCTGATTTATAAAATCAAGTCTAAATTGATTTAGTCACTGAAGTTCCATTTTTAATTATCATTCTTATAGCAAGAGTATTTTTAGCTGTAGCGTATCTGTTTCTGTGTTCAGAAATGTGGCAGTGATTGTGCATAGCAGAAGCAAAGCTGCGGTAAAAATCTCACCTACCTGGGAACATGTTTCCTGTAAAAAAGGGAGCAAACATTATAGAAAGTTATCTTCAGGTTCTTCTGCTATTTTGCATAAAGCAGACTGAAAAGGTGATCAGAGCACTCATTTGTTCAACAAAAAGTTTTTTGAGTACCGGGCTCAAGATTTAGAGTGCAAACAAGGGAGCGAGGCCCCCGTTCCCACGGAGCCCAGCATCCCGAGAGGAAGAGACTCACGGGCGGGAGGCCTGCAGCCTGTGCACAGCAGGACTGCACTGCAGGCCCTTGCAGAACGGCCCTGTCTCTGAGCACTCACAGCCTGGCCAGCTCTAAAATAGTCGATTGTTACAGATGTTGCAGCACTGGAGTCCTGTTCTCCAAGCTGTAAGAGCTTGCCAGAGCACGAGTAACCCCATAAGGCAGTGTCTGCTCTGTTCCTCAGATCAGGGGAAGCTAAAATGCTCCCCTGTGTTATATACGGGATGGTAAGGTTGAGTGGAGGAAGCTTCTGCTTCATGAGAGAAAAGTTGATTAAGGTGGAGCCTGTTTCATAATTCAATTACAGATGTTTTATAAGAGCCAAGTCCTTGAATTAGAATTTTTTTTTCCTTTAGGGTGATCAGTTATGAAGAAGGGAAAGCGTTAGCAGAATCTTGGAACGCAGCTTTTTTGGAATCTTCTGCTAAAGAAAATCAGGTACTTGTTTTTTGTTTGTTTGCTTTTTTAATGCATTTCGCCCCGCGTCCCGTCAGTCCTGGGCGTGTGTTCCTTAGCGCGTCACCGCCACCTCATCACTCCTGCTTGACAACCCCATCCTACCACCATTTCTATTACCAGTCTTTGGGTTGCTTTGGGAAGATACTATTGATGTTTAATTCAGTCAATATTCTACTTATAATGGGACCTAGAATACTTGTAGCATAAAAAGAAACTAATTAATAGTAAAGGAAATACTTCCTTTGAGAACATACAGTCTTATTTTTGTTTTATACTAAAGGTGACTACAGACGTGAGTCCAGACACAGAAAAGAAGAATGATCCTTAAATCACTTCGGAAATAATTTTATGCCCACAGCTCCCCCCTTTTTCTGTGGGATGAAACTGAGTTAGACGCATGTGTTATTGTTAACACAGAGACTAATAAGACCTATTTTACAAGCATTTGTTACCAGTTTCAGCCCTGCAGCTGTTCCTTTAAAGGCATAGGTGAGGAGGGATGTCAGTTCTATTTCAGAAGGCTTCACAGATCTTCTTTTTCCTGTTCCTTCCTTGGCTTTAATCTAGACCTCTAGCGTCCAGCCTTGTCTCCTGCCTCCACGTTCTCACCGTGTATTCCTGTTTGTTGCTGTTAACCTTCTAAAGCCACAGATCAGATCAGATGGGGGCACCCGCCACTGGAAAACCGCCAGTGCGCTGTCGCCGTCTGTAGAACAGGGCTCAGCTCCCTCGGCGGGGCACTAAGTGCAGGGCGTGATTTGTGCTTTTCCGGCTTCTCCTTTCACTGCATCCCTGTGCTTTTCAGTCACTCCGGCTACTCCCACTTCCTTAAACACAATGGGTGCTTTCAGACGCCTCCCCTTTACTCTCATTCTTCTCTAATTTGAAATAGTCCTTCTCTAACTAACTGCATACTTAACATTCATATGGTGTTCTGTAGTTTTGAAAAGTATTTTCAACATGTTTTCTTGTTTGATCCTCAAATAAGATTAATCGGTTTTCATTTCTCTGACAAAACTCCTTCAGTGGGGGGTGTGGCTCGTTGTTGGTGGGGATTGTCAGCTGTTGTTTCCCAGCTCTGCTGCTTTTCCACAGTAAGACCCCTGAGCCCTCAAGGTTCTGCTTGAATTCCATCTTCTCAGTGACCCACCTGCATGATTCATCCAGCTCAAATAGTAGTGGTTTTTTTCTCTTATCCCCTTTAACTCATTCGGAGACCCAAGACAGTATCAGTAACCTTCACGTGCTCCATAGTGTCCGGCACGGGGATTCTGTATCTAGTGTAGGTGCTTGGTCTGCCCACGTATCCCATATCTGTTTGTCATGAAGGAGGTTAAATCTGTGTAATTGGTCCTGAGTTCCAGATGGGAAGAGCTTTATCTGCATCCGTTTAGTTCCCAAGTGCACATAGTGAGAATTCAGATAGCAAGAGGTGAGATAGTAAGAGGTTGTGCAATTGAATTAAATCAGACAGTTATTGGGTGTCTAATCTGCGCTTAAGATCATCTAGTTGAACTGTCTCATTTTAGAAGTGAGGAATTTAAGATCCAAAGAGGTAAATAACTTCTCTAAAGTCACTCTGTACTTCATATGGTATAGGAACTTGGACCAAATTTTAAGCTTAACCCAAATTTTAATCCTCTCTCCTCTTCACAATACTTTCTGATGGATGGGAAGAATGGGCCTTGTGCAGGACCAACGTGTAATAGAGATTAAAGTGTTCTTGACGGAGAAATAGGGACAGTTCTGTAATAAAAAGTCTATGTGAACCTTAACTGGAATTTGGTTCTAAAAACCCTAGTGTAAAAGACATTTTTGATCAGTGGGGGAGATTTGATTACGTTCTGGCTATATTAGGGAAGTAGTATTAATGGTTTTAGGTGTACGATGGTGTTGGGATTATGAAGTGAATGTTCTTATTCTTAGGAAATGCAAACCAAAATATTTAGGGGCCAAGTTTCATAATGTCTGCAACTTAGTTTCAGATGTGATAGATGGGTGGGTCAACAGAGGGGAGCACGCAGATACAGCAGAGATATTAACACGTGTTAAATTTGCATATGGGGCTCAGTGTTTATTGTACAGTTGTTCCCTTTTTTCTGTATGGTTGAAAATGTGCATAATAAAAATTTGAAGATGGCCAAAGGGTACAAATTCCAGTTATAAAATAAGTGAGTACTGGGGATCTGATGTAGAGCGTGGTGATGATAGTTAACAATATTGTACCTTTGAAAGTTTCTAAGAATAGATCTTAAAAGTTGTCATCACAAGAAAAAAAGTTTGTAACTGTAACAAATGGTGATCATTTTACAATATACTTAAGTATCAAATCATTCTGTTGTACACCTGAAACTAATACATGTTCTGTGTCAATTATATCTCAATTTAAAAAAAACTTTTGAGGTGGAGAAGTGCAGTTGAGTGGCCCCAAGCTGTCTTTGGTTCTGCTTGCTAACTTCACTGTTTTGTTTCTCTTTGGTGAAAATCTGAGGATCCTAAAATAGTTGTTCTGTTTGACTTTTAATCACGTAGGCATCTTCAGCATATTGTTTCACTACTCACATAGGTTCATGTAACCCCTGTGTGAGTGTGTGTGTGTTACTCTTGTAAGTGTGTGTTACTGTTTATTATTCCTTCCAGCGACCTCAACGGTGTAGATTCTTTATGGACCCTTCCTCCAGTGTAATTAAGAGGGATTGCTTAGTAAGGCGTATTGCCTCAGGTGAATTTATCTTTTGAAAGTGACCTCTAATGATTTGTTTAAGGTATGTAATTAACACACACACTATCTGGTCTCAGGACGCAGGCTTTTTCTTCATCTAGTTTATGTTACACTTTTCTACACCTTAAAATTTTTAATATATTTCTAGACAGATTCACTCTATAACCTTTTAGTTTCCTTTAAAAGGTCACATACTGCTTTTTGAATGCCTAGGTAAAACATAAATTGTGCTCAAGGCTTGAAGTTAAAATGAAAAAATTCCGATTGCTGTAATTCTCTTTAAGTTTTGATAAATAAAACTCTAAAAGAAGGCAAGGGTGGCCTCAAACATCTTCAGCCAGAAAGGCTTGAAGATCAGATGATCCAACTGTCTCAGTTGCTTTAGCATCTTCATCAGGTCAACAGATAACTTAGTAGACACGAAATAATCCTTTAAGGCAAAAAGATTCTTGTACCCAAATTAGGTTAATACAATGATGATACACAGATCCTTGGAAAGCAGCGATCGTGACCAGTTACCTTAAATTGTCCAGATACTTCCCAGCTCTCAGTCGTGTCTCTTGCAACTCCTGATCATCCCTGCCTTTGAATGGGCTGAAGATAATTGGATCCTAAGTCTAGTGAGTTTCTCTAGTAATTAGCAGTTCTAATTCCTTATATAGGAGGTGTAAGTGATTCTTATCCACATGCACACGAGTATGCTTACTACTAATACCTCTTTAGTAGGAAGAGAGAGAATTTGTAAGTGAAAAGACACCCACGTCAGTAGTCACGTGATCAGAGACCAATCTGTGTGAACTGTTCAAATTTTTTTATTGATAAATTTTCAAGTGTAGCTTTGTATTGCTTACCAAAATCCAAAAATTTTTAAAGTGTCCTCAGTGGAGCTCAGTCAGATTTGTTGATAACAGAGTGCACGGTAGTGAAGATTACCCAGTCATTGAGACTCCTGCACTCGGACTGTCGCTGAACTCAGGGGTGTGTTTGCAGCTGTCTTTACTGTGGCAGCCTCACAGGTTGTATTTCAGTAATTTGATGAGAGAGAACGTTACCTTGACAGAGTCAGATCACACACATCATCACGGAGAGTGCTGAGATTTATGTAGAAAGCCAGATTCCAGGCACGCTGTATTTTCTTTGCAAGAGTTTGGCATCCGTCTTTCCACACGGTTTTCTGTGCATTTTTTTAGGATGAAGTAAATAATGACTTGTTTGTATAATCATGGGGAAGGAGGGTAATTGATAATGCAGACAGCGGGGAGCTTGCTGAAGCCAGCGACCTTGATTGGACAGGAGAGGTGGGCTGGGGCTGCTTTAGCTTAATGTGGCGAGCCTCGTTCGTACCTGTAGGAAAGAGGGAGCCAGAGTAGAATAGCCCAGATTTCAGCGGATAGTCATTTGTGGACTGAGTGTGTGGAGTTCTCTTATGAAAGCTGCTTCTGTTTTCCCAGCTAGCGTAAAACACAGCTATCAGCTCTGAGTGTGGGAACGGGGGAGGGGTTTAGACATTTCAGCGAACGGGGGAGGCATGAAACCTTCATCTAGGGGAGTGACTGGACTCGGGAAATGTGGTTGGGCTGCTGGGGGACTGAGGATCCCCTTTGGATTCAGGGTCCTGGGGTAAAGTGGGACCAGTCAGCACATGTGTCCCTGGATCTTGTCTCCTTGTGGATGCAGACAGCGAGCAGGCGGACAGTTGGCCGAGGAGGAAGTTGAAGGACGGTGACTGATGGTGGGTTGTTGGCTCTCTGCTGGCCCAGGAGGATTAAGGGACAGGGAAGACATGTTTGGATCAAGGCAGCAGGTTGTGGGGTTGAGAATGGCTGCGTTTAGGGTTCCAGGAGAAAGTGAGGAGGCAGGGGTCTTGGCGGGGTACTTGACATTGGGGTACATGAGGGTTGGTAATGACAAGATCCAGGCACTGCCCTGCGAGGCTTTTGAAACGGGAGCATTTTTCAGTTATCACAGTGACCACATTCAAAGGACAGGCTCTGACATTCGGCCTGAGTGAGGATGTCCTGCCCTAAATGACAGTGACTTCTTATAAAGGGCTGGTCCATGGGGCTGAGAGGCTGCAGGCAGGAAAGAGAGAGGAGGTCGCGGGTGTGAGGGGCCGGGGCCTGAGCGGTGGTGGAGGCAGAGATGCTGCTGCGGAAGGCGGGCCAACTCGGGGTTTGTGTGTGGCTGGGAGCAGCAGGCTCGAGGGTCATGTGTATCAACTCACCGCCTGAGAGTCAAAGCTGGGAGTTTTAAAGAAGTGGGAGGGAAAGGGGCCTGAAGGACCCGGCCCTGCATTAGGTCCCAGAACACCAGGGGCCTGAGAACCATTGGGGGTTGAGGGGTGCTGATGGACCCTGGAGATCCAGAGACACCATGGGGGGCTGAGTGGGTGGGAGGAGGACCACAGCAGATGGTGGACAGAGCCCAGGGATGACGGCTCCTTGGGCTCCTGCAGTGACAAGTGAGAACACGGATCAGAAGCTTGTTTTGAGGTTAGTTCTGCTGGTCTTGAGTCCGGGAGTGATGTGGGGGGTGAGGTGGGGGAGGGCAGAACCCTAGGCTCCTGCAGCTCTGGGGCCACCTCTTTGGTCTTCACGCCTGAACCTCCACGTGCAGGAGGGGCAGTGGGCCTTATCCAGTCCTGCCAATAACATGTTTATCAGGCTCCCCTTCAGAATTAATACTGTAATTGCTTTTTCTCTTTGTTTCTCAGACTGCTGTTGATGTTTTTAGAAGGATAATTTTGGAGGCAGAAAAAATTGATGGGGCCGCTTCACAAGGGAAGTCTTCCTGCTCAGTGATGTGATTCTACTGCAGAACCTGAGGACACTGGGGATCCATCCTACCTGAGGAAGCAAACTGCCCATTACCCTTTAAGATAAACTCTGCTTCATTTTTCTTCTGTTAACCTGAAAGATTTCATTTGGGTCAGAGCTTCTCCCCCACCCGCCCCTTTCAGATTATGTTAAACTCTGACTGTCCAAATGAGTTCACTTCCATTTTCAAATTTTAAGCAATCATATTTTCAATTTATATATTGTATTTCTTAATAATATTATGACCAAGAATTTTATCGCATTAATTTTTCAGTGTAGTTTGTTGTTTAAAATAATGTAACCATCAAAATGATGCAGATTGTTACACTACTGCTAACTAGGCTTCATGTATCAGTGTTTATTTCATTGTGTTAAATGTACACTTGTAAATAAAATAGCTGCAAACCTTAATCCTGGTGCTACTCAGTGTGGCTTTTAAAGAAGAAAACCTGTCCTCCTGAAGGCTTCTTGCCCCGCCTGCGAGATTGGATTCCAGGAGCTGGTGGAGGATGTAGCCGCAGGCAGGCGAGCCGGGCCCAGCAGACAGCGGCGGACATTGTGGGTGGTGTGCCTGGATTGGGGTGGGCGGGTCTCTATCAACTAAAGCTGATTGGTCTTGGGGGTCTGTGAGCGGAATTGCTCCCCTCCACCCTCAGAGGCCCCCACCATGGTTGGAATGTTTTGTGCAGGTAGGGCTGTGGGCTTCCTTAGATCCTTCTGGTCACCCTCTTGATTGCTGCTAGTTGCCAGGCAGGTGGTTACCGAATACTGCTGCCACCTCTAAGGCAGTTTTCTCATCTGTAAATAGGGCGGCACCCGCTACATGGGGGGACATGAAACACCAGAACCGGTACTGCCGCTGCCACCCACCACCACGCCGAGGTAACGTGCTCCCCGTCACTGAGAGTCCGGCTGCAACACCACACTCGGAACACATATAATCAAATCAACCATTTTGTGGATGGGATCACCACACTGGGAAGCAGAACTGACCCTGTGGTATTCAAGGGTCAAGGTCAGACATAACTCTCCAGAGTACAGAGTTCTGTTGTGTTCGTGGCACTGAGAACAGTGTCCAGCACACAGTAGGTGCTCAGAAAATATCTGAATGGATGGATGCACTGCACTATATAACAGCACCACCCCTTCCAAACAGGAGAGCCAGGCCTAGAGGACGCTCCGTGAAGAGCTGAGCTTCAGTTGCCAGGATGAATATGCTGCTCAAAGCTTCCATTTATACAAAAATAACTTTTCAGATGAAGAAGTTGCCTGGATGAACTGGATCCAGATTTACTGTGGTCTCATTCTGTGGGTACTAACCCATAATATTAGGCCTAAGGATAAACCCTGGTAACAAGTGATGATGCTATATTGTCCAAATTTATTTTCATTTAAAAAGTGAGTATTTCATAGAGGTCTTCTAAGGCTCAAATTTCATCCTGGAATGATGACACAAAAGTACTTAAAAGATCCAAACTACTGGGATATTCTAAAAACAATTTTTCATTAAAAAATCAGTTACAAAGCAAAATTATATTTTATCGTTAGCTCTGCTAATGATGTGTTATCTGAGCTTCTGAAGAAGTTCTTACAACTGCCAGGTTGGACTTGGATTTTGTTACACTGTATTTCATCACTCCTAAGACTCTTCCCTACATTTGAGCATTGTTCTTAGTGGGACGTAAATGCAGTCTTAGATTCATTGAAGGACAGTAAGTGCTCATACAAAACTAGGTATATATCCAGAGCTGTTTTGCGATTCATGATAAATACAAACTATAAAGTCACATTAAAAATTAAAATTAATGTGATGGAATTTTGCTAAAACGTCATTGTTCACTCAACCCTCTCTGGTCTGCAGTGTCTCCCCCCTGCCCGCTCCCGTGTCACTGACGGTGTTCTGGCCTAAACTGCCCATCACCTCCTTGTCACCAAATCCAGTAGGTGTTTCCTGGTCTCTTTCTTGACCCTCCAGCAGCACTGCATACAGTTGGTGACTTCTCTTTGGAAGTCTTCTGTTTCCGCCTCTGGTTTCCCTCCCAGTTCACCGTTGCTGCCCTAGTCTCCTTTGCTGTTTCCTCCTCCATTAGCCTCTCAGTGGACCCTTTTTCCTTCTCCCCTTCCTTGATTTCATCCAGGCACATAGCCTTCACTGCCACGTTTCCCAAAAACCAAAATTCCTTTCTGCCACCCTGACCCCTGTGGGTGCCAGGCTTACCTTGTCTTAGATATCTCGTAGGCATCTCAAATGTGTTATGCCCAAGACTGAATTCTTGATTTTCACTAAAAATGTGGTCTCCCCTAGACCCTGTTTCGAAATGGCACCATCATCCACTAGATACTGAAGCTAGGATTTGGAGAACCATCCTTACCTCTTCCCCCATATCCCCTCCCATCCTATCCTTCAGCAAATCCTAAGGCCCTGCCTTCAAAAACCTTACATTGTGCCCACTCTTCTCCACCTCCACTGCATACTGGTCTCTTGTAACAACACACTGTCCAAACCCTTTATGCTAGAGCCCAAGTCAACTTGTTCCAAACATAAATTGTTTTATG
This sequence comes from Camelus dromedarius, assembly GCF_036321535.1. NCBI lineage: Eukaryota > Metazoa > Chordata > Mammalia > Artiodactyla > Camelidae > Camelus > Camelus dromedarius. The sequence goes on from NC_087442.1 coordinate 4,887,300, forward strand.
TTACTCCCTTGTTTAAAGTCCTTTCATGATGATTGTGCCTCCTTAGGGCCTCTTGGGCATCTCATTTTCCAGCTTTTCTTGTTACAAAAGAAAGGCTTTTTTGTTAGTTTGTTGTTGCCCAATGTCTAATAAGTTGCCACTGATGGTTTTTGACAAACACCCACCAGAGAAAAGGCAGGTCAAATAAGGACAAGCCTCATGGGTGGGATTTTCCGGGGCCCTGCCAGGCAGGGCAGACTGATGGTCCTCTGCGGGGCTGAGGAAGTGCCAGCCCCTTCCTGACCCTGCAGCTCTAAGGAGGGGTCTGGCAGTAGGGCAGGCGACAGTGCCACAAAGCTCATTGTGCTGCGATGCAGCGGTTTTCCTTAAACACCCCTGCTTGGTGCAAGCCTTTACTCTTCCAGGCCTATGAAAAAGTTGGTATTTTTGGACGATTTTTGTCAGTGTTCTCACTAGCAGGCATCTCCCAGGGCCTGCGCAGTAGCTGCTTGTCTGTAGAATGGAGTAGAAGAGCCCTTCACGGACTGCCTTCTAGACACGGCCCTTGGAGTTGGGCCTGTGCTGCCGTGTGGGTGAAATTCCTCGCCGTTCGTACCATGCACTGGGATGGACGTTACCTGCATCTTTGGTCGAGTCCTTGCACACTCATAACCAGGGAAGGATGCTACCTGGTGGCCCCGCCATCGCTAGCGCAGCCAGCTGCAGACTGAGATGGCAGCAGTGCTCATGACCCAGAATATGCCGCTGCCCTTCAGATGATCGTCTGAACAGACACGAGGTTTAACAGTTCTTGGAGAACTCTGGACTTCCGAGAAAACATCTCGTGCATGTGGGCTGCGATCACATCTGAGAGGCACGCGTGTTCCCGCCCAGAGCCTCATCCCTGCTGCCTGCGACATGTCGGGCGTGTCTGGGAGGGGTGGCCCTTGCAGGAGGCCCCGACTGCCGTGTTTACTCCACTTGACCAAGACTGTCGTGCAGATTAACAAAGGCTGCCACGATGGCCGTGCCAGCAGGAAACCAGGAGCCCTTCAGAAGCATTCCTCAGAAAATTCCAGAACCACTCTTCTCCTGCACCTCCTCAAGAGGGGAGAGCTTTACATTAAGTAGAAAAACTTTACATTGAGTAAAATTGTGTTACCCATCCTTAACTACCTTTCTGTACCTTTGAAAGCTTCCTGAATGACCTGGAAAAGTCTGCTCTGGAGTTAAGAATGCAAAGACATTGAGAGCTAACTGAGCATCTTCACTTACAGAGGAGGGACCTGATCCCAGAGAGACCTGTGTCTTTGGGCAACTCCTGCATAGCCTCTGGTCTCAATTCCTGTATCTTGGAAACATCCCTTCACCAGAGATTGTTGTATTGGCTACAAGTATGAAAACCTTGGCTGTTCCCAAAGCCGTATACAAGTACAAACCACTGTCCTGTGGATGACAAGCTGGCCCAGACCCCGGCTTGAGCTCTTCCACCTGACGGCCTGGCCTCCTCTGCTTCCTGAAGCTCCCTGATGTTCCCAACAGTGCGTCTCCCACAGTTGGTGACTCCAGGTTCCTGCAGAGCTGCTGTGTTATCCCGGGGCTGCACATCCAAAAAGACAAGATAGAAAATCACAAATTACCTCTACAAGCAACTTTACCAAACTAAAAACAACATAACCAAACCAGTTTCATTCCAGTCTGGCCTGAGGTATCAAGAACACGTGATAATAAAAGAAATACGGGGCCACCACAGTTCACATGTCGGATGCACTGAAGGTCACTCTGGACCCACAGAGCTCAGTCCTGTACCCACCCCATCGAACCCTGTGGCAGTGCAGTGGTTGAACCCTGGTCCAGGGACAGACAGTTTGTCAGATTCTGAGTGGGGACCTCGGTCCTTCCTCTGAGGGTATCATCACACTAAAAGGTCCCTCCAGCTCCCATGTTCTGTAACAACCTAAGAAATGGCCTTGGCTTATCTTTTGAGGGTATGAATGTTCTCGAGAAATAGAAAAGGAGTCTGGAAATATTATGCCCTCAGCAATCAAGACCTTTCACCCACTTCTTGCTGCTGCCCAAGAAAGGCCCGGGCGGAGCTTTGATTAATGACTTCCAAAAACAAAACAGCCCTGCACAGCTGCCACTCCCCTAGGAAGAGCTGCCTTCTGCATGAGTTGCTTGCTTCCTAGTGTTTTGTTTATCATTTTAGTCCCTCCTGCTCCAATCATTATCAGATCAAACAAAAAATCCAAGCAAATCAACACAGTGATCTCTGACTTTTATATGTGGCATCACTGTGAGGTTGATATGGCCTGAACTTTACCCTAAAAGGCTTAAGCAGAGGACCAGCCTGGTGTTGACAGCTGGCGCAGCTGGAAAGGTTACATTCCTCAGCTCTGACGTGTGGACTTTTATCCCATAGCAGAAATCATTTGGAGGCACAGCCTTTTCTGTGCCTGTAACTGGAGCGTTGAGTGAAGTCGTAAAGCGATGGGAATAGCTCCAAGTCAGCCACCGACTCCCCTGCGATGCCTGCAGAGGCAGCTCATCAGCTGGCTGCTGGTTCCTGCCCCGGAGTCGCCTGGAGGGCTCAGGAAACACACGGCGGGGCCTCGCCCCCAGAGTTTCTGATTCCACAAAGACATCTGGATTTCTGGCAAGTTCCAGGGCTGCTGCTACTGGTGGTTCAGGGACCACATTTTGAGAACCGCTGACTTAGGCAATGATACCTAAAAATAAGGGGGGCCATAGGTGGGAGTTACATGACTGCAGGACTTCAGAGTGTGCGGGGTGACCAACGGCCTGGCCTGGGTTTGCCTGGGACTTGAGGGGCCATTATAGCTTGAATTCTGTCCTCCAAAAAGCTATGTTGTCCCGATCCCCAGCACCTGGAAATGTGACCTTATTTGGAAATACGGTCTTTGCAGATGTACTCAGGTAAGATGAGGTCACCCTGGAGTAAGGTGGGTCCTAATCCAATGACTAGTGTCCTTATAAAAAGGAAATGTGGACTCAGACAGACACACAAGGAAGAACAGCATATGAAGACAGAGGCAGAGATAGGAGTAATGCAGCTCTGTGCCAAGGGATGCCAGCAAGCCTCGCCCAGAAGCTGGGAGAACATGGAACAGATGCCCCTCGGAGCCTCCAGAGAGGAGCCAAGCCTGCCAACATCTGGTTTTTGGACTTCCAGCCTCCAGAACTGTGAGAGAATACTGCTATTGTTGTAAGCTGCCGCATTCGTGGTACTTGTGGTCGCCCTGAGGGGTCCTGCAATGTCGGGCTTTCACTTTGGAAACTAGTAGGACAGTCCCTGAAAAACCAGAACGAGTTAGTCATCACGAGCTTAAGGAACTTAAATTGCACGTGGCCGAAACTCTCAAGTTTACAGAGGAGAAAACTGATGCTCAGAGAAGTTGTGACCTGCTATCCTGGTCCACTCGGGCTGCACTCACAGAACACCACAGACTGGGCAGCGCATAACCACAGAGGTTTATTTCTAACTGTTAGAGGCTGGGAAATCCATGATCAAGTTGCCGGCAGATTGGGTGCCAGTGAGGCCTGCTTCCTGGCTCACAGATAATGGTCGGAAGGGGCGAGGGAGCTCTCTGGGGTCCCTTTATAAAGTACCAGTCCCATTCGTGAGGCTCCACCTTCATAGCTTCGCACCTCCCAAGACCCTACCTCCTAACACCATCAGCTTGAGGGTTAGGATTTCAACACATGAATGTGGGGGACAAAAACATTCAGACTGTGATGCCTGCCAAGGGCCACGTAGCGTTTGTGTGAGAAACAAGATTAGAATACAAGCCTTCTAAGAGTAGGCCATTGTCCCCAGACGGTTCACATACACGTGAGTGCGCACACACATGTACACGTATATGATGGCTGAGCAGCGCTGCCATCTCAGGGTGGGGGTGGGGCTGCTTAATACAGATTCAGACTCAGTCGGTCACGGGTAGAGACCTAGATTTTGCATTTCTGAGGAGGGCAGGTTGATGCCGGCGCTGCCCAATCGGGGCCACACTGCCTTGATCATATAACCCGCTGGGGAAGATGCAGCCCTGATAAAGAAAAAACGAAGTTAGGCTCACTGCTGTGGAGGATGGGGGACCTCTTTCCTGCCCTGGCTCTCCCACTATGTTGATAATCCACATCTCTGGATTCACCCTTTTTTCCACCTGCAAAATGAAGAAACTTTTGAACTCAATTGGTTGTTTCCACTTATGCATGTTTTTTGAGCTGGATTCAAGCGTTTCACTAAAAATTAAAATTTCCCAATTTTTAGACAAAAATTTTTTAAATTTTGAGGTGGTTTTTCCCAACCATTTTTCTTAACTAGATAGCATCTTCGGCCAGTTTTCCATGTGATTTACCCCCAAATTACACATCTATTTAAAGTGCTGCCGGTATGTCCGGGTGCCACGACCTGGCTGTTAACTCGTGAGAGCAGCCGAGGCTGGAGCCTGGGGTCTGCCGGCGGGTTTGCTCTGTCGCCCCCTAGAGTCCGAGGAAGGCGCGGACATCTTTTTCTACGTTCTTGACCCGCTGCAGCCTGTACGGGATGTTGGTTCCCGAGGCCCCGCCCCTGTCTACGGGGACAAGTGACACGGCAGTGCAGGTCGGCTCCCCACGGCGCCCAGCGCGGCGCTCGCGGTCCTCACACTAGTGACCTAGTAGCCTCTGCATGGTTTCTTCTCTCACCTTCCGAGATTCCTTCCCGGGTTTTCGGGGTGAAAGGAGATCTGAAAGGAAAGGGAGGGGTGCTGTGGGGGCCGCTCCGTCCGGTGCTCCGAGAGTTAACGTCTCAAAGCTCCGCAAGGAAGGTAGGGTGACAGGTGTCCCGGGCTCCAAGTCCACGCGCATGCGCCACGGCTCCGGGAAAAGGCGCTCGGTGGATCCGAGGCGCCGGGATGGGAGGCCCTTCCTCCCTCCCCACAGGTCCGGGCTCTCAGTGCAGCCGCGGGGCTGCGTCTTCCTCTCAGCCTCCCCGCCCGCCCTGCCACCAGCATCCGACGGTGACTAGCCACCAATAGCTCACGTGTCACCCCTCCTGAGGCGCCATTGGTGCCTGGCCGGTGGGCTCCCCACCCTCTCGAGGTGCCGAAAGTGTCAGTCCCCAGGCGCCCGGAGCTGTGTCTGGCCTCTCAGGGGAGTGCAGTTCCAACCTTGCTGTGCGCTGTGATGAGCCGCCTGGGCGGAAGGTTCCCGAGCACGGGAGAAGCCGGGAGAAAGCTCTGTTTGGGACAGATTGCACAGATGGGCGCCTCAGCTTCCTTTTCTCAGATAAGGTGAAGGAGGCCAAGGAAACAGAAGGAACCATGGAGGAAGGAGAGTATGTGATCACCGCTTAAACTTCTTCACCCCCGCACCATGCCTGGCAGATGCTATGGACCAAGGGAAACTGGGTGGCACCAACTCTTCACATAAGAGAGACACACTCCAATCTTGGGAAGCCAGGAAAGGGCCCCCTGCCCACCAGTGCCAGAGACTGGCCCCCTCTCAGATAAGGGCACTCCTGGGGATGCAGGTTAGAGAGAGGAGCCAACAGGAGGAGGGGGACTCAGATTCAACACACACAGAAGGGACAGAGCCACGTGCGAGTGTTCCGTAAGCGCATATTGGAACATTAGCAGTGGCAAGAGGATATAACGGCAGATAAAACAGATTTTAAATTTCTGAACAGACACTATGAACATCTGTATGCCAGTAAATCTGAAAATTTTAGATGGATAGTCAATAGAACGGAAGAGTATAAATTACCAATATTGACTCAAGACAAATAGAATGCCCAAACAGAACTATAACTGTTAAAGAAATTGAATCCGTGGTCAAAAATCTAATAAAAAGCACTTAGGCCTACACGTTTTTAAAAGCCAGTTTTACCAAAACCTCCCGGGAACAATAGAAATAGACAGAATAGAAATAGACAGTTCCCCTTTATCTTTTATGAAACCAGCATAACTTGATGCCCAAATCAGAGAAGGCCAACATGACAAAGAAAAATTGCAGGTCAACCTCATGCAGAGGGGAAAGCACAAAGGAGAAAAGAATCTGGCACGGAAGGCAGGTGACAAAGAGCGGAAGACACCCAGCAGCGGCCCAGCTGCCTCGTCCTCATCCCCAGGGGACGTGGCAGGAAAAGCCAGTAGGAGGTGCACTTGCCCCTTGGTGTCCCAGGGCCTGGGAGCGACAAAGCTGGTCCTCCTGCCCGAGGAGCAGCTCAGACCTTACCAACCCCAATAGCCAGAGGGTGCTGGCAAGGGCTCCACCGGGCCCCTGGGAAGTGACCCCTGCCCAGGGCCTCTGGGGGGATCTCTGCCGCTGCAGCCAGTCCCTGCGTCTGCCAAGGCTGCACCCTGGGCTCTCCAGTGAGCCCTCTGCTACCTACTTTCCTGTGACCAGTCACTCCGCTCTGCTGGGACCCAGCTTGCTTACCTGTAAAATGAAATAATTGTACAGAACTCTAGCGAGATGGAGGTTTGTCATGAGTGGTCACCAATTAAACAATAAGAATTTATTAAACACCAAAAAAAAAAAAAAACCAGGAAAAAAGAGGAGAGAAGAGACGGCGGCCCAGCCTCGCTGCCCGCTCTGGCTCGCTGTTGAAACCTCACAGCAGGTCTGTGAGGAGGCCTTTCTTTGTCCCTTGCCCAGATGAGGTGACTAGGACTTGGGGCCAGGGGCCAGATCACCACCAGTGTGCCTCGATGGGGTGCTCTCCCTGCCATCACAGCAAGCTTGGGGCTTGTGGATCCCAGGACACCTGAGCCCTCCTCTCGGGGGACAGTGGAGGGTGACACCGGGAGAGTTGAGCACAAGCTGCCCCTGCCTGGGGAGAAGACACCAGCCCTTTCCCGTCCCAAGTGACCAGGACATCCCCTTGGTGACATCCGTATGCGCCAGCTAACCAGAGGCAGCCAGCACTTCTCCCCTTGGACAGCACGCAGTAGCCAAATAACCAGTTCCTACCAGGTCAGGACCCCTTGTGTGGCAGCCAGCCTATTGACTCCTGTTGCATCTTCTCCACATCACCCCCACCCTTGTTGGGGCTCCCTGGCTGGTACTAAGAGGCCAGGAGGGACAGAGACAGGAGGGACAGTGAAGAAGGAGATTGGGGGAGTGAGGAGCCAGGTCTGCAGGGCCCTGAGTGTCTTGCGGTGAGGATGGTACCCAGGCTCCTGACTTGGGACCCTGGGCAGGGTATGGAGTGCGTTTCAGAGGAAGAAGATGGATCAGGTTTCAAATATCTTGATCTTAAAGGACTGTGGCATCTGAGTGGACAGAGCTGTCCAGGAGGCAGCTGGGTCCTCAGCTGTGGAGCTCAGGAGAGCAGTCTGGGTTAGAGACCCCGACTTGGGGGTCATGGGGGGCTGATACTCCCTAGGGAGAGGCTGTAGAAGGAGGAGGTGTGTGAGGGTGGGACCGAAATGGGAGGAGGGCAGCTGTCTGTGGAATGATAATAAAAATCTACTTTGCCGAGGGCAACTTGGACTATTCCCCACGGCCCCTCCCTGTCCTCTCTGAAGCCCCTGGGGTCACCCCTGCTTGAATAAGCTCTCTCCTTGGATCTCAGGGTTGGCCCCTTGCCCTAGCTAACCGCCTGGCATTGTTCTCTGCATACATGTCTCATCTTCCCAGCAATTTGGGGGCTGCTCATCTTGCGGCCTCATTGTTGACTCTGTTCACTCCACAAACAATCTTTGAGCCTTTGTTATGTGCCAAGAACTTCTTATGTCCTGAGAAAGTCCCACGCTGGGGTGGGGCTGTGTGTTTCTGTAAACCCGTCCTTGCCATGTCCAGGGTGGTCTGAGCTCAGAGCACTGTGCCCACTGGTGAGGGGGTTCATGTTGGGGCAGGTGGAACCTCAAGGAATCAAGGGGGAGCATTGACCCTGGGAGGAGGGGTAGAAGGACAGTGTTCTGGGAGGCAAGACAGCAGGAGTAGAGTCTGCAGGACCGCAACCTCGCAGGGAGATATGGAGGGTAGACTAGGGCTTCGGTGCTGCTGGAGCAGAACGTTTAAGGTGGGGGTAGGAGCCCAGAGTGTAACCAGACAGGACCCTGTGGGGTTTTCCTGGGGCAGACCCCTCCCCCCATGACTTCTGTGTACCTCTTGATCATAGAAAAACTGTAATTTTCCAGGTTTCCCCTGAGTCACAAAAGCCTGGCCCTAGAATTAATGATTGAAAGGATGTGAACATGCAGTGATAAATACAGCAGTTGCGCCAGGAGAACTGGTAAGAATTTAAACAGTAAATCAACCATAAGGCAGTCACAGAATCCTTAGTTCCTCCCTGAAGTACCTAGGTAATGTATCCGATGCACACTTCCTGAGTAGTTTTACAGATGCTATATCCCCCACCAAAAGGAAGAAGCTAACTACTTGATGACCATGAGCCCATAGCCCCCAGACCTACTGGAGCCTGAGAATGGATAACATTAACCACTGCGACACCCATCACCCTGTTACCTCACCATCAACCAATCAGAGACTTGTCCACCATCTAATCATATACCTTGCAACTCCCCTTCCTCACCTGGCCTGTAAAAACTCTTTCCTGAAACCCATCAGGAAGTTGGGGCCCTTTGAGCATGAACTGCCTGGTTCTCCTTGCATGGCCCTTGCAATAAACCTTTTTCTGATCCAAAGTTCAACATTTCAGTGTGTTTGGCCTCACTGTGGGGGCACATGAACTTGGGTTCCACGAGAAGAACAGCAGGCAGGGGTCTGTAGGTGGCTATCTCTCTGTCCTCCCGAGCAGGACTCCATCCTTCACGCAGAGAGAGAACTCAGGAGCAATGTGAGCCTGGATTAGGAGGTGAGAAAAGGAGTGGCGGGAGGTCGGGGAAGGCTCTGTGCTGAGGAGGGAGGGCCAGGGGAGCCGGGAGACCCCGCGGGCGGTCCTGACTCAGCAGGGACAGCAGTCGGGCTGGGGTCAGAGAGAGAGGACCCCTAGGGGGCTGCCTGGGCTCGCGGGGCACAGTGACCCCCGTGAGTCCCGGAGAGACCCCTGGCGGGGGTGGGTTGGGTCTCACCGGCAGGACGGCCCCTCCGGGCTTAGCGCGCCCGACAGCACTAACGCGCCGGCCAAGCAAATCTTTTGTCGGGGCGGCGCTGAGCCAGCAGGGCGCCGCCCGCTATAACTGGGGCCCCGCGGGCGGCAGGGCGGTGCACCATGGCGCAGCGATCGGGGAAGGTGAGTGCCGCCCTCCGCCCTCTCCTGTCCCGTCCATCTGCCGCCCAAGGTAACCGTGGGGCCCTGGGGGGAGGCGGAGACACCCCCTCCCATTGCTCTTTGGGCTCAGGGTCGGGGGCGGGGGTGGGGGTGGGGGTAGTGGCAGACTGTTGCTTGTTGCCCTTTGCATCCAAACCCAGGAAAGTTGGCTAAATTTCTTAAAAGGGAAGGCTGAGGGCCTCCCTGCTGTGGGAGGTGGGAAGAAGTGGGAAGGTCTCTGCCCCAGTCCCTCCAGCCCTGGCTCTGGGGCCCCACCCCTACCCCCACCCCCTAGAGTCAGGAGCAGGGAGGGTGGTCAGACCTGAGGGGCACCTTGGTTGGGGTGGGGAACCTTGGACTTCTCCTGCAGCTGTGGGTCCCACTTCTTTGCCTGAGGCTGTTCTAACGTGGCTGCTCCTTCCTCAGGATCTCCTCAGGGGCACTTGGGGCTGGTTCTCAGCAAAATGTTTAGATTTGAGGGACCTTTGAATTTTGTGGGTGATTAGGTGTCCTGAATATCTGGGGGACAGGGAGCCCTCACTCAGACCTGCCTTGTGCAGGGAGAGTGGCCAGTTTGGACCTCTCCCCCTTCTCTAGCTCCTTGTCTTAGCCAATCTGAGGCAGACTTTGGTCTCAAGAAGCTATGTTCAAGGTTAGTGGGTGAGAGCATTACTGTATCTGTCTGCGTGGGCTGGGTTATGCCTCAGTAACAAACAATCCCAAGAGCTCACCCGCACTGTGTTCATACACCCTCTTCTGTACTGCAGAGGGACACCTTGATATCAGCAGAGGGGAAAGGAGAGCTGAGAAACAGTGCCTGATCTGCAAGGCTTCCATGTCCGCACACATCCCTTTGGCCAAAGCATCTGGTCTCACCTAACTCCAGGGGGCCAGAAGGGCAGTTCTACCACCAGGAACAGTACACACAATGACCACAGTTCCTGGGCCCCAGGGGACATTACTTTGCCAGGGCTCTTCTAGGAGCACAATGCTTGAAACCCAGAGAGTTATTGAATGGTTAGAATCCTAGGTTCCTCTGCAGAAATTGAGTTTGGGGGTTCATATGGTTTATATTTTTTTGTTTTTGTTTTGTTTGTTTTTATCGAAGTACAATTGACTAACAAGATGGTATTAGTCTCAGGTGTATAACATAGTGATTCGATATTTTTCTACATTACCAGATGATCACCATGATAAATCTAGTTACCATCTGGTTCATATTGTTTAGTTTGGGGACAGGGAGTACCCGTCCCCAAAACATGGTGTCTGAACTGACCGCTGGGTTAGAAAAGCTCCGGGTCTGACACATGCCTGTCACCCAAAGGAGTGGCCTAGTAAACAAAGGGATGGGGTGACATTGAAAAAGCCCTCTTTTGAGCCATTAATCCTGCACCAGGCCCTGACTTGGCTTGGTTGGATCCAGTCCCTCCGGTTAAGGGGCCCCATCCCAGGAAACTGACTTTCTGAAAACTGAATATTGGGTCATAACGGTGGGTTGTGGGTGAAGCATTTTCTTTTGAAAACATTTCCTTGGATGTTATGTTTCACTGATAAACAAAAATTAAGTTTGAAAAGTGCAGTGCGAGTTTGAAAAGAGCCTGTTTTCAAATGGGCTCCTGGACAAAGGGGAAATCCCTGTCCCCATGCATCTTCTGCAATTTGTCTGTTCAACCGTGGGCTCCTGGAGGGGGTGGGCCGGGCGCTGGGCCTGACCTTGACCCTCCACCTGTGCGTTCTTTCACCCAGGCAACAGACAGTGTTGAGCACCCGGTGTATGCAGCGAGCCTAGGCTTCAGGGCCTGGGGGTCAGGGTTCAGTCGAGGGTGTTGGGCCCCATTCATCCATTTCCAAGACTGAAAGGAGAGAAGCCTCACCCCATGCCCTCTAACCTGGTCTTTCTAGATCACTCTCTACGAGGGCAAGCACTTCACAGGGCGGAAGCTGGAGGTCTTTGGGGACTGTGACAACTTCCAGGACCGAGGCTTTATGAACCGGGTGAACTCTGTCCGCGTGGAGAGTGGAGCCTGGGTCTGCTTCGACCACCCCGACTTCCGGGGCCAGCAGTTTGTCCTGGAGCACGGCGACTACCCTGACTTTTACCGCTGGAACAGTCACAACGACCACATGGGCTCCTGTCGGCCTGTGGGCATGGTGAGTGGGCCTGAGCCGCTCCAGCTGGCTGGGGTGGGGGCTTCCTGCCGGAGTGACCCTGGCCTGGTTAGGCCCGGTCAGACATGGGTTGAGTAATCAGGGGGCATGGCCCTCCCAGCTTTAAGAACGGATGAGACTGTGGGATCTCTAAGATGGAGAGCTGTCCCCACCCAGACCCAGCTACTCCTGTGTCTGAGGGATGGCCTGGGGACCCAACTGGAGAGCCCCTGCGAGTTTTCACGCCTGCATTTTCAGGCCTGTATCAGGAAACCACTTTCAATTTCTGATGCCAAAATCTTGCTGAATTTTCCACTTCAAATGCTGTTGGTAACATTAGAGTTTTGAATTTGCAACCAGATGGGGGAGCATTCAGCTAAAGTAAGGCTGATGTGGGCCTGGTGTGTCCACCAGGCAGGTCATCTTGTAGCACTTTTCAGGGGCCTTTGATGCTGGATCATGGAGTGGCTGATGGAGGAGGCTTAGGTATCACTGGCTGGCCAGCGGGGATTTGGGGGCAGGAGCCAGCAGGTGGTACCAATTCACAGTGCAGCCCAGCGCATGTAGGAAAGCAAGTGAGGTGTGTCACCCCTGCCATGGCAAAGGACTGTGCGAGTCTAGTTGCTCCTAGGGTGGGATGTGAGGACTGGGCATTCCCCTTCCTTAAGTTCTCTCAAGTTACAAGTCCTAACTGACCCGCTGCGAGCCCCAGAGGGTAGGGTGGGAAGTGGCCGATTCCCGAAACCGTCCTAGAGTCTCTTATCAGAGAGTCTGCAGGAGGACCCTCCCCTGGACGAACATCTGAGGACTCCCAGGGGAGGAGGCCCCTTTCTTCTCTACAGGGGTTGCAAAACCAGCTGGGCTTTGGCCTCTCTGTGGCCTTTAAGAAGCCTTTCTGAGTATTTCCACCAGGTCACAGACATTGGGAAAAGAAAGGAACGTGGCTGGCCCAGTGCTTGCATAATGCTATTTGTAAGGAAACTATCCTAGGTATCTTTTGAATGCTATTCTCGTAAGAGCTATCCTTGGGGCCAGCTGTGGCGCAGCCCCAGCCCCTGCCGGCGCCAGAGCCAGTTGGGAGCTGGCCCACCTCTGTCTTCTGGAAATACAGGAAATCTTCTAGGGAGATATATGTCCTCGTCCCAGTGAGCCAGCAGGGATTTCAGCGCATGAGATCTCTGTTATTTGTTTTAAATTTTTGGCTTTGTGTTTTAATAAAAGGTTCTATTACAGTTTGTAAAATATTATCATTTAAAGGCTGCCTATGGCCTGCAGCCCAGGGGTGGGTGACCGGCAGAGGAATGTGTTGGCGTGTCTGGGCAGGAGCCCCCCCCCAACCGCCTGCACATCAGGAGGGAGCCCAGGGCCCCAGACCAGTTGGAGGGCACCGCTGTCCCAGTTGGTCTGGCCTTCTCTGGACCTTGGATTCTTTAGTTGAAGGAGGAGGAGATAGACTGGTTCGGGGGCTCTGAATCTTTAAAGTAATAGACTCTCTTATCCAACCAAATCTCACGTACAAGAAGGAGCAGAAGTTCTGGGCTGAGGTGCGTGTGTTGGGGGGGCACTCACCACCCCCTCCCCTGACCCAGGAACTCTTGGTGCTCCCAGCTCCTGCCCACATGGGCTTCTGTTCATGGGAGGAAACAGCCCAGTTCCCTTTCTTCCCTTCCCTTCTTCCACTCCCGGGGGGCCCGCAGCACGGGGAGCATTTCCGTCTAGAAGTCTTCGAGGGCTGCAACTTCACCGGCCAGTGCCTGGAGTTCGAGGACGACTGTCCCTTCCTGCAGAGTCGGGGCTGGACCCAGAACTGTGTCAACGCCGTCAAGGTGTACGGGGATGGAGCGTAAGTAGAGCCCGAGTGTCTTCACAGGTCCCTGCCTGCCAGGGTGGGTCAGACCCCAGCGGGTGGGCAGCCTGACCCCTGCCCGGAGGCCCTTTCCCTCCCTCAGCCGCCTCCCTGGCCCAGGAAGCCCCTCCTTGGCAGGGGCCGAGGCTGGAGGGCACTCTGCAAACCTGCCGTTCTCTCTGACTGGGCTGATCTCAGGGACTGCACTTTGGTTTTCTTGAGCAGGGGGAAGCCTGCTCTGGGAAGGGTGGCCCTGCCCACCTGCTCACCCCTTATTTACCCTGAACTGGACCTGTCCTACCAAGCGACAAGTCCTCCCCATGCCGATCTCCCTGGGGAGATGGGCATCACAGTGGCTCACTTCTGGTGGACAGGGAGTGGCTGAGCGGGCTTCCCCCAGGCCCAGAGGGGCTTGTCTGCCCTGGTCCAAGAGAGCCCTCAGAACCCTGTGCTTCTGTTGATTGTTGCACGTGGTTCCTTCCATTGTATGCCCATTGTGTATGTATGGGCATTGTGTATGCCCATTGTGCACGCCTGTCATGCAAAGTTTCACAGCCCCTAAACACACCCAAGTTGGCCATCTCCTCCTCCTCCCATCCACCCAGCCGGCTGAACAGTGTTGTCCCATTTTACAGAGAAGCAAGCTGAGGCCCAGAGAGTTACCCCACCCCACTGTGAGTGGCACTGCTGGGATTGCAGCCAGGCCTTTGGTTTCAAGAGCTAGGTGTCCCCCCAGACCCCAGACCCATACCCCAGGAGAAGATCCCCAATGTGGCCTAAGGGATCCCTTTGCTGTCTTTGTGACTGAGGCAGGAACCAGGGAATGTCATGAGGGTGAAAGCAAGTGGTCATGAGAGGGACTGAAGGGGGACACGGCTGAGCTGGAGGAGGAACTGCTCCCCCAGCTTCCCCCCAGCAGCCTGATGTTGGCTGTTAGACCCCGGGCCTCCGACCCAGAGGCCTTTGGGAAATCCCAGGTTTGCCCTAAGTTGATGGCACCTGGGAATCCAGGGGTGGAATTCCAAAACAACCATTTGTCCTGGAAAATTGCTGGCTAAATTGTGTCTGGTGAGGCCAAAGTTATACCTTTGCATAGAAAGTGTCCTTCCCAGAGGCCCAGTCCCCTCTACCCACCCGGGGGCTCCAGAGGCTTGTTTAGAAAAAAAAGGTGGGAAGGTAAGAGCTAGGATTTGACTGTAGGGACTTCAGCCCTCACTTTACCTAAAAGAAGACAAGGCTCCGAGGGTGAGGAGTGCGCGGGAGGATGCCTGTGGTGGACCCCACTTTGGGGCCTAGGGATCTGCTCCCCTCACCATGGAGCCCTCATCCTTTGCCTCCTGTGACTTTAACTTATTAAAAAAATGTAAGCCCTTGGCAAGGAAAAGCTGCCCAGTGGTGCCTCCCTGGGTCCCCTGGTCTGGACCTGACCTCCTTCAAGGCCTTTCCTAGTGTCTGGGGGTGGGGTGCAAGGCAGGTCTCCCCACCACCTCCCACATGCCAGGAGTCATTTTCCTCTGGGTCCCCAAGTCAGCTCAGGAATGGCCTGTCCCCAGACACCTGAAGGGCACCTGGAGGAAACGAGCCGGCACCTCGCTAACCCCCTTCCCAAGGGCACAGTCCTTGCTCTGCTGTGGGCGTGCCCCTCCTCCCTCCCTCTGCCCGCCTTCTCCCAGCAGTCACAGCGGAAGCCGGCAGGTGGGGGTGGTAGTTCCTGCAGAGGCCTGGCTAGCCCTTTCCTCTTCTTCCTTTTGGGGACGCCCACACATGCTCCAGGGACAGCCCACGACACTGCCTGGGGTATTTCCCAGCTCTGCGAGGTAGGGGGGGATTGGCTGACTCCCTCGGAGGTGCCTCAGGCCACAGCCTCAGCATGCGGGTGGGTATGTGGGGAGGTCATGGGTAGGGCTGGGGGAAGGGGGGTAGATTCGGAGGCCCTAGTGAGGGGGTGTGGGGAGACCAGACTGCACCAGGCCTACCAGATGTGGGGTTGAGATGGGGGAGGAGAGGGCCCTTGGTGGCAGGTGAGTGGCCCCTGGGGAAGCTGTCCTGAGTGTCTGGGCTGATGAAGGGCTGCCATGTTCCCTCCGCCCTCACGCAGGCCCAGCCCTCCCAGCCAGGCGTTCAGAGACTAGTCCTTGTCCGTGTCCTTGTCTGCTGGAGGTGGGAGCTGTGGGACCTGTAGCCCAATGCAGCTGTGATGGGAGGGAGGAGGGGCCCCACTGGGACCTGAAGTCTGGAGCCCGGCTCCTCTGTGCAGCTGCCTCCCCATCTCCCATCGCCTGGCTGGGGCAGGAACCCATGGCTCTGCCTGACTTGGGAATCTCTGGGGCCCAAAGCAGGGCTCAGTACACACGTGGACACAGGAGCACATTTGTGGACTGAACGAACCAATAGGAATTGGTCCCCATTCTGTGCCAGGCCCCCTGCCAGGTACTGGGTGCTGTCTATGCAAACAGTCCTTTCTGGGAGCAGGAAGGAGTGGTGAGTGTGAGTGTGTGTGTGTTTGTGTGTTGGGGTGGAGTGGGGGGTGGGGAAATGAGAGTGGATGCGCATCCTGGAGTCACTCCTGGCCCTTGTGATGAACATTCTGGGCTGGTCAGTTTGAAATGTCGGCTTTTCCTGAGCACCCCTGGGCGCGCCACGTCTCACTCTGCACTGGTCCGGACACGGGACAACGAAGCGAAGTGGCGGGGCAGGCAGCGGGGGAGGAAAAGCCAAGAACAAGACCAGAGCCACAGCGTGAAGGGCTGGGCCGGGGCAGGGGTGGCCCGGTGTGGCGGCTGCAGGCCTGCTGGGCACCCGGCCGCTGACCCCCGCCGCCCTCCTGGCCTAGGTGGGTCCTGTACGAGGAGCCCAACTACCGCGGCCGCATGTACCTAGTGGAGCGGGGTGACTTTCGCAGCTTCTCCGACTGGGAGGCCCACAGCGCGCGCGTCCAGTCCCTCCGCAGGGTGGCCAACTTCTAGCCACCCGGCCGCCGGGGTCCTGCCAGGACCAGGAGGGGCCCCGGGAGAGGGTCGGTCCCCTCCGACCCCGCCCAGGACTCAGACCATCGGGAATAAAAGTCCTAAAAGCCAAGAGCTGAGCCGGCCTGTGTGATTTCTCTGCCCTTCGTGCGTGGTCAAAGGACGGCTGGGTGGGGGTGCCCCCGGCCCTGGGCAGGAGACTGGCTGGAGCACCCCCAGGACGGGAGGGAAGGGTGGAGCGAGTGGAGCGGTAACACTAGGGCTGGAAAGGACCTATAGGTCAAGGAGTCCAATCTTCACTGCCCACGTGAAAAGCCAGTCCCAGAGCAGCTCCTGGTGGAACCAGGAAGGGACCAGGATGCTTCCTCCACCTGGAACCAGGCCAGATAGGGGACAATGGGAGGGAGACACGATGAGGGGAGGGGCAAGGCCTTGGGTTGTAATGGGGGTGGGTGGGGTGGGGCCGGGACCCAGGGGATCTGCAGCTGGGGCAGCCGCTCCCTTTGGGTGATGTCTCTCCCAGATCAGCGACAGGTGCTGCCAGCCCGTGTGGTCTGGTCCGCTGCACCACCAGAAGACTGACCCAGGGTTCCTGAGTCTGCATCTCTGAGTGATGTTGGCCTCGGAGGTTTACAGTGGAGGCACCTCTGAAAGGATAGGCTGGACCCCAGGAACACATCACCCCTTACATCCTGTAAGGAGAGAGAAATTGGGGTGTCTTGGAAGATGAAGGGGAGTTGTTGCATGAACAGGTGGGCTCTGCAGGGATGGAGCAGAAGGAGAAGTGGGATAGGCTTTCAAGGATGAAGTGGGCAGAGCCTGGAGCATCTCTCCAACCCCCCACTGCTCACAGGGCTGGGCAGACCCAGGGCCCAGGCTCTCTTCACCCCAAGGGTGAATCCACGGAACTTTGTGGCCTGGGCCTCCCCCAGGACACTGGGCCCACTTTGTTGGGGTGGGCTTGGTGGAGCAGGGCACAGCCTCTGGGGAGAGGGAAGGAAGAACCTGGCCTGGGAGGTGGTGGGATTTCTGGGAAGAGGCCCCCCACACCTCCCCGCCCACAATTCAGTGTCCAGCCTCTCATTCCCAGTAAGATAGGACATAACCTGCTGGACCCTGGGAGTGGCCCAGGTAGCTCCCATTCCCTGCCCACAGCACCCCAGCAGAATCCTGAACCACAGAGCTGCCTGGACTGACACTGGCTGTGCAGATGTAAATGACGTGCTCCTTTGAGTGGAAACGTTGGCTTATGTCCTCTCCTGTGCGCCAGGCTTCTGGGCAGAACACAAGGGCCCTGGACATCTGGACAGGGGGTCATGGAGATGGGAAACCCAAAGATGCCAACTCCCAACCTCACCGGACCAAGGCCTCTGGCTAGAAGAGGGATCTGGGCTGGAACAGCAGGCAGGGATCAGGTCCCCCAAGACTTCTGACCATTGGGTCAAGCTCATGATCTAGCTTTCTAAAGCCCTGCATTCTGCCATCCCCGGCCGCTCCTCACTGGCCACGTCTCCCTCCCCCTCCTTCACAGCTTGCTTGTGCTCTTCTGAGTAGGTGAAGGGGAGTCCCGCTGGGAAGGACCCCCTTCCAGGCTGGCCACTAGCCTCAGGACCCTGTAAGAAAGTACTTGAACATGGAATTAAAAAAAAAAAAAAAAAATATATATATATATATATATATTTATTTTCGATTGAAGTATAGTCAGTTACAATGTGTCAATTTCTGGTGTACAGCACAATGTCCCAGTCATGCATACACATGCATATATTCGTTTTCATATTCTTTTTCATTAAAGGTTATTACAAGATGTTGAATATAGTTTCCTGTGCTGGAATTACTATTTACACTGGGATTGAAAGGTGCAGATAGGCTGGGTGGAAATAGGAATGATATCTGAAGTTTAGGGAGGAAAATTGGGTTCTTAAAAGAAAAACAAAAATCTCAAGAGTTGGATTCTGCTGCAGGCCTGAGTGTGGAAGAGGCTGGGGTGGCTGTTTCAGTGGAATGTGAGATGCCAGTTGTCCCAGGTCCCAGGGACCTCCCACCCCCACCCCACCCCCCACCCCCCACTGAGAGAGAAACAAGAGCAAGTGAATCACTCAGGGCAACACTCACCGAGAGTGGTTGCAAAGGTGGGGGTAGGGGCCCCCGGGAGTCTGCAGTGGGACCTCTCTAGGCAGAGAAGTTACAGCACAGGGTGACCGTCCATCCAGCCTGGGGAAAGGGGAGGGGCTGCCCTTCCTCCATCTGTAGATGGGTCCACAGAGGGTGTGCCCCCAGAGGATGGAGTCCTGGCAGCCCCTGGCCCCAGGTAACTGAGGGCTGCCAGGGCACTGGCTTTCTCCATCCAGACAAGGAACTTGAAGAAACCACCACAAAACTAACAGCAAACCAGTTCAAGTCTCTGAGCCCTGAATGAATCTGCATTCAAATGGACCCTCGCATTGTGTGAGTCGGGAAGAGGATTTGCTGGAAAATGTGCTCTTGTTTTCCCTTTCTCTGCCAGTTTGTTTAGGGAGGTGGCCCTTTCTGTGTGAGCCCAGCCACTCCTGTCTCCACATGTGGGAAGCCCCGTCCGCACCCACGACCCTGTCCCTGTCTGACCCTCAAGGCTCCACACCAGGTCTGGGAGAGGAGGGTCGCAGGTCCGGCTGGCCCCAGGCCCCCAGGACCTCACACCTCTTTCCCATTGTTGATGAGGATGATGATACCACTGAGCTTTAATTTTATGCACTGACTTGATGCCAAGGTCTGTACTAGTGGAATCTGTATAATTTTACTTATTTTGCACAATAACACCAAGACTGTGATATCCTTATTATCATCACTACAAAGGCGAGCTACACACAGACAGGTTAAGCAACTTACCCAAGGTCACACAGCAGTCAGGATTCAAACTCAGGTCTGGCTGATACCTTTGCTCCCAACCACTCTACTGTACTGCACACACATTTGCATACATAGGTGTGTTGTACACTAGATAGAGTAATGGTAACCCACCCAATAGCAATCACACACTCAATAGAATTGTTTGCTGCATAGCAGCACTATTTACAACAGCCAAGACATGGAAGCAACCTAAATGTCCATCAACAGAGGGAGGGATAAAGAAGATGTGGTATATTTATACAATGGAATATTACCCGTAAAAAAGAATGAAATAATGCCATTTTCAGCAGTGTGGCAGATTATCATACTGAGTGAAATAAGTCAGAGAAAAACAAACATCATATGATATCATTTACATGTGGACTCTAAAAAAATAATGCAAATGAACTCATTTACAAAACAGAAACTGGCTCACAGACATAGAAAACAAACATAAGGGGGAGAAGGAGGTGGGAAGGGATAATTTGGGAGTCCTGGATTTGCAGGTACACACTACTATATATGAAATAGATAAACAACAAGGTCCTACTGTACAGCACAGGGAACTATATTCAGTATCTTGTAATAACCTATAATGGAAAAAAATATAAAAAGTATATATATATGTATAACTGAATTACTATATACACCAGAAACTAACACAACATTGTAAATCAACTATACTTCAATTTAAAAACATTTAATTTTAATTTAAAAAAAAAAAGCATTGTCCCCTGTATCACCTCATTCAAACTCCCCATGACCCGTGGGAAGGGGAGCCAGGCGTCCTTACCCTGGTCTGCAAGCACCATGGGAAGAGGCAGGGCCTGCCTTCTCCACTGGCCTATGGTGTGAACTGGGAGCAAAGTGCGTTAAGTCAGCATGGGGCTTAGATACAACACTTTTCCTCTCATAGTTCTGGAGGCCAGCAGTCCAAGATCAAGGTGTTGGCAGGTCTGGTTTCTCCTGTGGCCTCTCTCCCTGGCCTGCAAGTGGCCGTCTTCTCCCTGTGTCCTCACACGGCCTTTCCTGTGTGTGTGTCTGTGTCCTGATCTGTTTGTATAAGGACACCCATCATATCAGATTAAGAGTCCAATGTAACAATCTCATTTTAACATAATCATCTCTTTAAAGACCCTATATCTTCAGTCACTCTGAGGTTCTGAGGGTTAGGATTTCAACATATGAATTTGAGAGGGACACATTTCAGCCTATAATATGAATCAGACAGCCTCTCCAGGCCTCCATCTCCCCCGCTCTGTGAAATGAGTGCAGTCGTATCTGCTGTTGCAACAGTATACGGCTGCAAAAGCCAAACTAACCCTGAGAAGGTACTGTATGAATATCGGTCGTTCATAGCAAGTGGTGCACTCAGTGGCACCTAGAAGGGGGCGGCGGGGCGGGGGCGGGGTTAAGGGCCAGCTCTGGGTTTCCACCCTCATCCTCTCTGTTACTCACTAGGATGTGTCCTTGGACCAGTCACTGCCCCGAGGCCCAGTTTCCCCAGCTGTACGGTGAGGAAAACCCTTTCCTGGGGAAGTAAGGGAGAATCACCGAGGAAGGAAGTCCTCCCACGGCTGAGGAGCTCGGGCCAGTCCCCGGGGAGGAGCCAGGCCTCGCAGCCCTTCCCCGCATTCCAGAGGTTTCCCCTGAACTTGTCCTGCTCCCCAGCTGAGGAAGAGCGGCACCTCATTAACTGGTGATTTAGGGCTTCACCGATGGGCTGGTGCTCCTGGGTGACCTCCCCCTCACCCCAGCCCCCTGCTCCCTAATCTGTCAGCAAATCTGCTTTTTGTCTGAAAGAAGAAAAACAAGATTGCCACCAAAGTGCTTGTGGGCAGGCTTGTAATTTGTCTGAAGTCGGTCCAGGGGGTCGGTGCACCGAGGGCAGCTCCGGCTGAAGCGAGTCACACATGCTTCACATACTTGTGTCTGCACTCTGCGGTCTGGAAAGCTGCGCTTCTCCCAGAGCCATCCTCCTGTCCTCAGCCCCCTACCCCGCCCGCA
The DNA here is from genome assembly GCF_036321535.1 of Camelus dromedarius. Taxonomy (NCBI): domain Eukaryota; kingdom Metazoa; phylum Chordata; class Mammalia; order Artiodactyla; family Camelidae; genus Camelus; species Camelus dromedarius. The sequence goes on from NC_087442.1 coordinate 4,908,331, forward strand.
CCCCCTGCCGACCAGGAGCCAGCAAGCGCTGTTTATCAGGCCCATCTGACACAGGAAAACGTTCCCTCTGAAACCCCCACAGATGTTCCCCCGCCAGCCTGGCCCCCGAGGGCTGTGTTAGTGGATCGTCCTTGCTGCCGCCCCTCCCCGTGAGCCTGGGGGTCCCCGGTACCCCTGGGGACCCTCCGCCTTCCCTGGGAAGGTCTCCTGTCTCCACTGCTAGAGTCCTACGTAGCTGTGTTCCCCTCAAGAAATCACATGGGTTTTCAGTTCAAACCAGTTGAATGAGAGACTTTCAAAAGGCAGCTGCAGAGTGTCAGTTTGGGAAGATGAGAAAGTTCTGGAGATGATGGTGGTGACGGCTGCACAACAGTGTGAAGGTGTCTAATGAGCTGTCCACTGGAAGACGGTTCGGAAGGTAAATCACCTTTTCCGTCTATTTTACCACAATGAAAATAAAAGTCTAGTTGCTGGGGTGCTGAGGGCTGTTGGGAGGTAATCTGGGTATGGAAGCGCCTCCCCTGATTCTGGAAGATACCGTGGGTTCTACCTCCCTGTGCCTCCCCCTTGGAGAACCTGACACCCTCTTAACAGACCTCACTTGGTGCCCCCACACCACCAGTGCTGGGCGATGCCTGCCGAGGAAATGGAAGCAGCACCGGGGGCGTTTCTCCCGCAGGGTGGCTCAAGGAGCTGGCGTGAGGACCTGGGCTGAACCCTGACCTCCAGTCCCAGCCCAGCCACGCATATGTCTGGTCAGCCCAGTGACACCAGAGGGAGTGACTTGCACTGAGCCCTGTGAAGCTGGACCTGTAAAATGAGCTTTTTTTTGTAAACAGGCCCTTGGCCTCTCTGCCGCCTGAGGCTAAGCCCCTCTTTGGAATCAGTGATTGAAAACATCCCGAAGAGTCCAGCTGACGCTGTTCCCTGGCACGGCTCTGCCCGAGAGGGGGCTGGGCGGAGGCTGCCCTGGGGGTGCTGTGGGTTTGGAGAGGGCCTCCCTGGACGCTGAGAGCAGCCCTTGGTCAGGGCGCGTGGGGAGAGGAGGCTGAGAGGTCCGAGGTGAGAACCCTGCTCCTGGCCCACGCAGCCCCCAGGACCGCACACTCCGGGTAGGGGGCGGGGGCCAGGTGAGTTCATGCTCCGCCGGCGGGGGTTTGGTGACTGTGCCGGCTGCTAGGTTTGGGATGGAAGTTCGGGGGTGGGCAGGAAGACCAAGCCACACCCTCCCTCCACCGGCCCTGCCTGTCCCCCAATACCCAGGGCAGGGAGCCCACCACTGGGGATTGAGAAGGTCCTTTTTCCTGGTCCCTTTTCCATAGAGGATTGGGGAGGCTGCTCCTGAGTGCCTGGCGCGAGGAACTGAGCAGTGTGTCCCCTTCACAACTGGGCCCAGGCCACTCCTGGACCGCACAGGCCCCACAATTCCCGGACCGCAGGGACAGAGAAGGCAGCGGGCACGGGGCCGCCCACCCAGCGGGGCTGCTGGCGGAAATCCTTTCCCGAGGCTGGCGTGAGAGGAGCCTCCAGAGACGGCAACAAGCCCTCCACACAGAGAGGGGGCGCTCAACTGCCAGGCACACCTCGGGGCGCGCTGCGTCTCACTCAAAAAGACGGAAAAGGTCCCTGAAGACATCTTTGGGCTTTGAAAAAGGTAGAAGAGAAAAGGTGAGGCCTGGGTACGGTGAGCGTCCACAATGTTATACACAGCACAGAGTCCTGCTTCTTTGCTGGAGAGGGACTCTTGATTGGGCCAAAGCACAGAGAAACGCGATCCTGCCCATGAGGCAGAGTCCAAAAGATAGAAAGAAACCAGTTTCCCAAGAGGAGCCCAGCTATTCCTGGGACTCCGGCCAGAGAGGAATTTCCTCCCGGGTCCTTGGGACCCATGCTGATAATCACACGCTGAGTCTTCAACAGATCCCTCCCGTTCAAAAAGAAGAACTAGTTTCTTGGGATTTTTTTTTTTTTTTTTTTTTTTTTTTTTGCTAATCACATCCCATAGGGCTAGGCCGGTGGCATTACGCCAAAGTAAACTTGCTGTGGGGGAGATTTTAACATCACTTGTTTACATAGGAACATTTAGCAAATTCTAATCGAATTTAATTGGGCTGTTAAAGCAGGGCCTGGCCATACTTGGTTATGAGTAAATATTAACATCAACAACACAGCTGACATTTGTTGAGCAATTACTACGCCCAAAACACTGTGCTAAACCTTTTTTTTTTTTTTTTTTTAACATATAATGAGGTGAGTTTGTTACAGTTAGAGAAATAGACTTACAAGGTAATGGTAACTTGCTCAGACTTGCCCCAGAGGTAGCAAGAGGCAAAGTGCTCTGGCCATGCAACTCCTGAGCCAGCACCTAACTCCTACCCATCACCCACAGCAGAGGCTGGCCCAGCTTTCAGACTGAAACATATACAGTCTTCTCTTTTTAAGTGGTGTAGGGTTTTGGTGTCCGATTTATTATTTAATCCATAGGTTATAGACTCCTTTGCATATGTGTGTGTGTGTGTATACATATGTTTTATTGAAATATAGTCAGTTTACTATCTTGTGTCAGTTTCTGGTGTACAGCATAATGCTTGTCATACGTGTACATACATATATATTCCTCTTCATATTCTTTTTCACCATAAGTTACTATAAGATATTGAATATAGTTCCCTGTGCTATACAGTATGAACCTGTTTATTTTATATATATTATTATCTGCAAATCTCAAACTCCTCCTAATTTATCCTTCCCCACTGCCTTCCCCCCAGTAATCATAAGTTTGTTTTCTATGTCTGTGAGTCTGGTTTGGTTTTGTAAATAAGTTTGTCTTTTTTTTTTAATTTGACATATGAGTGATATATGGTATTTTGCTCTCTTTCTGGCTTACTTCACTTAGGATGACATTCTCCAGGTTCATCCATGTTGCTGCAAATGGCATTATTTTATTCTTTTTTATGCCTGAGTAGTATTCCATTGTATAAATATAACATAGCTTTATCCAATCATCTGTTGGTGGACATTTAGTTTGTTTCCATATCTTGGCTATTGTAAATAGTGCTGCTATGAACATTGGGGTGCAGGTGTCTTTTTGAATTAAGGTTCCCTCTGGATATATGCCAAGAGTGGGATTGCTGGATCATATGCTAAGTCTGTTTTTAGTCTTTTGAGGAATCTCCATACTGTTTTCCATAATGGCTGCACCAAACTACATTCCCACTAACAGTGTAGAGGGGTTCCCTTGTCTCCACACTATCTCCAGCATTTATCATTTGTGGACTTTTTAATTATGGACATTCTGACTGGTGTCAGTCTCTTAAGATAGTATCTAGATGAGAAGTGAACATTACTCAGGCTTTTGGACTCAGAGACTGGCCAGCCCATCACACCACTTCTGGGCATGGTCAGTTGGGTGGGTCTTTGGATTGTTACTCACTGGGAGTGGGGCATTGCTTGTGTGGTTCACACTGGACAGTCCCTGGGAAGCGGGGCATTTTTCATCCGTGACAGTGGAGAGAAGGGTGTTTCTGTGTGGGCATTGTCGACGGCAGTGAGTGACTAGTTGGATCCACTACAACTGCTGTGATTCTGATGAGTCAGCAGTCATGGGGTCCTGCTCCCAACCAAATTAAACTCAAGGTAGGGCAGTGACATTCTCTCTCCTTGGAAGTGAGATCTGGTGCCAGATCACCCTGGGAGAGAAACAGGCTGGAGCCAAGTAAACTCATAGCCGCTTCCGAGACACACATTCCTCAAGTTCTGGCTGCTGAGAAGCTGGCCTTTCCCGAGTTCTTAACCTTCTTTAATCTGGGTGTTCATCGCTCCTTCACTTGATCTCCTTCCAATAAGTCCCTGTTTCTTGCTTAAACTCACCCAACTCATTTTCTTTTGCAGCAACCAAAAAATGCTGACTGACAGCCCAGTCGACCCCCCTTTCTGCTCCCAGCAGAATAAAGGCAGGTGTGGAGTTAGTGGTCAGCTGGCCCTGACCTCTAGTCCACAGGACCTGAAACTCATGTAAATACCCTTTGTAGGATTAACGCCCCGGTATGAATTATACTTGGCTTCAGAATCCATCCAGAGAACAAGCAAACGCAGGATTCTGCGGGCAGCTAGAAATCTTCCGGAATGAATGAAAACAGATGTTGCTACACCAGTCTCCCTCATTGTCCCTCCGAGTCACACACGCACACACACATGCACACACACTCTAACCAGAGTGACTTATTGCGTCCGGGGTGGTGGTGGGGGGCTTGAGAGCCGCTCACAAGAGGAGAGATGCGCGCAGTGAGTGAACGGCACTCCATTTGTGTGTGTCAGCAGAGGGTCCGCCTGTCCCTTTCAAGCCGCTGTCTGTCATTTGGTGGACATGTCATTAGACTTAGTGATAGCAGACCTGAAATCTCCACTCAACCAGCTGAGCGACTTTGTCTGCTTAACCTCTCGAGAACCTCAATTTCCTCATCAGTAAAATCAAGAAGATAATACTTATCTTGAGAAGTTGTGGAAGTTGAAAGTTATTACCCAGTGTGTAATTGTGCCTGCCTTATGATTGTCACTTGACTACAGTGAAATAATATAGAATTTCCAAAAGCATAGGGGTTTCTGTTTGTTTACTGGTGTTTTTAGGGGGAAGAGGGTAAAATATGGAGGAAAGCTTAAATCGTCAGTTTCCAGAAGCCAATACAGCGACCTGGTTTTACCTCTTCATAAGCTGACTCAGGCAGGATGCTGGTGAAATGAGTAAATCGTGCCTTAGTTTCAGGGAATTACTGAAAGAGGAGTTGGCAGTGTTGGCTTGAAACCATTAACCAGAGATGGCTGCTACCTGCACAGGGAAAACTCTGGAAGCTTGGGAAGGTGTCTCTGTCCCAAATATTTCTCCTTCTGAAGCTGAAATCTGGAATGTAGGGGGAAGCTTTCTTCCACCTTTAACAGCAAATAGAAGCCTCTTTCAAGAAGAATTGTACAATATTTCCTTGTCGAGTTATGGGAAGGACCCTGTGCTGGGGTCCAAGAGGTAGAGATCAGACCAGGACCTGAAGGAAGAAGAGGCAGGTCCCCTGGAACAGCAGGAAGTTCCCTGCAGACTCCTTGGCCAGTGAAAGGATGCTGAGACAGCGATACCGTGAAGTAGCTCAGCTAGACTCTTGATGGGACATTTAGATGTTTCCAGTTTGTGACTATTGGAAATAAAGCCGTTATGAAAATGAACTTGTAAGTCTTCATGAGGACAGAAGCTTTCGTTTCCTTTGGGTAAAGAGAAATGGGTGAGTCACATGGTAGGTGTATGTTTAACTCTCTAAGAACCTGCCAAACTGTTTTCCAAAGTGGGTGCATTTTGTATTCTCATCAAGTGTGTTGCACACTTCAGAGATATTGTGGGCTCAATTCGAAACCAGTGCAATAAAGCAACTATCACAATAAAGTGAGTCATACAAATTTTTTGGTTTCCCAGTGCACATAAAAGTTATATTCACACTAAACTGTAGTAGTTAAGTGTGCAATAGCATTATGTCAAAAAAAATGTATATACCTTATTTAAAAAATACTTTATTGCTCAAAAATGCTAACCATAATCTGAGCCTTCAGCAAGTCACAGTAGTAAAATCAAAGATCATTGATGACGGATCAGCATAATAGATAAAATGACAGTGAAAAGGTTTGTGGTAAGAATTACCAAAATGTGATACAGAGACACGAAGTGAGCAAATGCGGGATGAAAATGACGCTGATCGACTTGCTGGATGCAGGGCTGCCACGAAACTTCAGTTTGAAACAGTATGTGTGAATCACAGTTAAGTGCAGTGAAATGAGATGTGCCTTTATATGAAAGTTCTAGTTGCTCATATTCTTGCCAACAAGAATTCTTGGAATGATCAGACTTGTTCATTTTAACTATTCTAATAGGTGTGCAGTTTAAATTTGCTTTTTAATTGTGGTTTTAATTTCAATTTCTCTAATGATATCATGTTGATCATCTTTTCATGTGTTTATTGGTTACTTGTATTCCTCTTTGGAGAAATGTCTATTCAGATCCTTTCCTCATTTTTGAACTGGGTTATTTGTATTTTTATTGTTGAGTTGTAAGATTTTTTAAAAATATACTCTGAACACTAAACCCTTATCAAAGATGTGATTTGCAAATATTTTCTCCCATTCTATAGCCTGATTTTTCACTGTCTTGATAGTGTACTTTCAAGCACAAAAGTTTTAAATTTTGATGAAGTTCAATTTTTTAAAAAAAAAATTATTTGCTTATGCTTTAGGTGTCATATCTAAGAAATTATTTCCTAATCCAAGGTCATAAAAATTTACAGTAATATTTTCTTTCTTTTTTTTTAGTGGAGGTGCTGGGGATTCAACTCAGGACCTTGTGCATGCTGAGCATGTGCTCTGCCACTGACCTATACACCCCCCCCACCAATGTTTTCTTTTAAGAGTTTTATAGTTTTAGCTCTGACATTTAAGTCTTTAATTTTTGTATATGGTATGAGGTAGGGGTTCCAAATTCATTCTTTTGCATGTGGCTATCTAGTTGTCCTAGCATCATTTTGTTTTGAAAAGCTTGCTTTCATTGAATTGTCTTGGCACACTTTTGAAAATGAATTGACCATGCTTGTATGGATTTATTTCTAATCTCAGTTCTATTCTGCTGATCTATATGTATCCTTATGCCATGTATTGATTGATTTTTTTGAATGTTAAACCAATCTTGAATTCCTGGGGTTAATCTCACTTGGTCTTGATGTTTTATGGTTTTTATAAATTGTTAAACTCAATCACTAAAGTTTTGTTTAGAACTTTTACAACTACGCTCATGATGAATGTATGTGATTTTATTTTCTTAAAATGTTTTTGATTTTGATATCAGAATAACACTAGCCTCATGGAAGGCTGAGAAATATTCCTTCCTCTTCAGTTTTCTAGGAGCATGTGTAGAGAATTGATATTATTTCTTCCTTAAATATTTGGTACAATTCCCCAGTGAAGCCAGCTGGGTCTTGAGTTTTCTTTGTGGAAAGATTTCAACTACAAATTCAGTTTTAAAAGAAAACACAGGGCTATTCAGATTATATATTCTTCTTGATAGAGTTTATGTCTCCTGTGTTTCTTATGTGTGGGGTTTGGTGAGTTCCTTGACTTATGAATGTATAATTTTCCATCAAATTTGAACTTCAGCCATTATTTCTTCAAATATTCCTTCTGTCCCTCCTTTCTCCCCTCTACTTCGAAGACTCCAGTTACTCAGATCAGGCCACTTGCAGCCGTCCCACAGCCTACTGATGCTTCTTCCATTTTTAAAATTCTTTTTTCTCTGCCTTTCATTTCGGATAGTTTCTACTGCTATGTCTTCAAGTTTCCTAATATTTTATTCTGAAATGCCTAATCTGCTACTAATTCCATCCAGTGTTGCTGTTGTTTAATTTCAGATGTTTTCATCTCTAGAAGTTCAGTTGGGACCCCATGCTTCTACATCGCCTTTTGAACGTATGGAATACAGTTATGGTAATTGTCTTCATGTCCTCACCTTCGCTGTTCTCAGCCCTGGTGGGGACTTCATTACCTTTTCCCTCCTTGGGTTGTTTCCTCCCATGCACTGTTGATCCATCCCCAGCTGCATACTGGAGAGGACCTTCCATAGATCTCCAGGGGTTTCTGCTCTCTGACACTCTAGCCAACCACCCCACCTCTAGGCACTTCGTTCATCCTGGTCACTTAGCTGTTTCTGAAACTCCCAGAGTCCACTGGGCTCCATTCAAGCTCCCCATTCCTGCTCCGAGCTCTCAGGGCAGTGAGCTGGGCCATTTGTTCCTGTCTCTCGGGCATTACTGTCCTTCATTGCCAGATGCCCAGTGTCTCAAAAACTGTTGTTTGACATATTTTGTGTGTTTGTTTTTTGGTTGGAGGGTGCAGGAGGGTAAATCCAATCCCTACTACCCCATGTGGGCCAGACTTGAAGTCAAAGCTAGTGGATTCTGAAAGCTGTTTAGAAACTGCCTTCCCCCTGTCTAGTTAACCTCTGATACGTCTCTGAGCCTGCCAGGAAGAGTCTGCGAGGGAGATAAAATGAAAATTTGGAGGGATGGGATGTTTACCAGCTGGCTTTTGTGCTACAGAATAGCCATGTCTTTAAACACAGCCCTGTTCAGACACCCAGGAAAAGCCCATACATTCCAGTGCCAGATTGGGGAACATGTGTCCAGACTCTGAGCCCTCTGGGCCAGTCTCTGTGTGACAACTCTCTTGCTCAGAGGACCTGGCTCCTGACTTTGGGGACCAGCAGCTAGAGGCAGTGGCCTGGAGCAGCCAGTACAAAGGAGAGTTTCTTGGCATGAGGGAGATTTGGTTTTCTAAGCCTGTGTCTTTTAAAATCTCGACCCTGACTGGAACAGACAGTGACCCCTTGGAGCAGATTGAGAGCATGTCATCCTAGGAATGATGGGGGTGCAGAGTGGGGTAGAACGGAGCTCTGTGGTCCAGAGCAGCCTGGCTCAGGACCCTTGTTCGGAGACTAGGGGTCTCTGATGTATGATGCTGGTCACATCCTCCTCTGGACCCTGGCAGCACTGACAGTCTGGGACATGTGTGTATACAGGGTTCGAAGGGCATATGGCCACATACTGTTCTCCAAACAGTAATTTTAATTCTCTGATAACTGTCCTCCAAACATTTATTATAGAGTAATAATATTGAGGCTTCACAAAGCCCTCTGTTTTTCAATGATACAATATGTTTTGTGTTTGTGTGTGGTTAAATACACATAACATAAAATTTACCATTGCAACCATTTTAAAGTGTACAATTCAGTGACATTAAGTACATTCGCAGTGTTATACAACCATCTCCACTATCAAGTTACAGGCTTTCTTCATCACCCCAAATGCAAACCTGGTACCCATCTGCCTTTCTTGATACCCTGCAGAGAGGCCCCCACAGTCATTCTTTCTAGCAGGTGGAATTTTATGACTATTTGTGTGGCATCGGTCTGAGCCCTGGCACAAAATCATCTCCATTGGTGCTGGTGCCAGGAGGCACCCCCCCCCCCACCTTCACTTGTTAAACATTGCCCTTTTCCTGTTTCTTCTGAAAACTTAACCATTTCCTCCCCCTTCCCACCTGGACCTCTTGCCATGGTGATTTCGTTTCCACACTGACAGGACAGCCCTGTGCACAGTGAGGGCTCTGGGCCCTTGGAGGGGGCTCTGGAAGAGTGTTAAGGGCAGGACGTGTGGAAGGGAGACCTTGCTGGCAGCCCGAGCTTGGCCCCTGGATCACTGCAGCTCCGTGTTCTCCAGGGGGATGTAGGAGAGTCCAGTTTCAGGGGACTTGGGCCTTGTTTTCCAATCTTCCCGTTGTCTGCACTCCTGTTAGATTTGGGCGAAGTTCATCAGAGCAGGGCCTGTCATGCTCGGCTTGTAAGAGAAAAGGGAAGAGAAGCAGGCTCAAGATGGCATCTTTACTGCACACGCACGCATCCAGACACCCCACACCATCACATCCACACACACAAGGAAACAGGCCGGCTGGCTCACTCCCCACCGGGGAACCACTCTGTGCCAAACCAATGAGGGAGAAAAGGAATAAAGGAGAAGGGCAAGAAGAGCAAAAAGTACATCAGCTTGGAAAGAGGAAGGTGGTGGAGGTGAGCGGTCCTGGACCTTGGATGGTTGATGTTGCCTTGACAGAGCGCTTCTGAATCTGCTGTGTGTGCTGGGAGCCAAGAGAAGGGGGTAGGGTTTGTGTTGGTGGTGACTGAGGAACAGAAAGGTGTGTCCCAACTTGCTAACAAATATTGTGTGACCCCCTTGAAGGTTTAACTTTTCTCCTAATGTGGGTGTCTTGTCTCAAACACTAGTAGGCAGGCTCCTTGAGGGTGTGGCCGTGGTCATCTCATCGTGCCTTGGCCCTCCCCACTTCTTAAACACCCTCTCCTCTTAGAGTCCAAGATAATAGATGCCTGCTCAGAACATCTGGGTCTCCTCTAGCTCATCTTTATGTAAACTCTTCCCTGTCTTCTCACTCCTCACCTCACCTTCCCCAAGGGCTGCAGCCCCTCCATGCTCATGACTCCCACCCCCTCTGGCCTCACCTGTAGGCCACACCTGTAGGGCCAGATGCCCACCAGTCTTCATATCTGGATGTTGCAATGGCCCCTTTAAGTGCACAGGTCCTAAAATGAACTCATGATCAGCCTGTAGAAGCATCTCTGAGCCTGTATCATGGGCCAGAGTCTGTCGGCACAACGGGGAACTCCCAGAGTCCTAGTTTCTGCAGAGTCCACCTCAGGAACACCCCTGCACTTTCTGCCTTCCTCTCTCCTGCTGGACCCCAGCAGCCTCCTCCTGCCTCCTTTCACCCCACCTCCACAAGTCTTTTTCCAGCGACTCCAAATCCCCACTTTAACGTGCCCTCCCAACCCTTCACTGGCCCCTGTTGCCTACGAAGTAATGCCCCCTTTCTCAATCCTTACGCAGAGCTGCAAGCTGATTCACAGGTTTGAGGAAAGAAAGAATGGATTTCTCTGGTTTAGACCACTTGGAGAATAAATGGCGCAGTGCCCCATAGGACCTCATCATGGGGTATTCATTCAGTGTCTGGGCATGGTCAACCATTGGGAGAAGGTCAGGTCGTCGTGCTGAGGGCTGACTTTCCAAAGCTATCCTGTTCCCGGCCCCGCTTTCCCCAAAACACACAAACACAAATCTGGTGTGAGATTTGCCCGGCTAGCTTTCCTCAGGAGCCCTCGAGGGTTCGGGAAATCCTGCTACCTTTAGGACCTGGAGGATCCGAATTGGGGGGGGTCACCCCTCCCCGCCCCCCGCGAAGCCGGCACCGGAACTGCTCTAATGGGAACCAGCAGCCCCGCGCTCCAGGAGGGCTCGCGGCCCCGGGTGTGGGATTCCTGCGGAGACCTGGGCAGACGGTCCGAAGCGCGCGCCGAGGCTAGGGGCGCGGGGACGCTCCCCCTTCCCTCGAGGGACGTCTTTAGGATTCGGGGTGTGCACGTGATTTCCCAGCGAGGGCGGACTGAAGGCTCTCTCAGACCAGGGGAACCGACCCCGAGTTCCCCGAGAGGCCCTCCGAGAGGGTTCGTAGAACTGGGAGCCTGGAAGGAGCAGACTTGCCTGGTAGCGGCGCGCAGCCGCGGGACCCTAAGTTCCCGGCGTGCGCCTCTCCCCAGCCCTGAACTTGCCATCCACCTCCTCCTCCTCATCGTCGCGGCCTTTGGTCCTGGCGGGGGTGGCAGAGGGCGGAAGCCCAGAGGCGCAGGTCGGGTAACCGGGAGTGTCGCACGTGGAACCCTCCCCAGCGTCCCTGGGGCTGAGGTCCATCCCGAGGGACCCGAGGCCGGGGTGGGGCTGCGGGAGCGCAGGCCCGAAAAGTGGGAGGGGACAGGTTGAGGGGTGGTCTCTGAGGAGGAGCCAGGCTGGACTGTATTGTTCGCCACTCGGCCTCCCGGAGCGCGCGGCGCCGCCCGAGGAGGGCACCGAGGCGCTCCACTTCCCGGGTCCCTCCGCTCCCCGCGCCCCGCGAAGAGATTCGGACCTTTCAGCGCGCCCCGAGAAGGCTCTGCTCGGCTGGCGCGGGCCCAGAGGGAGGGGTCTGCTCAGGTGGGGTGCGGATCTTCCTTGGGGGCGCAGGGAAGGGAGGGTTCCAAGCGGTGGGGCTGGGACAGCTACACCCGGGGACCCAGAGTCTCGAGTGGGCCGCCCCCCGCAACGCAGCCCCCGGGCCGGGAGGCCAGGTGCGCTCACGGGAGCGAGGGTCCTCCGCCTCACCCCCGCCCTGCCCCGTGCCTCCGCAGGAGCCTGGCGCCGGGGCCCCCGCGATGGCCGCGGGACGCAGTCGCAGGGAGCCGCCGCGAGGATGCCGGGGCGCCCCTCCCTAGCGGGGCGCAGCCTCCTCCCGGTACTCCGCCCGACCAGCGGGATGGGGGGCGGAGGGTCTGCCCTGAAGGTCTGCGCGGACCACCGCGGGGGCATCAACTGGCTCAGCCTGAGCCCCGACGGGCAGCGCCTGCTGACGGGCAGCGAGGACGGCACAGCCCGGCTCTGGAGCACCGCGGACGGCCAGTGCTGCGCCCTCCTGCAAGGTAGACCCGCCTGGCCGCGCGCGTCCTCCGACCTCTCGCTCTGTCCCCTTCGCCTGCTCGCCTGCCTCAGCCCTCAGCTCTTCCGGCCGCAGACCCCTTCCCCAAAGTCCAGCCCGCGCCCATCGCGCACGCTCGTGGCAGAGCGCGCGGGGTTGGGTGGCGCGCAGAGAGGGCAGCGATAGGGGTCAGTGAGCCGTGGGATGCCGCTGCAAGGGCGAAAATCACTTGCCAACCGCAGCATAAAATCGTTTCCATCATAGCAGTTTTAAGAAACAAAGAAATCTCACCTCTGTCCCTGACTCACTCAGCAGCGCCTTCCCTTGTCTCTCACTGGCCTTGTGACTTGTGGCCGGACATTTCCTCTCTCGGGGCCACTGGGGTAACAACCGAGGCTCGTTAACTGCCCTGGGCGCTACAGAGTGCAGTCCTCACTCACACTGTAGTGCTCTTGTCCCACTCGTGCAGACAGGGCAACTAAGGCAGGGAATAAGTGGCTTGTTACGCAGCTGATGGGGCTTGTTGAAATTTGAACCCCCCTCCCCCACCCTGCCCTGTTCTCTCTCTGCTTCGTTCCATCTGCAATTTGGCGTGTTTGGAAACTCCATGAACTAGCAGGAGGTGTACGTATGGTTTTATAAGAGTTCTGCAGATGCACCCATGCCGATTTCTATTTGTGTGCTTCCTCGTGGAGAGGTGGCTGCTTTTCTTACCCCGGGTCCCTGTCACGTGCCTGCAGCACAGGACTGAGGTCCCGCCATTGGTGTCTGAGTGGCCTGCATAGCCCCTTGAGGAGGACCAGGCTTCCCGCACTGTGTGCTTGGTTGTTTCTCATGGTTGGTTTTTCCACCATAATCAGCAAATCCTGGGTGGCCTCCCCCAGGCCTCCCAGCTCCTGTAGGCACAGGGAGTAAATTATCTTCAGTATTGCCTGATCCTGACCCTGCTGGTTTTAAATAAAAGCAATTATGGGAGATACTTCAAAGCCCAATAGGAATGAGTTTTGGATTGCCTGCTCCTTGGGAGCTGGTGCGGATAATGGGGAGTTGGCCACCACACACAGATAGTCACACACACTGACGGCATAGATCTGTCAGAAAACTTAGATCCAACTTGTATTGCTTCCCAGACATGAGACTTTAATCTAGAGGGCTTTCAGAAATGCAGGTTCTCAGGTCCCAGTTTCCTACCACCCATGGCGTAGGTCTCTAGAATTGCATTTCTAACAAGCGGGAAGATGGCTCTGATGATCTGCTGGCCCAGGGAGCTCTGGGCTGGGACGCACTGTGGGAGCCCAGTTTGTAGGCCAGTTTCCACCCTAGGAAGCTCCAGTCCTTTCCAGAGTGGTTCTGGCCTGGTGGGCCCCTGGCTCTGCCCCCAGGACCACCCTCCTGCCCAGCACTGTGCCTGGCAAGCCCCCTTCACACTCATTTAGTGGCCCTCATGGTGGCTTGTCCCCCTCGAACACCAGCATCTGCTTCCTAGTGAGGCCACACTTGACCCTCTGGTGCCCTAGTTGTGGGCCACCCCACTCAACAGGATGACTCTGTCAAACTGAGAAACTGCTACCCGTTTCTGCCAGGATCGTTTCTTCTGTTCTAGGGTTCGCATTTCAAGAAGTTTCAAGGACAGAGGGGACAAAAATTACCTTTCCTTATTCTGAAATTGTACTAATAGACTTGACTTGTGAGTCATTTTGGGCATGTGATTATCCTTGTCTGGCCCCCAAAGAAAGCAAGGGCTTGCCAACTCCCCCCCATAGGATTTCTTTTGTATCAGTGAAATATTAATAAAAGTCTTGACATTTTATAAATACTCTTTAATTAGTGCCTTATGTCTTATAAATACTCTTCTAAGTACGTATTTCTTTTTGTTTGTTTGGGTTTTTTGGGGGTGGGGGAAGTAATTAGATTTATTTATTTTTCGTGGAGGCACTGGGGATTGAACCCAGGACCTTGTGCATGCTAGGCACACACTCTATCGCTGAGCAATACCGTCCTCCTGTGTACATAGTTCTTATGTTATTAACCCTTGTCACTGTGAGGTGGATAGGGTTGATGCCAGTTTATAGATGAGAACAGAGAAGAGCAGATTATTTATCAACACACAGAGCATTCTAAGCGTTTTCTAGACATTGAGCTTGTGAGGCAGGTGCTGTGGTCAACATCCCCGACACACAGTGTGGTTGTGCGGCTTGTCCAGGGTCACATGGCTGGTCGGCGGCAGAAAGGGCTTCTTGACCACTGTGTGCCTCCTGCTCTTGCTGGGACAGAACAGGAGGGAGATGTGCTCTCCTGAGGCTACATGGCTGATCAGCGACAGCCCGAACCCTGGATGTCTCCTGACTCCAGATCCAGGCTCTTTCCATTCCCATTCGGGTGGAAACTGCCGCACGCAGGTGGGTGCTCCCTCCTTGTGCCGCTCTGGGCCCACAGACGGCTGCAAAGAAGAGCTGGTTGGTGGGTCAGGCCTGGATGTCTTGGGCAGAGTGGCTGTGGTTGGCAGCTCCCGCCTGCGTTTTCCTCCTGAGCTTCTTGCTCAGCTTGCAGCGGATGCTATAGTCAGGTTGCAATGTTGTGTCAGTTTCTGGTGTGCAGCATAATGTTTCAGTCATACATATACATATATTCCTTTTCATGTTGTTTTTTCATTATAAGTTACTACAAGATATTGAACGTAGTTCCCTATGCTATACAGTAGAAACTTGTTATTTTATATGTAGTAGTTTGTATCTGCAAATCTTGAACTCCCAATTTATCCCTTCCCACCCTCTTTACTCCTTGGTAATCATAAGTTTGTTTTCCATGTCTGTGAGTCTGTTTAGGTTTTGTAAATAAGTTCATTTATGTCTTTTTTTAAGATTCCAGGTATGAGTGATATCATATGGTATTTTTCTTTCTCTTTCTGGCTTACTTCACTTAGAATGACAATCTCCAGGTCATTTTATTCTTTTTTATGGCTGAGTAGTATTCCATTGTGTAAATATACCACAGCTTCTTTATCCAGTCATCTGTTGATGGTCATTTAGGTTGTTTCCATGTCTCGGCTATTGTAAATAGTGCTGCTATAAACATTGGAGTGCATGTATCTTTTTGAATTAAGGTTCCCTCTAGATATATGCCCAGGAGTGGGATTGCTAGATCATAGGGTAAGTCTAGTTTTAGTTTAGTTTTTTTTTTTTTTTGAGGAATCTCCGTACTGTTTTCCATAACAGCTGCACCAAACTACATTCCCACAAACAGTGTAGGAGGGCTCCCTTTTCTCCACACCCTCTCCAGCATTCGTTGGAACTGGCTTTCAAATGCAGTTGGTGAGCTGAGCTCACCATGAAAAAGCAGGTTTAATTGCCAGTTAGTCTGTAAAGGGAAGAATTGCTTTTAATGTGATTCTTTCCCTCCTCCTCTTTTTCTCTTCTAACCTTTGGGTATCCTTTGGTTTATTTGAGGCACTTCCCTACGTCAGTGGGATAAGCAGCCTTTCCCCAAATGGCAGTTCCTGTCCTGGTCTGTTCTCAAGGAGTGAGGGACCCAGCCTGAGGTTCCCGCCCACTGTGGCTGTCCCCCAAAAGCCTCCTCATCTTCTCAAAGCATCTTCTAACATGGTGGGGGTGGTGCTTGTTTTCAGTTCCGTGTGGACAGGCTACACACTCGTATCCACTGCACACCTGGTGAGTGCCTGCTCGTCCGGATGACTCCTACTTACTACCGGGAAGCAGGAAGGGCCATTACTCGTCAAGAGCCTGGGCTCTGGGGCCAGGCTGCTTGGGCTCAAATCCCATTACATAACTTCTCATGGCTCAGTTACTTTATCTGTGAATTGGGGATGATAACAATAGTAACCCAGCCTCATAAGGTCTTGGTGGGCATTAAACCAATTAATAAGCAGTTCCTAGCTCGTTGTATTAGTTGTCTTATCCTTTGAGCTTAAAGGGAGTAACAGCATCCTGCTGGCCCCACGCCACCTCCAAAGCTTTTCCTCATTTGCTTCTCATGACCCATTATTGTCCCCATTTTGTAGATGAGGAAACTGAGTCTCTCTTGCCTGCTCTGCTCTTCCCTCCTGGTCCAGAGCCCTTTCTGCCTCGCCTGCCTGTTAGCTCAACTGTGCTGGGCGCCTGTGTCAGATTCAGAGGGGCAAGAGTCTCAGATCCCGCCCCAGGGAACTTGCAGGTAGGACTGAGAGAATGGTTGCTAAGCTGAGGGGCTGTGTGCACTTGAACTTCAGATGAGCAGGAACTCGGTGAGCTGGAGTAGTCAGGGTTCACCTCTTGGCCAGGTGAGTGGGACTGAACTGGGACAGTTTTTAATTATAATAAAAAAGAAAACCTCACATGACATACAATTGACCATCTTAGCCATTTTTAAGTGTTCTTCAGAGGTATTAAACATTCCTAATGTTGTGCAGCCGTCACCACCATCCGTCTCCGGGACTTCTTCATCTGGCGAAACTGAAACTGTCCCCAGTGAACAATAACCCCATGCCTGTCTCCCCAGCCCGGGTACCCGCTGTTCTCCTTTCTGCCTCGATGAGTCTGACTCCTCTAGGTAGCTTGTGGACTCATGTATTCTTTGCCTTTTTGTGACTGGCTCATTTCACTTAGCACAACATCCCCAAGGTTGTAGCATGGGTCAGAATGCCCTTCTTTTTAAAGGCTGGATACTGTTCTGTCGCATGGATCTAATGTCTCTTCTTTATACATCATCCGTGGACACGTGGGCTGCTCCAACTTGTTGACCATTGTGAATGATGTGCTGTGAACATTCCAGGCCCTGCTTTCCATTCTTTGGGGTATGTACCCAGAAGTGAGACTGCTGAATCACCTCTTACATATTTTTAAAAGGGCGTGTGGGAGCACAGGGGAGGCTCTCAGCCATAAACAGATTGTTATTAGCTTTGTCCCGGTCAAGGGAGAATTCCATCAGTTTGTTTTAAATACGGATGTGAAGGAAGCCCACGCTGGCAATTCATTCTTCAGCTCTGCAGAGACCGCTGTCTAGGGGAGGTGAGCACCCTTGTGAGTGCCGATTAGGGAGGATGAAGATGGAGGCAGGAGGGCAGTTTGGTCAAGGTCGTGGGGCCAGAGAAGCTGGGCTGAGGACAGGCCCTGTGGCAGCAGCAGTGACAAGAGCATCAGCCTCGGCTGGGAGCTGGGGGGCAGGTGGCCCAGGGCTGAGTCCTCAGTGGCTTTGTTGCACTCTGTCCACTCCAGCCAGAGCTTGCACACTCAGACTACAGCTCTAGCAGGTAGGCCCCAGTAGGAAACAGAACAGCACCTGGAAATGGTAACTGAGGAGAGTCTAACAAAGGGATGCTTGGAAAATGTGGGCAGAGTGCGGGGAACCGCAGTAGCTGTGGCCAGGACCAGCAGGGCTGTCGCCGTCCCCAGGCCTGAAGGAGGGAGGGTGGGGGCGGTCACTGCAGCCCAGAAACTGCTGTGCTGTGGGGAGGGCTCCCTCCTGGGAGGCGTGACTGTGGTTTGGGGGCCTCGGCCAACATTTCCTGACCCAGAGACTCCTTCTGGGGCTCTGACTGTCTGAACTCCGTGGGCAGTGGGGGTCAGGGAGCCTGCAGTGGGTTGGGGAGCTGCAGGGAGCAGGCTGGAGAAGAGGAGGGGGACCCCTGGGGCAGAGGGAGAGGAGGCCCCGCTTTTCATGCTGAGTGGAAGGGCGTGTGCAGCTGGCCAGGCGCACTCCAGGCCCCCGACCCCCGCAGACCAGGCTCTCCAGTGCTCCGCGCTGCTCCCTCAAGCGGAGGGGACACTTTGACTCTAAACCTCCAGCCAGTCCGAGGGTGCAGGAGCGGACAGGCGGGGAGGGCCGACTACCCTGGCAGGAAACCCTGAGCCTCAGCGTGTTCTTTTGAACATAATAACCACATTTTATCTGCATTTTTCATCCCTTCAAAAATATTTATTTTTAGTTTGGCTTTTTTGCTTATTCCGCATAATTCCAACAGCTCATGGCCGAGGCACTGTGGTCCCTGGAGACGTCCCGGGCCCTGCCTCCCCCAGCCCTCCCTCCTCCATCCCCATCTCTCGCTTGGGTTTTCAGGTGTGAGGTGGGCGTCTGGCGCTCAGGGGAAGGGGCTTGTAGAGGGCAGAGCCTTGCCCTATGCAGGGAGCCCCAGCCAGCTCAGGGCCAGACCCCTGGGAGCGCAGAGGGGCGGCTGGCCCTGCTTCAGGGAGGAGTTTTTTACATTGAAAAACAGCTTTTCGTTATCACCTCTTTCGTCCAGTTTTTGTTTCTATGTGTTTATATTTCTGTCGCTTCTCAATCAGTGTACATACCCTTTTTTTTCCTGCTGCATGTCAGAAAAGCTGTCCCACTCTCATGTCTTTCGAGTCCCTGGTTAATGGCTACAGTGTCATCGAGTAGAGATGCCCACTTTAGTTTTCAGTGCTTTCCGTGGCCTGATTGACACGTCCACTTGGTTCTCTGCCTTCCGTTGTCAGATGCTGTTGAGGTGGGACAGAAGCAGCCGGGGGGTTTCCCAGGAAGGAGCCCCTCCTGGCCTGGGTGGGTGCCAGGGACTGCAGGACGTGTGCCTGGTTGCCCTCGGGACACCCTGGCTACCTGTGGCCACCTGAGGAGGCCAGGTGCCCCTCACCCAGGGCTGAGCCCTCCTGGTGACAGATCTAGTCTCAGGGAAAGCTCGCTGACAATTTTCAAATATTTTACAAACATTTTGGGGTTGGCGAGGAGCTAGGCTGCATTTTGCCAAACACATTTTGCCCTCAACTTTTAAACTGACATGCACTTTCAGGGAAACACCCTGCTGTCTCTTCCAGTGTTCACTTAATTCACATAAACGTTGTTTTCCTACGGGCCTGGTATATGCTATCCAAGAAGATAGAAAAACGTTTCTTTCTTACTTTTTAAAAAAAATTCTGTTTCTTAGAACCCAGGAAGTTGGGTTCTTCCAAGAGTAATTAAGCTTATACCCAGGGCCAAAAAAAAAATTTGTGAATCAGCTTGAAACTGCCCAGGAGATTCTAAATCCCCATGTACCTGATACCAGACATCTAGATGAAATTTTTAAATCCAATCAAAATCCTTAACATAATAAATACATCCCTCACATGTGTTATTACTTGAATTCGTCAGTCTCCTCGTCTGTGAAATGGCTCTTAGGTTTAACATTCTTTTGATTCTTTTGATTTTCTGGTCCCTGAATTCTCCTTAGAGTCAGCTTGAGTTTTTCATCTAAAGTGGTTATCCGAGATGCAAACATCTTTACTTGAAAAATAGGCCCTGCTGTGTTGGGGACCCTTGGCCTCTATACTTTCTGCCTCTGTAACATGAGGTTTGTTGAATGACTGAGTGAATACAAACAGCTGAAAAGACTGAAGAAGATGATGAAGAAGGAGGAGCAAGGAGGAAGGAGTGCGTGGGAAGACGAAGGAACAGAAGGATTCCAGGGCAGGCTGAGTGCCCCCAGAATTGCTTCTGACTCCCCCACAATTCCTGAGACTCCCAGATTTAAATCATCATTTCCAAGTGCTGGTCGCTTCTGGACTTGCCTCCAACACTCCTGCTTTCTTCCCTTCCCCCCCATCTCAGACATTCTCTAAGAGAACTGGGAGCTGGCAGTTCCTGGGATGCTCACATCTCCCCTCGTCTGCAGGACACGAAAGCTATGTGACCTTCTGCCAGCTGGAGGACGAAGCCGCCTTCACGTGCAGCGCTGACTGCACCATCAGGAAGTGGGACTTGCTGACCGGGCAGTGTCTGCAGGTGTTTCGGGGACACACGTCCATTGTGAACAGGTCAGCGTGGCCTGGGGGCTCCGGGCTGCCGGGCAGTGAGGACTCGGCCTCTCCTCACAGTACCTGGCCGAGTGGGACCCCTGCTCTGGAGGAATTTAGCTTCTCTGGGGAATATTTGTGGACACTTAGGGAGGTGGTGCAGGTAGGGGGTTGGGAGGCGCAGGTGGGGGAAGGGAGGCACCACCAACACCTTGACTAGCGCCAGGAAGCCCTCCCTTGGCCCTGGCAGCACACCTGCCCCCTACTGGGCACAGGGAAAGTCATTGGAGGCTGATGGGAACAAATTCCAGAGGAAATGGCTTAATTGGTACCCGATGGTGGACCAGGGGCTTGGAGGAGGAGCCAAATGGGGATTGTTCTGCAGAGGGAGTCAGGGTATTTTTAAACTTCCCCTTCCATGTGGCTGCTGAAAATCTCCCAGCCCCTCCTTCCCATGGAGTTTTGAGTTTTTCCTTTCCTTATTGAGTTTGGGTCTGAGCTGAGCCATGGAAGTTCCTTGCTGATCAGATCAACTTGACATTTCTGTAACTTGGGGCCGTCTCAGACTCCTGAGGGAGTGCCGGGTGTGAGCAGGAATCTGGGCACCCCCCTCAACTCCAACCCCGTGGGGGCCTCGCGGCCTCCCTGGCTAGGAGGGGCACCTGCTGGGAAGTTAACTAAGCCAGGAAAGGGCCCACGGAGGTGAGGTGGGCGTTTGAGTGAGGGGTGGGGGAAGCAGAGAGGGAAGGATGTTCTCCGCCAGAGGGGATGCTGCCAACAGAGCTTTGTGATACCTGGGCCCAGGTGCGACCTATCTGGCCTAACGGTCCAGCGCACGGTGGGTGGAAGCGGTGGGCCAGACTGATGATCAACCCACTGTAGTACCAGCTGCCCCCCAGTCAGAACGGGGCACCCACAGGGCAGGAACGAGGTCACATCCCTGTGCGGAAGTGCAGAAGTGTCCTGTTGACTCAGGATGGTTCTAACTGGAGAAGCACCGCAGTGGGGATTCCTGTAGAGCTCGGCCGGCCCCATCTTCCTGGAGCTGAGCTTTTATCCATCCCCCAGCCCCACCCCCTTAGCTAGAGCAGGTGAGGCCCGGGGACCTGGGAGACCAGGGCCAAGCAGGCAGGTGGTGGAGGAGGGCTGCGGTGAGGACTCGGGACTCAGCTCCTGCTGGCCTCTTCTCAGCACTCTTTCTTGAGAAAGTTTGTAACTATGGAAAGGTGTGGGCATGGGGGCGTCTCCTTTTGTGAGGCTGTGAGCGGCTGGAAGGGCTGACAGAGGATGGGGAGGTGGGAGAAAGCCCCATCTCAGGTGACCAGCTGGCCCTCAGGTTGCAGCTGGAAACTGATCAGCTGCTCCTCAAAACTAAATCTGGACAATTAGGGCTAGAAATTATGCTCTGCCAGGTTTAGACTCCCCTGAGCACACACACAGCATACACACGTGTTCACACTCAAGTGCACACTCACGTGTGCACACGCACACACACTACTTTTGAGCAGTTGACTGTTCTCAACAATAGCTCGGGGTAGATATTTGCATTATTAAGTAACTGTGCTCACAAATGTATGATGTCCCTGAGGTGAAGACGTGGCCTTCCCTTCTCTTATCAGAGCAGGGCCAGGTGTGCGAGCTTCTGGGGGCCCTGGCCAGGCCTGGGGGGCCTTCTCATGCGAGGCCACACCCTGCAGGACTTAGGCCCCGAGAATGTCACCTGAGGTGCCAAGTTGTCACCTTCCTTTAGAAACACACATTTTGTGAAAACCACCCCTCCTGGGTATTGAGGCAGGAGCCGTCAGAAATAGAGAGTGTGCTACATTTAATGCACTGTGTCCTCAATTACTTGCGGGAAGTGAGAACGGCCCAGAGGTGTGAGGTGGGCAGAAGGTCTGCTCTGTTCCAGGTCCTTTCTCTCCTGCCCATGTTAGGCTCACAGGCAAGACCTTTTAAAAGAAGGTGCACGAGGTGCCTCTGACACTGAGATGGGGGTCCTGACCCCTCTGTCCCCACACTGATGACACACCCCATTCCAGATTTAGGCCTCTGCCCTTTGTGAGTGGATGTGTAAACAGGCCCTTTGAAGTTACACGCAGGGTTCTGTACTGAAGACAGATGAGGGGGTCGGGGGTGTAGCTCAGTGGTAGACCGTGTGCTCGGCGTGCACAAGGGCCTGGGTTAAATCCCCAGTGCCTCCATTAAGGGGGTAAAAAGACAGATGAATATTTTCTGGGGAGAAATTCCTTGCATACGTCAAAATGAGAATAAGAATCATGAATATTTACTGCTTGGGAGGCTCTGCCCCCCCATGGATGAACATTTCTGCTCCTCCCTCCCGGAGATCCCTGGGGCCCTTGGCCCAGGCTGTGACCTGGAGCTGGAGGGTCGCCCCCAGACATCAGCCTGAATGATGGGAGGTGACAGTGCCTCCCCTCTGACTGTGCCTCCCCTGGGCCCTAACCTTATAGAAGTCACCCAAGGGCGTGGCCGCCGGCCAGTGTTGTGAGTGACAGTGAGGGCTGGCTGGTGGGCCTGGAACCCCACATAACTCACCGGCTTCTCAGTGGGAAATGTCGCCCCACCTCTGGAGCCTGACCTGTCCTAGGGTGACTAGCATGTCCCACTCTGCCCAGGGCTTCCCCAATTTTTAAACTGCAGGTCCTGCATCCCCAGAAACCTTTCAGGTCTGGGCACACCAGGTGGATCGGTCTCCTCCCCTGTCCCCCTCGCCCTCCTGCCCACCTGCTTCCCTGGCTGTGGAGCCGCTGCTGTGGGTGATGGCTCAGGACGGTGGAAGTACCCCATCCCCTGAGGGGAGGGCCAGGCAGACCCTGGGCTCAGACAGAAGAGTGACTGGGGGCTTCTGGGTGGCTTCCTAGAGAAGGGGCTGGACTTGGGTGGTGAGTGTGGCCAGGTGGGTGGGGAGGGGAGCGCTCCTCCAGTTGCTGCACTGAGGTGGTCAGGTGTCCACGCAGGGGCGGGTGCAGGTGTGGATGGCAGGGACAAGGACGCCGTCAGTCTGGGCTTTGTCCTGTGGGTGGTGGAAGCCCAGAGACTGAGCCCCGGCCTGAGGTCCTTGACATTTTCTTGGGGAGGCTTTCCTGGCCCCGCTCTGTCCCCCTGAAGCAGGGGCCCAAGCATCCCCAACCTTGAGATTTTCTCAGACTCCCATCTCCCATTCCTTGGGAGCATTTTGTGCTTTTGCTCCATCCCCTGGGCTTGTTGAACATGTAAGACACCAGCCGAAGGGATCCTGGGATGGCCTGCCAGGCGGCCCTGCGAGGTCTGACCCCTGACCTTTCCCCTCTTCCCATCAGGATCCTGGTCGCCAACAATCAGCTCTTCAGCAGTTCCTACGACCGGACAGCTCGCGCCTGGAATGTGGACAAGGGGCAGGTGTCCTGGGAGTTTCGGGGCCACCGCAACTGTGTGCTGACTTTAGCCTACTTGGCCTCCTGGGACCTCCCTGGGGCTCCCTGCATGGAGGAGGCCATGGCCGGGGGGCTCCTGGTGACAGGCAGCACGGATGGCATGGCCAAGGTGTGGCAGGTGGCCAGTGGCTGCTGCCACCAGACGCTGCGGGGCCACACAGGTGCCGTGCTCTGCCTGGTGCTGGACACACCCAGCCACACGGCCTTCACTGGCAGCACTGATGCCACCATTCGAGCCTGGGACATCCTGAGTGGGGAACAGCTGCGTGTGTTCCGGGAGCACCAGGGCTCCGTCATCTGTCTGGAGGTGAGACCTGCCTGGCCCCCGCCTGTCTGCCAGGGAGGCCCCGGGGTCATCCTCTGAGCTGCTGCCCCACCCCAGTGTACTAGTCAGCTCAGGCTGTGTAACAAAACACCACAGCCTGGGCAGCTTAAACAGCAGAGACTGATTGTCTCACAGTTCTGGAGGCTGAAGCCCAAGATCAAGGTGTCCTGAGGCCTCCCCTTGGTTGGTAGATGCCGTCTTCTCCCTGGGCAGCCAGATTTCCTCTTCTTATAAGGACACCAGTCATACTGCGTGAGGTTCCAGCCTAATGACCTCATTTTAACTTAATTACCTCTTTAAAGATCCTCCTTCCAAATATAGTCACATTTGCAGATACCAGGATGAGGGCTGTTGTCAACACATGAATTTCGGTTTCCTTCCAGGTGAAGTGAGGATTATGTCTACCCACAACCCCATGGTCCATAATTCCTAAATCTAAAAGTTCCCCAAAATGAAGTTTTCTTAGGCTCAGCATCAAAACCCATTTGGTGGCAAAGCCTGGCCTGAACAGACTTGAGATGGTTGTAGTTCAGTTTCTCCCACTTCCTGGGGATATGAGTACCTTTGCTGTGGAATTGTGAGTGTCTTCCTAAAATCCCAAAATCCTGGAACCCATCTCGCCCCGAGGTTTGGATTAGGGATTACTGACGTGAAGCTGCACCCACCCCTGGGCGGTCGTGAGGGTTTAGTGAGTTAACAGCAGACACAGCGCCTGCTACAGAGCACGTTCTTGATGCCCGTCATCCAGGATGTTGCTGCTATTGAGCACCTAATGGATGTGCAGCCTGCATCTGCCCGGGCATGTCTGCTGGACACGGGCCCTCCCTCTATTTGGATGTTAGGATCTGGGTGTTCCTGGCCCCGGGCTTGGCCTGCTCTTCCCTTCTCCAGGTCAGTTCCCACACCTGAGATGAGCAGGTTGGGGTGCAGTGCTTGGTGGCACTGAGGTCTGGGAGCCACCAGTGAAGCAATGGAGATGGGATCCAGGCGGCAGGAAGCGGGGTGCAACGATCCCTGGGGAGTCAGGCCAGGAGGCCTGTTTTGGGTTCTGGGGGTGAAGGGCAGCCCTAGGGCCCCAGGACCAGTGGAAGAGAGAGAAGCTTCATTTCACTTGGACAGAGTGACCTCTGACCCCTGGTGCATTTTCTAACTCAAACCCTGCTTGAGGACATGGTGATGGAGAGGGTGGGGGGTGGGACTGAGCTGAGAGTTGGCCATCTGGTTTCTGATCTCGGGATTGGGGGAGCAGGGAGGGCCAAAGATGGAGGACCACGGAGGCACCTGGGAGGCATCGTGCGTGATGGGAAGAGGTGTGCAGGGAGCAGTGGGGACTGCATCCTGGGCAGGGCATGGAGGGACGGGCTCTGGGTTCCTGAAGAGGGGCCAGGGGTTGGGGGTAGGTGTCTGGGCTCAGTCTTCTGGTACCAGCCAGGAACAAGTCTGTCTCCCGTGTTGGATTTAGCCTTGAGGACAAGTGCCCAGTGCCCTGGGCAGCAGCAGGGAGCAAATGAGCTTGGGAGCAGAGCTGGTGGGAGCTCGGCCCTCTGCAGGGTGCTCAGGAGATGGTGGGAAGCACCAGGGCAAGGCCAGCTCCTGGGGTGGGGTGTTCCCAGGGTGGGGTGCTCTTGGGGTGGGGGTTCCTAGTGTGGGATGCCACAGGGCTGGGTTCTCAGGAGGGATGGGGGCCTCCCAGGGTGGAGTCAGTCAGGCACACCCCAGGGTCTGTACAGGGTAGGTCCCAGTTGGAGTGAGGGGTAGGGTGGGAGAGGCATGTGGGGGGGTGGCCTTGCTGGACAGGGGAGTGGGACAGGATGAGGGTGGGCACAGTGGAGTGTGTGGGGGCCCCTGGGGGCAGAGGTGGAGGCAGGAGGGCCCACGCCACTGGCTCGGGCAGGGAGAGCACACCCAGTCGGAAGGGCCACGGGCACCATCATAAAGGCTGGTCCTAAAACAGAGTCTGAAGGGCCGGGCACAAGGCAGCCGCGCTCGATTCAGGAAACGCACGGTTATTTGGTTCGTTGGTTAGTTACTTAGTTAGCTATTAAGTCACAGCCGCTTCACCCCACGGTGGAGTTGAAGCAGAAAAGCCCCCAATTTCCAGAGTAGGGGATAAGGTTTTGCCTGACAGAGTCCAGGGCTACCATCTCTGTACCTGGCACCTCCAAGAAACAGAGGAGCTGCTGGTGCTCATCCAGGCTTCCTTTGCCTTATTTACTTATTTTTATTGAAATATAGTCGGTTTACAATGCTGAGTTAGTTTCTGATGCACAGCATAGTGATTCAGTTGTACATATATATCATTTTAGGCTATTACAAAACATTGACTATAGTTCCCTGTGCTTTAATATGATGTCCCCTCACTGGGGAGGGGATGGGCCCACAGGGGCCATCTCCCCTCAGGAGCAGACCACGGTACGGAGGGTGCGGACAGGAGAGCTGCTTCCCTGTGGTCTGGATGCTCCCTAAGTGGGTCTCCCTGTCACGTTTCCCCCGGTGCAAAATCAAATCTAGTTGTACCACGACTTGGGAGATGCAGGTGTGGGCAACCTTCGGCTGTGCTGGCTTTGCCCATTTTCCAGAGCCCCTCCTCCCCATCACAGGGCCGGGGAAGGCTCCTTTCCCTCCTCTCTTGATCTGCCTCCTCGAACAGAAGGGCTCCCCCATGTCACCCCTGTGACCAGAACATTTCAGGGCCACTGGCCAGTCTCTCGGCCCCAGCCTGTGAGGCCCTGGCCATGCTGGGCTGTCGCCGGGACCCTGCTGTCATCCCCAGGCTGAGCATGAAGCACAGCGCAGAGTCGGGGACACCCCTCGCTCACCTACCCTTCTCCAAGCAGGCAGTGACCCTCAGTTCACAACTGTTGCCTTCCTCTGTCCCCTCCCTGCATGTCCACATGCAGGTTGAGCCACCTGAGACATGAAAATGATCTCTTCTTGGGGACCTTACAGAATCCTGACCCTCCCAGTGCGGCGAGGGGCAGGCTTCCTTCCCAGACACCCTGCAGAGACAGACAGGGTTCCCGGGTGTCTGGAAAGCCTGGGAGCATCCTGGGCCCCCGAGATGGTTTTGTGAGCCCTGCGGCCTGGCCTCCAGCAGTGTTCTGGGGAGGAAGCACTCCTGCTTGCAGATGGAGAGCTGAGGCAGTCGTCTGCGGTTTCCTGTTGGGATGCGTGGGAGGCATCTCCTGGGATCCCCAGGGAGCCTGTTCCGTGAAGCTGTAGTGTTGGCACTCTCCGTGGGAACCAGGCAGGCCCCTCTATGTGTTAAGATCAACTTGTGGGCTTCCTTTTCAGAGGTTGGAGAGAACAGAGGAAACTTACAGAGCAATACAACCTCCTATGTCCTGCCTCCGAACCACAGCCCCGGGGGATGAGGTACCCACTGCAGCATCCTCCTGCCTCCTTGCGGTCCTGCACCCACACTGAACCTTCTGAGAGCAGAGGCAAGGCCCAAGAGACCGGCCAAGCCCTGGGGGGCCTCTGCCTTCTCCCTTCATTGTGGGATGTATATCCAGGGTCGAGCTCGCCAACTCCAGAGGGTTCCAGAAGCCTGGTTGGGGTAGAACCAGGAGGGCACAGGCCTCCTGTGGAGAAGATGGGCCAGATCAGAGGCAAGGGCTCACTTCTAAGTAACAAACTCAAGGTCAAGCTGACCACCGAGGGGGGCTGCTCCCTCCCCTGCTTCTCTTCAGAGGAGCTCCCAGGATCTGGGCTCAACAGGTGGTCCTGGTGAAAAAAGAGAAGGTGGAGGCTCTTTCCTGTCCCTTCGTTTCTTTACGTTTGTGTTTTTAAAAAAATTTTAGTTATGAAACATTTCAAACATAAAGTGTAGCAAACAGTAAAGCAGACTCCACTGCACTCACTTTCGAAATGAAATACAAACATTGTGTCATGCTTACTTCATATCTCTTTGAAGAAATAAACCTTTCAAATACAGCCAGAGCGGGGCAGGAAAGGCCCGGCCAGGCATGGGCAGCCCGAGGTGCGGGGCCCACACCCGCCCGTAGGTGGCATTGTTTGGATGTTCTGGACTTTTCCAGCAAAAGCACTGTCCTGCTGAACCAGGGGGGCTGGGGCAGATTGCTGTTGCCTTTTAGGGCTGATTACTAGCTCCCGGGTAAGAGTAGGCTGTGTGCCTTATCAAATTTATTCTCCTTGCCACCTCCAAGGGAGATTGTTTTTCTCATTTTGCACAAAAGAAGACGGAGGCTCGGAGCGGGTAAGCACCGTGCCCAGAGTCTCACAACTGGTGAGGGGCACAGACAGAGTTTGAACCCAGGACTGAACATGTCACCTGTGCTTTTAACCTGCCGCTTTAAAGGTGTGACGGGGCCCACTCCATGCTGAAGTTGGGAGCCTCTTCCAACAGGAGGCGGGACGTTGGGCGCCTGGCCGTGCTCATAGGCTGGCGCCCCCCCCCCCCGGCTTCTCGCCCGCTGCCCTGGCACATGGCCTGCTGTGAGCTGAGGGGAGGGCGAGGCCGGCACCCCTGGGGCCTCGGCCTGCCTGCCTCATCCACCCTCTGCTTGGGTGGCTCCCATGGCAGGGAGATGGTCCATGAGCCTGGTCCCCTCGGAGCTGCCTTGGCTGCTGGGAGCCCCGCAGGGCCCGGCCTTTGTGACTCGCTGTGTCCATCTGCCCTGAGCCTCTCTGGCCTCCTTGTGTCCTGTTAGGAGACCAGCCAGAGGGAGCAGTGAGGCCTCAGCCAGCCAAGGACAACACGCCTGGGCGTTTTCTCCGCCCCTAGGCTCAGGATTTGTACTTGGAAAGTGCGCTGCTTGGTGATTTCTCAGCACGGTGTGCCGGGCCTGCATTGCCAGGACACCCGCTGTGAGAGGGGCCCTCCTCCCTTTGCCTTGGTCGCTGTGGATGCTCAGTGCCTCCTTCATGGGGCCGAGCAGGCATTCCACCGGGTTCTCAATCTCCTACGCTGTACTTACTGGCTTCCTTATTATAGGCCCGGGAGTCTCAGGGGGTAGTTTGGAAAGTGAGGCCACTGGAGGCCTGGGGCTGCCTCTGGGAGTGACAGTTGGTGCTGGTGGGGGGGACAGCCAGGAAACACTGGAGCCAGCAATGATGGGCCTGAGGGGAGGATGCAGACACAGTGCTAGGGCAGCACAAGGATAAGGGGGCATCAGCAAGGAGGCACTTTCTGGGCTGAGAGGACTTGTAAGAAATGTGGGGAGGCCAGAGTCCACCCAGGCTTCTTAGGAGACAGTGAGGGCACAGGTGAGCCTGGGGAAGTGGGGACACATCGAGGCTCCAGGCAGAGGGCTGAAAGGGCCCCAAAGCTGAGGGTGAGCGAGAGTGTGAAGCAGGTGCCCCCACCTTCATCAGTGGCCCAGAACCAAGCTCCTGAGGTTGGTGCAGATGGCGAGAGGACTAGGTGATGTTCTGGACCCTGCTGGAGCCCTTGGGTGTGCGGACATCACACGCATCCCTGTCCTGGGGAGAGGACCGCCAGGCTCCATTGGCTGGGCCCATCGTAAACCCATTAGGGCTGTAGGGTGGGGCCTAAGAGACGCAGGCCATGCCTGCCTCCCACTCGGTCCACAGGGGATCATCTGCAGCCTCTGCCTCCAGGAGGCCAGACATGTTCTCCAAGATTACACCCCTCTGCCATAGCATTGGCCCAAGGCCACGTTTGACCTGTGCTGTGGCCGAGCTAGAAAGATATGCTGGGCCAGTCTGAGTCCTGTTCTCCGGGATTGTAACTGGGAATAATCTGGGGAAACAGAGTCAGCTGTGGGAACTAGAGTGGAAAGTGGCTGAGATGGGCCATGTGTGCTTGAGCTAGAACACAAGATGTGTCAGTGCCAGGGATGACTGTCTCCTAGGCTCGTAGCCAGCCCTCATCTTCCTGGGCCCTGCAACATGGGAGGACGCCTGGTGCCTTCAGCTAGACACCTGCAGCCGAGGACCCCACCTTGCCAGCCTTTGGTTCTCATCCGTGTTCTCAGTAACCAAAGGTGCTGTGCTGGCTGGGAACTCTCAGGGCTGCATGGTGTTCTGTCTAGGGAAAGTTGCAGGATTATTTCAATAGTCTTTGGGCTTCCCTAGGGTTAGTACCCTCTTCTTGGCAAAGGGTGCTCCTGGGAGTGAGCCTCCCCAGGCCCTTCCCTTGCCTCTTGGGCCCTTTCCTTACCTCCTGTGACACCATTCACCTCCTGTGAATGCTGCTCCAGCTGGCTGGGGCTAGTGGGAAGTCGGGGAACCTGTCTCCAGGGGCAGGGGGGCAGGACCCCAGAGATGGCCCCTGGGTATCCAGCTCCTGTCTTAGCACAGGTCGACCTCACATACACTGGCTGGTCAGGTTACTTCTAGACCTTTCTCCCTCCTGTCTGCCTTTCCCCAAGCAGAAGTCCAGTGTGAAAGCAGGAGCCCTTTTCTCGGCTGGGACACCACCAGGGAACAGCCGTGGCCACAGGTGGATTCACATTGACCTTCCCAGCGGCCAAGCTGTTCTTCAGTAGGAAACTGCTAAAGAGAGACACGTGGCAGATGTAACAGCAATGCCAGCCAACATTTTCTGGTCCTTGCTTCTAGGGTGATGAGTGCTGTATGGTTGGGTCTGAGCCCCCCAAGGAAGGGAGGGGCTGGCAGGATCCGTATCTGCAGGTGAAGCAGCTGAGAGCGGAGTCAGTTATTTGGCCAAGGTCCAAGAGCCAGCCAGGCTCTAAAGCCAGATCTGCCTTACGGCCTGTGTGCCCACCTGACCCCACACTGCCCTGCAGAGAAGGCAGGAGCAGTGTGATCTTGGGTGCTGGAGTGGGCAGTCAGGTGGGACTCACAGGCAGGGTCATTTCTGGCTCCTCCACAGTTTCTCTGCTGAGACCTACATGTTCCCTCCCCCCCCCTTACACAGAGGTTTGGAGGGGCTGCTGAAACGCCCCCCTGCAGCCCACGGCACAAGTGTGCGGTGCTGACCCTCCATCCTCCTCCCCCAGCTGGTGAACCGGCACGTGTACTCAGGCAGCGCCGACAGGACGGTCAAGTGCTGGCTAGCAGACACCGGGGAGCGCGTGCGCACCTTCGCGGCCCACGGACACAGCGTGAGCGCCCTCAAGTACCACGCGGGTACCTGTAAGTGACCCTGCCCCCTGCCTCATAACCCCGCCCTCCGACCCCCTCTCAGTCCTCACTCCTCAGCATGTCCGCTTTTGTTCAGAGCCTGTCTGCTTCTTCTTACTCTATTCATCCCTCGGTGACCTCAACTGCCATTCAAGTTGGTCAGCGCCCATTCCTCCTTCGTGCACAAACATTTGTTCCTCCAGCGTTATTTACAAAAAAGATCCAAATGAGGGTGTAGGGACTCCTCCCCACCTTTACCCCACTAGGATGTGCAGAGACCTGCATGTCCAGAGGCCTGAGTGGCAAGAGCACATCTCAAGGACACATTCAAGTTCTCAAGTTAAACAGTGACACTAAACCCAGACTTGAGGGCCATGTGGGTTTGGCATCACTTGGCAGTAGGTTTGCATACAGATAAGAGAAAACCCAGATAACAGGGGTTTAAATGAGATGTTGTTTATTTTTCTCTCAGGTAGAAGAAATTCAGAGGCTGGCAGTCTAGGCTGGAATGGATTGCTCCACAGAGTTGTCAGGCACCCAGATTTCTTTATTTACTTTGCTTCATCATCCTTAGTACAAATCTCCTATCTTTAAGGGGGCCTCATGGTTTAAGATAGCTGCTGGAGCTCCAACCATCATGTCATGTTTCAGGCAGGCAGGAAGAAGAGGAAGGGAGGGCAAAAGGTTCTGTCTCCTAGTTGGTAGGCCCCTTTAAAGATTGGGATGCCCAGCAGCTACACTGCGTTGCTGGAGGGGAATGCAGGAGAGGAGCTGAAGAGCTCCGGAAAGGAAACTTCCTCTCCAGGGCCGCATTCACTAGTAGCTTTAGCAGAAAGCCTGGGAATAGGCAGGTGACACAGGAATTGGGTAAAGAATAGACCCCCAAAGACCAGGAGGCCCCAAGGGAGTGCTTACTGTGGCTCACTCTGGCTGCTGCATGGCTGTAGTGGATGCTGTGGGTACCATGCTCAAGGGCACTTCTTCCTGCAGGTCCTCTGCCCAAGGGTGTTTTCCTGTGAGGCAGGTCAGAGGAGGGCTAGGAGATGATGGATAAGTAGCCCAGCATCCTTGTTTCCCGCCACCCGGCAGGGACAACTCAGACATGGGCTGTACCTTCTCCCAAGGGCCCTCAGCAGTCAGTCACCTGCTGGCTAACACACCTGTATGGGAGTCCTTCCTTCCTGTTTCCCTCCCTACTTCTGAGAAAGCCCTGCCAGATGAATTGTTTGCACTCAAATTCTAGTGTCAGGGTTGGCTTCCGGGAGAACCCAGGCTAAGACAATAAGTCAACGAGGGAGCTCCTCTGGCCAGTGTTCTCAGTGTGGTCCTGACCATGAGCATCAGCATCACTTGGAACTGGCTGGACATGTAGGTTTTCTGGTTCCACCCCAGACCTCTTTAAATCAGAAACTCAGGCAGGCCCAGCCATCTGTGTCTTTAAAAGCGCCCCACCCCGTGATTCTGATGCCTACTGCAGTTTGAGAACTCTTGGATTGTTATAATGTAGGAAAAAGCCTAAGGGAGGCAGAATTTGGGGGCTTCCCCCGGGATAGGTTGGGTGGGGGCACGCTAGTCAACCCCAGGGGGTCAGGAGCAGGGTCAAGCTCATTACTGAAGACGGGGAGGAGTGAGTTTTCTGGTTGGTCTTTGCCCCAAAAGGCCACTCAGATGGCAGAAGGGTGGGGTGGTGACCCCTGGAGGCAGGGGCTTCAGAGCTGCTGGAAACATCCAACAGAGAAGCCAGGCTTCACCAAAGGCTTCCACCAAATGGCCTGAGAGTGGGAACCTGGGCCCAGGTGGTACTCAGGAAGAACACCTGGAAGGGCAGGGCGGGCTGACCTGAAGCCCAAGGTGGGTGGGGCAGCCGCAGTCCGGCAAAGTGGGATGCAGACCTCAGAAGGCCTGGCCGCCGGCCCCCAGTCATCACCCTGAACACCCAGGAACGTACAAGATAATGAAAGTGCCGCCTCCTTCCTTCCAAGGGGTTTCTGCTCTTCTCCATTTGCCTTACGACATCCCTGTGAGACGGGCCGACAGGTCCCGGAGAGGGCTCCCAGAACTCACCCTGCCCTGCCCGCCTATGCCCCAACGCCCTGCAGCTTCCCGGGCAAGGCCGAGGGCTCTCGGGGCGGGAGGCCCAGTGGCGCCATGTGTTCACAGTGTTCACGGGCAGCGGGGACGCCCGCGCGCGCGCCTTCGACGCCCAGTCCGGAGCGCTGCGGAGGGTGTTCCGCGGCCACGCCTTCATCATCAACTGCATCCAGGTAGGCGCTCCCGCCCTCTCCCGGGCCCCGTGTCTGTTTACCGGAGCGAGGGCCAGCCCGGTTGCGTCCGCCTCGGAGGGGAAGTGGGAGGTACGCAGCAGAGCCTACCCCGGGGCCGAGAACCCCTTGGCTGAGACTTCCCCATCCGTCGGCCCCGGTAATCGCAGTTCACGCCGATGCTCCGGCCGGCGCCGGCCGGAGGCAGAGCGGGGCCCGTGCTGGGGTGGGGGGACGGCGGGGCGCGCCCTCCAGCGCCCGCCCCACGCCCCGCGCCCGCAGGTGCACGGCCAGGTGCTCTACACGGCCTCGCACGATGGCACCCTGCGCCTCTGGGACGTGCGCGGCCTCCCGCGCGCCCCGCCGCCGCGCCCCGGCGCCCCCAAGCGCAGCCTCTCGCGCCTCTTCAACAACAAGGTGGGCTGCGCCGCCGCCGCGCCCCTGCAGCCGGCCTGAGACCGACCGGCCCGCCACCCCACCGCCCGCGGAGGGAGCGCGGCCCGCTGGCACCGAGGGGACGAGGGGGACTTCCGAAGCCCGGGGGGAAGGCTGTTCTCGTCCCCGGCCGCCTCCCTCCCTGCCCGCCCAGGCCACAGCCAGAGCCCCTGGGGAGCCCAGCCCTCAGCCTGCCTCCTCGCCCACCCGGGACCTTCCCGGGGTCTCTAGCCCCTCGGCCCGGGGCGCCTGACGCCCCCAGAAGCCCGGCCTTTCCTGCTGAGCGAAGTAGACGCTTCAAAAAGCCGCTGAGCCACAGATTGTTGTTTTGGCAAATTGTACGCTTGTGAAGAACCGAAATACAGGTCCTTAAAAGTGCTCGGCAACATGTCATCTTTTGTTCTGCGAACTGAGTCTCAGGCTCCTCTCAGAGGGAGGAGGGGTGCCGGGAACCGGGGGCCTCACTCTCCGCCGGGGCCTGCCCTCCTGGGGGTGAAATGAGAGGCTGCAGCCTCATGGCTGCTCCAGTGTCACTCGAGTGTGGGGAGTGGCATGAAAGAGGCCAGGGAGCAAGGAACCGGCTCCTCAGCCTGCCTGGGTGACAGCGGGGATCCATCACCTGTGCTAGGGCGCGATCTTGCACAGATCGCGGAGAGCCTCCTCTCTCAGGGCTGGAGTAGAAAGGCCCCCGGCACCCAAGCCAGCTCTGCACCGACGCGATGGCCTGAGAGGTGTACACAGAAGGGCAGCTGGAGCACCTGTCGGCAGGGGGGTGAACGGGGGAAGTGGGGCTCGGGCTCTGGATAGGCCTTGAGCAGAGGGGCCCCCAGCAGCCTCTCTCACCAGCGGAAGGGGTGCTCTGCCAGCCCCTTGGTTGGTGCCCTCTTTCTGCATCCACCGTGCCCTCCCTGCCAGGCCCCAGCTGGCCCCTGGTGCAGAAAGAAGAAAAGTGCAGAAGACGGTGTCCACCCTGAGAGCCCAGCATCTGGCCGAGGACAGGTCTTGTTGGACAGAGGCAGCCCCTGATGGAGGGAAGTGGGTGCTCCACAGTCTTCACGCTAAAGGTGTTTCATCAGCAAGACGTGCTGCAGGACAGGCTTCACCTGCTCCCCGAGTGCCCAGGTCCATGCCTGATGGGTGGATTCCTGTCCCTCGGGCCAGATAAACAGGTAAGTATTGACACCTGGGGCGTAGAAAGAGTTGCAGACCTTTGTGATGTGCTCTAGGCCACCCCTCAAACCCTGAGAACCCAGGGGCCTCCCCAGGAAAACAGGCTGGTGGGAAGAACCTGCAGGAGCAGCATCACCCAGTACAGGTGCGGGGTTCCACGTGTGCTGCCTGCCCTGGGCCCGCCCCCAGGGGGCTTTCCAGAAAGCTGAAGTTCACTTCAGGGAGGGCAGGCAGAGAGAACCACCCGGAGTCCCGGCCCTGATATTTAGTCACCTTCTTAGACTGCTTTGCTGACAGAGGCAGCTTGGGGAGCCAGATACCCAATGGTTGATGCTGACAGCTGATGCTGCGATCCTGCCTCCACAGCTCTTGCTCATTCATCACCTTACCAATCACATCCATCTTCTCTCAAGTGGAGAATAAAAACCCAAAGCTACCACTGGATGCAGATCCTAGAACTGGCTGCTGCATTGGTTTTCTCCAGCCTGCCTCTCCCAGAGTAAGTAAGAAATGGAAAACCACTATTTTGCATTTATATAGCACAATATATTTGGGTAATTTTTATTTCAGCCACATAGAGGGCTTTGCTTGATGTTGAGGATGATATAAAGGCCAGATAATCACAAGGTGTTTCTTTGCCTTTGATAATATTGTATTCTTGCCCCTGATAAATACTTTCAGTTAGCTAGGGGAAGGACAGGAAGTACTTACAGGACATATGGGCAGGGAAACAGGGACAGGACCTGACAGTTACCAGAAGCAAGAGCAGGCAGAATTTCACAAGAAAGTGATGGACATCCGATCTGATCAAGTGCAGCCCATTCTGGCCACAGCCTCCCACAGTCTCTGGTTGACCCCACCTGCCTCACAGGCACTGCCTCTGCTCCCGCTTGGAGCTCTCCGATGGCCTGGAATTCTGCCCCTCGTGTCTAGACCCCCTGCCTGACCTTCAGGGTGCTCTGTAATTGGACTCGGCAGTCCTTCCAATCTCTTCCACCCACACACACCCTTTGGTGGGTCTAGAACATCCCCTGTGACCCCATCAACATGGCACACTCAGCCTGTCCTACCCCCATTGGTTATCTCATTTGTCCCAGGTCTGGAATGTTCTTTCTCTGACTCTCCAAGGAGAACCCCTTGGACAGGGGCCCATCTCATCTGTGACTTCCAGGCTCAATACACTCTCTCCTGTTTATTTTTTGGGGGAAGGTAATTAGGTATTTATTTATTTAATGGAGGTACTGGGGATTGAACCCAGGACCCCATGCACGCTAAGCATGAGCTCTGCCACTGAGCTATACCCTCCCCTCCCCCTGTCTACTATAAACAGCATTTTCATCACAAATGTCCTTTGCTCCTTCTCTTCCATTTCAGAGCAGGGAGTAACACTTCCCGTCAAGCCAGGACCAAAGCCCATCTCCCAACTCATGGAGACGGGCAGCCCTGCTTGTGAGGAGTGTACACCCAGCACTGTCCCTAACTGAACTGGCGTCTTTGTATCTTCTTCACGAGAAAATGGAGCAAAGATTTGCTAGTGTGGCTTTGCTTCCCTGGCCTTTTCCATGATATTTAAGAAGCAATTTGAGAAGCTAGAAGCTGCACCTGGCCCAAGCCCAGGACGCTGGCTTGTTAGCCAAAAACTGCAACCGAGGCCTCAAATCTGAGTCTGACATGGTCTCAAATGAGGCTGAGAGACCCCTCATCACCTCAGGCATCAGCCACTTCCAACGCTGGGAGAGCAAGCCCTGCGTCTCCCCATCACTTAGTCTTACTGCCCCCGCTCCAGCCCCTTCCTAGCTGAGAGCCTTTGTACATTTCCTTTTGTTTTTTTAAATTTGTGGTGTCTCATATCTGATGTGATTCCTCTCAGTGTTTTTTTTAATTGAAGTATAGTCATTTACAATGGTGTGTTAATTTCTGGGTACAGCATAGTGATTCAGTTATACATATATATATATATATATATTCCTTTTCATATTCTTTTTCATTATAGGTTACTACAAGATGTTGAATATAGTTCCCTGTGCTATACAGTAGGACCTTGTTTATTTTATATATAGTACTTAGCATCTACAAATCCCAAACTTAAATCCCAATAAATCCCAATTTATTCCTCTCCACTCCCTTTTTACCCTGATAACCATGATTGTTTTCAATGTCTCTGAGTCTGTCTCTGTTCTGTAAATAAGTTCATGGTTTTTTTTTTTTAGGTTCCACATATAAGTGATATCATACAGTATTTTTCTTTCTTTATGGTTTACTTCACCAGAATGATGATGAGCATAGTATGATGATCTTCAGGTCCATCCCTGTTGCTGCAAATGGCATTACTTTATTCTTTTTTATGGCTGAGTATTATTCCATTGTGTATTCCAACTTCACAACTTCTTTATATCCAGTCATCTGTCAATGGACATTTAGGTTTTTTCCATGTCTCAGCTATTGTAAATAGTGCTGCTATGAACATTAGGGTGCATGTATCTTTTCAAATTAGAGTTTCCTCCAGATATTTGCCCAGAAGGGGGATTGCTGGGTTATATGGTAAGTCTATTTTTAGTTGGTTTTGTTTTTTTTTTTTTTTTTTTGAGGAGTCTCCATACTGTTTTCCATAATGCCTGCACCAAACTACACTCCCACCAGCAGTGTAGGAGGGATCCCTTGTCTCCACACCCTCTGCAGCATTTATAATTTGTGGACTTTTTAATGATGGCTATTCTGACCCGTGTGAGGTGATTCCTCATTGTAGTATTGATTTGCATTTCTTGGATTAATTAGTGATATGGGGCATTTTTTTCATGTGCCTATTGGCCATTTGTATGTCTTCATTGGAGAAATGTTTTTTTAGGTCTTCTGCCCATTTTTTGATTGGATTGTTTTTTGTTATTGACTTGTATGAGCTGTTTGTATATTCTGGAAATTAAGCCCTTGTCAGTCACATCGTTTGCAGATACGTTTTCCCAGTCCGTAGGTTGTATTTTCATTTTACTTATGCTTTCCTTTGCTGTGCAAAAACTTCCAAGTTTAATTAGATCCCATTTGTCTACTTTTGCTTTTATTTCTATTGCCTGGTAGACTGCCCTAGGGGAACATTGCTGAGATTTGTGTTGGGAATGTTTTGCCTATGTTCTGTTCTAGGAGGTTTATGTGTCTTATGTTTAAGTCTTTAAGCCATTTTGAGTTTATTTTTGTGTCTGGTGTGAGGGAGTGTTCTAACTTCATTGATTTACATGCAGATATCCAGCTTTCCCTACACCATTTGTTGAAGAGACTGTCTTTTCTCCATATTCTTGCCTCCTTTGTCAAAGATCAATTGATTGTCTGGGTTTATTTCTGGGCTCTCTATTCTGATCCGTATGTCTGTTTTTGTGCCCACATCACACTGTTTTGATTACTGTAGCTTTGATTACTGAAGTCTGGGAGGGTTATTTCTCTACCTTCATTCTTTTTCTTCAGTATTGCTTTGGCAATTCTGGATCTTTTGTGATTCCATATAAATTTTAAGATTATTTGTTCTAGTTCTGTGAAAACTGTCTTGGGTAATTTGATAGAGATCGCATTAAATCTGTAGATTGCCTTGGGCAATATGACCATTTTAATA
Organism: Camelus dromedarius; assembly: GCF_036321535.1. NCBI lineage: Eukaryota > Metazoa > Chordata > Mammalia > Artiodactyla > Camelidae > Camelus > Camelus dromedarius. Next base: position 4,946,460 of record NC_087442.1, read on the forward strand.
CTGATTCTTCCAATCCAAGAGCATGGGCTATCTTTTCATTTCTTTGAAGTCATCTTTAATTTCCTTAATCAAGGTTTTGTAGGTTTCCATGTATAAGTCTTTCACTTCCTTGGTCAGAGTTATTCCTAAGTACCTTATTGTTTTGGATATGATTTTAAAAGGGTTTCTTTCTTTTCCTGCTATTTCATTGTTAAAGAAATGCAACTTATTTCTGTATGTTAATCTTGTATCCTACAACCTTGCCAAATTCTTTTATCAGCTCTAGTTTTGTGTGGAGTCTTTAGGGTTTTCTACATATAGCATCATGTCATCGCATTTAGTGACAATTCTGCCTCTTCTCTTCCAGTTTGGGTCCTTTTTATTTCTTGTCTAATTGCTGTGGCTAGGACTTCCAATACTATATTGACTAGAAGTGGTGAGAATGGGCATCCTTGTCTCATTCCGGATTTTAGCGGGAAGGCTTTCAACGTTTCACCATTGAGTACTATGCTGGCTGTACGTTTGTCATAAACAGCCTTTATTATGTTGAGAAATGTCTCCTCTATACCCACTTTGCTAGGAGTTTTTATCATAAATGGGTGTTGAATTTTATCAGATGCTTTTTCTGCCTCTATTGAGACGACCAGGTGATTTTTGCACTTCCTCTCATTGATGTGGTGAATCATGGGAATGCAACTGGCTTAATAACAGACCTCGATATTGCTTTTGAGGGCACGCATTTGACTTCCTCGCAGAAGTCAACGGAAGCAAACGTCTCAAAGCTCTACCACCCAGATTTTCAACACTCACAACAGTTTAGGGGTCTGAGTAACATTGCAAAGTTAGGCTGACAGTTTTTGAATATATTTTCCACCTTTTATTTCTGTCTGTATCATCCACTATAAAAGAATGACAAAAGACCTCCACCTATCCAAACTGGACTGCTGTCCAAGCTTTATGAAACGATCAGTGAAAAAGTTGAAGCATTTCAGCCAGCCCCTTGACGGCAGCAACGTGACCCATCTTCCCTCAGTCACAGGTCCTTCCAGAACTGGAAGGGCAGGAAGAGTCTTGGGAACACATCTGGCACTTGATTCATCCAGCCCAGGCTGCCGCCAGCTGCATCCTGGTGCTGGAGAGGCTGTTCATTTAGTACACATTCACAGAGGAACGCATGGTGCAGTGAGAACAGTTATTTGAGCCATTAAGAGGCCGACTACATACATACCTTTAGAAACAGTCATCTGTCATATACCCCAAAAGCCCCACAGAAACCTGGAGAAAATATATCTTAATCTCTGATAGGTATTTTAGCCAGCAGTCAGTTTAATATGACAGCATTGTGTCTAAAAATGCTAATTAAAAATAAGTTGCTTTGGTTAGCATTTAAGACTTTCCCATTTAATAAAAGACTTTATTTTTGTAAAGAATTTTGAATACATATAAATTGTGAATTTCAACCTTGAATTTCAAGTGCCTATTTTACTAAACTAAGAACAAAACATTGGCGTTACGGGTGGAGGGCATCAGCCACAATTTGGTATCGCTACTGAAGCTGAGGCCTCATCTTTAGGCCCCCAAAGCACTTGCAGTGGTTGAAGATCTAAAGGACATTTTTGGGGCAGGGCAGAGGCGGTGAAGCAGGAAGGCAGAGCTGCATCACGGGAAGCAGCAGCATCGGCAGCGGGCTCAGGAGGGCAGGAGAGCCTGGCAAGACGAAGAGGAGGAGACAGGTCCCGCTTTCCCTCCCCATTAGCGCTTCCGGAGACCCTGCCCAGGAGCCACCCTATTCTCCAGACCTTCCCATTTCCAGGAGGAAAAAGACAAACAAGAGGGCGGTATGAGGACTACAGCACCTGAAGGCAGCGGGACACAGCAAGGTCAGGCCAGCGGCAGCTCCTCGCAGCACCCCACTCCCACCTGACCTCGTCTCCTCCTGGGCTCCACATCCCTGCTCACTGCCTGCCCCACCACCCCTCCACACAGGGAGCACTCTGGAGCAAAATGAGATAAAAAATAAGGAAAAAAAAGACCTGCGTTGCATTTTTCATAATGATAGAATTTATAAGCCGAAACTTAGTACTGATTTCTACTCATCACTTAGTTTTTCTTTGTTGCTGACTTTATATTTTCTACATAGGATAAGTACTCTGCAATAATAATTTCTTCATCTTCTAGAGTTGAGTCAAGATAATCTTCTTCATGTTCTGGAATATCTTCCAGTATCTCATTGACAGCCTCTGTCTCCATATCTTCATCAGTTGAGGCACTAGATGTACCTGCGATGGAGAAGTGTGGTAACAAGTGAGTTAAGGAAAAAGAAAGAAAATTCCACGGAAAGACTGAACTGACCCACAGGAGCCTCGGCTACACCTTGCCTGGCTACACCTTGCCTGGCCACGCCATCCGAGAAGCCGTGCCGTGGACATCTGGGAAGCCCGTCTGAGTCCCCACATCAGCCTAGGAGAAGTCGTACCCTCCACCTGGCAGCTGCCACTTGAGCTGAACACTCTGCCCCACCTGGTATTCAGAGCCCTCAGACCTACCTGCAGAATCGGACGGGGACGTGGATGGTGATGGTGAAGAATCTTCCACCGAGAGCTGCAGGTCGGGAGGGAGACTTCCTCCATTGAGAGCGAGGGTCTGGGCTGCCAGCTGGACATTCCCCCTGAACACTTTCAGGGCCGCTCTGGCCGCCGCCGCGTCGAAGCCCATGTACACCAGCTGGGAGGGCACAGGGGGTGGGCACTGCCGACGGGTCTCAGCTACATGGAGCTGACACGCGTCCAACACTCCTGTCCACTCCACGCAGAGCTGGGAGAGCCTTCTCTTAGAGGGAGTGTGTCTTAAAAACCCGCTGCACGCGTGCACCGCTGGCCTTCCTGCACTGTGTGCACGTGAGGCAACTTGGCAAGGAACGAGGCAGACTTGAGCCAGCTATGTCAGTGCCCAGGCAGCCCAGAAAGGCTGCCAGCTCATGGGCTGAGAGAAAGCGCTGTCTGTACAAACCCAGTGGCCAGTACCTTCAGTTCAGTGCCCCCGTGTAGCAGGTAGACTGCTGTGAAGGGGGGCAAACGTGGACAGAGTCACCATAGTGATGTCCTCTTGGGTCACGGGCAGGGAAAGGGACCGACAGGAACGGTAGCTGATGCGTGAAGTGGTGTGTGTGAAAGAGAGCCTGAAGAAAACCTTCCAGCCGCTTCCTTGTGTTTCCCACCCTGAAGGGAACACCTCGTGTTCTGCGTCCACCCGCTGTGGCCGCTGCACGCTAGGCCGCCCCCTGCGGTGGGCCGACGTCTCACCTGGAGTCCAGGGAACCAAGGCTCCGGCCCTGTCCTGCCGCCAACCTCGTCACCCCAGCCAACCCCACACGAGGTTGCCCAGGCAGAGAGGACGCAAATGCACGTTCACTCACCTGGTCAATGTTCTCCTGAGAAGGACTTTCTTGATGCTTGTTGGTTTCAGGATCTGAGTCATTTAACAACCACATCCGAGGGTTACTGAGAAGAATCTGAAAACGTACAGGACGCGCCTTTACTCATCAGCAGCACCTGCTCGCTCACTCTGGCAGAGACCGAGCACCTGTATGTGCTGGGCAGACACAGCTGGAGGACACACAAACAGGTGGATATTGTGGGGAATCAGGCTGAGGGCACTAGGGGAGCAGAAAAAAGGGGACCCCTAACCAGGCCGGTGCCTGGGAGGCTGCTGTTCAAAGAAGGTTCCTGCCAAAGGTCATGTCCAAGTTGAGGTGTGAAGGATGCTGTTCATCCTTCAGGCAAAAAGATTGCTTCTGAGGAAGCAGGAAAGGATTCAGGAGAGTGGATAGGAGGAGGATTCCAAGAAAACAGGTTTGTTAGAGCTGAGCCTCTGGGGCGACAAGGTCATAAGAAGCTATAAACAGAAAGCTATAAGCTGTAAACAGCAATCCAGGGCTGTGCAGTGCAGTTTCTCTTTGGAAGGGTCATGTTGCAGACTTAAAACCTCAAGGAGAGCAGAGTTCTCTGGACCCTTGATTTTGCTGTCACATGATACTTAACCTTAAAAGCCCTGTTGGGGAATTTCCCTTTTAACATTAAATATTTCTGTATTGATCAAATGTATTTACGTATTATTTGTATAATTAAAAACTATTTTTGAGCTTCATCAGCCCCTTCACATATTCAGAATTTTCTGGTTCTTTATTTCTCCAAAAAACCAAATTAGATATTCAAATAACATTTTTGAACTAAAAATATATATATATACACACATATATGTGAAAATTCAGCTGACCCTTGAACAACACAGGCTGGGGGCGCTGACCCCCGTCGCAGTGAAAATCCACGTATAACTTACCACAGGCCCTCCCTCCGTATCCACGGTTGTTCCACATCCGTGGAATGAGCAATACAGTACAGCATTTACTGCTGAAAAAATCCATGTATAAATGGACCCACGTAGTTTGAACCCATGTTGTTCAAGGGTCAACTGCAGTGACAAATGGGGACTTTTGCAGAATGGGACGGGAGGTCCTGAGAATAAAAGGCAAAGGCAGGTCAGGCCCCGCTGCCAGCAGGATCCAGTGTGAACTCCCGAGCAGGGCCAACAGGATGACACCGCCCAGCTCGTTCCCGCCTACCCGTCCAGCCCCGTCTCTGGCCACTCCCCACCCCCCACGGCCCCACCTCCAGCAAGCACAGAACCAAGACCTCAGCAGGCCCAGGGCTCAACTCCCCCAGGGGCTCGTCTTCACCCTTCACGCTGCCCCTGCATCTGCCCAGAGCGCTTCTCCTCAGCCTGCAGTTCCCTCACGACTCAGCTTGCAGTCCCTGCTCCCCCATCTGCTGTGCTCCCATACGGCAGCCCTCACCCCATTGTGCTCTGTGTCTGTCTCCCCGCTAGCCCGTGGGCTCCCAGGGCAGACGTCACCTCCCGCTTCACCTGCTGAGATTCAGCACAGCACCTGCCTGGTTAGTATCCAATCTGCTCCCTGAACAAACACTGGAAAGCATGCAGACCCAGGCAGAGCTACTACTAATCTGGACTCCAACCTGTTTAGTCACCTCTGAGGATTTATTTAAAACACCCCTTTGCCAACAATATCCTCTTGACTAAGTAAAAGAATAAAAGTAGATAGTCAAATAAAATACTGTAATTCAAAAATATTGTACTAAAACTTTAATCACCTTTCTTTCCTTCCGTGTTACTGTTAAACTCCTCCTTTGCAAACAGAAACCTCACACAAAGTTCCTGCCCTGGGAGCCCTGCCGAACTGCGGGTGGGCACTGAGGTGGGGCTCATCCTTCTGGCTCTGCTACTGGGTTGGAGCAAGAGAGCTCTGACCCTCGGATCCACACCAGAAACGGGGAGGAAAGCCTGCAGCAGTGAGGCCCCGGGCTTCACCGAAGGACAAGGGAACATCGGAGCGGAGGGGGCCGGGGCCGGGGCGGGCTCACCTTCAGGGCCTCCTCCAGGTTCCCGACCGCCTGGTGGAGAGCCTGCTTGGCTGCATGCGTGGAGTAGCCCATTTCTTTCAAATAGTTTATGTTCTCCAGGCGGCGTCTCTTCTTCTCTCTCTCCTCCTTCCTTATTTGGTCCAATTCCTTAAGGAAAGTAGCAGAGTCACCGAGTTTGGAATTGAGAGTTTGTCAAAAGCCTTCTCAATCTCTGGTCTGTAGGATTCTGGGGGGTCACCAGGCAAAGTGAAAACCAAGAGGTGAGGTGACCTCCACCTGCCCCGCCCAGCCAACAGCATGTGGGCCACCAGGGCAGAGACTGTGCACTGTGCCGCTCCTGGGGTGGCCCAGCGGGAGCCAGAGACCTGAGTCCAGCGAGGGAAGACAGCGTCACAGTTACCACCATGTGGTGCCAGAACAGGCCACTGGGAACTAGCGAGTGCACCACTGCCATCCCACAGACAGGTGGACGGACCTTCTCCTAGGGAGGGGGTGACAGAGCTTCCTGCGTGGGTGGGAGAGATTCTCAGCCTCTGAGGAATCACCAGGAATCTTGGTGAAATGTGACTGAATGTGGGGACCATGGAGGGGGTGAGGGGGATGAGTGGTTCCTGGGTGGCGCCAAAGCTGCTGATCCCACCTTTCTGGGTAGCAAGGACCTTAGGTGCCTCCTAGGGCCTATTAGTCCATTTAAAACCTCCAGAATGCTCGAGGTCAGGTGTCAAAGGTCACCTAATCCTGTGGTTCTTGACCCTGAATCTCTGAGGTGCCTGGTGTTGCTGCCAGAGCCTGAGAAAGGCCGCAGAAGGGTCGGTCTCCTCCCCTCCCTGCCCCAACCTAATGAGGAGAGTTCTGAATTCATTCTGAAAACAAGTATCATTTTAAAAGGATTTTTGCTGCTTAAAAAAAACAAAAACAAAAAACACTAAAGTTCAAAAGCCACTAATTCAGTCCAACCTCATCATTTTGCCAATGACAAGACAGAACTCTCTCAAGACTGTTAAGTGACATGGTTAAGGTTGTCACCGACAGTGTAGCTGGGATGAAGGTTTCTGCACATTCTAGAGACGGTCAGCCCTCGCCCCAACACAGGGAGGACAGCACGAAAAACAGCCTTTTCTCCTCTGATGTGTCTACTCCTACCTCCGTGACTCCGCCCAGGGTCCCCTCTACACTCGTCAGCAAGAACATGGCCTCGTCTCTCAGGAGAAGAAAGGAACCCTCACCATGGAACCAAACATTCCCAGTTGGTAGGACTAGGCAGATGGAATGACTGCCCAGAACATTTCCAAGCATGAAGACAACCTCAGGCTGTAATGTCTGTGGTTATTTACGACACTTACCTGTGAGCAACCTGGGCAGCTCTGCTGGCCAGCTCCCGGGCCCCTCGACTTCATCTGGCCCGCTGTCTGCACCCCCTGCATCTCTAACTGCCCCCTAGCGGCCAGTCTCCCCAACTCCAACCCCTTCTGCACATGTTGTGGGCTTTATCATCTCACCCACCTACTCACAAGCCACAGCGGCCGCTTCCCCCACCCAGTCAAGCTCCACCTCCCAGGCCCCAGCTCCATCAAGCTGACCTTACCTGCTTCACCACAAAAATCAGAGGTCAGCAAAACTATTCCGTATCACTCACATTTCGACTTTTATTCACATACACATCCCGTGTAAAATGCCTTTACCCTGTCCCATCCTCTGCTTTCAATTCCAGAAATTTCCAGTTTCTTCCACTTCTATTTCAAAAGGCTAAGACGCAGAAGTAACACTCAAGCAGAGAAAGATGCTGCCGGCCGGTAGACACAGGACTCAGGCACTATCTAACTCTGAGCTGACACAAAGCTGGGGCCTCAAAGAACACTTTTTCTTTGATTATAAATGTCTAAGTCAGTTTTCTTTTAATCATGTGTATATACATAAGGAAATTATTTTCTGACACTTCCCTTTATTCTAGAAAGAATTAGGAAAATAAATCAAAGAAACGACAGTGAGTATTGCACTGAAATATTTTATGGCCACAGTAGGGTCAAACCTCATGAGAGAGAACTGGGTTCCAAAGTCAGGGCTGATGGCTACATATGGTCAGAACAGGCAGTGAGCACCTCTCAGGAAGCTGCCACGCTGACTCTCACGACCCCTAAATACTTCAGCACTGTAAGTGACCCTGGTTTCTTTAGTCTGTTTCTTTCTGCCAGATGAGAGACTGGCCTGTGCTCAAGGCCATGATGTACAAAAAAGACAAACTTTCAGGATCACATATTACCCTTAGTCAGTGAGACGCTCAAACCCAGAGCGCTGGGAACTGAGAGGCAGCAGACTCCCCAGAGCCCATGTTCTGTGGGTCGTGGAGCTGGCCTTCCCACCGGCCACCAGCCCTCCCTAGGGTGTTGGAGGCCACCCAGCTCCCCGAGTAGGCCCTGGCCAGCCTAAGCTAAGGAGACAGACCCAGGCCTGTCGGGTCTTGCGTTCCTCTGGCCACAGAGACTGGCTCAAAGGCAGCCAATCAGTGAGCAGCTCAGACGTCTGAGGCTTCTGGGCCCCTGACTGTGCCCTCGTTGCGATGGGATGACACCGATAACACAGAGGAGGCAGGAGACAGAAACCAGGAACTCAGGGACAGGGCGAAGCCCTACTGATGAACTAACCCAAGACCCAGCCCACCTCTGGGCTCTTTACAATTTAGGCCAGTAAATTCCTTCCCCACCCTTTTATTGGGTGTTTAAGCCAGTTTGATTGGACTTCTTGTTGCCTTCAACCAAAGGCATCCTAACTACACATCAACTGGGTCAAGAGTGAACAGGGTCAACTGCACTCCACACTGTTGTTTTTATTTTCTCTGAGGGCTTTTGGCTTAATTCATGAAATGCACATCTAATAGGACTCCACTGTTTTTTTTAAAAATTTACTTTTGCTGCTTATAAAGTAAGGAAGTGAAGTGGTAACTTTTACCACTTGTAACATCTCTTGACTTTACAGAAACTTCTGTAAAAACTCAGAATGCTATTCTCTGATGGAACACAGAAAATGGGACACAGAGAAAATCAGAGTTCAGGTTTTACCACTGATTGAACTATGACCCCAGAGAACCAACCTCTGAGCCTGTTTTCCTCATTTTAAAAACTAGCATATCAGATGTGGTACCTTTCCTTCCAACTCCAAAGCTCTGAAGTTTTTTTTAACTGTACTTATTTCTAATTGTTTTAAATGATTACAGTTTTGCACCTTTGCTTTCATAACATAATGTTAATTGTTCCTATGACCTGACTCCTGTTTCTAGGCTAGATGACATCCTGAGTGGTAACAATGGCCCCACGGAAAACACAGCCCCTTTAAAATGGTTTCCAGAAATATGCTATGGTAAGAGAGGAAATATCATTTGGATAATGGTACCTATGAGCTACCTGACACCAGAGCAAGAATAAAACTAAGGAAACTGCACTGTCTGAACACTGATGCAATTAAAAAAGACACGTTTTTCTCCTGACTTCCCAGTCCGAAGTGATAAAGCGCTCCTTGCTAATAATACGTACTGCGGAACTGTCTTTTTCTGTTCTTTCAGATCCGAGAGCTAAGGCGCTTCTGAAAAACCTTACTATTGCCTCAAGTTTCACACCTACTCAAAAGTACAGGCCAAGCCCACATGAAGGTACCTCTCTGCGGTTGGTGATGTGGGCAGCTGCATGGTCCACGTTCCCGTCACATGCCCTCAGGCCCAGCCGAGCTTCCTGGGCAGTAAATCCCAGCTGCAACAAATTGTGAACTTTTGATGGATCAATATACAGCTCCTTAAAGAGCTGACGTGCCTACAGACAGGGAAAAAAAATACAAGAATCATGCAATGATAACAACATGAAAGCTTAACACAAAGCTAGTCTGAAGGAAACTGAACTGCATCCAATATGAATTAGGGTGTGTCAGATTTTAGATAAAAACTCTAAATGTGGCCTATCATCAACTAGGACAAGTGCGAACAGACAACACTCTGCTCACGTGACTTATATGAAACATAATATGAGAAAAACAGGGGCTGGTATCCATTACCACCTCCTTTTTTGTAATAAAATCCCCTGAATTTGAGCTGTGCACCTGGCATTTCTCACTCTCCCTCACAGCTGGATGTAGCCAGATGGTGAAGTCTAGGCCACTGGCATTTCCTGGAAATGATGGGCAACTCCTGGGTCATCTCTCTAAAGAGAGATGGATGCTCTCTCTTGCCCCCTCTGCCGGCTGGAAGAGGCAATGACAGGAGCTGCCTTGGCTGCCACACCAGCTGCTCCACTGCCCTGGCTGCTCACTTCTACAGCTCGATGAGAGAATCAGAAACTTCTAGCCAATGAAAGGCACTGCCTTTTTGAGGTTTCTTTATGACAGCATCTTGCCTGTACTCTAATAAATGCGAATATGTGTCTGGGATTTGTGAAGGAGAGGGAGATGTATGTATGTTCCTCACAAGTCACACATTATTGAGTTTTATAAGATACTTCCAGGGATAAAAAAAAGGAAGTGAGAATGCTTACAACTTTGGAGCATTCATTTTTCCTACCTTGTTGAGATATTCACAAGCCTCTTCACCATTTCCACTGTGATAATTTCGGATACCCTGAAGCAAGTAAAGTCTTAAAAACAAGACCTTCTCTTTTCCACAATTTCCCTAAAATTAGTGGAGGGGGGAAAAGGATAAAACTGTCTTATTTTCCATTACATGTCTATAATACTCACATCTGTAATTCCCTTTATCCCCAAGGGGTAAAATGGCATTACTAAAATGCTTTTAACTCCACTACTGCCAATGGTAAAAGCTAAGACCCCAGGGAACACTGACATCCCCTGCCCCAAACAGAACACCTGTCTCCAGACACCCAGGACAGTGGCTCTTCTGGTCAATGGGGAAGCCTGCAAAAACCCAAAGCAAGAACATCTTATGTTGTCCTGCAATCCCCAAGCAGAATTCTGATGACCTGTGGAAATCACCTGAGAAATCACCTCACTCATGTGAACTGTCAGTGTTCAAAATATCTGTGTTCTGCATTTAAATTGTTCATCAGAGTCTACTGAACACAGTCACCAGCTCTCTTGGTCAAGGTGATCAGTCGGATTCTGTGACTAGAAAACTGTGTTCCTCTGGGCCAAACACTGCACAGACCAGAGTAACAGCGTGACTTATAAAATGTTTAACAATCCCTTAGAACACAGCTTTTAAAAAGCACACTGCATGCTACTATCAAAACAAATTACTTTTTGGCAACAGCCTAAATACTTTAACAAGAATAAACCCAAATTCCAGGAATGGGCTCAATAATACATAAAACAAATTACAGCAACATACTTTTATGTGGACCAGTCTCTGATGATTTTCTCCATAGCAATTTTTAAAGCATTTCTGGGCCATGTTTAATTTTTTCTCTGCATCTTCAAGGCATTCCAGCTGTCCCAAGCGGAAGTAGCACCACACTATATCCAGCTGGAGCACTGCGTAGTTATCCACCGTATCCAGCAGTTCTCTGCAGCACTCGCTGCCGGAGACAGAGGAAATGACATCACTGACAAGCAGCATTAAAAACCTTTTTGTGAATGGCTGGAATTTTTTCCAGCTTTTGGTACATTTTGAAAGACTACTCTAAAACAGAGATCCCAATGTTTATGAAGGGAACTATACTTATAATCTGAATCCTTCTCATGGGAAAAAAAAAAAAGCAGTTAGGACTCAGGAATAGCAGCTCAACACCACCTGCCCTGTGAGGGGGAGAGACAGACACACTTGTGTGCGCACACACACTCACACACACCCTTGCTATGTTGGGATAGAGGCTTGGCAGGAAGTAAAATTGAGGTCACTGTGTCAGAATCCCTCAGGAAACATGGGGAGACCACGCTTTAATGTAGTGGTTTCCAACACCAACTGCAAATTAGAATCACCTGGATGTGAAGAATTTTTTTTCCCCCTTTTCCTTTTTTTTTTCTTTTTAAAGAAACAGTGATGCTGGGACTCCACTAGATCGATTACAACTGAAACCTTTGGGGGCAGGGCCTGGATGTTGTATTTCTAAAATCTCCCTAGGTGATTCTAATGGACAGTCAAAGTTGAGAACCAAGGCTTTTAAGGCACACCAAAAACAAAAAAACCCCACTACTTACTATGAATGCCTCAATGATGCAGACTCTGACAAGGCATTCACATCCAATCACAGTCAAGCAGGGAGGAAAAGCAACCCAGGAAAGTGCCAGGCTCTGGGGCCTCGCTGATCTGGGGGCCCAGGTGCAGGCTGCACCCAGGTACAGAGAAAGGCAGAGGAAAGAAAAGGCAATGGAATGTCCACAGAGATGGACATCAAGATTATTTATCTTGATTTTAAACTGTAATTATGTTAGATATTCATAATGCAAATCCAGATCTGAAGTTCCAACTCTTCAATAAGAAAGTAAACGCCTGTAACTGTGCACTCCACATGAACTTTAAAGATCTCATCTGTGCGCTTTCACTTGGTAGTCTACTGAAAATAAGACCCTCTTGTATAAAACTATGAAACCTACATGCCTTCAAGCTTCCCATCTTTCCCATCAAAATCCATTTGGGGGAAGAAAAAAAGAAGAAAGAAAAACCAAAAGAGATCTGATTCTATCAGTCCCACTTTAGAGCAGAAGTCTCCCAAGTGGAGGAGTGCCTGACCCAGGGGATGCCACTGGGCACAAGAACAACCTATCAGAGCAGGACTTCCATTCTGTTTGTTGTAGATTTCCTTGAGCATTTCCAGTCTTTGTGAAGGTTTTATAACGTACACACCATATGTTACACACACAGGTGTCTGACCAGGCAAGGGGCACTTTCTCTGAATCTTCCGCTTAGCCTGAGAACTTGACACTGAGGGGAGAAGGAGAAGTTCGTGGACTGTAGTCCAGGTGAGATTTTCTGATCCACCTTTAGACACCTTCTGTTTCTGGGAGAGAAGACTACCCTGCCATTCCTGGGAAAGCGGTGGACGTCTCTGCCACGGTTCTCAGTCCTATACATGTGAATAGCCTCAAGGAACAAGAGCAAGGACAGAAACTGCCTCCTTTCACTCAAAAATAAAATCATACAATTCTAATCCTTAATTGACTGCCTGTGCAGCCAAAAACAAAAACATAGGCACAGGTTATTAAGAGGTCCATTTCATTCTTTCAGTGTCAAAAATTATATTTTTCATTCATATATATACCTATAAAAAAGATCATGAAACTACCTGTATATAATAATTTTGGAACTGTGGGACTATATTTGAATCTGATCGCGTCACTCAGGAAAAAAATGTAAAGCCTTGAATAAAACTGTGTCTAAGAGTGTATTTTTATTGATATTGCTTTAGTAGCTTTAATATTCAATAGCCAATAAATTTTCATGTTAAAAACAAATGTTAATGAAAATCAATGTACAGTTATTTAAACAAAATATGCTGAGCCTAGCTTTAGAAAAATTAAATCCCATTTGGGTTTAAGTCATTTATTTAACAGAAATTTACTATATTTGCCTGAGGAATTATAAATTTTTATATAAAATAAAGATATTAATTTCAAGAAAGGTAAGAGAAGCTTAGGTATCTGCTTTTTTTTTTTTTTAAGAATGGTTGGCTAAAAAGCCATTTTTGGTTTTATTACTGGCCTTAAGACACTGGATTGTGTGTAGTTTTTTTCACATTTCTCGTACTTGGGCTTAAGAAATATTACTGAGCGCTGTTAAAAACACGTTACTTGAAAACAATGTAACCCTTTCAAGGCTTAATTTTAAGCTTTGTTAGGTAGGACCAGGGCAGCCTTTAAGACAAAATTAGCCCTACTACCTAGGCAATACCCCGCTGAACTCTGTCCGGCGCCCGGTGATCACACAGGTCTCCACTCTGGCTGTGGGAACACTCTGCTTCTCTCAGGTGGTGCCTTCCCAGCCTCGGGGGGCTTCCTCCCATAGCAGAGTGCAGGGCACCCTCTGAGGCTCCCTGAGGTAGCCTCTCCTTTCACCTCTTTGGCCTCCCTGGATTCCCCGGATTCCGAGTTCCATCTCCAACGCAGGGGGCTCTGCCTCGGTTTCTCTTCCCTGCACTGAGCCTGGAAACTGCATGCCATGAGCTAATGTTAATTCACAGGGTTCCCCTCATTTGTTTCTCCACCTCTGGGATCACTGTCCTACATCGCCAGAAAAAGCACTGTTTTCATACATTTTTGCCCAGTTTTTCAGCTGCTGCAGGTGAGAGGGTAAATCCAGTCCCTGTTACTCCATCTTGGCCAAAAGCAACACCCCCACTTCGAGTTTTAAATAGGTAGACAAACTACTCCCAGTCATACTGCACACCACACCCCAAGATGCACAGCAGAAAGCTGTGATACAGCCTTTAGCCTACGTGGAGAAGGCAGGAAAAACACCAAGTAGGAGAGGAGACAGAGCAACGGAAGTTTCCTCACCTCCACTGCTGACCTGCAGTAGAGATGACCTCCTTTATGAAGAGAGGGGACTCACACAAAAATTATGCTAGTAAACTGTCCTGAATAAACAGATCCCCAGGGGGGAGAAATCACTTTCTACTTAGAAAAGCACTGACAATTATTATTGGATTATTATGTCTACTACCCACTGAACAAGTGAACACACTGTGAACTGAAGATGTAGTTACTTTTATTCAGGGGTTCCAAGGCCTGAAAATGATTTCAAGCATTTGTCCAGGGTAATAAGATTGAGAAAGTTTTGAAAAAAATAAAATAAAATAAAATAAAAAGACTGAGAAAGGCTCATTCAGACAAATCAAGATCAACTGTGTCTTGATAACTGCTAAAGCTGGATTATAAGTATATGCAGTAGTCTCTATTTTTATATAATTTTGAAATTTTCCATATTAAGAAATTAGAAGCAATTATGGAAAGGAATAAAAAATTTACCTGAATTTTAAGGACCTAACTTACAGCCTGCACTACGTGCAGCAGAAGAGAATAAAACTGACCCGCAGAAAGCAGAGACAAAGGGTCCGAAAACTGGAGCAGCATGAAGCCCTTGTTCTGGTTACTTCTGGCTTCACCCCCTCCTCTCAAATATTTTAGACAGTAAACCCCCCTTTCTGCTTTAATTTAATTTTGTTCACCTACAGGTGCTGCCAAACTATAAATACTTGCATTTACTTTCTTGAAGCATACAGTACATACTATTCCTCAAAATGGAAAAGAAAGTTAACACTAAAGGTTTGACCATTTTCAAATATCAAGTCTATTTTTCAAATATTTCATCTGCCTGAATCCGGAACCATTTCCTATTAAGAGGAACCTGGAGTCCTTGGGAAACTGCTGGCTGCTGCTCTGGGGCAGGAAATGTCCAGGATGAGTCTGGAACCTGGGCACCAGAGAGCAGAGACTACCACAACTACCCAGATCAGGTCACAGGGAGGTAGGACCACCTGCCAGCCGAAGATGCCGATTTAGGCACTGAGGTTTGAAACACATCAAATGTGTTAAAACCCATGAGCTCATACTGATACTTTAAAAAAAAAAAAGGAAGGGAAACCCCACCAGTGACATCATCTTTGGACGATGCTAGGGAAGCAACTCATTTATTCTGAAAACAAGAAAATAAGGAGAAAGACACAAGCATTTTATCTGTCTCTCTGTACAAATTGTACCTCAGGAGAACCAAACAGCTGATGGGGAAAAATATGCTTCAAAAGAATTTGATGGGGACTGTATAACGGCTAGTTCAGGCTGACAACACACCACAGGAAACACATATGACATTCTACACGACAATAAAACAAGTGCATATGTTTATAAAATTTCTTACAGGGAAGAGAGATCAATTACAAATATGATGGGAAGAAGAAGTTCACAAATTGTTCTACACTGTAACTACTCTTCGACATTAACCGCCTTAGGTGAAAACCTAAAGTCTGAAGCATACGGGGGTGGGGAGGGTGCTGTGTATAACTGCCTTCTTTCTTAAAACTGGCAGTCACCAAGTACAAAAGTGCCTACCAGAAATATTTGTCAGCATCCAACAGGCACGGCAGGGCTATTCCATATTCTTTTCTTTTCAGGAAAGCTCTGCCCTTCTCATGATATCCCATTGCTAACATAAGGGCCTAGGAAAAAATAAAGATTAAAAAAAAAATCACTTTAAACTATAAGACAAATTATATTAAAGTATATTACATCTACCTGCACCCCAATGTTCACAGCAGCACTATTTACAATAGCCAAGACATGGAAACAACCTAAATGTCTATTGACAGATGACTGGATAAAGAAACTGTGATATAGTTATACAATGGAATACTATTTAGCCATAAAATGACAACATAATGCCATTTGCAGCAACATGGATGTCCCTAGAGAATGTCATTCTAAGTGAAGTAAGCCAGAAAGAGAAAGAAAAATACCATATGAGATCGCTCATATGTGGAATCTAAAAAAAAAAAGACAACAAATGAGCTTAAATATAAAAGAGAAACAGACTCACAGACATAGAATACAAACTTATGGTTGCCAGGGGGGAGAGGGTGGGAAGGGACAGACTGGGAGTTCGAGATTTGTAGATACTGACCGGTATATACAGAATAGGTAAGTAAGTTTATACTGCATAGCACAGGGAAATACATTCAAGATCCTGTAGTGGCTCACAGTGAAAAAGAATATGAAAATGAATATATGTATATTTGTGTATGACTGAAAAATGGTGCTGTACACCAGAAACTGACACAACATTGTAAACTGACTATAACTTAATTTTAAAAAAAAAGTATATTAAGTCTAAAGAAATCAAATAATGTAAAAACAGACAAATGAACAAACAAGAACCCAAGATCACAGCTAAATCTAAAAGCCAAAATTAAGAAAAACAGAATTAAAGCTTCATTTCATTTAAACACTGAAACCAGTAACTCAATTTAACGTGGCTGATACGGTCATAACCAGCACCAGTCGCTTTGTTTTCATCAGTTTATTTCAGTATCTGCTGGTCTAGATCTATTGCTAGTATTCTGTAAGACTAACCACATAAAAACACAGCCAGTAATGACTGTATCTTTTTAAAAGAGCATTCATTTTACTTTCTAGTCTTAATTAGGTTTTCTCTCAAGTATTTGTCAACTGTAGTATTTCTAAAACAATTTTTTAAAGGTGATCCAAATTTTTTTGAAGTTCATTAGTATTTTTAGATTTGAATTTTTATGTAATTCAATTTGTAAAGGTTTTTCAAAAATATCTAAATGTCATCGTTTAATCTAAGAATATGACATTTGCAGCAGGCAAATAACTGCCACTGAAAAAAAATCAACTGAATGACAATTACAAAGTTCGCTTATTACAAATTAACTTTAAATTCTTCATTTTAAACAATATAATTCATAAAGTAAAACCTACTCAGAAATGTCCTTTAAAGACCTAAAAATTAAAATTAACTTGGCCCACAGTCATTAGAGCTTCTGATGTAAGAAGCTATGGGGCTCTAGCTCAGAGACTGATTTCACGAGCCAAACTGTAGATGCTGCTAAAGACCCCCTCAGATACGTTCAAAGGTAAAACCACTTCCCCACTTATTCCAAATTAAAGAATGAGGCTGTGGGGAGACACGGAAGAGACGGCAGAATCACCTGTCATATTTTTCCCAAACTGCCCAGACCCCTACCGTGCCCCCTGTTCTGAACCATCCCTTAGGGAACGCAGGCCTCGAGTAAAATGAGCTACACCAAAACAAGCACCGCCACAGGAAGCCTCTGCCGCAGACAGCGAGGCCCTGCCGTCCTGAACTACTGCACTGAAAGCCGCAGGGTGAGCCGGCCGGACACAGCGTCCATCATATGGTGACACTCTCTGTTTATGAGCTAGAGACAGAAAACTCTTTCTAATCTAATATTTATATAACATTCGAAGACAAAGTAACTAGAAAACCACTTCTGTTCTGACAGCAAATAGAAGAACAAGCCATACATTTCTTACAGTACTTACTTTTCTTTCTGATGGAGGGATTCTGATTGATCTGCCTGTCTGGTTAGCTATGTCTAAGTACGGTGTGGTTTCTGGATCCACCACCATCTCAGCTGCAACAAAACCAAAAGGAACTCCATTAACTCAATGTTAAAAAGCCATGATGGTGACATTAAAAATATCAGACTGTTGGTGAAGAAGAGCCAACAGGAAATGTGATCCCTCCTCGCCCCGCCCCGTGTGAGTGATGCGCGGCCACCTCCAAGACCCTGCGCGAGGGAAGGAGTCTGAAGCCCTGTGTACCTCTCTCTGCCAGTATCTCCAGCCCTCTCTTAGTCCTCTGAATTCTTTTTTCTTTTAGTTTGGCTTCACATTGCTCTTCTTCTTCAACCTGGGTGTTTTTTCTCGCATCCTCTTCAGACTGCTTCAATTCGAGCACCATAGCTTTTACATTGTGAGTCACTCCTTGATCCTCGAGTGTTTCTCCTGTAAACATCAGAAACACATTATAAAAAGTTATTAAATTTACTGGGGAAGAGATCAACCTCTATGTTAAATGGATTCCTTAAACCTGCATTAGCACTTGCAAACCACCATGCCACATAATTGGTAAGAATATGTTTGCTTTGTTGTTTTTGGGGGGGGGGGGAATTAGGTTTTTATTTATTTATCCTTAATGGAGGTACTGGGGATTGAACTCAAGACCCTGCACATGCTAGGCATGCACTCTACAACTGAGCTATACCCTCCCCTCAAGAATATATTTAAACCTAGTTGTTTAACTATGATATTATTAAGTACTGGTTAAAATCAGACAGTGAAAATGGACTAAATTAATCCTTTCCAATATTCTTATTATAAGTTCAAATCAAAGCAATCATTGTTTCAGCATCTACTACAAAGGCACGGTGCTGGGTAATACAGAAGGAAAATGAGAAAGTCCCATACACAAACCCTCCCACCCTCTAGCTGGAGATGTGATAACCCAATTCCCAGCAATGGACTAGAAGTCAGAGAGCAGCAGTGCAGTGTGAGAGGTAATTTATTGAAGGAGGTGAAAACAAACACCTCGGGTTCCACCCCTTTTTAACTCTGTGGCCCTGAGTAAACCATTTATCTTCCAGGACCCTGTGTCCTCATACATAAAATGGAAATAAAGACAGAGGCAGAAGTCAATGAAAGAGAATGAAAGAGAGTGTTAACAAAATCAAAAGCTGGCTCTATGAAAAAATTAATCAAATATACAAACCGAACAAAAATTAGGTCAAAGATGAAAATAAACAACAAATAAAATGAAAAAGGGTAAATACAGATCACAAACATTATAAAATAACAAAATGATATTATGAGCTATAAACATAGTCTGAACACATTTCTGGAAATCTCTAGTTGGATATACGTACATATATATATATTTGAGAAACCTGACAACCATTCTAACATTTATACTGAAAAGTAAAGATCTTCCAATAGCCAGGCCACCTTGATAAAGAAAAGCCAACAAGGGGACTCATCTTACTAGATTTTAAAACTACAACAAAGACAGTAATTTTTAAAAATTAAAAAAAAAAAACTTCTATGGTTCTGGCTCAGGAATAAACCTACAAGTAAATGGAAAGAACAGAAAGTACAGAAACAGAGCCCTAATAAAAGGGACACCAAAAATCAAGGTGGAAAGTGCAAGTTTAGTAAGGGATATTGGAAGAAAAATAAAGCTGGATCCTATCTTTTATATTTAGAGGGGGTCTCTGAGTAGATTGAAGACCTCATACAAGAAAACTCAGAAGACTATGAGGTTGGGGAAAGAACTTAAAATACAAACAATAAAGTGAAGAACTGATGGATTTGATAACAAGAAAACCAATCGCTCATATGTGGAATCTAAAAAACAAACAAACAAACAAAGCATAAATACAGAACAGAAATAGACTCATAGACATAGAATACAGACTTGTGGTTGCCAAGGGGGTGGGGGGTGGGAAGAGATAGACTGGGATTTCAAAATTGTAGAATAGATAAACAAGATTATACTGTATAGCACAGGGAAATATATATAAGATCTTATGGTAGCTCACAGAGAAAGGAATGTGACAATGAATATATGTATGTTCATGTATAATTGAAAAATTGTGCTCTACACTGGAATTTGACACAACATTGTAAAATGATTATAAATCAATAAAAAATGTTAAAAAAAATAAATAAAGTTGGAACAATAACAACAAAAAAAAGCCAAGAAAATCAAGGACTTCTGCCCAATGAAGGACATCAGAAACAGAATTAACAGAGAGGAGATGGCAAACAGTGAAAAGGTATCTATGGTTTCTAAACAATAACAGGAAATGGCCAGAAGTGATGCTGGAACGGAAGACTGGGCTAGACTGTGAAGGCTGCATCACATCGGGCTGGGATGTGAACGTGATTCTCTGTAGGCCACTGGAACCTACTGGAAACCAGACTACAGAGCAGGCCTGAACTAGCTACCTAGCAGCTACCTAGCTACCTGGTCTCCCAAGTCCATTCATGTCTCTTTCAAATCCATTCCCCTACTGCAGCCAAAGTGATCTCTGAAACACAAATATAATTCTGTGCTGCTTCCCGGCATCAATGGCTTCCCACCTCTCTCAAGAACCACTGTAATACTGAGTAAGGCTCATCAATCCGGGGTTTCTCAGCAGCACTACTGACATCGTGGGCTGGGTATGTCTACTGCGGGGACTGTTCTGTGCCCTGCGTGATGGTCAGCAGTGCCCCTGGCCTCTTCCCATCAACTGTCAGGAGCTACCTCCCCGGCCTCCGGCAGCCAATTCCGCGTACTTCGCCATAACATACCTAGTTGAAGTTGTTTCTTATTTATGACAATTTTGATATAATTTTCTTGAAATCCAAAAGTTTCAGCTATTCTGTAAAAATAAACCAGAAAACTGTAGGTAAACAAATTTGTTACTTACTATCCACTAAATGGATTTTAATCATGATAGCTATTTTACACTTTTCTCTCAGAAACACCCAGTATTCCAGTTTAGTGTCTCACAAACATTACTTCGGATAACGCCAGCTTACTAGATGGTTATTTTGAAACTGTGTCAGAGACAATGTCCTTTTGAAAACTATCTGTTTTACTACTTGATTCCTCACGAAGTGGAGACCACTGGTGCTGTGTATCCATTCCAACAGGGCCTAGCTGCACGGCAGAAGAAAATCCATTCTCTATACCTTCTGCGGTCCCCCTGGAGGAGCCCATAATAGGGGTGGGTGTGGCATACAGTCTTCTGCTCATTGTGTGTTGAATGAATGATGCTTCCTGAATCCATCCCTAACAGCCCTGATGTAGACCAAAGAAGAAAATGAGAAAAATCAGCTTAAGAAATACCAACTAGCTCGCCATGGAGGTACTCAAAACACTTACCATTTAAAAATATACAAGTAGATGAAATAACTGACCAAGGTCTCAAAAGTCAGATTGTCACTAGTATGTGACAGGCAGGTATTTTTTCTTTTTACAGATAGGTCAACAGCCGGAAATTGGCTGAAATACTTCACTGAACATCACAGTAAGCTATCAGCGCACTAAGGAATAAAATTCAAAATGAATGACTTGGCCTGTATCAGGCTGTCTCCCATTTATGGCACTCACTCATCAATTCAAACATGTATCAAGTACATGCATCCAGAGTTCCCACCTGATCTCCTGCTACACCAGGAAGTGAAGAAGACTGGTACAGGCTTGAGTTCTCACTCTGCCTTGAATGGCCAGCATGAGCCTGAAGAAGCCCTTTAGCCTCAAAGCTGCAATTTTCCCTTCGATACAGTGACGATGACCATACCTGCCCCTCCTCTCATAGGACAGCCAGGGAGGATCAAATAAGCAGGTGTAAAAGAGAACACTGGGGCACAGGGCACACAGATACTTACTTAGATCTCAGTTCTCTGCCAGTGATGTGCAGTCGGGTTTCCAACAAGTTTTTCCTATCCTAAAATAAGACAGACAAAATCCAGTTGAATGTGACACTTTTGGGAGCTGTTATTCTGCCCATAAAACCAGAACGGCTGATATCAGACGATGGAAATGGATAAGGACTGAAATGATGCCCACCTAGTGGAGAAGGTACTGAACCTACCCTGACACGTGCTGACCCTGTGACCCGGGAGTCCACAGCGGGCAGCAGTGCTGCGGCACCACAGGCAGGGCGTCAGCTTCTGGGGGGCAGTCAGCTGCTCCGGCGGGTTAGTCACCTGTCTACTCAAGGGAGCTGGCCTCTGCTCCACGAGGCCCTAGCCCACTACCTCCCGCACTAAGGCCCTCAGTGAGCAAGAGACAGTCCCTTCACCACCCCCACCGCACCCACTGAGGAAGGAGCGGCAAGACATGATTTTGGTACCTTTCTTTCTCCGTGGCTGCGCTTAAGAAAAATGTGTGGGATCACTAGGGACCATGAGACCACGCAAATCATCTGCTCGGATTCCATACTCACCAATCAGCTTTCTGACTGGTGGTCTGGTTTCCCAGGTACTTGATACTAGCAAAGAGGAGTCCTGTATATGTAAGGTCCTTTAAATTCATGAACTGGCATTCTGAGATAGATACATACATGCTTTTCTTTTATTCATAAAGCTCTTTATTTTTCCTAGGAATTTTTAACAGCTTTATAAAGATGGAATTTATACACCTTAAAGTTACCTGTTTAAAATGTAAGAGTCAATGGTTTCTAATGTATTTACAGTGTCATACAACCATTAGCATAATCAAATCTCAGAACGTTTTCACGACCTCCCCCGCAACCAAACATATCCACACCTTCTATTCCCCCTCCCTCCTCCCCGACCCCTACCCATGAATCAACCATGAATCTATTTGCTCTCTATGGATTCGCCTAGTCTAGATATTTCATATTAAGTGGAACCATACTATGCGGCCTTCTGTGTCTCATTTCTTTCACGTTTTTGAGGTTCATTCACAGTGCGGAGTATCAGTACTTCATTCCTTTTTACGGCTGAATAATATTCACTGTCTGGGTGCCGCCCACTTACCCGCTGACAGACATATGGGTTGTTTTCACCTCAGGGCTGCTATAAACATTCAAGTTTTTGTGTAGACCTAGTTTTCATTTCTCCCGGAGTAAAGCTGCTGGGTCACATGGTAACTCTGATACACATATTTTAATTTCTTCTGAGAATAATTAACATTGATCAGTCCTAAGAGGCCAGCACCCTCTGTGTGGCCTGCCTCAGTAACATTTCTGGACTTCAGCTACCGAGGACGTGGCCCTGACACAAGGTGGCCCAGGTCACTGTGGCCCTGCTTGGGCACTCAGCTGACCACCCTCTGACCTCCACCAGCATAGGGAAAAAGACGAATTCCTTTGTGACACGTCCTACTGCACACAGTTTTGGGAAACCTGAAATCACCTTTTATTCCCTATTTCTGCTGAATGTTCATTCAAATTCGAGAAAAGGTAAGACTGCAATGCACAGCTCTGTGAAGTCTGGAGGTCAGACCACCTTGTAAATGTTCCAGCTTAAGAATCCATAAAATTAACTTATAAGTTCATAAATATTCAACATGTAAAATAACTTAAAAGAATTTTACCTTTGGATTGTAACTTCAAAAAGAACCCACAATTTATCTGATCACATCACTAAATTAACTAAGCACTAGTAACTGTAAATTTGGTGAAGTTACTCACTCTTTTTAATCGCGAGGGTAAAAAGACTTCAATTGTAGCAATTCCTGTGGTTTTATAGTGTTCATTTCCTGTGCCACGCTCGATTGCTTTGCAACGTATTTCTTCTATTATCTTTTCTACTTCATTTTCACAACATTCTAGCTTGTCAGAGTACTTCTTAGCAAGGTCCTATGAAGAAAAATTTAAAAACATCAATATAGAAGCAAAATACAGACCAGTGCTTGCAAGACTCTAAGGCAAAAAACCCTGATGGGGTGGTGATCACCCACATTATCGTGAAATCTAGACTGTGGCTTGACACCTTGAGAGGTGTAGAGTTTAAAGAGGATCCAGGAGAAAATAAAACCTATAAAGGACAGGAAAACAGGCCCAACAGAGAAAGTGAAACAACTGGGATTACTCTGGGGGAAAAGAAAGGTGGGCTATGACTTACGTGTTTGCAGTATATACAAAATTATTTTAAAGAATAGTGAACTGTTCAACACCCCTACAGGGTGGTGGCAAAAAACAAAAACCAAAAAACAAAAAAACACCAGAGAAAACATTCTAATTTTTCTAACTCGTGAGAACAAGTCAGGCTAGATGATGGTGGAAGTAAATATTTATAATAGAGGAGATGTTCATGATATATATAAAGTTACAAAGCAGATCAGAGTACTTTATTTTTAAAATGATATGATATTTTTAAAAAATAATCAATCACACATGAAAAGACTGAAAGAATACACCAAAAATACAAAATATGCATTTTTAAAAAGCCTTGTATCTTTTCATTAAGTATATAGTATTTTTTTAAACCCAAAAGTACATATTACTTTTATTTCCAGAAAACAAAAAAGTTTTTCAATAAAATACTTAAAAAAAACTTTCTATAATTCTCTAGGAAACACAGTTACCTAGTGAAGATTTTTTTATCCCCTCTCCTGACACCAACCAATTCTGATACCAACTGGATGTGCTACAACTCAGTTCAATTCTGCTACTAACGATCTGGAGTTAGCACATTTCAGGGACCAGATACCAGGTCCCTGAGTTATTCACACTTCCGTCTGACTTGGTTATAAAGTTGAGGATTCCTATAACCCCCGCCCCTCAGGTACAGGAATTTGCTAGAACAACTCAACAGAACTCAGAAAAATGCTCTTCTAATTGTTCATTATAAAGGACACAAGTGAACACCTAGATAAAGAGGTATGTATGGCCAAGTCTGGAAGGGTCCAGAGGGCAGGAGCTTCTGCCCCTGTGGAGCTGGGGTATGCCACTCTGGTGCATGGCTGCGTCTGCCAATCTGGAAGCTCCCGATAGCCATCATTTAAGGGTGTTTATGGAGGTTCCATTACGTAGGCATGACTGATTAAGTCACTGACCACTGGTAAGTAACTCAATCTCCAGCCCTCTGCCCTTCCCAGAGATTGGTTAGAAGCTTGGAACTTTCAGCCCTATCCTCCAAAGTTTGGTCTTTTAGGCAACCAGCCCCATCCTGAAGCGATCTCTGAGAGCTGCCTCATTAGGACAAAAGATGATTCTATCAACTTGCCACTCAGGAAGTTCCAAGGGTTTTAGGAGCCAGGAACTGGGGACAAAAAATAGCTTTATTATCCCACACCTAGCTTCTGAGCCAAGAGATTATAACCAGCAAATTAAGAAGAAAGGTCACAAGGTGGGTTGCAAAAACAAAAAGTGAGTCTTGTCAGGAACGGGAGAGACAGGAAAACTCTGCAGCTGATACAGCTGTCACCTCCCAGGTGTATCACTATGTCAAAACACGAGACAATCTGATGCCCTCGTGACAATCCTTAGTCCCTGATAAATGTTATACCATTTTATCTCAGTATACTCAGACTGAGAAAGCAGAGAAGTAGATTCTAGGATATTCCAATATAATAGATTTCTATCAAAAATGATTAATGTAATGTCCCTCTGCTTAGAAAGGCAGGCAAACTTCAATTTCTAGAAAACTCACTCATGTAAAATAATGCCATTTCTGACGATACCATAAAAAACTGAGATGTAATTACTAGGAAAATATTTTTGGAAAAATGAAGAGATAGCTGTTGTGTACACAAAGCTGGGGGAGGGCAGCAACTGTTTTATAGCAGACCACCCTAGCAAGGAGGGCTGAGAGCTGACCAGGATGCTAACCTTGAACATGTAACATACTAACCATCTGGCATTGGTACTGCTCCACCAGCAGGAACACCCTGATTAATAATTTTATGTAACACTGTGAAGGTATCAGAAATGGTATATGCCAAAATGATCAGGTAACATTCTCATGTGAATAAAATCTTATTAAACAAAAATAAGCTTGCCAACTCCTAGTAAAATGTGAGAACCTACTTATCACTAATGTTTCAGGTTATGCCAAAAGTTTACATGATTGTGCCTGGCAATTTCTGGTGACTTCTCCTTATTTTCCAAGGAGACTTATAACACTGCTAGTTATTAATGTCTTAAAGGAAAAATACCTTCAGTGCCAAACCAACTTCTTTATTTTCATTTGTATATGGAGGTTTCCAAAGTTGAATTCTGTCTTCCCTTAAAAACTGAGTCAATTTTGCTTGGAGATACTTCTTTTGTGCCATCCTTGAAAGCAAAACAGTACATCAATGATAGCCCATGCCACATTTCAAAGAGTTTTACAACTCGCCTAACACACTGATGTATTTTGTAGAGTAAGCAGAGCTCTCCTCCACTCCTCCTTCTCTAGTTTAATCTAAATTACTTTTAGATTGGGTTTTATCCAGCTCCAGACTTCTCTAAAAGATACATATTTCATATAGACTGAAACATATTATACATCCAATTATATATATCACATAAAATATGTCTTTCAAAGTTGCTAATAAGTACCAAAGTTTATTACTCTTTTCTATTTCTTAACGTGCTATTATTCTCTGACCTAAGAGAAAAGATAAAATAAGAGAAAGAGAAATCCCTAAAGTAGTGAACTTTTATATGCAACTCAACACAGAGCTTATCAATTCTCTTGCATGCTGGCTATTTTAACACAAAAGACCAATCACCCTGGTCAGTAAACATAAAGAAAAGCTAGCTTGAACCATGAACTATCAATAATAAGTATTCTCTATATCTGAACTTTTAAAATTAAAAATTTAGCATTTATAATACTAGAAAAGTTTTGCATGACATTTTGTGATAAAAGCAGATCTACATACACTATTCAAATCAATGATGGTTGGATTATCATTTTATAGCTGGGAAAACAGAGGCCCAAGTTTGTAAAATGACTCAGCCACGTTCACACTACTAGGCAGCACTGTAACTAGCACTGGGACTGCTGCCTGCAGCATGGGACCACTGGATCCCGCATCCCATCACAAAACCCCTTGCTGCCCCTCTGTCCTGGGTACTAACTATTCTCTCCCAAAGAAGCACACACAGCGATGGAGCCATCTATTCATCCTTCACTAGCACAGCAACTCAAAGGGCTGAGTGAGGCTGCTAGGGACATAAAACAGCTGACAGGGGAGTGCAGCCAAATCAGACAAGCAGTAAGAAAAGGAAAAGGGTATTAGCTTCTGAAGGATGAAGACAAGTACCAGAGAGTGAAAAAATATGTAACAGTTAATATAACAAAGATAAGTAACTAACTTTCTTTTTTCTATTCAGGGCCCGTATTCCACATTCCCCAAAACTCAATTCACCTGATTTTCAAATCAAGTTTGATAACAAGTGTATTCCATAAGCAAGTGTTTTAAAAGTTCAAATCTATTTTATATCAATTTGGGGACAAGAAAGAGGGTAATCAGGATGGGGGGGGAGGGTAAGGGATAAAGTAATAAATACATCAAAGAGGGAGCTGTGTGCCTCCAGGTAACCTATGAAAGAAACCCAGATTTTCAAGCACTGCTTCTCACACAGGAAACAGTACTTATGGGCATTAGCTTTTCAAACACAAATAACTTACATGACCACTACACAAAGTTAGCTCCCTACTCATAAATGTTCAGAAACTCTGACTAAAGTACTACTTGAGGAGGGGGAGGAGGAGGGGTAACTATTTCATGGGCCATTTACTGAAGCCACGCTATCTGGAAGGCTGAATGCACAGCCCTCGGCCATTCCATCCAAGTAACTACCTGACCAAAGTCTCAGACGGTTTCCTAAACTTAGTGTGTGGCCCACACTCCACCCACCAGCAAATAAATAGCTAGGAGGGTCTATGTCCCACCACTTAATGTTTGAAAAAAAGATTAAACCACAGTCTTGAAACTTAACAAAACTTCAGTTACAGACAAAAAAAATTGGCGAGGATACACACTTTAAATCAAATCAGAAGGGGAAAAGGTTTAATAAATCAATTTTCGATTTTAATCGGATAACTGAAAGGTTCATGCGTGCCATACAATGTTTAGCATCACAGCTCCCCCTTCTCCCCAAAGCAGAAATTCATTAATCCTACTGCTCTAAACTGAAAGTGAAAGGGTATAAACGACTCCTTTAAAATTTCGCTTTCACTTTTGTAAAGACTCGATCAACGCTACTTTTATCCAGGGCCTTTCAAATATATACATATATATTCAAAATACGTGAAATTCTCTTAGGCAGACTAATACAAGAATCTTGTACTAAAACATAAGTGTCTGGGAAGGAGCTGAGAAATACAGAATCAGACCGTCAAGGCTGGAGAAAATAAACAGTGATTTCTCATTAAACAGCAAAGAAAATCTGTCTTTGATTGCAAATAAATCCCAAATGGCATATCTGGAATAACAATGTTATGATTCAAGTTTTCTGTATGGCTAATTAGATTAATTTTAATATATACACAAATTTTTCTGTCTCTCCTCAAAAACAATATTCAATGTTTTTAAAAAATACCCACCACCCCCGCCCAGCCCAGCGCAAACCTAGGGCCCGGCGAACGGCCGGCGCGTGCCGAAGTCCCGGCCCGCCGCCCCGGTCCCGGCCGAGCCTCCCCTCAGGGCGCCCATCGCCCGCCGCTGCGGTCGCGCCCGACCCGCGCGGGGTGGCGTCCGGGTCGCGCCGGAAGATCCAGGGGGCCGAGCCGCGCCGCTAAGACCCGGGTTAGGAACTGAACGCTCCGCCACTGCCTCCTCACCTGCGCCACCGCCGCGCCAGCCCCGACCCGCCGAGTGCCCGGATGCGGCGGCAGCCGCCGTTTATTTTCTTTCCGGGTGAGACCGGCCCCGCCCCCGCCGCCGCGGCCCCGCCCCGCCCTGCCCCCGCGCGGCCCTGAAGGAGGGTTGTGGGCGGGACCAAGAAGAGAGCTGGCGGGGTGTGGATATATGGTCGGGGGAAAGCGGGGCGGGTGAGGGGCGGGGCCTTACGGACGAGGGCGGGGCTGGTGATGAGGGGCGTGGCCAGGAGGGAGGATAAGCTGAGCGAAGACCACCCCGTAGCCTGGGACTTATGAGGGATGTGGGTGGGCCTGGCGGGAGGACCCTGGCACGGGGCTGCAGAAGGATTCGGCCGGGAACTGTGAAGACCGCCGGCCCGGCCCAGTTTGCCAAAATTCAGAGGAAACTGAGCCCGGCTTCGTTTCTCCAAAAGCCTCGAAAGAGGCCAGAGCACCTTGCAGGAAGCCACAAGTGCCTCGGAAGGGAGGGTCTGGACCTTCCACAGCCCGGTCGGCCTCAGCCCCCGCCCCGCCCTCGGCTCTAGGCCCGACCAAATGTGTTGTCCTCACTGCGCGTCCGGCTGTTCCTCAGCCCTCCATCACCCCACTACGCCTCCCCTCGGTGAAATTAGGTTGCTTCTTCCGAACTTCCCGGCCCCGTGCCCTCGCGCTTCTCTCCTTGACGCTGGCCCTACTAACCGGGTCTCCACACACTATTAACGGCGAGGTCTGTGAAGGTCCGCCTGCCTCTGAAGCACTCTGCCCTCTTATGTGGTAAATACAAAAAAGCCTATGGCCTGGGCTATGTCGTATGTCTAGGTGGGTAAATAAGACAAGTGTGCCTAAAAACTAAGGGCAATTTGTGAAATGCTCTACCACCGGGCACAGAGCTCGGGTGGTTGAGCACAGGTCCTGGCAGAGCTTTGAGACATGGTTAGACTGGTCTTTCATAGGACTCGGGAATTGACCCCATCTCAGACCCCAGAAAGTTTGCTCGGATAAGGCTGTTGGCCCGTCCATTCCAAATCCCAAAGCCCATTCGCGGACCTGCTCAAGCACTGTCGTGGGGCAGAGCTTAAGAGCAGGGGTCCTGCACGCAGGCAGCCGCTCCAGGCCGGGATATCTGGGCAACTACCTAGCCCTGCCTCAACCAGGATAATAATACCACTGCCCACCAGGGCACGGTGGACAGAATCTTACACTAGGATCTGTCCCTCTCACTACACTGGGACAACCCCAGGGACACGATTAGCCCCAGCAGTACATTTCCCAAAATGGATGTATTAGGTCTAGAATAACACCAGGAGCCTCAGATGAAAGGGGCTTTGCACTCGCTCTGATAC
The DNA here is from genome assembly GCF_036321535.1 of Camelus dromedarius. Classification (NCBI taxonomy): domain Eukaryota; kingdom Metazoa; phylum Chordata; class Mammalia; order Artiodactyla; family Camelidae; genus Camelus; species Camelus dromedarius. The sequence continues at coordinate 4,975,939 of NC_087442.1, forward strand.
CCTCCAGCAGGAGAATGTGGCAGGACCCCTCCTCCTGGTGCCCTTCCACTCTCTAGGGGGAAGCCTTGGTGGGATGAGCACCAAAATCCGTTTTAGAGAAGAGAAGCATGTCCCCAAAGGTGTCCTGTGTGCCTGTGTTCCTGGCCCCCACCAGGAGAACTCTGCACATACCAGGCAAGCAACTTCTGTTCCCCTTTTTACCTCTGCTGACTTGCAGGTGTTGCCCAGGAGCCTAGTTGCGCATAGGAAGCTGGCAGATTTCTGTGTCTTTCCAAATAAGAGTCTTCCAGCTCCGTAGCCTCCTTTGAGTACAGAAAACACTTAGAAAATCTTTGAAGTTAAAGTTCTTTACCTTGGGCCAAATCTACTTCTAAGCCAAGGCAAAAGACAAGTGGCAAAATAGGGGAAAATATTGCCAATTCCCCCCAAAGACAAATCTCTTTAGTATATAAGGAACTCTTACAATTCGATATGGAGAAGACCAAAATAGAAAACTGGGCAAAGGCTACAAAAATATGATTCACTGAAAAAAAAACTATAAATGTAAGCAGCTCTTTGCAGGAAACCGCCCTCGGCAGGAAATCCCTTTTTGACTTGTCACTAACCTTAAACCAGGCGCCCCCACGCCCTACTCCTCTGTGGCCCAAGCACAACTTTCACATCTTTTTTATCACACAATACGTAGCTTAACCTGTTGGTTCTTTCCATAGATCAAAAAAGTAGGAGTGAAGAATAAGTAACTGACAGATGACCAGATCTCTTCCCGAGTGTAATCCTTCAGTAATCTCAAGAACAAAATGAGTGAACAAGACAGCATCCAAAGTGATCATGACACAGTGGAGGGTGGCAATGACTCTGAACCCCCATTTCAACCATTACTCACCATGTTTTTTAATCTTCTTATTTAATTTATTTTTTAATTTTTTTAATGGAGGTACTGGGGATTGGACCCCGGACCTCCTATATGCTAAGTATGTGCTCTGCCACTGAGCTATACCCTCCCTTCTCAATGATGAACTGAGATCATTTTACCTTTTCCCTTTAAAACTTTCATGGCTGAGCAGAATCTTTGGAGATGGTTTTTGGGAGACACTGAGTCCACCATCTCCCAAGATTGCCGGCATTCTGATTGAAAGCAAGTTTCTTTTCTACCAACATTTGTCTCTCTTGAGTATTGATTTTTGAATGGCGAGCAGCTGGACCCAAGTTCAGTGACAAAAATGGTTCATAAACATACAAAAAATTACTAACCTTATGCATGATGAGATACTAAATATAGATTAAAACTACACCAAAACACCACTTTTTACCTCTCAGCCTGAAAAAAGTTGATCCATTGCTATGAAGGCAAGGTTATGTAGACTGAGCACCCTTGTACCTTACATGTGGGAGGTTAAGTTGGTGCCACTCCTAGAGAGCAGTATAGCAGTATCTATCAAAATGAAAATACATATGCTCTTTGACCCAGTAATTCAACTTTTATTATTCTCACCGTATTTTATAACCTGCCTCCTTTCTCTTACTCCTAATACTGACATTTAGTGGCTTAGAGTGCAATGTTTTGAGATGAAGATTTCTTCTTAATTTGTGTTTGTGTTTTGGTTGCTACGGGTTTTGTGGTGATAAAGAATCATAGAATTTCTGCCTAACTGATTTTATTTCTGATGGAGTAAAACCAGAAAATTCTTAAACATCCATTGCATGATGGTGAAATTTAACACTGAATGTTATCAATTCTTACTAGAAAAATGAAAGGAAGTGGGAAGTGTGGGCAATTCAGCTTTATTTATTGCTGCTTGGATCAGAACAATATACATGCATTGGGTTAAGTTGTGTGGTAAACTAATTTTTTTATAGTTGGGGAAATGGATTTAAAAAGAAATCAATTTCTTTCTTGCTTTCCCTATTTATAATTGGGAATTTCTGGGGAACGGTTATAAACTGGAAAGTTCGGGGAATTTGAATGATGACTCACATTCTCAGGCTGGTAGGTTTTCATCTTTACTGATATTTGGAGACATGGTCATTTTATTCAGCATCTTGGCTGAGTGAGAACATGGAAGAAACAGGAAACAAGCAGATGGAGAGGGAGCTTTGTTCCCATCAGACTGAGAATACAAAATTTCAGTCACACTTGAAGATGGTGGAAGCTGAAAGAAGTTATGAAAAGATCAGATAAGAGAGTTACTCTGATTCTCAGGAAACATGGGCTGGGAGGGTGGATCTCAGGTACTTGGCTGGCTCACCTGTGCCTCGGGTAGAATCATTCTAGGAGCATGTGGTCCTCATGTTTTGTATCCTGGTCTCAAATATTTAACATAAATATTCTATCTGTTGCCCAAAAGACGCACAGGCAATGTGCTAACTTTGAAAAGAAAAGAAAAAAAAATAAGGTTGGGATAATGAAGTAAATAAAACTGTGGTATTAATTCTGTTGGACTAAGGTCCAGATAATCTATCTGTGTTCTATTGTTTAACCCATTTTTAGTGCTGAAAAGAGTTCTATATATAATATTAGTATTGTGATTTTGAATTTAAGGGTGGGTGAAAACTAAGTTGAACATGGAGGTAAGAAAGTAGCTAACCATCACTGCAGGCTTATGGTTTGAGAAACTTCTATGGAACGCTAGAATGATTTACTGTTTTTCTAACTTAATTCTAGATAACTTATAAGTTGTGTATTATACAGGACAATAAAATGATAAAGTCAGAAATTTTCACAATCCCTGTTTTCTAAGTAAAACCTATTGCCTCAAACTTTGGGGAATGTTTAATTCAACAGGTTATTTTCTTTCATCACATTAAAGATGCCATTCCACTGTTTTCTGGCTTTATGGCTTCTGAAGTCAGCTGACAATCTTCGAAGGTAATGTGTTTATATATATTCTTCTAGACCCTCAAGGTTTTATCTTTATCTCTCGTTTTCAGCAATCCTGTTGTGATGTGCTGGGTGTAGCTGGCTTTGTTTATCTTGCTTAAGAGTCATAGCACGTCTTGAATCTATGATTTGATGACTCTCATCAGTTTTGGGAAACTCTTGGCTGTTATCTGCTCCAGTATTGCCCCATTCTCTCCCTTTTTCTGGGAAACCGATTACACATATGTTTCATCTTTTCACAGCCTCTCACAAGTCTCTGATGCTTGTTTGCGTATTTTTCCGTTCTTTCCTTCTGTGCTTCAGTTTGGATGTTGATTTGTCCCCAGTTCACTAATCCTGTCTTCTGTGTCTAATATACTGAGTTCGTAATTTTATTTATTATACTTTTTAGCTCTGTGGTTTCCATTTGATTTATTTTTCCAGATTTCAATACTCAAGTAAAATTCTCCCCCTTTTCCTCTATTTTCTTGAACATGTTAATCATAGTCATTTTGAAGTCAGGTAACTTTAATATCTGGCTTAAGGGTGGCTCTGTTTCTATTGTCTTTTTTTCTTATTTTTCATATATCTAGTCATTTTTTATTAGATGCCAAATTTTGCTTATAAAAAGTCTTCAAATGTTATCCTTCAGGGATGGTTTACCCTTTCCTCCACTAGGCCAAGGAGCAGAGAAGCCACTCTCCTGGATCTGACCAGGGACTGCACTGCATCAGGGCTGGGCCGAGGTTCTGGTAGGGCTCAGTCTATCCCATCTCTCCAACTTCCACCTGGGAGCCTGGGGTATTCTCTGCAGGACCCACCCCATCACCACCCCAACGGGTCACAAACACAAATCTTCATCTTGCATGTTTATCAAAAGCTTCCTCTGCTTTTCAGAGTCTTCCCACTTAAGTTTCAGTTTCTTGAAATACAGAGTTGCTCAGAATTTGACACATGTCCTTGGAGTTCCCCACTTAGTCTCTGCCAAAAGATCTGCCGTGTCTGTCCCCAGCAGTGGCCTTCTGTGGGTTCAAAATCTGGATTCTCAGCTTCGTGCCTACGTCTGCCTGTAGGACTGGCAGAGTCCCTCCAGGTCAAAGTGGCCGCAGGCATTAGCTCACCCTCTGGACTTCTCCGCTGTCCGAAGTCTTAACTCCTCCAGTTCCTGTTGCCTCCGCAGCTCTTCACTGCTTTCAGAGAGGATTCCTGACATTTCTTCCTGGCTATTCTGGTTGTTGTTAGTGGGAACCTTGGTCTGCTGCAGGCTAGCTCTCCATCACCCCTGGGAGTGGACGTTCAGTTTCTTGACAGACCACATGGTAAATTAAAAAAGTAAAAGTGAAACTAATTATCTTTGTTAATCATTTCAGAGAAAGACCTCGGAAAAGCTGTCCAAACGGACAGTCTGCCATCCCTCTGCTTTGCTGCAATTATTTAATATCCCCCGCAGCTCCCTAAGGCTTACAGTTCTTGACCTTTTACCAATAACTGATTGCTGAACACATACGGTTGAGTTTATACAAGTTAATTTTTTACGCATGTGTCTCTAATAAGGAAAAACTGGAACTAAACTAAATGTCCATCAATAAAGACAAAGTCACATGAATGATAGTCTGTGCTGACTGTGGAACACTACGCAGGCACTAAGAACGGGGTGGATCTAAGCAGTTACATGGGCAGCTGTGCAGCTGTAAGAAGCGAGTTATAGAACCATGTGTCTGTGTACACAGTGAGCTTACCTACAAAACAGAGACAGACTCACAGACGTAGAGAACAAACATAGGGTTACCAACGGGTAAACGGGGTGGGAAGGGATAAACTGGCAGTTCAAGATTTGCAGATACAAACGACTACATATAAAATAGATAAACAACAAGTTTCTACTGTATAACACAGGGAACTATGTTCAATACCTTTTAGTAACCTATAATGAAAAAGAATATAAAAACGAATATATGTATGTACATGCATGACTGAAACATTATGCTGCACACCAGAAATTGACACAAGATTGCAAACTGACTAGACTTCAATTTAAAAAATTGAAAAAAAAAGTTTAGCACAGTCCCATGAACAACCTGGTGGATGTGGGTATTTGCATTTATAGATGCACGTATATTTATCTCTAAGAACACGGAGAACAGGGACTTTCACTTTTCCTCTTTATACTTCAAAATGGTTTTATTTTGACAACAAGCAAGTATCACTTCTTTGAGGGGAGAGAGATTATCTTACATTTCTGTTTCTCTCACCAGTGCCAAGTACATTGATGGACACAGAGGATGCTTAGTAAATATTGATTAATTTACAATAATTTTCCAGGAACACTTATTAGCAGTTTCTGTCCTCTGATTCCTCCATAAGTTTCAAGATGAATCTATTTCTGACACACTACCGGATCACAGAAATACCCAGTGTCTTTCCTGGAAACCACACAGGCCCTTCCCATAATATGCAGACAATGGCAGACAGGAAGGGCCCACGTCTCCTGGAGAGGGCCTGACCGAGAGGGACAGCCCCTTAGTCCAGAGAGGCTGCAACGTGGCAGATGAGCAGGTGAGCTAGGCGGGAGAGGCCACCAGCCCAGAAAGATTGGTGGAAGAGGGCAAGTCCTGGGGTTTTCAGAGGACAGAGAGGGTCACCCTGGACTACAGCCATAGAAGTTAGACTTCATATTCTAGGGGATCTGAAAGTTTATTTTGTTTTGTTTGCCAAAGAATGGCAAGATAGGAGAAGCGTAAGTAAGACCATTTTGATGACCACGTGCAGAAAGGACTAGAGAGAGGGGTCTGGGGTCACTGCAATGATTCAGGTAGAGAGAGATGCAGACCTGGTTTAGAGTAGTGAATGGAGAGATAGAAATGGATGCAAATGCTTTGAATGGGGAAATAACGTGGTATTTGACAGCTACCTGGATGAAGGATAAAGGAGCAAGTCAAGTTTCACCTACTTAAAACTTTTGCCCTAGTGTAATTTCACGTGTAGGCCGTGTAACTGAAGTCATGACGCGGACTGCAGGCTCTTACCCAGTCCCATGGCTTCAGTTAGCTCGACATTGATGACTCCTGTGCAGGGTTGTTAGTTGCAGAGCATAAAATCGATTCTCAGAATATTCTAGGAGGAGGTTTGTTACAGTGTATTTAGTAGCTCTTCGAACCTTCAAGAGGGTCAAAGAACAAGGCTTGGATGCAGAACAGCATCAGGAAAAAGCAGTCTGGGACAACACAAACAGGGACAGTGCCCAGCCGCACCATGGAATTGTCCCACTAGGAATGCCCCTACCAGTGCCACCTGCCACTTAACCTCTGCAGCACTGGACAGCACAAATGCCACCACAGTCACCCAGAAGACCCCCATGTGTGTGCTGCCCTGCCCAAAGATTTAGTCGCCCCGTGCACACTGCCACCTTGTGCGGGTTACTGCCCATCTCCCAGGGATGCGTCTGCGTATGGGCCCCGGGTCACGTGCAGACACCCTAGCTGCAAGAGAGTCAAGAAGATGCCATCTTTCATTTCCAGCCTCCGTATCCTGAGCAGACCAGCTAAGAGGGTGGTTGGGGAAGGAGGAAGCGATGCTTGAGCAGAGGTCTGAAGAATGAGCAGAGATTAACCAGGCCGAGAAGGCGTTGCATTCCAGACAGTATTACCAAGGAAGGGTACAGAAAGCCAAACTCTCATAGTGGGTTTTGGGGAAGTAAGCATTTATTTGCAGGGCACCATGCTCAAAAGACCCAAACTCCCTGATGGCTTTCAAGCAAGTGTGTTTTTTTTAATGTTTCTTTTTTGTGTGTTGGGGGGAGGTAATTAAGTTTGTTTATTTATTTAATAGAGGTACAGGGAATTGAACCCAGGACCTCCTGCATGCCTAGCATGTACTCTACCACTGAGCTATACACTCCCCTCCACTAGGCAAGTGTTTTTAAAGCCAGTGTTAGGGACGAGGGTTGTAGCATGTGTGATCAGCTCGTGGACCTTCTTCTGATTGGTTGGTGGTAAGGTAATAAGGTGATGTTTCAGGAATCTCAATCATCAACCAGTTCCAACCAGTTTGGGGTCTACTTACCTGCAGCCAGCATGTAGTCACCATCCTGCACTGGGTGCGGGGTCTTAGTTTCTGCAGAACAACTCAAAGATACGCATCAGATTGTTATCTGTGTCCCTTCAGAAGGACCTAGGAGTCCTGTGACTCTAGTGTCCTGGTCATTAGCTGCTTGAGAATGCTCTTTGGAACTTGGGGAAGGCCAGGGAGACTGAAAACTTTTTTTTCTATAAATAAAAAATGGGGGACATAGAAGGGCTTTTGTACCTGGGAAGACACTGCAGGGTCCTGCTTGGTTTCAATCCCCCCTTTTCTTTGATACTCCTCTCTCCTGCAAAGGGGAAGATGGGTGGGACAAGGAAGGGAATAAAGTTTGGGATAGAGAGATTCGTCATAAACTCAGTAAGGGAACTCAGTTTTAGGAGGACTCCGTTTCAACAAGGGGGTTATCCTGTGTCAGGAGGGAGCTCCGTGACTAAGACAGTGAGGTCAGAGGAGGACAGAACAAAGGGAACGTGGAGATGCCGGACAAGGTTGGAGGGACATACCAAGCTTTGTGGGGCGCGGCAAGGACTGCTTTCTGGGAGCAAGAATCCGCTAAGATGATGAGAACCACTGGGTGTGGTAGGAAAGTGGAAAATCAGTCCAAACCAAGAAATAGCCAGAGATCAGAACTTCCAGGGCTCATGCTGGATGGGCTACAGGAAGTGGGCAGGAAGGAGGGACCAAGATTGCGCCCACGTTTCTGGCTGGGTGGACAGCAGTGCCATTCACTGAGAGGGAGGCCCTAGAGGAGAACTGGCCTGTTTCATTTTTGGGTTTTGGAGGGAGAGGCTTGAAAGAACTCAAAAGTTCAGTTTCGGAAATACTCAATTTAAGTTTAGAGTTGTATTTGAGACAGGTGAGAGGGATGTCTGGGACGAATAGGAATAAAAGACAAAAGATGTTGGTTAGAGATGTGACTCTCTGAGACACCTTTGCTAGTGCCCAGAAGTGGAGGATGCCTAGCATGGTGTGGATGTGTGGGGAAGCATAGGGCTCAGAGAAGAGAGTGCGGAGAGATGCAACACGGTGTGCAGGACTCGCCAGAGGTTCAGAGCTCTGACAACCACGGGGCCACTTTTTGTAGAAATAAAGAGAATGAGTTTGGGAAACTGCTCCAGCAAGTGTACCAGCCTGAATGGTTATCAACTGAGAACGAGAAAACATTCATAAGCGCTGAGCAGAAGCTAACTGACAGAACGAGGGTGTGTGGAGGAAGCACAGGGTGTCAAAATGGAAATGAGATTTGGCTGAAAGCCAGATGCCTGCACAGACATCCCCAGGAACCCACAGGCACAAGGTGCTTTGGTGACCGCTGAGCTTAGCCTTACCTGGAAAGGTGGGCTTGAGCACTTTGTCAGTTTTTTTTCTATGCATGATGTGAAGTTAATCAGTCTGCAGCACACACTGACTGTATGGTAGGAAGTATTTCCACCTCACGGTGGAGGAGAGCCACAAGCTGCCAGCATCAGTGCCCAGGGAAGACGATATTGATGCCTCGGGACCACACAGAATCGAGGGAGGACGCAAGAACTGATTGTATCGCCAGCTGATAGATCATTAAAAATCATTGCTCATGATGCCTCACTGCATGATTTCTGGCATATAACTCCTTCTGAAAACTTTCATGGCATTGCTGCAAAAAGCCCCTTCCTTTTCTTTCTATTTATCTATGTGGGAGTTTCTCAGTACCAGCATCTATAACAATAGAAAAAGGAACTGATTTGATGTGAATGTATCTTATTCCAGTAGAGAGATAACAAACTGATTGGAAGATTAAAAGCAATCGGGGTAACTTTGAAGACAGCATGCTGCCAAACTTTGGACCCATCCCGAGTTTAAGGCTCCCTCCTGTGGTGAGATTCAGAATTTGTCCCTGTCAGAGCTCAGGAGAAGCGTGGAGGAGCTAAGTGTCACATTCTGCAAGCCACACCCTCCGTGGTGTGTTTCCTTCAGTGGGGAGGGTATAGCTCAGTGGTAGAGCGAGTGCATGCACGAGTTCCTGGGTTCAATCCCTAGTATCTCCGTTAAAGATAAATAAATAAACAAATCTAATTTCCTATCCCCACTAAAAGAAAAAAAAAAGATCCTAAGAGAGCTCACTCAAGCTAGGGGAGGCACCTACTCACTAATGCACAGGGCTGTTCTTTAAAAAAAAGTTTCCTTCAGTTTCGGTACTGTGGATTTATCGCATCTCAGCTCCCAACCTCCCTTCATTGTCTTTTCTAAAATTAATTCAGCTGGACCCTGGAAATGTTTGTTCGCCAGCTGCTGTGTGTTAAGCTTCGCCAGGAGGGGGCGCTGCAGGGACACTGGAGGAGAAAGGGGTTTCTCTTCCTGGTTCAGGTGCCTTCCTGTTGGCGACTCCTGCCGCACAAGAAGCTCCTCCAGGACCGGGCTCCTGCAAGACCCGCGGCTTCTGCAGGGTCCGACGTCTCCAGCAGCCAAGGCAGCACTTAACTCCGATGATTCCCAGCACCCAGGAGCTCCCTCGGCACCCCCAGGGACAGCTTCACGGGGAGGGCACTGTCCTGTGAACAGCTCCCCCTGGCATTTTCTCCTGTGCCTTTGGGGCAAGTTCTAAGGCATGACACTTCCCCCTAGATGGTTCCTCTGGGCCCCCAGGGACAGATTTCCAGCGAGGTCCGCCGACCTGGCACCTCGGTGACTCCTCTGCCGTGCAGCTAGCCGAGCTCTCTCCAATAACGTCGGATCTCAGCCCCGCAGAGGGACCTCTCCCGTGGGGGCTCTGTCTCACCGGGTGTGATGGCCACTCCCTGTATCTGCTGTACCTGCATTCTTCAAGTAAGAATCTTCTTTCTAGCCAATCCCTTATTACTCTGATTCTCTGTTAAAGTTAATTCTTCAAAAAAATTTTTTTAAATTGAAGTATAGTTGATATACAATATTATAAGTTACAGGGGTACAGTATAGTGAGTCACAATTTTTAAAGATTACACTCCACTTATAGTTATTATAAAATAGTGGCTATATTCCCTGTGTTGTACAATATACTCCCGTGGCTTATTTTATACATAATAGTTTGTACCTCTTAATCCCCTACCGCTAATCTTCCTCCTCCTCCTCCTCCCCTCTCCCTGCTGGTAACCGCTGGTGTGTTCTCTATATCTGTGGATTTGTTTCTGTTTTGTTATAGACACTAGTTTGTTGTATTTTTTAGGTTCCGCATATAAGTGACATCATATGGTGTTTGTCTTTCTCTGACTTGTTTCACTTAGCATAATATCCTCCAAGTCCATCCATGTTGTTGCAAGTGGCAAATTTTCATTCTTCTTTATGGCTGAGTAGTATTCCATTGTGTGATATCTCATTGTGGTTTTAATTTGCATTTCCCTGATGATTAGTGATGAGCATCTTTTCATATGTCTGTGGTCATCTGCATGTTCTCTTTGGAGAAATGTCTATTCAGGTCTTCTGCTCATTTTTTGATTGGGTTGTTTGTCTTTCTGATGTTGAGTTGTATGATCTGTTGGTATATTTTGGATATTAACCTCTTATCAGTCACATCATTTGCAAATATTTTCTCCCAGTCCGTAGGTTGTCTTTTCATCTTGTCAATGGTTTCCTTTGCTATGCAAAAGCTTTTAAGTTAAATTAGGTCCCATTTGTTTATTTTTGTTTTTATTTCCTTTGCTTTAGGAGACAGATAAACAAAAATATTGTTATGATTTCTGTCAAAGAGTGTTCTGTCTATGTTTTTTGCTAGGAGTTTTATGGTTTCTGGTCTTAGACCTATTTTGACTTTGTTTTTTGTATACAGTGTAAGTAAAGTTAATTCTTTATGTTAAACTTTCTTGTTTAAATTGCTATGTGGTTTCTGTCTCCTGATTGGACCTTGACTAATACATCTTTACAACCCATTGTTGGTAATAATTAGTGTAACTTTTAAGGATTATTTTTGCATTTAAGGAACTCAAGTTTCACAAAAGAGTTGTAAGGTTTCAGGACATTTTGAGATTTTTTGCTCAGTGACTAATCTTAAAAACCCTTTGAAAAATGACATTTATTAACCAAGGTGTCATGGGTGGCCTCCCTGAAGTGGCAATCTGTGAGTTTGATTTTGTCTTTGTCATTGTTAGCATTTCATGTCAAATTAGCAAAGAAGTTACATTCTTTTTCCAATGTGTTCATGCAGTTCATTAACTAGATTATGAAACAACCCAAAAATCTATTCATTACTTCTATTCAAAATTTATATTTTCCCCTGAATCAATTACTGCTTTTTATGTGATTGGAAAGTTTATTGTTATGATTTGCTTCTCAATGTCAAAATAATTTATATTGAGTTTATTTTCATCTTTATTGCTTTTGTTTCAGACTCCACTAATTTTAAGTTGAATTTAAAGATGCCACAATCTAGAGTCTATCAGCGCTCACTCGTTTTATTAAAATGTTCCAAAACCATTTTTGAAATTGTGGTTAAAAGGCAGTATTCCAGCTTTATCGCACACACCATTCCCAATGAGAAACGGGGAAAGGTACACGACACTGAACTTATACTCAGCTGAAGGGCTGTGCAGAGGGCGCACCCCGGCATCACCTGCTGCAGACGAGGCAGAACTTAGAATTTTCTCTGGGCTGCAGGATGGACCCTTCCTCCCCTGGACTCAGCAGCCCCCCCAGCACCTGAAGTTCTTCATCTATTTTAATATACTATCTAGGGAGATCCTTTTATCAGGCAGCAGTCACCTCCCCCCATCCCCTGCAGAAGCAGACAATGCCCGACACTCACCCTCTCAGCCCCTCTGGCAGCTGCAGGTAAAGCTTCCACCAGTCGCCACGTCCTCGCAGACCTCGTTGGGAAGCCGGTGACTGACGGAGGCCGGGGCTGTGCAGACTCATTCTGCCGCTGGTACAGCCACGTCCCGTCCCCAGAGGCAGCGGCAGGAGCACTTCTGGCTGCCAGGAACAGCAGGGTATGGGGGGTAACAGTGTGTGACTCTGAGTGAGACCATCAGGATGCTAGGACTCACTGGGCTCTCCGGGGTGCTCTCTCCCGGAACCCGGCCACCAGGCTGTGAGGACGCCTCCCCGTGTTTCCAGCCCTGGGTTGTCGAGTCGCCCCAGCCTTCGGTCTTCCCAGCGGAGACCCAGACAAGGTGGAGCAGAGACTCCTTCCCTCTCTTTGCCCCGTCTGAGTTCCTAACCCACAAAACCCAGGTGTGTAAAAAAACGATCATGTCTATCAGTCGGGTTTGACATAAGGGTGATTTTGCAGCAGCCAGACAGAGGGGAACTTGCAGCGCTGCGGGCAGGGAAGGCAAGGAGCTGCCTGAGAGCAGACATAACAGACGGCTACCCCCAGGCCCGACGCAGGGAGGTTGTATCAGTGGGGCCCTGTGGGAGCTGCAGGCAGACCAGGGACCTGAGGGACAGTCATCCTAAGGCACCGGCATGCCTGGCCTCCTCTGTCCACCCCTGAGACCCAGCAGGACAGAAAGGATGGAGATTGAGTCTGGGGGTGCAGGGGGAAGCCAGCCTGCAGGGCTGGGTGCTGAGAAGTGTGGATGTGGGAAATCTCCCGTGAGTGACCGAGATGAGGGAGGGTAAGCTCTTCCACAAGGGGAGTTTTTACCAGCAGGTGAGGAGTTGCACATTATGGGCAATCCTTGGACGAGACCCTCAGTACAGGTGATCCTGGTAGATCCCATGGAGCCGAGGCCGCCGGGCAGGAGGTGCAGTGCCCCTGGCCTCATGGTGCCTTCTGGCTGCCCTGATGACGGCTGCGCCCACACATGTCAGAGGAGGTGCATGGAATACTAAAAAATTTAAATGCTGCAATCAGGACTCTGAAAGTAATGTCGCTGGAATTATTGAGGGAAATTTACAAGTTAAATAACCTAAAAAGCTGCAAATGCAAATGACATTTAATTAGCAGGGACTCGGGGAGCCCAAGAACAACTCGTCCTTCCTGGAAAAAGAAAGCGGTCAGAGATCAGATCACAAGTCAGGAAGGAGGGGGACCTCTCCACAAACCCCACATTCCTGACACGGCGTCCTTGGACTCCAGTGGGACAGGTTCAGTGTCTGTCGTTTCTGGGTGCTGAGCACCCCACCCTGCAAATGGTAGGCTCTCCCCAGTTCTTGTGACAACCAAAAATGCCCTCCACGCTTGGCCATACCCCTAGGGCCTATGGCCAAGACCCACAGGCCCTCGTGTCATAGGTGGGAGCCTGAGTGGTGGCAGCTTCTGTGGGTCTCGCCTCTGCTTTGCGACAAAACTGGACAGAGGCCCAAACTCTCCAGGCCCTGGGCCAGGCGCCCTCCTCCACCAGCTGTGCACCCCCCGTCCCCCTGCAAGGGGTTTGCTCGGGTCTCGGCTGAGCCAGTCCGCGGGGCCTCTCCTGATGCCCTTGTGCTGGTGGCCCACGGGGTGAAAGGCTGCCCAAGGGCCACCGTCCCTTGTGCAGTCCATGGGTCGGCCACAGCCTGCTGATGCTGCCCCCTGGTGGCTGGTCTGGGAAACAGCCGTGGCAGGCAGGCAGGCAGGATAGCCAGGCAGGCAGGATAGCCAGGCAGGCAGGACAGCCTGGCAGGCAGGAGGCAGTACCCAGGTGATGCTCTTGGGTGATGAGTCCTGGGGCTGCCCTGACACAGGACCACCAACCCGAGTGGCTTAAACAACAGAGACTTATTGTCTCACAGTCTTGAGGCCAGAAGGCTGAGATCAAGGTGTCAGCAGGGCCACGCGCCCACTGAAGGCACTGGGGCAATCTGTTCCAGGCCTGCCGCTTAGCTCCTGGTGGTCCCTGGCTGTGGCAGCAGAACTCCAATCTTCAGACGCTGTCCTCTTCGTGTGCTTGTCTGTCTCCATGTCCAAGATCCCCCTTTTTATAAAGACACCTGTCATACTGGACAGGGCCCACCCTAATGACTAACTCAATCATCTGCAAAGAACCTATGTGCAAACAAGGTCACATTCCACACTCACCAGTCCTGGGGGTGAGGACTTCCGGGTCTTTGAGGAGCACACAATTCAACTCGTAACAGGTGGCATCTCTCTATGAATGTGTGTGGCCATTTCTGTGTCTGAAGCACTGGGCTGGCCACTGAGGGGTCCAGCCCTGCCTTTAAGGAGCTGACTCAACCTCAGAGGGTATGTACCACAACACCTTGCTTACCAGCAACCTTTATGCAAAACCGAGCACCTGGGTCATTTCTGAACTGAACCCTGTTTTATTCAGTTCCTCTGGGAGCTGGCTGCTCGGGGCCCTCTGGGGCAGGGGGCCTCCTGAGGACCCTGACCTGGGGACTACAGCAGTGAACACACAGAGCAGTGGTACATCATGTTGGGGCACATGTGAATGGACCTAACTTCCCTCAGCACTGACATCCTCAGCGTGAGCTGAAAACGTAGAGCCTTGAGTCACATTTTGCCACCAGCCACTTCTCTGCTCTGGTCCACTGGCCCCTCCTCCCGCAGCAGGGCACCCCATGAGGCCCCCAGGGCTGGGCAGCTGAGTGCATGTGAGCTTTGGCTGAAGGGCCACCTCTCCTGATGTGGGCACCTGGGCACCGGCAGGGAGGAAAGAGCCCTGAGCGGGGGTTCCAGAGATGGGATTCTAACCCCAGCTCTGTCTCTAATGAACACATGACCTTGGGCAGATCTGGTCCCCTGTCTGGCCTCTGCTCAGTGTCTGGGTGGCTCTAAGTTCCCTCCTGATGCCAAGACTCTGACTCCATGGGGAGGGCAGGGAGGGTTGTGGAAATCGTCCCAAGGTGACTTTATATGCCCTTCTGTTCCGAGAGGAACCTTCACCTGCTTATCGGCCTCAGCTGCCCGGGGCCTCTTTGGTGTGACTGGGCTCCGGCTGAACACAGCCAGGCCATTGTTCTCTCCGTGGAAAGTCTCAGATAAGGAGCAGGGCTCCACTACAGCCGGAGCAGGACTGGCCTCTGTGATAGGGTCCCACCTCCCCTTACCTTGATATCCCAGCCAACCTGGCCTCCTGACCCCAGGGCAAGGTCACAGGTGCACGCACATGTACACCCAGTGGGCTCAGTGCAAGCTCAGTGTTTCCCTGCTGTGGAACATCTAGCCTTCCTCTCTGCCCACCCATCCCTTACAAACCAGCCCAACTGTCACCTCCTCTGTGAAGCCTTCCTGGATACATCTTCATGCAGCCAAACAGCATCAGTTCTCCCCGCTTCAGCCATAGCACTTAGTGCCCGGACTGTGTGTTGAGGTCCGGATCATTTCTACACAATATTAAAATGCAGCTTCAAACATACAAGCCAAGAATTGTTACCAGCACATGGCTTGCTGGGGTCTTTTTCATTCGTCACATTGAGGACTTTCTAGGACTTTTCATCTGCCAACTTATGATACTCAGTTCTGGGAAACTTCCATGTATTTTTACAAACTAACTTCCATCCTATTATATTCTTTGTTCCCTATTTCCAAAACTGCAATTTGGACATTCTGGATTTATCTTCTAATTTTATGTTCTCTCCTAAATTCCCAGAATTGAAGGTCATGAAATACACACTGCAAAAGTGCCCCCAATGTCCCTACAGTGTAAAAACAGAACCCCTCCAAAGCTCATGATGAATTTTCAGGGTACTAAGGATGAAGAGAAGGCTGCAAAAACTTCCAAAAAGAAAAATAACAGATTTAAAAGCAGAGTCAAGGGTCAGAATGGCCTTAGACTTCTCATCAACACTAGGCAGTAGCCATGCCTTCAAACCACTGACAGAAAGCGATTCCCAAACATTTATATACCCAGTTCGGCTACCAAGTGTTAGGATGAACGAGACATATTCAGATCTCAATAGTTCACCTCTCACACACCCTTTTCTCAGAAAGCTACTGAAGGATGTACTCAATCAAAATGGGAGAAGAAAGCAAGAAATGAAAAGAAAGGGGATCAAGGAAATGGGCCACCGCCCAAGGGAGAGGAAGAGGGCACGTCCAGGATGCCGGCTGGGCCTCAGAAGCAGATACTGGCCCGTTTACATTGGAGCAGGGCAGGAGGCCCCAGCAAAGAGCTCTCCAACACACTGAAGTTAACAGAATATCTAACATGTATGAATTTATACAGCTTGTATATCAGTAAGAATCTGGTGATAAACTACTAATAAACCTGTGGAGCACTGTGCAGAAGACCATGCAAGGCAATTATTAAATCCAGAACAAAGAAAACATGGTGGCTGAAGGGAAAACATAATCATGGTTCACCTGTGAGTAGTCATCTAATCCATTACAGGGGAAAGTTGACCGAACCCAAAACAAGATGTACCTGGAAAAAATAGAATAAAATTAAAAATAAATTATAATTTCAAGAACTTAAAAAAAAAAGATGTACCTGGAAATAAAATAAAAAATAAATTATAGCTTCAAGAACAACAACAATAACAACAAGAGGTACCCGGAAGGTGAGGAGACAGGCAGTGGAAGGCGGTGAAGCTCTAAGCCCTATCCTCCATCGTCCGTAGGAAACAAACACCTCAAATGTTAAAGCTGAGAATGTAAATCTGTGGGTTAGCCACGTGGCGGTAAATCATAAAAGAATCCGCTGAAAGCATGGGGGAGACGCCCCGCAAGGAGAACAGGAAGTGGCGGGTGGGGGTAGGAACTGCCCTTGCCATGCCAGTCTCCTATAACTGTTTGACTTTAATCTGCGTCACGTAAAATTACAAAGGGTGAGCCCCTGAAGAGCTGACTAAACGTGGGCGTAGGCCGGGCAATTCGCCACCCCCGGGAGGTCCCCCGGTGTGTTTTGTTCACACCTCGGAGCTGCCTCCTCCAGCACCTCCGACGGGGAGTGGGGAGTGGTGTCAGAGGTGGGCCTTGGCAGGGCTTGGTTGGGTTGGGTTGGGTTGGGGTGCTGCAGGGGCTTCCGGAGGGGCCCTAGCCTGGCGTGGCGTGGGGGGCCAGCTCGGGTTGGAACGCCCCGTTTGCCGGGCAGATGCTCCTGAGAGCCCGGGGAGCATCGCAGCGTGTCGGTCTCGCGAGGGCCGCCAGGTGGCGCCAGAGCCCACGCGTCTCCACAGCCTCTTCCCCAGGCGCCCAGGTCAAACCCAGCGCGGGGAATGCAGCCAGGTCTCTGCATTGGCATCCTCCGGGGAAAATTGTTTTCAATGGAAAATTTCAAGTATATACAAAAGCCAACGGAATAGTATAACGAAAAGGCTAATCCAGTTTCTTCTATCTGTCCCACCCATGCCCCACCACCCAGTTTATTTTTAAATCCCAGACATCCAATCATTTCATTCTGTTAATGTCTCGGTAACTCTATAAAATAAGGACAGTTTATAAAGAATCATAGTCACAATATCATTACCCTACACGTTGAACAAATGCAGGTCCAGCATCAGGAATCGGAGGCCCGGGGATGGGGGCTGGAACATCCAGGATCAGGCTGAGAGAGCTGGGAGCTCCACACAGGACATGGGATGGTGGGCAGATTGCCAGGAGAGGGAACCCCTCACAGTCCCCGGTGTGGATTCCTGCAGAGCTGGGTCAGATGGACAGCGGGGGACAGGCTGGGGAGCCCTGGTCCTGCCCACACCCTCCCTACCCTGGACCACTCTCTCCTGCTCCCAGAGCCAGGTCAGCTAACAGTAAGGGAGCAGGATGGATGACTAGTCCCTTCTGGGGTCTGTCTGGCCCCATAAATTCAGTGCAGTTTGTAAGGCTTAAATCTTGTGTCCCTTTCTCTGTCCCGCTGGTCCCGTGTGCCCAATGGACTGACCAGCCCAGCTCTCCTCCAAACAGCCCCTCCTGACTCCCTCCTGGGGCTACTCCTCCCCTGGACTGACCGCAGTGGAGAACCGAGGCCTGCTCTGCTCCTTCTTTGTGTCCCACCCTTCCACATCTTCCCCATTTTAGGGCCAGTCACTCCAAGGAAACAGGAAGGGTGACAATAAGCACATGCAGGCAGGTGTCAAAGGTTGTATTTGTCCCCAGTCTCCAGTGGCACACTGCACAAAGCTCCAAGGCCAGGCTGGGGGTCACAGACCCAGGCTGATGGCCAGCTCTGCCCAGCAAGCTGGCTTGCCTTGGGCAGGCTACCTCACCTTTCCTGGGCACAAATCGTCGATGGGGTGGAGACAGTAGCATCAAGAATAGTTCTGAAGCTTGGAGGGGACAATCCTAAATGCTAGATTCAGTGTATCCCGTGGTGATGTTCTTGTTAAATCGGTCTCTCCCAGACCTCATCCTAGGCTGGCTGCTCTCGTTCCTCCTCTCGACAAGTGCCTACTGTGTGCTCGGTGCTGCAGTGAGGAAGACAGAGGCCAGGTCTGCCCTGGAGGAGCTGGGGTTCTTGAGAGGATGCAATCCAACAAGGCCCGGGTGGGTTGTGGGCGGGCAGCGCAGGGTGTTCTGGGAACTAGAGGGTCAGTTTCAGGAGAAGCAGGGCTTCCCCAGGTGAGACGATCTGGCAGGTGGCCCCAAGGTGGGCTCACCTGACCCATTCAATGCCATCCCTTCCGACAAGGAGGCCCAGCTCCACTCCCTTCTCACTTCCCTTCCTCCGCTCCTCTCTCCCCTGGCCTCAGCTGCTCTCTCCTTGCAGGCGTCCTCTGAGCCTCTGTCCCACATTATGGAAAACAGGTCCGGGAACCTGAGGATGCTTGTTGCAGCCCAGCCACCCGGAAAGGCCCTGCGTCAATCAGAAGAACCCGGATGCCCCGCCAGGACCAGCTCTGTGGGTTGGCTCACATGGTCCTGGAGGCCACAGGGCCCCCGAGGCCACAGGGCCCCCCACCCCCCACCCCGCAGCAGTGAAGATGCAGGGAGGTGGGCGGGCTGGACCCCAGGTAACCCCCACCTCCCAGCCTCCAGGAGAGTTTCTCTTCTCCCCTCCAGAGGGGCTCCCTATGCATTTTGTAGATGAGGAAACCAAGGCTCAGGAAGGTAGTTTTGTTTCCCTGGTGGCTTGCACAACAGAGACTTTTTCTCTCCCAGCTCTGGAGACCAGAGTGTGACATCCAGGTGGCAGGGCCATGCTTGTTCCCTCCAGGGCCCTAGGGGAGAAGCTGTTCCTTACTTCTTCCAGCTTCTGGTGGCTGTTCCTTGTGTCTTGGCCGTGTCACTGCCACCTTCCAGGCCAGCATCCTGACATCTCTCCGCCCTGTCCTCACAGCACCTTCTCCATGTCTCTTCAGACCTCCCCCCACCTCTCTCTTACACAGATACTGTGATTACATTTAGGGCCTCCCAGATAATCCGGGATGGTCTCTCCACATCCACACCCTTAATCACATCTGCAAAGATCCTTTTCCTAACAAGGTAATAATTACAGCTTCTAGCAATTAGGACCTGATATTTTGGGAGCCATGATCAGGCCACCACTGGGAGATAAATAACTTACCCAATGTCACACAGCTGATTAAGTGGTGAATACTGTCGTTTAATAGTTTGTGTTTTTATAATTTTAATATAGTTATAAAATATATTCTTTATCTCTTTCTTTAAAACATTTTTATTTATTTTTTACTTTTAGTTTTTCCCCTTAACGGAGGCATTGGGGATTGAACCCAGGACCTAGTTAAAACATTTTAACATTGTATATTAAAATATTTTAATAAAAAGAAGTCTTTGTCTCTTAGAGATACACACTGAAATATTTACAAATGAAATAACATGATGTCTGGGGTTTTCTTTAAGATAATACAGGAAAGAGGGAGAGGAGAATAAATGAAACAAGACTGTGAGGTGTTGAAGGGGGTGATGGGGGCACAGGGTTCATTAGACTAGTCAGCCAGCTTGTGTGTATGTTTCAATTTTTCATTAGAAATAGTTAAATTTTTTTTAAAAAGACGAATGACGTAGGGCCCATTTGAGGCTATTAGCTGCCTAAGTGAGATGTTTCTGTTCCTTCCTTTTCCTGGAAGATTTCTACTTCTGCCAGCTCCTCACATCAGAGCGCAAGGGCATCTTCCCACAGGGCCACTAGGGGGCATTTGGCGCCCTGAGCAGGGCTTGCTAAGGCCGGGCTTCAGGTAAAACCTGAGTCCTGGGGCCCAGCTGTGGGTGTTCTGCTCACTGAGAGGCTTGCTCTAGACTGAAGGGCAGGGAGGGGGATAAAGTCTCAGCCACTGGCCTTCCACCAGCACATCCCCCTTCCCTTCCCAGCCTCCTCTGGCATCTTCCTGGTAGGATTCTTACTGTTGGAAGAGCAAGGAACCCTGGGCACGGGCAAGATTTCCACTTCACGCTTCTCCCTGCCTGCTTGGACCAGAGAGGCTCCAGTGAGACCCAGCTCACCTCCACAGGTGCTTCTGAGGTGAGAGGCGGAGCTCCCACAGAGTCACCAGATTCACTAGAAAAACTTCCTAAAATTCCAGAGTCCAGGCCCAGGAGGAAAGATCATCATATCCTTGGGATGCTGGAGCTGAGAGGGGACCCCAGCCTGTGCCCACACCCAGGATGGCACCCCCAGTCTCCTTGCCTTCTGGAACAAGCTGGCAGAAATTAAACAGAAAGCATCTGTTTAGATGCTTAAAGGCAGTCCCTTCGGCAGGCTCAGCGCATAGGGGAGTCAGAACATCAGGCTCAGTGCCCACCAGGCGGAAAGAACATGGAAAGTGCCCCAGGTTTCCATCTGGGGGTGCTGACGGCCCTGCTGCAGGAGATGGGATATACCAGAAACAGGCCAGCCTGCACAAAGCCAGAAGCCCATCCTTAACTGGTCCAAGGCAGTTTGACCACATCCATCGGTCTACAGGTAGAGAACTGGAACATAACATCATCTGTAGCCTCGTCTTCAAATACTATGCTCAGAATTCAATAAAAATTACCAGACACATGCAAAAAACAAATACAAAAGGTTTAGACAACACTTGACCAAAGAAGATATACAAATGGCAGATAAGCACATGAAAAGATGTTCACCATCAGGAGTCACTGAGAAAAATACAAATTAAAATGAGATATCACTGCACACCCACTGAAATGGCTAAAATTAAGAAGACTGACTATACCAAGTGTTGGCAAAGATGTCAAGCCGCTGGAACCCTCGTTCACTGCTGGTGGTGTAGCCTCCTTGGAATCCTGTTTGGTAGTTTATCTTCAAATGAAACAGATGTTTACCCAGGAGAAATGAAAACATACGTCCATTAAAAAGACTTGTGCATACGTACATAAAAAAGAATGTTCATAGCAGTTTTTAAAATAACCCCAAGCTGGAAACCACTCAAATGTTCATCAGCAGGTGTCTGTCCACGCCGTGCGATATGACTCAGCAGTAACAGGAACAAGCTGCTGGGACTCTCAGCTTCACAGGTGAACCTCAGAACGTGTCGGCCGAGAGGCCAGACCGAAAACGAGTACGTACTGTATGATTTGATTTATATAAAATTCTAGAAAATGCAAATTAATCTGAAGTGATAGATTGGTGGATGCCTGGGGATGGAGGGGAGAGACTGAGGGGGATGGATTACCAACGGACACAAGGAAACTTCGGGGGTGTGTTAGTCAGGGTTCTTCAGAGAAACAGAACCAACTGTGTGTTTGTGTGTGTGTGTGTGTGTGTGTGTGTGTGTGTGTGTATTTACTTATTCTACGGTTGGCAAGCTGGAGACCCAGGAGAGCCAGTGGTTCAGATCCAGTCTGAGTCCAAAGGCCTGAGCTTCAAGAAAGTCAGTGTGTAAGCTCCAGTTCAGGAACAGGAGAAGGCCAGCATCCCAGCTCGCAGTCAGGCAGGGAGCACATCCCCGTTATCTTGCCTTTTGCTCTATTCCGGCTCCAACGACTGGATGAGGCCCGTCCATCCTGGGGAGGGCAATCTGCTTTACTCTGTCTCCTGGTTCAAATGTTAATCTCATCCCCAACACCCCGACACAAACACCCAGAGTAATGTTTACTCAGCTATCTGGCTGCCCCACAGCCTAGCCTGGCAGGGTTCTTAGCCTCTCAGTCATCACATTTCAGCCAGTCGTTCTGGTTGTCTGCTTGGCTTTGCAGGAGAGGTGGCTTGGGGGTGTGGGTCTGCGCTGACTAATGAGTGATTGGCAATAGATTGGCTGGCTGGTTGGGAACCTTGAATGGTCAAGACCAGGAAGTCTGGGAAAGAGGCATTGGAGGGAAGTTCCAGGATGAGCGTGTGAGATACCAAGGTGTCATGAAAGTCCCACTGCAGGGGAGGCCCTCGATAATCAGCTTGATGAAACGGTCAGTCTGCCCTACGAATGTCCGTCAGCCTCTTTCCCCTCTCACCCCAGAGCTTCTTCACTAGGGCTAATGTGGATTCATCTCCACTGGGACCCCAAACGGATGAATCCTAGCAAAGACCAACACTGAATCCCCAGCACGATGCCTCCCCCTGGGGGACCAGGCTAATAATTTGTATTGCTCCTTCATGGAGGGGGCTGGTAATTTGTTCCCTTAGGAATGAAGTCCTGTTCCAGATACAGACTTGCTTTCCCTCCTTGCTGAACTTCTGCCAGCACCAGATTTTCAGAATGCCCCATTCATTGTCATGGTAACCCACAGAACATCCTCTCCAACCAAGGAACTCATTATACAGTGAAAGGCGTGTGGCACTGAGTTCACGTCCGTGGAATTCGCCGGTCTGCGCACAGTTACCGAGATACTCAGTTGCGTCTGTTGGGATGAACTGGGGAATCGACGTTCAGAGGCTCAGTGTTGGCACCCACTGGAGGACAGCACCCTGCAAGGCGAGCTGCCCTCCTCGAGGGCGTGGTGTGTCCCCTAGGAGATAACCCCTTATACATGGCGCTATTTCCCCCGTAGCCAGAATGCAGAGGGCCTGTCCTATGACAAGGTGTCCCCAGAGACGCGAGTTGATCTCGAGTATAGCCTGGAAGATTCAAGGACAGAGAAGGCAGGAAGTGATCACCAGGAGTGCGAATGTGCAAAAGGACTAGGGTGAGGTGGACGTGCCTCTCTCACTGTTTCACGGAATAACCTTCTTACAGAACGCTCGCTTCTCCTCCGTAGCCTTGGGCTCAGTAGGCTTGGAGGTCCTAGCGCACAAGAAGGGACACTTTCCCCAGAGAACAGAATCTTGATCCTGTTAGACTGGAAGCTCAGGTTTGCTACTGGCCACATTGGGGCTTCTCGTGCTGCTGAACCAACAGACACCAAAGGAGCTCACTGTCCTGGCTGGGCTGATTAATGGGGAAGGGGGACAGAATATGAACCAGAGGATTTGTGGGAGCCACGCCCAGTCTCCCCTGTCCAAAAATATGGCCAGTGGGAAACTGCAGGGACTCGAGAAAGCCAAGACCATGGAGAACTTGGATCTTGTGGGAATGAATAATTGGGCCACCCCAACAGGTAAAACCAAACAATGAAAGTGCAGACAAAAGGCAAGGGAAATAGGGACTGGGCTGTGGAAGAAGGAAGCTAAGAGCATGAGCTCAGGCCTTGTGATCAGCAACAAGTGCGCTTTTTATTTTCTTCCTTTTTCCCTTTTACTTTCTGGGGAGAGCAACGTTGGTCACTGATGCTGTTCTTTTGGCTCCTATTGGGAGGGTGACCAACGGCCAGAACCTCACTGTGACGGATGGCTGATGGGACCTGGTGTTTCCCCTGGATGGGACCACGGGATTTACTCCCCTAAGCAAAGGACAGGGACCCTCTCCCTCTCCTGACCCACTCTCCATCTTCTCCTGCCTGCTTTGTGCCCCAGCAGGCTGACCTCGACAGACTGCATCGCCCGGGCTCCCCCACCTTCTGGCTTCTAGTTGGCTGTGAACAGTGGAAGCACTGGCAGAAATCAGAGGTTTCTAGGAGACGTAGGTCATGGTTGTGACAGTGGCTGCACGTCCCTAGAGTCCCTGCTAGGCAGGCTGTCTTCCACAGCCTTGACTCCATGTGGTCCTGCTCCCCGTGCCCTCGGTCTCCCTTGGGTGCTGGTATCCGGCGGCTTCATCATCATTGGTTCCCTTAGCCCCACCCACATCTCACAAAGAGGCCCTTCATTAACTTTCTTCAATTAAACCTTTTTTCTGTGCCATATACTTCCTGCTGGGAGCCTGACTGATCCTCGGACCTTTAAGTAATTCAGCTTCAGTGAAGCATTAAGTTGAAGGTGGGAGGAAATGGTAAGAACCAAAGTTGTGCAGGGAGGCCGATCTGTTACGAGAAACTTTCACAGCGTGATAATGTTGGCTTTACACGCTTGGGGCAAGCCATCGAACCCCTCTGTGCCTCAGTTTCATCCCCTGTAAAATACAGATAATGACAGGACACCCCTTCGGAGTGACTGTGAGGGTTAGAGTGAAGAATGCCCACGAGACACTAAAAGCCGTGCCTGGCGCAGCAAGAGAGCAGCATTGTTAGGGACAGTGAGTCACTGCAGGGTTTTCAGCAAGGAAGTAACAGATGTGGTGGTTCAAAAAGTTCTGGAGGAAATGTGGAGAAGAGGTGGGGTTTGTCAGTGAACAGGTGGAGTGGAGCGAGACTGGAAGTAGGAACACTGGTAAGGAGGCTCCTGCAATAGTCTTGGCAATAGTAGTAATAGTAATAAATTATGAAGACCTGTCACCCAGACAAGGAATTGAACTGCCACACAAATACGGCATTAAAGAAAGAGGATGCTATGGGACACAAGAAACAGGAATTCCAGCTCAGTATCTGGGGCGGTTAGGTAGTTCAGTTTGCTGAAGCATAAACAGCAGGATGAGGGGGCGGTAGAGCTGCCCCTCCCCCAGCCACACCCCTCCGGTGACTGGGGTCCAGAGGGAACCCTCCCAGCTCGCTGTCACACTCTCCACCGCTGCTCCCGTCTTAATTCCTGATAATTTGAATATCCGCGTAGAGGAGACTTCCAGAATCCTGCAGTTTCTTGAAGTCCTTTCCCCTGACAATCCTGTCCTCCGCCTCCCTTGGCCACTTGCTTCCACAGCCTCACCCTAGACCTCTTCTCACCAGTGACCGCAGCCTGCGCACCCCTAAGTCATCACCCATACCTCCTCCTCTCCTCGGTCCTCCCAAGTCTCCTCCCCATCCTCACACTCACTTGTAAGCTTGCTCCCGATTCACTAAGGAAACAGCCACCGTCAGAAGAGAGCTTCTCCCACAGTCACTCGGCCCATCCCGCTGCCTCTGTGCCCCAGAACCCTTCCTTCCCGCCTGTTCTCTGCCAAGTCATCCCAGCACCCCCGATTTAATGCGTTAGGGGCGTGGCCTGGGCATGGGGCTCTTTAAATGCCCCCAGATGATTTCAACGCGCATCTGAGGTTGAAAACTGCTGCTGTAGGTGAAGGATCCATGCCCCCCCTCCACCTCCTCAAGGACATTGTTCCAGAAATTGTTCCCACCCTCCAGCTTCATTAATTTTTCCCTCCACTGGCTCTCTCATCACCTACAAACATACTGTTAATTCTCTCAATTTAAAGAAACCTTTTCAGCCCCGTTTCTCCCTCTGGCTACCGCCCCATTTTTTGCTCCCCTTCACTGCAAAACTTCTCTAAAGGGTCAGCTGTGCTTGCATCTGTAACTCCTCTTCTTCCCTTTGCCCCATGGACCCGCCAAGGCTGCTGCGATCAAGCACACCAACAGCCTCCTCACGGCTGTAGCCTGTGGCTTCTTCTTAGTCCTCTAGTTCAGTGGCCATTGGCAACATTTGACACAGTGGTCACTCCCTTCTCCCTCAGATGTTTTCTCAAACTGGCTTCCAGTATGCTACATTCTTCTGGTTTCCCTCCTTGTTCGTGATAGGTCCTTCTCCTCATCCTTTCCTGGCTTCTCTGTTTATCTGACCCCTTAATGCTGGGCTGCCCTGAGGCTCGGGGTTTGGATCTCTTCCCTACCCACGTTTATCCCCCTCAGGGCACTTATCTGGTCTCCTGGCATGAACACCACCTAAATGTTGACTCCTAAATATACACTTCCAGCCCAAAAGCCAGACTCCCGCATCCAAGTGCCAGCTGGACATCTCTTCTTGAATGTCTAACAAGCATCTCAGATGGATCGTGTTCAAAATGGAGCTTCTGACGTCTTCCCCAGACATGCTCCTCCCAGTCTTCACATGAGTGAATGGCAGCTCCATCCCCCGGGGCTCGGCTGCTGCCCTGTAACTGTCATGAACCTGCTTCCTGTCACCCCCATGGTCAACCTGAGAGCAAATCCCACCAGCTCTGCTTTCAAGATATACTCAGAATGCAACTATTTCTCACCATCTCTGTGGCTACCTTTTATTCAAACCTGCCCCGGTCTCTGTATCACCCGAGTGATTGGCTGGCCTCCTAGCTGGCCTCCCTGCTCTTGCCTCCGTTGGTGATTGCGCAGCATGGCCACCGTATTGGTCCGGTTGCATGGAAGTCAGATCGTGTCTGTTCTGCTCAAGTCCTCCAGCAGCTCCCATCTCACTCACCGGAAAGATAAAGTCCTCAAAATAGCCTGCAAGGCCCTGCATGGTCCCTCTTCCCCAGCTTTGGGTGACACACAGAGGCCATGGTCTCTGTGAGCTCAGAGCCCTCCCGCTACACTGCGGGTCCTTTGACACACCAGGCTGGTAACCCCTGTTTTATCTGGGGATAATTGTTGATTCACACACAGCTGTAAGAAATAATTAAGAGAGGCCCTGTTCATCCTTCAGTTTTTCCCAATGGTGACCTCTTGTAAAACTATTGTACAAAATACAGTTACTGTGTTGGTTTTCTGTGGTTTACTGTCAAAAATTACCACCAACTAGGCAATTTAAAACAACAGAAATCTATGCTCTCACAGTTCTGGAGCGAGAAGTGCTGCACCAGGGTGCAGGCAGGGCACTGCCCCGCCCCAGGGCTCTGTGGGAAACTCTGTCCTCATTTCTTCCAGCTTCTGAGGCTGGCCCCCTGCATCTTTCTCTCCTCTGTCTTCACATCACCTTCTCCTGTGTGCGTGTGTGCACACCCACTTGTGTGTAATCTCTTTCCACCTCTCTCTTAAAAGGACACTTATAATGACATTTGAAACTCACACGGGTAATCCAGGATAATCTCCTCATCTCAAAATCCTTAATTTAATTACATCTGCAAAGATCTTTTTTCCAAAGAAGGCAGCATGTACAAGTTCCGGGCAGAAGGATGTGGACCTACCTTTGGGAGCCATTGGCAACTTAGCACAGCAGTGAAGATGAGGAGCATTTCCATCACCACAGAATTCCTCAAGGTGCCCTTTATAGTCACACCCACTTCCCTCCCATCTCCACCCCCTCCTTAAAGCCTGGAGACACTAATCTGTTCCCTATCTCTGTAATTTTGTCACTTCAAGAATGTTATTTAAATGGAATCATACACTATATAACATTTGAAACTGGCTTCTTTCACTCAGCATAATTATTTTGAGTGTCACCTGTGTAGCCGTGTGTATCAGTTGCTTATTCCTTGTCATTGCTCTGTGGCATCCCATGGTGTGGCTGTGCACATTTGTTTAACTCGCCACTCACCCACCCAAGGACGCTTGGGTGGCTTCCAGTTTGGATCTATTACGAATAAAGCTGCTATGAACATTCAGAGGCAGATTTGGGGGTGAACATAAGTTTTCGTTTCTCTGGGATAGATGCCCAAGAGTGCAATTACTGTGTTAAGTGCATGTTTAGTTTGATAAGACACTGCCAAGCTGTTTTCCAGAGGACCAGTTTGCGTTCCCAACAGTGATGTATGGGTGAGTCATTCAGTTTCTCTACATCTTCGCCAGCATTAGGTGTTGTGACTAGTTTCTAGTTTAGCCGTTCTGATAGGCATGTTGTCTGACGTCTAGAGATGCTGAACAGCCTTCCGTAGGCTTATCTGCTATCAGTATGTTCTCTTTGGTGAAGTGTCTGTTCATGTCTTTTGCTCATTTTCTAATTGGATTGCATCAGCTTTTTTTACCTCTGAGTTTTAACTTATGCATTCTTCATATGGTCTAAATACTGGTCATTTGTCTGACATGTGGGTCACACCTATTTTCTGCTGCCCTTTAGCTTTTATTGTCATCCCCTTAGCAGAATCTTTCAAGAGCAAAGTTTTAAAAATATTTATCCATTTTTCCTTTTAAAGATTGTGTGTTTGGTGCCAAGTCAAAGAATTCTTCACCTAGCCCCAGAGCCCAAAGATTTTCTCTGGTATTTTTTCTAAGCATTGTATAATTTTATCTTTTACATTTAAATCTGTGGTCCATTTTGAGTTAGTGTTGTATAAGTTATGAGAAGTAAGAGGAGTTCATTTTTTTGTCTTTGAACGTCCAGTTGTTCCAGCAGCATTTGGTGAAAGGTTATCTTTTCTCCACTGAGTTGCTTTTGCATTGCTGTCAAAAATCAGTTGAGCATGGGGGGAGGGTACAGTTCAAGTGGTAGAGAGTGTGCTTAGCATGCACGAGGCCCTGGGTTCAACTCCCAGTACCTCCACTAAAATAAATAAAATAAACTACCCCCCTAAAAAACCCAAAATTCAAAAAAAATCAGTTGAGCATATATGTGCGGCTGTGTGTTCTCTGTTCTGTTCCCTTAATGCACGTCTCATCCCTCTGCTGATACCACACTGTCTTGATTACCATAGCAACAGAATAAGCCTCAATATGGGGGAGAGTGACTCTCCCACTTTATTCTTTTTCAAAAACATGTTACGTATTCTAGTTCCTTCTCCTTTCCATGTAAATTTTTTTGCAATGCTGTTTGGTAGCATTTTATTTTTTTTAATTTTATTTTTATTGATGTGTAGTTGATTTACAATGTTAGTTTCAGGTGTACAGCAAAGTAATTCAGTTATAGAGATCCATATGTATATATTTTTTCAGATTCTTTTCCATTATAGCTTATTAAAAGAAATTGAATATAGTTCCCTGTGCTGTACAGTAGGTCCTTGTTGTTTATCTGTTTTATATATAGTAATGTGTAACTATTAATCCCAAATTTCTTATTTATCCCTCCCCCAACTAAATTTTAAAATAATCTTCTCTTTATCTACAAAACTCTTGCTGGGATTTTGATAGGAATTGAGTTAACCTGTATATCAGTTTTGAAAGAATTGATATCTTTACTGTGTTGGATCTTCCAGACCATCAACAAGCCATGTCTCTCCGTTTATTTAGGTTTTCATTGATTTCTTTCAGCAGCATTGTGTAGTTTTCAGCATACAAATCCTGCACATGTTTTGTTATATTTACAGTAAATATTTCCATTTTTCAGTAATTATAAATGGTACTGTAGAAGGTTTGTTTGTGTTTTTTAGATTTATTGGGATTCTCAGTATACACAATTATGGCATGTTCAAATACGGGTTCTTTTATTTCTTCTTTATGATATCTGTGTTTGTTTGTTTGTTTCTTTCTTTCTTTCTTTCTTTCTTTCTTCCTCCCTCCCTCTTTCTCTCTCTCTCTTTCTTTCTTTCTTCTCGTTGCTCTGGCTAGAACTTCCAGCAATATGTTGAATAAGGGTAATAAGGGTGGACATTTTTGCCTTATTCTGGATCTCAGGGAAAGAGCATTCAGTCCTTCCCTGTTAAGTGTGGTGTTAGTTCAAGGTGTCCATAAATAACCTTGGTCAAGTTGAGGAAGTTCCTTCTGTTTCTATTTTTCTGAGTTTTTTTTAGTCATAAATGGGTGTCAAATTTTGTCAAATGCTTTCTCTGCATTGATTGATGTGATCATGTGATTTTTCTTCTTTAGCTTGTTAATATAGGAGGTTACATTCATAGATTTTTTTTTTTTAATATTGAAGCAGACTTGCATGCCTGGAATGAACACCCCACGTAGTTTTCTTACCTTCTGTCTCTCTCTCTCCCATTCGAAGGCAAGTTCCAAATGGAAAGAAACTTTCTGGTTCATTTTATTCTTGCTGTATCCTGGTTCCCCAAACAATGCCAGGCACACATAGATAAGCTCTCAGTACCTATCTGTTGAATGACGAAGGGACAGAAGAGAAATGAAAATTTCCAGGATCAGGGTGAAGGGAGATTGCAGGACGACAACTGTGGGCAACTTGTCCAGAGGGAACAGGTCAGAAGGCTCCAGAAGAGGTCTGGATAGTCTGCAAAGCTAAAGGGTAATTATTATTGTGGTACCTCCATACAATGGGGTGTTATTCTAAAAAGAAATGAGCTATCAAACCACAAGAAGACCTAAAAGGAGGACCTCAAATTCATGTTGCAAAGTGAAACAAGCCACTCTGAAAAAGCTCCATCCTGTAGGAATCGAACTATCTGACCTTCTGAAAAAGGCAAAGCTGTGGAAACAGTAAAAAGATCAGTGATTGCCAGGGGTTAGGAGAGGCAAAGAGGAGTGGACAGAGCACAGAGGATTTTAGGGCAGTGAAACCATTCTGGATGATGCTTTGAAGCTGGGTGCAGTCGTTATACATGTATCCAAACCCAGAGAACGTGCAACACCAAGAGTGAACAACAGACTTCGGGTGATGCTGTGTCAGGGGATGTCCGTCGTTGTAACAGAGGTACCACTCTGGTGGGGGTGTTGACCGTGGGGGAGGCTATGTGTCAGGTTAGCAGAGGGGGAGGGGGTATATGAGAGCTCTCTGTCTTTTCTACTTCAATTTGCTATGAATCTAAAATTGCTCTAGTGGTAGAGCGTATGCTTACCATGCACAAGGTCCTGGGTTCAACCCCAAAACCTCCCCTAAAAATAAATAAATAAATAAATAAACGTAACTACCTCCCTCCCCCCACAAAAAATAGTAAAATAAATTTAAAAAAATAAAAAAAAATTTATCTAAAAAATAAAGTCTATTTTTAAGCTAATCATGAACTCTAGACAGAAGTCGTCCAGGAAAGAAAAACGCTCACAGTTCACTATACGGCTCAGCCAGGGCCACGTCCAGGTTTTGGGGGCCTGAAGTTTATACAACCGAGGGGAGACACTTTAGAAAAAAGAGGAGTAGCTGGGGAGGGGCAGAGCGCATGCTTAGTTAGCACGCATGAGGTCCTGGGTTCAGTCCCCAGTATCGCCACTAAAAAAAAAAAAAGATTAAAATAAGTAAACCTAATTACTTCCCCACCCAACAACAACAAATTGAAAAGAAAAAGGAAAGAAAAGACTAAGTCAAAAAAAAAAATCTGATTGATCTCAGAGCAATTTCTGGAATCACTGTCCTTTCCCTGTCCTGACCTGTGGGTATGTCTGGGTGACAATGAAGCAGGGAGGCAGCTGACGAGTCCTGAAAACTTTGAGGAGAGCCCAGAACTCCAGGAGGTACAGCAGCCCCTTGCTGGCACCCACCAGCAGGGGACAAAGCCCAAACTCCTGGGCCAGCATTCTGGCCCCCCTGCACCAGACACACGCCTCCACGTGCTCCTTCAGCCCCCCAGGCCGATGCTCAGCTATTCAAGACTCAGTACCAAGGCTGCCTTTTTCATGAAATGTACTTCCCCACCCTCTTGCCCAGAGTTGCCTGCAGGGGTGTGGGAAGAAGCCTGACAGACCTGGATTTGACTCCTAGCTCCGCCACATGCAAGTTCCGTGGCCTCAGATGTGTGACTTGACCTCCCCAAGCTTCGTGTTTTATCTTCTGTAAATGCAAATCATAATGTCCATCCTGCAGGGCTGTTGGGAAGAACAAACACCTGATACAGTGCTGGACATGAGGTGAGGGTGAAACAACATGTTTTTCTTCCTACTAGCATTAATTTTTTTAATTGTGGGAAAAAACAAATAAAATTTACTGTTCTAACGATTTTTAAGTGTAGGGTTCTGCGGCATTAAGTACGTTCACAC